>NC_140937.1:7755700-8981950 GCF_014529385.1 Adiantum capillus-veneris
CAATCTGGTACAATGGCTGAATGCAAATCTAAGGCTATGTCGATGTCGACGGAGTGGACGACGAGGACGATGCTAAAGCTGAAAACTGAGTGCTTTGACTCTGTCTAGGGCTGAATTCTGCTGCGTCAAAACCGTCGTTGTACTGCTGTCCAAAAACGCTAGGTATGCTGAAATCTGCTGATGCAAAAACGCCACTTGCAGGTCCTTTAAATGCTGCTGAAAATTGATGCGGTATTGCTGTCCGAGGATGCTATGATCGGCTGAAATCTAGTACTTCAAAACGCTGTAGAGGCAGCCCCAAAAACGCTGGTCCATGCTGCTCTTTGACGCGCCGATTTGCTGGATCTGGAAACGCTATGCTGCTGAGGCTATGGCGATGAGGCTAATGGCTGAAAACGCTAGGGGAAGTGTGGTGTAGCTCGTGGGTCTTGCTGGGGAAAATCGCCACCAAGAAGGGGGAGTCTTGCTTGAGAGAGAGAGAGGGGGAACCTGCTGCCCTTGGCCTGTGTTCTCCTTGCACTTCTGCCAAATAGTGCTAGCCTAGGTTTGCTTATATATTATCTTACCCAATTTGCCCTACTCAGTTCCCAACAAAAGTCACTTTAAATAAGTGAAGAATGTCAGAAATAGGGAAAATAGGTTTAATGCACTGGAAAATTACCCTGATGGATTTTGATGGGAATGCTTATGATCATGCTGTGTGCAAACGGAGGATATACATCTAATCTGAGTGACGGTCTGCGAACAGACTCACAAAAGTGCCAGATCACTTCCTATTTTAGACTGACTTGACGGAACTGAACCCTGGTCATGCTGTAGCTTGTCCACGGACACATAGGGTTGGATGTGTCACGTGACATCCCCTCCTTTTCAAAGTGAGGGACTGGTACCGAACTGTATGGCGTTGAGGGAGATCGCCAATAGTATCCGGAATCCTGGAAGGGACTCTTCGCCGGCCCACTCTGATGTGTGGGTCGTGCGGTACTTGAACTTCATAAAGGTCTGCAACGCTTGCTTCTTTGGGCCGCGCCGAAAGCAACACAAAGTCTTCTGGGGCTCCTTTGATGCTTCAACTTTCTCTAGAGTGATGCTTCTTTCTGCTTCAAGAATCTCCATGGCTGAAAATTCCTGAAAGCACTTGTCACAAAGTGATGACGTGGCGGACAATAGAAACCCTAATTTCTGCCAGAAACCCTAAAATTCATGCAAACCCTAATTTCTGCGAAAAACCCTAATTTTTGGAAATCGTGGAGGCTATAAATAAATAAATAAATAAATATAATGATGAGCGACGCAAATCTTGCTTTTTCTCTATGCAATGAGAAAGAGAGAGAGAATGCTTTTGCTTTCAAGTTTTGACTCTCTGTGAGAGAGAGAGAGCAGTTGCTTTGGCTTTCAAGCTTTTGGGGCTCTGCTTTTGGGCATCCCTTGTAACCTTTAAATTAGTGGTGAGGACCTCACTTCTCAGAGCATCTGGACGCAGAGTCTGAGAGTGAAACCCTAGCCACTCTCTTGTACTTTGATCTGTAATATAAAAAGAAATACTGAAAGGGCCGCCAGTCTTTGGGGCCAATATCTCTAGGCACGGAACTCCGCTGGGCCAATGTACATCTATTGTGATCTGTGACTTGTTTTGAAGTGGTTATTTGGCGCTGTTGCGGTTGATTCTTGACTTGGAGTGTCCAAGTCTGTTACAGTGGTATCAGAGCACGACCGATTTCTCTTCTACGGAAAATCCGATCCCCAAAAAATTTTCTGCGGCACCTATGGCTTCACGCAAGGATCAGTCGACTTCCTCTGCATCTGGAGATGCGGACTGGGATCACAACGAAGATTTAGGCAGAGAGTATGCCCGCCTCGGCCTACTGAGGCGGAGCAGCAAGAGATGGAGCGTCGTCAATTGATTGGCGATGCAACAAAGATGATGCTCAATTTTGCCAAGGACCCGAAGATGACAAAATATATGAACCAGACCTCTTTGGAAGAGGTACAGACAGAGTAGCAGAGAACCACAACATCACTCCCCAAACCCGCTCTCAAGAAACCTTCTGCGTCCAAGAAATATACGGAGAAGGAACTGGAGAACGTGGTTGATGCACGGATTGCTCAGCTTTTCGACGTGCAAAAGAAAGACAAAAAGCACGGTGAAAAGCAGAAGAAAGGCACTGACTTCCCGGGATATTTGGGTCGTCGGTCGACATTCGACAAGGCAAAGAAACAAAAGAAGCGTATCAAGTTTGAAGGCTTATCGAGTTCTTCTTCTTCTTCTTCTGACAGTTCTTCTAGCTCTTCAGATTCGAGCGAAGAAGACAGAAAAGGTAAAAAGCGAAGCAAGAAACAAAGCTTCGGAAAGGGCAAGAAAAAGGCAAAGAAGACTAAATCTCACCCAGAGACTGACAGTTCTACTGAGGACTCGTCTATAGACAGCTCGGATTCTGATGATGGAAACTTCTATGCGAACAAGAAGAATTTTTACAAAGCCAACCAGTATGACTTTCTCGAAGATAAAAGCAAGTGTGCGCGTATGTCGCACGTGTCAATGCAAGGAGCTTGCCGATACACCGTGTGCGAGCCACAAATGGCTCCAAGCACACAACAAGCCTAAACTAGTAAGCTCAAAGAAAGCGATGGTGTGTCACTCACCGCTCTACGCTTGCTTCGTGGAGGATTCCTCGCCGCGAAGAAGAAGGAGACGCTGCTACGCCGCGCTCAACCGCTTCGCCGCGGTCGTGCCTTCGTAATGCTCGATCGCCCACACACTCCCTCTCTCTCCCTCTCTGACTCTCTCTCTCTCTCTCACACACACACACACAAAGAGATGAAGAAGAAGAAGAAGGAGATGGAGCAAGAGCACTGTTCAATTGCACAAATGAGAGAATGAGTGAATTTTAGGTTTAGTTGGCTTTTATATGAGCTCACCCCATTCACACTTGGGCGCCCATGCTTAGCCAACTAATCTCTTGAATGTTCCAGTTAGAGTGCGCCTCTCATCGGCGATCACTCTTACCCTTTTCCTATTGGATCGACAAGCCCGGTACCTGACTCTACCAAATAAATAATACAATGTCCGCCGTAGGTTACAACGTCCGTCGTAGGTGATAGGGTGTCCGTGAGCCGTGAGGGTTAACATGCCCCCCTTCCTGATGTAGATTCCGTCCTCGGAAGCTATTGAGTTGAAGCTCGTTCGTCGAGGTGGAAGAGCATTTGAGATGAATGTCCTTAGACTTCTTCAATCACTGCAAAATCAAACAACATTGGCACAGTAATTGCATTCTCATAAGCGATTAAAAAGCATATGCAGTTTTAGGCAGACAAATTGATTGGTAACAGAATTTTAAACAATTTGTCAGCAATAAACATTAAATTGTAATATAATCATAATGCATAAATAGATGTAAAGGTAAAAAATTAAACAAGTCTGGGGTCGCTAATTTAACGATCGAAAGGCACTAGAGATCGACTATTAATACCATGGGTAAGCTTCTTAATTTTCTTTGGGCAATTAAGTTGTTTAATCGCGAGAGCCAAGTATTTCATGTTCGATGGCTGACTAGAGGCTATACCTAGAAGACCTTGTAGTTAAGCTACGATAAAAGAAATTTCTCATGAAATCATCGCTTGACTGATTACTTTTTCTTTGACCCCCCAAAGTCTTTTCACAGTGATTCAATTTCGATGTGTGTGCTTATTTTGTATGCCTTGAGTTTTTTGCTTTTCAAGGAAAAGCGCCGACACTGGGAACCTCTAGGGCTCTAGTACCATAGGCGATACATGTGAGTGAAGTACCCAATCAAGGTGAGATTTCTCTTCTAGCTTAAGATTTTACATTGTGGCACTTTGATTTTTTGTTTGTTCATTTTCATCATTTTAATTGTGTAACTTTGGGGGGTCATATAACACTGTTACCCTCCCCAGGCTCATCACACTAGTAAACTCCCTTTATAATACTTAAGCTAAAGGTCAATAGGGTCAAGCCCACTAGAAAGCCCTAGTACATTTCACACAATGCTGCCTAAATCGGATTAAGAACCTAAGTAACCATTGATTATTAGGAAGGCATTCCCCATGGTATTAAGAGAAGATCTCTAACACCTAGCTTGGTCAAACTAGCTTAGTCGGACTGCTTGATTTTTAAACCTAGACAAGTGATTATGACAGAAAATTACATTGAATTTAATGTTTGGTACTAAACAAAGACAGTAAATATTATGCTACCAATCACAATCAAAGCAGACAATCATAGATGGAAAACAGATAAGGAGCAATGCTAATGGACAAGAAACACCTGTTTGTGTTGATGGTCGCGCTTGATCTGAAGTGTGAACGAGAGAAAGATTCCATGAAGGTCCAAATCCTAACCACATCAACACGTTCCTGTACACACGAGGAAACACAAGGAATACCTCTAAGAGGCACATCAGTGGGAAAAAGGAACTTTGCTAATCACTCAACTCTAAAACAGAAACACTTCTATCGTACTAATTCTACCTACCCTTCATCACTCGAGTGATGAGGGTAAAGGTGTTTTATGGCATAGGTTTCTGTTTCAGTGTACCGAATGCGAATGTGTAGGTCTGAGTCAATATATTGACTTTTATTGTGCATACTCGTTTGCTAATTGCTCTTGCTCTTTATTATTTTTAATTTTTGTGAATATAAAGCTTTATATGTACATTCCCTAAGATTGGGAGATTGAGAGGTCAGGGAGGAAGGTTGAGAGGGAAGCAAGTGAATGATGGATGTCAGCAAACACTCCCCCCTTCCTTGGGTAGATCATACCATTTGAAATGAGCTTGTCACCCTTTCAAACCAATTGTTCCAGTTAGTAATAGGTGAGGATTTTTGCCAGTAGTTTTCTCTTACCTTAGGTGCCTCATCGAGTTGCAAGGGTGGTAAGGTACTCTCCCAGGATCGAACTTGAAGTGGTTCATCAGGTGATTCTTGAACATTGGGAGGTGTGGATTGCTTTGTAGCTTCATGGAGGTCCACTATTGTAGGTGGAGACTGTGGAGAAGCTTTTACCTCTGTGGATGCCTTACATGAGGAGCTAGAAGCTTCATGGGACTCCTCCCTTCCTGAGCTAGGTGAAACAAATCGTTCTTTCTTTGGTACCGAAACTAGCTCTGGAGCGGGTGTGTTGCATTCCGTGATTTTTTCCTTTCCACGATCTTCAATTTGTTTTGGAGCCACAGGATTGAGCTCACATGGTTCAGGTGACAGGTAAGAACACAATCTACGTTTTGGCACCCAGATGTGATTATTTCCTTGATAGTAGCCTTGGGCTGCCAATAGTCGTTTAGGAATCCATCGCAACATTTTCTTTACTTTTCTTGGAGCGAGAGGTACGTTTCTTACAAGGCTTCTGTTTTTTCGCACTAGTTATGGTCGCTAAAGAAGCTTTAGGGACCCACTTGTATGTTCTTTTTGTTATATGAGAATGAGTCTTGTCAGAAGCTATATGCATTGCTTGTAGCATATTTAAGGGTATGGGCATTTCATCCCTCTCAGGTGTTATCCATGTCGTCTCCCTATTTCCCCAAGTGTCTATGGTTGCTGCTAGGTGGACCCAATCCCATTGTCCGACTTAGTTATCCCATGTAGTGCATGCATATAAGGAGAATCTTCCCCAACATCAGTGTCCGCTTTACACGTGTAACAATACTGCAATGGGGCCGAGTGAACTGTGGTGTCAGATCTATGATCAATTATAAACCTGTTTCCTAGGGGATGTGCTCGACCAGTCACAAGATCCACTCGAATGACAGAATCTTGGAACTGCAAGTAGACATGGTTTTTAGACCAATCATGCACCATTTTTGCTTCCCTCATGAAAGGACGTCCTAAGATCATCTCCGATGCCATAGTGTGTTTGGAGAAATCCATAACAATAAAGGTAATGCTTATTTTATGTCCAAAGACCTTGATCTTGAGATCTTCTAGCATCCCAATAGGTTTAACAATAGACCCATTGGCCATCTTCACTACTATGGTTGTGGTCGCAAGGTGAGGTCTTCCCATAGTTTCCCAGCAAATTTTAGTCACAATGCTAACCCCAACGCCACCATCAAGGATTCCCTTCACAGTTAATCCCTTAGTAGTGATTGGTATGGTCGCATTGGATTCATCACCCTCAAAGTATTGTCCCAACTTGTTAACAGGTATTTCTATAACAAGGTTCTCATCTAGGTTGGGTTGTGGATCTAAGTGTTCCTCCTCTATTGGCATCTCCTTAGCTCCATCCATCTATGCAAATTATGGTAGCCCAAACTTTAGTTCTCCATTGAGGAAAGCTCGAAGAGTTGAGACTAGCTAGGGGTCTTTATATAGTTTGGACATGATGGTGGTTCTAACTTCTGAAGACATGAAATCCATCAATTTGGCAATGGTTAACAACACCTTTTGGCCTTGAGTCCCTTGACGTGGGGAAGATGGGATCTCCATTTCTTCGATAGGATCAGGTAGTCCCTCTGTAAACATTCTTTCCATCAAGAAGTGAGTACGCCCACTTTCCCATGACTTTAAGTCACTTTCTTCTTGGATGACACTAGGTATGTCCAAGGGTCTATGGACTTGGTGAGGTTGTCGTTGCGTAGGGAACACGGTGTTTGTAATCTGGATCTTCCTAGGTGCTGGTTCTAGATCCCTTTGGGTATCTTCTACCAAACTCCTTAAATGCTTGACTCGCTCAATCTCTTCTGTAGGGTTTGGGTAAATTCCTATCTTCTTTTTGGATCCTTGTCATTGTGGCTCATGAAGATCTGCCTTGTTGGTTTCTATGTTAGTGGTCGTTTTGGTCTCCATGGTTTCACCTGAATCAGAATCTTCTTCAGTGTCGTTCATATATACGGGGTCATCACCAATCCCTATGTTGGTCTTTGAACTGGGGCCTGACTTCGCTGCTTTTTGCGATCTCTTTCTTCGTGTTTTCTTCTTTTTCTGAGATTGGGCAATTGATGCCGTGTCTCTTTCCTCAAGAATATAATTTTGTTTTTGCAGCATCGATCGTGTGAGTACGTTTACTTGTACCACGGGTATACTTGGTGATGTCTCCTCGGTAACTTCAATCAAGTTTAATGGCGTGATCTTCGGTGCATTTGGATTATTTGGACATTGGGCAATCAAATGATCTATGCCACATCGATTACACATGAGTATCGGCATTGTAGACGTGCTCGCTTGATTGGTCTGCATTAGTGTGGCGTTCTTTTGTAGCCTAATAGGACACTCGGCTACACGATGTGGACCTCCACACTCATAGCATTGAAGAGGTGGTCTCTTAGCAGTGTAATTGATATTTTGGCCTCTTGCCGCAAGAGCAGCTACTTGATATACAGGTTTGACTTGTCCCCAATAGTCCTCCATGTAGTATTGTGGACTTTCTTCAAGCACATCCATCCCATAGGCGATATTAGGATCTATATCTTCCTCACAGCCTTCCAAACAAGAAATAAATGACTCACAATCCACTTGATTCACAGAAGTGATTCTCGGATGTGGTGGTTGTGGTCCTAGCATTGGAGGTGGTAAGGGTGTTGTTTGAACAACATTTTGGGCCGTAGGGACCATGTGTTGTGCTGTTTGTTCAAGAGGTGGGGCCGACATCAATGCAGACACTCGAGGTGTGTCTGTCCATGCTAAGGTTGGTCTATTGGCCATCGTGCGCTTAAATACTATGCAATCCTTAGCTTGATGACCATACCTGCCACATGCATTGCAGTTCCCATTGAATTTTACTCTAAAAGTAGGGCATTCACTGGTACTATGTGGTCCATAGCATACTGAGCACCATTGTTGCTCCCTTCTTGGATACATATGATTGTTTTGCGGAGCACGATTGTCTCTAAGACTCTCTTGAATAGCCTTAGTGAGATCTGCTAAAGTCATCTCAGATATCTTTGGCTCCTTAGCAATAGGCTTTAGGGTCATTGGCTGATGCCCCGATGCTTGTGAGCTAATAGATTTAGACTCAACAGACACTCTTTCTCCTTGAATCATTAAATTATCCTCCAATTGGATCGCATTGGTGGTGACTGCTTCCCAATTGGTGATACCTCTAATGACTAGGCCATTGTAGATATCCTCATGCCGTAATCCCCTAATGAATCTATCAAGCAATTGGTTATTGTTGAAGCGCTCATTTGGATTACAACGAGAATTCAAATGCTTCATGCGACTTATAAAGTCTCTCACCGACTCTCCTTCCTCTCGTTGGGCTTTCTGAAGCTGAGAGGCTTCACCCCAAAGCACTCTCTCTCGTATGTATTCTTTTAAGAACAGTTTCCTAAGAATAGGGTAAATCGTTTTTTCTTCCACCCTTAGGGTTCTATACCAATCCCCAGCCTTTCCACTTAAGGTTAGGCTTAAAGTATTGCTCTTATGTAGGTCATTGTGTTCTCCTAGAGAATCGCATATTTGTTCAAACACTTAGATATGCTTCCTCACATCCCCGTCTCCGCTAAATTTTTGTGTGAGCTTGGCTATTTGTACCGCCTTATTTCTAGGCTCTCTATCAGGCGTGTTACGCATATTCTCAGCAATAGATCGACCAATAGCTTGAGCAAATGTTACCAAGTCATCTAAGTGAGCAGGCACCGTGGGTGAAGGTGCTCCAGAGACTACATGTGGAGTAGGTATTGGCATTGGGCTTGGCGCATAGGAAGCCCTTGGGTTCCACGTTGGGTACGATGTTGTGCCATGTGGTGGTCCATAGTTCATATGAGTGGCCCTAGGCATAGCAGACATCAGATGTGACATGCTAATGCTAGCCGGTATAGTCCCATGGGAATAAGAATTTGTGTATTGTGGTTGTGGAGCATAGGTAGTTGAAACAATGGGAGGGGTAGGGACTACATGAGTGTGAGCCATAGGTGCATACGATTGGTACGCACTTGTAGGTACTATTGCAGGCATTGAGCTACCATGTAGTGGTGCTTTACTAACAAACGAGGTCCATGGTGTGTTTCTTGGCATGCCCATCATTGGGGTAGGCATGGTATCCGTGGTGTCATCCAGGGAAAGATGAGCTAGACTTGGAAAAGTAAAGCTATTACTTGTGGGCTCAGATTGCATTGAGACCCCTGGCGAAACAACATATGGGGGATCGATGGGACTCACTGGGGGAGTCTCCATTTGTGATAGAGTGGGTTGTTTCCCTTTGCCCGTGTCTAAGAATCGCATAGGACCCGTCGAAGGTATGTTTATTCCTCGATTTTGCCTCTCGGATTGGATAATCCTATGGATGACATTGCAGATCATGTGTTGTTGTTCCTCTAGACTAGTGACACTAGATGTAGATTGTACAACTTCTAACCAATCCACATGGTATGTATAGCCCATGTATAGGTCGGTCAAAGTCTCCATGTGTAGGTCATATTCCCAATTTTCATTGAGAAATACCCCGTCTAAACTTGGTGTACTAGAGGGTTGCCGTGAGGTGGATGCAATGTTGCTTCCCGTGTTTTGACTTTTAGTCCCCGCTACCTTAGAGGCGACTTTGGAAGGTGGTAGCTCGGTAGGGCCCTCATTAAATGAGGTAGGTAGAATGTCCACGTGGACACTCTGAGGGAGTGTGGGGTCTACAGGAGATGTGAATGGTGATTCTACTTCCCCACATCCTTCGTTTACTTCACTAGGCATAGGTTCAGAGCGCATAGCTCTACTAAAAGTTTCCATCAAACGGCTAAAAACACTAGTTCCAGGTTGTTGGGCCCAGCTAGGCACGGTTTCATTTGTTCCCCCGGGGCTTTGTGTAAGATGCTCTTCCATAATATCGTAGTCAGAGGAAGAGTCGCTAGCCGCTATATTGGGTCTTGGGTTGCACTACCTTGGGTCCCCGCCAAGGGCGTAGACCCTAGCGTGGAAGGATAGTGAGTACCCCCGTAAATCGAAGCATTAGCTAGTTCGGACTCTAGCACACGACCAGAGCGTAGATACATGTGCTTTGGGTGCCCTATAAGTGTCAGCAAGTATCCTCAAAGGTTACTTGCTTTGTTTTGTGGGTGTTTTGCACCCCGTTTTCTACTTGATTTTTTCTTGTTTTTGATGTTTTTTGAATGTTTTTTAATGTTTGATTTTTTTGATTAAAGTGTGTGATAACTCGAAACGAGCGTATCACTTAGAGGGTGTGTGCTTTACAGCACAATTTTCGGGCATCTGACGTTCTGTTGGTCCTCAAAAAATCGATTTTTAGCTACGTGTGAAGCTAAAATTCGTTTTTTTAAAAGGCGGCCTAGGCCTGGGCCTGAGCGTGAGCTTGGACTTGGGTCTGGGAGATATTCCCTATCCCGGTCCTACCTTTAAAATTTATTTATTTATTTATTATTATTATTTTTAAAAAAAAGAATAAGGTCGCCGTGGCCTGCGCGAGAGCACACACACACTCTATCTACCTACTTCTAACTAATACACTTACTCTTACACACTAACACACTCTATTAACTCTCACTAATCTACTTCCTACTTACTATACACAGAAAACTAACTACCTTAATACACAGAGAATAAACACAGAACCTTTGAAATCTCCATTATCAAGAAAACTAACTACCTTAATACACAGAGAATAAACACAGAACCTTTGAAAACTCCATTAACAAAAAAAAAAACACAGAGTATAACACCAAATCCCTCTTCTCAACACACACACACACACTCCTTCTCTACCTTTCCTATAATTGAAATTGCACCTCAGAGAAGCACAGAGTGCTACTCGAGCTTAATGTATGACATTCCCCGGCAGCGGCGCCAAAAATGTGCGCGTATGTCGCACGTGTCAATGCAAGGAACTTGCCGATACACCATGTGCGAGCCACAAATGGCTCCAAGCACACAACAAGCCTAAACTAGTAAGCTCAAAGAAAGCGATGGTGTGTCACTCACCGCTCTACGCTTGCTTCGTGGAGGATTCCTCGCCGCGAAGAAGAAGGAGACGCCGCTACGCCGCGCTCAACTGCTTCGCCGCCGTCGTGCCTTCGTAATGCTCAATCGCCCACACACAATCCTCTCTCTCCCTCTCTCACTCTCTCTCTCTCTCACACACACACACAAAGAGATGAAGAAGAAGAAGAAGATGGAGCAAGAGCACTCTTCAATTGCACAAATGAGAGAATGAGTGAATTTTAGGTTTAGTTGACTTTTATATGAGCTCACCCCATTCACACTTGGGCGCCCATGCTTAGCCAACTAATCCCTTGAATGTTCCAGTTAGAGTGCGCCTCTCATCGGCGATCACTCTTACCCTTTTCCTATTGGATCGACAAGCCCGGTACCTGACTCTACCAAATAAATAATACAATGTCCGCCGTAGGTTACAACGTCCGTCGTAGGTGATAGGGTGTCCGTGAGCCATGAGGGAAAAAGAGCAACCCAAAGGAAAAGAGCAACCCAGAGAAAAAGGATGCACGACCCAAGCTTACTCCTGAGGAGAGAGCTCGCTTCATCAGAGAGGGGAAGTGCTTTGGATGCGAGGAACATGGACATATCTCCGCGAAGTGCCCTAAAAAGGCACAGAAAGAACAGAATGATAAAGACGACGACAGGCCTGAGAGTTCGAGAGCAGCTGAAGAACGTGGCAGAAAAGGCAGATAGACCGAATCTAATGAATGAAAGTACAAACTTTGCCGCTTTTGGGGCAAAGTGAAGGATCAAGAAGCTCTTTTGAAGGAGTCAAGGCCAACTTCTTTTCACTTGGAATTGGCGGCTCGATTTGGAAATTACGCCCGAGAGACTGACGCCACAGGCGGAGGTAGTTCGACTGGCACCCGGATGGGATGTTGCCTTTACACCGAGCATTGGCAAACTTCGTTTGCAATGACAAGGGTGTTTAGGGCACGTGAGTGACGTTCTACTCAGGATCCCTATGTACCACAAGAACTACGCCGTGGTTGACTACCGGGCCGAGAAAGCGACTTTGATAAATGAAGGGCTTAGAGATTGTACTTTGATCTGATTAATATAAAAAGAAATACCGAAAGGGGCGCCAGTCTTTGGGGCCAATATCTCTAGGCACGGAACTCCGCCGGGACAGTGTACATCTATTGTGATCTGTGACTTGTTTTGAAGTGGTTATTTGGTGCTATCGCGGTTGATTCTTGACTTGGAGTGTCCAAGTCTGTTACAACACTTCCAACACAAAAACATGAACATACCTATTCCATGTAAAGTGATTGGAAAAAATCTTGTCTTCCGCAAAGACTGTGCATGCAATGTAGATGAACAAAGAAACGGAGTGCCAAACTGTTCACCACACACACGCAACAATGAGATCGAAGCTTTCTCTTCTTGTCTAAAGCAATCAACTGTGGCAATTCATAACGGAAATGCCCATGCTTTGTGCTCATACTTTCTTGTGCTCTTTCTATGACTGTGTCGTGCCAAGGAAGAGACATGAAATGTGACTTCTTTGATTTGGAGAAGACGAGATCGAGAGAGTCTCCTTCTCCCGAATCCGTTCAATCTTCGCCTGCACATTAGAAATGAGAGAGGGAGAATGAACAACTTGCTCTCCATGAATGACAATGGGAGAGTTACTTTTGGCATTGAAAGTGAACGTATTTTCTGCCCAATCAATGAGAGGGTTATGCTCACGAAACCATCGAATGTCCAAAATCATATCACATCCTGAGAGAGAAGAGACAAATTTTTTTTTACGGAAAGAAGCTTGTTGAACTGTAAACAACACATCAAGGCACTCTTTCGCGATGGGAGAGTCTATACCGGGAGCGAAGCCAGAGACCTCGAGAGGAGATTTCTGACTAACCTCTAGGCAAGCTCTCTCAACAAGAGGGGGACTGATCACATCATGCATACTGCCTAGGTCAAACAATATGACAAAACACTGCCCCGTCATATGACCATAACATTTATTGAGAGAGTCATCAATTGGAGGGTCATGAGAAACTTGGGCGACACTCGTGTTGTCATTGATTGCATTGACAGAGGAAGTGGGTTCTATGGATTCTTTAGATTCATTAGAGTCAAGCTTAGGACATGTTCTTTTTATGTGACCCTTAATGTGACAATGCAAACAACGACCTTCCTTAGAATAGGTACTTTGCTCTTCGGACGTGATGTATCCTCTTAGAATTCCTTGTGCTACCTTTTCATCTGGAGTGAGCTTAGGTTTAGCAATTGTGCTAGCTTTACCCTTAGGTTCATTGGAAGAGTTCTTTTCTGAGAGACTGTTGGAAGATTGGTTAGAAGAGTTACCGTTCTTACCATTCTGAGGGTTCTGAGAAGTCTGAGAGATACTTGTGGAAGTCTTGTTCTCCTTAGGCTTTCCCTTGTTGTGCTTCATCTCCTGTGCGAGAGCAATCGCTACCGCCTTGTTGAGACTGATTGGATCGAGCACCTCAACATCGTACTTGATATACTCGTTCAATCCATAAAAGAATGCCTCTTTGCGCTCATCATCCGACTTGCGTAATTGGGTACCTAGCTGTAAAACACGATTAGAGAAAGACATAACTGGCTTACCATTTTGCTTGAGGGCGTGCCAATCGTCCTTCAATCGTGCGAGGTACTAAGGTGGCATAAACCGCGCCTTGAGCTTGTCCTCCTCCAAGGGCCCCACTCTCAATGGTGAGAGTGGTCCAGAGTTACCTGGAATGCGGAACGTGAACGGCGACGGGCCTCCCTGCGGAACTGGGGAACAGGAATGGGCTCGGAACGGAAACGGCGCGAAACGGGAGGCTAAAAAAACACCCAAATATTGTTGTTTTAAGCGTTATGTGTTTGAATACAAGTAGTACTAGAGTCCTTTGACTCTAATACCCACAAAAAACACGATTCGAAGACCATTCAACCTTATTATGACTTGATTGGGATGTGCGGCGCCCAGAGTACATAACACATATACAACATTGAGCAAACACAATGCCCATACACAATGCTCTCAAATAATTGCAAGAGTAGTAGTCAGAGATAACACTTTGGAATTAATTATGGCTAACAAGCCTCAAGGGCCGCCAAGGTGCTACAAAAAAACCAAAGGGGGGCAAACCATTGACCACAATACCAAAAGACTGAAGGTGACAAATACCATAAAGATGCTAGTAGCTACAAATGGCAAAGAGGGCAAGGCTCAAGCAGCCATACAAAAGGGTAAGGATAAATGGCAAAGACTCAAGACTCAAGAGCCACTAGCCTGAGAGGCCTCCCAATCCGTAGTAGCCTGCTGTAAATCGTAAATCATGCACATCCTCCCATTCCTCATCATCGAGCTCTAGGCCCGGCTCGATCTCAGCCACGGATGAAGTACCTGGTGTTGGTGGATGTGCATCTCCACCTACCTGAGGAGCCTCTTGTTCCATCTCCCACTGTGTAAAAGGATCTGTGTTTTTGTCTGTACTCTTGCAAAGCATTTTCAAATTTGCACTGACGAAGATAAGATCATTACCCTTCTCCACTCCAAGCCAATTCCTCTTCTTGGAAGTAATGTGGCTAAAGGTACTCCACAATTGCTCCAAGCATGAGGTACTAACTGATTGGCTGAGAATACGGATCGCCAATCTCTGAAGCTCAGGGCCATCATAGCCATAGTCCTCCCACCATAGCACTGAACCTATCTTCCTGCGATCAATCTGAGCATCTGGACTGCCAAATGACCTTCTATAATAGCTGCTGCTGCCCTATTTGATGCCTCCCCATCTGTGACAAAGGCCACCACGTGTTGCTCACCGATGGTTTCTATGGGTGCTGTCCACTCTGCAGAGAGGACATCGGCGGACTTGCCACTCGGTGGCATCATGAGAGTGCACAAAGTACATCTCTCCACTCGAGTATGCGACGAGACCATGGATAGATCTCTTCCATGTATCGCTCCACCCGTCGGCAATGTGGGAAACGCCATGTTTTGCCCAAAGACGTTGAATATTGAGGGTTGCTTGCTCCACGATAGCCTTCTCTCGATCGAGCAAAGTGGTTCGGAGAGCCTCTGAAGATGGCGGCACATAGCCGGTGCCATACTCTCCTATCCGTTGCACCATGACTTTCCAATACTCCGACCTATTTCGATCAAACATAGAAGAGGTTAGTTTCAAAAAGGTGGAACCGACGATAAGGGAAGAAATGAGAGAGAAGATTGATAAATCATAAAACAATGAACATACCTCGCGGTGACAAATGGGATATGGTCGTGATAGAAGAATCAAGCCACGGCCGCATCCCCCTCTTCCTTCTTCTTTGTGTCCCAAGAGGTGGCAAGGGTCCTTTGGCGACGAATTGGACCTTGTGAAGATGCACCAACACGTACACCGGGTAGAGAGGAAGAAGGGAAAATGAGGGTCTTTGGATCAATACCTTTGCGTGCGGGCTTGGCTTTGTGGTTGAATTGGCGATTCTTTTCCTCGAGCTCCTTCCTCTTCTCGATGGTTAAGTTGGTGCAAAATCTCACTTCATGTCCCGGCACTCGAAGAAAGTGTGCCCTCACTTTGTCATGCCCCCCTTTCCGCGTGTAAGAGCATAGCTTGCATGCCCATGCACGAGAACCTCCCGCCGCCGACAAGGTGCCCTCCGAGGTCTCTTCATCCCACCACGACCATTCCTTCGCCTTTTGAGTGTTGCCCGCATGAACGGAGGGGGTTGTACGAGAAGAAGAGGCCATGGAATCTAGATGATGGAAATTGGAATGAAACTTGAGAGAGCTTGAGGCTTAAAGCCTTGAGACTCGAGAGCAAGAGAGAGCTTGAAAGTTGAGAGCCTTGAACTTTGAAGGCTTGATGCTTGAGAGCTTGAGAGCAAGATAGAAGTTGAGAGCTTGAGAGCAAGATAGAAGTTGAGAGCTTGAGAGCTTGGAAGTTGGTAGCTTGAGAGCTTAAGAGGTCGAAGCTTGAGCCTTGAGAGCTTGAGAGGCTAGAGCAAGAGAGCTTGAGAGCAAGAGAGCATGAGAGCTTGTGAAGGAAAGGGGTGAGGGCTTGGCACATTATATAGTTTTTGAGGGCTTATTGTTTTTGAATTTTAAGTTTCTGCCCGTTTTTGAACGTTGGAAAAATCTGCCCGTTTTTTCCGTTCCGGCCGTTCCAGTGTTCCGAATCCGTTCCGAGTCTATTCCGGTCGACCGTTCCGGTTTGAGTCCGCCTCTCGGAACGGACTGCCGTTCCTGGACGTTCCAAGCCTTGGCTATCGGCCAAAACGCCGTTCCGGCGTTCCAGGCATGGTTTTACCCGTTCCCTGGTAACTCTGGAGTGGTCTACTATTGATTGCACAATCTGGTACAATGGCTGAATGCAAATCTAAGGCTATGTCGATGTCGACGGAGTGGACGACGAGGACAATGCTAAGGCTGAAAAACTGAGTGCTTCGACTCTGTCTAGGGCTGAATTCTGTTGCGTCAAAACCGCCGTTGTACTGCTGTGCAAAAACGCTAGGTATGCTGAAATCTGCTGATGAAAAAACGCCACCTGCAGGTCCTTTAAACGCTGCTGAAAACTGATGCGGTACTGCTGTCCAAGGATGCTATGTTTGGCTGAAATCTGGTGCTTCAAAACACTGTAGAGGCAGCCCCAAAAACACTGGTTGCTGTTGCCAAAAACGCTGGCTGTGCTTGTCAAAAACGCTGGTCCATGCTGCTCTTTGAGATGCCGATTTGCTGGATCTGGAAACGCTATGCTGTTGAGGCTATGGCGATGAGGCTAATGGCTGAAAACGCTAGGGGAAGTGTGGTGTAGGTCGCCACCAAGAAGGGGGAGTATCTCTTGAGAGATAGAGGGGGAACCTGCTGCCCTTGGCCTGGGTTCTCCTTGCTCTGCTGCCAAATAGTGCTAGCCTAGGTTTCCTTATATATTATCTTACCCAATTTGCCCTACTCAGTTCCCAACAAAAGTCACTTAATAAATAAGTGGAAAATCTCAAAAATAGGGAAAATAGGTTTAATGCACTGGAAAATTCCCCTGATGGATTTTGATGGGAATGCTTATGATCATGCTGTGTGCAACCGGAGGATATGCATCTAATCTAAGTGACTGGTCATGCACGGTCTGCGAACAGACTCACAAAAGTGCCAGATCACTTCCTATTCTAGACTGACTTGACGGAACTGAACCCTGGTCATGCTGTAGCTTGTCCACGGACTCATAGGGTTGGATGTGTCACGTGACAGCACAATTCGGAGCACTCATCTTGAGCAAAGTTCAACATTCACTTCCGCTGCACCTTACAGGCGAGGATCTGTTGCGGGATGATGAGATCTACGAGGTTCGAGGGTTCTACTGCGGAGTCTTGATGCTGAAAACTGAAAACGTTGATGCTTCTATGGTCTTGTCGCGATGAATCTGCAAAACGCTAGGAGGTCATGCTGATGCAAAAACGCTAGGGGCTGAATATTGTCCTGCTGCAAAAACGCTATGGATCTGTTGTAGTCTGCTAATGTCGGGGCTGATCTGCAATGCAAAAACGCTAGGGCTGATGTGGATCCTGCTGTCGCCAAGGAAACTGCAAGTGTAAAACACTGGCTGCTTTGCACTGCTGAAAACGTTGGCTATGTCTTGGCTGAAAACGCTAGGTTTGTCGGGGGGGGTGTCTTGCTGGGAAGTTGCTTGATGAACACCGGGTTCTTGCTGCCTCTTCTGCCAGAAAGTGCTAGCGCTAGGTTTCTTATATACAAGCTTAGCAAAATTGCTCTACCCAGTTTCCAATTAAAGTCACTTAAAAATAATAAGTGAAAAATGTATAGGAAAAATAGGTCTATGCATTGTAAATATGCTTCTGATGGAAATCTGATGATCATGCTGTGTGCAACCAGAGGATATGCATCTATTCTAAGTGTCTGGACATGCACGGTCTGCGAACAGACTCACAAAAGTGCCAGATCACTTCCTATTCTAGACTGACTTGATTGAACTGAACCTTGGTCATGCGGTAGCTTGTCCTCGGGCACATAGGGTTGGATGTGTCACGTGACACATTATGAGACATATTGTACGTTGCAATACGGGACGTTGTGTATTCTAAATAAAATACGTGTATTTAAGCTACTATGACCACGCATGGCAAGCACAATTGACCGCGCACCTAGAGGAAGCCGAGGAAGGCACGCCTTTTCCTTCAATGGGGCCGATTGCCAAGACAAGCTCAAGGCGCGGTTTATGCCACCACAATACCTAGCACGATTGAAAGATGATTGGCACAATCTCAAGCAAATGGTATGCCAGTTATGTTTTTCCCTAATCGTGTTTTGCAGCTCGGCACTCAATTACGCAAATCGGATGCGGAGCGCAAAGAGGCATTCCTTTATGGATTGGACGAGTATATCAAGTTTGATGTCGAAGTACTTGATTCAATCGATCTCAACAAGGCGGTAGCGATTGCTCTCGCCCAGGAGATGAAGCACAACAAGGGAAAGCCCAAGGAAAACAAGACTTCCACAAGTACCTCTCAGACTTCTCAGAACCCTCAGAATGGTAAGAACGGTAAGAACAATTAGCTTTTTTTACAACATGCTGGTATGGAAAGGACATCATGGTTTCAGGACATGGGTTCAGCATGGACAGATTGCCCCCCTTCGAATACTCATCGGATTTGCCCCTCTTTGATTCTTACACAATCCGAGAATCACCGGGCTCATCCGCCAAGACCTGACTCACCTAGATACTAGGACTTGGATACAACTGGCACAGGAACTGGGCACGAAGATGCCTTTCTATAGAGAGCATTTGCTCTAGCTTAGTGAGGATGGCTTTGTGACGAGGCCTAGATACATGGACACCCAATTATCTCATGGGATACGATGCGCTATTGGCCAGATACGCACATCTTCACACCAGCTTCGGGTCGAGACTGGTAGATATAGCGGAGTACGAGCAGAGGCCAGGACATGTCCCCTATGTCACATGGAGCTTGAGACAGTTGCAGTACACATGTCACTACTCAGTTTACTATGAGATACGAGTCCGCTTTCTTCAGAGAGGACTTTGGACCACTCTCTGTAGTCATGGGGTATGAGAACCAGAGATGCCTGTGATTGTTCTTTCTCGAGCTGCGCAGACATAGAGAGTGCCTGATGAGAGGAGAGGCTAGCCAGTCTTAGAGGTGGATCACAGACTTCTTTAGAGGGGACTCTGGGCAGCCGGAGGAGCAACTACCACAACAGAGCTCACATTCTCCTTACACCAGAGGCACGCTGATCGATCGAGCGACGGAGCTAGGGAGATCCCGACGCCCACGACTGCGGAGGACTACACAACATCGACGGAGGCTGCATCAGAGGATTCGGGTCACTTTGGCCCCACATACACGCTGCTCGGTCAGACTATTGACCATGGAGGAGATTGATGAGATCCGCCAGCGACCGATGATGGATCTCCTGTGATTTAGCTCTTTTGAGGATTGTACACCCTGCTCATCTTGTACCAACCTTTGTATCAGCTCTTACCCATTATTATATCTACACACCCACACCCCCAGTGTGCTATATTAGCCCTCATTCACCACTCACTTCCCCCATGCTCATATCCTATGCAGTTCCATTTCAGTACCTTTTCTTTTTATTTTGGTACTCAAGACATTGTATCAGATTCACCGCGTTGTAACTTTTTGGTCTCATAGGTCATTTTGGCCTTTTGAAGCTCGGTATCCCCCTCTCTTTCATGTGCTCGGCAGTGGGCTGTGTCTGCCTGTGAGTAGAAGCACAGAGGTGAGAGGGCAAGAAGATGCAGATGGTGGGCAAGAGGGTGCAGAGGTGCACGACATAGAGTTTTTTTTGGGGGGAGGAATATCTGAGGGAATCTCAAAAAGTAATCAGATTTATATTTTCGAAGAGTGAGAATGAAAGCAGTGAAAACAGGATAGAAAAGGCAGATTTTTCTGTGGCAGCAAGTAGTTTATGCCTTTTATTCTGCTTGTTTGGGTTTAATGTGGATGGTTTTATTGTGGTATCTTCAATCCACATGAGGGCCCTTTTTGTCCATGCTTGTTAGGTTAACCTTTTTGTGGAGTTAATTTCAGAAAGTGCATCTCCATCTGAAGGCAAACTTTAAACATCTGGTGCCCTTTTTTTGTATTTGTCTTGATTTGAACTTGTGATGCAGAGTATTAATCTTATACACAAAAGAGATTTTTTGTCTTTTAACTTTCGCAGGGGACTAATGCTGGTATGCAGCCACCTATTGCACCTCCATCAACCCACACAGCTTCAATTCATCAGCTCTTCTCGAGCCCAACAATTTTTCCACCATTGGATTTGGCAGCAAATCTGGCTGGTCAGAGTGAGCAGGCACTGCAGGGAACTGTAACAGCTTCTTTCAGACCTGAGCATACATTTTTTGAAGCACCTGCGTGTGGCACCTTCCAGTCTTGCACAGGGATTTCTGTGCCATCGTCTCCAGCTGCCCCTGTACAAGGTTCGCTTCTCTCGTCTCCGCAGCTTACAGTCAGTGTTGACAATGGTGCTCTGCACTACATGGATGTTTCACAGCACTCGGCATTACTGGCATCTGTAAAGTTTCCACAGACTGGCAACTCTACAGTTATCCACTGCAGTCCCATCTCGCCCCATACTGTATCTGTCTCTGATACAGCACATTCCGATGTGAACACAAATCTCTCTCCAAATTCACTCTCTCGAAAGTCAAATATCTCCAACTTTTGTCTGGAAAAGTGTGATGCTGTGTCTTGGGACCTGCCTTCTGTCTGTTTAGAGAAGACAGATGATGTGAATGAGGGAACACAGGAGCGACTGTGGAGTATAGTAGCACCTTGCAACAGCGAAGTGCATGAACAAGTGGAGCCCGCTAAAGCCAAAGATCCCGATACTTTGCAGCTTCCTCATCTGAGCACTGTGCAGTCTCTCTTTGATGCGGAGTTCCTTTTGCCAGACTCACTCTCGCTCTCACCTCAGAAAGAAGGAAGCACCTTGCAAAGTGGTAGTGACAGTGTAACATATCCTGGGCAACTTTTTGACAGGAAAAGTCTTTGGTCTGATATCTCTGCTTTGAACCCTGCTGTCCAGATATGGGATGATGCTGACAACAATCAGAAATTGCCGCCAGAATTTGTCGATTGCATCACACAAGAAATAATGAAAGACCCTGTAATCACTGCAGATGGGCATTCTTATGAGCGAACTGCCATTGAGAAATGGCTCAAGTAAGTTGACAATGTTCTTGTTTGGGGGTAAATCGCATGCAAAATACTTAGTGGGCAAGCTGTGAAAATACTTTTTGCTGATATCGCTTGTTTGGTTGGGGACTTTCTGAGAAATTAGAGGTATTACAAGACTTTCAAGTCTATATGAATATGGAGCTCACAAGGCATTGCTTGTAACAAAAATGCACTTTTAAGAGGAAATGTCCATTTGTGCTGGCAGCAAAGACAATTTAAGTAGATTATGATGTTGTTCTTTTTTTTTTCTCATTAATGTGTGCCATTGCTATTTGTGTTTTCAGGCATCATGATACCAGCCCAAAGACGGGAGAAGTTTTACCTCCCCCCCCCGGGGGTGTTGGTGTAGATAAAACCTTACGGCCAAACCACATTCTTCGTGGTCAGATTATCGAGTACAATGAGAAGCTTGCAAAGATGTAAGTTTGTGCATTGAAGAGAATTCACTTTTTCTTGATTTAAGAAGCTATATCTCGAGAAAAATACTTTAAAGCTTGCTTTGAAGATCCATTGAAGCTGCTTATGGTTCATTGCAACTAATTTTGCCAATGATATCTGTCTTTTTTGTTGATGTCAAAAGTCCCTCCTTTGCCAAAGACACAATGCCACAAACTTCCCATTATCACTGCCCCCTGCCTCTTCATACACTCCACGTGCTCTTCCTCCACCCCTTTGTACCCACTTTTTTCTCTTCAAGATTTTTCCATTTTGGACCTTCCTTTGATATGGACACATCCCCTCTTCCATTGTGCCCTCCACTCTAGCCCTTACCTCTTACCCGAGCTTTGGTGTCTGTCTCTGGCGCTTTCATTGAGTAGTCCTCCCCGGCAGCTTCACAGAACAAAGATAAGTGATGATGGCCTTGTGCCTGTCTATATGCGGTTACATCTCTTGCGCTGCTTTGGGTCTAAAATTTCTTTATTGGGAAGCCGCCATCAATCTATGCTCTCCTACTATGTCCCATCAAAAATGGAGGAAACATGGACTGAGGAGGTCATGGCATCATATTGCAAGTAGAAGTGGTCAACCCCTCTTTGTAGGCATGTGTTTGCACTTCTGTGAAATGCATATTTACCAAGCTGGTTTCACATGGGCGGTTCATGTACATAGTAGATGGGTGTATTCATTTCATGATAATAATCTCATGAGTAATTATATGATGTGGGTAATGCTTTCATACAAGAGAAGGTTCACAAAGAAGGTGAAGATTATAGGCTAAAACCCATTCTCAACAACCCTCCCCTTGTGGGGTGCTAGATGACCTAGCCCACCATGTGAAATACTTGGTGTTCTTATTGCACGATGATGCAAGGAGAGCATGTGATATATCCTATAAGGTGAGAGGGCCTAGACTATGGCAGCGTAAGTAAAGGGCAGCCTCGTTGGATAAGCACCTTGCAAAAGTCTTGTGACAATCCATCATGGTATGATGATCCTTGAGTGGATATTGGAGCAGAATTAGTAATGTGGCACTCGGGACCAAAAGTAAGCAGTTTTGAACTTCACACTTGAGCAACTTAAGTCAAACACGTAATGTTAGGTGTAGCGGAATGAATGTTTGCGCTTTGCTCAAGATGAGTGCTCCGAACTGTGCTCAAGGTTCCTTTTGTTCTTATGGAAGGGAGAGCCTTCCGTTCTTAATGAGAGAGTGCTATGATCACAAACAGAGTGAACGGACACTGTGCGTGCAAGTGTATGAGACTGAGAGATAGAGAGAGAAGAGAGATACGACACGAGAGACGTATAACCCTCCTCTGAAGGCCCCACTCTCGTCGGCGAGAGTTGTCTACTATTGATTGCACAATCTGGTACAAATGAATGCAAGTGACTGATGCAAGTCTAGGCTATGTCGATGATGACGACGGTGATGACGAAGTCGACCTAAGGGCTGAAATCTGCAATCTCTTTACTGCTGTCCAAAAACGCTATGGGCTGAAATCTGCAAATCTTGTATCTGCTGAATTGTGACTCTATGTCGATGACGATGTTGATGACGACAATGCGACGACGACGCGCTGAAAACGCAGATGCTGAAATCTGCGTTTTCTGGGCTGAAATTGTAAACCTTGCGGAAACTGACCGTGCGGCGAGGAACTGCTACGGGAAGGTGAGATCTGCGAGGTTCGGGACTTGATCTGCGATGTCTAAGTGCTGAAAACTGAAAACGCTAATGGTCCTTGACTTTCCGTCCCGTTGATTTGCAAAAACGCTGAGATTGTGCTGCAAATCAAAAACGCTAGGGGCTGAAATTGGTCTTTTTGTCGCTGTGGTTCTGCAAATGCAAAAACGCTAGGCTGATCTGCTGTGTAGCGATGGCGCCGGGGCTGATCAGCTGTGCACCAACACGCAAGGGCTGATCTGATCGCAAAACGCTAGCTTTAGGCTTCTGCTCCAAAAACGCTACGTCTCTTGGGGGGTTCTGTTGAGAAGTTTCCTGTTGAGCGTGGAGCTCCTGCTGCCTCTTCTGCCAAAGAGTGCTAGCATTGGTTTGCTTATATATTTTCTTAGCAAAATTGCCCTATCTACTTTTGTTGGAAAATCACTTAAATTAATAAGTGAAAAATGTCAAAAATAGGGAAAATAGGCTAAATGCATTGGAAAATTCTCTTGACTGATTCTGATGGATTCTGATGGGAATTCTTATGATCATGTTGTGTGCAACCAGAGGATATGTATCTACACTAAGTGATTGGGCATGCACGGTCTACGAATAGACTCACAAAAGTGCCAGATCACTTCTAATCTAGACTGATTGGATTGACTGAACCCTGATCATGCTGTAGCTTGTCCACGGACACATAGGGCTGGATGTGTCATGTGACATCCCCTCTTTTTCAAAGTGAGGTACTGGTACCGAACTGTATGGCGTCGAGGGAGATCGCCAATAGCATCCGGAATCCTGGAAGGGACTCTTCGCTGGCCACTCGGATGTGTGGGTCGTGCGGTACTTGAACTTCATAAAGGTCTGCAACGCTTGCTTCTTTGGGCCGCGTCGAAAGCGACACAAAGTCATCTTCAATGCTTCAACTTCGTTGAGAGTCCTGCTTCTTTCTTCTTCAAGAATCTCCATGGCTGAAAATTCCTGAAACCATTTCCAACACAAAACCATGAACATACCTATTCCATGGAAAGTGACTGGAAAAAATCTTGTCTTCCTAAAAGACTGTGCATGCAATGCAGATGAACAAATAGACAGAGTGACAAACCGTTCACCAAACATATGCAAACAATGAGATCGAATCTTTCTCTTATGATCTAGAGCAATCAATTGTGGCAATTCACAATGGAAATGCCCATGCCTGGTGCTCATACTTTCATGTGCTCTTTTGGGTACTGTGTCATGCCAAGGAAGAGACATGGAATGTGACTTCCTTACATACATACTTTTCAGCTTTTCATGAAAAATCCGCATACATTCGTGCTCATCCATGAGTGAAACGTGCTCAACGTACAATATGTCATGCCTAATAAAAAGGATCACATAAAGACGCTAACTAAAATACAAGAAACGATCATGAATGAAACACTCGAACAATGTGTGCGTATCAATCATGCGAACACATAATACTTCATGTGAGGCTTCTTTGAACCTAGGCTCGAGAGCCAAGATCTCTTCTTCTTGAGGGGGTTCTTTGGACCTAGGCTCGAGAGCCAAGATCGATCCTTTGTGATTGATCGAATCTGCAACGAGGTTAGCGTCACTAGAGAAAGTATCCACTAACACATCATCCTTGTGAACAATCACATCATCTTCATGCAACTCATCATGCTTGTGAGAAATCACATCTTGATCATACAAATCATCATGCTTGTGAGAAATCACATCTCGATCATGCAAATCATCATGCTTGTCATTGGCATCCAAATCATTATGCAAATCATTTGCATCCAAATCATCATGCTCATCATTTTCAATCAACTCATCATGCTTCTCATAATCATGCGAATCCTGTGTGTCATGCTTTGGAGAAGAAGAGACTGAGAGAGTCTCCTTTCCCCAAATCTCTTGCATCTGTGCCTGAACTCGAGAAAAGAGTCGCAAGAACTCTTTGTTGTGTCGGTCGCTCTGTTCTTGGAATGCTTTGGCTTCTTTTCTTTCTGCTTATTTTTTTGCACTTCTTTCTGCGTGTCTGCGTTCCATTTCTGCCATTCTTTCTGCATTTCTGCGATCCATTTTTGCTTTTCTTTCTGCATTTCTTGCTTCGTGTTCTAACTTCCTTTCCATAAACATTTGATCCAAAGCCTCCATAGGAGTTAGTGCAATCCTTGATGTAGATGGGGAAGGGTCAGAAAAACCTCCTGGTGGGGAAAATTCTTCTTCGCCTCTCTCATGCTCATCACCTCCAAGCGAAGTATCCATTCCGCTTTGTGTGATGACCATTCTGAAGTCGTGGGTTCTTGTGGTCTTGGGTTCTTAAGTTCACGAGGAACTTGGGTTCTTGGATTCTTGAGGGTCTTGAGGTTCTTGAGGTTTTCTTTCGCTTGCAATGTGTGTTTGAGAAGAATGTTCTCTTTACCTGAGTTCTACTCCTTTCTGCGGGCGCACCCATTGGCGACCTTGCGCTCACACCAAGGTTGCTTTTTCCCACCTCACGTCGAGTGGCCGGCGGCTAAGTGCACGGTCCGCTCTCAATGAGTGAAAAGAGACACAAGGGGAGGCTGGACAAGCCCTTCTTTCCTGGGATTCCTGTCACTCTTCAAAAACACGATCAGGAATCAACACGCCCAAGCGAACTTGGGTTCGTGCGACCGCAACAAGCAAAAAAAATTCTTGTGATTCTTGTGGTTCTTTCCTTGAGTGATACAGAACACTGCCAAAGCTTTGATACCAATGTTAGGTGCAGCGGAATGAATGTTTGCGCTTTGCTGAAGATGAGTGCTCCGAACTGTGCTCAAGGTTCCTTTTGTTCTTATGGAAGGGAGAGCCTTCCCTTCTTAATGAGAGAGTGCTATGATCACAAACAAAGTGAACGGACACTGTGCGTGCAAGTGTATGAGACTGAGAGATAGAGAGAGAAGAGAGAGACGACACCAGAGACGTTGTAAAACCCTCCTCCGGAGGCCCCACTCTCGTCGGCGAGAGTGGTCTACTATTGATTGCACAATCTGGTACAAATGAATGCAAGTGATTGATGCAAGTCTAGGCTATGTCGACGATGACGACGGTGATGACGAAGTCGACCCAAGGGCTGAAATCTGCAATCTCTTTACTGCTGTCCAAAAACGCTATGGGCTGAAATCTGCAAATCTTGTATCTGCTGAATTGTGACTCTATGTCGATGACGATGTCGATGACGACAATGCGACGACGACGCGCTGAAAACGTAGATGCTGAAATCTGCGTTTTCCGGGCTGAAACTGTAAACCTTGCGAAAACTGACCGTGCAGTGAGGAACTGTTGCGGGAAGGTGAGATATGCGAGGTTCGGGACTTGATCTGCGATGTCTAACTGCTGAAAACTGAAAACGCTAATGGTCCTTGACTTTCCCGTCGCGATGATCTGCAAAAACGCTGAGATTGTGCTGCAAATCAAAAACGTTAGGAACTGAAATTGGTCTTTTTGTTGCCGTGGTTCTGCAAATGTAAAAACGCTAGGCTGATCTGCTGTGTAGCGATGGCGCCGGGGCTGATCTGCTGTGCACCAACACGCCAGGGGCTGATATGATCCCAAAGCGCTAGCTTTAGGCTTCTGCTCCAAAAACGCTAGGTCTCTTGGGGGTTTCTGCTGAGAAGTTGCCTGTTGAGCGTGGAGCTCCTGCTGCCTCTTCTGCCAAAGAGTGCTAGCTTTGGTTTTCTTATATATTTTCTTAGCAAAATTGCCCTACCTACTTTTGTTGGAAAATCACTTAAATTAATAATTGAAAAATGTCAAAAATAGGGAAAATAGGCTAAATGCATTGGAAAATTCCCTTGTCTGATTCTGATGGGAATTCTTATGATCATGCTGTGTGCAACCAGAGGATATGCATCTACACTAAGTGACTGGGCATGCACGGTCTACGAATAGACTCACAAAAGTGCCAGATCACTTCTAATCTAGACTGATTGGACTGACTGAACCCTGATCATGCTGTAGCTTGTTCACGGACACATAGGGCTGGATGTGTCACGTGACACGTAACCGATCTGTCATCGTGTCATTTGTGCATTTGAAGGTTGAATGTGTTATTATTGGGGTGGCACATAATTAGAATTGGGGGATTGTCACTCTGTTGGCCCCCTTACCTTAGTTTGGGCACATGGATGCTACACTACGAGCTAGGGGTCATGATTCGAGGAGATCACAGCGTATTGAGTGGGAATAATCCCCTAAGTAAATAAACTAAGAGATGATTATTCGAAGCTTAAGTGTCAGCTGAAAGGGGAATTACCCATTTTCTAACCTCTGGGGGTGCTTGAGGAGGACAACTCTTTCTCTTGCTAACGGGGCTCATGGTGCTCACGTTTCATTGGTATCAGAGTGCTATCCTGTGCCCTGCCTTGCCTTGTCAAGGTCGGAGCTACTGTTGTTTCGTCTTTTTTTTTGAATCCGCTGCCCCTTGCGACAACCTGAGGCTGCACTCGAGGTGCTATCGGCTGCAAGTTGTGGGCTTCACTCTCCGTGCCCTTTTGACACTGCGGCCCCTTCATGCCTATCATAGCTGCTACCCACGATTGCTATCCGCCTTGCCAATAACCTTACAAGGCTGCTCCTGCGCCAGCAGGGAAGAGTAGAGCTCGGGTAAGAGAAGATCCTTCTCTAACACAGATTGCAAGCTAAAGAAAGACCTCAAGAACCTCAAGAACTCAAGACCCTCAAGGACTTAAGAACCTCAAGAACTGAAGAACCCAAGAACCACAAGAACCCAAGTTCGTCGTGAACTTAAGAACCCAAGATCTCAGTGTATGATCATCACCCGAAGCAGAATGGATACTTCGCGTGAAGGTGATGAGCATAGAGGTGGCGAAGAAGAATTTTCCCCACCAGGAGGCTTTTCCGACCCTCCCCCTTCTCCATCTATGCCAAGGATTGCACCAAATCCTATGGAGGCTTTGGTCAAGACGATGATGGACATGATGTTACAACAAGAAGTGCAACGCGCCGCCTTGAAGCGCGAGCGCGAAGAAAGAAAGGCAATGTTAGATTGCGAGCGCGACGAAAGAATTGAAGATGGACCTACGTCCATAGACAGTTGGACCGTTGAAGCAGCCACAGATCAGTTTGTGTCGCTTTTGTCATGGACCTATGTCCATAGACACAGTTGGACCATTGAAGCAGCTACAGATCACTTTGTGTCGCTTTTGGCGCGGCCCAAAGAAGCAAGCGTTACAGACCTTCATGAAGTTCAAGTATCGCACGACCCACGCATAAGAGTGGGCCGGCAAAGAGTCCTTCCCAGGATTCCAGACATTGTTGGGGTTCTCCCTCGACGCCATATAGCTCGGTACCAGTACCTCACTTTAAAAAGGAGGGGATGTCACGTGCACATCTAACCCTATGTGCATGTGGACAAGCTACTTCATGTCTAGGGTTCAGGTCAGCTTAGGAAGTGTTCTGGCACCTTTGTGAGTCTGTTCGCAGGTCGTGCTTGTCTAGGCACTTAGAGTAGTAGTGGGAGACCCCCCGAGGTCGTGGACGTCTAGATCTGCCAAGCTCAGTGGCTCAGTCAAGCAGTGTACCTCTACTATGAGTAGGCTCTGAGATCTGCTGTAATGACTACTCCGTTGGCTCTCCTTTGGCTAGTGTAAAGAAATCTGTGATTCTTCCTTGAGGCTGTCTTTCCCCTGATGTCCTTAGCAAGGTCTCCCTAGGTCTACGCAGCTCTAGCAGGAACAATCCGAGACACCTCTGATCCTTGTATCTCGTGACTCTAGAAAAAGGTCCGAACCCTTCTCTGAACAGGCAGTGGAAGCGGCCGCGTATCTCATAGTATGTTGGACAGTGACATGTGTAGTGTAGCTCTGTCTCTGGCTCTAAGTTACATAGGTAACATTTCCTGGCTCCTGTCGGCACCCCTCGAAATCGGGCGGTCTCGATCTGGAGCTGATGTGAGGATGTGCGTATCTGAGAGAGAGAGAGAGAGAGAGAGAGAGAGAGAGAGAGAGAGAGAGAGAGAGAGAGAGAGAGAGAGAGAGAGAGAGAGAGAGAGAGAGAGAGAGAGAAGAAGAGAGTTTTAACGTCGTAGGAAACTATCCCAAGAGACCTTAAAGATCTAGCTGACGAGGAGTTGAACTCAAGACCTGTTATTCAAGAGGGAAATGGCATAACCAATCTACCACACTTGGGTGATAGAAAGGTTATACCATTTTCCTCTTTTTATTAGCGCACACACACACACCCACACGAACACACCCGAGAAGAAGAGAGTTTTAACGTCGTAGGAAACTATCCCAAGCGACCTTAAAGATCTAGCTGACGAGGAGTTGAACTCAAGACCTGTTATTCAAGAGGGAAATGGCATAACCAAGAGAGAGAGGTGAAATGAAATGTTTTATTAACGTCTTCAAAAGGCCAAAGACCAGAAAGTTACAATGTGGTGGATCTGATACAAAGTCAGAGTAACAAGATGAACAAAATGACAGAATGACAAAATGACAAAATAAAATATTATGGAATCCTAAACTGCTAGGTGTGAACTAAGCTGCTAAACAGCTAGTTGGGATAGCTAGATCACAGGAGATCTAACATCAGTCGATGGCTGGTCTCATCAATCTTCTCCATGGTCAGTAGTCTGACCGGGCATCGTGCATGTCGAGCCAAAGGGATCCGAATCCTCTGATGCAGCCTCCGTCGATGCTGTGTAGCCCTCCGCAGTCGTGAACGTCTGGTCTCCCCAGCTCAGTCGCTTGGTCGATCAGTATGCCTCTGGTGTAAAGCGTCGAGCTCTACTGTGGTAGTAACTCCTCCGGGTGTCCAGTGGTTGGCAGCTCTAAAGAAGTCTGTGATCTGTCTCTGAGACTGGCTAGCCTCTCCTCTCATCAAGCTCTCTGTGTGTCTGTGCAGGTCGAGCAAAAACAAACCTAGGTATCTCTGATCCTTGTACCGCATGACTCTAGAGAAAGGTCCAAAGCCCTCTCTGAACAAGCAATGGAAGCGGCCTCGTATCTCGTAGTAGACGGGGCAGTGGCATGTGTAATGCAACTGTCTCAGGCTCGATGTCACAGAGGGGGCATGTCCTGGCCTCTGTTGGTACTCCGCTGTATCTCCCAGTCTCGATCTGCAGCTGGTGTGAAGATGTGCGTATGTGGCCTATAGCACATCGTATCCCATGAGACAAGTGGGTGTCCATGTATCTGGGCCTCGTCACAAAACCATCCTCCGTAAGTTGGAGGAGATGCTCTCTGTAGAAAGCCATCTTCGTGCCCAGCTCTTGTGCTGGCTGTATCCATGTCCTCTTGGTGTCTAGCTGAGTCAAGTCCTGGCGAATGAGCCTGGTGATCTCTCCTACTCTATTTGGTATGTATGTGGATGAGGTTTCTGACTACATTGAGAGAGATGGTGATAGAGGTGCACAGTTGGCAGGGACATGGATTCCACTATTGTTATATGCTAATGATATTGTGTTGATCTCCGACACTCTGGAGGGGATGCAACGTCACTTGGATGCTTTACATAGGTATGCCCAGGAAAGTGGTTTGTCTGTCAACCTTGGTAAAACCAAGGTCATGGTATTTAATACCACCCCACAGTGGATCAGGAGGTCAGCGCCCGCCTTCACATACGGCCAGGAGAAGGTGGAGTATACAGATGCTTACACTTACCTTGGAGTGGTTTTTAGTGGGCCAGCATTTTCATTGAGGAGGGCAACGGAGACTAGATTGACCAGAGCCCATGCAGCATTGGGTAGATTGGAAAGGATGTGTTCACAGGTTTAGTTTCAAGAGCCTCGGACGAGCTCTGGCTCTTTGACACTTTGGTGGCTTCTGCATTGCTTTATGGAGCTGAGATTTGGGGACCTTCATTGGATCATCACGGGAGGACAGGCCGCAGTGATGGTTGGGGGGACATGGAGAAGCCTCTGGTCTCTATATGATCTTGCGGCTCATTAGAGCCAAGGCTTCAATACCACATGCTATTGTACGAGCAGAGCTAGCTGCCCCCCCCCACTAGTGGTTGAGGCGCTCACCAGATCTATCTCCATACACCGCATGTGGGAACTTCCCAGAGACAGATATGCACGCCTTGCACATGAGTCCTCTTGACAGTTAGCCATGCACGCAGGGAGATACAGCATGCCGGTATGGGGAGATGACATCATGGTTTCAGGCGCATGGGTTAAACATAGACAGATTGGCTCCCTTCCAGTACTCACTAGATGCGCCCTCTCTGGTGAGAGAGAGAGAGAGAGAGAGAGAGAGAGAGAGAGAGAGAGAGAGAGAGAGAGAGAGAGAGAGAGAGAGAGAGAGAGAGAGAGAGAGAGAGAGAGAGAGAGAGAGAGAGAGAGAGAGAGAGAGAGAGAGAGAGAGAGAGAGAGAGAGAGAGAGAGAGAGAGAGAGAGAGAGATGAAATGAAATGAAATGAAATATTAACGTCTTCAAAGGCAAAATGACCTATGAGACCAGAAAGTTACAACTGGTGAATCTGATATCATGTCCGAGTATGAAACTAAAAGAACTAAACTAACTAAGAACTAAACACTAGAACACTGAGGAAGGAAAATAAATCTGAAGCTGATTCAGGATTGAGACGAGATGCAAGGGGGAGGGGTTGGTGGGTTCAGATGAAATCCCTCATCGGTCGTTGTCGAATCTCGTCAACCTCCTCCATGGTCAGCACTCTAGTTGGGGTCTTGCATGTCGAGCTAGAGTGATCTGTATCTTCTGTTGCAGCCTTCGTCGATGGTAGGAGACCCCCGAGGTCGTGGGCGTCTGGATTTGCCTAGCTCAGTGGAACGATCAAGCAACGTACTTGTGGTATGGGTGGGCTCTGAGATCTGCTGTACTGACTGCTCCTCTGGCTCTCCCCTGGCCTGTGTAAAGAAATCTGTGATCCGTCTCTAAGACTGTCTTTCCCGTGATGTCCTTAGCAAGCTCTCCCTAAGTCTGCGCGGCTCTAGTAGGAACAATCCGAGACACCTCTGATCCTTGTATCTCATGACTCTAGAAAAAGGTCCGAAGCCTTCTCTGAACAAGCAGTTGAAGCGGCTGTGTATCTCATAGTACGTCGGGCAATGATGTGTAGTGTAGCTCTGTCTCTAGCTCTAAGTTACGTAGGTGACAAATCCTGGCCCCTACCGGCACCCCTCGAAATCGGCCAGTCTCAATCTGGAGCTGATGTGAGGATGTGCGTATCTGCCCAATATCGCATCTTATCCCATGAGATAAGTGCGTATCCATGTATGCAGGCCTAGTCACAAAACCGTCCTCCGTGAGTTGGGGAAGATGCTGAAACCGGCGTGTTTAATCCAAAAAGGGCGGTAGACTTTAGACTTAACCTTATTTGCTTTCACCCATTTAATTTGTCGCCCACTTTACCTGTATTTTCAAGACACAACAAAGGGGAAAGGGATACAGGCTGCTAGAATGCACCTGTATGAGAAGACCGACACCAGATTGGCCCCGCCCCTTCCGGTATTTCTTTATTGTTTAAAAGAGGGAATAAACGTTGTGGTTCCCTACAAGCTGCCCCGCACAAGCTTTGCTGAATTTCAACTGTTCCGGCCCGATTTCGGGAGTATAACTGTACTAGGACCCTTCACAGCCAGTATTCCCAAGCATTGAATGACTTTCCCGACGCATACAGGCACTTTGCAAAACCTGGCAAGAATCTGCAGCACGCTGAATTCTCTGTTTTCAGCCCCGAAAATGCACCAGATCACTTGTACAGCGGTCCCCTCGCGTCCCCGAACCTCCTGGGGGTATTAGGGTCCGTTTAGGGCCAAAACACTAAACCTGCAAAAATACACAGCAGGTTGTAATTTATTGTTTCGGGCTCTCGGGGGGTTCACCATTCAGTACCCCCCTATATAACGTGCGTTCGCGGGGTATTAAAAAAATCCCTCTTTTAACATGTCTGAATGAATAAAATGACCCCTTATTTTAGGATTTTTTTCCAAAATTGAATTTAAAAACCCCTTATTTTAATGTATCTTTGTTAAATTGCCTAAATTTTTTGCATTTTAAAACCCCTCCTTTCGAACTCACGTTATACATTAACATGATAACATAGTGCACCCCCCGAGTTCGGGCTCCGTTTCCTGCCGGTCGCATCCGTAGCAAGTCCTCGAGCTCCCGCACCTGTAGGGCTACTTGCCCTTTGAATCGGACGAGATTTCGGACGTGAAACCTCTCCGAATCACCTGTACGTGCGGGGGATTAGCCGCTAGCTAATCCTGTACCTGTGCAAGAGGCTCTTGCCTCGGCAATCGCGCATGAACTCACACAACTGTACATTGGTCAATTGAAAAGCCCACTAGAGGGGCATAACATACTGCCATAGGGGAGAGAGAGAGCAGTGCGTAGCGTGCAGGGCATCACTCCTGGCACCGCACTGTACATAAGAGGGAAAAGAAGCACACCATAGCTCTTAACCTGTGACAAAAACTGCAAATCAGTCTCCTCTCTCATTTTAGGCGCCCCCTTCTCTGGCCAGGAGTAGTAGAAATGCTCACAGAGTGACACCTCGCCCAGTTTCCGATTTTGGCCAACGGGGCTAAAAATATCTCAACTGGTGCGTCAGTTGACTTGGCAGTAGAGCAATAAAATGTTCCTCTTGTCATTCCGGAGGTAATGACGCGAACACATTTTCAAGTCCCAAAATAGCAATTCCCTAAATTTTAGGAGATGCTGCCATTGTATCTTTCTAGGTCATCTGACCCCCTTTGTACACTGCAACCACACCCAGAACTGAAATGTAGCCTCTGTAGGAAAGGATTCCACTTTGGCTAGTCAATGACCCCACTTTGGCTAACCATAGTCTTTGTCCAACCTTAGTGCTCTCTTGCCCTCAAGCCTGGACTCCCTCTGAACAGTTCCACACTAGCTATGCAGTGCAGGGCAGTTAGATTTCCTGAGGGGTGTTTCCAAAAAGTGAAAGTAAATAAATAATAAGAAAGAAATCAACAAAAAGGATAGATAGTAGTCACACGTTGGTGACAGATGCTCTCTGTAGAAGGCCATCTTCGTGCCCCACTCCTGTGTCGGCTGTATCCATGTGCTCCTGGTATCTAGCTGAATCAGATCCTGGCGTATGAGTTTGGTGATCACTGTCTGTGTGAGAGACAGGGAGGGTGCATCCAGGGAGTATTGAAACGGAGGCAATCTATCCATGTTGAAACCATGCTGTCATCTGTCCATACAAGAAAAAGTAGAGAGAGAGAGAGAGAGAGAGAGAGAGAGAGAGAGAGAGAGAGAGAGAGAGGTATGTGTTATGCAGGCAACGAAATGCAGTGTCTTGGAGCAATACAAGCAAAGATGGAGAATATCTTCCAACAAGTACATTAGGTGTGCTGTCTTTCTAGCGACTTTGCAACCAACAGCACGTCAAGGAAGAGGCCCAACAGCTAGTGCTTCTCATGGACCATCCTTTGACTGCACAGGTACATCGAGCCTGCATGACCCACCATAAAACTCATGATTTGAGAGAACTGAACAAGCTTCCATTTTCCATTATGATCCATTCCTACATGGAAAGTACATTCATCATATAAAGAAAATGAAGCTTCACTGCACATGTCTGGAGCAGTTTTACCATGGTGCGTTGCAGTGTACAGGTTCCATTAATCTGTTTATTTATTTGCTTTGGGTTGTTTGATTAGATTTTTCTGTTTTATCCCAAGGAAAGATTTATTGGAGGGCATTGATTCAAGGTCAAGGACCGAGTTTCTTGAAAGCTTGTATGTAGAAACTGTACACGTTCTATGGGAAGAGCTGCATTCTATGGAGATGTAGAAGTGAATGTCGTTGGACTATTCCTTATAACTTGCTATGATGTGCATAGCTGGGTAAATGTTCTGATTACCAGGGCAGTGTGCTCTTGAGAGACAATTGGCAAGGACTTCTTTTTAAAATTTGCAATCCTATTAAGGTTTTGCTTGTCTTTTCCTTGCCTATGGTTTGTTGGTTATTTTGGGGACTCTGCTTGGTGAAAAGAAAGGGAGAAAGTGTCTGTTGGCAATGTATAGCTACATGCATTAACGTCTGGCTGTCCCATGGCCTGTAAACAGTATGGCACATGTATTACAGATCAGGTCATGTGTGCCCTATAACTTTCGTAGGCACAGTAATCTTGTATCTGCTGGGTACTTGGCTTCGTGTCTCTTGCTTTGCCAGCAGAAAGTGTGGTCCCCCTGCTAGGCTTCTCTCTTCTCTTGAATAACAGGTCTTGAGTTCAACTCTCCTCATCGGATAGATCTTTAAGGTCTCTTGGGATAGTTTCCTACATGTTAAAATACTCTCTCTCTCTCTCTCTCTCTCTCTCTCTCTCTCACACACACACACACACACACACACACACTGTACATAGTTACCCGGAACGGGAACGTGAGGGTCCGGAACGGGACGGGAACGGGGAGAGAGGGGGGGGGGGGGGGGGGGGGGGGAAATGGTAACGGGGCCGGAACGGTCGACTAAAGTAAGGCTTGAATTACCTCCATTCAGCTTAGTCCCAAATAAACTCCTATACAACCCCAAAACTGCCCCCGAATCTGCCCCCCTAGCCTGCCCTCACACGGCACCAAATATGTTCCCCAAACAGCCCCAAATCTGCCCCCAAAAGCCCATTTTTTTACCCCCACGCGTTTCGCCGTTCCACCTCATGTTCCGCCTTGTTCCCCCCATTCCGGAACACCGTTCCGGTTACACCTTGTTCCGGAACGGCGTTCCGTTCCCGACTCCGTTTCGGGAACGAGATTTGTCTGGAACGCTGTTTCGGAACGTTTGGGTTGTGTTCCCCCCTGTTCCTTGTCTCACACACACACACACACACACACACACACACACACACACACAGAGGTTTTGTTACGTCAATCTTGGGCGATGAGAAGAATCATTGTACAACTGTGGTATCTCCTTCAGTAATGTATCCAAAAAAGTGTTTAAATGAACAGAACTAGAACTAAAACCTAAAGCTGAAAAAGTACAGCATGTGCAGTTTTGAAAAAATGAATATATATAGAGTTCTCCCTCCTTCCCTGGGGTTAAAAAAAACGAAACAGGCTGAAAGGCAAAGTGGTTTTGAAAGATTATGCTTGGATCTCTCAGAGCTGGCCCACTCTGCTCTATGGACAGATGATGATGTGAGCTTTGATTTGTGTCATCTCTCTATGGTAGAGCCTGGTTTCTGGTAGCCCGGTGCTACTGTTACTGGCTAGAAGGCTTCCTGCTCGCTGAGATGTGGCTCCATGCCTGGACTCACAAGGAGATCTTGCTTTGTGGTGTTGGATGCCTAGTAATTCTTTGTTTTGTAGGAGCACATGTGTTGGTGTGGGCAATATGTGTTCTTGGGTGTGAGGATGCCTCATCTTAAGTGGGCACTGTTTTCCTTTCGAAGGTGTACATTTCTTTCTACTCTAAACCCTCTGATTTCTCTTGAAGAGAGTTTGCGGGCTTTGTTTACATAAAAGCTTGAGTAATTGGGCCTTGTGATTTCTTGGAAGAGCATCAAGCGGAATTGAGTCTATGAGGTCAGGTGATTTGGTCTTGATAGCTTCGGGGCTTCGTGTCACCCCCTGTGCTTGTTCTGCCTTCTGTGGTAAGCTCTTTCTTCTGTGTTGGTGTTTTTTTTTCTAAGGTTTGACCGTCTTGTTTGAATATTTTTGAGTTTACCTTCCTGGTGGTTCAGGGCTTTCTGGGAACTTTTTGAATTATGTGAACTTTGGTCTGCTTTGTCTTTTTCCTTGAGTGAGGTGGCCTGTTACTGGTCCTCTAAAGTAGATTTCCTCCTGGCATGGCTGTAGTGCTCTGTAGTTTATCCTCCTGGTTGATCAGCTTCGAGTCTATTTTCTGGGTGTGCTCCAGACCAAATAGCTTTTGTTCTTTTGCTTTGGATCTATGTATACATCCTTGTGGCTTATTCACCCTCATCTTTGTTTGTATAGGTAACTTTACTTCTACCATGTCCCTTTGGACGTCTATCGGGCGTTGTTTGGTCCTATATCATCTTTGATGTAGATACTTGTCTTGTGGATCTAAGGTGCAGGCTTTTTAGGAAAGCTTCTCCAAGTCCCTTTCTGTCCTTTGGTAGGCAGCCATGGCATTTTCAATTGTTTCTAAGGGAAGATTTTTGTTTGGCCTTTTTCCTAGGTGATAGCTATGTGATCGAGTTGTTTCAACTTTTCTGTTCTTTCAATTTAAGTCATTGAGCATTGTGTGCCCTACCAACCTAGATATATTACAACTTTGTACTAGTTTTTGTCATGCTCACATACGTGGGAGTCAAGTTTTAATCACCGTACTTGGGAGCAGAGTATAGCACCTTTAAATGCCACCTTTTAAGGGGTAGGGAATGGTCATTTAATAACCATTACCGGCCGTCAAGGTTGCTGGGAAGGGGGCCAGGTACAGAGGTTTACCTATAGAGATTGCACATGCGGAGACTGTAGAGATCGAATAGTGGTCCACCTGCAGCGATCGCATTCCGTATGCTGACCTGTCAATCGCTGCTTGATATTCCCACTGCTGATGTGCCATGCAGTCATTTGCAAAAGATTAAACATCCTGACTGTCGATGTGGCGTGCATCCAGCAGCTGCAGCACTGCATTCAGCAGGAGAAGCGACAGTGGGCGGAGGGCCTAGATCTTCTGCCCCTGGACCAGCGTCCTCGACGGTAGAGGAGGAAAAAAATAATCTTATCTAATTGGGCCTTTTTAATTAATAGAGATTAGCATTGTATTACACCACTCCAACCCATCCGTTGTTTTGAGTTTCATCAGCGACACTCATCACACAATGACACCTTTCATATCTCTTAGAAGTTTTTGTGATATTGAATTTGTAGTCTCTATGTAGTAAAGAACTAGCCAAAAAGAAGCCTTGTAAATGCTGAGATTTCCCATTTGCAAAATGGTTGATTGCTGAGGAAAAAGCAATGATGACTTTTCAAATTTGGGGGAAGATTTATTTATTTCAACAGTGCGATCTACTTTTGTTCCCATATTTTGACTTTTCCACTAGAGTTATTTGTTATTGTTCTTGTTTCTTGTATAATGCAATCTAATTATAGCATGCTTCTTCTGTAATGTATTACAGCACGGAGTCAAATTACAAAACATTTTGAGACGATGAGGCTTCACAAACCTTCTCTAGAATACATAAATATCATGATCCTAAATATCAATTCATTTGCAAGCATCTATAAATAGTCAATTCATTTGCAAGCATCTGTATATATCAATTCATTTGCGAGCATCATGATTTGTGAAGAATCATGCTACGTGCTTCTACAGGACTTGTCACTCCATTAACAACGACCTATGGCTCGAGACATCAATGTGCGTGCTTCATTTTTGTTTAGTAGTGTGAACTAGGCGGCTCCACGCTTGGCTGTACTGTGCACTTTCTGTACCCTCCAAAAGGTTATGAGGATTTGTTCTTTTGGGAAAGTCAGCCAACATCTGAACAATAATGACATTATTGAGAAGTAATAGACAATGGTTGCATGCGAATTTTGAAGCATTACTTAGTGGGTAGATTCAAAGGAATACTCCACCAACCTTCACTCTTTGCGAGCCTCAGCGAGGGCTAAGGGATGCAGACAATACGACCATACGTGAGCAACATACATATTGCCCAAGAGGAGTTACAAGTAGGACATAAAACACAGCCTATTTTTGACAAGTCTCCCAACCTCAAGATTATGACACAACGAACTAGTTGTATGTTGCAACAATAGTTTCAACCAACAAGAGTGTATGTACCTTCAGCCCTCAATCATTCTGTCTCTCTCAAGAAAGAGTCCATCACATTTGTTGGTAGACTTTGCTCCATTGTTCTTGCCTTTCGAATGACCAGAATCTGAAAAATATGGCAACATTTTATTGCTCATGAGTGTGCCATACTTCGAGCAATTTATTTATAAGTAGCTACCACATTAGTAAACACTTTAGGTTTTTTAAAGCTACAACCGCACTAAGCAGATATCACACTTTAATTGATTTTTTTTGACACAAGCTATTTAGTTTGCAACCAGTAGGAATTAGAGTTGATAAAGGAGGACAGTAATGACAACCATTTACAATCCTCCTTTAAGCAAAGGGTAGCAACAAGGCAAGCTTCATTACAAACAAGTAGTAGGAGACAACACCTACATGGATATACATCCAAGTGATAAAGCCTTCGTTTAACTCAAAGCCCCAACAAACAAACTCTGAGACTAGTCTTCAAAGCAAGAGTGTAGATTCCAACAAAGAGTGCTCAAACAATATCATCATTTGAAGTTCTCATGACAAGAGAATGACTAATCATACATCAGATTAGGTTGTGTTTGCAATATACTTTGGTATGTCAAATAAAACCTTGCATTTTTTCTAGCTCTCTCTTTTCAATAAAATCAATCTTTATAGGCCTGTAAATCATAGGCCTGCTCTTACTAGTACTATGCCTTGGTGGAGTCATATCGCTTCGTATTGTGATTGTCACCCTCTAAGCCACACTTGTTAGCATAAGCCTATATCTAGTGGTATAGGAAGTCCATGCTTTGTATGGTAAAGTCGAAGGTCAAACTTGCAAAATATGGTTGATCAACTCTAAAATAGGGTAATCTTCAAAACATGCAAGGAAATTGACTCCTTATGTCAAAGTCCCAATCAAGGCTCAATGCCTATAAAACAATGTACTCTTCTCTTTTCAACTAAGCAAGGTTTCATAGTTGGTCTTTCATTATAAATGGATCTCACAGTTTTCCTCCATAATCATCGTCAATTCCAACACTGCCATGTCACAAAGCTTGTGATGGTGTACATGGTGACATTGTAGAGGTTGTAGGGCTTGACAGAGCACCAAGAGCCAGGATAGTGGATGCTTCATGGTTTAGGGCGAGGGCGCCCAAGGTTTGAGTGCCCATGGCGGTGGGGCTACGGTGGAGAAGTAGGCTAGTTGTATCTAACCTTGCTATGTGCTATCCTAATTTTTTTTCATGGTTTCATGAGCACTCTCTAACCCTCTACGATTGCATGGTGAACTCGAGTTCCTTGTGGCCTTCTCCCTTAACCATGTCATAGATGATGGAAACATTACAAGCATGTAATAGTGGCATTAAAGCTTTGTCTACTTTTGCGCTTGTATCACAAGAAAGTGAAATGGTGCACTGTTGTGCTCTCTACAAAGGTGGGTGTGCTTTGAGTGTAGTATGCCTAAGAAGCCTCACATGCAATAGAAAAGAAACTTGGAACTAGAATATTGGAGACTGTAGACCACAAAGAAAGACCAAGGCCCACTACAAAGTCACAAGAAGGATTCAACGAGATGAAAATAGGGGCATCACACCACTGAATATATTGAAAGGCAGCAAAATCGACAAGGCACCAAGCTATAAGAGTGCGGCTGACTGTTACCATATACCTGTGGTAGTGATGTGTGCGAACACACTAGGACCGCTGGGCATTTTTTCCCTCTTTAGGAGGTTTTTCCCCCCGAGCATTGCATATACGCCCATCACTCTAGGGCTATCTATCTTTCCATTGCATACTAAGTAACACACTCTCTATTGTGTTCCTTGAGCTTCCTTCGTCTTCTCCAAGCTGTGTGCGTTTCTCTGCAACCCTAATTCCAACAATTGGTATCAGAGCAGGTTGCGTCCTCCCGAGCTTAGTCGCCAGCTGCTCCAGCACACGCCTACTCACTTTCTCCGACTTCAGTGAGGTTTGGCGAGCATTCGCACGTCGACAAATATTTCGGGAAGACTCGAAGAGCTCAATCTGCTCAGATTTTTGATTCGGGCTCATTTCGGCCTCCATTTCCACTACAGGTAGGTCTGCACAGGCAATTTCGTCATTTTGTGCAGAATTTCTGTCAGTGCTGTTTTCTGCATATCAGGTGCCTTACAATTTTCTACGGTTTGTGCTATATAACACGTATTGTTCCCACTCCGTTTCTCCTATTTTTGGGCAATTTTCACATCAGGTGCAACATTTACCATGGCTGACAACAACACAGATGTGTTCAAGATGTTTGCTGCTGAGGACAGGTTGGATGGGGACAACTACCCTATGTGGGCTTATATGATGCAACATGTTCTTGTGTCAAAGGGCGTATGGAACATTGTATAGGGCATTGATGTACGTCCTTGTTTTGAGGATGTAGGCGATGTTGAGGATGTTGCAGGCCTTGCTGGAAGGATTGCTGCTATTAGAGTTGTTTTGCCTACGGCAGAACAAGCTCGTTGGGATGTAAAGGATGCACAGGCTCATGCATTGATTGCGTTGTCTGTGAAGCGCACCATTGTTCCTCACATTCGTTCAGCAAAATCTGTAAAATAGGCTTGGGATATTCTAGCAGGATTTTATGCAAGCGGCAATGAGGCTAAAGTTGCTTTGCTGCGTAAAGAGCTGGAGTCGAAGATTATGCATGAGAAAGATAATATGGACACTTTTCTTGATGGTGTCAAGGATATCAATGAGTAACTTATTTCTGCAAGTGAAGTCATTTTAGACAGTTCCCTTGTGCAGACTGTTCTTGATGCCTTACCAGAATTTTGCTAGTACTTGGAGACTTATGACCCAAGGAAATCCTGAAGTTGTCAAGTTTGATGCATTATGCACATTGCTGTTGCAAGAGTCACTTTCCAGAAAAAATAGGACTAGGCAGCGTGCAGTCGAACAGGCTTTTATTGCTTCTCAAAGAAAGGGTGGTAACAACAATGCAACCACTTCTTATGGTTCTGCTGCGAGTGGCAAAAATTATGTTCCTAATGCGTCTGTTGGCAGCAATTCGTCTGGAAATTCTGGTGATAAGGGGCAAAAGAAGATGCGTTGCCATTATTGTAAAGCTAATGATCACTTGATCAAGTCGTGTCCTAAGTTGAAGGCCAAAGAGGCTAAGAAGAAAGAGGGTGGTTCCATTGCAAATGCTGGTTCCACTACAAATGCAGCCATTGTTGAGTCTTCTGTGAAAGGAGACTATGATGCTGATGTTGATGCAGAATGGGCTTTTAGCGCAGAGTGCACTTACAATCCTGCTATCCATGATGCATGCTTGTCAGTTGCTGCAGATTCACATGTGTGGTATTTCGACAGTGGTGCTACAAAACACATTACCTCACATCGTGAATTGTTTACCTCTCTCGAGTTTGTCCCTCATGGAATTCAATCACTTGTGCCAACAATGCCTCTTATCCGGTTCAGGGAGTTGGAAAGATTGTGCTTACTGCTGCAAATGGCAGTTCCTTCACACTTGTTGATGCACTTTATGTACTTGGGATCAAGAAGAAAATCTTGTCTGTATCCGCACTTGCTAGACTTGGACCTGTAGTCAAATTTGTGGATGAAAGATGTACAATTCATGATCTCAGTTTTGGTGATGAAATTGTTGCATCTGGCCTTTTGTGCCGTGGGCTGTATAAGCTCACTTTGTATGACAAGTGTGGACAAAACATTGCAAATGCTGTTGCAGATTCAAGGGCTATTTCAGATGCAAAACTTTGGCATGCATGTTTTGGTCATCTGAATTTTGCTAGTTTGCTGCGTTTGCAGAAATCTGATATGGGTGCTTCTTTGCCGCCTCTTGAAGCACCTACCAAACATGTTGTGAAGGTTGTACTTTGGGTAGGATGCAGCGTTCTAAGTTTCCAAAGGATGGTTCAGTTCGGGCCACATGCAGGTTGCAGCTTGTGCATAGTGATGTTTGTGGGCCCGTGCAAACTCCGTCCTTGGGCAATTACCTTTACTTCGTGACTTTCATTGATGATTACTCCAGGCATGCATTGGTATTTCCGCTTAAAGAGAAGTCCGAAGTTTTTATGTGCTTCAAACAATTTGTGGCTATGGCTGAATATGTCTCGAAATGTACTATGGGCACCCTCCGTTCCGATTGAGGGGGGGAGTATATGTCTCATAAATTCCATGCATTTCTGGCTAGCCGTGGGATAAAACACCAATGTACAGTTCCTTATACACCTCAGCAAAATGGTGTCGCTGAGAGGAAAAACATGTCACTTATGGAAATGGCACGATGTGTGCTTGAGGCCATCAAGTGTGCCACTTATGTACTAAACAGGTGTCCTACGAAAGCTTTACAGTCTATTACTCCATATGAAGCATCGCATGATAGAAAGCCTTCTATTGAGCACATGCGTGTTTTTGGCTGTTTGGCATATGCTTTGGTGCCACAAACACAGCACAAAAAATTGGATGATAAGGCTGTCAAATGTATTTTTGTTGGTTATAGTGCTGAAAGCAAAGGTTACAGGTTGTATCATCTGTAAACAAAACGTATTCTGGTTTCACGGGATGTAGAGTTTGTGGAAGATTCTGTTCAGCCCTTGCTGTCATGTACTAGAGACAATAATGTAAGCTCATAGGACATTTATGACACCTTGTTGCCTCTTTTCAGTGGTGGAAATACGAATGTAAGTTCCAATGAGGCAAATGTACTGCCTATGGGGGCTTCTGAAAATGTTACAGATCAGCCTATTACTGATGTAGATGTACATGATGTACTTGATGAGGAAAGGGCTGAAAATGAGCAGGCTAGAGGTATGCCAAAATGGCTGGTGCACACTTTGCATGACAGTAAATTGGATGCACCTTTGTCTAGTTGTACTCGTTCAGGCTCTCGCCATGCATCTTATGCATCAGATTGTTATGCTTTGGCTGTGTCTAGCTTACATGATGTTGAGGAGCCTCTGCCTTTTGATAAAGCACAGAATTCAAAAAATTGGATGGCTGCCATGCAATCAGAATATGCACTTATAGAAAATGACACCTGGACTTTATGTGATTTGCCTCCTGGCAAAAAGGCCATTGGTACGAAGTGGGTTTACAAGTTGAAATGCAAGCCGGATGGTGAGATCGATCCCTAGAAGGCTCGACTTGTTGCAAAGGGTTATGCACATCAAAAAGGCATAGATTATGAAGAGACTTTTGCTCCCACTTGTCGTATAACTACTGTGCGTTTTCTATGTGCATTGGCAGCTCATTTTGGTTGGGATGTACATCAATCAGACATTGTTACTGCCTTCTTGAATGGTGACATATTTGAGGAAGTTTATGTAACGCAGCCTCGCGGTTTTGTTATAAAAGGACAAGAGGACAAAGTGTGCAGATGTAAGAAGTCTTTGTATGGGTTGAAGCAATCTCCTCGTGCTTGGTATGAGAAAGATGACACTCATTTGGTTAAACGAGGCTTTCGTAACAGTCCAATAGAAAGCACATTGTATGTAAAGCGTGAGGATGATGTACTTCTCATTGTGGTTCTTTATGTAGATGATTTGCTGATCACTGGACCAAATAAGAGACTTATTGATGAATTTAAGGCTGATTTGAATGCTACTTTCAAGATGAAAGATTTGGGGTTGTTGCATCATTATTTGGGCATACACTTTAAGCACTGTGATGGTGGTATTGTCTTATGTCAGAAAAGTTACATAGAGACATTGCTATGTAAGTTTGGACTTGAGGATTGCAAGCCTACTGCCACTCCCATGGAAACAGGTTTGAAGTTGAGTCTACATGATGCTGGCGATCCTGCTGATGTCACTCTTTACCAAACTGCTGTTGGCTGCCTCATTTATGTATGCAACACGAGGCCAGATATTCAGTTTGCAGTCTCATAGGTCAGCAGATTTATGCATAGCCCAGGGTCCAAGCATTGGCAGGCTGTCAAGAGGATTTTCCGCTACCTTAGTGGCACTTTACATCTTGTCTTATTTTATCCCAAGGGGGGATCATTGCTGCCAAACCTACATGGTTTTTCGAACTTAGATTGGGCTGGTTGTTTTGACACGCGAGTGTCCACAAGTGGTTTTTGTTTCATGCTTGGCAGTTCATGTATATCATGGTTGAGCAAGAAGAAACCTACTGTGGCCACTTCGAGTTGTGAGGCTGAGTACAGGGCAGTCTTCATAGCTACGGTTGAGTGTGTATGGCTCAGACGCCTTATGGCTGATTTGGGTGTTGGACAGGACACTGCCAACACTATCTACACTGAAAGTCAGAGCGCATTGGCAGTTGCGAGGAACTCAATTTTTCATGCTCACACAAAGCGCATTGAGGTGCATAACCACTATGTCAGGGAGAGGCTCTCAGCAGGAGAGATCAGCTTGGCTTATGTGCCAACACAGGACAACCTTGCAGATATTTTCACAAAGGCATTGTCTTGTGAGAAGATTGAAGCTTTCCGCAAAGCTTTGGGCTTACTCCCCTTTGTGGACTGATCATGTACTGAGGGCATGGCACTTCCCTTTACTCATGTGTCAACTCTCGTTCACTGCATCACTCCAAGGGGGATTTGTTACCATATACATGTGGTAGTGATGTGTGTGAACACACTAGGACCGCCGGGGCATTTCTTTCCTCTTTAGGAGGTTTTCCCCCCCCGAGCATTGTATATACTCCCATCACGCTAGGGCTATCTATCTTTCCATTGCATAGTAAGTAACACACTCTTTTATGTGTTCCTTGAGCTTCCTTCGTCTTCTCCAAGCTGTGTGCGTTTCTCTGCAACCCTAATTCCAACAGTGACGGCACCTTAGCCCTAATCCTCAACCCAAAACCAAGGATACAAGGGCGGTGGAGAGGTTCAACGGTGCATGGATTAGGCAAGTATGCTTGGACCGAAAAACTCTCAACAATGTGGTAATCACTAATATAACATATATACAATGCCAAAATATCTCAGATATGAGTGGCGACAAGAAAGGTGTGGTGGATAGCAAACCAACGAGGGACCCATGCCTCCACACTGTCATCCCCAACTAGTAGATAGTCCAGTATGGTGGCCCAAGCTGCTTATTCAAAATATTTTCTATTTGATGTCCTCTAGACTGGCCACCTGGGATTAGATACCCCTACCTAGCTATTGATGATGGAGACTAATCGTTGTGCGTATCGACCCCCCCGAGTGCTATAGCTAACTCAATGTTAGTATCTTGCTTGGAGAGAATCGTGTTGCAATGCAATAGACCCAAGCCCATGGGGCCACACATCCCTAAAGACCTAAGACCTGTGTAGTCCATATGAAACTAAACCATAGACTTGACTAAACTAATAGAATAGTCCCTATGGCCAAGCTATAATGCTTTTCATACGACGAGGGAGAACACAAGGAGAAAAATCTACATCACTTAACTTTCTCTCAATGATCGAGTTGTCATTTTCTAACTGCGTGATAAACACACCTAATTTAGCTTTTAGAAGAAGGAGGTGAATTTTTCTAGACAAATAATTAATGCCCACACAAACTTTTAGGTTTGTTGTGACCAACATGGACAAATGCACCTAAACTACCTTGATGCTATGCAATCTGTGTGTTAGCAAGTTTGTCTTTAGACTATTGTAGCTCTATGGACCAAAGTGGAGTCCATGCCTTGTGAATGAGCGATAAAAGTTTGAGGAGATTCAAGAAAATAGTTTTTATGGCTATGAAGTTGGGCTTATTGGCCTACAATGGGCTTCTCTTGAGTATGGTAGCGTGCAGTTGCAATCCTTAGGTGGTGGTGTCATATTGGGGTCACTGCTCGAATTTTTTTTTTCCCCAAAAATTTGGCAAACCTACATATGAGAAACAATAGAGGTAAACTGACTAAATTTGAAGGCTTCTATACCAATTTCACTACAACATGCCGCACAAATATCGACGCGTGTACCGACAGCAATAAGTTTTTTTTAAGAATAAAAAGCCATGATATGAGAGTTGGTATCAACATCACTATCATATTGCCGGTATAAACGCTAGTATATTAATCATTGGAATACACGGTGATATGAGCGTTGGTATACCCGTTTAAATAAACGTCAAAAATAAAATAACATTTTAGCGCTAATACCGTTGTGAATACCAACACGTATTTCGATGGCCATTTTTGATGCCTATACCGAGGGAAAATCCAGCGCCTATTCCGATGCCTGTAATAGCGGCAAAACGTACATTTTTTTTTGGACAGAGAGAGATGGAAACTAATGCTGCATGTACTGTGGCAGTAGGAACCAACCCTCTTTGCCCAAAGGAGGAGTGTCAAAGCAACCGCACTCCACCTACATTTTGACGAAAAACAGCGAGAGGTACATTCAGTATAGATGCACAAAATTGTAATCATAACAAAAACACAAAATCAAAAGCTTAAACATGACAAGTTTCCAAAAGCATAACCATAACGTCAACTCCCAAACCATAGGCACAACAACATGAATATTTTCTAACCATAACTAAAACATGACTTGAAAACAATAAGTATAATGTTATGAACATTTTCAAGCAAGAATTATACCATGAGTAGGTGGATTTTGGTCCTTCACTGCCATATGTATCTTTTTCCATTGTAGATACCTAGCTTTACTAATATAGTAGAGTGATATATCCTCCTATGCTTTGTAAGATTAATGGTTTAGATAAAAATCTACATACCTTGACCACATCGATGGAAAACTATAACCATAACAATAAGAAGATTCTCAAACCATAAATGTAACATGATTCAAAAATTGTTACCATATTCATAACATAATTGCAAAACTATAACCATAACCTGATTGCCATACCATAACCATAATGTGATTGCCAAACTATATTTGCAAAACCATAACCATAACCTGCTTGCCATACCATAACCATAACATGATTGCTGTACCATAATTGCAAAATTAGAACCATAACCTGATTGCCAAACCATATTTGCAAAACCATAACCATAAGCTCATTGCCAAACCATATTTGCAAAACCATAGCCAACCATACCATAACCATAACATGATTGCCATATCATAATTGCAAAACCATAACCATAACGTGATTGCCATATCATCACCGTAACATGATTGCCATACCATAATCATAATCATAATCATAAAAGAAATGCAAAACCATAAACAAACATTAAATTGTACATGTATACAATGAATACGATAATCAAGATGACCACAACTACAATATATATAAATATAAATAAATAAAAATAAAAATAAAAATAAATAAATAAATAAATAAATAAATAAATAAATAAATAAATAAATAAATAAATAAATAAATAAATAAATAAATAAATAAATAAATAAATAAATAAATAAATAAATAAATAAATAAATAAATAAATAAATAAATCAATAAATAAATAAATATATGGAGGATGTCACCCTCATGGTGATGCCTCACAGCCGACAGCCTCTCCCTCCTCCTGCAAAAACAGGGTCAAAAGGGCCACAACTCCATGCTTGTACCCATACTTCTCTTCTCGACGTGTCGTAGGGCGCTTCACAAAAACTTCTTGCAAAATAAACAATTAACCATAAGATAAATATTCAAATAACATATACATATTTGATAATTTAAAGCGTACGTATAATACTTACAAACTCATACCGAAGAGTGTCGTAGCCCCCACTCCCAAGATGTGACGCTCCAACAAACTCCAAACGTGCTCTAGCTACATCTCTCTGCTACTGAAATCTCAGAGGATTGTTCTGTGTCTCTTATGCAATCTCCACCCACTCCTATGCGTCCAACCATGTTGGCTTTGGACTGCCGCCTTGTATGTGTCTCTCGTCTCTGACCGATGGTGTGACATTGTGGCAATTGCCACGCTCAAGATCTAGTGATTTGAGACTGGATCGTAACCCTCTGGCCGCGTGTACTCTCTATGAATGGCCTCGACGATGTAATTCTTTATTTGATCATTTTGATCATCCCAAATCTCCATCACAAAGTGGCCAAGCTAATGTGTACAGAGGTATCGAATCCTCTGTCACATGGCCTTTTTGGCCCTATCTGCCATAGCAGCTCCATTCCTGCAGGGTCTTGTACACTTTGCTAGGATCATGCTCATGTGATACCCAAGGTGTATGTGGTGTGCCAATTGGTGAACTATCTACTAAAGAGAGGTAGATTCTCTCTTGGTGGTGTAGACGCATTAGTAGAACCACTATCACAACAACCACCACCTCCAGAACGACTCCTACCTTGTTTCGAAGAAGAACGAGCCATCAGTATAACTGGCATACTCGAGTGAGGTGTAGTCCCGGTTGGTGTAGGGGACACACTCATCCTAGGCGTAGAGACGGCCCTACTAGGACTAGAGGGACCAGCTCCCCAAAGGTGTCGTGCATAAGCGACCCGCTCTAGTGTGAAATGTGACAAAAAGGAACCCATCTGCTTGGGTGACACGTCGGTCGGAGTGATTGAAAAACTAAAACTAGGAGAGTATGTATCGTCATCATTGGCCATGGCTACATATAGACAAATAACACAGATACAATACTTTAGTTCACATATCCATAGAAGAACAGCTTAAGCAATGTAAATAACAAAAAAAGAAGCTTTAATATAACTCATTATATCTATCCAATGTTATAGACCAATTAAAAGAGTTTTACAAAAGAGTTTCTAGCAAACAACAGTAGTCAATCTCTTATCTTCTATGAGAGTTGATGCACCAAAGTTATCTATCTCAATCTGTACTTGTGGGACGGGTGTCTAACCTCACTCCTATTTTATTGCAGACGTAGCGAGAACCACGAACATAATTGTCAATCCATGGGACGAAGCTGACTCGCCTAGTGCATAGAGGCTACAAGAGGTTGTCAATATCTTGAAAAAAAACAAAGAACCGGCATATATCTCAAGCTACACTCAAATGACAAAAATCACCAAAAGCTAGTCGCTCATCGACAAACAAATCACATCCGTTACAGCATCAAACGACATCCAAACGTTACAAACTTCTAGGAAATGGTTATAAGACCTAAGCACACATGCTTATGGTTTCAGATCTCACTTTAGGTCAAGTGCAAAAATTGCGATTATTAACAACAGTGAGTTTTTGACCTAGTCGTTTTCGACCCAGACTACATCTAAATGCTTAGCAATGATGCCCCAATACCCCGTCTATACTTAGTTTTTGATTTTAAAGCTTAAAATTCCTACTTACGATGAAATTAGGCTGCGAGTCAGCAATGCCAAAAATTACGGATGACCATGAAATGCTTACGTCAATGCGTAGAGCTCTTACCTGTGGTTGCAACGTAATAGACGACACTGCAATGTGACAATCAAAAAGGGAGTAGGAAGCGCAAGAAGGAGAGAAGTGAGCACCGTTAGCTCACGCTGTGTTTCATTATCCAAAAACTTATGAAAAAACTTACAAAAATTGGCTTTTATACCTTAGCCAAAGTTTTTCTGGTCAAAACTAATAATCTGGGAGCTCTAACTAAAGACAGGTTGATACAATCTGGAAGCTTGTAGCCCCAGCTCATCAATTACAATGTTTATTTAAGAAGTAGGAGTTACAATATTCCCGATTCATCAAAATAACAAGTGTTTTTACAATGAAAGCTCCAAAAAATGTTATCCGAGTTAGCTTGCTGCTAACATTTCCCCCTCCTTGTCTGTATCGTCCCTTGACACAGCTTCATGGATTGAAGCAGTCTTTGGGTTGACGGCTGGCAACAAGGCGGTCTTTAAGCGCGTGTAAATCTTTCTCATATCCGAGTCTTCTCTCTTTGTCAAGGACTTGCAAGAACTGCATGGTGACTCTGTATTTAAGCTCTATGGCTAAATAGCCAACAAATCTGGTTGTAAGGTTGCTTATCCATTGTCCCAAATATCTTCGTTCTCCAAGTGAAGAAACCTATATAGAATGCTTCTTCAAACGCCAACATATTGCTTGAGGATAAAAACATGCATCGGACGTAGAAACCGTAAAGGACTTCTTCGGAAGGCTGGCCACTTAAGTCATAAGCAGAGACCCTTATTGCCTTGAGGAAGGACTGCTTGCTCTGGCTCGTGAAAAACTTGAATACATGTGAGCAGTATTCTACAAATCTTATATAACATGGCACATGAGAGGTCAAGAAGGCATTTGAAGAAAGTCATGGCGCACGTTAGGGTTTTCACCATGTATTCCTTCGTTGCCGGTCCTTGTTCAGGAGCTGGCAATCATGGATACTTTAGCCATGTAGGTGGCTTCTTTCTCAGTGCTTCAAGTGCTTGCTTTGTCCTTACCCTTGGTACATGACAAAATGTTGGGTCGTTTTGTAGTGCGGTAGGTGCTCTTGTGAACAGAATCAGATATCTTGGATTCTTGTTCAACTAGCTCTTTCTCCACTTAGGCTGGACATCCTCTGTGCCTTCTGCCTGCATATCCTTGTATAGTTTTTCTTTACCTGTAATAGCTCTACTTTGATCAAAGGGTATGGCAATGTTTGTTTATTCCACTATGCATTGATTTGGTTGGGAGTGAGTTGAGTGACATTGACTGAGTGGAGAACTCTCAACTTACAATCCATCGCTACCTTCCATTTTGTATATGTTTCTTGAGTAACCTATTCTTTGAGTGCATCTTCCTCAGCTTTAAAAAGCTAGACCATGGGAACTTGCTCAGCATCTATGAGTGGTACCTGAAAATCTTCTTCTCCTTCTAGCTCTTCCGTCGGCTGTGTTTCCACCTCAGCAAAAGAGACTGAGGGAATGTCGATAGTTGGTTGCTCTGAGGTACCTGCTTCTTCTTGTGTCTCTAGTTGTCCCTCTCTCAGCAGTTGATTGACTCTTTTTAGCTATGCTATGCCCTCGAACAATTGCTCTTATCAGTTGTACCCGCATGAATGCAAATGCAAGGTCTCTTCTTTGTGTAAGACCGCGGGGGATTGGACCATGCAACTCTCCACCCAACCGTGCTAGTTATAGACTCCTAGCCTCTAAAGATAGCGCCCCTTGACCGCATGTCCGTCCTGGCCCTTGGCCCTGCCCTTGGCCTGACATTACTCCCCCCTTGGAGAAGCATTTTCGTCCTCGAAAACACAAGTGGTAGTATCTTCGTAAGAACACTGATGTTTTCCTTATTGGCATCCTCTACACGGGCCAATTTTCCATATGACCGATACCTGGTGCAGTGAGGAGGTTCAATGAAACCAAGAGCAACATCTTGATTTTCAACATTGTTGTCCTTTTGCAACCACCCGTATCTATATGGTAACTCATGATAACTCATGTGAGTATCTTGAAAAGCTCATAGCTACTGAAAGATAGAATAGGGAGTGTCCTCATGTCAGACTTCTGAACATTTTGGAACACACAGAACCATATGTTCACCCCTAACAAAGGTTACATGCCAACATACTCTGTCAGCACACCTACTAAGTCCTTGACTTATGAAACTATCGGTATCCAACCCCACCACAACAGGTGTTCAAAGTTGAAAACCTAACTTAAGCAAATTCTAGAATAAGGAGAGAATCACCTATTCAGAATGCATTGTGCTAACGTATGCGCTTAGCATATCCTTTAGTACTAAATAGAATACTTGTAAGCTGCCCATCCAATGTGGGATGAATAGCAGCAGTAAGAGTGAGGTATTTTCCCCAACCACTTACAAGCAGTCTTCCACGACTGACGACAAACTATGACTCAACCATTGAGTATCCAGCCATATACTCGATATGGAATGGAGACAACCAACTAGGTTGAAGGTAGATTGGAGGTTCCAGCAACCAATCACTAACATCCATACTCAGCCATCACCTTGTATGGCAGGGTGTAAACTCATACTAAATCTGCAAGAGAGATTGCACTAGCAGTGCAAAAGGGTGCAGAAAGAATAAAGTCCATGGATTTGAATGCCGCTCCAAATAAATTTGTGTTAAACACTAGGGCCCATAACACCTAGTGTGCATGCATTTAACACAAACATATCCAAACCGCAATTCCATGACGAGACTTTCCACGATACTTACGTGAAAATCTTGCAACAAAGTTGGACTATAATAGAATGTGACAACCCGGTCACACCTAGGAACCAACCATGAGACATTCTCATGAACGTAGCATACGTTGCTATATGTAGAAACGACCCTCCGTTAAGGTGGTTTCACAGCACTTGTAATCACAACAAGTCTGTACTTAGTACCCGACAATTTTTGGCCACTGAAATTGTTCCTGATACTGTGTGCATCAATTGGTCTAATGAACGGATGCGACCAACACCTAGGGACTTCGTCACGACACATCATTTCGAATTGGGCGCCAGTGTCAGTCCCAGAGACTCATATTCTCCACATGTGGAATATGTCTCAAGTAAGGATGCCAGGAAAAGTGACATCCATCAAGTACGAGCTGTACTTGTGTGTGGAGGAACTACAAACACTCTGCGACGCGAGTGAGAGGGACCCTCATTATCATGCTCCACACTGGCTAAACCAAACTCCTTGAGTTCCTAGACCATGTTGTATCCCATGTGACAACATGTGCCAAATCGAACCCTACAAGTAGGTTCGTAACAACATAAGGCAAAAAGGTAGATTGGACACTTGGCCCAAAATACTTTGTGCCGACATGCCCTTGGCATGGCTATGTAACATTCAAGCGTACTTATACGTCTTGAAAAAAAAACAAGCAAAGCATACAAAAAATGGAATAACACCAAATTAATAGATGCGTACTTGGAGGTTTGAACGTAATGTTCACTTACCAGTATTCAAACGGAGAGGAGCACATCTCCTACCTGAAAAACAAACAGCATTGCACTGGGAACCATGGGTGTTGCCTTCACAATCCAACCCCTTTGGTTAAAATCTACGTAGTCAAACCCCTTGATAAGACCCTTTGTAGAAACTGCTCAACTAGTAGGTACGGCAACCAACATAGTTAACCGTGTACATAATGATTGGAATCAACTTGAAAAGTTGAGTTTGTCCGCTACAACGTGGTAGATTGCGGAATTATTTCCTTGAAAGTCTAACTGAGAGAGATCAAACTGTGATCCTCAATGCAGATCAACTGTGATCCTCAATGCCTATGGGGTGATGTAGCAGTCACCCGTCGGGTCGTACCCCAAAACAATATGTCCATAGACACTCTGTAGTGCTATAGAGAGAGCAAAAAATCCACACAAGTGAACTGCCTAGCTCGTGTGGACAGCCATGCTGTCACCACTGATTGCTGCATCTATACTTCCTTATAGAGATCAACTGCTGTGAGTTGAAGATTATCAAAAACTCAGCTTGAGTGTCACACTGAAAACATGTAATGCAAAAAATGACACCCTAAACATCCGTAATGACAAGACTCTTGCTTGTGAATTAACTTCGATGTATACTTCCCTGGGTAGATCTGTTCAATCTTGAAAACAATCACCCCAAAGAATGCCAATAGTTGGGTCTTACCCTTGGCCTGACAATGGCTCTTAGCCGGTGTGGCTCATAGCCCTTATGCAAATTAGTGTTCAATGGATGAACCCATGAAGACTAATTTGAGTAGCATCTTAGCCACGTGCTAGCTGAGAGTTAGAGCACCTTGGCTCAGGCTGACTCACGAGCAAAACATGTATCAAAAGCTTCTTAGAAGATTTTTCATTTTTCCCTTAAAGAGAGGGAGAGAGAGAAGAAGAACATGCTGGGCTGAGGAATTTTTCTTAAATTTCTAGAGTGTGTGCCCAATCTGTGTGCTTTTACATCTTATGCATGACTTGTAGCTTATCCTATAAGCATTCCACAATTTTCGGGTATGACTCTCTCATTGAGAGAGGTAACAGAAAAACAAAACCACATTTTGACCTACCTGCCTTGCAGGGTCGTGATTGTATGAAAATGACTTAGCATTGGCACTTTGCCTGTGAAATAAGTTCTAGATTTAGGTTCCTTTTAGTGTTGTTGGGTGTTGATAGCAACCAACCATCATGTTCAACAATCCATCACTTAGTCTGTCCTTGATAGAGTTGCGAGTGTGACAGTGGAAGCGTAATCCATGAAGTGGTGGACTCACTTCATGGACTCCATGCCACCTGCTTAGCATGCCTTGCATGCAAAAGCGTAAGCCCTTGGCTACTAGGACAATCTCAAGCGTGAGAACCAAAACCATAAGTGCCTTGCACATAATAAACTGGTAGAGATTCTGTGAGCTGACATTCCCTATTTGGTCAGTTCCCCAAACTTGGGTGCTAATGCCCTTGATCCCAAAATCAATGGGCAGTATCTCGGCACAAGGGAGAAGCCTTGCTTCGTATAAAATTGCCAAAGCACTTTGCTTTGCACAATGATAGTAATTTGCCAAGTAAAGTGTAAACATGGAAAAAATAAGAAAAACTTAAGCTTGGCTAACCTAGTAGTTGTTGCTGCAACCAGGTGTCATGAGATTTCCAAGGGAAAGCTCGCGTAAAGATGGCTCATAGCCAAATCTTCCGTGTGAGAGAAACTTGTCGCATATGGATATACGCCCTCGTATATCATATACATCCGTCATATACAAAATGAAATAATTTGTAAATAGTTTGCTAAAGCCTTCCCAAGTTTGTATGCTCATAGCATATGCCAAACGTGGTGAGTCACTATGCAAGATGCATAAATAGAAGCCTTGCTTCACCTAAATCGGGTAGTGCTAATAGCCAACTGCGTGGCAAGCATCCTATGTTGGCTTGTAGAGACAGTGACAACGAGTCGGCCATGCCGAGCAACTTGCTGCCCTCAACAAATCCAGTAATAGGCCATGCGTGTCACCTTGAGATATTGAAAAACCGGCCCTTGACCCTGCCTTTGAAGCAAAAAGTAACTTGTGACGAGCGTGCTCCATTAAGGTACTCAGGAGAAGCCATGCTTCATATAAGAATGTCTGGCCTCATTGCCAATAAATGTTATTAGCAATCGATGACATAGCAAAAAGAGTCGACCTGCTTGGCATTATGAATGATAGCCGTGATCATTCATTCCATTGCATACGAGAGTTAGGAAGCACATGCGCAATAAGTACTCCACTTCATGCTGTCAAGGGCCTTGCCCATTTCACAACCAATGTGGTATCATGTGAAAACTGTAATGCTCTTACCTGCCAGGTTTGATTGGCATTGTTCATGACAATCACCACCCCTATCATTAGTGTCTGCATCACCACATAGTGTGGTTAAATGTTGTATAGGTAGAGAAGCCTTGCTGCTCTGCAAGCCCAAACTCAGGGCTCTTGCCAGTCGCCTTGAAATCGGCCATGCCGATCAACGATCCAACCATGCAAAACAACTTTGCACACATGAGCCGAATTAGCCACCGGCTTTGCCGTTGCATCAAAGATGAAGCTTGAAAATTCGATATGTATAAGTCTGCAAAATATCATCACATAGGGATTAAGAAAATCCTTGGAAGTACGAAAAGGCCAACCTGATGAGCATGGAGTTTTTCCGTGTACGTGGCAAACATATCCGCCCTTCGAGCAACAATATCGTTGTAGAGAAGCCCAGACCAAGGCCGTGCCTTCAAATGCTTTCAAACTTTTGTACAACAAGTCGGAGATTTGCCGTGATTGCCTTGGAAAATTGTCCTCGAATTCTCAATGCGGCATCTCGACTATCGGCAACTTTGATAGTGTTGAATTCATCTGAAAATCTGCTGCACGCATCCATGCAACTATGGTCCCTTTGCGGATGCCCTTGCATGTTTATGCATGCCATGACAACCGCCGTCCACGGTTTGCTTGTGTGCGGGAAAGCTCCCCTACAAGGGGTGTGTGGCCCAAAAAAATTTTCAACTGGACGGCCTGTATGTGAAAACTCACCTCTAAACGATGGTGGAGACAGGTCGCAAGCAGCGCAGGGGGTAATCTTCTCCAACCAGCAGCTACGGCCCTCGTTGACCCTGCACGAAGAAACGAAGTTGCATCCCCTTGCCCTTGCGATCCTACTGAGCTCCGCAGTGCCGTGTTTGGTGCCAGCCGAAAACGCGCTGCTTCCCCGCTTAGGGTTGCTGCCCACGGTCCTGCAAGATTTGATTACACCTCCCCGACTTGGGAGAGCAGCACATAGTGCTTGCTTCCCTGCCTCCCTTGTCGGAGAAGAGCCATGCAATTCCATGCACCAGTTTCGCCATGGCTGCGAGAGAGATTGAGAGGGATGCCTTGCAAGACGATAGAGAGAGCGAGCACGAGAGGGAAAGAGAAGACCAGGCTTCTTCCCCTGCTCCATGCCTCCTTCTCCACCTGAGCTCTGATACCAGTGTAAGACCGCAGGGATTGGACCATGCAACTCTCCACCCAACCGTGCTATTTATAGACTCCTAGCCTCTAAAGATAGCGCCCCTTGACCGCATGTCCGTCCTGGCCCTTGGCCCTGCCCTTGGCCTGACACTTTGTGATTGCTCTAACTTCAGCTCCAGCTCGAGATCCTTGTTTCTTTTTTCCAAATTCTTATAGACTTCATCTGTACCTTTGATCGAGGTGGCAACAGGATTTTCTCTTACCTGTTTCAAAAAAGCTGCATGATCATTGATCCTTTGCCTAGAGTATTGCAGAGATGCGTTTGCTACATTGAGCTGCACTTGGATCTTCTGTACTGACAGAGTCGTGGTTAGGAGTTCATTTGTTACCTCTGTCAGTTGTTGATCTTTAGTTTTGCAGGCATCGGATAACTTGGTTAGAAGCTCTCCGAGCTTCTCCATTTCTTTCTGCTGCTTCTCTTTGGCCAATTAGTGCTGTTCTCCTTCATGTTTCAGCTCTTTGATCTGTCTCTATAGATCTAATATGATATTCATCCTGTCATCTAACTCTCCTTGTAGAGCATCAATAACTAATTCCCAGCTCCCTAGCCTTAACACTGTGGCTAAGTGCTGATGTTTGCATTTTTTCGATCATCACTGGCATCTGCTTGGCATATTCATTTACTTTCATGATGACTTTGGTGAGTCATTTTCCAATATTTAGGGTTTGTACGCTGTCTAGAGGTTTTAGCCGTCTCAGTGTGTGGCTCCTTGGGTGGTGCTGTGGTGGCTGCTTGTGGTTGTGGGAGGGGTTGTTCTTCACCTTGAGGCATTGCGGTTGCCGTAGCTGCTTTTGTTGCTTGAGGCTTTGTGGATGCCTCTATTGTTTCTTGTTGGGTGGTTGTAGAAGGGTCCATCTCAGTTTGTTCTTGTGCTTTTGACTGCTCAAAACTGGCTGCTGTCTGTTCTTGGTGTTCAGGCTCTTTTTCTTTGGTTTCCTCGTCCTCATTGGGTTTAGCTGTTGGTGAAGGGCGAGGACTTGGCATTAGATGATCTGCTTGCTCCGTAGCGGGTGAGGTGGGCTTTGGAGACATCTCTCCTTGGTCCTGCTGTGTCATAAAATATAATATCTAACTTTACCAAATGATTTTCTCATATTAAATTGATCATTTAATGTGGGAGAATATACGGGAACAAGAGTTAGAATAGAGACATGTGCTTCTAGACCTATCTCAACATGGGACCAAAAGGAGAGATGGTTGTATCTCAATAGGGGCCCAAAAGGAGATGGTCTATCAAAGAGCAACGTGCAATAAGTGCTTCTAGACTTGCCTCAACATGGGACCAAGAGGAGAGATGGTTACATCTCAATAGGGGTTCAAAAGGAGGTAGTCTATGAGCAATGTGCATCTAATGGAGCTTAAAAAACCTTAGAGTTAGCTTCATTAAAGACCTCCAATGGTTAGTGTTAAAAGTTCTTTGATCTTAGGCAAGCTAGGACTGAACTTGAGGTGGGAACACAACCTAAGCTTGAGGTGCTTGTCGTGCTTGATGACTAAGGTGCTTGAGGTGCTTGTCGTGCTTGATGACTAAGGTGCTTGAGGTGCTTGTCGTGCTTTTTGATGACTAAGGTGCGTGCTTGATGACTAAGGTTCTTGAGGTGCTTGTCATGCTTGATGACTAAGGTACTTGAGGTGCTTGTCATACTTAAGAGGAAGGTGCTTGAGAAGCTTCCTATACATGGGGGGTAAAGTGCTTGAGTCAAAAAGAGACTCTAAAAACTGAATGAGGAAGGTGCTTGAGAAGCTTCCTATGCATGGGGGGTAAGGTGCTTGAGTAAAAAAGAGACCCTACAAACTTAATGAGGAAGGTGCTTGAGAAGCTTCCCATGCATGGGGGGGGTAAGGTGCTTGAGTTAAAAAGAGACCCTACAAACTTGAGAAGCTTTCTATGCATGAGAATCTCAAAGTTAGGGGAATCTTTGACTTAACCTTTCCACTCACCCAAAGGACACCCCTTTTCTAAAAGGGCACATGGGACACATGTCAGACTCTCCCTATGCTTAACCACATGGTGTGCTTGAATGCTTTTTGGTTGGGCTAAAGAGGGGTCCAATGAGCTTCTAGTTCCATCCAACAAATATCTAGATATTTTCAAGCTCTTTCTCTCTAAGGGGTAAGGAGGACACTTGTCAAAAGACTACCCATGTACTTGAATGCATGCTACAAGTGGTTGGCTAGGGGGGAGAGGGGTCCAAAGAGCTTGAAACATGTGTAAAAGCTACAATACGTCCCAAGCAAGCAAGGGGGGTGCTGGGGGGACACACACACACACACACACACACACACACACACACACACACACACACACACACACACACACACACACACTCTCATTTTGTGGATTCATTCTCACTTGGTGAAAGTTGAGGAACTCCGCCTCCGTCTCCAAGCTTGTGAGAAGTGAGAGCCTACACCAACACTCTTGGCTATGGAATGAAAATCCAACCAAGGGCCATGCTTCAATGCTTAAGCTTGCCATCTTCTCCATCTTCATTACTATGCTATTATGTATGCTAGCAAGAAGAGTGATGATAAGTGAGGAACTATTTATTTCCCCTATGGAATGTTTCTTCTTCCTCTTCCCTACCCTCATTCCCCACTAGCTCTCTCCACCTTCGAAGGTGTTTGAGGCCTTGGGACAGAGTCTTGGGATAGTTAATGCTTTCTACAAAGTTTATGTTATGCTTGTGATGCATGAAGCTTTCCATCTTCATCGAATGACCTAGGTCACAAGGAACACAAAGATTGTATTGTACCAAGTCTCTCTTGATGGGAGAAACTATAATACAAATGCCTATTGGAGGGGCGCCTGCTCCGTATGAATCCGGTCCTCAACTATTGTCATGTTCTCTAAACTCTCTCTCTTGAAAAAGTATTGTTCATGTTAAGTTAACTAAGTACCATGTTTATGTTTCTACCATCAATTAAGTTCACCCCTATGCTCACAAAGTAATCTCACAAACGTGCTTCACCTAATTTCCTAGTTCCGCTACTCTCAAAGTTGATAGGCCATTTCCATTACATGGGTATCAGAGCATTTGGTTTCTCTTTTCTTTCTTAAGAAGAGAGGTCCTTAAGTAGCTTATTAATGGTTTATTTTGTTAATTATATTAGGGTAAGTGGAACTGGGATCTTCTATCGGTTTTGTTGAGCCCATTATGTGGGATATGGTGCACATCTCGGGAGCTTTGGTCTTAATAATGGAGTCTTTTTAGACTTGCCTACGGCTTTACCATTATTGAGCCATAAGAAGTCTGAAAGGAGCTATCCCTCAAAGACTTTGCTATGTTAGACTCACTCCACTACTCTCTATAATTAATCAATTTGAGCCGTGGGTGTAGATACTTAAGTGCCTATTTTCAAAGGCTAAGAGGAGTAGCAACTAAGGTTTTGAATTGCCAAAGCATACACTAAGTAAACACTTAAGTTTAATTAACATGGCTGATAATAACCAAGAGAGTAGAATGAACATTGATAACTTTGATTTTGCACATGAAGGTGCTAATGATGATGCCCCCATGTTTGTTAATTATCTTGTCACTAGGTTGCAACAAGCTATGGGCAACCCCGCTTTGCAAGCTGAAGTTACTCAACAACTTCGTGCTTATGGGATTTCCTTTCCTCTCCAAAAGGAGAGAGAGCTTAGGAGGCCTCTTGACGAGACCCCCAAAAGAAGACTCTCTCCCATATGAGAGGAGGAATCCAAAGATCAAGAAAATAATGAATCCTTAAATTCCTCAGAAGATGTGGCTCCACGAAGAAGGCGTACTAAACGATTGCCAACTCCTCCCGAGAGGAAATGATTAACCCATAATCCTTCTTCTCGTCACTCCAAAAGGGAAGAGAGGAAACAAAGGAAGAAAAGAGCAAGAAAGAGGTCACCCTCTTCTCCTTCTTCTTCACCTTCCTCCTCTGCCGATGAAAGCTATGGCTATCTCCTAGAGAATACAAGAGGGGAGGACATCACAAATCTTACCCTGCATGGCGAAGTTCCCAAAGGTTAAAGAAGTTCAAAGAGGGAGGAAATAGTATCTCTTTTCTCACCTATGATGGCACCTTTGGTGCTACCAACAAAGTATTGGCCTTCATCCAACAATTTCATGCGGTCTTTGGAGACGAGGGCTTCACGGAGTCCTCCAAGCTACGCCATGTAGCTATGCACTTCCAAAAATCGGCTCGTCAATGGTGGGCTAGCCTTCATGGAAACGGTGAAGCCCCAAAGACATGGAAAACTCTACGAGTTTCCATCATGAAGCAATTCCTTGCAATCGATGCAAAGGACAAAGTGCTCACCAAATGGCAGAGCTTGAGGCTTCTCTCTCATGAGTCTATCCACAAATATGTGGAAAAGTTTTGGTATTTACATCTCAAGGCTACTGTCTTTCAAAAGATAGACTTTGCCGAGCAAAAGCAACAATTATGTGCGGGATTACCTGAAGAGATGGCCGAGTATGTCAACTCTCAACAGCCTGGTTCTATCACCGATGTAATCCACCACATCATGGATTCTTAGGAAAACCAATGCCTAAAATTCTTACCAAGGCTATTCCAACAACAACAACAACAATCGGTCCAAGGAAAGGGAGTTTACAAAGGTAAATATAAACTCTCTTCTAAAGATCTAGAAGCTTTTCATAAGGACGCAAATGTTTTAAGTGTGGGGAGTAAAGGCATGGTTATCGCCCTTGCCCCAAGTGAATTTCCCATAATGAGACTTCTAGAGCTTGTATGTTTGAAGCTCCAAAAGAGGATGCTCATTGCCAAGGATTTTTCCTTTCCTATGCTTGTGGAAAGATGCAAGAGCATGATGCCTTTATTTTGTTTGACCCTAGTTCAATTCACAAATTCATATCCACGGAGTTGATCACTAAGCTAGACATAAAGCCCACGAGATGGGAGATGCATTGAAAGCCATTGGAGCTAGCAAGGGACAAGACGTCTCACTTACTTCCTTAATTGGAAAATTAAGGCTTCATGTCCAAAGCTATGTGGACAAAAAGGATTTCTTCATCTCCCCTCTCAAACATGAGAATGTTATCGTTGGGGACATCGTGGTTTAATATCATGACTTCCAACATGAAGTTCCCTGAAAGGAAAATCTACTTCACCTACAGGGAAGAGAGCATGTACATAGATGCTAATGAGTCGGGGAACACCATATCCTTGCAATAAAGGGAATAAAGAGGAAGTAGATTTGTCTAATTTCCTAAATGGATCCCATGACGTTTTCATTGATGACATCCCTAGTGGGCTACCTCTAAAATGAGGGATAATAACCATGCAATTGAGCTCCTACCAGGACGCTGACTGCCTATAACAAGCCTCCTTATCGAGTTTCACAAGCTCAACAAGAGGAGATCATGAGGCAAGTGCATGAATTGGTGGAAAAAGGGATGGTGAGGTCTAGTTCCTCTCCATTTTGTTCACATTGCTTTTAGTGCAAAAGAAAGACGAGACATATCACATGTGTGTCGGCTATGGTGCACTAAATAAGTTTACTATCAAAAATAGATTTCTCGTGCCGCGGGTAGAAGATCTATTTGATAGTTTAAAAGTTTTGGCTTGACAAATGCTCCAGACGGATTCAAACTCATGATAGACAAAAATCTTCAGGCCATTCAAATTCTCTTGAGGAGGAGTACAAGTGACACCTCGAGGTAATCTTTCAAGTTGTGAGAGAGAATAAGCTTTTCTTTAATCAAAAGAAAAGTGAATTTTTCCTACAAGAGATTTAATATTTAGGTCACATTATCTCTAAAGATGGCACCCATATGGATCCAACAAAGTTAGAGATAATAAAAGGATGGCCTAATCCAAGGAATCTATAGGAGGTATGAAGATTCATAGGTATGTGTGCATACTATAGATGCTTCATTAAAAAAATTCTCGCTAATAGCAAGCCCATTACATGACTTAACAAAAAAGAACGTTAAATATTCATGGACTGCAAAAGTGCAAGAAGCTTTTGAAGAAGCTTAAGGAGAATCTTATCTCTCAACATGTGCTTGCACTACTAGATCTCTCAAAGCCATTTAAGGTCCAATGTGATGCTTGTGGTAGTTGCCTTGGAGCTATTTTGCTTCATTAAGGGCATGCCATAGCATATGAGAGTCAAAGACTCAACTTCGATAAGTGAGTATTGGGCAAATGCGAAAAAGAGCTACTATATATTCTATATGCCCTAAACACGTGGAAACACTATATCTTGGGGACTCCATTCATCTTACGAATGGATCACAAAGCCTCAAGAACTTCATGATGCAAACCAAGCTCTCTGACAAACAAATGAGGTAGACAAATTTTCTTTTGCAATTTAAATTTCATATTGCTCACATTGCTGGCAAGCACAATCAAGTGGTCAATGCACTTTCACAACGACCAAGGATAAATGTGGTGTCTATAGCAACTCACAATGATGTATCTTTTATGATAGATGAGTATGCTACTGACCGAAACTTTAAGTACATAATTATAGCCTTTTCAATAGGGAAGAAAAAAGAACCATTCCCCTTGAAGGATGGTTATCTTCCAAACGGCAATAGGCTATGTGTTACTCACCCATATAGTAACAAAGTCATGTATGAATCCCATACTTCTCCTTATACGGGGCAAAGAGGGTTTCCATAATCTACTCTTCGAGGAGTAGAAATGTAATTCTTGTTCATCTACCATGAAAAGTAAACATACAAGACTATGTTTCAAAATAATGCATGGTATACCAAAAGTTGAAATTTGATCGAGGGAAGCAATTTGGATTAATTTTGTCAACAGGCTTAGCAAGAAAACACCCTCTATGCCTATCAAAAAGACTATTAAGGCACATCAAATGGCAACCCTCTTCAGATCTCAAATTTTCAAGCATCATGGGTTTCCAACATCCATAGTGTCGGACGAAGATCCTAGAATGACCAATAATTTCTAGAAGGGTCTCTTTGAGAATCTAGGAAGTAGATTAAATTTCTCTTTTGGCCTATTGTTAGAAGCTGGACACACCCCACGGCAGTAACTAACCGGAGGATTATTATTTTTTGTAATTATTCATTCATTGAGGAAAACCTGATTTTTCACCTTGTAATTATTGGGTCTTACAGAAGTTTCGAGATTGTATCCCAGTTTTGATAGTTAGATTGAGTAGATGGTTGATTTTGGAACTTTAGGGTTTGAGAAATTGTAAGGTATATATACCACTTTTTGACCTTAATGAAAAACCTTTTTTGTCATTTTAAAACAAGTTTTGAAGTCTGTGAGGGTGAAAGCATGTTAACCTATCGCGCTTTTTGTGCTAGTTAGCAGTTTCAAGTTAGCACATCTTCAAAAAGTTGGGCGTCCGGTAAATTTTTATACAAATAATATCAAAATTTGTCGGAGGTTGTACATTTGGATTCCTTGTTTCAAGTGCTTTCTATTGATATATCATATGCCATTGATCTTGGAGATGTAGCTCAAGTTATTGTACTAGTTAGCATATGTCAAAATTGTGCTAGTTAGCATTGTCCGGAACATGAAAAAGCATGACAGGTTAACATGCTTTCACCAGTGAGTGAGCGTACTGTGTACGAGAGAGAGAGAGTGTGAGCTTCATCTTGAAGCTACGTGTGCTCCGGTGGTCGAAATCTAGTGCGAAGAAGTGCAGCGTATTGCCCCCGACGAGAGCTACGCGCCGATACCTACATTGCGCGCGTACGGTCCGGTTTTGCGAGCTTCTTCTACGAGCTTCATCGGTTGTTTGGGTGAGCATACATTGTCCGATTTTGCATTGCAACATATCCACGCGTTCACATTGAGTAGAACTACACATTAGGCACTTTAGATTTCGGAAACGAAGACCTGCAGATTTCAGCCAGACATCCTACGTGTTTCTGCACCAGGTGTTTTGGGTTGGGATTTTGGTTCATGGACCTTAGAGAGAGCGACCTATTGGTATTAGTAGGGTCTCCTTCAAGTTCTATGGTGTTTCGAGATTGTTTGATGGGTATTCGGCTCTAGAAAGCGTTGTGGGAAGTTTCCTCTTATGCACTCTTGAAGGCTGTGACTTAGACAATTGGTAGAGACCTCTGTAGGAATTAGTTAGGAGTCGGTCGATGTAGGTTGACATCTTATGCTTGCTTCCATGTGCCTGCGGGTCGAGCTTCGTCCTTAGATGACATTACATGTTAGGTGAGTTCTCGCTGTGCTGACGTCCGTCGCGGCGTATCTGTCCAACATTGGCGCCGCTGTCGGGGACGAAAACCTTAGGTAGGTGACCGAGACTAATCCTGGAGAATTGGGATTTTTGCCTTGCCAAGAGTCTCGCTTTACATTTAGATAGGATCAGAGGGTGGAGGACTCTCTAGGTCTTAGAGGGAGTCTAGGAAGCATGTGCCTGGCCTAGATCCTTCGACTTAGGTAGATGAGGTAGACTTAGGTAGTTTTAGGTGGTAGTCAAGTTCTAGAGTAGGAGTTGGAGTGGTAGAAGCGGTGAGAGGAGAGCTTGAGAGTCTGGAGGGCCAAAAAGCAACGAAAAAAAACACCATCATCACCATTTCACATGATAGGTAGGAGTAGAGTAAGTAGGACATCATGATTCAGGATCTAGAGCATTTCATGCATGTACACTTGCTTAGTAAAATCATTACAAGTTTGTAAAAGATGCAAAAAGACGCAAAAGTGTGTTTGAAAGCCTAATTGAAGTCCAAAAGCTACTGTGAGTGTTTCTGATAGACCTACAGAGCATCAGGAGCATTCCTGTCAGAAAAAAAATTTAATTTTAAGCCAGGAGACATCCTACGCGTAGGATGTCTACAAGCTAATATGGAAGGAATTTTGGGATTTTGAGTTGACCAGTGTGTTCAAAAGGTAGGGTTTGCCCTAATTTCAATTGGAAAGTGAAAATTTGGCCATATCTTGACAGGATAAGGCCAAATAGATTGAAATTGCCAGACATCCTACCCAAATAGTGCCAAAACATTATTTTGAGACCAAAATCATAAGAGGGCTGCATGAGCATGTCTTGCATGATATATTGAGTGACTGAAAGGGGTTTCACCTCATTTGGGTGAGAAAATTGGGTTCAAATCGGACTTTAGCACTTTTGATTGAAAAAGGCAAGAACAGCTGAAATTTGGGACTTTTGGCATCCAAACCAAAATCTAAGCATACCATTGGGTTACTGACATCAAGGGGAAGCTGTGGGACAAGTCTGGGGTCAAACATGCCAAAAAAACATCCTACGCGTAGGATGTCTTTTTAGTGATTTTGGACTCCAAACTGAATTCTGAGTATACCAAAGTGATCAGCAACTCAAGGGGGGCCTGGGCTTTGAGTTTGAAGCCATTATGATGAAAAAGACATCCTACGCGTAGGATGTCTAATGCAAGAAAATGAAGCCAGACTTTGACTTTGAGCATAGTAAGGTGTTGTATAGCCGAAGGCAAGCCTCCTAGTCAATTTTGGTCCAATTTGGAGTTGATTAGACTGATCAATATCAGCAACAGGCTATCGGAACAGATTTTTGACTCATTGACCAGCTAACAGGTGTCCAAATCAAAAAGTAAAAGCAGCTGTAAGCTCAGCACAATAAGGGGAAACAACATTGCAAAAATCCAGGCAAAACACAGTAGGAGACATCGTACGCGTAGGATGTCTATTAGGGTATACTGTAAGGAAAATTTGACATGGCATAGACAGTAAGATTCTATTTGGCTTAGGGGTTCTAGAACTTCTTTCAGAAGTGAATTTGGACCTTGTTTGCCCATTTGACGAAGCAAAGACTGAATTCAGACTTTTTCACGTGAATTGACCAACATCTGAGGGAAGTACTGTTTCAGATTAGCAGACCTAATCTAGAACAACAGCAGTGTATAAAATATAGTAGTGGTTGAGATTAACTCTCCAGTTATACCAATCATTACTAAGATAACCTCTAGTAGATAAATGCTTTGATTCAATTTCCGAAATTAAAACGCTTGTGTACAGGTATATTCAGCAACAAAGCAAGAAGTTGTGCAAAAACTGACCCTTTGCCAGGTGAGTGGTTGGATTTGTGATAAATTGCATTGATAAGATCAGGAAGATACATTGTGAGAGACCAGAAGGTGGCAGGTGACGAAGGTAGCTTAGTGTCCACCGAAGAGAGTGTAACTCAGGCAAGGCTAGATCCGCTAGCACCGATTATTGAGGAAGGGAGTGATACTGACACTTCTTCAGACAGATATTTCTTCATGATGGGTAGTCAACAGCCAGGACGTTTCACCTATGATGGACCTATGCGAGGAGGAAGCACCTCACAAAATCCTTTGAGTGATTCCAAGCTCATGGTGATCTTCTTAGAGGGAACAAACTCGAGAGGAGCCCTAGTCTATTCTGACTATCGGCCGCAAGTGCATTTGTATCGAAGAGAGGCCAGCTCAAAGATTGGAGATAATCCAAGTCTATGATGATGGAGATAGATTCCGACACGAAAAGGGGAATCCTGAAGATTACAACAGATATGGAGATAACGTGGCGAAAGGGAAAATGGTTTCAGAAACTCAAGAACCGCCACCAAACATTGATCGTCGCGGAGCTATTTTTATATATGATAAGAAAACAACCAGGGTTCCAACTTATAACGAGAACGTGGGAATCTACAAGCATGAGAGTGAGGCGATAGTCTATTACTTTCGCAGCAAAGAACCATACATAAATGAATTAAGCAAAGACAAGGTTCTTTACTTATTCTCTTATGAAACTGCTACGGGGAAGGGCATAGTTTTTGTTGATAGATATGGACAAGAATACCAACGTATTCACCCAGAGGAAGTAGAGAGAGAAATAGGTCTAGGAGCATCAGCATATGCCCCTGAGGAAGTGCCAAGAGCCACCTACACCCCAAGAAAGTCTACGAATCCTTTTTCAGATGAGTATGACGCAACCTCACATTCCACCCGACCGCAAGCATTCAACAACCAAGACCAACCAGCAAACCAGCCATCATTGCAGGCATGGCTTCGACAGAGTGCAACGATGGAATCAGACCGAAACCAAGATGGTTATCAAGCCACACAAGGGCTCAGGGATTTGCAAGAACCACCACTCTATTCAAGGTATCAGGCAGAGAGTAAACCAAAGACTCAAGGATCAACAGAGCCTGGAGGACCACCCATAGAACGAGTTCCCAGAGAAGAACCACCTCCAGCGAGAACCGTTAGAAATTATGGCTTAGGAGCACCATTGGGAGAGGAACTGAGGAGGTGTATCGACTAGGACGGGGTGATCCAATGATGAGGTTTGTAGACCATCGAAGAATTAGACCTTCTCAAGTGCAAAAATGGGTAAATAAGAAATACACAAGAAGCAGAGACCCAAGAGATCATGTAGCAACCTTTGTGCGTGTAATTAGAGCCGAAGAGGTGTTAGATTTTCCTACCCAATTTGCAGGGTTTGGACTAACCCTAGAGGATGATGCTGCCACTTGGTTTGACTCTGTAGAGGGTAGAGACTTTGAGTCGATGGAGGAAGTGTTTGACGAGTTTATCGAGGAATTCTCTCAAAGGGGAATAGCTCATAATACCGTCTCACAAATCCATAAATTCAAACAGAAAGATGGAGAATCTGTACGAAAGGCAGCCCTAAGTCTAAAAATATATGTTAAGTTCTGTCCTGTTGAAGAACTGCCAACTCAGTCGAGACTTATGTTGATATTCATCCAAGGACTAAGGAATGCAGATCTCCAGAAAGACTTACATATGAAGAGGAGCACGACGTTGAATGAGTTGACCAAGGAAGCTCTGTACCTTGTGGACAATTGTGCGGTCTACAAAGAAGGGGAGTTCAAGGACCTTGATGACGATTCGTCTTCACAGCAAAGTGGAAGCAAGTCTTCTAAGACAACACCGAAAGGAGAAGTAGCGGTAAACCAGGAGCAGCTTGTAGATGAAGTGCTAAAAAAGATCAACTTGTACGCCAAAACCCAGGCTAAACAGCCCAAGTGGTGTGCTATTGAACAAAAATGGACAAACCATGGGACCGAGGAATGTTATTATAACAAGGGATATGTGAGAGAGAGACCTTACACTCCCCAAGCTCCAGTAGCTTCCCCTCAAGTTCCACCGATGCCTAGATATCAAACAGGCAATTTACCAGGACTTGTAGGTGTAGAAAGACCACAACCGGTGTTGGGGCAACAACCACCCCAACCAGGATTACGACCAGTTGGTATAAGATACACACGAACGATAACTGAATCAGAGGATAAGGCTTTGGTGCCTATGCATGCATATTATGAAGACCCCAATGGATATGCGGAAAACCCTGTCTATTATCCACCAGAAGAACTCTCGACACCAGAACCATGGAGCATGATCGAAAATACAGGACCACCAACTGCTACACAGACAGAAGGAGAAGGAAGATATAGCTTAGATGAACGAACATTGTTGTTCATAGCCAATGGAGGCATGGGCGGACAGAGACATGCTTACCAACAAAGAGGAGCTCAAGGAGCACCTCAACAACCCAAGGGACCCTGCTACAAGTGTGGAGGAGACCATTGGCTGAGAGACTGTCCTCATGATGAAATCATTAGAGTCAATGAGTATTGCCCAGAATGTGGAATTACTCATTTGATTCCCGATTGCCCTAAAAACCCGAGCAAAGGAGAAAAAACCACCTTGAACATGTTAGAAACAGTACCTTCCAGTGGAGGATCGGAAAATGAGACAATCATACCTATTTAGGCGGTAACACGAGCCCAAGCTCAAAGAAGGACGAATGAACCCATAGTTGAAGAACCAAAAACTGATGCCCAAAGTTCAGAAATGAAAAATCAGAGAAGCACTTGGAAAGCTAGAAAGGCATGTAGGAAAGCTAGGAAAGAACGAGAGCAAACAGCCCTATCCGAGAAGTTGAAACATACAAAGGACAGATTGGAGCGGTTAGAGGATCTAGCTAGCTTAAGCTCACACACCACAGTAGCCATAACACCTAAGGAAATAGCAGAGCCCAAAAGTGCAGGATCAGGAGGATCTGTACTGGCAGACAAGGTAAATGAGCAGTTGGATGTGCTTCTAAAAGCTTATGAAGCCCGACTTAAAAAGAACCAAACCCAGGAGCAAAGGTGGATGACTTATCCATATGCAAAAATAGAAAAACAGAGGTTGGATATGTGTAAAACGATGATCGAGACGGTGCAATCATTGATGGAAGACCCGCTGGGTAAACCTGCAAATTGGCAAGAAGCACCAGCTCCAACCCCTATCCAACCAACTTTAGAGTAACATGTGGAAACAAAGGAAAGACTCACTAATGCCTATGAGTCCAGAGGAGAGCCTATCCTAGTGCCAAATACCACCAATGGGGCAAGTGACGGGTTCCAGCCTAAAATATTGGCAGAAATGGGTAAGGACTGTAACGGTCTAGATGATCTGTGGAAGCAAATCCGTAAGGCCAACGAGGCTAATAGGATGAGTAACCACATGAATAGCAAGAGAAAAGAAAATAATGTGATCTTACCTCCTATTGAAGAATTTGAGGCAAGGTCGCAAATGAACTTTGAAATACATTCACAAGGGGGAGACCAAGGATCAATTAGTTCGGGGCATAGCCAACCAAACTCGCTGAGAACCTTACCCTCTACCTGGGAGAGTACGAAGCTAAGTCGGAAGTGAGAGCAATCCCATCTCAAAGAATTTCTTCTAACAAGGTGATGCATTCGCAAGTATTGATTGATTTGTTATCCACCCCGGTGGCATGCACAATCACGTTAGCAGAACTCCTAAGGTTAAGGCCAAACATGTGGACCACAGTTGGAAAATGCCTAGAAAAATTTGGAGTGAAAGACCCCACCTTGAAGCTACAAGAAGGGATCAGAGAGTTGGACAGGCCTCAACTAAACACTAGACCAGTATCATTGAATAAGGTTGGAGAATATTGCGAAGGAGAAGATGGAAACACTACGCTACCAGTAGACTTCCAAGGAGTAGTTTCCAAAGCTATTCTTGACAGTGGAGTGGGGGTTGCTATCGCCACCAAGGAAATCTGGAAAAAATGGGGAAAACCGGCTTTGAGGGCTACCAGAATGAAACTGCAATTGGAAGATGGGTTCATGGAGAAGCCTCTAGGACTCTTAGAAAAAGTGATTGTCACTTCGTGCGGAATTGAGTATGAGCATACATTTGCAATAGTCGATTTCGACAAGAAGAACAATTATGAGATCATCTTGGGACGTCCATTCATGCGACAATTGAAGATGGTCCAAGATTGGGGTTATGACCACATATACCTCAGACATGGCGAGACAACAACTAAAATACACCTGAAAGACCATAGTTACAAAGATGTGAACCAAACACATGTGGAAGAGTTTGATTCGGCTACAGTAGCAGGATCAGAACTACCAGCATGGTCAGGGCAACCAAAAGAGCTATGGATGTGCGGAGCTTCACATTGTGGAAGCCTAAGAAGAGAGGACTGCGTCTTAGAAAGAGCAATTGAGGACAAGCAGTATATTCCGAAACCTTTCCCTGAAGATGCCTTGGAACCTCTAGAATGGGAACACATACTAGCAACATTGGATGTCTGTACCATTACCGACAGTCCAACAACAAAATTTTGCGATAAGGATGGCTATGATGTGTTACCCTATTACATGGTAAGCATTATACCAGAAAAAGAGATGGTAGAACCACCAGAACAAGAAGTGTTTTACAACTCCTCTGAACATTTTGAAGTAAATGAGAATGCAGATAATGAGTGTTCAGACATCTCAAGTGAGCGTGGAAATGAAACCGAGAATAGTAAGTTTTATGATTTTGCTAATCAACATCCTAGACGCCAAGAACGCTATAGGAGGAAACGAGCACGAAACAGAGCAAGAGAGAACCTGATGCCCAGGATAAAAGGTAAAACTCACTATTTGATGCTTGTAAAAGCAGAGGATTGTGTAAAGCATCAAATATCCGGGAAATTCTCAAAAAATCAAAAAGAAAGAACACGAGAGGAAATAAAACAGGTACGGAAATCTAGCACCGAAATAAAATCACAAAAATCTCAAAATTCAAAAAAAGAAACAACAAAAGACCAGGAGTGGACCAAACTGGAGCGTAAACAGAAATACCAAGAACTGAAACGGTCTTTGAGAGAGATATGGACCACTGAAGAAGATAGTGATGGTAAAGGGGAGTCAGAAAAGGGGAACATGAATGTACCATCACACTATCGGAAATTTACTATCCAGGACAGAAAAATCATCATGACACCACCAGTAAGGGAAAGAACCAACCAAGAATCTTACGATGGGCCTGAAAATGCAAAAAAGATAGACCTCGCAGAACCAGGTGAAAAGCCTCAGCCGGTCTATATAGCTAACGATTTAGAGCATGAGGAGGAAGAACAGCTAACACAACTTCTCAAGAAGTATAAAGATGTGTTCGCTTGGTCCTATAAAGACCTCAAAGGAGTTGATCCATTGATATGCCAACATACAATTCCTTTGAAATCGGATGCAAAACCTAGCAAACAACGTCCTTATACATATAATGACACATTTGCTAAACGAATCAAAGAAGAGATTGATAAGCTAATGGAAGTTGAATTCATCTATGAAATTGAACATACAGATTGGGTGTCGCCCATTGTGGTAGTTCCCAAAAAGAATGGAAAACTGCGAGTGTGTGTAAACCTCAAAAAGGTGAATGCAACAACCATAAGGGATAATTATCCCTTGCCAATCATAGAACATGTACTGGAGCGAGTGGCCGGGAAACGGGCTTATTCCTTTCTGGATGGGTTTTCAGGATACAACCAACTGACAATAGCAAGGGAGGATCAACACAAAACAACATTTGCCACAGAATGGGGGATTTATGTGTATCGAGTTATGCCATTTGGCTTAACTAATGCACCAGCCACTTTCCAAAGGTTAATGACTCACGCATTCAAGGAATACCTAAGAATATTCTTAGAAATTTACATGGATGACCTGTGTGTACACTCTCTCCTACGAGAGGAACATATTAACCATTTGCAAAAGGTCTTTGAAAAGTGCAGGACATATAGAATCTGTCTTAACTCGGAAAAGTGTGTGTTTATGGTTAAGCAAGGACGAATCTTAGGACACATTGTCTCAAGAAATGGCATAACCACTGACCTAGACAAAGTCAAAGTCATTGTAGACCTACCCAAGCCTACTAATGCGAAACAAGTGCAATCTTTCATGGGACACTGCGGATATTATAGAAGATTCATATACATGTATACGGTTATTGCACAACCTCTGTATCGTTTGCTAGTCAATTTCGAGTGGACCGAGAAGTGTGAAAATTCATTCCAAAAGATGAAGGAAAACCTTATATCAGCACCTGTACTAAAGGCACCAGATTGGGAAAAGATATTCCATGTGCACATTGATGCTTCAGCATATGCAATTGGAAGTATTCTAGCTCAACCTGGAGATAGAACAATGGATTTTCCGGTTTGCTATGCGAGTCGACAGTTAAACAGTGCAGAAAAGAACTACACAACAACCGAGCGGGAAGGGTTAGGAATGATTTATGCTGTAAAGAAATTTCGGCATTATTTGCTTGCAAACAGATTTGTGTTCTTCACAGATCATCAAGCTCTTTTGTACCTAGTAAATAAACCTTGCAATACAGGGAGAATTGTACGTTGGTTTATTATATTGCTAGAATTTGACTTCACAGTGGTGGTGGTCAAAAAGGGTAAAACCCATCTACGAGCGGATCATCTTTCAAGGATACACAACGGGGAAGCTCCGAAAGGAGTAGATGATGACATACCAGATGCTTATCTTTTCAACATTGATATGGTACCCAAATGGTCTCAGGAAATTGTCAGCGTTCTTTCCTTTGGAAGTGGGTTTGATAATACGGAATGCAGATCCAAACAGCAAACAATTCGACAAACAAAAAACTTCCAGTTGATAGCAGGACGGTTGTATCATCTTGGATCTGACCTAATCCTATGATTATGTATAAATCCGGAAGAATTCGAGTGCTACCTTGAAGAGGCACATGTCCAGGGTTGTGCATTTCATTGTTCAACAGTGAAGACACACCAGAGACTGAAACAGTTAGGGGTTTATTGGCCAACTACGTATGCGAACACACATTCTTATGTTATCAATTGTACTATATGTAGTGTCAAACGACCAGCGGACCATGCAACTTTGTTTCAGGTAAACATAGCACCTGCATGGAGTCAATATATCATTGAATTCTTAACCAACCACCAGGACGTTCCCTGAGAACATCACAAGAGCATGGAAAAAAACTATAGAGCTGGAAGCTCGTGACTTTCAGTTAATTGGGAACCAACTCTATAAGCGAGGTAAGGACAATCAACTTAGAATCTGTGCAAGTGAAAGTGAATACCTGCTGATTCTAGCACATGCACACAACGGAATAAGTGGAGGCCATTTTTCTGGCGATAAGAAAATCCGCATACATAGGAAATCCGCACCATGCCATCCACAGGCCAATGGGCAAGCTGAGGCCACTAATAAAACACTATGTACGGTTCTCACTAAAAAAGTGTCAGAATCAAGAACAGATTGGGAGCAACAGCTACACTCAACACTATGGGCGTACAGGGTAGCTTACAAAACATCAATAGGAACAACACCATACAACATGGTGTTTGGCCTGAATGCTATACTACCCATAGAGTTTTTAATTCCAACCCTACGAGTAGCAAAAATCTTAGAATGGACAGGGCATGAGCTCTCTTCAAGAATTGATGATCTTGAAAAGCTAGATGAACTCCGCTTACGAGCTGTCGCTTCAATCTATGCTAAAAAGAGAAGACAAAAGGAATTTTTTGACAAACATGTGCGTACCAAAGAGTTTAAAACAGGCGATTACGTACTTGTTTATACCTTGAAGCAACATGCCAAGAAACTTAAAAAGCGAGGGATGGGACCATTTGTGATTAGTGATCTATCACAAAGTGGAGCTGTGAGGCTTGCTACATTAGTAAGTGAAGAAATGCCAAACTGGATTAGTGGATGTCGACTGAGGAGGTATCATCTACCACTCACACAGGAGATGCTCCGACAAATTCATCAAGGAAAACAAAGAATGAAGGAAAAACAGAGAGTACGGGAGGAAGCTCAAGTTGAAGCACAAGAACGCATTGCAAAAAGACGACTTCTGCGACAACAACAACAAAGTGGAACACCATTGCGAATCAATGCCATTCGACTGACGAAGTTGGAGGAGGAAACAGTGGAGCCAATAATTCCGGTCAAAATGGGCAGCAATCAAGTTGAATCGACAGCATTGCTTGATTCGGGTGCTCAAGAAAATTTGATCTCTAACGGATTATACCAACAGCTCAAAGTCACAGGTCAACTTCATTCTACTCCTCAAGTGCTGGAAAGTAGCACATCACACCCGTTGAAAACATTGGGATGGACTATATTGCATGTACAGATACATCAATATATTTACCCACACAAATTCTATGTGGTGACAGATGAAAGCACACAACACCCAATGATGCTGGGGCAACCTTGACAAAAAGCGTACAATGTGCAGATAGATTGGAAAGCAAAAGCAGCCAAAATTCAGCATGAACATGAACAACAGGTGATAGCTTTTGCTCAACAATACTAGCATGATCAACTGCAAGCCGTGCAATCACTGGGAACAAGGCCAAAACCACGAATGCCCTTAAAGAACAACATGATACCCGAGACCAACAATCAGGTAAAAGCCAACCATGATAATTACAGACAGATGAAGTCACCGGCCACAATGCAAAGATCTAGGCTACCAAAACAAGGAAAACAAGTATGGATGCGGAAAGATAGAAAGGACATGGCAGACAAACAACAATGCAACAAAAGGATTCCAACAAAGCAGAAGGTTCAACCACAAACCAAAGGCACAAAACAGATATGGATCCCAAAGAAAATGCATATCCATAACCCAAATGTGACTCACATTTGGATACCAAAGCAAAAGCGAAAGGAACTCCCTTCAGTACAAGCAACAACGGAAAGCAGACAACTGCATTTCAAAACGAAAAACCGACTTATGTGGATGCCAATAAAAAACAAACCAGTGGTAAACAAGAAAGTGCCAAACCATCTACAAAAACTGGCAGCAACAAAATACCAATGGAAAGCAATGGCAATACGGCCCATAGCCATTACGACACAGCCAATTCTATCCTTCGAATCAACTACGACTCCATCAACAGTGTTGGCAAAGCAATTGTCTATTGCCAAAAAGACAATTAAACAGAGAGCAGTAGAGTTACAACTGTTACTTGCAAAGAAAACAGGAAACCTCGACGGCGAATGCCAATAAGCATATTGCTTATTCCCTTCTCTTGCACAACATTAATTTTTCCATGCATTGACAGAGTATGCATAAAATAGGGCCACATTAATCGGCCAGGCATTAGCACAACTTTTTCAACCTATGCACGACACATAATCCGAGGCGAAACCTTGTTGTCCTGGAGGACTCCGGCTAGGAGGGGGGGAGGAATTCTAGAGGCACTCTCAAATGCAGAACCAATAACAGAAACAACAAAAAAGGGCACGATTTTCTACTATTTTTAGGATTGTTGTTTGATTGTGAAATTTTCTAGAGTAACCCAAGTACATATGCCCTTATACAGCATGAAGCTACAGGTAGATGGGGCCAAACGCCAAATCAAGCCCCTAGGTGTGGTATATAAGTAGAAATAGCCATTTTTCAGGCAAAATATTGGTAAAACGGAGAAATCTAGCCATAAAAATTGCATGTGAGTGTATAATATGTGTTACGGTGATGTTTGTGATTTATTATGATTTTTGGGGACTTTCTGGGTTTGATTTGCTATTTTTCTTTTAATTTTGCTAATTTTTGGCAAAAAAACTTAAAAAATACAAAAAGCAGGTGAAAAACAGTCGTAATGAAAACAAAAAATATGGGGATGATCAGTGACTATAGGAAAACCTATGGTACAGTGGGGGTGCAGTTATGAGACTGAAGCGGAAAGCGTATTTTGGCCAGGTTTTGACCAAAATGCCAAAATTCTGGTAGACAGAGCAAATGCAGTCCAAATCAAGAAATTTTTGAGCCTAAACCGCATCTCGCAAGAAGATAGGAGCACATGTCAAGTTTCAAGAAAAGTAGTTCGGGGACCTCCATTATAAAGAATTTTCACCCCATTTGTAGCTCATTCTCACTATTCACTTTGTGGAGAGAGCTTCTGCCACCTAGAGCGGATCGACCTTCCAGCAGCTTCTACGACGCGCACGACTAACCGACGAGCTCTAGACATGAGAGTTAGGCTCACCACCTTGAGCTTTTCGTGCATGCTTGTCATTATGTTGCGAAAACTAACGTAGGGGTCACACACAAACCGGGCGGTAGAGACCTACAAGTAGAGACGATGGCTTAACAGCTAACCCGAAAGAAACAAGACTTCATTGGCAGCTTACCCTAGTCTAGGAGACCAGTCCTGGATAGCCAAAGGCAGTAGGAAACCATCGGAAAAAACCCTAATTCCCAGAAACCCGCAAGAGGCCACCAAATGGGAAATCGGCGAAACGGCGACCACATGCTACCAAAATTCATGGGTAGGAGCATCTCGACATGCTCGACAAGTCTATATGACCCGCATGACCAAAATGTAACCCGAAGCGGCACTAAACTTCAGAAACGGCATCAGACACACAAAGCGTCAAATTGCACTCGCGGCCAAACCGCAAGTCCGTTTGCCACCAAACTTCACGAGCGGCTTTCCTAGACCATCAACAACCAAGTCCTATGGTGGTAGACCACCACAAATAATCAAAGGTATGTAAACGCAACCACGGGTGCTTCTAGAGCGACAAATTGCCAAATGGAGCTCCGGTGAAGCCAAAGTCGATAAAAACCATACGGCAAGGATCCCCAAGGGATCGGGAAGCTATGGAGACCAACATCAAGAAATTTCATCACCAAAAAGCACTCCAAAATTCAGAAAATGGCTTGGAGGCTCTGAAGTCCACACAGGGAGTTATACTCTATCCATTTGACTTTTTTGTTGAAATTACGCTCAAAAGGGACTTAGGGGGGCAAAGCGCAAGCACTGGGAGCACCATCACAAACTCCAACATTTCTCATCATGCACATGTTTTGAATGACATTTACAAGTTATACACCAAGTTTCATCACATTTGGACCACATTGGACCTCATATGCATGGAAAAACGCAAAGTTAGGGCATAGAGGCAATAAAGGGCCATTGACCTACCAAATCTTGTCCAAATCCCATGAAACTTACACAACACATTCACCAACACATCAAGAAACAATCTGTGTGTTCAGGGAGAAAAAATGATGAAATAGACATCCTACGCGTAGGATGTCTATTTGACCTTTTTGGCATGCAAGGGATGATTTATCATTCCAGATCCAATCACCTCATCACCAAGAGCCCATATATTAAGTTTGAAGCCATTCTAATCACTTTTGACCCCCAACACCCTCAAGATACACTTTTTGAGCCCAAAAACACCTCACAGAGCCTTACAAGCATCAAATCTTATCCAAATTCAAATCCAAGAACATAGCCATGTTCCATAATCCAAGGACAACCCACAGAACAAGTTTCATGTCATTTTGATGAAAAAGAAATCCTACACGTAGGATGTCTACAACATAAATTTAGCCTTCTGTGCAAAGAATACATCATGGGAGCCAATACTATGGTGCAATGAGCCCATATACCAATTTTCAACCCATTTGGACATCAATTGCTACCTATGATGGACATTCTACCCAAATTGTGACCTAAAGCTTGAATCAGCCCAAAAATCCACTTTTTGATATCCAAATCCCAATCCAAGCATATAGCCATGTTCCATGAGCCTTACACTACCTGCATGTCAAGTATGAACCAATTCTGATGAAAAAGACATCCTACGCGTAGGATGTCTAGATGAAAATTTTTGGCCAGATTTGCAGTGTGAGCACATGCACAGCTTCACAAGTTCCTTTTAAGCTTTATTTTCAATTTTCAAGTCGTTTGGATAAGTAAAACTCAGTTTTGCAGCTAATATGGAAAAAACGCTAACTTCGGTCTACTGAGTGCAACAGGATCTATGGCAGCCTCAAAGTCACCGGCAAAAAAGAAAAGAATGACCATTAAAGATTATCTAGACGAAGTGGAACCCTTTGTCATTCCAGAAGGAACACTAAAGCCCACCAGCACTTGGATACAAGAAGATTTGTTAGAGTCCAACCACCTAAAGATCTACCAGGGAGTGTTCAAAGAAAATGAAGGCAATGTCATAGAGCTACCAATGCTGCCGAGAGAACTCAATGAGTTTGTACGAAGCAAGATGGCCAGCTACTTGGAGAAGATTGATCTCCACAACTACTTCGAAGCAATACCGGTAGGAGTGGACATCAAAAGAGTCTGGGAGTTTGTAACAAGCATCAAAGAGGATGGAGTGGCCAAGGTAACAGATTTACAAGGCAGACCAGATACAGAGATAATAATCACTGAGCGGGTTGTAGCCCATGCACTAGACCTCTCCAATGAGGGAGACAGTGTAACAAAAAGAAGGGATGGAGTCAAGGTGTACAAAGAGAAAAAGGCAAATTACACCTTTGAAGACATTGCCAACCCAAAGGTGGAAATTATGAGCCAGTTGTACAACCAATACTTCCACACGTGCACGAAAAGGCCACAGAAGTACAGGATGCCACCAGGTGCAATTGCCACAACGTTCACTTGGGCAATGACAAAAGGCACCCCAAAGATAATCAACTATGCGGCATACATACATGACAGCTTAGTAAAGATGGGCAACAAAAAGCCAACCTACATAGTGCCAGGAGAACTAATCACCAAGGTGGTTTATGGGGCACTACATGCTAAAGGAAGGTGGCCTGACCCCCCATCTCAGAATGATTGGCTGCTGGCTGAGAGTAAAAGAAGACAAGGAAGATGAGCCGCAAAGGCCACCAAGGGTCGCTACGAGGTTGAAAAGACGGCTAGATCCAGTTGAAGAGGAGCAACCCAAGCAGAAGAAAGGAAAGAAGGATTTTGCTCAAGTGCCGGCCAAAGAGACAAGGTCACAAAAAGCGGCAAGACTAGAGAGGCTGATGGAGAGTTTCTGAGCAGAGAGAGCCCTCAAGGGTGATTTAAACGAACTCTGGAAGCCATCTCTGGATTCTATGTCCGGATCATCCAGAAGAGTGCAAAGGGACCATTTTGAATATTATATCAAGAATTTCGAGATTCTTGATGCTGCAGCAGAAAACATTCCCCATGTCCCTTTCATAGAGGAGGAAGTAGAGCAGATAAGGCAGAAACTGCTACATGAACAAGAAAGCCAAGAAAGAGAAAGAAAAAAAAAGCAGACAGGGAATTAAAGGGCAAATCTGCAACTTTACCAGATAGCCCTAAACCCAGCCCACAACCATCACCACCACCCTCACCACCTCCTAGCAGCCCTCCACAGGAAGATAAGGAGGCTGAGGACAGAAAAGAAGGGCAAGCAGAAGATCAAGAGCAAAGACAGGAACCAAAGCAAAAAGAAGAGGCCAGGCCTGAAACTGAGCAAAAAGGATTAGATGAAGCTTACTATGCATTTTTGGACCTGCTAGCTGCAGGCTATACGAAGGAAGAAGCCGCCACAGTCGCATTCGACTTGGCGAGGACAGGGCCTAAAGAATAGATGCAAGGCATCAAGCTAGTGGAGCTAAAAGAAATTGCTACCGACACGGTAGACCTGCACCCGCCCTCCAATGACTGGGACGTGGTGATGACAAAGCTAGCCGGATTGAGGGCACAATCCATGGCTTCAGAGAAAGAGATGATAACTCTCAAAGCCACCGAAGAAAAGATCAAAATGGAAAGGGATTCTTTGCAGGCACATAGCCAAGGGCAAATAGAGAGAGAAGCTGACCTCCAGGCCAGCTTGGCAAGGACTCGGAAAAACTGCCAAGCAATGGAAGACGCAAATGAGGCGGCAACAAAAAGAATACAAGCAGCTGAAGAAGAGTGTCAGCAGCTGAGCAAGTCATTGCGAGATGCCGAAAAAGAACGAGATAATCTGACGCTGCAGCTGGCAGAAGAAACGAAAGAAGTAGGGCCATGAGGAATGCCAAGGAGAGAGCAGAGATAGAACAAGAAGCAAGCCTGGATGAAGTCCTTGAGCTCAAGGACCAACTAAAAGTCAAAGATCAAACCATCCAAAGGTTGCGAGCATCACCTGCTAGAGTCAGAGCTACGAGCTCGGCTCAAATCATTTATGAGAGTCAACTCTATGAAGAGAAAATGCAAGAACTTAAGAAAGAACTGACTCTCGAGAAAAAGCAGAGGTTAATGATGGTTGAAGGTTCTATAGTCATGCAAACTAGAATGGAAGAGGGCCAAAAAGCCCTGCAAGAAGAAATGGAAAGCATAAAGATAAAGCTCGAGGAGGCGGAAAGAATAAACGCCGAACTTAATGACCTCCTCGTGAATATGGGAGGACAAGCTGAAGCGGAAAAGCAAACACTCCTCATGCAAATTGAGGAGTTGAAAGGCCAACAAGGAGGAGAGGCAGAAAGCTCAGGGCCAGCCGCCAATGAGGGCATCGACCTCGAAAATGTGGCAGATCCTGTGGACACACCCATGCAAGAGGAAAGCATAGCAGGATCCTCTCAAGAGTCACAGTGTCTAACACAAGAAGAGGAGGAAAAATTGCGTAAGGCAATAGAGGAAGAACTCAGAGAAACCACGAAGGAAGCCTTGGACTGGGAGCAGAGGGTCTTCAAATATATAACCATTCAGAAGATCGATGCCAGCAATCTCAGGCGCGAGTGGCTTCAATTCTCTCTCCCATATCCATTACTGAAATATGAGGCAGCTACAATAAACAAGCGGATCAGAGAAGAGCCAGATGTACCTATCTACAATGCAGACACCTCAAAGCCAGAAGGAGTTAAGCTTATTGTGGATTCTCAGCCAAAGTGGAGGAAGGATTGGCTTACAAAGTACCCACAATACCTAATCCACTTGGTAGAGGCACCTAAAAATATCAGAGACAACCTCAGCTTCTATCCTCTACCAACGGTTAGGACGTGGAAGGCACATAAAATTTTGCAAAGAAGCCAACCCACTTGGCTGAACTACCCAAAGCTGCCGGGCGTGAAGGCAGGTGAGAGAATAAGTGTCCAATACATGGTGAAAACGCTAACGGGCGCCATAAATTTGTTCACTGGTTCAAGTGACCTTACATCCATTATGATGAGAAAAATCTGCAGAACCATCTTAGCAGTGTTCGAGACCTTCAAGCCAGGCCAGGTGACCGACAACATATTCTTCTTCCAGGATACATACAGATGCGCATATGATCTGTCAGGTCAGCCTTCCAAAGAGGTGATACATGCTCTGTATCAAAGGATCATGTTTCTACCATCCTATCACCTCCAGGCTTTTGAAGAAGCATTCTATACAGGGTTCTTCAACATCAATACGGACATTTTTGGCCCAACAATGTTGAACCTACATGCCAGGTATGAATCACTGCTAAAGATGCGGAAAACGATAAGATGAAGCAGTAGATCAAGGCTATGTCAGGGACGACATGAGCAAGGAGGGGGGGAGTGTTAGAAGATGGACACACCCCACGGGAGTAGCTACCCGGAGGATTATTATTTTTTGTAATTATTCATTCATTGAGGAAAACTTGATTTTTCACCTTGTAATTATTGGGACTTACAGAAGTTTCCAGGTTGTATCCCAGTTTTGATAGTTAGATTGAGTAGATGGTTGATTTTGGAACTTTAGGGTTTGAGAAATTGTAAGGTATATATACCACTTTTTGACCTTAATGAAAAACCTTTCTTATCATTTTAAAACAAGTTTTGAAGTCTGTGAGTGAGCGTACTATGTACAAGAGAGAGAGAGAGAGAGAGAGAGAGAGAGAGAGAGAGAGAGAGAGAGAGAGAGAGAGAGAGAGAGAGAGAGAGAGAGCTTCATCTTGACGCTACGTGTGCTCCGGTGGTCGGAATCTAGTGCGAAAAAGTGCAGCGTGTTGCCCCCGACGAGAGCTACGCATCGATACCTACATTGCGCGCGTACGGTCCGGTTTTGCGAGCTCCTTCTAAGAGCTTCATTGGTTGTTTGGGTGAGCATACACAGTAGGCACTTTAGATTTCGGAAATGAAGACCTGCAGATTTCAGCCAGACATCCTACGTGTCTCTGCACCAGGTGTTTTGGGTTGGGATTTTGGTTCATGGACCTTAGGGAGAGCGACCGTTTGGTATAAGTAGGGTCTCCTTCAAGTTCTATGGTGTTTCGAGATTGTTTGATGGTATTCGGCTCTAGAAAGCGTTGTGGGAAGTTTCCTCTTATGCACTCTTGAAGGCTGTGACTTAGACAATTGGTAGAGACCTCTGTAGGAATTAGTTAGGAGTCGGTCGAGTGTAGGTTGACACCTTCTGCTTGCTTCCATGCGTCTGCGGGCAGGTCGAGCTTTGTCCTTAGCTGACATTACATGTTAGGTGAGTTCTAGCTGTGCTGACGTCCGTCGCGGCGTATCCGTCCAACACCTATCATCCACAAACGGATGACCAAAGTGAAATAAATAATCTAATGATTCTCGATCTATTAAAAGTATATGTCATGGAAGTAGATCAACGTTCTCAATGAGAGAAAAACCTACCTCTTATAGAGTATGCGTACAATGACATTATACATACTTCTATGGGGAAAGAAGCTTTCGAAGTTAAAGAGGGAAGATCCAAAAGTCCCTTACTGCTTAAAGTACATGGGAAGATCTTTGCTACTAATGAATATAGCCGATACTTACAAGAATTTTTTCCAAAGATTAAACAGGTTATATCGTAAGCAAAGGCAAAAAGGGCTACTTCTAATAAGCACAGAAGAGCCTTAGCCTTTAAGCAAAATGATTGGGTCTTGCTAAAGTTTCTCAAGGCTCATCGGAGGCATACTACGGGCAAGAGTCCTACGGACCACCAAGAGTATGATGCTAAACTAGCAAAAAGATACTATGGTCCTTAAAATTCTTAAGCGAGTCAATGTGATGGCTTATCAATTGAAGTTGTCCAACCATTGGCTCATGAACAATGTTTTCCATGAGAACCTACATGAGCCTTACAAAGGAGCGCCATCAAAAGAAGCAATAGTTGCAGACCCTCCAAAAATCGAAGATCAAGAGGTACTTCAATCTAAGTCCATCATATGACATGAAGACAACGTATTAAGAAATGGTAAGATTATCTCACGATATCTTATTAAGTTAAATAATTATCCTTTTAAACATGCTAAATGGATGCAAGGAACCTTGCTTAAGGATAATATGAACCTTGTCAATGCTTACAATGCTGCACTAGAGCTGCACTAGAGTAAGCATATGAAAATGTATTTTAAATGAAAAATGTTTTTGTTTTATAAGACTAGTTCTCTTTTTATTGTGCACAAATTTAAATAGAATGCATGCTTCGAATCATGTTTGTGGTGACGTCGTCTCCCAAAAACCAAGTAGAACTTGTCACTTTACTTTGGAAGTATGATATGGACTAAAGAGCAGACATGCTTGTGGCAGCTATGTCTCCCAAGCACCAAATGGATTAGTCATCCATCTTGGAATGATGTCGTAGGGTAAAAAGGGATCCTCTAGATGCTAAGAAACATGGACTAATGACTAGGCTTTATCTTCTCTACCTCATAATCGAGGACGACTATGACTTCAAGAGAGAGGTAATGTCATAAAATATAATATATAACTTTACCAAATTATTTTATCATATTAAAATGATAATTTAATGTGGGAGAATAAATAGGAACAAGAGTTAGAATAGAGACATGTGCTTCTAGACCTATCTCAACACGGGGCCAAAAGGAGATGGTCTATTGGCAAAGAGCAATGTGAAATAAGTGCTTCTAGACTTACCTCAATAGGGGACCAAGAGGAAAGATGGTTACATCTCAATAGGGTCCAAAAGGAGGTAGTCTATCAAAGAGCAATGTGCACCACACACACACACACACACACACACACACACACACACACACACACACACACACACACACACACACACACACACACTCATTTTGTGGATTCATTCTCACTTGGTGAAAGTTGAGGAACTCCACCTCCATATCCAAGCTTGTGAGAAGTGAGAGCCTACACCAACACTCTTGGTTATGGAATGCAAATCCAACCAAGGGCCACGCTTCAATGCTTAAGCTTGCAATCTTCTCCATCTTCATTACTATGCTATTATGTATGCTAGCAAGAAGAGTGATGATAAGTGAGGAACTATTTCTTTCCCCTATGGAATGTTTCTTCTTCCTCTTCCCTACCCTCATTCCTCGCTAGCTCTCTCCACCTTCGAAGGTGTTTGAGGCCTTGGGACTGAGGCTTGGGATAGTTAATGCTTTCTACAAAGTTTATGTTATGCTTGTGATGCATGAAGCTTTCCATGTTCATTGCATCACCTAGGTCACAAGGAACACAAAGATTGTATTGTACCAAGTCTCTCTTGATGAGAGAAACTATAATACAATGCCTATAAGAGGGGGGGCCGGCTCTGTATGAATCTGGTCCTCAACTATTGTCATGTTCTCTAAACTCTTTCTCTTGCAAAAGTATTGTTCATGCCAACTTAGCTAAGTACCATGTTTATGTTGCTAACATCAATTAAGTTCACCCGCTATGCTCACAAAGTAACCTCACAAAAGTGCTTCACCTAATTTCCTAATTCCGCTAATCTCAAAGTTCATAGGCCATTTCCATTACATGCTGTGTCTCCCTTTGTTCCATAGCCTCCACTTGTCTTTGTTGCTCGGCCGCTTATTCCCTTGCTTTCCTCTCAGTTTCTTGAGCTTCTTTTTAACTTTAGGGCTTCTGTCTCTGCGTACATGCGTTCAAGAAATTCTGTGGGGTCCTCTGCTTCTTTCCTTGTAGGGTTTTTGGTTCTGGGTCCCCTTATCTCTCTTGGAATCTATCTTTCTGGGTCCTCACCTGTAGCTTGGCGGCTTCTTTCATCAGTTTTGTTTTCTCTTTCAAACCTCGCCTTCTTTTGCTGAGGTTCTTCCTGGTGTGCGGCTACAACCTCCTTCTTGATTTCTTCAATTCTGGCCCTTCTTTCCTCATGGTCTGAGCTCTCACTGTTATGGGCTTCATAGGAGCTTTTGACAGATTCTTCATCTGACTTATAGAATCTCTTTGATGAAAGCGTAGTTCTTGGAGAAGGATGAGCAGTTACAATCCATGTGTTTTGATCTGGGGCTGGCGGCAAATTTTTGGCCATGCCAATAGCATGGTATGCTATTCTTGTCAGTACTTCAAGTGCGCCCATATATGTGATTTTACCTTCTTCCTTGGTGCCCTTCAGTGTTGTCAGCACATACTGCTCGTGATCAATTGGCTGCCTGGTTGTCGACTTCAACACTTGGGTGAAGGTAGTCGCAACCACATGATTTAGGGTGGTGTACCGTGACAGTCTCTTTGCTAAAAAGTGGAAGTGTTAATGGTACAGACGTGCTAATTCTTCCACTTGCCTTTGGATGAGGTCGGCAAAAGTTGCAGCAGTAGTCTCCTTGGTGAATGTGCCTACTGTCTTTCTGTCTCGGGCCCTCATTGTCATCCCTTCAGTCGACAACTTCAGTGCCTCGGCCAAAATCTCTTTTGTGATGATGACTTCTACTTTTTGCCCTTGTTGGTCGGTGATTTTGGCTGATCCATCCTGTTTGATAGTAGAAAATAACTCATAGGCTTTCTAGAAATCTACGCCGCATGGTTCCTGGTCGTAGAAGTCTTTGAGGCCCAGCCTTCTATTGGCTTGTTTTGTGTCTAGCTTTGCAACTATATCATAGATTTCCTTTGGTAGCATTTGTAGTCCTACTTGGTGTCCTTCTTTGCTCTTGAACCTGCGTGTGAAAACTGTGGTGTTGTTTTCTTCAAACTGTTCTCTTGACAAGTATGTTGCCTTGGCTGTCTTTACTGAACTTGGGTCTAGTTGGTAGGGTGGCAGCTCTTGCAACTTTTCCTTCTAGGACACCCTTTTCTTGGCCTTCTAAGCAGCTTGCATTGCTCCTGTCAAGAGAATACAGTGCTAAAGTTAGGAGATTTTGCAAATTCTGCTCTGAAATGCCTTGAGTCTGAATTGCTGACAAATTGAGTCCAATTTGCTTCAAATCCATTTTGGAGTATGCATAGATGCTTAAAAACATGAAAAGATCAAAACCATAAAGTTCAAGCAAAATTTATAACAAAAGTAAATAATCAACTTTTTGCATTTTTGACATCATAGGCTTGAAACATATAGCAATTAGGTGCTCTGAGTGAAGTGTGGGCTCAATTGAGTGCACAGGGTGGAAATGGTGCCAGATTTAGGCTTTCAGACTCTGAAACAGTAGATATACTCAGATTTTGAGATTTTAAGGTTTTGAGATCCAAACTTGCTCAAACTTGATCAGTGGATTTGGGACATCATGTGCTTTGGTCCCATAAGGTTAAAGTTGCAATTTTCTCCCATTTTGGTAAGAAAGTAAATAATTGCGATTATTAACTTTTTTTAATCAAAATATACATTTTTTGGTGCAACTTGGTTCTAGGCATGATGTAGACTCTGTGTACGAGACATGGGGTGATTTGGATCAAAAAATGTGACAGATAACTCAAAAATTGGATTAGAAAGACTCCTTTGCATTTTTCTTGACAATTTTCAAGTTTTTCTTGATCATTTTGGCTCATACTTGAAAAGTGGCATGTAATAGATGTGTACAAATGATAGGTGAAGTGAAGGTATCATTTTCAAGCCCAAAAAACACAAAAGAAAATAATCACGATTATTTAAAGTAGCCAATTTTTTTGCTAAACTTGACAATTTGACGACTTAGACATATTCAATACATCTAAAACAAGTCCTCGATTGAATTTGGTAAAGTTTTATCGTGTCGGCATCACTTCGTGCTTTGCCGACTCTGAAATCACCGATTTTTGTAGACTATGACTAGATGGCTTGTAAAGTTGGTTAGTCACTTTTGAGGCTATGGACTTGTCCGCTACATAGTCCTGAAGCTACCATCCAGTTTTGACCCATTTGGAATCAATTTGACTTCATATGTCAAATTTGAAGCTTTGTAGCCTTTGAGCTATTTTTTGCTGTTCGAGAGCTTGTTGCCTTGACTGTTTTCATGAAACCATTCATGTACATTGTGTATAGACCTAGTCTATAAGCCGTCTGTGGAGTCAAAATCCAATTTTGACATCTGGCAAAAACCTAGATTTTCTACTTGGGACCCCCCTTGATCCTGGCCGAATGGTCATCTAGTAATATAGAAGTGTTCTATTATATAGGGGCATGCTACAGTTCAAGTCTTGTCCAATTTGGTCGAGCTGATAGGCCGCTATGGTCAATTTTAGGTCGTAGGACTTCGTACACTGCTGGGTTTCTAGGGTTTTTTCCTTGAGCCTAGACTTGCTACCGGCCATATAGAATTTATCATTGATAAGAATAGAACTTACCCTCATGTCTCGTGTGAGACAACATTGTAAACGGTTGACTGTGGACTCCGAAAATCGCGCGTGAAGAAGGTTGAGAGCTCTCTTCTCCAAGGGCGACTAGTGGAAATGAGGTGATTTAAAATTAACTTGGATATCTATACTCGGACTATTTTTTCCCAAATTCCTCTATTAGTCCTACTAGGCCGTGAAATCTATGTTAGACTCAAAATTTTTCTCATCTTGCAAGAATTTGCGAAAGTAGGCCTTGGCAACCTAATTTAGGCTTCCCGCTTCCATCTGTCGATCTGATTGAAATTTTTTGTGTCTATCTGCCTTGTCCTTTTGATCATCACTGTATCTTGAGTTTCTCCATCTGAGCTCATTTGTTATTTGTTGTTAATTTTTCACATATTTATTAAAAAATAATAGAAAATAACAAAATGTGCTAAAAAAGAAAAAAGAAGATCCAATAAATAGAAAAATCCATTGGAAAACACAACTTTATTGTTTTTTGGTGGATTTCTCTATTTTTAAGTCCCAATATCAAGAAAAATGATGAAAAATAATAAAAAACTATTTTTTGATGATTTTTTGATAGTATATACATTATTTACACTCATCGGGGAGATGTTATCAGTTAAATTTCCCCTGTTGATGACTTGTTAAGGGCATTATTAGGTAATTTTGCAAAAAATCACACGTTAACATCAACTTTTTCCTCCCTCTATAAACATTGCCCTTAATTGCTTAGTTCCCTTTCACCTCTCCGAGATGGCGTACTCCGGGACGACTGTGTGCATGGGTTGAACAATTGTGTCTTTATACATAGCTGTGGTTGGCTCTACCATGCTTTGAAGATCAACGCAATTCAAACCATTATGATGTGCAGAGTTGGGTCTTGAGTAATTAACTCAAGGGTTTCTGATGTCGAGGTTTTCTTTTGCTGTCTTCCAAAGAGCAAATCTTGTAGCTTGTGTGCTCTCTGCTTTATTGTACTGTCTGGATGCTTTGGCACGCTGATTTATTGAGCTGTTGGTATCAATATTGGTGGTTGTCGATCTTTTACCCGCCATTGATATCTTGGTTTGCTTTGGTCCGAATATTGGGGTTTAGTCTTTTGAGACTTAACTCCTCCACTGCTTTATTGGTTTTACAACTTGCGGAGAAGATAAGTGCTCCTTTTTCTTTCAAATCCATTTTGTTTTAGATTCCCTGCTCGAAGATGCTCCTCTTTGTGTTTTGAACTTTGGAACCTTCCTTGGTACAGTAGATGATGTTTTGGGCACCCAAGTTTGAATCGGCTTGTCCTTAAGCTGTGCTTTTGGTACCCAAATTTTCTTGTCTCCTTGCATGCTACTTGTAGCATTTGCTTGTCTAGGATGGAGAAGATTGAGTGCTTTGTGGTTTTCTCTGCTGGTAACCTCCTTTTGATTCCTCCTTGCTTGGTGCAATTGGAATAATGAGTTGTCCGTCTTTAGGTGATAAATGGAGTTGATTGGTATCCCAATTTGGTATTGCCTTGTACATCCGCATCCATGAGATTCCAAGAATCATTGTTTCATTCATGTGTTCATCTGGTAAGCATACAAATTGATGAGGGCATGAACATCCATGTACTATCACATTTAAAGTTCACTGCTCACAATGTCGGTGTTGGGTTCTTGTTGCATCCTTTAATAGTTGATATTCTTGCTGCTGCCAAAGACTGACTTGTTGCTTTCTTGTACGTGAAATAAATGACTGCATTTATCCGAGCTCCTGTATTGACCAATGCATTTTTGGTATGATTGTCCAGCAGTACTTTGATGCGAAGCTCCATTCCATCTAACCATTCATCATCCGTTGACAATGCATCCTTTTGTGATTCCCATAGTCGTTCATCTAGTTCCAGAGTGTTGATGGGAATAGGTATTTGTTGATTTTGGAGAGCAGCTTTCCTTTTGAGTACTTGAAGCCGAGATTCCTCTTGAGCTTCATCAATAACCTGCTGTTAATTATCTTTCTTTGCTTTGCTGCATGCATCTTGTCTAGAAATTCATTGGTTAGTGACAAATTGTACTTCTTTAAACGGCATCCACTAATCCAATTAGCCATTGGTTCACCATCTAGGATGGAAAACTTAAATGCTCCACTTGGAGATACATCTTCAATGATAAACGGTCCATTTCTCTTTTTGTTAAACTTGGGAATTTGTTACTTAAGGGAATAGACTAAAACTAAGTCCCCTTTTTGGAAGATTTTTGTAACTAGATGGGAATCAAAGAACTATTTTTGTTTCTTGTTTTGTGCATAGATGTGAGCTACAACTGTTATCCATTGCTCATCAAGCTTTTCTAAATCTTCACGCCTCTCTAACAATTCATGTCCAGTCCACTCAAGATCCTTAGCTACCCTTAGTGTCGGCAATAGAAATTCTATCGACAATATTGCATCAAGACCATAAACAAGGTCAAAGGGTGTAGCATTTAAAGCTGTCTTGAATGAAACTCCGAATAAGCCCATAGAACAGCATGGAGATTCAATTCCCAATATGTCCATCCTGAACTAACCACTTTTGTCAATATCGAGCTAAGAATTTTATTTGTATGCTCAGCTTGTCCATTTGCTTGTGGTCGATAGGGAGCCGATTTGTTATGGATGACCATAAATTCATTAAGCAGATACTCAATTACCTCATTAAGGAAATGAGTTCCCTTATCACTGACAATTTCTATTGACAGTCCATATCTTGTGAACACATTCTCATATAAGAATGCCGCTGTGGTTCTAGCAACATTCTTTTGAGTTGCTTTATCCTTGGCCCACTTGGTCAAATAGTCTGTAGCTACAATGATATATTGAGCTTGGGTTCTATAAGCAAGTGGTTATATTGGCCCAAAAAATTCTATAACCCATTTTGCAAAAGCTCTAGCCCCCATCATTGGTCTTAAGGGCATGCTATCTACATGGGTGGGCATTTTAGCTTGTTGACATGCATCACACCTTTGAACATATTCCTTGGCATCTGCAAAAAGTGTTGGCCACCATATGCATGCAATTAAGATTGCTCTTGCGGTGGTTTCACTAAAAAAGTGACCTCCAACTAATCGAGCATGTGCTTGTTCTATAATGGGAATATATTCATCTTCATTTGCACAAAGACGCAGATGTTGATCTTTTCCTCTTCGATACAATTGGTTTCCCATAAGAGCATAGTCTCTTGCTTCAATTTCAATTGCTCTTTGGCAGTGTTTACTCATATTCTCAGGAAATGTTCGACTTGATAAGTAAGTAACTAGATAGTTACTCCACTTAGGAACAAGTGATATTTGAAACAAGGTCACGTGAGGTATGGGTGATTGTTTCTGGCATTGAGGACATTGTTTTACAAAGAATGAACATCCCTTCTCATAGTTGGCCAAAATACTCCAAGTCTCAAGATCCGTTGCATAGTTTGTTCTTCCGCAGAGTGAAGTCGTACTATGGTAATATGTGCTTGACTTAGGTATTGGGATTTCTCCTCAAGATTAATGCATAAAAGCAATATTCCATCTCCATTTTTTTTTGTACAACCTTCCAGCTACTAATTGATACATAGCCGATTGCTCAATTAATCCGGTTGTTTAATTCGGTTGTAATAGGAAGTGGTATTTGTGAATCCACTTGAGCTATGGTCATCAAGGATACCATGTTTTCCGACCATTGAGGTATCATTTCCACGGAGAACAGATATACATCCGGTAGTTCATTGTCTACCCCCTTGGGTGGTTCTCCTAATATAATCCTTGACAAATGATCTGCTCTTTGATGAGTGGTGCCCTTTTTCACAATTGCAGTGAAGTCAAATTCCAGAAGAACGATGAACCATCTCACTATTCTTCCTGTGCTACATGGCTTGTTGACCAAGTACAATAAGACTTGGTGGTCCACAAAGAACATAAATTTGTTCGCTAATAGGTAATGTTTATACTTTTTTACGGCATAGATCATTCTTAATTCTTCCCTTTCTGTGGTTGTGTAGTTTTCTCTGCCATATTCAACTGTCTGCTAGCATAATAAATCGGAAAATCAAATTTCCCATCTCGTAGTTGAGCTAGGATACACTCAATGGCAAGATTGGAAGCATCTACATGTATATGGAATATCTTATTCCAATATGGTGCTTTCAATATTGGAGCTGAAGTGAGAGCTTGCTTAAGCTTCATGAAGGATTCTTCACATGGGTTATACATGGGTTTTGCAATTATAGAGTACATGTAAATGAATCATTTGCAATATCGACAATGTCCCATGAAGGCTTGAACCCCTTTTATTGTTGTCGATCTAGGCAAATCAACAATAACATGATTTTTTTCCATGTCAGTAGCTATGCCCTTTTTAGACACCATATGTCCAAGAATTTTTCCGTGTCTACCCATAAATGTGTACTTTTCAGGATTTAAGCAAATCCTATAAAGTCTACACTCTTCAAATACCTTTTTGCGGTGTTCCAAATGATTAGCCCGGATTGATGAATGTACACATAGATCATCCATATATACTTCCAAGAAATTCTGAAGGTATTCTTTAAAAGCATGGCTCATTAATCTTGGAAAGGTGGATGGAGCATTAGTTAACCCAAAAGACATAACTCGATAGGCAAAAATACCCCATTCAGTTCCAAAGGTAGTTTTATGTTGATCTTTAGGGTCAACCAAGAGTTGGTTGTATCCCAAAATTAAAAGACATCTAAAAAGCTGTAAGCATCTTTTCCTGCAACTCGTTCTAAAACATGCTCAATGAGATTGGAAGAGGAAAGTTGTCTCTAATGGTAGCTGCATTCACTTTTTTGAGATTGACACACACCCTTAATTTTCCATTTTTCTTGGGTACTACCACAATTGGAGACACCCAATTTGTGTGTTCAATTTCATAAACGAATTCGGCTTCCTTTAGCTTTTGTATCTCTTCTTTGATCTTTTTGGAAAATGTCTCAGTTATAAGTGTATGGCCTTTGTCTTCTTGGTTTTGCATCATTGTTACCACCAAGCGACCACCTTTTATGTAGCCATGGGCCGGGCTTATCGGACCCACTAGTAGTGTATTATGGTATTGGCCGGGCTTGTCGGCTAGGTAGGAATGGTTAAGAGTGATCGCCAATGAGAGGTGCACTCTAAAACTGGAACCTATAATGTTTGGGTAAGATTGGCTAAGTGTGGGCACCCATATATGAACGGACAAGCCCATATAAAAGTCAATCTAAACCTAAACTAGGTCATTCTCTCATTTGTGCAATGCAAGAAGAGTACCCTTGCTCCATCTCCTTCTCCGTCTCCTTTGTGTACTAGTGTGTGTGTGTGTGTGTGCTTGAGAGAGAGAGAGAGAGAGAGAGAGAGAGAGAGAGAGGGTGTGTGTGATCGAGCATTACGGTGGCACGACAATGGCGAGGGGTTGAGCGCGGCGTAGCGATGGCTCTTTCTTCTTTGCAGCGAGGAATCCTCCACGACAGCAAGCGTAGAGTGGTGAGTGACATACCATTGTCATCTTTGAGCTTACTAGTTTAGGCTAGTTGCTTTCTTGGAGCCATCTGTGACTTGCACACAGTGTTAGGAAAGTCCCTTGCTTTGATACGTTGTCGTGCTGTGGCACGTATATAGTGGGAACGGGCATTAAACGATTTATCTTGTGACTTTTTGACGCATAAGTATACTTCATATAATACTCATATGCATAAATAAAAGCTTTCTACCATACCTTAGTATTACCTTTGAAGTAATATAAATGTACATTACTATTAGAAAGTATTGCAAGAGAAGTATCAATGATTGTGCCTCTTTTTGTATGGGGGAAAAGCATTTGTATATTTCTTTTAATATCTCAGCTATACCCTACCATATATAAATTATTTTATTCTTTTCAAATTTATTTAATAATATAACCCTTCAATAATGCAGACCTTCTTGGATACATACAAGAGGGAAGGGCCTACTACAAGACTTTATGAAAAGGAAGATCCAAAGCTTCTTGGACTATCCCAATTTGAAACTCCCGACCTAAGGGCATGGAGAAAAGGCCAAAACCAAGTCAAGCTCTTTTAGTAGGCCAATTTTGCCTATTGAAGCATGTCAATCCGAGTTACAGGTCAAAAGTTACAGGGAAAAGAGTGAAAAATCCTCTCACAACTACATTGCGAGAAGAGATGGTAAACAGGTGAATCAAGTGAAAAGAGGTAATCTTGGTCTTTTTCCATAAAATAAGATATTTGGAGGATAAAAGACACAAGCATGTGAATGTGACACCTCAAAGATGCCTTGAAGGACAAGACACACAAGTTGGGACCCCCTGCTGGAGCCACACAGAAGATGCCTAGGTGGGGCCCACATACACCATGCACCCACATGGAGCCTCAACGACCAAAGATGCTGAATTTCATGATATTTTGAGTCCTAATATTGCCCATTTTAAGAAATATCCAAAGAACATTTGATTTGGGCTAACTCTTTAGCCTAATCAAGTGATTATGTAAAACATGGCTCCCTCACCTATAAAAAGGGCAACCTTCTCTTCATTGGGGGGAAGTTATCAGTGAGTGAAAATAGCTAAATTCCATAGTGACACACTCATCTTAGTGCCACACTTTATCTTGAATAAAGGCTGAAGTTTTGCCTCATATTCTCTCTCCATTAAGGTGGTGGCGATTGCTCTCATGTAAGATATATGTTGCTAGTTTTTCTTTCATTTGCATATCTAGTCCAATACTTGTCTCTAACTCCATCTCTATCTCTCATTATTTATCTTTAATACCACCACCACACTTAGATCTATCTCTAATTCTATCTTTATTCCTCCTTTCATCTCTCTTGTTGTGTCCTAATTGTTTCATTGGAAGGTATTCAAGCAACAATCTTGTCAATGTAACGGGCACAACCTTCTTGCGGGAAACAATTATGTGCACAAGGTTAGTAACCATATCTTCCTCTTTCACAAGCACATCTCTCTCTTAAGGTTCTCATTCTCTTCCACAAACTCTAGAATCTCCTTGCTACAGGTACTTCTCTCCCCGCAGTATCCTTATTGCCTAAAGGCAACAATAGGGCTTGGGAGAGAAACTCTCTTCTTCTTCTCCTTTCACTTCTTTCACACCTTTATCTTTGAACACACTAAGTATATCATTGATGAATAACCATAATCCACATAGAGGTAATTTCTTTCAATTCCATTCAGTGCAATCTATTAGGGTCAACATTTGGATTAGTCGAAAGATTGACTCTCAGCAACGCATAGTGTTTCTATTTGGTCCTGAAAGGCTCAACGAAATACTTCTCTCACTAGATCCCATCATACTACCTATTATTGACTATGACTTCTCTTTTGATATGAATGTGGTTATATTATTATGAATCAAGAGGATTTGTACTCACAACTAATCCCAATTGCTAGACAAAACATATACATTATAGTAAGCACAAAGCTACAGTTCCAAAGAGCAATCCGCAGCTTATTTGGACAACAAAGATTAAATATCATTAACTCATCCATTAACCCTTTTATCCTACCCATGATATGATTTGATCATAATCTCGATGTTTTCATTTTTGTTTTGTTCTAACTATCTTTCATTAGTTCTCTCCATCACGTGTGTGTTTGTAAGGAAAAGTGAGCGGCTTCTTTGGCTACATTTCTTCTTTAGCTCTAGAAGCTATGTTATCTACATCTTAGTTGTTTCTCATAACCCTTGAGCTTCCTCACAAACTCTCATAGCAAGAGGCCCGTGCCTTCCTGGCAAGACCGCCTACTTCTTGACAACGTGTGGCAGAAGCCTACATTTTTGGTGCCGTTGCCAGAATCGCCTTGCACTAAGCTCAAGAGGCACTCTGTGGTTCTTCTGTGAGTGTTTGTGTTAGTAAGGAAGAAGGAAGAAGAATAAGTTATTTCTACAAGTTTTTATTTCCTGTATAATCTCTATTTTCTGCCAGTGTTTGCTTGCACATAATATTTTTCACAGTTAGTAGTTAGTGTGTTAGTGGTGAATGAGTAAGTAGATAAAACAGTTAGCTTGTTTTCTGCCAATGTCTGCTTGCACACAGTCTTTACATAGTTAGTGAATAGCTTGTTTTCTGCCAATGTTTGCTTTTATACAATTTTTTTGATTTTGCACAATTAGTAGTTAGTGTGTTAGCTAGTGAATGAGTAAGCAATTAGCAGAGTAGGTAGCTTCACTGTCAGTTTTAGTAGTCAACAAAGTAGTTAGCAGAGTAGTTAAGCTTAATTAGCAGAGTAGTCAGCTGTAGAGGAGATAAGGTTAGGTTAGTTAGGAGAGTAGGTAAAGGTTTAGTGTGTGTGTGGCCCAAAAAGGCCACTGAAACTGCACGCAACCATCCGCGGTATTGTTTTTATTAGATAAAAAAAATAAATAGAAATAAAAAAATTATTATCCTAGAAGGAAGAGATCAGGATCATTCCCCAAGCCCAAGCCCAAGCCCTCTCTCAGTCTTCAGTCTTATGATATACTACTTACACTACCTTATATATAAATACTAGGATCTCAAGTGAAGGGAGGACATGTGGGACAAGTTCCTCAAGTCCTCCACCATCCCCTGCACACTCACCCTTTGGACTTACTAATTCTAATCCTCTCCCCACCTAGGAAAAGACTAGTTTTGATACCAATGTAACATTTAATGGCCTAAAATCTTATTTGTAGCGGAAATTAGCATGAACATAGTGGGCATTTCATTAGAATAGATTCCTAATGAGAATTACAAGAGTGCTTGGGTGGAGAGAGCAACAAAAAGCATAACACCTAGTTAGATAGCATCGACAATACTTTCAAAAGAGAGAGCAATTAAACTATTGACAACAGTTGAGGACCGGATTTGCATGGAGCCGGTCCCCCCTCCAAAAGGCTTTGTATTATGGTTTCTCCCATCAAGAGAGACATTGTACAATACAATTCTTTGTGTTCCTTCAAGACTAGCTAGTGCAATGAAGATGGAAGCTTCATACACCAAGCAAAACACTTAATCAAACACAACTTGAATTATCCCCGTTCTCAGACCCAAGACCTCACACACCTTCAAAGATGGTGAGAGCTAGCAGGATATGAGAGTAGATTGAGAGGAAAAAGAAGTATCTTACGAGAAAGAAGTACATCTCCTCACATAATCACTCATATTAGCATAGCTTAGCTTAGTAATTAGCTTGGTAGAGAAGATGAGCATGCATTGAAGCTTGGCTCTTGGTTGGATTTGCATCCACATGCCAAGAGAGTGTTGATGTAGGCTTCTATCTCACAAGCTTGGAGTAGGTGATGAGCTCTCCATTAAAGCTTGGGAGGAGATAGAGTGTTTTCCCTTCACACATGGTCAAGTGTGAGAGTGTGAGAGTGAATGCCAAGCAAAAATCAGCCCCCCCTCTCTCTTGGGCGAGCCCTAGCTGCTAAGTTAGGCTGGCTTTTTCCTCATTGGACCTCCCCAGGTCAAGCCAATAGGAATTAAGCAGCATAAGTGATAGCCTTCAGACATGTGTCCCCCTTTCCCCTTTTGTGAGAGCTTTAGATAATTAAATAATTAAACTAAACTCTCATTGGACCCCTTTGCCTCCTGGCCAATAGGAATCAGGCAAGCCATGGGGCTTCTGAATGCTCATTGGACCCCTTGGGAGACTGCCCAATAGTCTTCTAGGACACTTAATTCTTATTGGTTTCTTTTATTAAATGTTTTTAAATTAATTAAACTAGATTTACTCTAGCTTAATTCTCATTGGTCCACTTCAAGGGTCTTCCAATAGGAATTGGGCACACCTTGTGGGCATCTGGCCTAGGGAGCTGACATGTGTCCCTCATTCCCTTTGTGCAAAGGGAGCCTGTGTGTGTGTGTGTGTGGTTTTCTCTCTCATCCCCTAGCTTTGGGGCTCGCCCCCTCCCATGTAGGGATGCAGAAAGACTTTTTGGGCACACACACTAAGCATCCAATTTTCCCTAAGGTTGACCTTTGGACACAACCTTTGAATTTTGGAACCTTAGCATTTTGGAAGTCTTAATGGGCTGAACCTTAGGGTCTTTTTAGCCCATTGTTTCACATGGCTCTTTTGCAGATGGCCCCCCCTTTGGATCCCTATTTTCCCTCCTTTGGATCCCTACTGTGGCCGGTCTGCTAACTTAACCAATATTCTAGCTTTTTCTCCCTTGGCACTTCCCCACATTAAATGATCAGTTTAATATGAGAAAATCATTTAGGAGAATTAGATATTGATTATTATGACATTACCTCTCTCTTGAAATCATAGTCGTCCTCGACTATGGTGTAGAGAAGATAAAGCATATGCATGAGTCCTTTTCTTAGCGGGTAGAGGATCCCTATGTTACCCTACGACATCATTCCATAATGGATGACTAGTCCATTTGGCGCTTGAGAGCCTGAGGCTGCCGCAAGCATGTCTGCACATTAGTCCTATCAGTCTTCCATAGTAGAGTGAGAAGCTCTACTTGGTGTTTGGGAGACGTCGTCTCCACAAACTTGATCTAAGCATGCATACTACTTTATTTTTGTGCACAAATAAAGAAAAAGAGAGTCTTATAAGACAAAAATTTTTGTTCATTTTTAACATTTTGTACATTTGCTTACTCTTGGGAAGCATTGTAAGCATTGACAAGGTTTAGGTTATCCTTTAATTGTATGCCTTGCATCCATCTAGCATCTTCAAAAGGATAATTCTTAAACTTAATAAGATATCGTCGGATAGTCTTACCGCCTCTTACTACCTTGTCTTCATGTCGGAGAATGGACTCGGGCTGCAGCACCTCCTCGTGGTCCTCGATCTCCGGTGGGTCTTCAATAGTTGGTTCTTGAGGTGGCTCTCCTTTGTAAGGCTTCAAGAGGCTCACATGAAAAGCATTGTGTATGAGCCAATGATTGGGCAACTTAAGTTGATAGGCCATCTCATTGATTGGCCTAAGAATCTGGAAGGGACCATAGTACCTTTTTGCTAGTTTAGCATAGTACTTTTGGTGGCCCGTAGGATTCTTGCCCGTCGTGTGCCTTAATCGATCCTTGGGAAACTTTAACAAGACCCAATCATTTTCTTTAAAGGCTTGGGCTCTTCTGTGCTTGTCAGCAGCAGCCTTTTGCCTTTGCTGTGAGATAGAGATAGCATGCTCAATCTTTTGGAAAGATTCTTGTAGGTCTCGGCTATACTCATCTGCAGCGAAGATCTTCCCATGTACCTTAAGTAGCAAGGGACTTTTTGATCTTCCCTCAATTACCTCGAAAGGTGCTTTTCCTGTAGAAGTATGTACAGTGTTATTGTAAGCATACTCTACTAAGGGTAAGTACTTCTCCCATTGGGATCTTTGATCTACTTCCGTTACATAGGCTTTTAGTAGATCGAGAATAGTTAGGTTAGCTATTTCACTTTGGCCATCAGTTTGTGGATGATAGGCCGAAGAGAAGTTTAGCCTTGTTCCTAAATTCTCAAAGAGACCCTTCCAGAAATTACTGGTCATTCTAGGATCTCTATCCGACACTATGGACATTGGCAAGCCATGGTACTTGAAAATTTGTGAAATGAAGAGGGTTGCCATTTGATGGGCTTTGATAGTCTTTTTGACAGGTATAAAATGAGCTTGTTTACTGAACCTGTCTACTATCGTCCATATTCCCGTATTCCCATGGATAGACTTAGGCAATCCAAAGATAAAATCCATGGATATGCTCTCCCACGGTGAATTAGGGATTGGCAAGGGTTGAAGCAATCCAAGTTGCTTCCCTCTATCAAATTTTGTCTTTTGACATACCACACATTTGGAAACATACTCATGTATGTTCACTTTCATGGTAGGCCAATAGAAATATGTTTCAATTCCCTTTAGGGTAGACTGAATCCCTCTATGCCCCGCATATGGGGGAGCATGAGATTCATACATTACTTTCTCACGTAGTGAGTTAGTAACGCATAGTCTATTGCCATAGAGAAGATAACCATCTTGTAAAGTAAATGGTTCTTCTTTCTTCCCTAAGGCAAGGGCTGAAATCACATCTCTAAAATCGGGATCAATAGCATACTCATCTATCATTAAAGATAGATCATTGTGAGTTGCTATGGAAACCGCATTCACTCTCGGTCGTCTTGAGAGTGCATCGGCTACTTGATTATGCTTGCCAGCAATGTGAGCAATATGAAAATGAAATTGCGAAAGGAAATTTTCCCACCTCATTTGTTTGTCGGAGAGCTTGGTCTGCGTCATGAAGTACTTAAGACTTTGGTGATCCGTTCGCAGAATGAAAGGAGTCCCCAATAAATAGTGCTTCCATGAGTCTAAGGCATGTAGAACTGCAAGGAGTTCTTTTTCGTATATGCCTAGAGCTTGCTCAACAGGGTCGAGCCTTCGACTCTCATAGCCTATGGCGTGCCCTTCTTGGAGCAAAACAGCCCCAAGGCAATCACCACAAGCATCACATTGGACCTCAAATGGTTTTGAGAGATCCGGTAGTGTAAGCACAGGTTGAGAGATAAGCTTTTCTTTAAGCTTTTCGAAAGCATTGTTCTCCTTAGCAGACCACGTATACCTAACATTTTTCTTTGTTAGGTCATGTAATGGTCCCGCAATTTGTGAGAACTTTTCTATGAAGCGTCTATAGTATGCACACATACCTATAAAGCTTCTTAGTTCATGAAGATTCCTTGGTTTAGGCCATCCTTTTATTACCTCTAACTTGGATGGATCCATTTGGATTCCATCTTGAGAGATAATGTGACCTAAATATTGAATCTCTTGCAAGAAAAATTCACTTTTCTTTCGATTAACATAAAGTTTATTCTCTCTTAAAACTTGAAATATTACCTGGAGGTGTTGCTTATGTTCCTCTAATGAATTAGAGTAGATGATAATATCATCAAAGAACACTCCAGTGAAGGTTCGATGAGGTCTGAACAGCTTCTCCATCAAGCGGTTAAATGTGGCTGGTGCATTAGTCAAGCCAAAAGGCATGACAATGTATTCGTAAAGACCAAATGTAGTACGAAATGCGGTCTTTACAATGTCTTGATCAACTATCCTTATTTGATGATAGCCACTTTTTAGGTCAATCCTACTGAAGTAGGTCGATCCTTGTAGCTTATCAAATAGGTCTTCTACCCGTGGAACGGGAAACCTATTCTTGATAGTGATCCTATTTAGTGCTCTATAGTCGACACACATACGATATGTGCCGTCTTTCTTTTGCACTAATAGCACAGGTGAGCAAAATGGAGATGAGCTAGGCCTAACCATGCCCTTCTCAATTAACTCATGCACTTGCCGCATAATCTCCTCTTGTTGAGCTTGAGAAACTCTATAAGGAGGTTTGTTAGGCGGTGAACTTCCTGGAAGAAGTTCAATTGCATGGTCGTCATTACCTCGTTTAGGAGGTAGCTCACAAGGGATGTCGTCAATAAAGACATCTTGAAACCCCTTGAGAAAATTGGATAACTCTAATTCCTTTTGGTTGCTTTTATTTTCTTTTGCTAAAGCATTAGGTTCATTTTGAAATCTTTAACAAAAATCATGTACACGGAAATAGAGCTCTTTATTGACTTGTTGAAAGCTGGTGTATGTACAATGGGGATGGTGTTACCCATCTCCCTAGCATCTATATACATGTCCTTTTCCCTGAACTTAAAGGAGATTCTCCTTTCAGGAAATTTAACATGGGCAGCCAAACGGTCAAACCATGGTGCCCCTAGGATTACATCCTCATGCTTGAGAGGAGAGATAAAGAAATCCTCTTTGTCCACATAGCCTTGGACATGAAGCCTCAATTTCCCGATTAAGGGAGTGACTGAAGCTTCTTGCCCCTTGAAGGCACTGTCTGCGGGTAGGATATCTCCCATCTCGTAGGATTGTATGCCTAGCTTGGTGGCTAACTCCATAGATATGAAATTGTGAGTAGAACCAGGGTCAAAGAGAATAAAAGCATCATGTTCTCTTACCTTTCCCCAAGCATGGCATAGAGGAGATCCTTTGTGGTGAGTTTGGTGAATCTCCTCCTCTTGGATTTCAACCAAAGAAGCTCTAGGAGGATCTTGGCGGTTGTTCTTTTGGGGACAAGCGCGGTACGCATGCCCTTGTTCGCCGCACTTGAAACACCGGTTATCTTTACGATAACGCTCAAGCTCTTCAGGAGAGAGTTTATTCTTTCCTTTGTAAACTCCCTTCTCTTTAGCTTTGTTGGAATTGCCCTTAGGAGACTTTTGGACATTATCCTTCCCCTTAGGCTCATTGGTACCTTTGTTTTCCGGGGGCTTATTATTTCTTTTACCCCCCGTTTGGAAATTGATTCGCGAGGCCACCATAGTATGGTGTATTACCGCCGATATGGTACGTGGCCTTTGGGAGTTGACATACTCCGCCATTTCTTCGGTTAAGCCCGCACAAAATTGTTGCTTTTGCTCTCCAAAATCCAACTTTTTGAAGACAATGGCTTTGAGTTGTAGGTCCCAAAACTTGTCTACATATTTGTGGATGGATTCATTGGGAGAGAGCTTTAAGCTTCGCCATTCGGTGAGTACTTTGTCTTTGGCATCGGTGGCCAAAAACTGCTTCATAATGGAAGCTCTTAAAGCCTTCCATGTTCGTGGAGCTTCACCGTTGGCTCGTAGGCTAGACCACCATTGTCTGGCGGACTTTTGAAAGTGCATAGCTACATGGCGTAGCTTAGAGGACTCCGTGAAGCCCTCATCTCCAAACGCCGCATCGAATTGCTGGATAAAGGCCAAAACTTTGTCTGTAGCACCGAAGGTGCCATCATAGGTAAGGAAAGAGATGCTCTTCCCTCCCTCTTTGAATTTCTTCAGCTTGGACGACCTCTTCCATGCGGCATAGGATTTCCTATGGCCTCTTCTTTTTGATGGTTCAAAAGTTGCACCATCACTTTCTTCAGAAGATGAAGAATTTGAAGAAGGTGGAGAAGAGGGTGACCTCTTTCTCGCCTTTTTCTTGTCTTGATCTTTGTCGTCTTCACCATAGCTTTCATAAGAGGAAGAGGATAAAGAAGATGGAGAAGAGGGTGTCCTCTTTCTCGCCTTTTTCTTCTCTTGATTTTTATCATCCCTCTTTGAATTATGGCGTGGAGAAGAGTGTGATGGTCTTCTCCGCTTTGGTGGTGATGGAGAGCGTTTAGCCCGCCGTCTTCGTGGAGCCATCTCCGCCGAGGTGGCGGGAGACTCGCTTCTTTCTCGTTCCTTCGGTGGAGGCTCTTGAGTTCTCCTTTGGGAAGGAGATGCATCATCAAGAAGTAAGTTCTTGAGCCCTTCATATGGATTCTCTTCTTCTTCCCGAATCGGAGAGAGACCTCTTTTGGTAGTCTCACAAGGAGGCTTCCTAGGTGTTCTCTCGTCATGGTGATGAGCTTGGAGAATCCCGTGAGCACGGAGCTGCCGTTGCACTTCACTTTGGAGAGATGGATTGCCCATGGCTTGTTGAAGCCTAGAAACAAGATAATTAACAAGCATTGAAGCATCATTAGTAGCTTGCTCATGAGCAAAATCAAAGTTATCAACATTAATTTCACTCTCTTTAATATTGTCAGCCATTCTAACAATTTTTAGGTGTACTTTGGCACTTCAAGCCCTAGTTGCTACTCCTCTTTACCCCTTTAGAAAAAGCACTCAAGCTACTGTACCCGCGGCTCGAATACCATTAATTGCAAGGAATAGAAGAGAGGGTCTTTCGACACCAAAACAGCACCGGCTCCTGTCAAGCTTCTAATAGCTCAATAGTGGTTAAGCCGTAGGCAAGCCCCGTAGGACTCCACTATTAAGACCATAGCTCTCGACGGTGATGCCCCGTTAACTGCACAAAGGCAGGCGCACTGAAAGGCTGAAAAATCCCTATTCTACTTACTCACAGGCAATTAATAATACCAACCATTTGTAGCTAGCTTGAGGACCTCCCTTCTTGAGCAAGAAAAGAGAAACCTTGAGCTCTGATACCAATGTAACATTTAATGGCCTAAAATCTTATTTGTAGCGGAAATTAGCATGAACATAGTGGGCATTTCATTAGAATAGATTCCTAATGAGAATTACAAGAGTGCTTGGGTGGAGAGAGCAACAAAAAGCATAACACCTAGTTAGATAGCATCGACAATACTTTCAAAAGAGAGAGCAATTAAACTATTGACAACAGTTGAGGACCGGATTTGCATGGAGCCGGTCCCCCCTCCAAAAGGCTTTGTATTATGGTTTCTCCCATCAAGAGAGACATTGTACAATACAATTCTTTGTGTTCCTTCAAGACTAGCTAGTGCAATGAAGATGGAAGCTTCATACACCAAGCAAAACACTTAATCAAACACAACTTGAATTATCCCCGTTCTCAGACCCAAGATTTCACACACCTTCGAAGATGGTGAGAGCTAGCAGGGTATGAGAGTAGATTGAGAGGAAAAAGAAGTATCTTACGAGAAAGAAGTACATCTCCTCACATAATCACTCATATTAGCATAGCTTAGCTTAGTAATTAGCTTGGTAGAGAAGATGAGCATGCATTGAAGCTTGGCTCTTGGTTGGATTTGCATCCACATGCCAAGAGAGTGTTGATGTAGGCTTCTATCTCACAAGCTTGGAGTAGGTGATGAGCTCTCCATTAAAGCTTGGGAGGAGATAGAGTGTTTTCCCTTCACACATGGTCAAGTGTGAGAGTGTGAGAGTGAATGCCAAGCAAAAATCAGCCCCCTCTCTCTCTTGGGCGAGCCCTAGCTGCTAAGTTAGGCTGGCTTTTTCCTCATTGGACCTCCCCAGGTCAAGCCAATAGGAATTAAGCAGCATAAGTGATAGCCTTCAGACATGTGTCCCCCTTTCCCCTTTTGTGAGAGCTTTAGATAATTAAATAATTAAACTAAACTCTCATTGGACCCCTTTGCCTCCTGGCCAATAGGAATCAGGCAAGCCATGGGGCTTCTGAATGCTCATTGGACCCCTTGGGAGACTGCCCAATAGTCTTCTAGGACACTTAATTCTTATTGGTTTCTTTTATTAAATGTTTTTAAATTAATTAAACTAGATTTACTCTAGATTAGTTCTCATTGGTCCACTTCAAGGGTCTTCCAATAGGAATTGGGCACACCTTGTGGGCATCTGGCCTAGGGAGCTGACATGTGTCCCTCATTCCCTTTGTGCAAAGGGAGCCTGTGTGTGTGTGTGTGTGGTTTTCTCTCTCATCCCCTAGCTTTGGGGCTCGCCCCCTCCCATGTAGGGATGCAGAAAGACTTTTTGGGCACACACACTAAGCATCCAATTTTCCCTAAGGTTGACCTTTGGACACAACCTTTGAATTTTGGAACCTTAGCATTTTGGAAGTCTTAATGGGCTGAACCTTAGGGTCTTTTTAGCCCATTGTTTCACATGGCTCTTTTGCAGATGGCCCCCCCTTTGGATCCCTATTTTCCCTCCTCTGGATCCCTACTGTGGCCGGTCTGCTAACTTAACCAATATTCTAGCTTTTTCTCCCTTGGCACTTCCCCACATTAAATGATCAGTTTAATATGAGAAAATCATTTAGGAGAATTAGATATTGATTATTATGACAACAGGTTTATAATTGATCATAGGTATGACACCACAGTTCACTTGACCCCATTGCAGTATTTTTACACGTGTAAAGCGGACACTGATGTTGGGGAAGATTCTCCTTATATGGATGTACAACATGGGATGACTGGGTCGGAAAATGTGGATTGGGTCCACCTAGCAGCAACCATAGACACTTGGGGAAACAGGGGGACAACCTGGGTAACACCTGAGGGGGATGAAATGCCACCACTCGTACCCTTAAATATGCTAGAAGCAATGCATATAGCTTCTGATGACCTACAAGATGAAGGTTTGATTGGCATTGTAACCAGTAGCGCCTCACAAGACTATAGCCATAACACGATTTGGAGTGTTCGCATTTCGTGTTATGGCTTTTGGCTTAAGCAATGCCCCTGTATAATCCTTTAAGCCAAGAGGCACTACGTGCCATCCATAAAAAAAAGGTAGCCAAGGCAAAAATAGAATTGAAGAAGATACAGGCCCAAGCTGAGGCTAAGGAGCGATAACAACACATAAGATGCCAACGAGAGGCTAACCTTGGAGTTACACATGCATTCCACGTTGAAATCGACAAGGATTGGTTGGACTCTGACACACCTCTATGATACCCTATTGAGCTAAATAGCACCTATGGACAAGTACTATATAACTCCTTATTGGACACAGGTGCTAAGTATAATCTGCTATCATATGGGGTGTGGTGCCAGTTAGGAAAGCCATCTCTATTTGAGAGTATTATCCAGGTCAAGGAGTGTCAACGAGAAAAAAACCACAATTTTTGGTATCTGGCACACTTCTGTCAATTATGACAATTGGGTTGTAGCTCAAGACTTTTTGGTCATGCCTGCTTGAACTATGGAGGGCAACATAAACCTTGGACGCACGTGGATGTTGACAACCAAATGCACTATTGATTGGGGTACTGGTAGTGTCACGACGTGACCACCAACTCTTACCCCTATCATTCAAGCAAATTCACCTACGTTGCAGACTTTAGTGAAGTTGCAGGATAGCCAATATTCACAAACCTAATTGGTTAACTCATCCTTGTCGGCTACCCATGAACCTAGCACTTCAAGACTTGTAGTTGCAGCAAGCAGTAATATTGCAAGTACTCAACCTGCATGACCTAAGAGTACATATCAATGGGTCCCAAGGCCTTACTTCCAGATACCTCAACCCTTACATCTATTTCAAGAAAAAATTCTCATGGAAAACCAGGAGCGCGCTCTAGGAGAGTCAAGACCAAATCACGATGGATTCCAAAACGACTATTAGAAGCCCAAGGCTACTATGATGGAAATGAAAAATTTGGGTACCTAAACGGAAAATGTGTCTTTCTCTATCACCTACAAACCATGTGAGTCAATTAGTGTAACTCCAAAGCCAATGGCAGACCGTGGAAAGGAAAAGATCACAGAATGCTACATACCTATTCCAGAGCTAGTTTGGGTTCCAAGGCAAAACCAAATTATTCCACCTAGCTCAGGAAGGGGGGAGTCCCATGAAGCTTCTAGCTCCTCATGTAATGCATCCATAGAAATAAAAGCTTCTCGACAGCCTCCACCTACAATAGTGGACCTCCATGAAGCTACAAAGGAATCCACACCTCCCAGTGTTCAACAATCACATGATGAACCACTTCAAGTTCGATCCTGGGAGAGCACCTTACCACCCTTGCAACTCGATGAGGCACCTAAGGTAATAAAAAACTACGGGCAAAAATCCTTACCTATTACCAATTGGAACAATTGGTTTCAAAGGGTGACGAGCACATTTCAAACAATATGACCTACCCAAGGAAGGGGGGAGTCCTCACTCATGTCAATATTTTGGATCCACATCCTATTAAATTTCTTCCCTGACATCTGAATTCTGCAATTGAGGGACTGTATATACATAGCCTTATACTGGTTCTAGCAAAAAAAAACAAGAAGTAAAAGAGCAAGAGCGACTAGCAACGAGAGAGCACCCTATCAGATCCTACACATAAGTCCAAATTCACCATGTCAGATCAAGCAGCACATGAAAATAACTCTTATGTTTTAAAGACCTAACCAAATCTATCTGTATTCTCAGAGATGGCTAGTTCACCAGAGGCATGCGCTTCTATTTTTGATGAAAGGTACCCTTTTTATTTTTCTCAAGTGTTTCACATCTGCTACCCTGTACTTCCTTGCGAATTGGATTTGGTAGAGAGACTTACACGTGAGAGAAATTTAGAGGAGTTAGAATGGCTGATACGTCTATGGATAACTAGTGATCCCTACCCAGTAGCGAATGTTTCTCCAGTAGCACATGCTTATTCTTTTGCACAAGATGAGTATCCATGCATAGCGAGGTTCTTGATTAACATGCTTGCGCAAGAGGATGATGAAGAAGAACCGAGGAAGACTATGGCCTCATGGAAAATGATTTTGTTTATCTAGATGATGAGGATAGAGGCCTAGCCTTAGGGATACCACCCGGTTTATATAATATCCTCTTTCCTTGATTCTAAAAGGGACAATAGACAGGTAGGTTAGGGGGTCTGGATTGTGTTTTGAGTTTGTTTTCTAGGAGTTTTAATTTTTTCACACTGACGTGCCTCCTAGAGGTATAGTGCCTTGTTGTTTGATATTGTTACGTAGGACTTATATGGATTTCCATCCACATGGATGAGGACATCTACTACAACAAAATGAGCAACTCCATACGTCCATGTGTACTACTTTCCATGATTCATGCTGGTGGATATGTATAATTGCTAATTGTGGTTTTTCATGGTTTGTTTGAGTGCAATGGTTATCTTTGTTATCTGTCATTGTAGATGTATAAATTTTTCTTTGCTTAAGTTGATTGAATTATAGTTTAATCTTATAGATGAGCCTTGAGATTAGGAGACCGTGACTTAAGGTTAACTCGTTTACTTGACCACTAGTCCTAGTTGATAAAATTATCTGAGTGTTTGAGACCTTAGGAATGTTTTAGGCATAGAGAAGCTTGCCCACTTAAACAACAAAAGACACTAGTGAGAATACCAAGGAAATGGAAGCAAAAAACATAAGTGCAAATGAAAAATTTTACGCTGGAAGAGAAATCTTGGCTTGATTTGGTACTTCACTCACATGTATTGTCTATGGTACTAGAGCCCTAGAGGTTCCCAGTGTGGGCACTTTTCCTTGAGAAGAAAAAAGGTTCGGACATACAAAATAAGCACACACGTCAAATGATCGTGCACCAAAGTAAAAGAAAAAAGAAAAAAAAAAGACATTTAAAAGACTTCCATCGAGCTTACAATTAAAATTTCAAGCTATTGTTTGGGGTTGTGAGAGCTAGTTGGCTAATCAAAGCTGAAAAGCACAATTAGTGAATCTTGCATTTAGATAATCTTCTTAGCTTAGATAGTACTAGTAGAGTAGTTGTTTTAATATTAGTCATAGCTAACTAATTGATAAACTCACCCATAAGCCCAAAACTCTTGATTAATTAATTTCATCAAATTGCAATTTATTTGTCCATAATGATAGTCTAGCATTTTATAAATCTTGCATTTACTCATTTCCACACGTACTTTACATTCCTCTCATGATTTATTGCCATATAATTCCGTTTGCATAAAACAGTGACTTTGCCCGCAGATTCAAATCCAGATGCTCTACAACATGGACAAAACGGGCTTTCTCTCACTAGATTCCGAGGGTGGAATCTACATCAAGAAGGGGGGCATGTTACCACCAAGCGACCACCGTTTATGTCGCCATGGTCCGGGCTTGTCGGGCCCACTAGTAGTGTATTATGTTATTGACCGGGCTTGTCGATTAGGTAGGAATGGTTAAGAGTGATCGCCAATGAGAGGTGCACTCTAAAACTGGAACCTATAATTTTTGGGTAAGATTGGCTAAGTGTGGGTGTCCAAATGTGAATGGGCAAGCCCATACAAAAGTCAATCTAAACCTAGAATATGTCATTCTCTCATTTGTGCAATGGAAGAAGAGTGCTCTTGCTCCATCTCCTTCTTCGTCTCCTTTGTGTACTAGTGTGTGTGTGTGTGTGTGTGTGTGTGCTTGAGAGAGAGAGAGAGAGAGAGAGAGAGAGAGAGAGAGAGAGAGAGAGAGAGAGAGAGAGAGAGTGTGATCAAGCATTGTGGCGGCACGACGGTGGCGAGGCAGTTGAGCACGACGCAATGGCGGCTCCCTCGTCTTCGCGGTGAGGAATCCTGCACGACAGCAAGCATAGAGTGGTGAGTGACACACCATTGTCATCTTTGAGCTTACTAGTTCAGGCTAGTTACATGCTTGGAGCCATTTGTGGCTCGCACATAGTGTTAGGAAAGACCCTTGCTTTGATATGTGCGGCAAAAGCCAACAATCATCTCTCATCGATATGGTATGTTGACAGATTTTTGAATCAACACCCTTGAGATCCTTATAAGACCAAGCAAAGATATCTCGGTATTCTTTTAGTAAGCTTATCAAAATCTCTTCTTCATCTTTTGTCAGGTCATTTGCAATGTAGGTAGGTCTAGACTCTTCTCTTGGTTTGGCCAGATCTATCTTTTTTACGTTTTCAGGTCCTTCGTAGGACTCGCCCGGTTTTCATAGTTCCCTGACAGGTTGTTCAAGTATGATTTTTTGGTATTGGAGATTATATTTCTTGTAATGGGATGGAACACTCATTACATCTTTACCTTCTTCCTTGGAGGTTTCCATTTCCGTTGTATATATCTCCTTTGAAGCCTTCTTCAACTCTTGATACTTCTTTCTCCGTTCAACTCGTGTCATGGTTGAATCCTTGTCATGGTACTTAGGTTTTCCTTGAGTTTCCTTTCTCGTTTTTCTCGATGTTTTTGATATTTCCTGTTTTTCATTTAAAGGATATCTACCAGTGATTTTGTCTTTGACACAATCATGGGAATCTATCTGCATTAGAAACTGTGTTCTATGAGACTGATGGCATAGGTCTAGATTTGAAGTTTCTCGTGTCTGATTTTCTTCTATACCATATCTGTTTTCTCGGTTTCTGGTTTGGAAAGTAAATTTTTTTTCCTCCCCTCCTTTTATGAGTAGTTTAGCTCTCACATGTTCTTTTTCTGACCCTGAATCATCCGATGTAGCTGAATTTTCTTCTAACTCATCTATTGCATCAAAATAGAGCTCTAAAAAGGCTGTTGAGCCTTCATTAAGTCCTTACATTCTTGAATTTTGTCTTCAATGTGAAGGGTTGAGATTATTTGTATGGGAATTATGTCATAGCCATCCTCATTGCAAATTGAGTAGGCATAGAAGTATTTACACATACATCCATTGTTGCTAAAATTTGAGTCCACTCAAATGGCTCAAACAAATGCTCTGAAAAGGGTTCAGGTACATAGGATTCATCTGTGCAATCCCTTTCTAAGATACATTCTTCTCGTTTTAAGCTCCCATTTTTTGAGGCTCCACACATCCAAATAGGTGTGTCTTTGTTCAACCAAGATGGAAGCTTAGTTTCAGTCAAAGAGAGTGAGTCAAATTCTTGTATGGGCATTTTCATGACATCTCTATAAGTGTGATCTTTAAGATTAACCCTTGTTATAGATCCCACTTGATTCAAGTACAGATAATTGTTTCCCCCCATCCTTGATAAGTTGTTGCATGAAAGGTCTTCCCAAGATGATTTCATAATTGAGTTTCTTTCCAAAGTCCACTATTGAAAAGGTATGTTAATAATCAATCCCACAGAAACTAAATATCACCTTTTCAAGCAGTCCTAAGGGTTTGTTGATAGGTCCATCAGCCAATTGCAATTTCATTTGAGTTTGTCGAATGGCTAGTTTTCCCCATGATTCCCATACTACTTTCGTGGCTATGACTATGCCTGTGCCACTATCCTGTATTGCCATGGTTTCTATATCATTGTATCTTACGAAAAGGGTTGTGTTTCCTTCTTCCCCTTCGTAGTATTCTCCGACTTTGTTCATTGGAACATATCGAATCTCTTTGTTATCCATTTCGTGTTTCAACTTTTCAAAATTTTCACGAGATTAGCCCTGTTATCCCCACCTTCTCTAGAGTTTTCTGTATGGTATGAGTTTTAACAATTCTCCTAAAGTAAGAGTGCATTGAATGGGTGTAGACATGATTGAATGAATGTTGTCTATCTCTAGGGTTTGTTTTGCTCTCTTTACCTGAGTGGTTTTACACACTGTGGATTCATCTTTGTTATCTCCCAAGTATGAGGGTAATGTATTTAGAGTCATTGGTTTAGACATTCCTGAAGCTTTAGAACCGCAATCCTTATACAAGGATTGTACATCCATGTCCATATCAGGAGGTAGATTGTCTAACCAAACTTCATCTATAGGAGCTGACTTCAAAGTTAGGCTCCCATCATTAATATCTCTAACTTTTTTCCATAAGTGTCCTAGCCAGTCTTCTTCTACAAAAGGAATTCCATCTAAGGCATGTTCACTGTCAAACACTATGAGTTCTGGCTCTATTGTTTTGAGGTGGGGTTCTACCACCACATTGGATTTCTCTTACTGGTTCCTACCACAAGCTCCTCAAGTTTTGCTATACTCTCGAGCTTGTGTGTTTGTTTTTCTAGCATCTCTTGAGTAATTCTTACCAAATTTTGGTAAGCTTCAAGCTTAGCTGCTTCCATATCTGGAGAAGGATAAATTTTCCATTTGTTTTCCATGTTTTGGCCTGCTTTAAGTCCCACTTGTTAAGCTTCCAAGGCTGCATTGATTGGCTCAAAAATTTTGTCTACCAAAATTGATCCTCTAGATTTCACGGTGGTTTCCTTGATTTCACTTCCAGTTTCTTTCCACTTTTTTTGGAATAGTTTCTTTGCTTTCTCCTCGATTTCAGCCCTTTGTTTTTGTTTTCTCATCTCATACCTTTTGCTTTTGCTTCTCTTGGTCTTTTGAGAGGAAATTTTAGTATTCTCTAAATCCTCAGAGGAGTTATGTTTCTTTTTCTTAGCCTGGGCTTTGGTGATTACCTTGATCGAAACAATCGGTTCACTCTCAGATGAGCTACTAGGTATCACTTGGGCTATGTTCATTACTGTTTTACCCTTGTTTAAAGGATTTTTTGGACAATCTTTAAGGAAGTGTCCTCCCTTTTGCAACATGTTATGCAATAAGCTTCAACTGGCTTAATGTTCTTATCAGGCTCTGGGCATTCATTTTTCCAGTGATCATCTGCACCACAGTTATGATAGTTTCTAGTTCTTGGCTTAATCATGGGTCTTACCATCGGGGGTCTAACACCTTGATTAGCTACATAGTACATCAGTGCAAGCTTGGGTGTAGTATAAGTCACAGGTTCTTCCATTGGTGGTGGATGTGAATTATACCAATCTCCTTCTACCATTACTGTAGATGGACTATGCTCAACATAGGGTGTAGCAAGCACTAGTGCTTGTCCATCTATGACCCCCTCTGAATGCATATACTTTACATGCATTGCATTATGTCTAGGATATGGAGGTTGTTGACCCAACATGGGTTAAGATCTTTCCATACCCATCGGTGGTCTTTGAGCTGGGGCCATATTAGACTGATATGTGTACATGGGTCGTCCTTGTGGCCTCTAGACACATATTGAACATTTCCATCAAACTTTGGTCAGTAATAGCACTCATTGGTCTCATGGTTGGGACATTTACCCTTGATTATGCACCATTTTTGTGGTCTAATTGGTTGTCCTTGCTGAGGTATCCCTTGACTTGGTCCCCTCATAGGTGCTTTTTTCATGTTATTATATCATGCCATTCATCCTTTTGAGCATGTCTTCTATGGCTGTAAGTGGTGCTGCAACAATCATCCCCACTTGTGTCGGTTTGGTGGATACTATTCTCTCGCTTTGGCTATCCGTAGGGACATCTTCTTCATTGAAAATATCACAATTGTCTCCTAAGTCAATATCATTTGACACACACTCTTCTAGGGTCATATTCTTCTTGCTATACGATATAGCATGAAATTCTTTGTTTAGTAGTCTCTCTACTAATCTTTCTTCTGCAGGTATCTCTAGCTGTGGGCATATTGCAATGTATTGCTTCATTCTAGTTGCATAATTCCTTATAGACTCACCTATTTAAGTCCATGATTGACCTTGGTGGAATGTTTTGGAACCATGTCAGTTCTTCCCTTCTAATGTCATTCCAAATCCCTCGAATTGAGTATGGAAATCAAATATGTGTTCTTCTCTTAGGACTTGCTTAAATCTTGCTAAGTGGTCATATGGATCCCCATATCTACTGTATTTTTTGACCCATTTCTAAAAATCAACTAGTTTGACACATCTGTTTTGTTCAACTCCCAGTCTCCTGGCAATTGGTCCTGTTCCGAGTCCTTCAAACCAGTCTGTTGGAAATAGTGACTCATGTAGCCCTGGACTGGCTTTAGTGTCACCCGGTTTTCTTTGTGAGATGAGATAGTTTCTGGTTTCTTAAGATTACTCTCAAAAGATCTCTCGTGGAGTTCATCTCTTGGAATAGTTTCTGGTCCTTGGCCCAATATCCAATCCCTTATGGAGTACCCTTGGTATTTGGTTTGTTCCACCTCCTCATGAGTCATCATAACAAAATTAATGTTATAACAATCCCTAAATGGGTAGGTTGGTAGATTTGCTGAACCCTTGTCTTTGATTTTGAAGATGTAGATGATCTTCATGGGTGTTATCTATCCTGATTTGGCATGAGAAGTCCATAGAAGATGTTTGACATTTCTATCCTCCCAACAATAGACTTCGATCCTAGGGAGTCCTCCCAAACCTCGAGCAAGAATTTTTGAGAAATCCATAAACCGAGCAAGATAGGGCAAGGTACATTATTTAAAACCCAAAATTGTTTAAGATTTTTGAGATGATTTCAAGCACAAACAAGACATATAAATAATATTCCACTTATTTATAATGATAAAACCACAATAGTTTTTTGAGTTGAGAGATCTCCTTGAGCATGGGCTTGGTAAAATGTTTCTCTTCCTTGTCACACCACATATACTTTATCTCTCTCCTCGGGCCTTATTACCCTTGGATATTTCCACCAAGTTTGATGATTTTTGGAAACATTGGAAACATGATTAAAATGGCCATCAAAGTCATGACCTCATAGGGGTTGTTAGAGATTTGGGTGTTTATAGATTAATTAGCACCAAGTATGACATACTAATGCATGCATGGCCGCAATATATCCCAATTTCATTGCTTGCATAGAAAGAAAAGTGTTACTCAATCCCAGACCTCTACCCAAGGGTTAAACCATGAGCCTTATGCTAAAAAAGTAAGGCTCTTGCCACTAATACAAATATCAAGACTAAGTAGAGAGGATCGTGTCCTTCTCTTCTCTTCTTCTTCTTCTTCTTAATTCTCCTCTGTCTCTCTCACTCTCGCTCTCTCTAACTCAAGCTGTTGTGATTTGATGTACAATAAGTTGTTGTATAGATCATGGTGGGAACTTTGGAAGAATTCTACTGCAATGAGGACTTTCTTTAAAAAAAATCCACATCATTGTATATATTGAGGTTTGCATCAACCCATCATATATAGCCAGCCATTGGGGGGGAGGGGGGATATTGCTGTGATTTGATAGAAGAGTCATCAAGGTTGATAGTCATGATCAATATATTGAGCAAAACTTTGTGCTCCCACATGGAATCTCCCTTTCACCTACTTGTGTGTTTACTAATCATGGTTACAACCTATCCCCTTCTTGGACACTCTCTTTTGATCTCTTTTGCTTGTGTATTCTTGATAGTGTTGAAAAACCTACTAGTTTTAGAGAAACTTAGTGTGAAACTCTTGATATATTGATAAATATTCAATGTAACTCTTATTGTTGTTTATTTTGAACACGAGTCTGGAGTCTATAGAGCTATCTTCCATAGCCTCAACCCATTTTCTTCATGCAAAGATTGACATTGTACAAGAGGCTAAGCTATTGAGAACATCTCTCAGAGTCCTGGTTCTCCATTGTCATTGTAACCCTCTCTACTACTCGCTAATGGCATTGTTTCTAGCAATATTGTGATATAGAATCTCGAGCAATTTTGCTATAGCTCATCTCCCACGAACGTACGTGCTGATGGAGTGCACAAGCCACTCATCCTATAGCACCTTTCTCATTTTCTAGAATTTGAGAGCCACGTTTATTAGGATATGCATGCATGCTTATGTGATAATGTGTGTGTGTGTGTGTGTGTGTGTGAGAGAGAGAGAGAGAGAGAGAGAGAGAGAGAGAGAGAGAGAGAGAGAGAGAGAGAGAGAGAGAGAGAGAGAGAGAGAGAGAGAGAGAGAGAGAGAGAGAGAGAGAGAGAGAGAGAGAGAGAGAGAGAGAGAGAGCTTAGAGCTGAGCAAATATGCATCTATGAGAGCAGTGATTGATATAGGCCAAAATGAATGATGTCTTGAGGCTGTAGTGCATCCTGTAGCTTGTTATCAATCATGAGTGACAATATTTAGTCGCTCCTTGCTAACGGAATCCTTGTATGACACAATTTTGAGCACATACACCTAAGCAATACAAAACCTAACCCGATCGCTCTTCATCACAGAGAAAGCAAGTGTGTGCATGAATTTAATATATTTTGTCTATCACTCTCAACACTCACACTCTGTACCCCAAAGAACTGCCCCCAACCAATCTCTCTCTCTCTCTCTCTCTCTCTCTCTCTCAGAGTGTGTGTGTGTGTGTGTGTGTGTGTGTGTCAATTTCAACATCATCCCCTTTGTCGTATAGCTTGACAGTAGTCCCATAAAAAATTGAGCTAAAGTTGTTGCTTTTGTGTGAGGGCCTGCTTGTAGCCAGTGATATTTCTTGTAGAGAAATCAAAGACACAAGCATCCCGTAATGCCTATTGCTCCTGTGCGGGCAATAGCCATTACAACGGATGGCTAGAGAGAGGTTTTGCAGGTTCATGATACATTTTGGAGGGTGGGTGGAACTGGATGACAATATTTCTATGGGCAACCTCGAAGGGTGAAAGACATGCTTGTGTCTTTGCTTTCGCTCATTGAAATATCACAGCAAGTATTGCAGGCTACCAATGTCTTTGCTTTTGCTACAGGAAGTATCGCAGGAAGTAAGCAATGTTTCACTACAAGAAGTATCACAAGAAGTAAGCATTACGGGAATGACTACCCTCAAACTACCTTACATTATGTGAACATCAAACACATAGAAATAGGATAGAAGACAATACACAATACACGGGAACGGAACACCTCTTGCTTCATTCATATGTAATCCGGACACACAGAGTTACAACAGAAGATGTATGGATAACATAAGATAAGGTACATCAAAGACAAGTATGCCCCCCATATACAACCGCTACTCCATCGCAGATTGAGAACGGTGCACACACTTCTCCTGTCCCATGATATCTTGTGAAGAACTGCCGCCACGGCCGCCGCATGACTCCTAATCCACAATGTCTAGACCTTCATAGGACCGCATTGTGAGAATTATGCCATAACACCTGGCACACATGGTGGATTGCACGAACCCACACTCAGCCCCTTCGGTTGGAAAGTTTCGGTTGCTGATCTTTGACCTGTTCTGGTGAAGATGAAATGTCAATGTATCCAAATCCTCGAAAATCTGCAGTATGGGCCCGATAAACATCATCCAATAGATGTGGATCTATCTTAGTGTGCTCCGGCCAAGGAGCCCTGGGAATAAACTGTGTCGACAAAGAAATAGACTGTGGCGCCTGTGGCAAAGGAGAAAGAGGCGTATGTAGAGGATAATAGTGAGAGAGGTATCTATTAAGCGCATACCAAAATGGAGGACATGGGGGTAAACTGAGGGAGAAAGAGTGAGCCAAAGTCTCCACCCAGAAACACACCCTGCGCCGCTCCTTATGAAATGGAAGAATCATTCTCTGCAAACAAGATACATGAGCCTGGGCCTCATCACAATCCTCTGTAGCTTGCGCCCAATCAGCAATATCAAAACCTTCTGGAACGACACTCTTACCTTTGTCAGTGTTTGATGACTCAGGTTGCTGTATCACAACCTACTGAGTTGGTGGCTGTGCTCTCACCTCAGCAAACAACTGTGTTCTCCAGCTCTGTATTTGATTTTCCAAAAAGCTGTGGAGGTCCTGCTGCATCTCCACTACTAAAGCATCCAAATCATTCATATTTATCATGACATCACCAGGATGCGAGGCTAAATATGAGGCAAGGCTATTCTGCATTCTCAATTGAAGCAATTCATCTTGAATGGAATCCACAAACGTAGCATGAGCCCCCCTAAGCGTTTGTATTTCTCATTTTGCTGGTGAGCCGCCGAAGTCAAATCTTCATTTTGATTGGTCAAATCGTCAATGCGAACCTGCAAAGCCGTTACCTGCATTTCCAGCTCATTAACTCGGCCCTCTGTTGTTGCGGGAGTTGGCCAGGCCGCACGAATAGACTCCGCAAGTCTGCTCCGAAAAGTGCCTCATGCCTGGATTTGGTTAGCAGGGTTTGCTGCCGTTGCCTCCCATGGTAACACTGCAGGAAGAGTACCTCCCGTCGAAGGAGCCGCATTGGTGATTCCAGAATTTTCAGGTTGCGAGGGAGTGTCCGCACTCGGAGAGCCAGTCCTAGTCAGAGTAGAAAGTGCCGCCCTTTCCTGCATTCGGCGTCTCTAGCGTGCCACCGCAGAATCCTCCGGCACAGTAGATGCAGTCGCAGGAGGTGGTGTAGAAAACAGCTGTTCCTCCCGTCCGCGCTTGCGGGTTGCTGGTCCTGCAGTGGCCATCTCTTGTGCTCTAGAGGGTACCACTGCAGTTGATGGACCCGACAGATCCTCAGTACAAACATTCTGCTGTGTTTCTTGCCCAGCAGGAACTTCCAAACTCTGAGTTGCGACAGAGGCCTTGGACCACCAGTCTGTCATCTTCAAAATGGCATAGAGGACACAGGGCAAGGAGAAAACTTCTCGCAATGGAAAAATCAGTGTGAATAGCTAGCCGACTTTTGTGTTGGTTGGGGTGTTTCGCCCCAGCTGTGCCACCACTCTTTGGCCTTCTGCTAGCAGTCTCTCTCTCTGACAACTGCTGCCCAAGCCACTGGCCCAAACTTGGCCGAATGCAACACATTTCGCGCTTTGGTCGAGATGGTATAGGTTTTGGCTTGCAGCCAAATTGCCTTGAGAAACCATCTATAAGAATCCCTTGTCGCTACATCTGTTAACCCTGAAAGCTTGTATTCCCCTTTCACTTTCAATCCAAATTCCTGCTCGACATCGGCAACAAGAATCACATGGGATGCTCGTACGACTCCATCATTGGGCAAACAACAGCACCTTGAAATTCTTTCCGTTGTGAGCTGAATCTGTTGGTTATTAAGCTGCACCATATCTCCAATAGCAAGTTGCTCAATCAAAACTGCGGCCTGCGGGTGAATAGGTATCCCTTGCCAATCCAAGTTGGCGAACACTTGCAACCGCAAATCTTACAGCCAGGCATCCACTCGGCGAAGTGCTAACTTCTCGACTGGAGTAAAGGGGATGCATTGCAGAAGAGAAGCCGTCATGGTGACGATGAGATGCAGAAGCAGAGAATATTGAGCTAAGAACACCTTGAAGGCGCGATACACAAAACAGGAGAAGCACAAAAGCAATCGTCTGCATGCGCTAACCCTCTCACAATGAGTTCCCAAAATAGGGCGAGCCACGGTGTCACAACCATCATTTCCCTTTTCTCGCTTTCCAAGCTTGCATGCAAAAGCATCTCCAATCATTATTAGGGCATCTTCCGGCTCTTGTAACACAACAAAGGGGCATTGAATCGGGGTAGGTGAAACATAATGATGCAGTCTGAAACCATTGACCGGTAGAGAAATTACCTCCCTCCGCAAATCCGCCAAATAAAAAGAGATGGGCCCGCATGCTTGAAAGATCCATAGTGGTCCTGACCACCGTAATTTAAGCTTCCCAGGCATCTTCCCAAGGCGGGAATTAAAGACAAGGACCAACTATCCCCGGACAAATTGCCGTGCTTTTGGGCGATCCAGCCATTTTTTCCGCCTGGACTGCAGATCCTGTAGCACTGCAAAGCTATGCAACTGCTCTTCATCTAGTTCCTACAAAACATCCAAACGATAAATAACAGAATCTTCCGAAAGAAGCCGATCCGCAATCAGCATCCGCAGACTCGGAATCACATGCTCCACTGGGGTGATTGCCTCCATGCCAAACGCCAACTTGAAAGGATTCAATCATGTTGCCACTTTATAAGCTGTCTGATAGGCCCATAAGGCGGAAGGAAGTTTCACATCCCAATCTTTTCTATGCATATTCACTAACTTTTTTAATATCCGAATCAATTGCTTATTAGTTGATTCTGCTTGCCCATTTGCCTGAGGATAATATGGAGAAGATTTCCTGTGCAATACAAAATAAAACTGTAGCATTCTCTCCATCACCTTATTCAAAAAATGACTTCCCCGATCACTAACCAGCTCAATAGGGCAGCCATATCTGGAAAAAATATCCTTATATAAGCACCCAGCCACAGAAATTGCAGTATTATCTCTCAAGGGCCATGCCTCCACCCATTTGGTAGCGTAATCCGTGGCTGTCAAAATATACTTATTACCCGTGTGAGCTGCAACTAGTTTAAAAGGTCCAACAAAATCAAATCCCCACTTTTGAAAAGTATCCAAGGGAAAAATCGGCTGAAAAGGCATTCTGGAACTTTTAGTAGGTTGCCCCATCCGCTGACACACATCACACTGTTGCACATAATTTCTCACATCTTGAAACAATGTAGGCCACCATAATCCGGATTGGAGAACCTTTCGAGCCGTGATTAATGATGCAAAGTGGCCTCCCACAATACCGGTATGGACTTCCTCCAAAACCACTTCCTGTTCTTGTGGTAGCACACATATGAGTAATACATCCGCCACCGTACGATAATAGAGCTTCCCCATAATAATCTCAAAATTCCTGCTTCTGATAGCCATACGTTTCCTCTGATGACTGGACAAGAAGGAAGGCATTTCGCCACTGTCGAGAAAATGAAACATCTCCTCATACCATGTCCATGAAATGCTAGGGATGACCCTTGCCTGTTGCGGAACTACTGTATCCTTTGCAACCACACCTGTTAGAAACAGAGACCCATCCGGAAATTCATCAGCTACACCTGTTGGCAGCTCACCAAAATCTAACCTGGATAGGTAGTCAGCCACCGCATGCTGAGCTCCTGGACGATGTATGACCTCAAAGTCAAATTCTTGCAGCAAAAGCATCCATCTGGCCAATCTTCCTGTCAAATTCTGTTGACGTACCAGGTATAAAAGAGTCGAGTGGTCCACATGGAAGAAAAAATGTCGGCCCAACAGATAATGCCGGAACTTCTTCACTGAATAAATCATCCCTAAACATTCCCTTTTGGTTACTGAATAATTCCTTTCTGCGGATGATAATCGTCTACTGGCATAAAAGACATGTCGGAACCATCCTTGAATTTTTTCCTGCATCAACACACTGCCAATAGCACGATCCGAAGCATCCACAAACACATGAAAATCCTGACCCCAATTCGGAGGAAGCATAATCGGAGCTTTGGACAGCTGGAGTTTTAATCTCCGAAAAGCCAGATCACATTCTTACGTCCATTCAAAATCTGTAGCATGTGCTGCCTGAGTAATTAGGATTGCCAAATGCACGACAAACCTTAAATGCCTCCCATGCCAGCGAGCTTGACCCAAGAAAACCTGTCACTGCTTCTGGTTCACCGGTGGAGGTGCTTCCATAATTGCGGCTATTTTATCCGGATCCACGGAAATACCATCCTCGAAAATTATATGCCCCAATAGCTTGCCACTGCGAACAGCAAATGCACACTTTAAAGGATTCAAACTGAATTTCACCTATCTGCATTTCATAAAGCATAACCGTAATTGCTTCAAGTGCTCTAATTGCGCTCCAAAAACACTGCGATCATCCAGAAAAATTCTCATAAAATTCGTCAAATAAGGACCAAAAATTTGAAACATATCCCTTTGAAAAGTTGAAGGCGCATTCCGTAATCCGAACCACATCACTGTGCATGCAAACACACCCCATGCTGTAATAAACTGTTTTTGGCCGATCCCGCATTATTTGGTTATATCCACTAAACCCATCAAAAAAAGTATACATCTCATGTCCTGCTACATCATCCAAAATAGAATCCAGAAATGGAAGGGGAAAAGGATCTGGAACAGTAGAAGCGTTCAATTTCCGGTAATCCACACAAATTCGGATTTGCTTGTTTTTCTTTGGTACGACCACAATTGGAGAAATCCACTCCGGATTATCAATAGGGGTAATAAAATCCACCTCCAAAAGACGATCAATTTCCATCTTAACTTGCTTTGCCACATTCGGATTCATCCTATATGAGTGCTGCTTCACTGGCACCACATCCGATTTCAAATTTATCGTATGCTGATAAAACTTAGGGTCCAATCCCTGGATATCCACATATTCCCATGCGAAAACATCCTTAAATTCTGTCAGCAACTTAATTAAATCGCCTCTGAAACTTGCATCAAGCTGCTTATTAATGTATATAGGCTGCGACTCCGCTTGCTCCCCAAGAAAGACCTTCTCCAATTCATCTTCTTTAACCCTTGTAATTTTCCCCATCTGTGCTTCAAACACACGTTCTTGCTGAATAATGTCCTCCAAGGATTCAGGACTTGGCAACGCCTGTTGTTGCTCCCCTATCCTGTTGAAGTTCCTGAAAGCCCCATCGAGTTCCCCTTCGGAATTAGAGAAATATCCGCTAGATATAAAGAAACCAAATCCGGGTTAGCTTTCAGAAATTGCTCCTCTTCATCCTCTTCTAATCCTTCCACCATATTTACGGTTTCTGCTATCACAGGCCATGCTGCATGAACTGGTTGTCTGCATGTTTCCAACATCACCCGCACTTTCCTTCGACCCTTTTTTACTGTAAGCATATTTGCTTCCCAATTATGCTTTACCCTTGCTTGTCTTAACCAAGGTCTCTCCAAGATAATGTGATAATTCTGACTATGATCCTCAATATTCAAGACTACTAAGGAAACAGCAAAAGATAAGCCCGCAACATCCAAGACAATGCCCCAAAGTAACCCCACTGGTTGCACTCTTCTTTGATCTGCCATGCGGACTACAAAGGGTGCAGGCTCCCAATCACTGAGTCCAAAATGCTTACAAGCTGCTTGAGTAATAATGTTTACTCTTGCTCCTCCATCCAATTGTACCTTGTCAATGTATGTTCCATGGTAGCTAACTGAAAGCTCCGGAATGCGGGTATCCGTGATCCTATTTGCCGGCAACGGGGCTGAATCATCCTCCTCACCTTCAACTTTCCCAATGGCTACTTCCCTCAGCTTTGTGGACTTTTGTCTTAACAATGAATTATGAAAAATCGGGACCAATTTTAGTAATGAACCCAAAGGTACTTGTATTGGCGACGTGAGGACCTCTTTCCAAACTGAATTCCAATCCTCCTCTTCTCTAATATCATCCTTATTTCCAGCTTTTCCTTCCTTTATTTCCAGGCCCACGGTTAATGGTCCTGATGATTTCAATGGTGGTACGGACTATGGCAACCAGGTCACAGTCTTTTTCCGCACTTCTTCTTGAGCCGTCCAATCCGGAATCTTTACATCGAGTGTTGGAACCACATTTTTACCCGATCGTGTGATTAATGAAACCACTGGATCGGACTCATCCAATCCTTCAATCTAAACCATAGCCACACTAGGTTGTTTCCCTGCAGCACGTTCCTGCTTCTTCTGATTATATTCCATAGCTTCAGTACACTCGGATCGCCAATGCCCATCCCCCAAACAGAAAAGACATGTCTTGGGTCGATTAGGATCTCGGCCACCTCTTCCGCAACCTCATCCTCCCCCTTGACCCCGTCCTCCTGATTGACCTTGCAAAGGTGTCTATGATGTACGAGCATGAGCCATTGCCACAACAGGCTCTTGTCCCTGCCCTGTGTGTGGTTGTTGCCATGTAGAAGAGTCTCGACTCCGACGACCCCGACCATTGAAATAACATTCCACTATATTATGAGTATTGGTCGTGCAAATTGCACACCATTGCTGATTCATTGCGCACTCCTGAGCAGCATGGTCCGGATTCCGACACTGGGTACACCATAATTCTTTCAGACTTTTAACCACTGCAGCAAATTCCAACGATCCGGAAGAAACACCTTTCCCGTGACGTTGGGATTTTTTCCGAAGTGTCTCTTCCGACACTTTCCCCGAATCGCTGCTCCCTGAGTCTAAGGAGTCTGATGGTGCGGACTCCAACTCCGAACTATCACTGTCGTTGTCTTGCGACTTCCAATGAGATTTATTCCTCTCTTTTTTCTTTGATTTCTTTGGGAATTCCGTATCCTCTAAAGCTTCTCCTGCTACTACAGCCCTGGAAATTACATTATCAAGTGGACTAGTTACCTTATCCACTGTTGCCATAGCAGTTCTGAGATCCTTGTTGAGCCCCCGCAAAAAATAATCATTCAACACTACTGCTGCCGGCCTTTGTGCCTGAGGTACCCTCTGCAAAAGCATCCAAAATTTTGCAGCATAATCCTCCACTGGAAACGACTTTTGTCGTAGCATTCGAAGCTTTCCAAATGTTGAGGGACTGTCTTTTCCGTTCTAAACCTTCGTAAGAACGCTCTGGATCCTTCATCATATGTCTAAAAATGATCATCAGGGTATTCGGACAACCATTTAGCTTTCCCCGAGAGTGTAGATTCAAACACTGATTGTTGATGGTGAGGGATCACCACCCCAGGATGATTCAATCCATAAGATTGATTAAATTGGTGCAAATGTGCATCAGGGTCTTCTCTCGAAAGACCTCATAACCGACTATACTTAATGTGCGCTCCTTGCCGCACTGTCAAAGCAAGGGACTTGCCAATACACCGTATGCGAGCCACAAACGGCTCCAAGCACACAACAAGCCTAAACTAGCAAGCTCAAGAGAACAAAGGGTGTGTCACTCACCGCTCTACGCTTGCCTTCGTGGTGGATTCCTCGCCGCGATGAAGAAGAAGCTGCAGTCGTGCCGCGCTCAACCGCTTCGCCGCCGTCGTGCCTTCGTAATGCTCGATCGCACACACACTCTCCCTCCCTCTCTCTCTCTCTCACACACACACACATACAAGGAGGTGAAGCAGAAGAAGATGGAGATGGAGCAAGAGCACTCTTCTATTGCACAAATGAGAGAATGAGTAAAAATTAGGTTTAGTTGGCTTTTATAAGAGCTCACCCCATTCACACTTGGGCGCCCATGCTTAGCCAACTAACCCTAGCATGTTCGTGTTAGAGTGCGCCTCTCATCGGCGATCACTCTACCTTTCCCTATTGGACCGACAAGCCCGGTACCTGACTCTACCGAATACATAATACACGTCCGTCGTAGGTGATGGGGTGTCCGTGAGCCGTGAGGGTTAACATGCCCCCCTTCCTGATGTAGATTCCGTCCTCGGAAGCTATTGAGTTGAAGCTGGTTCGTCGAGGTGGAAGAGCATTTGAGATGAATGTCCTTAGCCTTCTTCAGTCACTGCAAAATCAAACAGCATTGGCACAGTAATTGCATTCTCTTAAAAAGCATATGCAGTTTTAGGTAGACAAATTGATTGGTCAAAGAATTTCAAACAATTTGATAGCAATGAACATTAAATTGCAATGTAATCAAATGCATAAACAGATGTAAAGGTAAAAAATTAAACAAGTCTGGGGTCACTAATTTGACGGTCGAAAGGCACTAGAGATCGAATATTAATACCATGGGTAAGCTTCTTAATTTTGTGTGGTCAATTAAGTTGTTTACTCGCGAGAGCCAAGTATTCATGTTCGAGGGCTGACTAGAGGCTATATCTAGAAAACCTTGTAGTTAAGCTACCATAAAAGGAATTTCTCATGAAATCATCGCCTGACTGATTACTTTTTCATTGACCCCCCAAAGTCTTTTCACATTGATTCAATTATGAAGTGGGTGCTTATTTTGTATGCCTTGGGTTTTTTGCTTTTCAAGGAAAAGCGCCCACACTGGGAACCTCTATGGCTCTAGTACCATAGGCGATACATGTGAGTGAAGTACCAAATTAAGCTGAGATTTCTCTTCCAGCTTAAAATTTTACATTGTGGCACTTTGATTTTTTGTTTGTTCATTTTCAGCATTTAAATTTTGTAACTTCGGGGGGTCATATAACATTGTTACCCTCCCCAGGCTCATCACATTAGTAAACTCCCTTTATACTACTTAAGCTAAAGGTCAATAGGGTTAAGCCCACCACAAAGCCCTAGTACATTTCATACAATGCTGCCTAAATCGGATTAAGAACCTAAGTAACCATTGCTTATTAGGAAGGCATTCCCCATGGTATTAAGAGAAGATCTCTAACACCTAACTTGGTCAAACTAGCTTAGTCGGACTGCTTGATTTTTAAACCTAGACAAGTGATTATGACAAAACATTACATTGAATTAAATGTTTGATACTAAGCAAATGCACTGAATATTATGCTACCAATCACAATCAAAGTAGACAATCATAGATGCAAAAAGATAACGGCAATGCTAATGGACAAGAAACACCTGTTTGTGTTGATGGTCATGCTTGATTTGAAGGTTCCATGAAGGTCCAAATCCTATCAATAGCAACACGCTCCTGTACACACTAGGAAACAAAAGGAATACCTCCAGGAGGCACATCAGTGGGAAAAATTAAAACTCCTAAAAAACAAACTCAAAACACAATCTAGACCCCTAACCTACCTATCTGTCACCCCTTTTAGAATCAAGGAAAGAGGATATTATATAAACCGGGTGGCCACCCTAAGGCTAGGCCTCTATCCTCATCATCTAGATAAATAAAATCGTTGTCCGTGAGGCCATAGTCTTCCTCGGTCTCTATTAGTTCCTCTTCATCATCCTCTTGTGCTAGCATGCTAATCAAGAACCTCGTGATGCGTGGATACTCATCTTGTGCAAAAGAATAAGCATGTGCCATTGGAGACACATTCGCTACTGGGTAGGGATCACTAGTTAGCCATAGACGTATCAGCCATTCTAACTCCTCAAAATTTCTCTCACATGCAAGGCTCTCTATCAAATCCCATTCGCAAGAAAGTATAGGGTAGCATACGTAGAACACTTGTTGAAAAGACAAGGGGTATCTTTCATCAAAAATAGAAGTGCATGCCTCTGGTGAAGTAGCCATTTCTGACAAGACAGATAGATTTGGTTAGGCCTTTAAAACATAAGAGTTGTTTTTGTGTGTTGCTTGAATTGACACGGTGAATTTGGACTTATATGTAAGATCTGATAGGGTGCTCTCTCATTGCTAGGCGCTCTTGCTCTTTACTATTTTTGTTTTTTTGTGAGTATAAGGCTATATATATACATTCCCTAAGATCGGAGATTGAGAGGTCAGGGAAAAAGGTTGAGAGGGAAACAAATGAATGATGACTGTCAGCAAACACTCCCCCCTTCCTTGGGTAGATCATACCGTTTGAAATGAGCTTGTCACCCTTTGAAACCAATTGTTCCAGTTGGTAATAGGTGAGGATTTTTTCCAGTAGTTTTCTATTACCCTAGGTGCCTCATCAAGTTGCAAGGGTGGTAAGGTACTCTCCCAGGATCGAACTTGAAGTGGTTCATCAGGTGATTCTTGAACATTGGGAGGTGTGGATTCTTTTGTAGCTTTATGGAGGTCCACTACTATAGATGGAGGCTGTGTAGAAGCTTTTACCTCTATGGATGTATTACATGAGGAGCTAGAAGCTTCATGGGACTCCCCCCTTCCTGAGCTAGGTGGAACAAATCGTTCTTTCTTTGGTACCCAAACTAGCTCGGGAGCGGGTGTGTAGCGTTCTGTGATTTTTTTCTTTCCATGATCATTGATTCGTTTTGGAGCTACGGGATTGGGCTCACTTGGGTCAGGTGATAGGTAAGAGCACAATCTACGTTTTGGCACCCAGATTTGATCATTTCCTTGATAGTAGCCTTGGGCTTCCAATAGTCGTTTAGGGATCCATCGCAACATTTTCTTACTTTTCTTGGAGCGAGTGGTACGTTTCTTACAAGGCTTCTGTTTTTTAGCACTAGCTATGGTCACTAAAGAAGCTTTAGGGACCCACTTGTATGTTTTCTTCGTTACATTAGGATGAGTCTTGTGTGTCTCAAGATTTCTTTCAGCTACATCAGTTGAAGCTCTAGAGAGTTGGGCTATGGGGACGTATGGTTCAACCTCCTGGACATGCAATGTCTTGGGTTTTATTTCCTTGGGCAATATCTCAGGGACTATGGCTTGAGTGGTAGGGCTAAGAGTTGGTTTTTGCGTTGTAACACCCCCAGTCCCCCAATCAATAGTGCATTTGGTGGCTATCATCCACGTGCGGCCTAGGTTTATATTACCCTCCATAGTTCCAGTAGGCATGACCAAAAAGTCTTGAGCTACAATTCCATTGTCATAACTGACAGAAGTGTGCCAGATTCCAAAAACCGTAGTTTTTTTCTTGTTGACACCCTTGACTTGGATAATACTCTCAGATAGAGGTGGCTTCCCTAACTGACACCACACCCCATAGGATAGCAGATTATATTTAGCACCCGTGTCCAATAAGGCGTTATATAGCACTTTTCCATAGGCACTATTTAACTCAATGGGGTATCGTAGAGGTGTGTCAGAGTCCAACCCATCCTCTTCGATTTCCACGTGGAATGCATTTGTGACCCCAAGGTTAGCCTCTCGTTTTTGTCTCATACGTTGTTGTCGCTCCTTAGCCTCAGCTTGAGCTTGTATCTTGTTTAACTCGGTTTGTGCTTTGGCGGCCTTTTTTTGATGAATGGCCCGTAGTTCTTCTTGGCTTAAAGGATCATAATATCTTTTGAATTTACTCCCATTGAGGAATCCAATGGTTTCAACTCCATCAAGAGTTTCCACACGAAGGGTACCTTGTGGGGTAATTTCACATACTCTATATGGTCCTTTACCAGCATATTTCAACTTTTTCTTCTCTTTACGTACTCCATACATAAGGACTTTATCACCAACTTTGATGTCCTTGTCCTTCACATGGCGATCAAACCACTTCTTTCTCCTATCCTTTTCCACAAGAGCATTTTGCACAGCCAACTGTCTCTCTTCGTCTAGTTTTTCTAAGATAAACAAACGCTCGGTTAAGGGGTTACCATTCCATCCTTCTTGCGAAGCTACCCTAAGACTAGGAATGACAAACTCCCAAGGCATAACCGCTTCTTGGCCGTATACCATTTTGAATGGCGTACAATTAATAGCCACTTTATAAGCAGTACGATAAGCCCATAGAGCAGATGTCAACTTCAAATCCCAATCAGTGCGATGAGCTTCTACCGTCTTGGTTAAAATAGAGATTAGAGTCTTGTTGGTGCTCTCGGCTTGTCCATTAGCTTGCGGGTAATAAGGTGTAGACTTATGGTGGGATATCATAAAGGTTGTGGTAAGCTCTCTTATTACCTCATTTATAAAATGGGTACCATTATCACTAACAATTTCAAAAGGGCAACCAAATCTTGTGATAATGTTCTCAAAAAGAAACTTAGTTGTTGTCCTCGCGTCAGCTTTTTGTGAAGCCTTAGCTTCAGCCCACTTTGTTACATAGTCCGTAGCAACTAGAATATATCGAGATTCAGTGTTGCGAGCTGCGGGACTAATTGGACCTACAAAGTCTAAGCCCCATTTTTCAAATGGTTGGGTTACTTTAATAGGATGTAAGGGCATTCTGTCTTTGCGTTGTGTGGTCTTGTAACGTTGGCACTCATCACACCCTTTTGTAAAAAGTGATGCATCCTTAAATAAAGTTGGCCACCAATAGCCTGATTGCAGCACCTTTCTAGCAGTCAGGTCTCCTGAAAAATGTCCTCCTGCTATGCCCATATGTGCTTCTTGCAAGATATACAAATATTCATCCTCGCGGGCACAACGCCTAAGAATATCGTCCTTGCCTAATCTATACAGAGTTCCGGCAATCAAACAATAGGGTTCACATTCTTTTACTAGCCTTCGAGCGATATCCTTACGAAGTTCCTTGGGTGGAAAACCATTAACTAAAAAGTTAACAATGTTCTCACTCCATTCAGGCATAGTCTCAACTATGAATAGGGAAGTATCGGGTAATTCATCATCAACTCCTGTAGGGGCTTCACCATTGCGTATGCGAGACAAATGATCAGCCATGACGTGCCTTTTATCGGGTCTCACTACAATCGTGAAATCAAACTCCAGAAGAATTAACAACCATCGTGTGATTCTTCCTGTGGAGCATGGCTTGTTTACCAGATACAGCAACACTTGATGATCCACATAAAATACAAACTTGTTTGCCAGAAGGTAGTAGCGAAATTTCTTTACTGCATAAACCATTGCCAAACCTTCTCGCTCTGTAGTGGTGTAGTTCCTTTCAGCATCGTTCAATTGACGGCTTGCAAAGCTAATGGGATAGTCCAATTTATGTTCTCCTGGTTGAGTGAGAACACACCCAATAGCAAAGTTTGATGCATCAATATGCACATGGAAAATGACATCCCAGTTAGGTGTCCTTAAAATCGGAGCACTTGCTAGTGTTTTCTTCAATTGTTCATAGGCCTGGTCACACTCTTCAGTCCATTTAAATTCAATGAAAAGCTTGTACAAAGGACGTGCTATCTCAGCGAAAAATAAAATAAACCGTCGATAATAACCCACGTGTCCCATGAACCTTTGAACTCCCTTGTAATTGGTTGGTGGTGGTAACTCTAGAATCACTTTAATTTTGCTCTCATCGGTTGAGATACCATTCTTGGATACTATATGCCCTAAAATAACTCCATGCTTGACCCAAAATTGGCATTTGAACGGGTTCAATGAGATACGATATAACCTACATTTTTCAAACACCTTCCGCAAACATGATAGATGTTATTTCCAAGAAGAGTAAACACAAAGGTCGTCTAAGAAAGCTTCACAAAACTCTCTCAAATATTCTTTAAAAGCAGTGTTTATTAATCGTTGGAATGTAGCAGGGGCATTTGTTAAGCCAAAAGCCATCACACGAAATGCAAACACGCCAAATTCTGTGATGAAGGCAGTTTTAGCTTGGTCCTCTAGCGCTATCGTGATTTGGTTGTAGCCTGAGTACCCATCTAGAAAGATATAAGCTTCCTTGCCTGCAACTCTTTCGAGTACATGTTCGGAATATGGTAGGGGGTAATGGTCTCTTCTAGTAGCTGCATTAACTTTTTTGAGGTCCACGCACACCCTGAGTTTCCCATTCTTTTTTGGCACGATAACTATTGGCGACACCCATTCAGAGTGTTCAAGAGGATATATGAACCCACATTTGATAAGCTTTTCTAGTTCTTCTTGAATGATCTTTGCGTACTTAGGATTCATCGGGTAGGGTCTTTGTTGTACGGGCTTCGCAGTGCTAATCATAGGGATTGTATGTTGGATCACAGAAGGCGGAACACCTTTCATATCATGGTATGTCCAAGCGAATACGTCCTTGAATTCCTTGAGAAGCTCTTTGAGGACCGCCTCTTCAACTTCTGTGAGGTCTTGGGCAATAAAAACAGGTTTTGATTCTTCACCGGGGTCAGCTAATTCTATTTCTTTAACTATTGTCGGACCATCATAGATTCCATTATTCCCATCGATAGGTATTCTTTGGGCTTTTGTGTACACAACCTTTGCTTCCCCTGTGGTGTAAGATTTGAAATGTTCTGGTGCAGGATGCAAGTCTGTGGATTCTGGTTGTGCGTTGGTTTGTGCTTCCATTTCTGCTTTCTTGTGTTGTCGAGCTAACTCTTGGTTTTGACGCCTCCTTGCAGTGCGGCTCAACTTTGGCTTGTCTATGATCTCTAATTGGGCTATGTCATGGGGTCGTGGTCTACACCACATAACATTTTGGAGATATTCACCCCAATTGTCTACCAATTTTCGATGAGCATCACATGCTCCTATATAACTGAGCCATTCTGCTGAGGATCTCTTCTTGTTTATCCTAGCACGTACATTGGCTCGATATCGACGCCTCTTAAGGTTTTTCTTTTTCTTATTTGAGACCTGCTTTTGATTTGCATTTAGATCTGGCTCACTAAAGGAGTCCTCGTTGGTGTCCTCTTCACCCTCGGAGGAGCTATCATCGGTTGATGTGCTCGGTCCTTCCGAATGTTTTGACTCTGAACTTGCTCCACTCTCTAATTCATGAGATTCAGAATCCGTTTCACTCTGGGAGTCAGTGTCCAAGTCGTGTTGGTCAAAGTCTTCTATTGAGCTATCGGTGTCACTGTCAGATTGGTCCACAATTGCCTTGCCCTTAGAAGATGCATGTATGGCACTTATCATGTTCAGAGGTGCAATTTGTGGTACCTCTTCCCCCTTTGGTGTGACCCAAGTGGTTCCTCTATTTCCCCAGGTATCTATGGTTGCAGCTAGGTGTACCCAATCCACATTGTCCGACTCAGTCATCCCAGGTAGGATATCCATATAAGGAGAATCTTGGCCAATGTCTGTGTCCTTCTTACAAGTGTAACAATATTGTAGTGGGGCCGAGTGAACTGTGGTGTCAGAGCGATGATCAATAATGGTTTTACTCCCTAAGGGGTGTACCTTACCAGTCACCAAATCCACTCTAAGGACAGAGTCTTGGAATTGCAAATAGACATGATTTTTAGACCAATCATGAACCATTTGTGCTTCCCTCATGAATGGTCGTCCTAAAATCATTTCATATGACATAAGGTGTTTAGAGAAATCCATTACAATGAACGTATGTCATACCTTGTATCCTAGAACTTTGATCTTAAGATCCTTGAGCATCCCCATAGGTTTGGCTATGGTACCATTTGCCATCTTTACCACAATGTTAGTAACACTGAGGCGGGGTTTTCCCATGGATTCCCAACAATCTTTTGTAACGATGCTAACTCCCGCACCACCATCAAGAATTCCCTTTATAGTTAATCCCTTGGTAGTGATGGGTAGGGTCGCATTAGACTCGTCGCCTTCAAAATACTGTCCTAATTCGTTAATGGGTACCTCGATCACAGACTCGTGTCCATCTAAGTCAAGTGATTGCACATGATTTTCCTCATCAATCATAATCGAGTCAGGCCTATTTGGTTGCGCAAACTGCGGTAATCCCGTTCGTAGCTCTCCGTTAAGGAATGCTCGAAGTGCAAGGAATTACTCAGGATCTCCATATAGCTTTGCTATGATCGTGGTTCGGACCTCAGAAGACATGAAGTCCACTAGTTTGGCAACATTCATTGGCGTTTTGCAGGGTGTAGGTCCTTGACTAGGAACTGGTGAGGATGGAATCTCATATTCCTCAATGGGATCAGGTATTCCTTCGTTAAACATCCTTTCCAACAAGAAGGGTGTATACTCACTTTCTGATGTCCCGTCCTCACTCCCTTCTTGGATGATACTAGATATGGCTAACGGTCTATGGTTCATGTGGGGTGGATGAACTTGCGTGGGAAACACTGTGTCATGAATTTTGACATGCATGGGTTCTGGTTCTAGTTTCCTTTGAGTCTCCTCCACTAAACCTCTTAGATGTTTCACCTGCTCAATCTCGTCTACTGGGTTTGGGTACGTCCCAATCTTCTTTTTCGATTCTTCCCTTTTTGCCCCTGCGGTTTATCTTGGGGGTCTTGGATTGGATTTGGAAACACTTGTGGTGTTTTCAGAGGCTCTTTATGATTTTCTCTTATTCGTTTTCATTTGGTTCCATGTTACGGTTTTCTTTGTCGGTCTTTCCCTTTGTGGTATTGGTTCTAGTCTCCATTGTCTCGACTGAATCTGAATCATCCTCGAGGTCATTCATATACACGGGGTCATCTCCTGTTCCTATGTTTGTTTTGGAACTTGGCTTTGAATTTTCCGTATTCTGCGACTTCTTCCTTCGTGTCTTCTTTTTCTTTGCTTGGATAACTGACGCGGTATCTCTCTCTTCGAGGATATGTCCTGGCCCTTGAAGCATGGACCGTGTAATCACATAAGCGGGTGCGACGGGTGGTATTGGCGATGTCACACTAGCAATTTCGACCAAATTTAGGGGTGTGATTTTAGGCGCATTTGGGTTATAGGGACATTGGGCAATCAAGTGATCTATGCCACAACGATTACATGTGAGTATTGTCATTGCAGACGTGCTCCCTTGATTCATTTGCATCTGTGCAGCATTCTTTTGCAGCCTAATAGGGCACTCCGCTGCTCGATGTGGTCCACCACACTCGTAGCATTGAAGAGGTGGCCTCCTAGCCTGGGTGTTGATATTTTGACCTCTGGATGCGAGAGCAGCAGCTTGATAAACCGGCTTGACTTGCCCCCAACAATCTTCAATGTAGTATATAGGACACTCTTCCAATGTATCAAGTCCGTAGGCAATACTAGTGTCTATTTCCTCCTCACAGCCATCTGCATAAGCATTTGATGGCTCGCAACCCACTTGGTTCATAGGGGCGACTCTTGGATGCGGGGGCTGCGGTCCTAGCACAGGAGGTGGTAGCGGTGTAGCTTGTACAACATTTTGAGATCTAGGAACCATGTGTTGCGGTAGTTGCTCAACAGGTGGAGTAGGCATCAATACAGGAGCTCGAGGCGCATCCGTCCAAGCTACAGGTGGTCTATTTGCCATCATACGTTTGATCATTAAACAATCCTTAGCTTGGTGACCATACCTACCACATGCGTTGCAAGTTCCATTAAATTTTACTCTAAACGTAGGGCACTCACTAGTGCTATGTGGACCTAAGCAAATGGAACACCATTGTTGCTCCCTTCTTGGATACATGTGACTATTTTGAGGGGGTCGATTATCCTTAAGAGACTCTTGGATTGCCTTGGTGAGGTCTGTCAAGAATGTCTCAAATACCTTTGGCTCATTGGCAATGGGCTTTGCAGTCATGGGTTCATACTCAATGGCTTGTGAGCTAGTGGATCTCGTGTCAGTAGACACCCTCATGTCTGCTATCATCAAGTTGTCCTCTAATTGGATTGCATTGGCAGTGACATCTTCCCAGGTTGTGATACCTCTAATCACTAGTCCATTATAGATTCCTTCATTCCTCAACCCTTGAATGAATCGATCAAGCAGTTGGTTATTGTTGAAGCGCTCATTTACAGGGCAGCGAGAGTTTAAGTGCTTTAGACGACTAATGAAGTCCCTTACTGACTCTCCTTCCTTACGTTCGGCCTTCTGTAGCTGAGATGCTACACCCCAAAGCACACCTTCTCGTATGTACTCCTTTAGAAACAACCTTCGAAGGGTAGGGTAGATTGTTTTCTCGTCCACCCTTAGGGTCCTATACCAATCTCCAGCCTTCCCACTTAATGTCAAGCTTAAGGCATTGCACTTATGTAGTTCGTTGCGTTCCCCTAAGGAATCACATACTTGTTCAAACACTTCAATGTGTTTTCTAGCATCTTCGTCCCCATTGAATTTTTACATGAGTTTGGCAATTTGTACTGCCTTACTTCTAGGCTCTCTATCAGATGCGTGACGCATATTTTCCGCGATAGATCGACCTATGGTTTGAGCAAACGCTGCCAAGTCACCTATGTGAGGAGGCAGGGCCGGTGGAGGTACTCTTGGAATCATATGTGGGAGAGGAACGGGTACCGGTCTTGGCATATGTGTGGATGATGCAGGATATGGAACATAACCGGGCATAGGTCCACTTGGATAAGAGCTAGGGAGCGGCACTCGAGGAGCATAAGCAAGTGGTACAATTGGAGGTGTGGGGGCCATGTGTGCATAAGGGGCTAGAGGCACATATGGTCGAGGCCCCATATTAGGTACTACGACACTAGGTAGTGGCACTGCGCTAACCGTAGATGTCATCGGTACATTCTCTGTCAGGCTTATCCCTGGAGTGAGCACTGTGTTTTCCTTGATAGAGGGTTGAGCCAAGTTAGGGAAGCTAAAGTTTTCGCTTGGAGGCTCAGATTGCATAGAGACCCCAGGTGAAATGATGTAAGATGGGTCCATGGAGCTCATTAGAGGAGTCTCCATTTGTGATAGAGTAGGCTGTTGAGCCTCTCTCGTATCCAGAAATCTCATGGGGCCAGTTGAGAGTATATTTACCCCTCGGTTTTGCCTTTCTGATTGAATAATGCCATGGATAACATTACAGATCATTTTCTGTTGATCTTTGATGCTCGTGGCACTAGAGGTGGATTGGACAATCTCTATCCATCCTACATGGTAGGCGTGGCCAGAGTGTAGATCCGTCAACACCTCAGTGTCGAGGTTGTATGTCCAATGATCATTAATGAACCATCCTTCTAGAGTCGACGTGTTAACGGTTTCTTGTGATGTAGAAGCAATATTGCTCCCCGTGGTTTTACTTGTCACCAACGGTACTCTAGAGGGAACTTCTGAAGGAGGCAGCTCAACAGGGCCTTCTTGGTAAGAAGTTGGTAGGATATCCACATGGACACTCTTTGGGGGTGTGGGGCCCACGTGCGATGTGAAAGGAGATTCCACTTCCCCACCCCCTTCGTGTGCTTCATTTGCATCAGGTTCCGAGCGAGTAGCTCTACCTAATGTTTCCATGAAACGGCTAAACATACTAGTACTAGGTTGTGGAGCTTCGGGAGGTGCATGGCCTTCTCTCTCAGTGTTTTGGGTAGGGTATGCTTCCATGATTTCTGAGTCGGAGGAGGAATCACTAGTGGCTATTTTAGGGTCTTGGGTGGTGCTACCTTGTGTCCCCGCTGAGGGTCTAGAGCTTATCGTGGATGGGTAATGGGTGTCCGTATGAACAGAGGCACTACCAATGTGATCGTGCTCTAACACTCGCCCAGAGCGTAAGTGTATGTGCTTTTGATACCCTAAGGTGTCAAAAAGCTGCTCTAGGAGGCCTTGTGACTAGTTTTTAGCGTGTTTTTTGTTTGTTTTTTTGCTAGATTTTTTAGAGCGTGTCGTGGAATGGGCCGTGTGATAGCTCGAAACGAGCGTATCGCTAGGAGGGACGCGCCGTGCTTTACAGCCCTCCGTTTGGTCACTCTATGCCCTCGGAATCCCTAAAACTGTCAATTTCCAGTAGGGAACTAGGCCCAAACTAGAAAGTCTAAGGGTGCAAGTGGGAAGAGAAAGGAGGAGAGTGGAGGACTTGTCCCACATGCTCTCATTCTCTCTTGAGGGAGTAGGGTATATATATAAGAGTAAGTCTAGTATATATCATAAGATTGAAGACTGAGGCCTGGGCTTGGGCTTGGGCTTGGGCTTGGGCTTGGGGAAACGATCCTGATCTATCTTTTATACAAACCAACCCGTCCGTTTTAAGAGTCACGTTTTTTATTTTCGAAAAATTTCGCCGCCCGCTCGCTCGCTTTTTTATTTTCCGTTTTTTTTTCCCAGAATTTTTTTTTTCACAAAAAACTTTTTTTTTTTGATGCAGAAAATACAGAAATTGAAAACGCAGAAATTGAAAATGCAGAAATGCAGAAAATTGAAAAAACGCAAAAATGCAGAAAATTGCAGAAATTGAAAACGCCGAACTTGAAAATGCAGAAATTGCAGAAAATTGAAAAAACGCAAAAATGCAGAAAATTGCAGAAATTGAAAACGCCGAACTTGAAAATGCAGAAATCGCAGAAATTGAAAAAACGCAGACAATAGCAGAAATTGAAACTTGACAGCAAATGCAGAAAACGCAAAAAACAGAAATCTCCACACACTCCTTCCCTGCCTTTCCTATGATAGAAATTGCACCACAAGAAAGCGTAAAGTGCTAACCGAGCTTAGTGTAGGGCATATCCCCGGCAGCGGCGCCAAAAATGTGCGCTCCTTGCCGCACTGTCGAAGCAAGGGACTTGCCAATACACCATATGCGAGCCACAAACGGCTCCAAGCACACAACAAGCCTAAACTAGCAAGCTCAAGAGAACAAAGGGTGTGTCACTCACCGCTCTACGCTCGCCTTCGTGGTGGATTCCTCGTCGCGATGAAGAAGAAGCTGCAGTCGTGCCACGCTCAACCGCTTCGCCGCCGTCGTGCCTTCGTAATGCTCGATCGCACACATACTCTCCCTCTCTCTCTCTCTCTCACACACACACACACACACACAAGGAGGTGAAGAAGAAGAAGATGGAGATGGAGCAAGAGCACTCTTCTATTGCACAAATGAGAGAATGAGTAAAAATTAGGTTTAGTTGGCTTTTATAGGAGCTCACCCCATTCACACTTGGGCGCCCATGCTTAGCCAACTAACCCTAGCATGTTCGTGTTAGAGTGCGCCTCTCATCGGCGATCACTCTACCTTTCCCTATTGGACCGACAAGCCCGGTACCTGACTCTACCGAATACATAATACACGTCCGTCGTAGGTGATGGGGTGTCCGTGAGCCGTGAGGGTTAACACTTAATCTGAGGATGTGCCATCATCTCTTGCTCAACTGTACCTCTTCCCAAAAAAAGCTGTCGAACACTAGGAGGTGGGGACAGTGGCGGAGACACCCCCGGATTGCTTACCGGAGACGGTGGTGGAGCAACCTGTGTGGGTGAGAGTGAACGTACGACAGGAGGACATGACTGATTGCGTGGAGTACGCCTCACCCGCCGCAACCGCCTACCACGCACTGAGCTTGGTGATGGAGATACAGATTCCTCCGCCTGTGGTGAAGAAAAAACAAATTCATCCGAACCGCCTCTCCTCCGACGTCTTCCTACAATTGGAACCACAGGGTCAGGCGGACCCTGCAACCTAGTGCGCATGCATATTCATTGCAGGTCGTCCATCATGCATCTTGGTCACCAGATGTAATGGATATTTCCCACACAGGAGCAATAGGCATTACGGGAATGATTACCCTCAAACTGCCTTACATTATGTGAACATTAAACACATAGAAATAGGATAGAAGATAGTACATAGTACACGGGAACAGAACACCTCCTGCTTCATTCATATGTAATCCGGACACACAGAGTTACAACAGAAGATGTATGGATAACATAAGGTAAGGTACATCAAAGACAGGTATGCCCCCCATATACAACCGTTGCTCCAGCGCAGATCGAGAACGGTGCACACACTCCTCCTGTCCCATGATATCTTGTGAAGAATTTCCGCCACGGCCGCCGCATGACTCCTGATCCGCAATGTCCAGACCTCCGTAGGACCGCATTGTGCGACTTATGCCGTAACATCCGCACCAGCGTGGATCACTAGAGGGAGATAGATTGCACCCTGTGAAGCTGCCTTGGTCACACACAATCATCATCTAGCTTTTCCCACCTTCCAAAATGAAAATTGAACCTAAAAAAAACTCTCTCTAGCCATACGCGCCGGCGTGGATGGCTAGAGGGAGTTAGTTAGGACTTTATTAAGAGCTGACTCCTGCCTAGGGGGATTGGCAGTAGTGGGGAAATGATCACCAGTCGCACCTGGAAAAAAATTATGTCGTAGTTCTCGAACGCTCACTACTACCTTGTGAAAGTGGAGGTGGTAAGAAAATTTTATGGGTAGATGCCTATCCACCTTAACTTTCCCTGCCTTCAACACGTAGATACTCGTCCATCCGAACTTTTCTTGCACCATCTTGGCCTACCTTGGCATACTACTAGCTGCAAGATTCTCCAATTTCCAAAAGTTTTTGGCACCTTTTCTAAACCCATTGGAAGAGGCCTACTTTTAGTGGAAGTAGCAATGTAGCTTCACAGGCATGGCTCAGTGCATGCATTCATACTGTGTGACCAAGGCAGCTTCACAGGGTGCAATCCATCTCCTCACTACCCCCAGGCATGCGGACATGCAGACTTCACATTGTGAAGTTTTTGTCCAAGTTACGACCAATTGATATTGTGCTAATTCTTTCTATCTTTTGTGGTGCGTATGCCGTATCAACTACCTCATTTTTGTGCTAATTTGTTTGATTTAATGCTTCTTTTAGTGCTAGGCTTCATTATGGCTGGGTCTGCCCATGAGCTTTGTGCTGATGTATGCTCATGTGTGTGTGCATGTGGTGAGTGTTGTGTTGGGGAGCATATGTTAGTAGGCTAGTTCTACACCCACTATTGGGCACTGGTAACATTAGTGGGGATGTCGTGGTATTTAGTCAATACTATGCATGATGGAGCGGATGGTTATATTGTCTTGTAGGTGACTACCATGGGTCTATACCTTGCACTTTCCTTTAAGGGTGAATCTGGGCTTATCCTGGATTCATCTAGGTATAAATGACTAAGTGAGTGCATTCATACTGTACATCCCCCAACACCCCAACATCAACATTCCTTTTACAATAGCCTTGCATTTAGCCTATTGTTGTAACGTCTAGATATAAAAGAAAGTGTTAGCTTTTGAAGCAACAAATGAGATACGAGCCAGTGGGTGAATTTGGGCTTATCCTGGATTCGTCTAGGTATATTTTATAGTCGTATAGCGGACATGCAGACTTCACATTGTGAAGTTTTCGTGCGAGTTATGAACAGTTGATATTGTGCTGATTCTTTCTATCTTTTTTGGTGCGTATGCCCTATCAACTACCTCATTTTTGTGCTAATTTTTTTGATTTAATGATTCTTTTAGTGCTAGTCTTCATTATGGCTGGGTCTGCCCTTGATCTCCGGAGTCATGAAAGAAACTCAGTACATTGAACTTTGTGTTGATGTATGCTCATGTGTGTGTGCGTGTGTTGTGTGTTGTGTTGGGGAGCATATGTTAGTACCTAGTTCTACACCCACTATTGGGCACTGACGACGTTAGTGGAGATGTTGTGGTATTTAGTGCTGATGGTTATATTGTCTTGTGGGTGACTACCATGGGTCTATACCTTGCTCTTTCCTTCAAGGGTGAATCTAGGCTTATCCTGGATTCATCTAGGTATATTTTTTAGTCGTATAGCGGACAAGCAGACTTCACATTGTGAAGTTTTTGTCCGAGTTACGACCAATTGATATTGTGCTAATTCTTTCTATCTTTTGTGGTGCGTATGCCCTATCAACTACCTCATTTTTGTGTGATTTTATGTTTCTTTTAGTGCTAGGATTTGGGCCTGCCCTTGATCTCCGGAGTCATGATAGAAATTCAGTACGCTGAACTTTGTATTGATGTATGCTCATGTGTGTGTGTGTGTGTGTGGTGTGTGTTGTGATGGGGAGCATATGTTAGTACCTAGTTCTACACCCACTATTGGGCACTGACAACGTTAGTGGGGATGTCATGGTATTTAGTCAATACTATGCATGATGGAGCTGATGGTTATATTGTCTTGTGGGTGACTACCATGGGTCTATACCTTGCACTTTCCTTCAAGGGTGAATCTGGCCTTATCCTGGATTCATCTAGGTATATATGACTCAACGAGTGCATCCATACTGTACATGCCACAATGCCCCAACATCGACATTCCTTTTTACAATAGCCTTGCATTTAGCCTGTTGTTGTAACATCTAGATATAAAAGAAAGCGTCAGCTTTTGAAGCAACAAATGAGATACGAGCTAGTGGTTATGTGATTCGCAACTACAGGTGAGGGTTAGAGATCAAACCCTTGTCTTTATTTTGCACCATAAAGTACCAAACTTGCTTCTATTCTAAGGGAAAAGGTGCCTTTTTCCCTCAAAAAAAGTATGTGTGCATACATATGTATATATACATATATAATAGGCATGATTAGAGATAGGTGAAAAGGAAAAATAAAAACCAATGTACTTGACAATGGAGCACTATGAACATCACCATACAAAAAGCAACACATCATGACGTGAAAAATAATATAATTAGAAAGCTAGAGTTGAGCTAGATGTTTATAGATGCATACAAACATTTGCTCGGGTTTGTCTTTGCTCAAAAAAACTCGCTTGGTGCGTGGTAAGACTCATCCTAGGATTATATATACTAAGCCATTTCAAGGGCATCAAATCAACTTGATCGTATCCCTTGAATTCTCAAGTCGGTGGTCCTTTTTTAGCTGCCATATCAAGAATTATGTTATTTACTTTTAACCCCCATTTGCCTATCACATCAGGGTTTTCAACTTGTAAATACCGAGTTTCATTTTTATCCATGTACATTTTTCCTTTTGTTTGCCCTGATTTCCTCTTTAAACTCTATGCCATGGTCATCAATGCAAATAGCATACTCTTCATTAGGATCCAGGTAAACCTGAGCTCCATGGTGATTAGTCTTATAAAAAGAGAGTATGTGCTTATACCGCACTGTTGTTTTGGTTTCTGAATGAGTTGAATAGGAATACATTTTAGATGTTGATTATGAAAAAGTGTATGAGACTTTTTTAAAAATAATGTGCAAGTGATCGCTTTGATGAACACTCTCTTTAGTGGATACTCTACTAGTGGTCTCTCCAAATATGCCTTGATTTGCTAGTATACGACCAGATCTAAGGTTCATATAGACTTGTAAAGCCCTGGATAGAGTACTTATCATCGGATTGACTTGTTATCAATTTCTTCCTCTTGACTTGATTGCAAATTCTCTCAAGCTTTCAATTCCTTGTTTGCAACCTGATTCCTGTATCAATTTTAATCAAGTTAGCTATTCTTTCACAATGATTGTACAATTTTTGCTAACTATTGTGACTGGTTTATGTGTATCTCTTCAATTTGAGCTAAGTGAGTCAGCAATTGAGATTTTCAGATTCTACTTTTGCAAAAAGCCAAAGGACTAATTTGCATGTACTAATTTGGATCCGATTGAACCCAAAATTTCCTAGCGGCCTTGTATTATGTTGGTCTAACACTATACAAGTCCAAAAGTGCAAAGTGGTGTCTCTATGTATCAGAAGTAAATAATCGTGATTATTTACTTTCCTCAATTTTTTACACTTTTTGGCTTGATTTGCCAAGTATGAAACTTGTTAAGATCTCTGGACAAGTTTCACTAATTTTGAACAAAATTTGTTCAAGTTATCAATTGTTTCGTGTCCGCAGACTCAATTTTCAAGAATGTGGCTTAAGTCTCACTTTTGTGATCCAAATTTCACCAAATTTGATTTGTGTGGTCTATTTGATATGCTTGACCTTGTGGTATCTTCAAATGTGCAAAAATGTCTAGTTCTATAGCAGATGCAAATAATCATGATTATTTATTCCTACTATTTTTTGCAAGTTTTGTCACAATCTTGACACATATCCGTTAATCAGCTTAACTTAAGCTCCCTAGCCAAGTTTCATCAAGTTTGGATAATTTTTGTTCAAACGGTCAACAGTTTTGTGTCTGCAGACTAACTTTGCAAATTTGGCCACAATTTTTACTTCAATGATCCAAATCTTACCAAATTTGGTTTGTAGGCTTAATATAACATGCTAAAACTAGTGGTATGTTGGGTTGGTCAAAAAAGTTGAAAAATGGGACAAAAGTAAATAATCGTAATTATTTACTTCTGGTAAATTTTTGCATCTTTTTGGTCATTTGAGCATGTACACTTGTTTATCACATCAATATAAGCCTATAAGTCAAGTTTCACTGTGTTTGAACAAAATTTTTCCAATTTAAACTCAAGTTCTCGACAATCAGTAGAGAATTCAAAATTTACCAAGTTTTTGGCTAGTTTGGTGATCCAAATTCTATGGGCCTTTACAAAAGATGTTTGTACACATGCATAGAGTCTTTAGTATCGACCTTGGCCACTTTTGAGCTGAAAGTAAATAATTACTATTTACTTTAGGCAAAAAATGAGCACTTTTTAGAACTTTTTCACTAGACAGTTTTTTCATGAGCTATTTTCAGCCTCCGAGTCAAGTCAAAACTTAATTTGACCTGAAATGTCAAGAAAAAGTAAATAATCTAAGTTTTTGCAAACTCTTGAAATTTTTACCTCAATGCGTCCTTAAGCCTACCCACTGGTTCATACAACTTTTAAAGCATAATCCCCAGGCGGATTCAATGGTTGACAGTCTTTTGGTGCTATTTCTAGCCGTAAATTTGAAATTTTGCAACTTCACATAAACAACTCACAATTGATTGTTTTGGATATAAAAAAATTCTGAAATTCCACCTTGGATTCTACTTACCCTACTCCTAGGTTCTACTGCAATGGGGTCGTGGAAAGTGTCCACAAACACTTATTTTCTTGTTTTTATGGTTTTTTGAGCCTTGATCTTAAGACTTGTCTCATCCATCAATCATTCTCAAAATCCTAAACTAATCATACAATCCTAAAATCCTAAAAGGTACTTAGCAAGTACAACCTACTTCCAAGATACCTTTACACAGCAAAAGACAACAATCTTAAGCTATGCGGTTTTGGAAAGAAAGTTTTGACTCTAGGTGATCCTAGAGGAAGTTTTAACACTAGTTTGGTACCAAAACATGACACTTAAGTGTCCTTTTTTTCAAATTTAAATTAAATGCTACTTGCATTAGATACTTTACTTAAGAAAACCCTCTTGATATGCTTAAATATGTTAGCTAGGGGGTCTTTTACAAATATAGTCTTGCATTTTAGAATCTACCATGATCAAGAACTATACTCATCAAGTTGACCTTCGTAAGACTGCAATTGATGGTTTGAAGAAATAAACTTTAGAAGCTCAAGAAAAAATGAAGCGACCTTGTACAAAATTTTACGTGTCTTTTCCACAAATTTTCTATATATAATTGAAAGTTTCATGTGCAAAAAATTTGATTTGGGAGTATATAAAATAATGGAAAGTTCTATGTCTTTGATATAGCCATTTCAAGCATATTGTTGTATACAAAGAAAATTATTTTTTTGATGTATTTGTGAGTTTTACAAAGTGATACATTGCTTACCCTTTACATTGAGGACTCACTTGGCATGCAACAATTATTGGATTTGGTATGCAACAATTATTGGATTATTTTAAATATTCAAAACTACATAAGAGATAACTTTGATATTTTCATTCTTGAGACATAATCATTCAAAACCTGCTCAAATAATATCAAAATTTCTATGTAGATCAACTAAATGTATCAAATTACGTGGTACACACACAATTGGGGTGCTCAAAACCTTGGTTTTAATGTTACTATGGAGAACTCAAGATTTTCAAGAGTTTTTGCACGATAAAAATTTCAAGATAGAGTTCAAGCAACGAGATTTAATTGAGTTAAGGAGCACAAAAAATATGTAGTTTCTTGGTTTCAACATATAAAGTCATTTGTAGTTTTCAAATTGCATTAGAATAGCCCCAATTCCACGAGGGGACCTTTGGAAGACCAAAATTATGCTCTTAGCCAGCACGTGCTCAAGTATGAAATTATGTCTATAACTTGCATGTGACTTGGAAAATTGTCTTTAAAGTGCATTCCATTGTTTTGTAACACTAAGTGCTAACACTTGGATTTTATAAACATAGAAAAGGCCACCTCTACAAAAAGATATAAAAATTTTATGATTTTTTTGGGGATAAAACAACTTGAAATTTCACTAGAAGTTATGACTTAGAACTTACCAAAATTCTATCCATGCGGATTGTATTTTGACATGGAACAAAATCCATTGTTTTCTTTCCCTCATAACCAACCTATGGTACTTCAACAAGGTATAAAAGATTTCTTTCTAGCTTGACAAATAAATTGCCAAAACTTGGAAGGATAACACGACACTTTAGTGTCTCAGGACACTTAAGTGTCCAATTACAGAACTAGTGTTAAAGGATAACTTCAAAAGAAGCTCGTGTTTTTCCTTAGTTTAGGTCTCTTCGATCCCCGACAGTGATGCCAAATGTGGGATGGGTGTCTAACCTCAGTCCTATCTTATTGCAGGCGTAGTAAGAACCACGAATATAATTATCAATCCATGGGACAAAGCTGACTTAACTAGTGCATAGAGGCTACAAAGAGGTTGTCAATATCTTGGAAAACAACATATAACTTGCATCTATCTCAAGCTACACTCAAATGACAGAAATCACCTAAAGCTAGTCGCTCATTGGCAAACAAATCACATTTGTTACATTATCAAACGACAATTAAACGTTACTAAACTTCTAGGACATGGCTATAAGACCTATGCACATATGATTATGGTCTCAAATCTCACTTTAGGTCAAGTGCAAAAATTTTGTTATTAATAGCAATGAGTTTTTGACCTAGTCGTTTTCGACCCAGACTGCATCTAAATGCTTAGCAATGATGCCCCCTATACTGAGTTTTTGATTTTAAAGCTTAAATTCCTACTTATAATGAAATTAGGCCACAAGTCGGTGACGCCAAAAGCTACGGATTACCATGAAATGCTTCCATCAATGCGTAGAGCTCTTACCTGCGGTTGCAACACAACAAACGACACTGTAATGTGACAACCAGAAAGGGAGTAGGATGCATGAGAAGTGAGCGTCGTTAGCTCACACTGTGTTTCATTACCCAAAAGATTATGAAAAAACTTACAAAAATTGGCTTTTATACCTTAGTGAAGGTTTTTGTAGTCAAAACTAATAATCTGGGAGCTCTAACTAAAGACAGGTTGATACGATCTGGAAGCTTGTAGCCTTGGCTCATCAATAACAATGTTTATCTAGAAAGTAGGAGTTACAATATTTCCGATCCATCAAAATAATAAGTGTTTTTACAATGAAAGCTCAAAAAAATGTTATTCGAGTTAGCTTGCTACTAACAGTAATTCTGCATCTTCGCATCAAACTCCACTTCTTCATCGTGTAATGCCTAATGCTCCGCAATGGAGAAATAAGCACTATGGGAATGGATACCCTCACACTTCCTTACATTATATGAACAACAAGGTAAATGAAGACAGAATAGAAGACAATACACAAGAACAGAACACCGTCTTCTTCATTGTTATGTAACAGAACACAGAATTACATGAGAATGATATATTGATTGCCTAAGAGATATACACAAAGACTGGTATGCCCCCAAATACACCCATTTCTCTAGCGCAGATCAAGAATGGTGCAAAACCCCATCCTATACCATGATATCTTATGAAGAACTGTCCCAAAGCCGCATGAACTCCTAGTCCATAATGTTCGGACATCCGCAGGACCTCAATGTGCATCTTATGCTGTAACACCTGGCACACATGGTGGATTGTGCGAACCCATAGCTTTAGCCTCTCCATGTTGAAGGCTCCAATTGCTGCTCCTCTTCTCGTTCCGGTGAGGAGGAAATATCAATGTAGCCAAATCCCCGAAAATCTTGCCAATGGGCCCTGTAAACCTCCACCAGCAACTGTCAATCTATCTCAGGCTGCTCTGGCCAAGGATCCCTTGGAATGAATTGCTTTGGCAAGGAAACAGACTGAGGGGCCTATGGTAAAGGGGCAAGAGGGGTATGAATAGGGTAATAGCGAGCCAAATATCTGTTTAGAGCAGGCCAAAAAGGTGGACATGGGAGGAGACTAAGTGAAAAATAATGAGCCACTGTCTCCACCCAAAAACATACTACAAAGACGACGAATCACTCACTGCAAACAAGAGACATGGGCCTGGGCCTCAGCACATTCTTCTCTAGCTTTCACCCAATCAGAAATATCAAAACCTTCTTGGACAATTCTCTTACCTTTGTCATTAGTCGGTGGTTCAAGCTCGCTCACCACGAGTTGTTGAGCTGGTTGCTGTGTTAGAACCTCATGAGATAGCCTCCAGCTTTGCATTCGACCCTCCAAAAAAAAGTGCAGGTCCTGCTGCATTTCCACTGCTAAGGTATCAAGATCATTCATATTGATCATCACATCACCAGGATGTGATGCTAAATAATTGGCCAGGCTATTTCTGTGTTCACAATCGAAGCATTTTATTAGCCTGCTGCCAGGCTGTACTATCCAATGCTGAGTTTTGTCTTGTCAGCTCCGCATTGCGAGCCTGCAAGGTAGCCACCTTTGTTTTGAGCTTGGTAACTCGTGCCTTAGTTGCCGGTGCTGGCCAAACTAACCGCAGGAAATCCACAATGCGCTACAAAAAGGCTCCACACGCTTGGAGCTAATCCGAGGGATTTGTGGTATGAGTCTCCCAAGGCAGAGTTACTGGATTAGTTTCCACCACAGTGGTAGTTACTCTATTAACATCAGGTTTTTCTGGTTGCGAGGAAGTGTTCGCACCTGTAGAGCCAGTTCCAATCGGATTGGAAGTTGTAGCCCGCTCCTGCATTCTTTGCCGCCAACGTGAAACTGCGGAATCCTCCGACAGTCTCCCACTGATCAGAGACGATGTCGCAGTAGGAGGTGGTGTGGAGACCAAGACTTCCTCCCGTCCTCGATTTTGGCTCGATGTACCTGCAGTAGCCATCTCTTGTGAACCAAAGGCTACCAATGCAGTAGAAACACCAACCACATCCAATACTTGAGTAGGTGTTTGCGACAAACCCTCAGCATGCACGAAACTCGGAGCCTGTGTGGACTGCGTAGTGTTGCGTGCGAGAAATTGATCATCCTTGAAGTGGCACAAAGGGCGAAGGTCAAGAGGAAAAAATTCTTGCAAGGGAAACACCAATGTAAGAAGTTGACTGACCTTTGTATTTGTTGGGGTACTGCGCCCTATCTGCCCCAACACTCGTTGCCATTCTGCTAGCAATCGTTCTCTAACAATCGCTGCCCAAGCCACTGGCCCAAAGTTGGCTGAATGCAATACATTATGCACTTTAGCAGAAATGGTGTAGGTTTTGTCTTGCAACCAAATTGCTTCCATGAACCAGCAATATGCATCTCTTGAACCGGCAATATGCACCAGTGAGCCTTGACAACTTATATTTTCCCTTCACTTTCAATGCAAATTCCAGCTCTGCCTCTACAATAGGAATAACATGGGAAGCGCACACAACATTATCGCTTGGCAGGCAACAACATCTTGAAATTCTTTCAGCTTTTAACTGAATTTGCTGATTCTTGACCTAGACCATATCACCAAGAGATAACTGCTCGATCAAAGCTGTGGCCTGCGGGTGAACATGAATACCCTACTAATCGAGGTTGGCAAAAACACGCAGCTGCAAATCCTGCAACCATGCGTCCACCCATTTGAGAGCCAACTATTGCACAGGAGTAAACGAAATGCACTGTAGCAAGGAGGCCGTCACCGTGGCAAAGACACAAAAAAGGAAAGAAGAATGCGAAAGCGCAGTCTTGCAAAAGCCCTGTAAATAGCACGAACAAGGTATAAGGTATTAACTGCATGCACGGAACCAGTCACAAAGAGTTCTCAAAATAGGGCGTGCCACGGTGTCGCAACCATCATAGCCCTTTTCTCGCCTTTTGAGATTGCATGTTAAAGAATCCCAATCATGATTGAGGTGGCTTTTGGCTCTTGTACCACAGCAAAGGGGCACTGAATTGAGGTAGGTGAAAAATAATGGTGCAGTCAGGAGCCATTCACCAACACAAAAATCACCGCCCCCTGCAAGTCATCCAAATAAAAGGAGGTAGGCACACATGACTAAAAAATCCAGAACGGCCCAAACTACTGTAATTTCAGCTTCTTGGGCATCTTCCCAAGGCACGCATTAAATACAAGAACCAACTGGACCCGCAAAAATTGCCGTGCTTTAGGGAGATCCAACCATTTCTTTCGACGGGACTGCAGATCTTGCACCACCACAAAACTGTGCAATCATTCTTCATCTAGTTCCTGCAAAACATCCAAACAATAAACAATGGAATATTTCGGAAGAAGCCTATCCGCAATCAGCATTTGCAAGCTCGGAACCACATGCTCCACGGGGGTAATTGCCTCCATTTCAAATGCCAATTTGAAAGGAGTTAGTCCTGTTGCCACTTTATATGTTGTACGATAGGCCCATAATGTGGAAGGAAGTTTGACATCCCAATCCGTTCTATGCAAGTTAACTAGCTTTATCAAGATGCGAACTAATTGCTTATTAGTTGATTCTACGTGTCCATTTGCCTGAGGGTAATATGGAGAAGATTTCCTATGTAACACAAAAGAAAATTGTGACATTATCTCCATCACCTTATTCAAAAAATGGCTGCCTCGATCAGTGATCACTAACCAACTCAATAGGACAACCATATCTAGAGAAAATTTCCTTATATAAACACCCAACAATAGAAAACGCTGTATTATCTTTCAAAGGCCATGCTTCCACCCATTTAGTTGCATAATCCGTGGCCGTCAAAATATACCTATTCCCAGTGTTAGCTGCTACTGGTTTGAAAGGCCCAATAAAATCCAACCCCCATTTCTAAAAAGGTTCCAAGGGTAATACTGGCTGTAGAATCATCCTGGACATTTTAGTAGGTTGCCCCAACCACTGACACACATCACAAACCCCTTGCATCTTGAAACAACGTTGGCCACTATAATCCAGATCATAGGACTTTCCTTATCGTGATCAAAGTTGCAAAGTGACCCCCTATAATGCCTGTATGAACCTCCTCCAGAACAGATCCTTGTTCCTGTGGTAGGACACATCTTAGCAGGACATCCGCTACTGTGTGATAATACAACTTCCCCATGACGATCTCAAAATTCCGGCTTCAAATAGCCATCCGGTGATGTTGATGTCTGGGCAAAAATGAAGGCATTTCTCCACTGTCCAAAAAATGAAACATCTTCTCATACCAGGTCTAGGGAATGCTGGGAATCATCCTAGTTGACTGCGTAACTGGAAGCTCATCCGCAACTACTCCTATCAAAAAGAGAGACGCATCAAAAAATTCATCAGCAACCCCCATCGGTGGCTCGCCAGAATCTAGCCGGGATAGGTAATCAACAACCACATATTGGGCTCCGGGATGATGTATTACCTCAAAATCAAATTCTTCTAACAAGAGCACCCATCTGGCTAATCTTCCTATCAGATTTTGTTGACGCACCAGGTATAAGAGAGGCAAATGATCCACATGAAAGAAAAACTGCCGACCCAACAGATAATGACGGAACTTCTTCACCGAGTAAATCATCCCTAAACATTCCCTTCCTGTAACTAAATATTTTTTTTCTACGGATGATAATCTTTTGTTGGCATAATAGATAGGTCAAAACCATCCTTGAGTTTGTTCCTGCATCAGCACACTGCCAATAGCCCTGTCAAAAGCATCCACAAAAACATGAAAATCGTGACCCCAATTTGGAGGGATCATGATCAGAGCTTTGGACAACTGAATTTGTAATCTTTTAAAGGCTAGATCACATTCCTGCGTCCATTCAAAAACATTGGCATGTGTTTTTTGATTAATAGGGATTGCCAAATGTGCACCAAACCTCAAATGCCTCCCATGCCAACGAGCTTGGCCCAAAAATATTGCACATTGCTTCGAATTCGCCGGTGGAGGTGCTTCCATAACTACTGCTATTTTATCCGGATCCACTGAAATCCATCCTCAAAAATTACATGACCCAATAATCTTCCACTTTGCACTGCGAATGCACATTATAGAGGATTTAAACTAAATTTCAGCTCTCTACCTTTCATAAAACATAACCGCAATTGCTTCAAATTCTCTAATTGCGCTCCAAAGACATTGAAATCATCCAGAAAGATTCGCATAAAATCTATCAAATAGAGACCAAAAATTTGAAACATATCCCTTTGAAAAGTTGAGGGCACATTCTGTAATCCAAACCACATTATTGTGCATGCAAAAACGCCCCATGATGCAATAAAAGCTGTTTTTGCCTGATCACCTTCAACCATCCGAATTTGGTTACATCCGCTAAACCCATCCAGAAAAGAAGATATCTCATGCCCTACCACATCATCCAAAATAGAATCCAAAAATGGAAGCGGAAAAGGGTCTGGAACAGTGGCTGCATTCACCTTCGTGTAATCCACACAGATTTGAATTTGCTTGTTTTCTTTGGTACCACCACAATAGGAGAAATCCATTCTGGATTTTCCATAGGGGTAATAAAACCCACCTGCAAAAGGCGATCAATTTCCACCTTGACTTGCTTTGCCTCATTCAGATTCATTCTATATGAATGCTGCTTCACCGGCACTGCATCTGGTTTTAAATGAATCGTATGCTAATAAAACTTTGGATCCAATCCTTTCATATCCACATACTCCCATGCAAAAACATCCTTGAATTCTGTCAACAAATTAATCAAGTCTCCTCGAAAACTACCTCAAGCTGCTTACTAATATGAATGGGCTGAGACTCATCTTGAGCTCCTAGAAAGACCGTCTCCAGTTCATCCTCCTTTACCCTTGTTATTTTACTCATCTGTGATTCAAGCTCACATTCTTGCCTAATAATTTCCTCCAATGGTTCGGGAATAGGCAAGAATTTTTCTTGTCCCCCTGTTTTTGCTATTCCTGGATCCCCTAAAGATTTCCCCTCCAAAATAATAGAAATATCTGCAAGATAGAGAGAAACTAAATCCGGGTTAGCCTTCAAGAATTGTTCCTCTTCATCCTCCTCTAATCCTTCCACCATATTCACTGTCCCGCTATCATCGGCCATGTTGCCTGAACTGGTTGTCTGCATGTTCCCAACATCACCCGAACTTTCCTACGACTCTTTTTCACTGCCAACATATTTGCCTCCCAATTATGCTTTACCCTAGCTTGACGTAACCATGGTCTCCCCAAAATAATATGATAATCCTGACTGTGATCCTCAATATTTAACACTACTAACAAAACAACAAAAGACAAACCAGCCACATCCAACACAATGCCTTGGAGTAATCCTACTGGCTGTACTCTTCTCTGATCCACCATGCAAACTACAAAGGGTGCAGGTTCCCAATCACTAAGACCAAAGCGCTCACAAGATGCTTAAGTAATAATATTCACTCTCGCACCTCCATCTAATAGGACTTTGTTTATATATGCGCCATGATATCTTACTGAAAGCTCCGGAATGCGTTCATCCGTAATCCTAGTTGTCGGCAACGGGACTGAATCATCCCGCTCACCCTCAGGTACCGCAATATCAACTTCCATCTCATTCATTGCTTTGAACTTTTGACTCAGCAAAACATTATGAAAATTCGGAACTAATTTCAATAACAATCCCAATTATACTTGTAATGGTGATTCTACAACCTCTTTCCAAACAGAATCCCAATTATCCTCTTCCATGGTATTTGCCTTGTTTTGGACTTTCTCCTCTTTTCTTTTGAAGAGGGGGCCGATGGTCCTGATGATTGCAATGGTGGTATTGAATATGGCATCCAAGTTACAATCTTTTCACGTACATCCTCTTATGTTGCCCAATCCGGGAGCTTAACATCGGTAGCTGGTACCACATTTTTGCCAAATCGAGTAATCTGCAAAACCACCAGGTCAGATTTATCCAGCCCCTTAATCTGAAGCATAGCCACACTCAGCTGCTTTCCAACAGCACGTTCTTGTTTCTTCTGTTCATATTTCATAGCCTCTGAACACTCCGACCACCAATGCCCATCTTCCAAATAGAAAAGGCAGGTCTTGGTCGATTAGGATCCAACCACCTCTTCCGTCACTGCGACCCCCTCCTTGACCCCGTCCATCGACTGGTCCTTGAAAAGGCGCCTCCGATGCATGAGCATGGGCCAAGGCCACCGCAGGCTCTTGTGCATGTCTTGATTGTTGTGACTACCATGTAGAAGAATCTCGGCTCCTACAGCCACGACCATTGTAAGAATATTCCACTGTAGTATGGGTGTTGGCTGTGCAAATTGCACACCATTTCTGATTCATTGCACACTCTTGAGTGGCATGTCATGGATTCTGGCACCGAGTACACCACAGATCCTTCAGACTTTTAACCACCGCAAAAGATTCTGTCGATCCGGATAGAACACCTTTCCCTTGATGCTGGGATTTTTTTCGAGGTGCTACCTCCGATTCTTTCACCGAACCACTGTTGCCTGAATCTGAGGATTCTGAGTATGCACTCCCCGACCCCGAACTATCACTGCCACTTCCCTGAGATTTACGATGAGATTTCTTACAATCCTTTTTCTTTGATTTTCTTGGTGATTCCGTATCCTTTAAAGCCTCTCCTGCTACAACAGCCCTTGCAATAATGTTTGTTAAGTATGGAGCTTGATTTACCCCTTGTAATTTATGTGGTAAAGACGCAAATTTGTAAGGACCCCATTATGAGGAGAAGCCATCATGCGTGAAGAAAAATAACTCGCCGAAAAATAAAATCACTCGCCAGAAACTAAAATTTTCAATGGCCGGTGGCCGAATTCAAAAACGGACTTGTCTTCTATGTCTTCTCAAGGTCGGCCACACATGGGTGGATTGGAGGGTCCGATTTGGACATATCTACACAAGGGCGGCTACACATGGCTGCCTCTCATGAGAGAGGGCAACCCTTTTGGCCGAATTCAAAAGCGGACTTGTCTTCTATGTCTTCTCAAGGCCGGCCACACATGGGTGGATTGGAGGGTCCGATTTGGACATATCTACACAAGGGCGGCTACACATGGCTGCCTCTCATGAGAGAGGGCAACCCTTTTGGCCTATAAAAGGAGGCCATTTCTACACACATTTCATAGTCTGAAGTTGATGCAACAAGGTGGGTGTGAGGTGGTGAGAGTGAAGCAAGTCGAGAGCTCTATTAAGTGTATAATCCCTTTGTAAACTACTTCTTGTTTTGAAGTACTGAAGCCATTGAGTGGCTGCTTTCCCATGGACGTAGCCCACATTGGGTGAACCACATATATCATGTGTAATCTCTCTCTCTCTCTCCACTCTATAATCTCTTGTGTGTGAAATCTATCCCTCTCCATTAAGTAATCTACTCAAATATCTATTTAGCTACGTCATATTTCCTAACAACGTTATCGAGTGGAGTGGTTACCTTATCCACTGTGCAAAAGCATCCGAAACTTCGCAGCATAATCCTCCACTGGCAACGACTTTTGACGTAACATCGGAAGATTTTCCAAATGTTGAGGGATCGTCTTTTCCGTTCTGAATCAACGCAAGAATGCTCTAGACCCTTTGACATACGTTTGAAAGTGATTGTCAGGATACTTTGACAGTCATTTTGCTGCTTTCCCTGAAAGTGTAGATTCAAACACCAATTGTTGATGGAGAGGAACCACAGTGCCAGGATGATTCAATCCATACACTTTATTAAATTGTCGCAAATGTGCATCATGGTCTTCCTTTGAAAGACCTCAAAAGCAACTATACTTAATCTGACCACCTGTCAGTGGCTGCACCATAGTCCCTTGCCCAACTATACCAACTCCTGGAAAAAGCTGCCGAACAATAGGAGGCGGGGACGATGGCGGCGAAACCCCCGGACTGCTTACCAAAGTTGGTGGTGGAGCAACATGAGTAGGTGAGGGAGAGCGCATGGTAGGAGGACATGGCTGACTATCCGGAGTATGTCGCGCATGACGAATACGCCAACCACGCATCGGGCTTGGCGATGGGGACACATGTTCCTCAGCCTGAGGTGTAGAAAAAAAGAATTCATCCAAACCGCCTCTCCTCCGTCGTCTTCCCACAATTGGAACAACAGGGTCAGAGGACCCTACAACCTAGTGTGCATGCATGTTCATAGCAGGTCGCCCATCGCGCATCGTGGTCCCCAAATGTAATGCCTAATGCTCTGCAATGGAGCAATAAGCACTACAAGAATGGATACCCTCACACTTCCTTACATTATATGAACAACAAGGTAAATGAAGACAGAATAGAAGACAATACACAGGAGCAGAACACCATCTTCGTCATTGTTATGTAACAAAACACATAATTACATGAGAATGATATATTGATTGCCTGAGAGATATCCACAAAGATTGGTATGTCCCCCCAAACACACCCGCTGCTCCAATGCAGATTGAGAACAGTGCAAAACCCCATCCTGTCCCATGATATCCCATGAAGAGCTGTCCCAAAGACTCATGAACTCCTAGTCCACAATTTTCGGACATTCGCATGACCGTAATGTGCGGCTTATGCTGTAACACATCGCTCTCCACATCAACCTGCATATTTGAGAGTTCATCTCTAGGTTCAAGCATCTACTCACCACTGACCTCTAGCTTGAAATCCTCAATTACCTCATCTGTCAGCCGTGCACTTTGGTCATGAAGCTCTTTGATCTCAACCTCCAATCCTTCACACACTTGCTTGCTTTGTGGAGCAACTTGAGAAACATAGAGCCAACTGATCTGTTCACAATGTTGCGAACGTATGAATGTATTCCGTGCATCTGTTCACTTGAATCAGTCCTTTCTTATCTTTGTAATAACTTTGAACCACTTGACATAAAAGATAAAACTATCAAACTTCCTAAAGCTAATCTTCAAGATGTCTTGGATGTAGCCAAAGTATTCAAGCTAGCTAGTCTCTGTGTTTTCATCCCTGGCACTACTCCAACTTTCTTGGATGAAGCTTTCCCTAACCCCATTGTCTAAGGTGACCCTTTATTCGTTTATCCATTGCACTCTAAAGTGTCTCTCATGAGACCACAAAGCTCCATATTTGTGATACTGCAACCACAAAAATTAAACAATTTTAAAGTTACTAAAGTAATGTGATCATGTAGATCTACAAAAGAAAGCTATGAAAATATTTACATGCCAATCGCAACCCCTTGACATCTCCTCTTCTTCGTTATTAATCAATGCTCTATTTCTCTTTGCCTCCGAGATTGTCGCATCTAGTCATTGCCCAACAAGAAAGTAAGACAATTTCTAAATATGATCTAGAAAAGGAAGGTTTCTAGTGGCACGATTGTGCTTGAATTGCAAGTGATCTATCAAGCGTTGTTATTTTCTCCTTCGTACCTCTCTAGACACTTTTGCATGACTTCTGAGTTGACAAGACAAAATCTCATAACATTTTCTTGCATTGTGATATCCATATTCCGAATGATGCGTTGTCCCTACGGCTCGTCTCATCACTTTGATGTTGACCTCAGTAGTCTACATTTGGGGCATCTCTGGATCAATTGAACCCAAAACTTCACTGATGAGAACAAGAGATTCTTGCACAAGCCATCCTTCAGCCATGCTACCCTCAGGGCGAGCCCTCTGTTGACGAATGAACCCCTTTAAAGTCTTCACGAATCTCTCCAAGAAGAACATCCACCTACTATGGACTACCCCAATAATTTCAACTTCATCAACCACATGCACAAGTAGATGCATTTGGATGGTAAGAATGTTTGTTGAGAGGTACTCTCTACCATACACATTGCTTTGATAGCATTTAAGCGAGCTGCATCTATATTGTCTTTTCTAATCTCTTTTGAATTGATCCAACATACCAACTCACTCATTTTATAGATTTTTCTTCTAATGTCATCTGTTAGTCAATCTTTTATGGAAATTGGTAAGGTAAACTGTAAAAAATTGTGCCAATTGTGAAACTTAAGACCACTAAGATTGTCATCTCTAGTAAAAGCCATTTTTAAACATCGCATGCACCTAGTGGGAGTCCTTGAATGAAGATGTAATCTTCTTCACTTGTTGCTCTTCTACACGACTCAAAACCCATGGACCTTTTGGTATAGCAAATTGTCCATTGGTCTAAGTCGAGGCCACTTCTTGGGCATTCAACCCACTGCTTGTAGCTCATCTCTTTAGGCCTTGCTCTCCCTTTTTCTAGTGATGGTCTTCCATAGAATCTTCCCCAAATTTTTAAAAATGTGCATTGGATCGAACAAATGATTAATAAATAGGTCACTCTAATACGAGTGTTCATGAAAAAAAGAAAGTCTTTTCATGCCGGGTGGCTTGAAATCTCTTCTCTCTAGCTACATGTTACATGTCGTGTTTGCATATGTTTGGTCCATGTAGCTCATGTTCTTCATGCAAAAATCTACCATGCTCCTTGTAAATTGTCTTGCTCAAATGATCCAAGTGACGGAAGCCAAGTCGAGGATCACATTTTGGACATGCATGACTACTCAAGTAACTCAAGCCTAAAAAATCATAAAAATGAAATAAAAGTGTTGGCACGGCTAGGAATAGTATATACATGAGTGTTTCAAAGATACTTACCTGAATATTCGTCGAAGCCTGGCAAATCATGCATGGTCCACATGAGAATGCCTTGCACATGGGCATTTTGTCATCCGATTGATTGGGACATGTCAACCAAATTGATCCTTGTCCACAAGATTTGGAGCTCTTCTATTTATAAGTGGTGCCAAATAGACATTTATGTTCTTTGCCTTGTACTTTGTGAGGATGATCAATGAAAACAACAGATGGCCCTTCTTGATAGCTATCCATGGTGAAAGATTATAATTAACCAAGCAAATAGGCCATGTGCTCCATGACGAACTTCGTAATTCAAATAGGCTTACTCCATCAATTGCCATACCAAAACGGATACAACAAGGTTAATCCTTAAATGTAGGCCATCCGCCCTCTATGTGCTTTCATGCACGAGAGTGAGCAAGTACCCGCATCACATCATCTATGGATCTAGTATTTGTATGCCATGTCATCAAAGCGGCTATAGACTTGCACCTGAACATGCTCTTTATTCTTGGAATGATAGGAAAGTGTAGAAGGATCTTTGCAGGGATAGATTTTCCTTGTGTGTCCTCTTTATACTTGTTTGATCCACAATCAAATTTTCATACTCATTGTAAAAGAGTATACAATCATTAGAGAATGCATGTATTTTGTGGTAATCCAAACCCAAGTTAGTAAGAACCCTTTTAGCGGCTGGATGGGTAGGGGAGATGTGATTGACTTCCTGCAAGATCTGCTCGTTGAGCAACCTGTCATTACATTAACAAGTGAACACAACGATCATACTATTCAACTTTAAATTGGGTTGATGCTTAGGATACAATATATTTACCTAAGAATCTCTATGAAACTTGTATCAAACCACCCATAAACAACAAATTAAACATTGCCAAAGCGCTACAGAGAACTGAGATTCTTGCACCATTGTAAAGCGGCATATGTGCGAGAGTCTGCATCATCTCACTCTCTTTATTGTTGCTATCATGTCATCGATATGGACCGGATGACTGAGCTTGATTCGTAGTGTTGGCTTGAATGTTGTCACCACCTTGGTTTTCAATGATGGGGTCCGTGTCAAAGAAGGCATCTAGCATCTGCTCCATCTCAACTTCTTGAAATGTGGCATCGAATATTGGTGGTGTACACTCCGTCTTTGGATGTTCATTTGGTAATTGTCTTCTCTGTGATGAAATTAGTGAAATATCTACTTGCAGGGGTTGATCTACTGTCTCCGAACTATGAGATCAATAACACAGAAGTTGCTCTACGAGAAAGAGAATGTTATTGCGTATGTACTGATCAAATTTTTTTAATTTTTGAAAGATCTAGTGGTTGCATCGATCACAAGGATACTTTATTCTATCATCCATACTTTATCTACCAATGATGCAAATTAACAAATCACTCTTGTTATAAGTACACACCCATGTCTACAGGACAATGCATGCACTTAGATCCAGTAAAAACCCTAATCTGGTACATGCAGATTACTTAAATGGACCAATCTAATACAGACCGATCCTCAACAGACTGCCATTTCTAAAGATCATTTACATTTTTGAATTCCTTTATCATTCTGAAGTCTATTTGTGTTATTAAAGTTTGTTTGTGTTATTTACTTTGTTTATCAAAGTCAAGTTAGTGTTTTTGAAGTACACAAGCCGTTTCTAAAGTTCATTTTAATCATTTACGTTTTTGAAGTTTGTTTGTATTTTTTCTACCATTTTTCCGCTAGCTCTAACTACTTGGCATTCTCTAACCATGCCCAATCCCCGCACACCTTGGTCTAGAGGTGCACGGAGATCAGGACCACTGGATAATAATCTCATCTTTATCGATGCCTATATTTGAGGGTTCGACATAAGTACACACTCATGTCTACATTACAATGTATATACGTAGATTCAATACAAACCCTAATCTAGTACATGTGGAGGACTTAAATGGACCGATCTAATACGGACCGATCCTCAACAAACTGCTATTTTTGAAGATCATTGTGTTTTTGAAATTTGTTTGCATTTGTTAAGTCTATTTATGCTATTGAAGTCCGTTTGTGTTTTATTACTTTGTTTATCGAAGTCCGTTTGTGTTTTTGAAGTACACAAGCCGTTTTGAAGTCTATTTATGTTTTTGAAGTTCGTTTTTTTTTCTACCATTTATCGCTAGCTCTAACTACCTCACATTCTCTAGCCATGCCCGATCCCTACATATCTTGGTCTAGAGGTGTACGAAGATCAAGACCACCGGGGTAATAATCTCGTCTTTATTGTTCAATGCCTATATTTGAGGGTTCGACATAAGTACACACCCATGTCTACATGATAATTCATGTATGTAGATCCAGTAGAAACCCTAATCTAGTACATGCGGATTACTTAAATGGATCGGTCTAATAAAGACCAATCCTCAACAGACTTGCATTTTTAAAGATCATTTGAGTTTTTGGAATCCATTTACATTTTTGAAGTCTATTTGCATTATTTTACTATATTTATCAAAGTTTTTTTTTGCGTTTTTGAAGTACATAACCCGTTTCTAAAGTCTGTTTGCGTTTTCAAACTATGTTTGTATTTTTTTAATCATTTGTCTATATTTGAGGGCTTGACATAAGTACACATCCATGTCTACATGATAATGCATGTACATAGATCTAGTACAAACCCTAATCAAGTACATGTGGATTACTTAAATGGATCGATCTAAAACGATCCGATCCTCAATAGACTGCCATTTCTGAAGATCGTTTGCGTTTTAAAATCCGTTTGCTCTTTTGAAGCCTATTTGTGTTATTGAAGTCCGTTTGCATTATTTTACTTTGTTTATCGAAGTCTATTTGTGTTTATGAAGTACACAAGTCGTTTCTGAAGTTCGTTTATATTTTTTCTATCATTTGCTGCTAGCTCTAACTACCTCACATTCTCTAGCTAAGCCCAATCTTTGCATACCTCGGTCTAGAGGTGCACAAAGATCAGAACCATCAGGTAATAATATCTTCTTTATTGGTTAATGCCTATATTCGAGGGTTCGACATAACTACACACCCATGTATACATGACAATGCATGTACGTAGATCCGATACAAACCCTAATCTAGTACATAAACCCTAATCTAGTACATCTGAAGTTTGTTTATATTTTTTCTATCATTTTTTGTTAGCTCTAACTACCTCACATTATCTAGCCAAGCCCAATCTTTGCACACCCCGGTCTAGAGGTGCACGGAGATCAGGACCATCAGGTAGTAATCTCGTCTTTATTGGTTAATGCCTATATTCGAGGGTTTCACATAACTACAACCCATGTCCGGATCAACGTACATGACAATGCATGTACGTTGATCCAGTACAAATCCTAATCTAGTACATGTGGATTACTTAAATGGACAAATCTAATACTGACCCATCATTTATGAAGATCATTTGGTTTTTTGAATCCGTTTGTGTTTTTGAACTCTATATGTGTTTTGAAATACGTTTGCATTATTTTACTTTGTTTTTCGAAGTTAGTTTACATTTTTGAAGTACCCAAGCCATTTTTTGAAGTCCGTTTGTGTTTTTGCTACTTTAAATGTCGAAACACAACCATATCCTAGCAAATAAACCTTGAGCATCTTTGTACGGACAAACACGGAAGTGACTAGCGCTACTTTAGATCAAACCCTAAGTGGATTGAAACAGCCAAACTGCTTAAGCACCTTAAGCAACATACCATAAGCGGCTAGCCCTTAATGGCCTAAATATCGACTAGGCCTTAGCGGCTAGTCGTAAGTGGCTAACCGACTGAAATATACCTAATTGGCTAGCCCTAATTTTTTTTCAAATTTTGTTGGTTTTCTCACCTTCAACTATAAAATTTAGAGTTAAATCTCAAAATTTGTAGTTGGGGTTACACTAAACCCATGTTTTTTTTTGAGCACTGATTGGAGGTAAAGCAAAGAGTTCTTTGAATGATGGTGTCATTTTGGGACAAAACAAAGCCTTGCTTTAATGTAGAGAGCTCTGAAGGAGAATGACGCCTTAGAGGAGTAGTGCAACTCTACTTGTAAATCTATGAAAGCATACTTTGAGATTTCTAAATAAAGGGAATGGTCCCTAGTAATGATCCTCAATTGAATAATTCAAGGCTAGGTTTAGGTTTAGCTCACTAATATGTGAAAAAGTTAGTTGAAAAGGTGCACGGAGGTGTTTCACTATGAGGTGCCAGATATGTGGTAGAGGGCTTGTGTGCTAAAATTAAACAAGGCATCTAGAGATAGAAGATGGCACTGCTTGTGTGTGTGTGTGTGTGTGAGAGAGAGAGAGAGAGAGAGAGAGAGAGAGAGAGAGAGAGAAGGTGCCTTGATATTTTGATGTCGTGTATACATAGGCTATAAAAATCTCAACATAGTCACTACCTTTCTCTCTCAAAAGGTAGTGCCAACAAAAGGGGGGTATTGAAGATAGAGAGGCAAGAATTTTCATCTAAGTGCACATTTGCATGGGCATGGTTTAACCCCTGCCGTGGAATCAAGCCAATTATGCTTTCCTTGCTCAACTCTGCCAAAATCGAGAGAGTTGGAAATCGCTTCCGCTACCCCCACCTACTGTTGTGAGCAAATGGCTTGAGAAGGCGTGGACTCTCGCTTTGATTAGGTAAGCGCCAAAATAGCTTACACACGGTAGGGGTAGCACCCTTGTTTGTGCGAATCTGCTCTAAGTGGGTTACCAATTCATTGAACATGGAGAAGGAATTGCAATAAGCTTAGTAAGTTTCATTTTAACTTTCATATCATCTTTTAGGTTGCAGAAGGCAACTAGATAAGTGCACCTAAAGTGTGGGGAGGATAGATTTCCTTTGCTCCATGCAGGTTAGAATCTCCCTTTTGCTGAAAGAAACGGGAGTGAGGAGGAAATGACAAAATCTAAAAAGATTCTAGCTAATATGCAACACGTTTGAATATCCCTTTCGCTAAAAGGGAAGGGAACGTTGAGGAGGAAGTGACCTGACATAATCTGAAAAGATTTTGGCTAATATAATACAATAGGAGCCACAAGTAGGGGTACCGGTTGAATTTTAATGAGTCGTTGATCCCACCTCCCAAAAGGAGGTGTCAATTAGGATGGACGGGGTGGGGGGGGTTGGAAAGGAATAAAGAGAGAATCTATTATGTAGCCCATGATTTTATTTTAATGTGAGCGATTACATGTGCCAACACTTAAAAAAAAAGAAAGCAACAAGTGAATCTTTGACTGATACCGATTGTGGAGCTGGAAAAAAGAAGAAGGGGAATGAATTACAGACTGCAAGCACCAATGAGGCAAGGGGAAAGGCTAGCACGTTGCACGAGGTAGGGGAGGATCAACAAAGGCCAATGCCTTGGAGTACATATGGAGCTGGCAGGTGAAAATAAGTTTTTTTAAAGTTAATGGTTCGCTTCAACAACAAACATCTCGACTCGTTAGCTAATGCGGTTAGATGATGAGGTCATGAATATATACTCTCATGGGTATGATCTTGAGTCCTAGTCTAGAACTTTTATAGCATAAGACAAATGGTAAGGTTGGAAGGGTAGGATCCAAGAGGAATCCGGTGTAGGAATGAATATAATTCAAAATGAACCAATATAAAAGTTTGTGCCAGTAAGTAAGTATATGGTATGTTTGCTCCAATGCTGAAAAAAAAGAAAAATGGAGATTCTCTTTGCATATACTCATACTCTCTTGCAGTGCGCACATGAGCGCGTTTGCCCACTTTTCCACCTTAATTTTGTCCTCATTCCCATTGTGAAGCGATTCCAACTATCTAGTTCTCAGGGAAGACGGGGACGCTCAATCCAAATGCCTCCGTTTGAACTGGCATGTAAGCATCTTACAGGTTGAAATCCTTTGCGAGTAGCCTACAAAGTCCTTTGTATAAGCTGCCTTGTCAGCTTGACAATGTCAACAACCTAACCAACATCATGTGTGCACTTGTGTGGTGAAAAGGAAAGCTGGCTCTTGGAAATAGTCATGGTAGTTCTGCAAAGACCCTTCTCTCTCTAAGACACACACTCTCTCTCTCTCTCTCTCTCTCTCTACCTACAATGTCCGTGCCCACGATGCATGGAATAGGGAGACATCTCTCTACTAAGAGATTGCACGGCCTTGTGTGTGTGTGTGTGTGTGTGTGTGTGTGTGTGTGTGTGTGTGAGTTATAGGATTTGAAAGGCTGCCCCGAATGTCTAATGACAAGCATGTGTAGCTTATGCCCTTCTACATTGAAGGGAAAATGTACAATTGCCCTTCTAATGAAAAAAAGGAAAGTTTTGCACCCTTCTACATCAAAATTCCAAAATAAATAATATTTCACTTATCTTATATTCTCATACATTAATATTTCCCTTATCTCACACTCTTCCATGCATTTTAGAACCATCCTTTTAGTATAACTTTGACAAAAATTCATTATTTAAACAATGTATTCTCAAACCACGGTCCACGGACCACAACTTGGTAAATCTTTAAAGATTACATAGAAATAGAGCAAATGAAACCAATGACAATAAATATGAATTCATTTTCATCATTAAAGTACAAAATTGGAGAATAAAAATTGCCTTGAAATAAGATTAAAATTCCTTTGATACCAAATCAATTTGTTTCCAAGCTTGCTATCCTTCGCTTCCTCATAGATTTCCACATATCAAAGCTGATTCTTCCCACAATACATCTTGAGGACATGAAGCCTTCGGAGTATTGAGTCAAACAAACATTACTAAGCCCAATGATGCAAGAGACAATCTATTACAAGACTTTTTTTTTATTTTCATTTTTGAGAAGCCTCTTTCATAGGCAACTGATGAAAGTGGAAGTAGAAGCAAAGCTCTCCTTAATTTTATGGTCCATGAAAAAGATACCTCCCATTCTTTATGGTTGCAACAATATTGCCAAGCTGAATGCATACTCTTACCTTTGAAGTAGTTACAAATTTGTGTGATAAACGATCTGCGTTCTCCTTTGCATTCTTCTTCATTAATGAAAGAGTTGGCTCCTTTTCCAAAATGTTTGCACAATACATCTAGCCACCTTATCGTCAAGAAATCTAGTTTTTGCAAGTCTTGATCAAATCCTTTGGGCTAAAGTACTTTGCTGCTTCAAAGAGACCACAATTTGACAATGAATCCACTAGGCCTTTGATGGACATAATTGCCATGTAATCCAGATTATTCACCACCCCATGCAAAGTTTCATGTGGATCAAGATCATCCTCGTCACACATAGGGCCAATATGTAGTTGGTGAGAATGTGAATTTCTTGAGGAATCAATATAATCAATGATGCCATGTTGATTTATCGCCTTTGTGAAAAAAATTTGAATACACATGGCCTCACACCCAAATACATTCTGTAGAAAATCCATTTGCAAAGACTCTATAGTAGCCTTCAAATGGTTACCGATAGCAAAAATATCAATGTGATCCTCTTGAAGTTTACAACTCAAGACATTGAGATCTCCAAGGACATCTGCAAAGAAGTGTAAAAGGAAATGTATTTTGTAGTTTATGAGGTATGCATACAAGTCCGCTTCTTTTTTCTTCAAGAGAGTCAATAAAGTTGGCATTAAGCGTACTACCCTTATCATAACTTGCCCTTTTGAGAGCCATCGAACATCATGCATTTTTAATAGCTTCACTTTTCTATTGCGACCAAGATTGAAGTCCTTTACAACTTCTACCAATGATAGATGTCGCTTTGCAGATCTGGAAGCCCATTCATACAACTTTCTGGCCACTTTTTCCACAAATTTGAGTTCCTTGTATGGTTTGAATGCATCATCTACAGCTAAAGACTCCCTATGTGCAACACAATGAAAACTCAAAAGATGCGGCACATCCTTATTTCATAAAAAACACACTATTATTAGCACCTATCATAACACTAGCACCATCAGTTGCAATGCCTATCATTTTATGCAATGGCAGCTTCATTTTGACCAGAAATGCCATCAAGGTAGAATACAAGCTTTTAGATTCACCATTTTTGACATGCAAAAAATCCACAAATGACGTGCATATAGACCCATTTCTATTCTCCTGCATGTAAGTAACATAAAGAATCATGTACTGTTGAGTGCTTACATCTGTAATCTCATCAATTTGCAAAGAATAAAAGGGACTAGCAACAATTTCCCCTTTTAGTCTCTCCCAATTGACCTGTTTGATGGCATTTGCAAACTCCTTTTCTACACTTGTACTCGTATAAGGTGGATATTCACTTGCAATTGGCACATTTGGTGTCAGCATGAAACACTGAAAATTGCAAAGCTTTGAAAAGTCATAAAAGGCAAATTTCTACAAACCACAAACCACAAAGTTTGCATGACTGAGATGATTCTTTCTCTCTCCTCATTTGCTAACACTTCAATGTGTTTCACTATGGGAACTGTGGTTTTTTTAGTGCGAGCATTCCATATTTCCTTCGCATCTAAATGCCGACCTGACGTCGCATGCTCATCTAATGCACACCTTTGAAGGTTGAAGATCCTTCTCCACTAAATTGAGTCTTTTTATGTGCAAAGATGCACCACCTACATTTGAATCTCTCTTTTCCATCATTATCACAACTGTTGGAAAAGCCCAAGGATGAGGTATCTTCCAGATTTCTATCCATCGTCGGGCATACTTTTTTTTGCTTGAGCTACCTTTAGCCTCATTATTACCTAAAGATGTAGTAGCCTCCTTGCTAGCCTCTTTGTCAAGAGAAAGCTGAGGATCATGCAAGCCAAGAACTTCTTGAATGGTCCTTTGATTTTTATTTTTCGTAGGTCGTCCAAGAGGAGCCATTTACCAATAAATTCCAAAACCATAGTATAAACTATCTTCATGACTACAAAAGATATATTTAAAATATACAAAATAAAAACACTTGCCATATATTGATTGAAAACAAAAGAAATACATCTTTGATGGCCAATATCTAGTCCAAGAGAAAGTTACATCTTCGATAGCTGAAATCTTATTACAAGGAAATTTCACTTTAAGTCAATAAAAGATTGGCACCATTTCTACCATTGGCTGCAGGCATTTGGTCCCATCCAATTGCATGTGGCTTAAGTCTGCATACAATTCTTCAAATGACTTTCTATTCTTGTCCTGTAGAAGATATCCAACTTTTATAATCTCTTGAATATGGTATGCTTCACTTGATGAACGAGATGCTAGCCAATCGGTTCTGTATTCCATAGAAAACTCCCTACAAAAGTTGACCATTTGATTGATAAGTCAGGCTAGTGCATATACATCAAACTCTCTAGTATACACATGGTCATTATGTGTGTCCTTCACAATAGCTGTGGAGAAATCCAAGGTTTAGGCTTATGGGATTTGCTTTGCAACAATTGAGTGACTGAGGTCTCTCTTATTCAGGCCTCATGGCTAATCCCCAATGAATAATGCCAACTTGAGGATCTGAATCCCTTGCAAAATCCAACATAACATTGAAAGGATGCAGTTTACAATGAACAACACCCAATTGATGGGTGTAGGCCATTGTGTGTATTAAAGGAACTGTAATATTTTGAAGATTATTTGCAAAATCCACGACTCAAGTTAATTCTCCTTGATTTAGATTAGTTGCCTTACCTTTACGTGAATCTACACCATCTTTCTCTTCCTGTTAGCGGGTCACCACGACAGACGTCTGTAGCATAGCTTTCTGGCACTAACTTAATGTCAATACTCAGGGAAAGTGACTCGATGGGGCACGGAGACTCTATGAGATCTTCAATCTCATGAAGTGAACCTTAACAAGAAAACACAACAACTCTACAAGCAAACCAACACTCAATGATTAGGGAAATTTGCCTATGTCCTTTCTCACAGCTCTAGGTCATCACGCCATTTCTACACTCGCACGGACTCAAAATGCAATGAAACTTTAGGAGGAGGTCTAGGACACCTAGGGGCACTATCCTAGCAAGTCTGGTCGCAATCTGACAAGGTACCAAAATCACAATCCATCATGAAAAAGGTCCTGAAAACTGCAATAGAACTCTCCAAAAATGTTGCTCTATGGTCTAAGAACACTCTCCTATGATCAAATGACTAAAAATAGTGATTTCAGCACTCAGTTTTACAATTACAGCTCACAGACACATAGTCGCGAACCACAACAAAACTCACAATGCTTACACTTAATTTTTAGAGCAAAGAGAGAGGAACACAATGCAAGTTTTGGATTTGAAAACTGATTACCCATTGATTACAATGTGGAGCAGCTCGTAGCTTGAGCGTACGTACAACAAGCTCTTTCCTTCTCTAAAGATAAGCCTCCCTTCACATTAAGGTTATTGGCATTTATACCTAGGGCATTCTAAATGGCCAATGGCCAGTTCACATGGACCTTTACAATTGTCATGACAGAATTACAACTTAGGGAATTGATCCACTATTCTAGAATTAGGATTTACACAGATTACCCATTGATTACAATGTGGAGCAGCTCATAGCTTGAGCGTACGTACAACAAGCTCTTTCCTTCTCTAAAGATAAGCCTCCCTTCACATTAAGGTTATTGGCATTTATACCTAGGGCATTCTAAATGGCCAATGGCCAGTTCACATGGACCTTTACAATTGTCATGACAGAATTACAACTTAGGGAATTGATCCACTATTCTAGAGTTAGGATTTACACAGAGGATTACTACACTAGCTTGACAAAATAATAAACTACAAATGTGGTGTCCGATTACGTGTCCGACCAATTGGGCGCCCGTTGGATCTATCCTCAAACATTCCCCCCTTCCTAATTTGTGTCGTCCCTTGACACGACCTTGTGTAGTCTTGTCATAGGGTTGTCTTCAACTTTGGCTTTAGGTTGTTCTTCAACTTGGGAGGTGCATTGTCGTTGATGACGCTCCCCCCTTCCTTGAGTGATTCATATCTGCCATGAAGAGTTCTTTTGATGTTTCTATCTTTGTCATTGACTTGCAATAATTCACTATCTTTAGCACTATGGAACTCCTTATGTTTTGTTGTTGGGATCTTTTGTGCTGAAGTTATCATTGTTTGTCCATTGTTTTCGTATGACATTCTTCGTCTTTCCATTGATCGTTGAATCTTTGTCTTCAAGGTTGGTCTTTAGCTTCTGATGAGCTTTGGCATTGATGACACTCCCCCCTTCCTTGACCGATTCATATCTGTTGATACGTGATTTGATCTTTGATTTTTGAGGAAACTTTTCTTCTTGTTGTGCATTTCTCTTTGTTGCCAATCTTAGCTGCCGTAAAGTGGATGCTGATGTGTTTGAGTTTGTAGAATTGACACTCTTTGGGGTGTGGACTTTATGAGGGGTATGCTTTCCATGTCCACTATAATTTGAGTTGTCAGCAATAGGTCACCAATGTTGAAGCACTGTGTGAGCTACTTTTGATTGTTGTTGATGACTTCGCTTGCAGAATTTGTCATTGCTTGTCATTGTAGGCCATTCTTTGACTTGCCATTGTTTAATGGAACTTTATTGTCGACCTTGGAGAAAATAAAATATTCTCTTGATAATCATATGGAGACCTGCAATTTTTGCTCCAAGTCATTGTCGATTGATTTTAGTAGACAGTTCCTTATTGTTGATGTAGAAGGAATATATACAAGAATTAGATGATGAGGGTTTCTAGATTAGGGTCTTAAAACCTGGATGACCAAAGGGAAAAAACCAGGTGGGAAAAATACGCTCTTATTGGAGTTTAGCATTTGGAATTGAAGCACTTGTCATGCAAGGTGAGTGCTTGGAAGAAACAAAGAAAGAGTGCCTAATGAAAGTGCCAATTTTGGGATAGTCTATATGCTTATGAGAAATTCTCACACAAAAGCATGTAGTGTAAGAGATGGAGTTGATGGGTGCTTCAAGGAACAAATGTAGCCCATGTGACATCAAAGGACGTTTCAATAGCTTCCACGTTTCCAAGAAGGGTTTTTAGTGTAGAAGCTTGTACACTCATACCTCATTGTATTCAGTGCGTAAGTGTCTTTTGGACTTCCTCCTTCGCTTACCACTATACTACAATAACTTCGAATCTTATGCTCACCTATACCAGCATGAGCAACACAATGTAATTATGCTCAGCTCTTCCAGCTTGAGCAGTACTTAGAATAACTAAGATGCTTAGACCACATAGAATATTACTTGAAGCTTTGGGACTAACACCTTGCTCATTTAGTGACTTAGCTGCCCGACTCTGACGTTTATGCCATGTATTTTTAATGGCGACTTGGACGTACTTGTTTAAAGACAGAAACCCAATTCCATAAGTTCTTGAAATTTAGGCCTCCTCCATTGTGTTGGTCTTTGGATGCCACAATTGTGTCGAGTAGGTTGACATATTTTGGCTCCTCTTGACTTGCTTGTTGTATGTTGTCACTACTTTGTGAAACAAGTTCTTCAGCTGTTGTAGAGACCAATGGAGCCTTTGCTTTATCTCCCATGAAAAGTGGTTGCATTTGTGTGTGGGTTCTTTGTGTTTGAGTTTCCACGAGTAATTTTGGAACCCGTCTTGTTTTTGGTCCTTGTGTGATCGTCTTTTGTATTTGCTCCTTTTGCTTGTTGATTTGATGGACACTAGGCTTCAATATCTAGATTTGATGATTTCCTTTGTAGAAGCCTTGATTTTGGAGTTGATGACAAGGTATCCATCTAGAGATTGCAGTAGCCTTGGTTGTAATTGGATTTTGTTGGCTTTTGGTTGTCATTGCTTGCCTTTGGTTAGAAGCTTGTGCTGCTAGATTTTTCTTGGTTGTTCCAGACTGAGCTACAATTTTTGATAACCATATTTGAGTGTTACCTTCATAAAATCCTTGTGCTTTGAGTAGCTTTACTGGAATCATCTGCTGCTTCACCTGTTTGTGTTGGGTAGCTGCATAGAGGTCTGACTTTGGTACCCAAACTTGTCACATTGTTTGTTTTCTTTTGCCTTTTGTAGTAGTTCTTTCTCTTGGTTGAGTTGTTTATCTTCCATTGATAGCACGTCTTGTTCTTTGTAGAAATCATTGGTTGAGGTGGGTAGGTCCAGGTTATGACTTTAGGCTTTTTGACCCAAACATTAGCGTTCCCTTGGAAGTAGTCCTGAGCAGTGATTGACTCATTTGATGCTACCCACCCTGTCACCTTTTGTTGATGTTGAACTTGTGCTTCATGTATCCAAACTGGGTCTTTGACTTGGATGTGCTCTTTGGATACTAGCACTTGGTTGATTCTCTTTGGCTTCTTCCTAAAGCATTAATGTGATGGAAACTTTGGTTGATAGACTTTTTGTTTCGGTTTCCATTGCATTGTCGATGGTTTGGCTCTTGATGTAGAGGATTCGCCATAAATTTTATGAAAGCTCCTTGAAGGTAAAGTCGTCTTGCGAGGTTGATATACTTCAGTGTTTACCTTTGCTTTACCTTTTTCCGTGATGGTTAACGATTTTTTCTCTGCATGGATTTGATAAGCTTCATGGAGTCTTACCGTTGTCATTGTTGAAGCTTTTCTATGTTTTCAAAAGAAGATGTTACTGCAGCTTTCTGTAAGGTTTAGACTCTCTTTGATGTGATGGGAGTCGATTAAAGGATACTCCCCAGTACTCAACTTGAGTACAGCTTCTGCCATGCCAAAGCTAGGAATCGGTATTTTTGAACTTGTATACACTATCTCCTCTAGCTCGATGATTGGTGGCTTTCCCATCATGATCCACATTCCATAAGTCATTAGATTATTTGTTGCGTCTGGATCTATCATAGCTGAACATGTGATTTTGAGTCCTGTTTCTCCGCATATGCTGAATTTGATTGTCGTAGGAGACAATTGATCTTCTTCCTTATCCTTGTTCTTCTTTTGATCTTGCATTTGTTGAAGATTTGTCGTTGAACTTGGAAACTTTTCTCCTTCATCTACTTTCGTTTGAACTTTTTTTGGAGTGGACTTCTTTGAAACATCTTTTGTTGATTCTTCAGGACGTCAATGATGACATATTCTTGTGGTTGCTCTGCTTCCTTTGTTTGCACCTTGGAACCATGCTCCATGATGTAGCTATCTGTCTCACCTTTTTTGATTTCACACTCACAGACCTCGTTAGCTTCCTTCAACACCTTTATCATAAATAAAGGAGTTATATCATACCCATCTTCATCGCAAAATTTAGTCAGGGTCACCTCATTCACACAAAAATCAAGAGTTGCTAGTATTTGATCCCATCCAAAGGGTTCAAATAACTCCTCTAGAAATGGTTCCTTAATGTAAGCTTCATCTTCTTCTAAGCGCTCTAGGATGCAATATTCCTTTCTAAGACTTCCACTCTCAGGAGCTCCATACATCCAAATATGCACTTTGCTTTCCAAATCAGTTGTGCAGTTTAAGTCCTCCCCCGGGGTTTGCACTACATCTCTATAGCTATGATCTTTCACACTAATTTTTGTTGTGACCTCTTTGTGTCTCAAGTAGATATAGTCATAGCCCCAGTCTTGTACCATTTTGAGCTGACGCATGAATGGTCTGCCCAATATGATGTCAAAGTTACTACTCTTGTCAAAATTCATTATGGAAAAGGTGTACTCATACTCTATGCCACACAATGATACAATGATTTGTTCTAATATTCCAATCGGTTTCTCCGTGTATCCATCCGTTAATTGCATTTTCATTCGAGTTTTCCTAAGAGTAGGCTTTCCCCATTTTTTTAATATCTCTTTGGTTGCAATGGCAATTCCTGCCCCACTATCTAATATAGCAACCGTCTTTACTCCTTTGTACTCAAGTGGTAAGGTGGTGTTTCCTTCTTCTCCTTCACAGTAGTCACCTACCTTATTTATTGGTACTGGATTTGTTTATGGATTCTTAGGAATGGTGTCATCCCTGTTTTTGTCCGCAAGTTGGTCATGTGAAGGGATTTTCAACCCCATATTTTCCAGGTGTTTGCCCATTTGGCCCCATATGTGTGGTCTAAGTTTTAGTAGCTTTGAGAGATAAAGTGTGCATTGTATAGGAGAAGACATCAATTCATGCAAGCTCTTGGTAGCCATTATTTTTGGTGTGGCTTTTCACTGAGAAGGTACCATTTTAACCTCAGATTTTGTCTTGAGTTCTCCTATGAAAGATGGCAAAGTCTTTAGAGAGCGTGGTTTACTATCTTTAGATACGTTAAACCCGACATACCCATATAAAGATCGTACATCTCCTGGGAAAAATTCATGATCCATGTTTATTGCAGGGATAGGTGCTGACTGTAAAGTAGCACCACCATCGTTTTGGTTTGTGATTGATTTCCACAAGAATTGTGGCCACAGTTCTTCTACCTTCGGAATATGCATCACTACTTGTGAACCCACCCCATCTGTGGTATTGGCTACTTCCCTTGTATTTAAAGGCGCCTCAACTCCTGGATCTTCCTGGTTGTTGTTTACAATACCACGACTTTTCATTTCTTGGATTTTTTTGTGGATTATGCCCTCCTTTTTTGGAGCATCTGGAACTGGTTCCATAAGATATTGGGCCTTCTGGATGAGCTCCTTGCACATTTGCAACCTCTCTTTTTCATACCCTGGATGAGGATATGTCAACCATCTATCCTCTTGGGTTTGGTTGGGTTTTAGCCTAGCTTCATTGGCCTTCAAAATTGCATTTAAAGGTTCAAAGCCTTTTTCCACTAAGACTAAACCTCCCGAGTTAGTTTTTGACTCTTTAGGTCCCTTTGCGTTTTTGTCCTTTCTTGCTCTTGTCTAAGCTGCTCTCTTGTTTGATTCAATTTAGTTTCAAAAGCAGCTTTCTCCTTCACCCTCTTCGCTTTCATTTTGTGTCGTTTGCCTTTCCATGATCTTCTTGCAGTTCTCACCCCGATATGTTCTCGATTTCTATTTGAACAGTCAATGTGGGTTCCTCCTCAACGATTGCATTTTTGGCAGCTTCTTGAGCTTGAGCTCAAGTCATCACGTTTAAAGGAATGGTGGGTTCTATCTCAGATCCACTTGAAGAAGGCATAACGCCTACAACATTCATTGTTACTTTTCTGTTGTAGTCTGGATTCTTAGCACAATGTTGGACTAGATGGTCTATCCCACAACGTTCACAAAATACAAATAATTCAATTTGTGGACCCTTGTTTGGACAACTTCTTGCCCAATGATCACGTCCACACTCATAGTATGGACCTTCATGTTTCACAGCTGGTGATCTAGCTAATGGTTGTTCTTGACTTGTGAGGACGTTCTTTGAACCATAGTCCTGATGATTGGCTATGAACATGAGCGTATTTGCATCATGGAGTACTAATTTCTTGTGGGTTGTGGCACATACATTGGTTGAGTGTAGTTGACTACTACTCTACCATCATTTAGAAGAGGTTCTTGTTGCCTTAACACACATTGTGGCTTTGGTGAGTGCTACACCATGGAGTGAGATGATCCCCTCCACAAGTACTACATCTCCTCAATTGAGGTTGTTGTACAATCAGGTTTTGTTTGTAGCCTTGGTTTATTCTTCTAATCACCCCTTCGACCACTTGATCAATGATTGGTTCCCAAAGAGTTCGAACATCTTGCTTTGTGGTGGGTTCGCTCTTCAGAGAAGAGGCACTACTAGTCGTATTGTCTGTATCTTTAGTCACCTCTCCATAGGCCTTGCAATTGTCAACTAGATATAGAGCTTCTCTAGTGACTTGCTCAAATGTCATGCATCCTTTCAATTGTAGGTCCTTTTTGAGAGTTTCATTCCTCAAGCCCTCTATGAAGAAACTGATAATCTCTCATCTTGTGGTAATTCTCTCCACAGACATCTCTCAATGTACTGTTTGAAGCGAAGCAAAGTTTCCTTCACTTTTTCATCCCTTTTCTGTTTGAATGCGTAGATTTGAGACACTGTTTTGTGTTTGATCCCCCTTTTCAAGAACTCCTCTACAAAATTTGTAAGAATTGTGCTTTGTTGGGAAAATCATCTCTATTTAGTGGTTGGAACCACGTCAAGGTTGTTCCTTCCAATGTCAACCCAAATCCCTCATACTGAGGATGGAAATCAGCAATCTTTTCAACTCTAAAAACTTGTTTGAAGAGAAGTTTTGAAGAGCGAGACATGAGCATATGGATCCCCTGACCCATTGTACTTTGTCTTAACACATTGAGCCAGTTGATATGGTCTTAATCGTTGTGGTTCAGTCACCAATCTAACCAATTTGTGGTTTCTTGGAAAGACATCTCTCGCTCTATCCTATCGTCTTGGAGAATATCCTAGTGGAATCCTCTATGATGTGTGTTCTGGCATAATTTTTGAATGAAATTCAGTAGAGATCCAAGTACCCTTGTATGTGTATTGTTCTAAGTCAATTGGATCGACAAGTTTGTACTCATGTCCATACTTTTCTACCATCGAAACTTGCACTCCATGGGAATATGCATACGTGAATGCATAGAGGTTCTTGTGGAATATCAACTCTCTAGGAGAGGGCTCTACACACTTGTAAAAGATACATGGATCCCTGTTTGTGAATCTATATATTTCCTCATAAGCATAATCTGTAAGCACTCTCATGGATTCATTGGCTTTGATGAATCTCACATTTGGTTTGTTTATCAGAGGATGTATCTCCTCTAGGTATTCTCCCAATCCCCCTATTGTTGGAATTGCAATGTTTTTCATGTCTCTGAGTGGAGTAGAGAACCCTGGTGGTGGATAATTTGTGATGGTTGAGGCTCACTAAAAACTCTCAAGGTAGTCTCCCACTTTGGCTTAGTGAAACTTATCCCTTTTTGCCCTTGGTAAGGTCTCTCAAAAGTCAGGAATTTGTGACTTTTTTGGTTTTTGGAAACTAGTTTTGGGGTACCCTAAAAGTTTGGATTTAGGAAACTTGGAAAAACTCAGCTCTAAAACTCAGTCTTAGTGTGTGCTATTGATCGCAAGCTTTCTTCCTAGCTATACTTGACTCAAATTTGGAGTTGTGTATCAAAAGTTAGAGCACTTTTAGTGAAGTGCACTTGAAACAACACTCAAAACAGTTTCAGGACCAGAACATAGGAACTTTGGCTTGTATCTTGGCCTCCTGAAGGTATTTTTAGCTCAAACTTGAGATTTGGGATGTCCTCAACTATGTCTACAAGATCATCAACTTAGATACCCCCACTATGCAGAGAGGTACATGGATCGCAATCAATGTTCCCTGTCAAATTATTTTTCTCCAAATTTTGACTGTGTAGACAAGGTCATATGCAGACTATGTACCAATTTTTATCAAATTCTGAGGTTGAGGTACATGGATTGTGATCCATGTTCAACCACATCTGGACTTGATCTCTTGAGAGCTTGCTACACTCTATGTCCACAAGCTGAATCTCAAATATTTTTGGATTTGGACTTGGTTTGACAGGTCAAATAGCCAATACTAGGTCTGCACTGCGGTTTTTAGTCTATCACTTGCTTTTCTCCCTTTTGATTTAAATTTGCTCAATTTTTTACAAAACTGGACTTGGGGATATGTATCCTTATGTATGCACTACTGATCTAGAAAGTTTCAAGTCAAGTTGTCAAATGGGTACATGGATCGTGATCCATGTTTGGAGCCCAAATTGACTTCTCTTGGTATCATTAGATTCAGCATGCTTAGGAGGTCCTATGGTATCAATTTTTTTGAAAATGGACCTCTAGATTGAAAGTGAGGTCAATTCTAGAACTTGCACAGAGTACTTGCTAGTTTAGGGCTTTTGGTATCCAAATTCACTTTTGAAAAGACCACTAGACTCCCCATGATGTGCTCTAGCTATGGTGCAAGTTTGGTATCAGTCTGTGACAAATGAACATGGATTGCGATCCATGAACCTATGTGTCAGATTGCACTGAAACTTGGCACACAGCTTCTCCTTGGTCTCCTGATTCCTGCTATATGGTTTTTGTATGATTTGGACTTGTTTAGGTCAAGCAAAAGTCAATTCACAGGTCTATTTTAGGGTTTTCACCTTGAACAGTTTATGGCACTTTTTGATGAGTTCTTTGGACTTTTTTTCACAAAACTCCTTTGGAGTCTTTTGCTCATAATGGTCTCTAATACATGCTCGAAAAGTTTTTGTCCAAAAATTCCTTAGGGGTACATGGATCGCGATCCATGTTCCACCACTTTTGGATTTAAATTTTTGCTGTGCTGATAGCTTATGATGTTTGTAGCTTGCTCACCAAGAATTTTTGGATTTGGATCAATTTTGCCCAACCAAAACTGACTTCTATAGTCTATTGTGATAGTTTTAACAATGTTCTGTTTTTGGCTCTTTTGACCACTCTTTGCAACTTTTTTGCATATGGTTCTTTTGGAAAAAGTGTTTATGTCTCAGCTACCTACTGCTCAAGTCTCAGCCAAAAAATATTCAAAATGTTTTCATGAGGTACATGGATCGCGATCCATGTTTGGAAGCCAAACTGACATTTCTTGGTACCATCCGGATCATCATGTTTACTAAATGCTATGGTATCAAAAGTTTTGGATTTGGACTAGTTTTTATCATTCAAAAGCAAGTTTGTTCGTCCTGCGGTTTTTGACTAGTTTCTGTATTTGGGCTATTTTGACCAACTTTTTTCAATTTTTTGACATGCTCCCTTTTGGAAAAGTTGTTCCACTAGTTATCAGGAATGTACTTGTCATATATCAGCCCCAAATGTCAAAAAGGTACATGGATCGCGATCCATGTTTGGCAACATTTTTTCATGATTTTTGTTTTGGTGGTTCTCTATGCCCTGTAGAAGCCAAATCTCATCCCTTTTTGAATTTGGATCCCAAAATCTCAAGATTTCATTGCCCAAATTTGTGTCTGAAATGATTGTTTTGATGTTTTTGCCCTAACAGCCAATTCTGAAGAGATTTTTGAATTTTTCTTTCAAGCAAACTTGATCAGAGCAGTTTCCCAATGATGTACATTGTAACTAGTCACTTTTCACCAAAAATGGTTTTTTGGGATACATGGATCGCGATCCATGTTCCTCCACAGATTCTTGCCAAACTTTCCAGATTGCTTCTAGAGAGTCTGCCAATGTCCTTGATCCACAAATTTTTGAATTTGGATAACTTTTGAGGTCTCTACCATCAAATTTTCATAATTTTAGAGTTATGGTCATTTCCACCAAAATATGATTTTCACCCTTTTTTCCCTCAATCTTTAACCCAAATTTGATGGTTGCAGTTTCTACTTACCCTACTCCTAAGTACTAAAATGAAATATGAAACAAAAACAACAAAACGGTACAAAATAAAGTCAAAACGGAAAACAGTACAACACTCTGAAAGCATAGAGAAAATCAAAGAATGAAATGCTTTTGGCTATCTCACTCACAAACCTCTTAACTTCTCAAGAATAGCTCTAGCAAGTCCTCGACTTCTAGACTCTATCAAGCACTAAACCCCATGTCTATCTGCTTCACTGCTAAAGTGTAAATGGAATGGAGAGACAAATCTTAGTAAAGAACACTCTAAATACGCACTAGGTCACTCACCATCTAAGGATCATATCCCCAGCAAAGGTGCCAATGTTAGCGGGTTGCCGCAATGGACGTCTGCAGCATAGATTTCTGGCACTAACATAATGTCAATACTCAGGGAAAGTGACTTGGATGGGGCATAGAGACTTTATGAGATAATCAATCTCATGAAGTGAACCTTAACAAGCAAACACAACAACTCTACAAGAAAACCAACACTCAATGATCAAGGAAATTTGCCTATGTCCTTTCTCATAGCTCTAGGTCATCATGCCATTTCTAGACTCGAACGGACTCGAAATGCAACAAAACTTTAGGAGGAGGTCTAGGACACCTATGGGCACTATCCTAGCAAGTCTGGTCACAATCTGACAAGGTACCAAAATCATGATCCATCATGAAAAAGATCCTGAAAACTGCAACAGAACTATCCAGAAATGTCGTTCTATGGTCTAAGAACACTCTCCTATGGTCAAAATGACTAAAAACAGTGATTTAAGCACTCAAATTTGCAATTAGAGCTCACAGACATGTAGTCACGAACCACAACAAAACTGACAATGCTTACACTTAATTTAAAGAGCAAAGAGAGAGGAACACAATGCAAGTTTTGGATTTGAAAATTGATTACCCATTCATTAACTGCGATGATTACAAGGTGGAGCAGCTCATAGCTTCAACGTACGTATAGCAGAGCTCTTTCCTTCTCTAAAGATAAGCATCCTTTCACATTAGGGTTATTGACATTTATACCTAGGCATTCTAAATGGCCGATGGCCGGTTCACATGGACCTTTACAATTGTCATGACAAAATACAACTTAGGGAATTGATCCACTACTCTAGAATCAAGATTTACAAAGAGTATTACTACACTATCTTGGCAAAACAAAAAACTACAAATGTGATGTCCGGCTATCTGTCTTACGAATTGGGCACCCGTTGGATCTATCCTCAAACACTTCCTTTTTCATAATTTTGCTGAAGGTACCTTTCTCAAAAGATAGAATGTGCATCATTTTCCCAATGATTCCTCCATTGAAGTATGGAAAAATGGCTATCAATGGAGGAAGCATTGGGAAAATGATGCACATTCTAGGTACCTTAAACAAAATTGTGAAAAAGAAAGAGAAAGATGGTGCAGGCTCAAGTAAAGGTAAGGCAACTAAGCTGAATCAAGGAGAATTAAATTGAGTCGTGGCTTTTGCAAACAATCTTCAAAATATTACAGCTGCTTTAATACACACAATGTTCTATATCTATCAATTGGGTGTTGTTCATTGTGAATTGTATCCGAAGCAGATAAAACCTATAAAGCTCAAGGGGATAAAACCAGAAGATATGGACGAAGATGAATGGAGCGAAATGGATGAATTGGCACTTTCTACCATTATGCTGACTTTGGTAGAAAGCGTTTACTTCAATGTAGCAGACGAGATGTCGGCTTATCAAGCATGGTTAAAGCTGAGTGATCTTTATGAGAAGTAGAGTGCAGCTTCACAGGTATATTGGCTTAAGAAGCTTGTTGACTTGAAGATGAAAGAAGGGACACCTATGTCCAATCATCTGAATGAATTCAACACAATCTACAGTCAGTTGTCAGCTCAAGGTGTCAAGTTTGATGAACCTGTTAGAGATATGATCCTGTTGATCACATTGCCCGAAAGTTGGGACACTTTTCGCACAGCTTTGAGTAATTCTACACCTCTAGATGGTTTGAACATAGCAGGTGTAGAAGGAAGTCTGCTTACTGAAGAAACCAATAGAAAGACAATGGACAAAGGCGAAGGAACAACCTTAGTTGTCAGGGGAAGGACCAAAGAAAAGTACAAAGGTGGAAAGAGGAATCAGTCTCGTAGCAAGTCCCGCAGTGCTAAAGGCAAGAGTGACATAGCATGCTACCATTGTGGCAAGAAGGGTCACATGAAAAGAGACTGCAGAGAATGGAAAGCAGAAAAAGGCAAAGAGAAATCTGAAGACCATGGTGAGAAGAAGAACAAGTCCTTAGTGAAGATTCAAGAAATAAATGTGACAAACACTGTTGCAGAGGATGACAATCTAGTGTCAGGAGACATCTACTTCTTGAAGAATACAAGAATACAATGGACTCAGCTCTTCTTACAGCATCTGATGGAAATGCACTGAGTGACTGGATTATAGACTCAGGGGCATCACTTCATGTGTCTCCAAACAAGGAGTGGTTTACCTCTTATGTGACCACTAAAGATCATGTTCGGCTAGGCAATGGGCAGACATGTGAGATCTTAGGTGTTGGAGATGTTCAATTGAAGTTTCAAAATGTCTCCTCTTTCACGCTGAAGAATGTGAGACATGTTCCCGCAATTACAAAGAGATTGATCAGCACAGGTTTACTTGATGATGTTGGCTACGTCACCACTTTTGGACAGAACATGTGGAAGATATCCAAGGGTTCTATGACAGTAGCACATGGAGTAAAGTCTGGAGGACTTTACATGATTTATGTATCAAATGTCTCTAAAAATGTAATCAATGTAACCGAGCAGCCGAACGTTTCTTTGTGGCATAGCCGGTTAGGACATATGTCCAAGAAGGGAATGGAAATCTTGTCTCGTTTTGGTTATTTTCCTGGCTTTTCATTTAATGATTTTGAATTCTGTGAACATTGTCTGTATGGTAAGCAAACACAGCAGCCACATAAGCATAGAAGCAGTAGAAGAGATACACAGTTGGCACTTGTTCATAGTGATTTGTGTGGACCTATGCCTAACCTATCTCTAGGGGGAGCTTCTTACTTTATGACATTTATAGATGATTACTCGAGCAAAGTATGGGTTTACTTTCTCAAGGACAAGGATGAAGCGTTTAGTGTTTTCAAAACGTTTGTGACACTTGTGGAGAATCAGAGTGGCAAGAAGCTTAAATGCTTACGCACTGACAATGGTGGAGAGTATGTTTCAAAGGCCTTTCAGGACTTTTGTGAGTCAAAAGGTCTAAAACTTGAACTAACTGCTCCTTACAATCCTCCTCAAAATGGTGTTGCTGAGAGGATGAATAGGACCATACAAGAGAAGGTCAGAAGTATGTTGTCTAATGCATAGCTGCCAAATGGGTTTTGGGCTGAAGCTGTATCAACAGCTGTTCATCTTGTAAATAGATCTCCTAGCAAGGTTTTCCAGAAGGATTCAGTGCCAGAGATGGTATGGTCAGGCAAAATTCCCTCATACAAGCATCTCAGAGTCTTTGGCTGTGAGGCATATACTCACGTTCCAAAGGAATTTAGGAACAAACTTGAGCCAAAGAGTAGAAAGTGCATCTTTCTAGGCTATGGTAATTCTGGTGAGATGGGGTATAGACTTTGGGATCCCGAATCCAGAAAGGTTGTCCGTAGCAATGATGTTCACTTTAATGAATCCAAATATCATTCTAAACCAGAGAGGGTTGAGGAGATTAGAAGAGTTGTCTTCCAAGAAGATGGACCTGCACGTGCAAGACATAATGTCAGGGCTCAAGAGGAGCAAGGACAGGATAGAGTGGAACCACAGGTTGTGGCTGAGCCTGAGCCACCTATTGTGTGTAGATCTGGACGTGTCACGCGACCTCCTAATAGGTTTGTTCCATCTATGAACTATGTCATGTTTACTGATTGCAATGAGCCTTCATGTTACAAGGAAGCAGTGCAAATGAAGGACTCCGAGAATTGGCAATTGGCCATGCAGTCACAGATGACAGCTCTGCATAAAAACCAGACATGGAAGCTAGTTAGTCCTTATTTTGTATGTGGATGACATGTTGATTGCTGGCAAGCACTTGGAAGAGATTTCAGCTTTGAAGTCAAAGATGGCAAAATCGTTTGACATGAAAGACATGGGTGAGGCAAGTCATATACTTGGTATGCGCATTGAGAGAGACAGATCAAAGAAGTTGATTTGGTTATCTCAAACAGAGTATATTGACAAGGTTTTGCAACGTTTCAATATGGAGAAGGGAAAGGCACTAAGTGTTCTATTGCCACCATATGTGAAACTTAGCAAACAAGATTGTCCTGTGTCTGAGGAAGAACGGGCTGAAATGGATAAGATTCCATATGCGTCTGAAATGGATAACCTTAGTTGTCAGGGGAAGGACCAAAGAAAAGTACAAAGGTGGAAAGAGGAATCAGTCTCGTAGCAAGTCCCGCAGTGCTAAAGGCAAGAGTGACATAGCATGCTACCATTGTGGCAAGAAGGGTCACATGAAAAGAGACTGCAGAGAATGGAAAGCAGAAAAAGGCAAAGAGAAATCTGAAGACCATGGTGAGAAGAACAAGTCCTTAGTGAAGATTCAAGAAATAAATGTGACAAACACTGTTGCAGAGGATGACAATCTAGTGTCAGGAGACATCTACTTCTTGAAGAATACAAGAATACAATGGACTCAGCTCTTCTTACAACATCTGATGGAAATGCACTGAGTGACTGGATTATAGACTCAGGGGCATCACTTCATGTGTCTCCAAACAAGGAGTGGTTTACCTCTTATGTGACCACTAAAGATCATGTTCGGCTAGGCAATGGGCAGACATGTGAGATCTTAGGTGTTGGAGATGTTCAATTGAAGTTTCAAAATGTCTCCTCTTTCACGCTGAAGAATGTGAGACATGTTCCCGCAATTACAAAGAGATTGATCAGCACAGGTTTACTTGATGATGTTGGCTACGTCACCACTTTTGGACAGAACATGTGGAAGATATCCAAGGGTTCTATGACAGTAGCACATGGAGTAAAGTCTGGAGGACTTTACATGATTTATGTATCAAATGTCTCTAAAAATGTAATCAATGTAACCGAGCAGCCGAACGTTTCTTTGTGGCATAGCCGGTTAGGACATATGTCCAAGAAGGGAATGGAAATCTTGTCTCGTTTTGGTTATTTTCCTGGCTTTTCATTTAATGATTTTGAATTCTGTGAACATTGTCTGTATGGTAAGCAAACACAGCAGCCACATAAGCATAGAAGCAGTAGAAGAGATACACAGTTGGCACTTGTTCATAGTGATTTGTGTGGACCTATGCCTAACCTATCTCTAGGGGGAGCTTCTTACTTTATGACATTTATAGATGATTACTCGAGCAAAGTATGTGTTTACTTTCTCAAGGACAAGGATGAAGCGTTTAGTGTTTTCAAAACGTTTGTGACACTTGTGGAGAATCAGAGTGGCAAGAAGCTTAAATGCTTACGCACTGACAATGGTGGAGAGTATGTTTCAAAGGCCTTTCAGGACTTTTGTGAGTCAAAAGGTCTAAAACTTGAACTAACTGCTCCTTACAATCCTCCTCAAAATGGTGTTGCTGAGAGGATGAATAGGACCATACAAGAGAAGGTCAGAAGTATGTTGTCTAATGCATAGCTGCCAAATGGGTTTTGGGCTGAAGCTGTATCAACAGCTGTTCATCTTGTAAATAGATCTCCTAGCAAGGTTTTCCAGAAGGATTCAGTGCCAGAGATGGTATGGTCAGGCAAAATTCCCTCATACAAGCATCTCAGAGTCTTTGGCTGTGAGGCATATACTCACGTTCCAAAGGAATTTAGGAACAAACTTGAGCCAAAGAGTAGAAAGTGCATCTTTCTAGGCTATGGTAATTCTGGTGAGATGGGGTATAGACTTTGGGATCCCGAATCCAGAAAGGTTGTCCGTAGCAATGATGTTCACTTTAATGAATCCAAATATCATTCTAAACCAGAGAGGGTTGAGGAGATTAGAAGAGTTGTCTTCCAAGAAGATGGACCTGCACGTGCAAGACATAATGTCAGGGCTCAAGAGGAGCAAGGACAGGATAGAGTGGAACCACAGGTTGTGGCTGAGCCTGAGCCACCTATTGTGTGTAGATCTGGACGTGTCACGCGACCTCCTAATAGGTTTGTTCCATCTATGAACTATGTCATGTTTACTGATTGCAATGAGCCTTCATGTTACAAGGAAGCAGTGCAAATGAAGGACTCCGAGAATTGGCAATTGGCCATGCAGTCACAGATGACAGCTCTGCATAAAAACCAGACATGGAAGCTAGTTAGTCCTTATTTTGTATGTGGATGACATGTTGATTGCTGGCAAGCACTTGGAAGAGATTTCAGCTTTGAAGTCAAAGATGGCAAAATCGTTTGACATGAAAGACATGGGTGAGGTAAGTCATATACTTGGTATGCGCATTGAGAGAGACAGATCAAAGAAGTTGATTTGGTTATCTCAAACAGAGTATATTGACAAGGTTTTGCAACGTTTCAATATGGAGAAGGGAAAGGCACTAAGTGTTCTATTGCCACCATATGTGAAACTTAGCAAACAAGATTGTCCTGTGTCTGAGGAAGAACAGGCTGAAATGGATAAGATTCCATATGCGTCTGCAGTGGGTAGTTTGATGTATGCAATGATTGCTACTCGCCCAGACATTGCATTTGCAGTGGGAGTAGTAAGTCGATACATGTCAAACCCAGGCAAGAAACATTGGGAGGCAGTGAAAGGAATATTGAGATACCTGAAAGCTACAAAGAGTATGCGTATATGCTATGGGAGTGAGGAGCTAAGTGTAAAGGGTTTTACAGACTCATATTATGCAGGTGACTTAGACAACCAAAGGTCTACGTCAGGGTATGTATTTACATTGGCTGGTGGAGCAGTATCATGGCGTTCTAGATTACAAGATTGTGTTACTCACTCTACTACAGAGGCTGAATATGTTGCAGCATCAGAGGCATGCAAAGAATCAATTTGGCTTAATCGACTAGTAACAGATCTGGGAATCAAAGAAGAGATGCCTGTGTTATATTGTGATAGTCAAAGTGTTATACAATTGGCTCGCAATCCAATTTATCACTCAAAGACAAAGCATGTGGATGTGAAGTATCATTTCATCAGGGAAATGCTTGAGGATAAGCAACTTCAGCTTGTCAAAGTTCACACCACAGAAAATCCTGCTGATCTACTTACAAAAGGACTTCCCTCAGAGAGCTTTGCGCATTTTCGCAAGTAGTTAGGTGTAGGGTAGTACATCACTTCTCTACATCTCTTGTATATTAGCTTGTATAGTAGCTTCTCTCTCACACTTAAAGTACCACACTGGACTTTAAGTGGGAGGTTGTTGGGGTATAAATCCCAATGTGGTTGCCCAGGTAAGTGGGCGGGCCGCCAGGTATGTACACATATTCTTTTGTAAAAACCTAATAAGAACTCACTATGCTCTACACATTACAGTAGAGCGAGCTCACCATATCGTCGTGCTCTTCTTCTCGCACTCTCTCTCGCGTCGCACTTCCGCTCGTACTCCTTCATTGTTGAGTAGAAGAACATGCACATTGCAAAAGTTGCTAGAGCACAGATGAATGAGAAGAACATGTGTCATTGTTATTGGGTTGAGGATATTGCTACTATAGGTGTTTACATTATGAACAGGTCTCTTATTGTTGCCATACATGATATGACACCAGAAGAGATCTTTTGTGGTGAAAAATTGGATATATTAGATCTTAAAGTATTCGGATGTATTGATTATGTGCATATTGTGGATGAGATAAGAAGTATGCTTGACCCAAAAGCAAAAAATGTGTGTTCATTGGCTATTTCCTTGAACAAAAAATTATGTGCATGTGCAGAATGAGCTAAGAAGTAAGCTTGATCCAAAAGAAAAAAAATGTGTGGTTGTTGGCTATTCCCTTGCGCAAAAAGGGTACAAGTGTTACAATCATTCTACAGATAAAGTGACAATGAGCAAAGATGTTGTAATTGATGACTTGGCAAGTTAGTACCTTGATGTGAAAGATGATTTAGGGACTGATTTAAGAGAAAATGTGGTTATAAAAAATATAGGTGCATAGTCATAGGTTTTGAGTGGGTCGTCTCGCAAGTGTCACCTAGTGCAGGTCATGTTGAGAAGCCATGGATTGGTAGGATGTGTGAAAGAGTGAGTCATGCTAACTCTTCAAATGTATCAAGAAAAGGGGAGGAAAAGGTTGATGATATCCCTAAGCTACCAAATTTTAGTGTTGGTCGTGATGATGGTGATAGCAATGGTTTTGAGTAGAGCTTAGATGATAAGTTTGGTGTACACTCTGTGAAGACTCTGGGTGCATGAAGGATGCAAGCAAATAGAAAGGAACCTGGAAGTGATCTTGGACTATTCACATCTGTAAGAGTAAGTAATCTTGTGCAAAGATTGACTTATAACAATTATGTGGCTTGCCATTGTGCATATATGGCAAAGATCACAAAGGAGGTAGAACCCACGTGTTTTGAGGATGATGTTAAAGATGAAAAATGGAAGCAAACAATGGATAAAGAGATGGCTGCCATTGATCCAAATGGAACATGGGAGTTGGTGCCATTATCAAATAGAAATAAGGTAATTGGATGTAAGTGGGTTTACAAAATAAATCATAATGTTAATGGTGGTATGAGTAGGTACAAGTCCATGCAAAAGGTTATGCACAGACCTATGGGCTTGAATAGTAGGAGACATTCAACCTCATAGCCAAGATGGCTACCATTCATGTGTTTATTGTAATGGTTATAGCTTTAGGATGAATGTTGAAACAAATGAATATAGACTTGGAGGAAGTTGTGTATATGGAGCAGCCTTAAGGTAATGAGAATATGAGTCTACTCGTTCTTGTTTGTAGGTTAAAGAATGGATTGTATGGGTTGAAACAAGCACCTAAATTCTAGTATAAGAGGATTGTGACATCCCTTTTCTCTTTGGGCTTTATGATGTTTGATGCAGATCATTCATTGTATGTGCAGAAGAATAAAGCAAGAATTGTGGTGGTATGCGTCTATGTGTAGGACTTGATTATTGTAGATGATAATGTGACTAAAGTAGAGGGTGTACAGGCTCTACCTATGCAAGATTTTGAGATGAAAGACTTAGGAGACTTGCGGTATTTCTTGGGCATTGATTTTTTTTGCATAGAAGAGGGTGTATGGTGGTCACAAAGACAATATTATTTGGACGTGTTGAAAAAGTATGGTATGGCTAATTATAAACCAATTGCAATTCCCTTAGGTTAAAATTGGAAGCTCGAGAATGATGTAGGTCAAGTACTTGAAAATTCTACCTTGTACAGGAAGATTGTGGGTAGTTTAGTCTACTTAATTGTCTCATGTCCAGACTTAAGCTACATAGTTGGATTAGTGAGTCAATTTATGCAGTCTCCCAAGACACCGTAGTTGATGCAACGAGGTTCACATTGCATTATGTGAATGCTAATTTGAATTATTCACTCTTCTATATGGTTGATGCAGATTGGGCTAGTAGCACATATGATCGCAGTTCTAGCAGCAGATTCACGTTTTCACTTGGGAGTGTTGCTATCACATGGAGCATCAAGAAGAAACCTATGGTTTCTCAATCAAATAAAAGGGCAAATTACAGGGGTGCTACAGTGGTGGCATGTGAGGTAGCATGGTTGGGCTTTCTACTTCATGACTTTGAAGTATAGATACAAAGGTCGGTCATCATTTATTTTGACAGACTCAACATCATAAGTTTGGCTTGAAACTTTGTGTTTTATGCAAGAAAAAATAATATTGAGGTGCATTACCACTTCATCAAAGAGAGGATCTTAGTAGGTGACATTGACCTTACTACGTGGTGACAAATGAGCTAGTTGCAGATATCTTGACAAAGGCCCTTGGTGTGGAGAAGCTGTGACAATTTAAAGCAATTCTTGGTAAATGGGAGATGGCATTGAGCTTAAGGTAGAGTGTTGAGATGTCAAGCTCAACATATACAACTCTTGGCAGTGATTATCATCGACATTCATCATCACTGCACGCCTTGGTGGATACACATATCTTTGCCAGTGATACTACACCTATAATATACTGAGTTGATCTACCTACTAGAGTGATGGAACACTTATCCATTCACCTCACTCACTAACTGTTCACACTAGACCATTGTACTAGTTTCCCTTTATGTAGTTATTTTTCCCTATGTTTTTTTGTAGAACTCTTATCTTGAGTTAGTGATGAAGCAGAAGAAGAATAGTTTTTTCCTCCATCTATGTGAGTTTTTGTGTACTACACACACACAGTGATTTGTATGCCAGTTTTTCTTAATAAGTCTCTAGTTGAAGGCATTCCCATGGTCCACTACCTTCATGAGCTCATTAGAGTTGATTAGGTCCCCACCATTTTGAAAAAATGCAAAACCTTGCAAGACACTCAAAACCTAAAAGTGAAGGGTGATGGTGTAGGAGATAAAAATCCTTGAGGTATTGGAAAGTCAAAAGACTTAATGTTTTCTATATAAACACTTTTGTTGTGAGGATGCTTCATTTTTTCTCCTTGTGTTTCATTTCTAGCCATATCTAGCCTTTCTTTCTTCTTAAAGTTTCAACTTGCAAGATAATGCAAGCCTATAGAATTTAATTTTTTGAGAGCCATTTGGAGATACCATTTAATTAGAATTATGAATTATTTTTTTATTGTCCATTTTTTTTAGCGAGAGCTCATTGTGCTCTACTTAATCATTCATTTAAAAATCCCATCTTGATTTCTTGAGTGCATCCATTGACAGGGCTTTGTAAGAGCTCTCCGATGCATGCTCATTAAGCTCATCATTTGGCCGAGATTAATAAGACACACTAATCTATTCTCTAATGTTTGGTATACTTGTGTTTGTGAGCCCCTGTTTAAATAAATTTTAAACTTATTTTTTGGCTTTTCTTTCACAACCAAATCAATGGGCATTGTGGTTAGAAGGTTGACCCCATATTTGGAGGTTAGTGGTGTGGGTTCAACTCCTATGTTTAGGTGGAGTAATGCTTGCGGATGTGAATTGGTGCTCAAATACATCTAAATGAATTTTCAGGTCCAATGGGATTCATTCACATGAGCAGGATTTTGTCTACCCACATCCACATGCCAAAGGCAATGCAATGCACCCTATACCTCTTTTGTATACACAAGGGACCATTCTTGCAGAGAAGAGGACATGAAACAACTCACAAAATTTCCTTGTGTACCTCTTTTTTCTCTGCAAGGGACCATTATTGTGGGCATTTGGAGCTTCAAGCTCTTTGACAAGAACTATTTCTTGCAGCTATTTGCACTGGCTTACAAAAGTATTCATAAAAGGAGTTCTCACACTCTAAATCCATCAGAATCCCTTCTTATGACTAACAAGCAATCGCTACCAAATGCAATGCCTACAAATCTAAAAATGCTTGTAATATTTGTGTACAAAAGAACTTCACACATAAGCACAAGGATTAGACACAACCCAATTTTGGGTAGGACCTAGGCTTATAAGCATTATTGGCACGAGCTTCAAAGCTCTATGGAATGTACATAATAACTTCCAAGGAATTTGCACAAAGCTACACACATAAGAGCACTTTGAACTCCTTGGTACTTCAAGAAAGTAGAGGTATCATCAAAAGGCATCAAAAAAATATTGATAGAATAAAGTAGAGGTATCCTCAAACAGATATTGATAGAAGAAAACAATCAACACAAAGAATTTGGAAAACATGAAGATGAAGCAAAACTTGACAACGACATCAAATTTGCAAATTTAAGGATGATATCAACAACAAATTTGACCTTCTGACATCGGAAGCACATACAAAAAATTATTTGAAAGAACGACATTTGTTTTGAGCCTACACACATTGACTGGCATACATTTTCTCAATGGGAGGCACACATTTTTGGTAAACTCCCATTGTTAGATTCTTTAGGAGAGACATTTGATGCTATAACCTATTGTTAAATTTTCTAGGGGGGGAACTTTGCATTTGGGTGCTACATGTGGCACTCATGGCGGGGAGGCTTGTTAGGGTGTGTGACATATTTTGCACCATTTATAGACTCCTTCCCTAGCTAGTTATGCAGGCCTAGACATCCTAGACAATGCCCATCCATACATATATGACTTATTGAGGTTCTAGACATAGTAAACTTGCATATGATACATGTATAGATGATGCCCATCCATACATATATGACCCATAGAGGTTTCTAGACGTACTACACTTGCATATAAGTCCATTTGGAGGGTCAAAACAGCCCCTAAAAGGATGTCCACAAGTTTTCCCATGATCCTCTCCATTTGGGCTGATTTGAAGAACGTTGGCACTTCATAGATGATGTAAGCAAGATACCTCTATCTTATTCTATATGAGAAGCTCATTTGTACTCATTTGACGATGAATTAAGAAGCTACATTATGCACTTTTCAATCATGAATGGCTCACTTGTGTTTCCACCAAAACCTTTCACTTCAAGAGTGGAGAGCAAATAAAATGTTTCATGATGCTTTCATACTTTTTGATTGTGACTTCATCCACAATTCTATCTCTATTGAGCTAACTACTAAGCTAGTAATCCATGCCTTTGATATGGGGGATTCTGTGAAAGCAGATAGAGCTTTTAAGAGACAAGAGGTTGTAGCCACTCCATTCATTGGGAGGCTAAGGATCCCCATGTTTCAGCACTTAAATTCCTCTGCTTCTGCTAATTCTAGTTGGTTTTCCCTACATGTCGCTCCAAATGTTGCCAAACCCCACCACCTACAACTCTCCTACACTCTGATGGTAGGGCACCCCCCCTCAAGATCATCTCACAACATCTTTTTAGGTAACACTTAGGGAATCTCTATCCTCCCTCAACTTCCAACCTCCATCCCCACGCATAATATCGACATCTCTCTTCCAGTAACAACTCACACTATTACCCTTTGTAAGGAGGTGAGAATCATCACTGAGGCAACACATCCTGATTCAGTTATTCACTTTCACATCCTGAAGCAAAATATTTTTCATGCATCCCCCCAAGGGGAACATGTAGGGTTCCAAGAGAATGTAATGAATGAGCAGGTTCTTGATCTCACAAAATCTCAAGATAATACTAACTCCCCCTTGAACTAGATGCTGCTAATCAGATTTATGGTGTGGTCATCCCAAGTGGGGAGTTAGAGTAGTGGTACTCTAAGCCTCAAGAAAGAGTAGTTATTGGTCTATATCATGGGGTTAGACCATATATTGAAGCCCTTAAAACCTGGGTCTCTCACAAGTGGGAAAACAAAACCTCAAAACCACCCATATACAATATTTTTTCTTGGTAAAGTTTTCTTGATGCTTGGTAAGACTCGATCAAATTAAGATCTAAGCTTAGAGAGGAAGAGCTCCTAGCCTCCAAGGCCTCCATCCTTTTGGCAAGGGAGTTTTGGGCAGGCAAAATGGATAAACCAGATAATTACATGTTTAATCTTATTTTTTTTAAAAGAAAGTAAAGGATTTTATTCCTTTTCTCAAAGATGAAAAAGGAAACCTTGTAAACTTTAGGAAGCTAATATAAGAGTTGTTGAGAAGTACTTCTCATGTATCTTCTCCCACCTTCTATTAGAGGGGCTAGCCTCACTAATGCTAGAGTTGCTATTGCTAAAATAAGGAAGAACACTAAAACACTATTCCTGTACACCTGGCTTAAAGTGTTGGATCGCCCCTCTCTGAGGTGGAGATTATGGATTCTATCTCAGTTTTATAAAGAGGCAAAACCCTTGACTTGATGGTCTATCTAGTAAGGAATGACTTTCCCCTCTCCTCCTCTCCATTGAAAAGAGGTCCATAGACTAGGAGCTCTTCCTACCTCTCTCAAAGTAATCTCACAAAAATGCTCTCTTTAATTCTCCTTCCGCTATTCTCAAAGTTCATATGCCATTTATATTACATTGGTATCAGAGCATTTGGTTCCTATTTTCTTGCTTAAGAAGAGAGGTCCTTGTTAAAAGTTGATTTTGTTGATTATATTAGGGTAAGAGGGATTGGGATCTGATATCAATTTTTTTGAGCCCACTATGTGGGATATGGTGCACACCTCGAGAGCTTTGGTCTTAATAATGGGGTCTTTTTAGACTTGCCTACAGCTGTACCATTATTGAGCCATAAGAAGTCTAAAGAAAGCTATCCCTCAACAATTTTGCAATATTAGACCCACTCCACTACTTTCTATAATTAACCAATTTGAGTCGTGGGTGTAGATACTTAAGTGTTGATTTTCAAAGGCTAAGAGGAGTAGCAACTAGGTTTTGAATTGCCAAAGAATACACTAAGTAAACACACAAAGTATTCTATACATGAGTATAATTAACATGGCTGAAAATAACCAAGAGAGTAGAATGAACATTGATAACTGATTTTTCACATGAAGGTGCTAATGATGATGTCCCCATGTTTGTCAATTATCTTGTTATGGGAAACCCTAATTTGCAAGGCGAAGTTACTCAACAACTTCACACTTATGGGATTTCCCTTCCTCTCCAAGAGGAGAGAGAGCTTAGGAGGCCTCTTGCTGAGACCCCCAAAAGAAGACTCTCTCCCATACGAGAGGAGGAATACAAAGACCAAGAAAGTAATGAATCTCTAAGTTCCTTTGAAGATGTGGCTGCACGAAGACGACGGTCTAGACGGTCGCCAACTAGTCCCAAGAGGAAACAGTTAGCCCATAGTCCTTTTCCTCGTCACTCCAAAAAGGAAGAGAGGAAACAAAGGAAGAAAAGGGCAAGAAAGAGGTCACCCTCTTCTCCTTCTTCTTCACCTTCCTCCTCTTTCGACAAAATCTATGGCTATTCTCCTAGAGAATACAAGAGGGGAGGACATTGCAAATTTACCCTGCATGGCAAAGGTCACAAAAGCTCAAGAAGTTCAAGAAGGGAGGAAAGAGTATCTCTCTTCTCACCTATGATGGCACCTTTGGTGCTACTGGCAAAGCATTGGCCTTCATCAATCAATTTGATGTGGCCTTTGGAGACAAGGGCTTCACGGAGTCCTCCAAGCTATGCCATGTAGCTATGCACTTCCAAAAATTGGCTCGTCAATGGTGGGCTAGCCTTTGTGGCAATGGCAAAGCCCCAAAGACATGGAAAGCTCTACGAGTTTCCGTCATGAAGTAATTCCTTGCTGCGTTGCATTTATACGCCCATATAACAAAAATTATACGTATAAAACGTCAATATATGCCGTATCTCGGAATAATTACAGAATAGCCGTATAAAAAAATTTCGATCGATATATTTTTCGATCGAAAAGTATTTTGATCGAAAAATATATCGATCAAAAAAAAGTATATATATACAATCGTTACCCTCTTCATCTTAATGTGACATACTGGTTACTCGTGTGTTTCATATTCCAAAAGAACATCATTTTTCATCATTAAATGACTTGGTGTTGTTTTGGACGTAAACACATACGATAGGTAACTTACATCTGCAATTGTTAATTTATCCGCTGATAGTTGTGTTGTGAGTTCCACACACTTTATCAGGGATTAGATTGATAAAAACTATCAATCTATTTTACAACAGCATCCAGGACTTGTACTGAGAATATCTCACACTAGCTGAGCTGTTCACATATATGATTTTCCAACCCTTTAGATGTAATTTCTTTCATCATCTCACACTTCTGCACATAGCAGGGTCCAGTTCTTGTGCTGAGAGCATCTCACACTCCTGGCCTATTACTCTCTCTCTCTCTCTCTCTCTCTCTCTCTCTCTCTCTCTCTCTCTCTCTCTCTCTCTCTCTCTCTCTCTCTCTCTAAATTAATTTTCATGGTCGATTCGCACAATGTGGTTTGCATAAGATTTTCTCTTTAATTTGCAATAATTTAGTATTGTTTAATAAATTTGAATCATCATTTAATATATATATAGGGTTAACACTCATTATATAATAACTATGTTACTATGGTGTACAATCTTTTTGTAAGATTCTTAATTTATAATTTTGTCATACAGATATGGTAGACACGAAGCTAGAGAAACATCAACGAAATTTCGTCTCCGAAGTGATTGTGAGACACTTCCATTACTCGTCAGAGGCAGAGATTAGTCGTTGTTTAAACCATGTCGCTCCGGAGCATTTTTATCAGCTTACAGAGACTCTAACCAAGTCTATGTTTGAGCAGCTCTAGGCAGAGTTTGCACCAGCTATTTTTGACATAGCCCTCCTGACATCAGGTACTTTAGTAAACATGGTCAAACAAACCATTGGACAGATCATGAAAACCTTTTAAGAACTGAAAAATCCTGCAATTACTTCCTTGCCAAACATAGCTGAGCGCATACATCTTGTGCAATAGCTTTACACGGAGTTCAAGAGCAAGGAAAAGTTAGAAAGAGTAGCAAAGCGTGCAAGAGTGGAAGCTAGCTCTTCTGAAGCTGTTGTTGAACCAGAAATCATTCTTAGAGTAGAGCCTGCAATGTCATCCGTTGCTACATTAGACCTCTCTCAACTACCACCTATTTTACACCTTTTACTCGACACGGCCGTCTTCAATATCCAAGCTCCACAGCTAGGAGACGGAAGATGGCCACATGTGAAGCATGTGGGTGTCACACATCCCGCTTTCAAAGATCAAGTGTATGCTACAAAAGTGTTCAAAGATGAAGCAACAATTTTGCATATTTCACATCGAGGTATTATCTACCCTCTTGCCATGGTGCGCCACGTGGAGCGACCAATGCTCATTTCACGATTTTGGAATGGCGGCCATGTGGAGCAATGGATCAAAGAATGCACTGCAGACAGCAGCCAACCTGTCATCCGCGATTATGTACTCACTACAGGAACAGTAGAGCTATTCCAGGAGAATATTTTGCAGATCATCAATGCTCTCCTCCAAACTCTAAAGTATATACATTCGCATAACTACCTCCACAATGATCTACACTCTCAAAATATGATGCTGCATTTTGGCGAAAAAGGTGTTTATGCCGGCATTGTGGATTGGGGTTCATGCACCAAAACAAATACCACAGCCGGTTTTCCTCCTCTACGCGATATGCAGATAGAAACTAGAAAACAATATGAGAGAGATTATCCATGGGCAGCCCCCGAATGTATATCTAGTAATCGTCTCTCCTGGACCAAAGCTATGGATATTTACTCCATGTGTCATACATGTAAACGCATTTTGAAGTGCTTACCAGAGCCCCAAGAACAAACCAAGAGACATATTTTGAGTAATGTACTTGCTCATCTTGAAACCGGCAAGCGCCTAAACCCCAAAACCTGGCCTAACCCTTTTGACCTCTCCTTATGTTTAAATGGTGCCCATAGAGTGGGTTACAACATTGTAATGACATCTGGCTTACGACCAGCTGATGATTAATGAAAACACAAGTCTCATGATTTCATCATTGTTTTACTTTTGGTGTCAGATTTAATTGTATGTTTAATTGAACAAAATATCTATGTTTGTCATTTGATATACTGTCCAATGTCAAATTAATTGAATGGGTATTTAAAAGTAATGACATGTTCACCTAATATGCAGATATGAAAGAAGAAATGAACCACGCTGAAGGTCGGGCAATTTTTAAAGAAGAACAAGTTAGATGTGGACAAGCAGATCTTTCTACTATTGCGAGCATTAAAGAAGATGAATCTGAGCTGCACGGCGAACCACTAACCCTTAAAGAGTGCAAAAAGATTATCCCTAATCATTTTGTACGCCATCGACTATTTCAAATAAGTGGCAATGCAAAAGATACAACTCCGTTAAAGCTCTCTGATTTGCAACATAAAGGACTGGCACGTGTATTGCTGCAAAGGTTTATACGACAAGAGAGATGCCTACCAAACAACAACCAAGTAGCAATTTACTTTATCCAACAATGCTATGTTCGATATGTTTTGTTGAAGAGAGTGGATTGGTCAGATCATACAAGCACCGCTGGCGTTGGACGTGGACGCATTGCAGAAAAGGTGGCAGCACGCAATGCAAATAATCCAATGCCTCCTCACAAGCGTCTTATTGTTTTACTTCATGAAGAGTCAGAAACACTGGCTGAATTAGCCAGCCAAGGACAAGACCTTCCCAGCCAAGGAGAAACACCGGACATGCTTCGTGGACGTATTCTTGAGCTTGAAATAGAGTTAAGTGATGCACAAGCAAAGCTTCAATGATATGAATCATTGTATGGGCCTTTGCCAGATGATACTACCACTTCACATAAATATGGTGCTCAACCATCCCCTGAGCTAGGAATTACAGATTTTACCATAGACGAGCTTATAGCAAATCTATCAAACTCATAAGTCACTCACAAGCTTTTTGTAATCTCAAAATTATATCAAACTCTTTTCGATTGAGTAATTTCCCAGAACCTTGTTGTAATTTCAAACCTACATCAACTTTATGTAATTGTTATTCGACAAGATATTATCGGCAATTTATATTTGTGTGTGAGTAAATATGTGCGTATGATAGAGAGAAAGAGAGGTTTTGATGTGAACGACAACGAGATACCACTTTCTTTCATCATATGCAAAAACTTGTTAAGTATTACAATGGTACTCTCACAAATCATCTCCATCTTCAAAAACTGCAACCATATCATCTACTTCGTCCATATCTAAGCATTCTGAAACTATCTCCTATTCCATATCATCTTCATCATCAACTTCTGCAGAAATAGCTTCATGCGTTTGGAAGACTCCGTATTGCTTTTGAGCGGGTCTAGTTGCAATGTTTTGAGGCTTATAAATAAGTCTCATATTGCAAAAAACATACACCAAATCAGCAGCCCGTTTAGTATGAAGTCTGTTTCTCTTTTTTGTGTTCACAGAGTCGAATGCTGACCAATTTCGTTCACAACTTCCACTTGATGCAGCTACTGATAAAACTCTAATTGCAAGGTGTTGCAACTCCACTTTCTCTCCACCACAAAGGTGCACTTGTTTTGCCAATGTCATCTATATGCCACGGATCCTGAAACATACCAGTTCTGTTGGCATAATCTACTCGCTGATGAAAATCTATTTTTCCACTTCGTGCCCTAAGAGTTGGGAGCACACTGTTTTGAAGTCGGACATAACTTCTTTGTTGGCAGATTGCTAATGCATTTGAAACTTAGGATCCAATACAAAATCCGCACCATGCAATGGCGTATGCAACTGCACCCAACGCTTGTTAACAATTGTAATCATGGTAGCTTTATCCTTTGCACCAAAACTGACATTTTCTCTTAGCTTGCGTATAGCCTCTGACATATACCAGTACACCCAACCAAAAATAAAAGAATCTGCGTCAACTGCTCTCAAAAGATCTACAAATGTCTTAGACACAGTTACTATTCTTTCTACATTACGCCAAAAGACTGGCAAGTTTACTATTTGTGCACATCGACCAGCTGCTTCCTAATAACTTGGATACTTGCTTAGCCATCCATCCCATCCTCTATCTGCTAAGGTTTCCATCAATGCAGGCTTCAACTCTTGCAAAGCAACAAGAACATAGTATGCCGAAGCAAACCTTGTTGCGCAAAATATTTGCAGAGCTTTATTTGGTGACTTGGTTCGAAAAAGAGCATACAAAAATTGATGCTCTCTAATGAATTTCACCACATGATTTGCATCCAATAAATTTTGCTTCACACATGACATTTTACCAATATCTTTTAAAAGCAAATTTAAAGTGTGAGTTGCACATGGTACCCAAGAAATCTCCGGATACTTGACTTGAATAGCTCTTCCTACTCCTTTGTAGTTGGCCGCATTATCTGTGACAATAGCAGTCACATTCTTTGGTCCACCTGCCTTTGCAATTGCACGCTCATACACCCCTGCTAGGTAGGTGATAGTCTTCTCTTTCAATGAGCTGTCAATTGCTTCCACGAACATAGCCCCTCTAGGGTTACTAAGCATTACATTGATTAAAGGTTTTTTCTGACAGTTAGTCTATCCATCCAATGCTATGGTGCATCCATATGCTGGAACAAACTCTAGGACTGTGCATTTGAGAATGGCTTCAGTACTGTCTTTGACTTTATCAAGAAATTCAGCTCGCATCTTGTTATAGTCAGGAAGCACAAATCCTTTTTTGGTTGTACTCATCAAAGCATCTTGAAATAATGGATTGCGCATAACATTGAACGATATGCCAAACGCAACAAATGCTTGTGTCCATTTTAAATGCAACTCAAGCAACCATTTTTTACCTAATGCTTCAGGCATTGTCTGTCCATTGGATGACGCTCTACCAGATTTGCTTGTGCTAGGAACTCCTCTTGATGTAGAAGCATGTCCATGAAGAGGGTTCAATTGAGAACTTTGATCATTTACTTGAGTGGTACACACCTCTTCTGTTGCCTCATTGAATATCTTTAGAAACATCACCTTTATGTTTAGCTGCAAGAATCAACTTTACTTTGCGAGAATACATGGAAAATTTTTCATGAATATCTTTTGGTGGTGCCCCGCACTTTTCAACATTGCCAGGGACTTTAAACAAATGCTCTTTAATTCTGGTTGCATTACCACTGAACTCGTGGCCACAAGATTTACATTTAAGTCGAGATGTATTTCTCCCAGCTTTCAACTCATGCACATAACTCCACTCTTGTCCTTTCACCATGATGCACAAAAATAGTTTGCTAGTAAAAACAAAGTCAATGATCATTTTCATAATCAAAATCAATTAAAACATTTAATTAATTTAACTAACAATGATTGAACGAAATTAAAATAATTAAAAACAATGATTGAACAAAAATACAATAATAAAAAACAATACCATTGGATTACATATAAATTGCATCGATTTATCTAAAGTGCAAGCTTGTATCTTTAACACATTATGATAATCAATAATTACAATTAAATCAAGTATTAAAATGATTATCATTATAAATTACTATACATACAAGAGCTATAAGTGACATTTTTAAATGTCAAAACGATAATCACTTACAATACTTGATAGTTATCGTACCTATGTAAAGTGCGAACAAAAAGTTATTACACTTTACCATAGATTTTTAAGCGATTATCTATCTACAATGCGAGCATATGTATGCTCTCACACAGTACGGTAGATTTTGCAATCCAAATAAAGATAAGAGAATATCATTATTTTTGGACATGTTTTTCCTAAATTTTTACTCAAGTGAGAGCATAGCACTGTGAATAGCTCTACACAAAACGTAAAAATATAATTTTGTTTCATTATATTCATTTTGAAGTGAGAGAAAATCTCTACACATCAATATCAAACTTTAAATTACATAAAATTAATTTTTATGTAATTATATTTTTAAACTAATTATCTCATGTGAGAGTACACTCTACACACAACGATAATATCTTACTTTTTTTTTATTAGTCACTTTCAAGTGTCAATTAATTGAACACATTGACAAGTGATTCTTATAATTACAGTTTGTATCAGGTGAGAGATTAAACTCTTCACAAAATACAAACTTTCAACTATTTACTAAGTTTTTCAAAACAAATTCATATATTTGAATCACAAAACTTAAAATTCTATTGAATTTTAATTTTTATTGCATTGAAATTGTTTATTTTTTTACAAATTACATTTTTTGATCGTTTGGTGAGAGTACTCACATGGAAAACACTGACTTTGAAAGCTAGTATGAGGCCTTTCGCGTGTTGCTATATATACTAACATATTCGATCGTTATAATTTTTTATCGAAAATAATTTCGATCGAAAAGTTTTTCGATCGAAAAATCAAGAAGTTATACGGTTGGCCGTTTATGCTGATGTGGCACCGTATAATACAGCCGTATAATTTAGATAAACGAATAATACGCCCATTATTCACGTATTATACGTCTCCCGAATAACGAATAATGAAACTTAGATTCCTTGCAAGCGATGCAAAGGACAAAGTGCTTATCGAATGGCACAGTTTGAATCTTCTCTCTCATGAATCTATCCACAAATATGTAGACAAGTTTTGGGATTTACATCTTAAGGCTATTGTCTTTCAAAAGACAGACTTTGTTGAGCAAAAGCACCAATTATGTGCGGGATTACCTGAAGAGATGTCCAAGTACGTCAATTCTCAATGGCCTAGTTCTATCACCAAAGTAATCCACCACACCATGGTTGCTTTGCGCATCAATTTCCACCAAGGGGCTAGATGGAATGTCAAGCCCATGGAAAACAAAGAAAAGAGTGATACAAAGGGGAAAACCAATGCCCAAAATTCTTCCCAAGGCAATGCCAACAACAATCATCCAAGGAGAAGGGAGTTTACAAAAGTAAAAACAAACTCTTTCATAAAGAGCTTGAAGCTTTTTGCAAGGACCAAAAAAAATTTAAGTGTGAGGAGCAAGTACATGGCTATCGTTCTTGCCCCAAGGGAAATGCCCACCGTAGTGAGACTCCTAGAGCTTCCACCATCAAAGCTCCAAAACAGGATGCTCATTGCAAAGGATCATCCCCAGTTGGTCCACTATGTAAAGATTGCATATAGCACGTGAAAATAAGAGGTATTTAAATAATCCCTTACCTGTATATTTTCAAGTATTATATGTACCACTTATGTTTGCATTTTTGTAAAAAAAACTACCCCTTATGTATGAAAATTTTCACTTTCTCAATTAAAAAACCCTTTATATAAGTATACTTTTTTGTAAATGTACCTAATTATAACTCCCTTATTTTTGTTCGCACGTGCTATCTTACATGTTTACTAGTGGATGCCCCAGGGGATCACCTCCCTTCTATGCTTGGGGAAAGGTAAGGAATCATGATGCCTTCATCTTGTTTGACCCTGGCTCTACTCACAACTTCATATCAATGGAGTTGGCCACCAAGTTGGGCATTCAAGCTTTTGAGATGGGAGATATCTTAACGGTTGACATCGCTTTCAAGGGACAGTGAGCCTCTATTACTCCCTCAATTGGGAAGTTGAGGCTTCATGTCCAAAGCTATGTCAACAAAGAAGACTTTTTCATCTCTCCTCTCCAACATGAGGATGCTATCCTAGGGGCACCATGGTTCAACCGCATGGCGGCCAACATGGAGTTTCCCAAAAGGAGAATCTACTTAACCTACAAGGAAAAGAACATGTATATAAATGCTAGTGAGTCTGGTCAGATGGCAATAGGCTATGTGTTACCCACTCCCTTCGTGAGAGAAAGTCATGTATGAATCCCATGCTCCTCCTTATGCGGGGCATAGAAGCATTCAACCTACTCTCTGAGGAGTAGAGGTGTATATCTATTGGCCTACCATGAAAGTGGACATACAAGAGTATGTTTCAAATTGTGTGGTATGCCAAAAGACCAAGTATGATAGAGGGAAGCAACCTGGATTACTCCAGTCATTGCCTATTCCAAATTCACTATGGGAGAGTATATCCATGGATTTTATCTTTGGATTACCCAAGTCTATCCATGGGAATACGAGAATATGGACAATAGTCGATAGGTTTAGCATCAAGCACACTTTATTCCTGTCAAAAAGACTGTTAAGACACACCAAATGGAAACTCTCTTCATATCACAGATTTTCAAAACACCATGGATTGCCAACATCCATCGTGTTAGATAGAGATCCTAGAATGACCAATAGGTTTTGGAAAGTTCTCTTTGAAAATCTAGGAAGATTGAATTTCTCTTTGGCCTATCACCCACAATGGATAGCCAAAGTCAGATAGCCAATCTTACAATACTCGATCTACTAAAGACTTATGTTACCAAAGTAGATCAATGCCCACAATGGGAAAAGTGCTTACCTCTTGTAGAGTATACGTACAATAATATTGTACATACTTCTACGGGAAAATCACCTTTTGAAATCATTGAGGGAAGACCTAAAAGTCCCTCGCTACTTAAAGTACATGAGAAGATCTTCATTTCCGCGATGAGTATAGCCGTGACCTACAAGAATCTTTTCAAAAGATTAAGGAGGCTATATCGATCTCTCAACAAAGGAAAAAAGTTGATGTTGACAATCATAGAAGGGCTTTAACATTCAAAGAACATGATTGGGTCTTACTTAAGTTGCCCAAGGCTCGATTGAGGCAAACAACGGGCAAAAATCCTACCGGCCATCAAAAGTATTATGCTAAACGATCAAAAAGATACTATGATCCTTTTCAAATTTTGAAGCCAATCAATGAGATCAAGTTATCCAACCATTGGCTCATACACAATTCTTTTCATGTGAGCCTAATTAAGCCCTACAAAGGCCCAAGCCTCGAAATGAACCAATTATTGAAGACCCTCTCAGAATCGAAGACCAAGAAGAGGTGCTACAACCCGAAGCTATCCTTCAGCATAAAGACAAGGTACTATGACATGGTAAGATTATTCAACGATATCTTATTAAGTTCAAAAATTATCCTTTTAAAGATGCTAGATGGATGCAAGGAATACAGCTTAAGGATAGTATGAACCTTGTCAATGCTTACAATGCTACATTAGAGTAAGAAAATGTACAAATTTCTTTTGAATGACCAATGTTTTTGTCTTATAAGACTAGTTCTCTTTTTATTGTGCACAAATTTCAATAGTATGCATGCTTAGAATCATGTTTGTGATGACGACTTCTCTCTCACACCAAGTAGAATTTGTAACTCTACTTGGGAGAATGAAATGCAGACATGCTTGCAGAAGCTATCTCTCCCAAGCACCAAATGGATTAGTCATCCATCTTGGAAAGATGTTGTAGGGTAAAAATGGATCCTCTACCCGCTAAGAAACATTGACTAATGGCTAAGGCTTTATCTCTTCTACCTCATAGTCAAGGAAGACTATAATTTCAAGAGAGAGGTAATGTCATAAAATCTAATATCTAACCAACCCGAATGATTTCTCATATTAAACTGATCATTTCATGTGAGAGAATAAACAGAAACAAGGGTTAGAATATAGACATGTGCTTATGGGTATATCTCAACATGGAGCCAATGGTAAAGGGGTCCAAATGAGATATGATATGTCAAAGATCAAGGCTAGCCAATGGAGCTTAAATACCTTAGGGTTATCTGCATTGAGCACCTCCAAAGGTTAGTGTTAAAAGTCCTTTGACCTTAGGTAAGCTAGGGCCGAGCTTGAGGTAGGAACCCTACCCAAACTTGAGGTGCTTTTTCGTGCTTGCTGACTAAGGTGATTGTGTTCCGAAAGTCAGCAACATCCCTATAAGAGAGGGATCAAGCCCTAAAGCTAGGGGGATGAGAGAGAACAAACACACACACACACACACACACACACACACACACAAGGTAGCCTCAAGCCTCAAGAGGTAGCAAGGACACATGTCAACCCCCTACCCATGTTGCCCTCATGGTGTGCCTAAAGCCTATTGGGTGGCCTCCCAAGGGGTCCAATGATAAATTAGTTAATTTAATTAATTGTTTTTGCATTTGTCAAGTCCTCTTTCTCAAAGGGAAAAGTGGAACACTTGTCCCAAGGCTACCCTTGTTGCTTGATATGCATGTTGCATGTGATTGGCTAGTGTTGGAGGGGTCCAATGAGCTTCAAGCATGAGCTACAAGGGGGGGTCGACCAAAGCAAGTAGGGAGGATGCTTGGGGGGTATACTCTCTTACACACACTCACACACACTCTCATTGTGTGAAGTAAAAAGTGCAAGAGCTCCATCTCCTTCTCCAAGCTAGTAGAGAAGTTGAGAGCCTACACCAACACTCTTGGGTATGGAATGCAAATCCAACCAAGATCCATGCTCCAATACTAAAGCTTGCCATCTTCTCCATATTCATTATTATTCTATTATGTATGCTACCAAGAAGAGTGATGATAAGTAAGTAACTACTTCTTTCTCGTATGAAATGTTTCTTCTTCCTCTTTCCTACCCTCATTCCCAGCTAGCTCTCTCCACCTTCGAAGGTGTTTGAGGCCTTGGGATTGAGTCTTGGGATAGTTAATGATTTTTACAAAGTTTATATTATGCTCATGATGCATGAATATTTCCATCTTCATTGCATCACCTAGGTCACAAGGAACACAAAGATTATATTGTACCAAGTCTCTCTTAATGGGAGAATCTATCATACAAATGCCTACTGGAGGGGGGACCGGCTCCATATAAATCCAGTCCTCAATTGTTTTCTAAACTCTCTCTCTTGAAAAAGTATTGTTCATGCCAAGTTAATTAAGTACTATGTTTATGTTGCCACCATCAATTAAGTTCACCCTCTATGTTCTCAAAGTAATCTCACAAAAATGCTCTCTTTAATTCTCCTTCCGCTATTCTCAAAGTTCATAGGCCATTTCCATTACAATCCTCGTCACACATAGGGCCAAGATGTAGTTGATGAGAATGTGAATTTCTTGAGGAGTCGATGTAATCAATGATGCCATGTTGATTTATCGCCTTTGTCAAAAAAAGTTGAGTATACATGACCTCACACCCAAATAAATTCCCTAGAAAATCCATTTACAAAGACTCTATAGCAGCCTTCAAATGGTTACAGATAGCAAAATATCAATGTGATCCTCTTGAAGTTTACAACTCAAGACATTGAGCTCTCCAAGGACGTCTACAAAGGAGTGTAAAAGGAACTGTATTTTGTAGTTTGTGAGGTATGCATAAAAGTCCGCTTCTTTTGCCTTCAAGATAGTCAATAAAGCTGGCATTAAGCGCACTACCCTTGTCATAACTTGCCCTTTTGAAATCCATCAAACATCATGCATTTAACAACTTCAATTTTCTATTGCGACCAAGATTGAAGTCCTTTACAACTTCTGTCAATGATAGATGTCGCTTTGCGGATCTAGAAGCCCATTCATACAAATTTCTAGCCACTTTGTCCACAAATTTTAGTTCCTTGTATAGTTTGAATGCATCACCTGCAGCTAAAGACTCTCTATGTGCAACACAATGAAAACTCAAAAGATGAGGCACCACAGTTTATGCAATGGTAGCTTCATTTTGACCAAAAATGCCATCAAGGTAGAATACAAGCTTTCAGCTTCAGTATTTTTTAAATGCAACAAATCCACAAACAACGTGCATATAGACGCATTTCCATTCTCTCGCATATAAGGCATAAAGAATCATGTATTGTTGAGTGCTTAAATTTGTACTCTCATCAAATTGCAAAGAATAAAAGGGACTAGCAACAATTTCCCCTTTTAGTCTTTCCCAATATACCTGTTTGATGGCATTTGATTGCAAACTCTTTTCCTCCATTTGTGCTCGTATAAGTTGAATATTCACTTGCAATTGCCATGTTTGGTGTCCGCATGAAATGTAGAAATTGCAAAGCTTTGAAAACTCATCAAAAGGCAAATTTCTACGAACGACAAACTACAAAGTTTGCATGACTGAGATGATTCTTTCTCTCTCCTCATCTGTCAACACTTCAATGTGTTTCTCTATGGGAAGTGTGGTTTTTTTAGTGTGAGCATTCCATATTTCCTTGGCATCCGAATGTGAACCTAACACTGCATGCTCATCTAATGCACACCTTTGCAAGGTTGAAGATCCTTCTCCACTAAATAAAGTCCTTTTATGTGCAAAGATGCACCACCTACATTTGAATCTCTCTTTTCCATCATTATCAACTGTTGGAAAAGCCCAAGGATGAGGTATCTTTCAACTTTCTATCCATCGTGGAGCATACTTATTTTTGCTTGACCTACCTTCAGCCTCATCGCTACCTAAAGCTGTAGTAGCCACCTCACCAGCCTCTTTGCCAAGAGAAGTTGAGGATCATGCAAGCCAAGGACTTCTTGAATGGTACTCTGCTTTTTATTTTTCTTAGGTCGTCCAAGAGGAACCATCTACCAATAAATTCCAAAAACATAGTATAAACTATCTTCATGACTACAAAAGATATACTTAAAATATACAAAATAAAAACACTTACGATATATTGATTGAAAACAAAAGAAATACATCTTTGATGGCCAACATCTAGTCAAAGAGAAAGTCACATCTTCAATAGCCGATATCTTATTACAATAAAATTTCACTTTAACTCAATAAAAGGATGGCACCATTTCTACCAATGGTCGCAGGCATTTGGGCCCATCCAATTGCATGTGGCTTAAGTCTGCATATAGTTCTTCAAATGATTTTCTATTCTTGTCTAGTAGAAGATGCCCAACTTTTATAATCTTCTAAATATGGTATGCCTCACTTGCTAAACAAGATGCTAGTCAATCTGTTCTGAATTCCATAGAAAACTCCCTACAGAAGTTGACCATTTGATCAATAAGCCAAGCTAGTGTATATACATCAACCTCTCTGGTATACACATGGTCATTATGTGTATCCTTCAATAGCTCTTGAGCAATCCAAGGTTTAAGCTTATGGGTTTTGCTTTGACAAAAATTTAGTGACTGACGTCTCTCTGATTCAGGCCTCATGGATAATCCCCAATCAATGATAGCAACTTGAGAATCTGAATCCCTTGTAAAATCCAAAGCAGTGTCCTGTGATCCAGTCATAGCTACGCTTCACAGTGGTTTACTTTCCTGGGAAAAATTCGGCAGAGTTTCCCCTGTAAACTGACCTCTAAACCAATATCAACCTGTCAAATGAACCAAGAAAGCTTCAGATTCTGCAAAATTTTGGCAGAGTCTCCTTTGTAAAATGGCTCTGGTGTACTCAAAAAACAGACCAAAAAACAGCTCAAAAAACACTGTCTCTCTGACACTGTAAGCTGCGGGTAAACCTGTCTTGCACTTGTACTGTCTCTGACTGTCCTGTCACTGTCCTGTAAGCATAGACTACGACAATGCCTCAACGGTAGTAAAGCAAAGATGCAATCCCAACTGTCTAACTCACAGTCAATACATCCTAGCTGCCTATCTAAGGGTGCTCGAGGGATCGCTCCAAGACCTGTATCACCGAAAGGATCTCAACATTCGAGAATCTCCCAGCTCAATAAAACCTCACTCGACCCTCAACAAAGGCTGCAGTAAATCTGACAGTACATAGACTTCCCACAAAGTCATACATCCACAAATTTTCCACTGTATGCTGTAACCGCTGCGGTGGTTGTTTGCTGCGTGACTCACAGCCAACAAACCCTCAACAGACATACATCATCTCTGACAATACATCCCATGTGGAAGTACTTACAATGTCAGGATGAAATCTGGAATATCAAGCAGCAAACACAAGCTACCTGATGAACTAGTGGATGTTGCCTACAGCCTGTGTGTAGATGCGCCCGTGTCGTATGTGACACACCTCCAAGAACTGTGAGCCGTCCTTCGATGTGTAGACAACCACAAATCAACACTCTGGGAGTGTCGATATCCTCAGCACCTGCAGTCGTAGGCTGAAAACCCCAAATTTGTAGAGTCGGATCTGCACCCGCTGAGACCACGTAGTCCAAAACGGCCTACGCAGACGTTTGTCGAAGCCGAATGGTGGCCGAGATGACGTCAGAATGAAATTCTGACAACACCAAGCCCTTCAGGCATTCCCACGAGATTTGGGGCCGTGTCTTTGCCTGTCGAATTTCACTCCAATCTGAGCTGGTGACTCTAGCCTCCTGCAGTGCTGCCCTGAGCCTCGATTTGAGCTCTGATACCAGTTGAAGGAGTACGAGCGGAAGTGCGACGTGAGAGAGAGTGCGAGAAGAAGAGCACGACGATATGGTGAACTCGCTCTATTGTAATGTGTAGAGCATAGTGAGTTCTTATTAGGTTTTTACAAAAGAATATGTGTACATACCTGGCGGCCCGCCCACTTACCTGGGCAACCACATTGGGCTTTATACCCCAACAAACAATACCATTTTGTTGTTGAGTATACCTGCATGAAAATTGCCTCTGAATTTCATGTTTTTTTAGAAAATCATTGAAATTATGGGAGGAATATTTGCCCCCTCCATCTAACCTCATACACTTTACATGTTTTCTATGCCATTTTTAAACCATATCTGTGAAGTTGTGAAAGTGAATAAACACCTCACCTTTTTGCTTCATGAAATAGACCTAGAATTTCCTTGTATGGTCATCAAAGAAGATCACTTGATATTTGTGCTGAATCACAAGTAGCCTCTCACGCTCAAGCCAGTGTTGGCTGCATAATTATTTTGCTGCCTCCTGTCTGGACAATCATATTCACAGTGACCATGTCTTCCACAACTCGAGCATACTATATTTTCATATTGACAGTATTGTTACACTGCACATTTCTATAAACTCTTGGACTTCCTCTTCCTTGAAAGTTTTCTTGATCACCTGTGTTCTATCTTTGATTGTAATCATGTTGTTATGCTTGGTGGTTACCTCTTACTCGACCTCCTGTGTGACTTGTATCACGTCCTCTTCTTCTTCCTCTATTGTTGGCCAGAACCTTTTTAGAACTATTTTTGCCCTACGTAGAGGAGTCTTCCTCAAGTTCCTTTTCTTCCACAATCACTAAGGACACCAAATCTATAAATGATGGAATGTTCTCTCAAATATGGATACCAATCTTAAACTGTTTGACCTTCAATGAATAGTCATTGATAGACATGTTTTTGTTTTGCACTATATTTAGCTCAATCTTCAACTATAGATTTCTTGCTTTTGTGTCGGTCATATCCAATGACAGTATGGCGTCCCAAGCTTTCTTAGGGGTGTGAGAATATGGTATGTGAACAATTATAGTGTCCTACACACTCACAAAAAGGTAGTACATGACCTTCCAAGCTCCCCAATTCCAATCTTTAACCATCTTTATCTGCGCAACACTCACATCTTCCTCTGGTAATGTTGGTGCTATCTCATGCTCTCCATCAATGTAATCCCATAACCCTTACCCATAAAAATCTGGTCATTCTAAACTTCCAAGCATGAAAATTGTTCTTGTCTAGCTTCTCATAGACAATCTCGTTAAGTCCATCATGGTTGGACGACATGTTTTCAACCCTTCACCAAGTCTCCTAGTAGCCTACTAAAAATATTTAATTACCACTTGTAACCACAATATACATATATACACCTATTTTGAAATACAAAAAAATATTTGTGAACACTGTAGCAGCCAAATTGGAGCTTTTTGCACCACCAAAATATAGATCTGCAAAATATTGAACCTTAGAGTTTCTGCAAGCGAACACACTCTAACTCCAAAATGGGGACCGTGACATGCTTTAAACAAAAATCCGGCCACACAGTCTTAGTTCAAAGGATTGTATACAAACTCGAGATGCACAATATCCGAAAAGAAGTGTAATGGAATTTGCCTATTCAATTTGAGAGTAGCGGAATTTAATGAGAATACTTTCAAGAAATGATTTTGTGAGCATAGCGGGTAGACATAATTGAAGATAGCAACATAATCATAGCAATTAGTTAAGTTGGCATAGACAATACTTTTGCAAGAGAGAGAATTTAGAGAACATGACAACAGTTGAGGACCGCATTTATGTGGAGCCGGTCCCCCCTCCAATAGGCATTTGTATTATGATTTCTCCCATAAAGAGAGACTTGTTACAATACATTCTTTGTGTTCCTTGTGACCTAGGTGAAGCAATGAAGATGGAAAGCTTCATGCATCACCATCATAGCATAACCTAAACTTGAAGAAAGCTTTAACTATACCAAGCCTCAGTCCCAAGACCTCAAACACCTTCGAAGGTGGAGAGAGCTAGCAGGGAATGAGGGTAGAGAAGAGGAAGAAGAAACATTTCATACGAGAAAGAGCTAGTTCCTCACTTATCATAACTCTTGAGCTATCATACATAATAGCATAGTAATGAAGAAGAAGGAGATGACAAGCTCAAGCATTGAAGCATGGCTCTTGGTTGGATTTGCACTCCATAGCCAAGAGTGTTGGTGTAGGCTCTCAACCTCTACTTGCTTGGAGAGGGAGCTCTTGCACTTTTCATAGCACACAATGAGAGTGCTTGTGAGTGTGTGTGGGTGAGTATACCCCCTAAGCACCCCCCTAGCTTGCTTGGGTCGACCCCCCCCTTGTAGCTCATGCTTGAAGCTCATTGGACCCCTCCAGGCCTAGCCAATCACAAGCAGGAGCCATTACAAGCAACAGGGGTAGCCTTGGGACAAGTGTCCCCCTTTCCCCTTTGAGAAAGAGGACTTGATAAATGCAAAATCAAATAGATAATTCAAGTAATTTATCATTGGACCGCTTTGAAGCCTAGCCAATAGGCTTCAAGCAACACATGAAGGTAACATGGGTAGAGACTTGACATCTGTCCTTGCTGCCTCTTCAAGCTGGGGCTTCCCTTGTGAGTGTGAGTGTGTGTTCTCTCTCTCTAATCTGTAGGAAAAGGGCTCGCCCCCACTCTTGTAGGGATGCTTTTGACTTTAGGAGCTCAAGCACCTTACTCATCAAGCATGACAAAGCACTTGGATTAGGGGGTATTCCCACAAGCATCTAAGGCAAGCATGTCAAGGCACCTCAAGCACCTTAATCAAGCGGCAAGTCAATCACCTCAAGCATGGAGTAAGTCAAGCACCTCAAGTACCTTAAGCAAGCACCTCAAGAAGGACAAACACCTCAAGAACGACAAGCACCTCAAGCAGGACAAACACCTCGAGCTTGGGCCGGGTTCCCACCTCAAGCTCAACCCTAGCTTACCTAAGGTCAAAGGACTTTTACACACATTATTGGAGGTCTTCAATGAAGATAACCCTAAGGTCTTATGCTCCATTGGTTAGCCTTGCTGTTGATAGACCATCTCCCATTTGGGCCCCTTTACTATTGGCCCCGTGTTGAGATAGATCTATAAGCACATATCTATATCTTAACACTTGTTCCCGTTTATTCTCCCACATCAAGTGATCAATTTAATATGAGAAAATCATTTGGGTTGGTTAGATATTAGATTTTATGACAAGAAGCATATCAATTGGAGATTGTTTTGACAATGGCTCTGGGGAATCCTAAGATTTCTTCCTCTCCTGGTCCTGCTTGCTGCACCAAGCTCCTTAGACACAACAAAGGTGTGATACCATGTCAAGAGTGAGAAAGGAGAGATCTTGAGTTCTTACAAGCCCCCCCCCCCCCCCCCCCCACACACACACACACACACACACTTTGACATAGATGAAGGCAAAAATTATTATTATTCTTCTTCACTAATTCAAGATAAGATGTCTACAAGAAATCATAAGGGAAAATAACAACATAAAGGGAAACTAGTATAACGGTCTAGTGTGAACCATTAGTGAGAGAGGTGAATGGGTAAGTGTGCCATCACTATGGTAGGTAGACCAACTCAGTGTAGTACAGTTGTAGTATCATTAGCAAAGATATGCATATCCACCAAGGCATGGTAGTGATGAATGATTGTCAGTGATAATCATCCAAGAGTTGTACATGTTGAGTTTGACATCTCAACAAAGGGGAGTAATTAAAAAAGGCTAGCTACACTATAGGCTCTAGCCTCTAATACTAATTGACTAATACCAATTGAAATGTTATGGTGGAAACACAAGTGAGCCATGAATGATTGAAAAGTGCATAATGTAGCTTTTAATTTATTATCAAATGAGTACAAATGAGATCCTTATATAGGAGAAGGAGGCGTAAAAGATTCTTAAAATCAGCCCAAATGGAGAGGAGCATGGAAAGAACTCGGATACACCTTTTTAGGGGCTATTTTGATGCTCCAAATGGACTCATATGCAAGTGTACTATGTCTAGAAACCTCTATGAGCCATCTATGTATGGACGAGCATCATCAAGGATGTTTAGGCATGCATAATTAGTTAGGGAAGGATTCTAGAAGTGCTGCAAAATATGTCACACACCCTAACATGAAGCACTTGTTATCGTTGCATTAACGCTCTACCGCTTCAAATGAAATTTGTAGCATTTTTCCTTCAGCTTTGCTTTGTTATTTTTGCTATTGGCCTTGGAAGAATTTTGCATCATGTTGTCCTTCCCCTGTGGCTCAATTGGTTCCTTAGCTTCCATAGTCTTGGGACTCTTCTTACTCTTTTGCTGGAAGTGAAACCTTGAGGCGACCGACGTGTGGTGTCTGATCGTCGATATAGTTTTGGGCGTTTGTGACTCATCTCCTTAATTAAGTTGGCACAGCGTTGTTGCTTTTGTTTGGCAAAATCTATTTTCTTGTAGACAATAGCTTTGAAATGAAACTCCCAAAGCTTATCCACATACTTTTGAATAGACTCATAGGGTGCCATTTTCAAGTCTTTCCATTTCGTAAAACTCTTTCTTTGGCATCGCTTGAGAGAAACTATTTCATGATAGAAATCTTGAAGGTTTTCCTTCCATGTCCTTGGAGCAAGGGATTTAATATTTACATGATCTACTGAAATTTCTTGTGATCACAATTTTTATTGTCACATTCACATAATCACAATTCAAAGTATAATGGGTATATTGCTACCGCTAATCAAGTTCACCCTCTATTTTCTCAAAGTTGTCTGATAAAAATGCTCACTATAGTTCTCTTAATTCCACTATTCTCAATGTTCATAAGCCATTTCCATTACAAAGTTCATGTGGGAGAAAAATGCACGATAGCAATAAAGTAGCAGACCACGTGACTCATCTTTTTAAGTATGCGTTTTATGGTAGCATGCCTTGTGTCATAGTACGTAGCAATAGTGGGGTAGTTGGCTGCACAACAAGGGTGTGTGCATTGGATGTTCCACGAAATGGTGCTTACGAGAGGAGAATCACCTCAGTTACATGAGTAATATGATGTCCTTGTGGTAAGTATTGACCCATCATATCGATTGTCATAAAATCTAATACCTAATATCTAACCAACCCAAATGATTTTCTCATATTAATTGATCACTTAATGTGGGAGAATAAACGGGAACACGTGTTAAGATATAGACATGTGCTTATAGATCTATCTCAACACGGGGCCAATGGTAAAGGGGCCCAAATGAGAGATGGTCTATCAAAGAGCAAGGCTAACAAATGGAGCATAAGAACTTAGGGTTAGCTTCATTGAAGACCTCCAATAATGTGTGTAAAAGGCCTTTGACCTTAGGTAAGCTAGGGCTGAGCTTGAGGCACGGAAACCCAACCCAGCTTGAGGTGGTTGTCCTGCTTGTCATGCTTGATGACTACGGTGCTTGAGGTGCTTGATGATTGAGGTGCTTGAGATACTTGAGGTGCTTAATTATTGAGATGCTTGACATGCTTGAGATGCTAGGGTTGCACTTGAGGTGAGAACCCAACCCAAGCTTAAAGTGCTTATGAGCCAAGCTTGTGGTGGGAACTGGGCCTATGCATTAGGGGCTTGAGGTGTCAAAAAGTCAAAGATTCAATCCCTACAAGGAGGGGGCAAGCCCTACATGAGGGGGGATGAGAGAGAACACCCACACACTCACACAAGGCATGCATGGTACAAAGAAAGCAAAAGGGACACTTGTCAAGTTCCTCCTCATGTTGCCCTCATGGTGTGCCTGAAGCCTATTGGTTGGCCACCCAAGGGGTCCAATAATAATTTAGGAGATTTAATTAATTGATTTAGCATTTATCTAGCCCTCTCTCTCAAAGGGGAAAGGGGGACACTTGTCTCAAGGCTACCCTTGCTGCTTGTAATGCCTCCTGCTTGTGATTGGCTAGGCCTGGAGGGGCCCAATGAGCTTCAAGAATGAGCTACAAGGGGGGGGGGGGGGGGGGGGGGGGGTCGACCAAGAAATCTAGGGGGTTGCTTAGGGGGTATACTCACCCACACACACTCACAAACACTCTTAATGCAAAGTGCAAGAGCTCCCTCTCCTTATCCAAGCAAGTAGAGGTTGAGAGCCTACACCAACACTCTTGGATATGGAGTGCAAATCCAAGCAAGAGCCATGCTTCAATGCTTAAGCTTGCCATCTCCTTCTTCTTCATTACTATGCTATTATGTATGCTAGCAACAAGAGTTATGATAAGTGAGGAACTAATTCTTTCTCCTACGAAATGTTTCTTCTTTCTCTTCCCTACCCTCATTCCCTGCTAGCTCTCTCCACCTTCGAAGGTGTTTGAGGTCTTGGGACTGAGGCTTGGGATAGTTAAAGCGTTCTTCAAGTTTATGTTATGTTTGTGATGCATGAATCTTTCCATATTCATTGCATCACCTAGGTCACAAGGAACACAAAGATTGTATTATAACAAGTCTCTGTAAATGGGAGAAATCATAATACAAATGCCTATTGGAGGGGGGACCGGCTCCACATAAATCCGGTCCTCAATTGTTGTCATGTTCTATAAATTCTGTCTCTTGCAAAAGTATTGTTCATGCCAAGTTAACTAATTGCTATGATTATGTTGCTATCTTCAACTATGTTCACCCGCTATGCTCACAAAGTCATTTCTCAAAAGTGATTTCATTAATTTCCTCTACTCTCAAGTTAAATAGGTCAATTCCATTACATTGGTATCAGAGCATTTGGTTTCTCTTTTCTTGCTTAAGAAGAGAGGTCCTTAAGTAGCCTATAAATGGTTGATGTTTTTAATGATATTAGGGTAAGTGGAACTGGGATCTATTATCAGTTTTGTTGAGCCCACTATGTGGGGGATGGTGCACACCTCGGGAGCTTTGGACTTAATAATGGAGTCTTTTTAGACTTGCCTATGGCTTTACCATTATTGAGCCATAAGAAGTCCGAAAGGAGCTAGCCCTTGGCAACTCTGCTATGTCAGACCTACTCCTCTACTCTCTATAATTAACCACTTCGAGCCGTGGGTGTAGATACTTAAGAGCCGATTTTCAAAGGCTAAGATGAGTGGCAACTAAGGTTTTGAATTGCCAAAGCATACACTAAGTACATACATAAATTTTTTTAACATGGCTGACAATAATCAAGAGAGTAGAATGAACATTGATAGCTTTGATTTTGCACATGAAGGTGCTAATGATGATGCTCCCATGTTTGTGAATTATCTCGTCACTAGGTTGTAGCAAGCTATGGGCAACCCTACTTTGTAAGCCGACGTTACTCAATAACTTCGTGCTTATGGAATTAATTCCCTTCCTCTCCAAGAGGAGAAAGAGCTTAGGAGGCCTCTTGAAGAGACCCCAAAAGAAGACTCTGTCCCATTCGAGAGGAGGAATCCAAAGAGAAAGAAAGCAATGAAAGTTTAAGTTCCTCTGAAGATGTGGCTCCACGAAGACGGCGGTCTGGACGATCTCCCACTCCTCCCAAGAGGAAAAGATCAACACATAGTCCTTCTCCTCATCACTCTGAAAGGCAAGAGAGGAAACAAAGGAAGAATAGGGCCAGGAAGAGGTCACCCTCTTCTCCTTCTTCTTCACCTTCCTCCTCTTCCGACGAAATTTATGGATATTCGCCTAGAGAATACAAGAGGGGAGGACATCGCAAATCAATTCCTGCATGGTGAAGGTCACAAAAGCTAAAGAAGTTTAAGGAGGGAGGAAAGAGTATCTCTTTTCTCACCTATGATGGCACCTTTGGTGCTACCGACAAAGTGTTGGCCTTCATCCAGCAATTTGATGCGGCCTTTGGAGATGAGGGCTTCACAGAGTCCTCCAAGCTACGCCATGTAGCTATGCACTTCCAAAAATCAGCTCGTCAATGGTGGTCTAGCCTTCGTGGCAATGGTGAAGCCCCAAAGACATGGAAAACTCTACGAGTTTCCATCATGAAGCAATTCCTTGCAAGCGACGCAAAAGACAAAGTGCTTACTGAATGGCGCAGCTTGAAGCTTCTCTCTCATGAGTCTATCCACAAATATGTAGACAAGTTTTGGGATTTACATCTCAAGGCTACTGTCTTTCAAAAGATAGACATTGCCGAGCAAAGGCAGAAATTCTGTGCGGGATTACCTGAAGAGATGGCCGAATACATCAACTCTCAATGGCCTGGTACTATTAGTGAAGTAATACATCACACCATGGTTGCTTCACGCATCAATTTCCATCAAGGGGATAGACGTAATGTCAAGCCCATGGAAAACAAAGACAAAAATGATGCAAAGGGGAAAACCAATGTTCAAAATACTTCCCAAGTCAATTCCAACAACAACAACAATCGGTCCAAGGAGAAGGGAGTTTACAAAGGTAAAAACAAACTCTCTCCTGAAGAGCTTGAAGCTTTTCGCAAGGACCATAAGTGTTTCAAGTGTGGGGAGCAAGGACATGGCTATCGTTCTTGCCCCAAGAAGAATACTCGCAATGAGACTCCTAGGGCTTCCACCATCGAAGCTCCAAAAGAGGATGCTCATTGCAAAGGATCATCACTTTCCTATGCTTGGGGAAAGGTAAGAGAGCATGATGCCTTCATCTTGTTTGCCCTAGCTCTACTCTTAACTTCATATCAATGGATTTGGCCACCAAGCTGGGCATTCAAGCTTTTGAGATGGGAGATATAGTAGTGGCTAATGCAGCTTTCAAGGGACAACAAGACTCCGTTACTCCCTTGATTGGGAAGTTGAGGCTTCATGTCCAAAGCTATGTCGACAAGGAAGACTTCTTCATCTCTCCTCTCCAACATGAGGATGTTATCCTAGGGGCACCATGGTTTGATCGCATGGCTGCCAACATGAAGTTCCCTGAAAGGAGAATCTACTTCACCTACAGGGGAAAGAACATGTATATAGATGCTAGTGAGAGTGGTCGCACTATTCCACTTGTAAATCCTCTTGCTTTTGATAAGTCAATGAAGAGCTCAGTTTCTGCGTACATGATTTTTGTCAAAGAGTATCTAAAAGATACTAATGTTTCATCAAATGTAAATGGTAGGAATCAAGAAGAGTTAGACTTGTTTAATTTTCTAAAAGGATTCCAAGATTTGTTCATCGATGATATCCCTATGGACTTACCTCCAAAACGAGGGGATGATGACCATCACATTGAGCTCCTTCCTGGAAGCTCACCAACTAACAAGCCTCCTTATCGAGTCTCACAAGCTCAACACGAGGAGATCATGAGGCAAGTACAAGAGCTGGTAGACAAAGGGATGGCGAGGCCTAGTTCCTCTCCCTTTTGTTCTCCAGTCGTTTTAGTGCAAAAGAAAGATGGTACATACCGTATGTGTGTGGACTATTGAGCACTAAACCATATCACTATCAAAAACAGATTTCCCGTACCTCGGGTAGAAGATTTGTTTGATAAGCTACAAGGCTCTACCTACTTCAGTAGGATTGACCTTAAGAGTGGATATCATCAAATAAGCATAGTGGATGAAGATATCTTAAAGACCGCGTTTCGCACAACGTTTGGTCTTTATGAATATCTAGTCATGCCTTTTGGCTTGACTAATGCACCAGCTACGTTCAATTGTTTGATGGAGAAAATTTTTAGACCATACCGCAAATTCACTAGAGTGTTCTTTGATGATATCATCATCTACTCCAAGTCTTTGGAGGAACATAAGAAACATCTCCAAGTGATTTTTCAAGCATTGAGGGAGAACAAGCTTTTTCTCAACCAAAAGAAAAGGGAATTCTTCCTTCAAGAGATTCAATACCTAGGTCATATTATCTCTAAAGATGGTATCCGAATGGATCCATCAAAGTTAGAGGTAATAAAAGCATGGCCTAACCCAAGAAATCTACATGAGCTAAGAAGCTTTGCCAGGTATGTGCGCATACTATAGACGCTTCATAGCAAAATTCTCTCAAGTAGCCGGACCATTACACGACTTAACTAAGAAGAACGTTAAGTTTGTATGGACTGCTAAGGAGCAAAACGATTTTTGAAAAGCTCAAAGAGAAGCTTACTTCCCAACCAGTCCTCGTGCTTCCGGATCTCTCAAAGCCATTTGAGGTTCAATGTGATGCTTGTGGTGATTGCCTTGGAGCAGTTTTGCTTCAAGAAGGGCATGCCATAGCATATGAGAGCCGAAGGCTCAATATTGATGAACGAGTCTTGGGTATTTATGAGAAAGAGCTTTTAGCTGTTCTACATGCCCTAGACACATGGAAGCACTACCTATTGGGGACTCCATTTATCCCACGAACCGACCACCAAAGTCTCAAGTATTTCATGACGCAAACCAAGCTTTCCGACAAACAAATGAGGTGGGAAAATTTTCTTTCGCAATTTAATTTCCATATTGCTCACATAACTGGTAAGCACAATCAAGTGGCTGATGCACTTTCACGACGACCCAAAGTTAATGCGGTGTCTATAGCTACTCACAATGACCTATCCTCTATGATAGATGAGTATGCTACTGACCCTGACTTTAGAGACATAATGTCAGCCCTTGCTTTGGGGAAGAAAGAGGAACCATTCACCTTGCAGGATGGTTATCTTCTCCATGGCAATAGGCTATGTGTTACCCATTCCCTTCGTGAGAAATTTATGTACGAATCCCATGCTCCTCCATATGCGGGGCACAGAGGTATTCAACCTACTCTCCGAGGAGTAGAGACGTACTTCTATTGGCCTACCATAAAAGTGGACATACAAGAGTATGTTTCAAAATGTGTAGTATGCCAAAAGACCAAGTATGATAGAGGGAAGCAACCTGGATTACTCCAGCCATTGCCTATTCCAAATTCACCATGGGAGAGTATATCCATGGATTTCATCTTTGGATTACCCAAGTCTATCCATGGGAATACAGGAATATGAACAATAGTTGACAAGTTTAGCAAGCAAGCACATTTTATTCCTGTCAAAAAGACTATTAAAGCACATCAAATGGCAACTCTCTTCATATCTCAGATTTTCAAGCACCATGGATTACCCACATCCATCATGTCAGATAGAGATCCTAGAATGACCAGTAATTTCTGGAAAGGTCTCTTTGAAAATCTAGGAACAAGATTGAATTTCTCTTCGGCCTATCACCACTCAAGACTTATGTTACCGAAGTAGATCAACGCTCACAATGGGAAAAGTACTTACCTCTTGTAGAGTATGCCTACAATAATACTGTACATATTTCTTTGGGAAAAGCACCTTTTGAGATCATTGAGGGAAGACCTAAAAGTCCCTTGCTACTCAAAGTACATGGGAAGATCTTCGCCGCCGATGAGTATAGCCGTGACCTACAAGAATCTTTTCAAAAGATTAGGGAGGCTATATCCATCTCTCAACAAAGGCAAAAAGATGTTGATAAGCACAGAATAGCCTTAATGTTCTAAGAAAATGATTGGCTCTTACTCAAGTTTCCTAAGGCTCGATTAAGGAAAACGACGGACAAAAATCCTCCGGGCCATCAAAAGTATTATGCTAAACTAGCAAAAAGATACTATGGTTCTTTCCAAATCTTGAAGCCCATCAATGAGATGGCTTATCAACTCAAGTTGCCCAACCATTGGCTCATACACAATGCCTTTCATGTAAGCCTACTTAAGCCCTACAAAGGAGAGCCACCAACTGAACCAATTATTGAAGACCCTCCCGAAGTTGAAGACCAAGAAGAGGTGCTACAACCCGAAGCTGCTCTTCGGCATGAAGACAAGGTACTACGACATGGTAAGATTATCCGAAGGTATCTTATTAAGTTCAAAAATTATCCTTTTGAAGATGCTAGATGGATGCAAGGAATACATCTTAAGGATAGTATGAACCTTGTCAATGCTTAGAATGAAACATTAGAGTAAGCAAATGTACAAATTTCTTTTAAATGACTCATGTTTTTGTCTTATAAGACTAGTCCTGTTTTTAATTGTGTACAAATTTAACTAGTATGCATGCTTAGAATCATGTTTGTGATGACGACGTCTCTCAAACACCAAGTAGAATTTGTCACTCTACTTTGGGAGAATGAAATGGACTAAAGAGCAGACATGCTTGAGGCAGCTATGTCTCCCAAGCACCAAATGGATTAGTCATCCATCTTGGAAAGATGTTGTAGGGTAAAAAGGGATCCTCTACCCGCTAAGTAAAATAAACTAGTGACTAAGGCTTTATCTCTTCTACCTCATAGTCGAGGGCGACTATGATTTCAAGAGAGAGTTAATGTCATAAAATCTAATATCTAATATCTAACCAACCCAAATGATTTTCTCATATTAAATTGATCACTTAATGTGGGATAATAAACGGGAACAAGTGTTAAGATATAGACATGTGCTTATAGATCTATCTCAACACGGGGCCAATGGTAAAGGGGCCCAAATGAGAGATGGTCTATCAAAGAGCAAGGCTAACAAATGGAGCATAAGAACTTAGGGTTAGCTTCATTGAAGACCTCCAATAATGTGTGTAAAAGGCCTTTGACCTTAGGTAAGCTAGGGCTGAGCTTGAGGCACGGAAACCCAACCCAGCTTGAGGTGGTTGTCCTGCTTGTCATGCTTGATGACTACGGTGCTTGAGGTGCTTGATGATTGAGGTGCTTGAGATACTTGAGGTGCTTAATTATTGAGACGCATGACATGCTTGAGATGCTAGGGTTGCACTTGAGGTGAGAACCCAACCCAAGCTTAAAGTGCTTATGAGCCAAGCTTGTGGTGGGAACTGGGCCTATGCATGAGGGGCTTGAGGTGTCAAAAAGTCAAAGATTCAATCCCTACAAGGATGGGGCGAGTCCTACATGAGGGGGGGTGAGAGAGAACACCCACACACTCACACAAGGCATGCATGGTACAAAGAAAGCAAAAGGGACACTTGTCAAGTTCCTCCTCTTGTTGCCCTCATGGTGTGCCTGAAGCCTATTGGTTGGCCACCCAAGGGGTCCAATAATAATTTAGGAGATTTAATTAATTGATTTAGCATTTATCTAGCCCTCTCTCTCAAAGGGGAAAGGGGGACACTTGTCTCAAGGCTACCCTTGCTGCTTGTAATGCCTCCTGCTTGTGATTGGCTAGGCCTGGAGGGGTCCAATGAGCTTCAAGCATGAGCTACAAGGGGGGGTCGACCAAGCAAGCTAGGGGGTTTCTTAGGGGGTATACTCACCCACACACACTCACAAACACTGTCATTGTGTGTTATGCAAAGTGCAAGAGCTCCCTCTCCTTCTCCAAGAAAGTAGAGGTTGAGAGCCTACACCAACACTCTTGGATATGGAGTGCAAATCCAAGCAAGAGCCATGCTTCAATGCTTAAGCTTGCCATCTCCTTCTTCTTCATTACTATGCTATTATGTATGCTAGCAACAAGAGTTATGATAAGTGAGGAACTAATTCTTTCTCCTACGAAATGTTTCTTCTTCCTCTTCCCTGCTAGCTCTCTCCACCTTCGAAGGTGTTTGAGGTATTGGGACTGAGGCTTGGGATAGTTAAATCTTTCTTCAAGTTTATGTTATGTTTGTGATGCATGAAGCTTTCCATCTTCATTGCATCACCTAGGTCACAAGGAACACAAAGATTGTATTGTAACAAGTCTCTCTAATGGGAGAAATCATAATACAAATGCCTATTGGAGGGGGGACCGGCTCCACATAATTAATCCGGTCCTCAACTGTTGTCATGTTCTCTAAATTCTCTCTCTTGCAAAAGTATTGTTCATGCCAAGTTAACTAATTGCTATGATTATGTTGCTATCTTCAACTATGTTCACCCACTATGCTCACAAATTCATTTCTCAAAAGTGCTTTCATTAATTTCCTCTACTCTCAAGTTAAATAGGCCAATTCCATTACATTGATGATAACATGGCGGTACGTATAGTGGTATCATTATGGGTAAGGCTTGTAATTATTGCTTTTATTCATAATAAACAACCTATCCTAAGCTAAGTGCAACACTTGAAAATAACAATACAAAAGGATGCAAAAGATTATAATTTATCAAGAGATCGAATTTGTATAGTGGAACTGCACTATAGATGGAGTGATACATGCAAGTAGTAGAGGTGGCAGATGTTAGTGCATCCACATATGTGGCTAGGCGTTGTGTGCATGAGGAGATTTAGGACAAGTGTATGCTCCATGTGGCATGTATATGAAGTGCTAGGTGTAGGCATGTTTCCCACAACGATGTGAGCGGGGGAGAGAAGCTAGTACATAGGATGAAGATAGGGTTTAACCTAACAAGCACCCCCTTAAACCTAGATTTATCTTAGCTATGCCATGATACATCATGGCTAGTTCTCAATGGATGCCTTAGCTCATGGTTCAATTGACACAATTTGGAAAATACATGAGTACACATTTGGATTCAATAAACATGGTTCTAGCTAGAAAGATGCATCATGCTTGGTACATTTGGGTACAGTCATGCTAGGATAGAGGGTGGGTGGGTTGTAAACCTTTACATTACATCAGTGATGAAGAGGGCTTGTGGTGGCTCCTCTTCTTCTTCTTCTTCTCCACCATTGGTGAGGTCGTTGCCTTTATCCCTGTTTTGGGTCTTCTTGAAATATCTTGAAGGTGTATGTCCAAGATTTCCACGTAGGGTGCATGTGTTGATCTTGAAGCAATCACTCAATTTGTGATTGCGCTTGCCACAATGCTTGCACTTAGCTTTCTGCATCACATAAACTCCATTTGACGTAGAGTTGTTGTCAGAGTGCTTCTTCTCTTCATCCTAAAGTGAATTGACCACATCTTCAAACCTAGGTACAAGTTCTTTTTCTTTAATTACTGTGACTATGTGATCATACTCAAGCCGAAATGCTTTGAGCAAGACTGCAATTTTGTCCTCATCATCCACTAAAGCATGTGATAAGGCTAATCTTCATTAGCATCCATCATGAGTATGTAAAGTTGCATTTTAGGCTAATTTTGGACTCTTTAGCCTTTGCACCAAACATCTGTGCCAAGGTTTCCCCATGCTTGTAATGAAGTGTCGCATTCATCTATGTAATGAACATAATTATCATCTAATGCAGTGATGATAATTCCTAGAGTTTGCTCGTCTTTTGACACAAATTGTGCATGTGCGCCTCGTGTCATAATGCTCTTCCCTTCCCCAATTGGCTTTACAACAACCCATAGATTCTTTTTCATTAGATACCCTTTGATTTTAACTTGTGAGGTGTGAAAATTTTGGCCATTAAACTTTTTCAGATTCTTGGTGCTCATTGTGCGGAGCCGTCTTACTTGAGAGACTCTCTCAAGAAGTGTCTAGCCTCCAAATTATTAGAAGTTGAGAACTTTTGTTTATCATTTTTTGAGCATAAATTTGATGCGCCTTGATGTTGTTCCCCACAACTTCCTCTATTGATAGTGAAGATCTTTGTCATTATGAATTTACCTTTGCTCAACAAAAAAAACTCAATATTACTGCCTTGAAAGCCTTCTTGTGTGTATCTTTAAATTATCGAGTTGATTTGTTGAGAAGCGAGGTTTTGGAAGAGTGTGAAATTGGGCGCTTACATTTAAAAAAAATAAAATTGAACCGAACTGGGTGCGAGAAAAGGCGCCTACAAGGGGTGGTCATTGATGGTGACCACAGGCAAACGAGGCTGAGGGAAAGGATGCTCAAAGCAAGTGCGCAGGAGCAACAAAGATTGTGAGTTATGAACTGTGAAGCCCGTTCATCATTGATGGGTTGGCAGTTTTGATGGCGAGCTGTAAGCCGGACTAGGTGATGACGCAGGCGAGGCTACAGGTGCAATACTCAGGCGGCAGCCAAGTTGTGATGAGCAGGGCAGAGCGTGAGCGGGACAAGAGTGGTCGTCAACAGCGAGGATTCTTGTCAAGTGGCTGTCATGTGGCTGCAACAAAAACGGCGCATGTAGATGGTAATTTGGGGCAGCACACAACAATAGCAAACGGAGATCCAGTCGATGAGGTCAATGACTATGATCGCGAGGCAGTGGATAAACGGTGTGTTGAGGTGACGAGTATGGTGCAATGCCTATAGAAGCTTGATGTCTGATTTGTAGGGCTTTGGGAGCTATGGCTCTCTTGCCTCTTGTGGTTTGCAGGTGGATAGCACGGTTGGACGTGATGGGGAGATCAAGCAGTTGGGAAGTGCAGAACGAACTGAGGATTGTTAAAAGGTATTTCGAAACCTGTTACAAAGAAAAAGAGGGACGACGAGCAAGGTGTGTCACCAATCAGACGAAGATGATTTGATTTCTTGAGCCTTCGTCTCCTTTCTCATTAAATGATGAGTGACAAAGTTCTAACACTTGCCCTCAAATGCTCACCTCCCTATGCCACTTAGCGTGAGCGCAATGAGACACCTAAAAGGAGAAAAAAAGATATTTACAAAAGAAAATTGGATGTTTTATTAATTAAATGTATTTAATAATAGCTAAATAATTAAGCCTTGCAAATTGCATTGATACCACTTGTAAGACTTGTAACGATGGCGGATAAAAATATTGCTTGCATTCATAATAAACAACCTATCATAAGCTAAGCATAACACTTGAAAATAACACTTAATATAATACTATACAAAAGAATATAGTAGATTATAATTTATCGAGAGAGAGAATTTGTACCGTGGACTCCATTTATAGATGGAGAGATACATGCAAGTAGTAGAGGTGGCAAATGTTAATGCATCCACGTATGTGGCTAGGTGTTGTGTGCATGAGGAGACTTATGACAAGTGTATGCTCCATGTGGCATGTAAATGAAGTGCTAGGTGTACGCATGTTTCTCACAACGATGTGAGTAGGAGAGAGAAGCTAGTACATAGGATGAAGGTAGGATTTAACCTAACATTATGGTGAGTTAACTTTCCTTCCCGATGCAATAGGTCACACATGCGCATTGATTGGTAGCACAACCATATAATGCTCATAACTGATAGATGTCCTTAGATTCAAGTGGTACTCGATAGGTAATAAGGCTAAAAAGTATCGCTCATTAGAAGTATGTATTTATGCATACATGCAACGTTTAGCTCGTTGACCTGACCATATGAACATCATATATATTGTACATGAAACATTCAGGTCATTGACATAGCCATATGAACATAAGGAAGAATACAAAGAAATAGGAGTTGAAGAAGTAGTAACGATTGCAGATACATATTTTTACATTTTTCTAAAATGATCATGTAATGTATATTTTCAATCTATTTCAAGTCATTGTAATAATTGTAATGTGTTACGGGCTCAATGAGAGTTCCAAGCCACGTGTAAAGAATATGTCAGTTAATGTGCCTACGTTACAATACAGTAAGTTGTGGAGCCCTAAAGGCCTTGGGCACTCGAACATGGCACATTTAAAAACCCTATGGCTAAGCTATAAAAGCCAACTTTTTGGAAGGGTTTTGTAAGTTTTGGATAATAAGAGTCACGATGTTTTTGGAGAGCAATGTGTACTCTCCTTCTTCTTTCTCAAGCTCATAAGTCCCTTGTAAAGTGTCCGTTTGAAGTGCCCTCTACTTCATTGCGTTCATATGTGAAATCTCTTTGCGACATTGTGCTTCTCTCGTGATAAAATTGTGTTTTTGTTGTAGCTAACCTCCTTCTAAGTCTGCTCATAAATCAAGATTTACATAAGAAAAGTGCATTTTATGCATAGGAGGGGTGTTGGGACATCATTGCTAAGCTCTAGGGTGCATTCGGGGTTGAAAACAATTAGGTCAAATTTGCCCTGCAGATTATAAGCACAATTTTAGTAAGTGGTCAAAAGGGGGATTTGAGGGCATGGACATGTGTCTTTAAATGTTGCCTACTGATCTTATAACTTTTGTCTTGTTTGGACTTTGTTTTCTTAGTGAATCAATGCGATTTTCTTGTAGTGTTGTAACTAGCATTTGTTGCCTGACATGCAGTTGAGTGTAGCTTTGAGTAGATAGGTATTGAGTGTGTTTTCTAAGAGACTAACAATTCTTGCAACCTCCATGAACTAATCGATTCGACTTCATCCCATGATATGATATTTATGTACGTTGTTCTCACTATCACTACAATAAGATAGCGGTGCTACTGTGCTTGGAGTTCGAGAAGCACCACATTTTGGCATCGTTGTAGGGGACAAGGTGACCTAAACCAGGGAAAAACCTCAGTGCTCATTAGCATTGTGCGAAACATCCTCTAGGTCCACTTAGAGTACAAAAAAAACTTTTAGAAACTGCATGGTTGAGGTGTGCACTCATAGATCACAACAGAATCGACAATGAGTATACTTGAATGAAAGAGCAATGGACAAGGAACACATTGCAAGTTTTAGAATCAAAATATGACTACCAGGGTTTAAGATATGAAGATTACAAGTTGCATGAGAGTAGCCGCTCTCAATTGTACGCTTCAAAACTTTAAAACTTGATAATGATATGGCTTTTCAGAGATTGTCCATTTATAATCAGAGATTATCAAATAATTACAAGGCTTTCCAAAAAAATAATGAAGATACATCAAATTTGGGCTCATGGAAGAAGGTCGACTAGAAGGGCATCCGTCTGGCTGGACTGCCAACACTCTTCATTTGTTTCTCCTTCTCTTCCATAGCTACTTCCTTCACAGAGACTTGGTTGTCAAGCCCTACACTAGGATCTTACATTGTGGGAAAAAATCAAAATTTTCAAGGTGAATCCCAATTTTAAAGAAAACCACTCTTGAAAAGTTCAACAAGGTGAGGAGTCACGAAGGCCTGCTAAAGTGAAGTAGGGGTGAGAGTTTCGAGCCACAAGTAGGAGATGCAAGTTAGAGAAGCCGAGTGCTTGCCATGGTTCTTTTGGTTGGGCCATGTCAATGGATTTCCCCCTTATTTTTGAAGGCAAATATTTGGGAATTGTAAGCAGCAATCCAAGCAAAAATGCTTGTATTTTTGGCATAAATCTGTGTTAATTTTTTGATTTGTCTTGAAAATAAAGGCTTCAAAAAAGCTTTTCAACAAATAATCACAATCAATTTGATTGGGTAAGCAACTTAGTCATATTTGGATTTACAATAGAGCACCTCATAAACTCCATAATTAGCACATGGTTAAAGTATTTCAAATCTTTTGTCTTGTGAAGTCATCAAACTTGCTAAATTTATTTTTTTTAATTATATTTTATCTTAAGTTTAGATCTCTCTCTTCTCTCTCTCTCTCTCTCTCTCTCTCTCTCTCTCTCTCTTCTCATCTTCTTGCCACCAAGGAATAGATTAGTCTTGAAGAACCTGATCTACCATGTCGTTTGGATTCACTTGCAAATTTTTCCTGCCAAGCCTTTGATTGCCTGGCATTTCATGAAAAGGTGGGCCAAATCTTCAAAAACTATCCTATACCCCAAGCAACGATTGGACCCAATTCCTCTTTCCTGGTTCTTTACACTGGTTGGTAGAGCACCCTACGTCACCTTCCACAAAATCAATCCTCTCTTTATTGTTGTAAGGGGGCAATTTTCCTATTTTGAGGTGGATATCCTTTAAATCTTATTTTACAGGGTAACCTTCGTTTCCATTTCTTTCAACCAAGTGATGCTATTTGAAGATACACATTGATACACTAAAAATTAAATCTTATTTCAATTATCAACATGAAAAGGAAGGCCTAATCACTAGAAGAAATAATAAAATTTGAAATGTGAGTGGAAGGTACCATTAACAAACCAAAAAGAAATGAAAGAAAAGACCTAGCAATTACCAACACCTTCACTTTTATGCAAAATGAACACGTGTCCAAGATCGCTTCAATGTGCATCGACGATCCAAAATTTACACAAATTCTCCACCCACCTCCTTATGGCCTTTTGCAAGCCAAAAATCCTTGTATTTGTTTTCAACTAGAGCTGAAACCACTCATTTTTGGCCTGTTAAAGGCCATAGTGGGGTGGGTGGAGAATTGGTGCAAATTTTGGACCGTCAAAGCACATTGAACCGATGTTGTACACGTGTCCATTTTTCATAAAAGTGAGGCTGTTGGTGATTGCTAGGTCTTTTCTTTCATTTATTTTTGGTTTGTTAGTAGTACCTTCCACTCACATTTTAGATTTTATTATTTCTTGTAGTGATTAGAACTGCCTTTTCATGTTCAAAATTTAAATATTATTTAACTTTTAGCGTGTCAATGCATACCTTCATATAACATCCCTTTGCTGAAAAGAAATAGAAACAAAGGTTGCCCTTTAAATTAAAAGTTAAAAGATGTCCACCTCAAAATAGAGAAATATGCAACTTTATGATAAAGAGAGGATTGATTTTATTAGACTGCTAAAAAAGGTTATAAAGAACAAGCGATTAAGGAGTGCATTCATAGAAGTTTGATCCCATGATGAGAAGTATTGACTCTTTAAAATTTATTTCAATATTTTAATTTGTAAAAAAGTCATTCTATTTAAGGGCTTCATACATGTCTATTTCATTAAATTGTTTTAACATTTTAGTAAATTTTTTTGCATGAAAGAATAAAATAATCTTTTATTTCATTTTGTCAATGGGTTTGTTTATTTATTGTGTTTTTTGTTTTAAAATATCAATGTCAGCTTTATCTTGTTTAAGGAGGGTTCTTCGTAACATATAGAGTGTTAACCCATGATGCCTCCATTATTCTTTTAATGCATATCTTTAGTCATGGGCCGAGCTTATTGGTCAAGCGGTTTATAATAAAAGGCTGGTGATCGCTGATGAAAGACGCAGCGGATCTATTTAACATTGACTGAGAAAATATGGGCGTTCATATGTGAAAAGGACGACAAGCCCTAGACAAGGCTATAAACTAGGGTTTTCAAACATGCAAGCTTTGCTCTTGCTTCACCTCTTCTTGCTTGTCAATCAGAGAGAGAGAGAGAGAGAGAGAGAGAGAGAGAGAGCATCGACGAGCACAACGACACGGAGAAGGATGAACGGTGACGCGGCAGCTCCTTCTTCTCTGCGCACACATGGAGTCTCTCGGTGGCAACACTATAGGAGGTGAGTGACACACCACCTTGTAGAAGTAGAGCTTCTTTGCATCTATCAGGTTGTGTGCTTGTAGCCCTACGATTCGCACACGACGCATAGCGAGTCCCTATTAGTAGACATTTTTGGTACCGCTGTCGGTGAAATGCTCCGCGGCAAGCTCCACTTATAGCCTGCACTACTCAGGTTAATATTTCCTTTGTTTACGAAGAAAGGTTGGGAAAAGTGTGTGTGTGTGTGTGTGTGTGGTTGTTTTTGCAGATTTGTGTTTGCAATGGTATTTTTTTAATTTTTTGTCAAAATAGGTTTTTGCTTTAGATCTGTGTGTCCAGGCAGTGTATTTTTTGCAAATCTGAATTTCTATTGTATTTTTGCAAATCTACATTCTTGCAAATTTGAATTTTTGTAAATCTACATTTCTAAACAAAACAGGAAAAAGAAAAAGAGAAAAAAAAGCTCAGATAGTTTTTGAATTTAAGTAAATAAATATATTAAAAATTTGTTCACTAAAAGAATGATTGGGATCGTTCCCCCAACCTTGGGCTTGGGATTGATCTCGGTCTTTGATATATATGTACATAGGAAGAGGAGACCTTCATAGCTTCCTTTCAAGTGAAGCAATAGAGTACCTCATACTATATATATACCCCAAGTTTAAAGGTGAAAAGAAAGCATGTGGGATTTAAGATTCACCCTTTCCTTCAACTAGCTTTCTTAGAATTTCTTCCTTTTGTCTACAGGCCCAACTAGAATTCGTGGCCATTTTGGAGGTCACAAGAGTTTTTGATAGCCAAATCGTGTGTTGCAGAGCACACCAAATTCCTCTGAATGATACACTCATTTTGAGCTGTCACATGACCTATTTTGTCTTACGCACATAAAAAGGGGTTTAAAAAATAAAAAAATTACAAACAAACAAAACCAAGTAAAACGACCAAAATCTCTAGTGGCGAGACCTCTTAGAGTACTTGTCATTCAACACTTTTGGGATACGAGCCTCACATGTATTTGCACTCTGGATGAGTGATAGAGTCCGTTCCATTAGAGAGTGACCTGAATTACACGGGAACCCATTATCCACCTACGTTAAGTTCCGGGCCTTTGGCTGGAACCAAAGGTAGTGTAACTCAAGACCCTCGTATCGCATCTAGTGACTCTTCCTCTGACGATGAGACATCATGGAGGGATATCCTACACAAAACCCTAAAATGTCAAGTCAAGACATGGATGCCTTTATCCCACAGCACGGGTCTAGTGTGTCTAGCCGCTTAAAAGAGACCTTTAGTCGAGCCACCCGTTTGGAGTCCATAACTAGTGAAGTGAATGAGGGCAATGGGGAGGTAGACTTGCCTTTCACTTCTCATGTAGGCCGTGTACTCCCCACGGGTGCCCATGTTGACATCCTACCTACTCTGCTCATTAAAGACCCTACCAAAAGCCATCACCCCTTGAGGTTCTACTACCCGATGGTAGGAGTCTTGCCGAAGTGCAAGAGATCAAACGATATATGCAAGCAACAAGGGAGAGGGAAATTGAGAACCTATGAATGCTAGAACAAAGCCGAGCCATGAAAGCAAAGGCCCCTACGACAACAACGTCCATGCCAATCGCGCAACTGAGTGCTCCCAAGATAGCAGTCACGGAGGGTCAGGCGATGGGGAGCCATAATGCTTTCACATCAAGGGGAACCTCCAACATGCCAAGCTTAGAGGGGATATTTGTTAGAGAAAATTGGGAGTCTGATCTACAAACTGAGACATTGAAAAACCTATACACATGCTACACATACCCTGTGGGGTGTTTAGAGTTGGTACAGTCAATGTTTGGGGCCACAAGTTTAAAGGAACAGCAATCAATAATTTGTGATGTCATCCATGGTGCCGTCCAATTAGGGAGGTAATACCAGGTATTAACATTCATTTGACGGGTCCTATGAGATTCTTGGATACGGGAAAGGCCAAACAACCAACCCCATCACAAATGGAGACTCCCTCAGTGAGTCCCATTGATCCTTCATATGTTGTTTCACCCCAAGTCTCGATACCCTCTAGACCCACAACCAATAGTTTCACATTCCCAAATTTAGTTCATCTTTCCCTTGAAGAATCTATAGCTACTATACATGTCCCACCAAAAAGTAAACCTTGGACCTCATTCATGAGTAAAGCACCACTACATAGTAGCACAATGTCCACAACAATACCTACAAGTGTACATCAATCATATGTATCTATGGGCCCTCATACCCATGTAGATCCAATACCCCCGCTTGTTTTGACAGCCTACACTCCACAACCACCCTATCCAAGTACTCATTCTAGTGGGGCCCTACCAGATAGTATTAACATGTCATATGCTATATCTGCTATGCCTAAGGCCAAACATATGAAATTTGAGCCACCACATGGCACAACATCGTACCCAGCTTGGGACCCGAGAATCACCCGTATGCCTAACCCAATGCAGACTCCCATTCCACTTGTAGTCTTGAGAGCACCTCTCCCCACTATACCTGCTCACTTGGGTGACATGGCAACATTTTCTCAAGCTATCGGTTGATCTATCACTAAAAATATGCGTAACATGCCTGATAGAGAGGCTAGAAGTAAGGCAATACAAGTGGCCAAGCTCACACAAAAATTACAGTGGGCACGGGGATGCTAGAAAGCATATTGAAGGATTTGAACAAATATGCGATTCCCTAGAGAACACAATGAACTACATAAGCGCAATGATTTAAGCATGACTTTGAGTGGGAAGGCTGGGGATTGGTATAGGACCTTAAGGATGGAAGAGAAAACGGTTTACCCTACTCTTCGAAGATTGTTCCTAAAGGAGTATATACAAGAAGGAGTGCTTTGGGGTGTAGCATCTCAGCTCCAGAAAGCCCAACGAGAGGAAGGGGAGTCAATGAGAGACTTTATTAGTTGCTTGAAGCATTTCAATTCTCATTGTAATCCAAATGAGCGCTTCAATAATAACCAATTGCTTGATAGATTCATTAGGGGACTGCGACATGAGGATATCTATAATGGCCTAGTCATTAGGGGTATCACCAGCTGATGTAAGGGTTGAGGTTGATCTCAAGGTTGTTAGCCATAGCTAGGCATGCAAAAGAAGCTCTTAAATGTGTTATTTTTTGGTGCCTCAGTATAAGTTATCTTGCGTTTTCTTATTATAATCTTGTGTTACATGGATATGTATTGACTATGCTAACTAGCATGAATGGGTTTTGTTCAGCATACCCTTAGTGAAAACAGGAATTGCAAGTGTGTTGATTAGCATACCAATTGTGCAGCTTAGCATACCCATTATGAAAATTAGAATTCTAGATATGCTGGCCAATGGCGGGCTAGCAAAAGAAGCTATGTAATGTGAAATTTTGTTGTGTTTCAGTAAAATTTATCTGTAATATAATCTTGTGTTTCCATAACATATCTCGTGTTTGTGTAATGTAAATTTTTTTGTTCCTATGATATAATCAATTGTCATTGGGGGGTTGTGCAGTGTGATGGAAAGCTCTGAAGGTGAACATATCAACTCAAGGGAAATTTTGTATTATTGTAGAGGATTTTAATGTTGTACATGGCCTCTCAAGAGATGGTGTAGACTCGAAGATGGTGAGGTGGGAGAAAATCAGCGATGTGGAGTGGTTCAATGTTTTTAAAGAAGATAAGAATTGCAGCCAGTATCGTATCAAACTCATTCGGGTACTTAACGAGATGTATGTGCATGTAATGCTTCTGCACTACAAGGTATACCAAAAGCCCCCCACAAACATGGAAATAAACTCTGATTTCGCAAAGGGGTTAGTTAAAGAGTTCAGTCCGGCGGTAATTGCTAGTGGATCAGTCGTCGCGAAGTTCAATTGGGCAAATTTTCTGTCTATTATTTACAGGATTTGCAAGAAAAAGGCTATTACGATCAACATGTCCAGAAGTGGAAGGTGTGTAATTCAAGTGCAAACATCAAGGAGGAGTTTACTAACATGAAGGAGGACAAAGCTCTCAAGGCGACACCCATCTCTTGCTACAGCTCCCACCCAAGCGGCAACAAACGTATCGTACTTTGGTAGTGCAGGTTTGCAGCCCATAAAGGCTGCGGGTGAACATCTTAAAAACTATTAAAGGATGCTAAAAAAATTTGGAGACACAAAAAAAGGAGCTCGAAGCTGCATGCGTTCCCCATGCAGGCAACATGAGGGTTACCCTTGTTGTCCTTGTGACGAGAGCAAAGCTTTGTGATGCTATGGAGGAGTTGGAGAGCTAGGGGCAGAGAAAAATCTAGGATGTAAAGAGGGGAATAGAGCTTGTCAAGGCTAGGGACTTGCTACGCGCCGTGTGTGAGCCACAAAGGCTCCTAGCACACAGTCATACAACAGACAAGCTCACAAGGAAGAACGCTGTGTCACTCACCTTCCTGCGTAGTTGCGAATGAAGGATTCCCGTGCCGCGAAGAAGAGGGAGTCGCCGCTATGCCGCGCTCAACCGCCTCGCCACCGTCGTGCCGCCACAACGCTCGATCGCACACACACTCTCACACACTCTCTCTCTCTCTCTCTCTCTCTCTCTCTCTCTCACGCACACACACAAGGAGATGGTGAAGGAGAAGGTGGAGATGGAGCAAGAGCAGCTTCTATTGCACAATGAGAGAATGAGTAAAAATTAGGTTTAGTGGCTTTTATATGAGCTCACCCCATTCACACTTGGGCGCCCATACTTAGCCAACTAACTCCTTGAATATTCCAGTTAGAGTGCGCATGTCATCGGCGATCACCCTTACCCTGTTCCTATTGGTCCGACAAGCCCGGTACCTGACTCTAAACAATACAGCGTTTATAGATCATAGGGTGTCCGTGTGCCGTGAGGGTTAACATGCCCCCCTTCCTGATGTAGATTCCGTCCTCGGAAGCTATCCAGTTAAAGCTCGTTCGTCGAGATGGGAGAGCAGTCGACATGGATGTGCGTAGCCTTCTTCAATCACTGCAAAATCAAACAACATTGCCATAGTAATTGCATTCTCATATACAATTGAAAATCATATGCAATTTTAGACAAACAAATTGATCGGTAACAGAATTTTAGACAATTTGTCAGCAATAAACATTAAATTGCAATATAATCAAATGCATAAACAGATGTAAAGGTAAAAAATTAAACAAGTCCGGGGTCGCTAATTTAACGGTCAAAAGGCACTAGAGCTCGACTATTAATACCATGGGTAACTTGTCAATTTTTTCTGGTCAATTAAGTTGTTTAATCGCGAGAGCCAAGTATTTCATGTTCGAGGGCTGACTAGAGGCTATACCTAGAAGACCTTGTAGTGAAGCTACGATAAAAGGAATTTCTCATGAAATCATCGCCTGACTGATTACCTTTTCTTTGACCCCCCAAAGTCTTTTCACATTGATTCAATTTTGATGTGTGTGCTTATTTTGTATGCCTTGGGTTTTTTGCTTTTCAAGGAAAAGCGCCCACATTGGGAACCTCTAGGGCTCTAGTACCATAGGCGATACATGTGAGTGAAGTACCAATTTAAGCAGGGATTTCTCTTCCAGCTTAAAATTTTACATTGTGGCACTTTGATTCTTTGTTTGTTCATTTTCAGCATTTTAATTTTGTAACTTTGGGGGGTCATATAACACTGTTACCTTCCCCAGGCTCATCACATTAGTAAAATCCCTTTATAATACTTAAGCTAAAGGTCAATAGGGTTAAGCCCACTAGAAAGCCCTAGTACATTTCACACAATGCTGCCTAAATTGGATTAAGAACCTAAGTAACCATTGCTTATTAGGAAGGCATTCCCCATGGTATTAAGAGAAGATTTCTAATACCTAGCTTGGTCAAACTAGCTTAGTCGGGCTGCTTGATTTTTAAACCTAGACAAGTGATTATGACAAAACATTACATTGGATTAAATGTTTGATACTAAGCAAATGCGCTGAACATTATGCTACCAATCACAATCAAAGCAGACAAACATGGATGCAAAAAGATAAGGGCAATGCTAATGGACATAAAACACCTGTTTGTGTTGATGGTCGCACTTGATTTGAAGTGTGAACGAGAGAAAGGTTCCATGAAGGTCCAAATCCTATCAATAGCAACACACTCCTGTACACACTAGGAAACAAAAGGAATACCTCCAGGAGGCACATTAGTGGGAAAAGGTACCAACACTTATTGAACACAACAAAGAACATAAGGAACCCTAACCTAATTATTTGCACTCCCCCTAAAGAGTCAAGGGAATAGGGTATTGTAGAGGTTGGGGGGAAACCCTAAGGCTAAACCCCTATCCTCGTCGTCGAGATAAACAAAGTCATCATCCATGAGACCATATGTGCCATCCGTGTAGTCATGTAAATTTTCTTCTTCATCATAGGTGCCCATGTTTACTAAGAAGGTCACTAAACGCCTATAGTCATCTTGGTCAAAAGGGTAGGCTTGTGCAATGGGAGAAACGCTCTCTACTAAGTATGGATCAGACGTGGTCAAGAGACGTATCAGCCATTCTAACTCCTCAAAATTCCTCTCACATGCTAGCGTACCTATCAAATCCCATTCACATGCAAGCACTGGAAAGACCATGTCAAATATTTGTGAAAAGTAACGAGGGTACCTCTCACCCAAGGCAGGAGTGGATGACTCTAGCGTACTAGCCATATCTGTACACGCAAATAGATGATGGTTAGAGTGCAAATATTACAAGGGTCGTGTTTTTGTGCATAATTTGTTTTTATGATTTGTGTGATGGCTCTTGCTCTTTTACTTTTTTATCTTGTTTTTGTGAGTATAAGGATTTATATATACATTCCCTAAGATCGGAGATTAAGAGGTCAGGGAGAAAGGTTGAGAGGGAAGCAAGTGAATGATGGATGTCCACAAACACTCCCCCCTTCCTTGGGTAGATCATACCGTTTGAAATGATCTTGTCACCCTTTGAAACCAATTGTTCCAGTTGGTAATAGGTGAGGATTTTTGCCAGTAGTTTTCTATTACCCTAGGTGCCTCGTCAAGTTGCAAGGGTGGTAAGGTACTCTCCCAGGATCGAACTTGAAGTGGTTCATCAGGTGATTCTTGAACACTGGGAGGTGTGGATTTTTTTGTAGCTTCATTGAGGTCCATTACTATAGATGGAGGCTGTGCAGAAGCTTTTACCTCTATGGATATATTACATGAGGAGCTAGAAGCTTCATGGAACTCCCCCCTTCCTGAGCTAGGTGGAATAAATTGGGTTTGCCTTGGAGCCCAAACTAGCTCTGGACTAGGTGTGTAGCATTCTGTGATCTTTCCCTTTCCACGGTCTACCATTGGCTTTAGCGTTACACTGTTTGACTCATATGGGTTTGTTGTTGATAGGGAAGGACACATTTTACGTTTAGGTACCCAAATTTGCTCATTTCCATCATAGTATCCTTGGGCTTTTAATAATCGTTTAGGAATCCAGCGCCACATTTTCTTACATTTCTTGGAGCGAGTGGGACGTTTCTTACGAGGCTTCCGTTTTTTAGCATCAGCCATGGTTACTAAAGAAGCTTTAGGGACCCACTTGTACGCTTTCTTTGTTATATTAGGATGGTTCTTGTGTGTCTCAAGCTTTCTTTCAACTACATCAGTTTAAGATCTAGAGAGTTGGGCTATGGGGACGTATGGTTCAACCTCCTGGACATGCAATGTCTTGGGTTTTATTTCCTTAGGCAATATCTCAGGGACTAAGGCTTGAGTGGTAGGGATAAGAGTTGGTTTTTGCGTTGTGACACCCCCAGTCCCCCAATCAATAGTGCATTTGGTGGCTATCATCCATGTGCGTCCTAGGTTTATATTACCTTCCATAGTTCCAGTAGGCATGACCAAAAAGTCTTGAGCTACAATTCCATTGTCATAACTGACAAAAGTGTGCCAGATTCCAAAAACCGTAGTTTTTTTCTTGTTGACACCCTTGACTTGGATAATACTCTCAGATAGAGGTGGCTTCCCTAACTGACACCCCACCCCATAGGATAGCAGATTATATTTAGCACCCGTGTCCAATAAGGCGTTATATAGCACTTTTCCATAGGCACTATTTAACTCAATAGGGTATCGTAGAGGTGTGTCAGAGTCCAACCAATCCTCTTCGGTTTCCACGTGGAATGCATTTGTGACTCCAAGGTTAGCCTCTCGTTTTTGTCTTATACGTTGTTGTCGCTCCTTAGACTCAGCTTGAGCTTGTATCTTCTTTAACTCGGTTTGTGCTTTGGCGGCCTTCTTTTGATGAATGGCCCGTAGTTCTTCTTGGCTTAAAGGATCATAATATCTTTTGAATTTACTCCCATTGAGGAATCCAATGGTTTCAACTCCATCAAGAGTTTCCACACGAAGGGTACCTTGTGGGGTAATTTCACATACTCTATATGGTCCTTTACCAGCATATTTCAACTTTTTCTTCTCTTTACGTACTCCATACATAAGGACTTTATCACCAACCTTGATGTCCTTGTCCTTCACATAGCGATCAAACTACTTCTTTCTCCTATCCTTTTCCACAAGAGCATTTTGCACAACCAACTGTCTCTCTTCGTCTAGTTTTTCTAAGATATACAAACGCTCGGTTAAGGGGTTACCATTCCATCCTTCTTGCAAAGCTACCCTAAGACTAGGAATGACAAACTCCTAAGGCATAACCGCTTCTTGGCTGTATACCATTTTGAATGGCATACAATTAATAGCCACTTTATAAGCAGTACGATAAGCCCATAGAGCAGATGTCAACTTCAAATCCCAATCAGTGCGATGAGCTTCTACCGTCTTGGTTAAAATAGAGATTAGAGTCTTGTTGGTGCTCTCGGCTTGTCCATTAGCTTGCGGGTAATAAGGTGTAGACTTATGGTGGGATATCATAAAGGTCGTGGTAAGCTCTCTTATTACCTCATTTATAAAATGGGTACCATTATCACTATCAATTTCAAAAGGGCAACCAAATCTTGTGATAATGTTCTCGAAAAGAAACTTAGCTGTTGTCCTCGCGTCAGCTTTTTGTGAAGCCTTAGCTTCAGCCCACTTTGTTACATAGTCCGTAGCAACTAGAATATATCGAGACTGAGTGTTGCGAGCTGCGGGACTAATTGGACCTACAAAGTCTAAGCCGAATTTTTCAAATGGTTGGGTTACTTTAATAGGATGTAAGGGCATTCTATCTTTGCGCTGTGTGGTCTTGTAACGTTGGCACTCATCACACCCTTTTGTAAAAAGTGATGCATCCTTAAATAAAGTTGGCCACCAATAGCCTGATTGCAGCACCTTTCTAGCAGTCAGGTCTCCTGAAAAATGTCCTCCTGCTATGCCCATATGTGCTTCTTGCAAGATATACAAATATTCATCCTCGCGGGCACAACGCCTAAGAATATCGTCGTTGCCTAGTCTATACAGAGTTCCGACAATCAAACAATAGGTTTCACATTCTTTTACTAGCCTTCGAGTGATATCCTTACGAAGTTCCTTGGGTGGAAAACCATTAACTAAAAAGTTAACAATGTTCTCACTCCATTCAGGCATAGTTTCAACTATGAATAGGGAAGTATCGGGTAATTCATCATCAACTTCTGTAGGGGCTTCACCATTGGGTATTGGAGACAAATGATCAGCCATGACCTGCCTTTTACCGGGTCTCACTACAATCGTGAAATCAAACTCCAGAAGAATTAACAACTATCGTGTGATTCTTCCTGTGGACCATGGCTTGTTTACCAGATACAGCAACGCTTGATGATCCACATAAAATACAAACTTGTTTGCCAGAACGTAATAGTGAAATTTCTTTACTGCATAAACCATTGCTAAACCTTCTCGCTCTGTAGTGGTGTAGTTCCTTTCAGCATCGTTCAATTGACGGCTTGCAAAGCTAATGGGATAGTCCAATTTATGTTCTCCTGGTTGAGTGAGAACACACCCAATAGCAAAGTTTGATGCATCAATATGCACATGGAAAATGACATCCCAGTTAGGTGTCCTTAAAATCGGAGCACTTGCTAGTGTTTTCTTCAATTGTTCATAGTTCGGTCACACTCTTCAGTCCATTTAAATTCAATGAGAAGCTTGTACAAAGGACGTGCTATCTCAACGAAAAATAAAATAAACCGTCGATAATAATCCACGTCCCATGAACTTTTGAACTCCCTTGTAATTGGTTGGTGGTGGTAACTCTAGAATCACTTTAATTTTGCTCTCATCGGTTGAGATACCATTCTTAGATACTATATGCCCTAAAATAACTCCATGCTTGACCCAAAATTGGCATTTGAACGGGTTCAATGAGATACGATATAACCTACACTTTTCAAACACCTTCCGCAAACATGATAGATGTTCTTTCCAAGAAGATTAAACACAAAGGTCGTCTAAGAAAGCTTCACAAAACTCTCTCAAATATTCTTTAAAAGCAGTGTTTATTAATGGTTGGAATGTAGCAGGGGCATTTGTTAAGCCAGAAGCCATCACACGAAATGCAAACACGCCAAATTCTGTGATGAAGGAAGTTTTAGCTTGGTCTTCTAGCGCTATCGTGATTTTGTTGTAGCCTGAGTACCCATCTAGAAGGCTATACGCTTCCTTGCCTGCAACTCTTTCGAGTACATGTTCGGAATATGGTAGGGGGTAATGGTCTCTTCTAGTAGCTGCATTAACTTTTTTGAGGTCCACACACACCCTGAGTTTCCCATTCTTTTTTGGCACGATAACTATTGGAGACACCCATTCAGAGTGTTCAATAGGATATATGAACCCACATTTGATAAGCTTTTCTAGTTCTTCTTGAATGATCCTTGCGTACTTAGGATTCATCGGGTAGGGTCTTTGTTGTACAGGCTTCGCAGTGCTAATCATAGGGATCGTATGTTGGACCACAGAAGGTGGAACACCTTTTATATCATGGTATGTCCAAGCGAATATGTCCTTGAATTCCTTGACAAGCTCTTTGAGGACCGCCTCTTCAACTTCTGTGAGGTCTTGGGCAATAAAAACAGGTTTTGATTCTTCACCGGGGTCGGCTAATTCTATTTCTTTAACTATTGCCGGACCATCATAGATTCCATTATTCCCATCGATAGGTATTCTTTGGGCTTTTGTGTACACAACCTTTGCTTCCCCTATGGTGTAAGATTTGAAATGTTCTGGTGCAGGATGCAAGTTTGTGGATTCTGGTTGTGCTTTGGTCTGTGCTTCCATTTATGCTTTCTTGTGTTGACGAGCTAACTCTTGGTTTTGACGCCTCCTTGCAGTGCGGCTCAACTTTGGCTTGTCTATGATCTCTAATTGGGCTATGTCATGGGGTCGTGGTTTACACCACATAACATTTTGGAGATATTCACCCCAATCGTCTACCAATTTTCGATGAGCATCACATGCTCCTATATAACTGAGCCATTCTGCTGAGGATCTCTTATTTTTTATCCTAGCACGTACATTGGCTCGATATCGATGCCTCTTAAAGTTTTTCTTTTTATTATTTGAGACCTGCTTTTGATTTGCATTTAGATCTGGCTCACTAAAGGAGTCCTCGTTGGTGTCCTCTTCATTCTCGGAGGAGTTATCATCAGTTGATGTGCTCGGTCCTTCCGAATGTTTTGACTCTGAACTTGCTCCACTCTCTAATTCATGAGATTCAGAATCCGTTGCACTCTGGGAGTTCGTGTCTGAGTCGTGTTGGTCAAAGTCTTCTATTGAGCTATCGGTGTCACTGTCAAATTGGTCTACAATTGCCTTGCCCTTAGAAGATGCATGTATGGCACTTATCATGTTCAGAGGTGCAATTTGTGGTACCTCTTCCCCCTGTGGTGTGACCCAAGTGGTTCCTCTATTTCCCCAGGTATCTATGGTTGCAGCGAGGTGTACCCAGTCTACGTTGTCTGATTCCGTCATACCCGGTAACACATCCATGTAAGGAGAATCTTGGCCAATGTCTGTATCCTTCTTACAAGTGTAACAATATTGTAGTGGGGCCGAGTGAACTGTGGTTTCAGAGCGATGATCAATAATGGTTTTACTCCCTAAGGGGTGTACCTTACCAGTCACCAAATCCACTCTAAGGACAGAGTCTTGGAATTGCAAATAGACATGATTTTTAGACCAATCATGAACCATTTGTGCTTCCCTCATGAATGGTCGTCCTAAAATCATTTCATATGACATAAGGTGTTTAGAGAAATCCACTACAATGAACGTATGTCGTACCTTGTGTCCCCATAGGTTTGGCTATGGTACCATTTGCCATCTTTACCACAATGTTAGTAACACTGAGCCGGGGTTTCCCATGGATTCCCAACAATCTTTTGTAACGATGCTAACTCCCGCACCACCATCAAGAATTCCCTTTATAGTTAATCCCTTGGTAGTGATGGGTAGGGTCGCATTAGACTCGTCGCCTTCAAAATACTGCCCTAATTCGTTAATGGGTACCTCGATCACGGACTCATGTCCATCTAAGTCAAGTGATTGCACATGATTTTCCTCATCAATCATAATCGAGTCAGGCCTATTTGGTTGCGCAAACTACGGTAATCCCATTCGTAGCTCTCCGTTAAGGAATGCTCGAAGTGCAAGGAATAACTCAGGATCTCCATACAGCTTTGCTATGATCGTGGTTCGGACCTCAGAAGACATGAAGTCCACTAGTTTGGCAACATTCATTGGCATTTTGCAGGGTGTAGGTCCTTGACTAGGAACTGGTGAGGATGGAATCTCATATTCCTCAATGGGATTAGGTATTCCTTCGTTAAACATCCTTTCCAACAAGAAGGGTGTATGCTCACTTTCTGATGTCCCGTCCTCACTCCCTTCTTGGATGATACTAGATATGGCTAACGGTCTATGGTTCATGTGGGGTGGATGAACTTGCGTGGGAAACACTGGGTCATGAATTTTGACATGCATGGGTTCTGGTTCTAGTTTCCTTTGAGTCTCCTCCACTAAACCTCTTAGATGTTTCACCTGCTCAATCTCGTCTACTGGGTTTGGGTACGTCCCAATCTTCTTTTTACAATTCTTCCCTTTTTGCCCCTGCGGTTTATCTTGGGGGTCTTGGATTGGATTTGGAAACAATTGTGGTGTTTTCAGAGGCTCTTTATGGTTTTCTCTTATTCGGTTTTCATTTGGTTCCATGTTACGGTTTTCTTTGTCGGTCTTTCCCTTTGTGGTATTGGTTCTAGTCTCCATTGTCTCGATTGAATCTGAATCATCCTCGAGGTCATTCATATACATGGGGTCATCTCCTGTTCCTATGTTTGTTTTGGAACTTGGCTTTGAATTTCCCGTATTCTGCGACCTCTTCCTTCGTGTCTTCTTTTTCTTTGCTTGGATAACTGACGCGGTATCTCTCTCTTCGAGGATATGGCCTGGCCCTTGAAGCATGGACCGTGTAATCGCATAAGCGGGTGCGACGGGTGGTATTGGCGATGTCACACTAGCAATTTCGACCAAATTTAGGGGTGTGATTTTAGGCGCATTTGGGTTATAGGGGCATTGGGAAATCAAGTGATCTATGCCACAACGATTACATGTGAGTATTGGCATTGCAGACGTGTTCCCTTGATTCATTTGCATCTGTGCAGCATTCTTTTGCAGCCTAATAGGGCACTCTGCTGCCCGATGTGGTCCACCACACTCGTAGCATTGAAGAGGTGGCCTCCTAGCCTGGGTGTTGATATTTTGACCTCTGGATGCGAGAGCAGGAACTTGATAAACCGGCTTGACTTACCCCCAACAATCTTCCATGTAGTATATAGGACACTCTTCCAATGTATCAAGTCCGTAGGCAATACTAGTGTCTATTTCCTCCTCACAGCCATCTGCATAAGCATTAGATGGCTCGCAACCCACTTGGTTCATAGGGGCGACTCTTGGATGCGGGGGCTATGGTCCTAGCACAGGAGGTGGTAGCGGTGTAGCTTGTACAACATTTTGAGATCTAGGGACCATGTGTTGCGGTAGTTGCTCAACAGGTGGAGCAGGCATCAATACAGGAACTCGAGGTGCATCCGTCCAGGCTACAGGTGGTCTATTTTACATCATACGTTTGATCATTAAACAATCCTTAGCTTGGTGACCATACCTACCACATGCGTTGCAAGTTCCATTAAATTTTACTCTAAACGTAGGGCACTCACTAGTGCTATGTGGACCTAAGCAAATGGAACACCATTGTTGCTCCCTTCTTGGATACATGTGACTATTTTGAGGGGGTCGATTATCCTTAAGAGACTCTTGGATTGCCTTGGTGAGTTCTGTCAAGAATGTCTCAAATACCTTTGGCTCATTGGCAATGGGCTTTGCAGTCATGGGTTCATACTCAATGGCTTGTGAGCTAGTGGATCTCGTGTCAGTAGACACCCTCATGCCTGCTATCATCAAGTTGTCCTCTAATTGGATTGCATTGGCAGTGACATCTTCCCAGGTTGTGATACCTCTAATCACTAGTCCATTATAGATTCCTTCATTCCTTAACCCTCGAATGAATCGATCAAGCAGTTGGTTATTGTTGAAGCGCTCATTTACAGGACAGCGAGAGTTTAAGTGCTTTAGACGACTAATGAAGTCCCTTACTGACTCTCCTTCCTTACGTTCGGCCTTCTGTAGCTGAGATGCTACACCCCAAAGCACACCTTCTCGTATGTACTCCTTTAGAAACAACCTTCGAAGGGTAGGGTAGATTGTTTTCTCGTCCACCCTTAGGGTTCTATACCAATCTCCAGCCTTCCCACTTAATGTCAAGCTTAAGGCATTGCACTTATGTAGTTAGTTGCGTTCCCCTAAGGAATCACATACTTGTTCAAACACTTCAATGTGTTTTCTAGCATCTTCGTCCCCATTGAATTTTTGCGTGAGTTTGGCAATTTGTACTGCCTTACTTCTAGGCTCTCTATCAGATGCATGACACATATTTTCCGCGATAGATCAACCTATGGTTTGAGCAAACGCTGCCAAGTCACCTATGTGAGGAGGCAGGGCCGGTGGAGGTACTCTTGGAATCATATGTGGGAGAGGGACGGGTACCGGTCTTGGCATATGTGTGGATGATGCAGGATATGGAACATAACCGGGCATAGGTCCACTCGGATAAGGGCTAGGGAGCGGCACTCGAGGAGCATAAACAAGTGGTACAATTGGAGGTGTGGGGGCCATGTGTGCATAAGGGGCTAGAGGCACATACGGTCGAGGCCCCATATTAGGTACTACGACACTAGGTAGTGGCACTGCGCTAACCGTAGATGTCATCGGTACATTCTCTGTCAGGCTTATCCCTGGAGTGAGCACTGTGTTTTCCTTAATAGAGGGTTGAGCCAAGTTAGGGAAGCTAAAGTTGTCGCTCGGAGGCTCAGATTGCATAGAGACCCCAGGTGAAATGATGTAAGATGGGTCCATGGGGCTCATTAGAGGAGTCTCCATTTGTGATAGAGTAGGCTGTTGAGCCTTGCTCGTATCCAAAAATCTCATGGGTCCAGTTGAGAGTATATTTACTCCTCGGTTTTGCCTTTCTGATTGAATAATGCCATGGATAACATTACAGATCATTTTCTGTTGATCTTCGATGCTCGTGGCACTAGAGGTGGATTGTACAATCTCTATCCATCCTACATGGTAGGCGTGGACAGAGTGTAGATCCATCAACACCTCAGTGTGGAGGTCGTATGTCCAATGATCATTAATGAACAATCCTTCTAGAGTCGACGTGTTAACGGTTTCTTGTGAGGTAGAAGCAATGTTGCTCCCCGTGGTTTTACTTGTCACCAACGGTACTCTTGAGGGAACTTCTGAAGGAGGCAGCTCAACAGGGCCTTCTTGGTAAGAAGTTGGCAGGATATCCACATGGACACTCTTTGGGGGTGTGGGGTCCACGTGCGATGTGAAAGGAGAGTCCACTTCCCCACCCCCTTCGTGTGCTTCATTTGCATCAGGTTCCGAGCGAGTAGCTCTACCTAATGTTTCCATGAAATGGCTAAACATACTAGTACTAGGCTGTGGAGCTTCGCGAGGTGCATGGCCTTCTCTCTCAGTGTTTTGGGTAGGGTATGCTTCCATGATTTCTGAGTCGGAGGAGGAATCACTAGCGGCTATTTTAGGGTCTTGGGTGGTGCTACCTTGTGTCCCCGCTGAGGGTCTAGAGCCTATCGTGGATGGGTAATGGGTGTCCGTATGAACAGAGGCACCCTCAATATGCTCGTGTTCTAGCACCCGCCCATAGCGTAAGTGCATGTGCTTTTGATACCCTACGGTGTCAAAAAGCTGCTCTAGGAGACCTTGTGACTAGTTTTTTGCGTGTTTTTTGTTTTTGTTTTTTTTGCTAGATTTTTTAGAGCGTGTCGTGGAACGGCGGGCCGTGTGATAGCTCGAAACGAGCGTATCGCTAGAAGGGACGCGCTGTGCTTTACAACCCACCGTTTGGTTCTATTTTGCTCCAGAAAAGCCCAAAACAGTCTTTTCCTAGCTGGGGAACTAGGCTCCAAATAGCAAGTCTAAGGGTGCAAGTGGGAAGAGAAGGGTGGAGAGTGGAGGACTTGCCCCACATGCTCTCATTCCCTCTTGAGGAGGTAGGGTATATATATAAGAGTGAGTCTAGTATATATCATAAGTGTGAGGACTGAGGCTTGGGCTTGGGCTTGGGCTTGGGGAAATGATCCCGATCCCGATCGAAATTTTAGTGATCCCCCCAATCACTCACGCTTAAATATTTTTGATTTTTTTATAACCTCCCCCTCACTCACTTTTTTTTTTTCAAATTTTTTTTTCCCGAATTTTTTATTTTTTTTATTTTTTCTTGGATATTATTTGGTACGCGTTGACCTCACCTAACTATTTACTGTCCCACCTACCTACTGACCTGCTAATCAGTGGTTCACCTAATTACTAACCAGCTTAATTAACTAACTGTGCGCCTAACTGTGCACAAACCAGAAAACACAGAAAATGCAAAAAATTGAAGCTTGACATAACTGTGCAGTGCAAACCAGAAAATGCAGAAAACGCAGAAACGCAAGAAATGCTAACTGTGTAAGCTGAAATCTGAGCTTAACAGAACACAGAAAACTTGAATGTAGTCAACAACATTGTGTCTTTCTCTACTGTTTTTGCATAACAACAATAATCAAACTTAAGCCGCGTCTTTCCTACATAAAAAATAGCTTCAATACAATGTACAGGTCGCCATTGGAGCTTCACGCGCAGCAGTTCCCCAGCAGCGGCGCCAAAAATGTCAAGGCTAGGGACTTGCTACGCGCCGCGTGCGAGCCACAAAGGCTCCTAGCACACAGTCATACAATAGACAAGCTCACAAGGAAGAATGGTGTGTCACTCACCTTCCTGAGTAGTTGCGAATAAAGGATTCCCGCGCCGCGAAGAAGAGGGAGACGCCGCTACACCGCGCTCAACCGCCTCGCCGCCGTCGTGCCGCCGCAACGCTCGATCGCACACACACTCTCACTCTCTCTCTCTCTCTCTCTCTCTCTCTCTCTCTCTCTCTCTCACGCACACACACAAGGAGATGGTGAAGGAGAAGGTGGAGATGGAGCAAGAGCAGTTTCTATTGCACAATGAGAGAATGAGTAAAAATTAGGTTTAGTGGCTTTTATATGAGTTCTCCCCATTCACACTTGGGCGCCCATACTTAGCCAACTAACACCTTGAATATTCCAGTTAGAGTGCGCCTGTCATCGGCGATCACCCTTACCCTGTTCCTATTGGTCCGACAAGCCCGATACGTGACTCTAAACAATATAGCGTTTATAGATCATAGGGTGTCCGTGTGCCGTGAGGGTTAACAGAGCCAAATATTAAGATAGAGACACTAAAGGATATTCTAAATAATATAGGGTTTTCTCATAGTGAGGGGATGTTTGTTGATGTTGAGGTTGACATAACTTCTCAACATGTAAGTGTCTCTTACTTTTGTGCTTCAACTATTTGACTCGGATATGTGCACAACTAAGCTATGTGCTCACCATGCTTTTCATTTATTTGTTTTTTAGATTAATGTGGAGTTTATGGAAGAGAAAGTGAGAGAGAGGGAGAATCAACTGGAGCTTATCATGCATACAAGCAAGCAACTACTACAGGGAACCTTCTTCCCCACTGCTTTCTGCACTTTGGCTATGCAAACATTTACAGAAAGTGTCGAGGGGTAAGTGATGGGATGTCGATCAACCCATGTAGTGGTTGTGGTCTGCCACTCCAGGTACATGAAATCACTCCCATGGTGAAGATGCCCTGCGAGCACAGCTACCATCTTCTTTGCTTTGCTGCTGTGTGCTCCTTGTGAACAAAATGTATAATTTTTCGCTGCCATCAGAGGTTACCAATAGACTTGTGTAGCAAGCTCATGGGGCAAGGCCATCTGACACCAATGTGTGGTAAGCTAATCAATTTAGAGTGTTATATTAGTTAGCATACATTGAATAGTTTATTCTAGACAACATACATGCTATTTATGTTGTGTATGCTAGTTAGCATAGTCTATATGTTAGTTAGTATAGTATGTATGCTAGTCAGCATAGTCTGTATGTTAGTTAGTATAGTATGTATGCTAGTCATCATACATGCTATTTGTGCTATGTACGCTAGTCAGCATAGTCTGTATGTTAGTTAGTATAGTATGTATGCTAGTCAACATATGCTATTTATGCTATGTAAGCTAGTTAGTATAGTTTGTATGTTAGCTAGTATAGTATGCATGCTAGTTAGCATAGTAACTACACTAGTCAGCATAGTAACTATGCTAGTCAGTATAGTCTGTAAGCTAGTTAGCATAGTAGCAAGAGATTCAACATAGTCTGTATGCTAGTTAGCATAGTGGATATACTGGCTATCAAACTGTGTAGGCCCTTAGCATACCCATTATTCTAAGTAGCATGCATGCTATTGTGCGTGTTAGTCAGTAGCATATCTAAGTATACTAACTAGGAAAATCGGTTATGCTAGTTAGCAACCTCATTGTGGTAAATAGCATGCACAATAGGCTAACTAGCATATTTTGGTATGTTAGTTAGCATACATGATATTGGGTATGCTAGCTAGCTTATTGAGTTATGCTACTAAGCATACATGCTAGTCTTTATGCTAGTTAGCGTACATGCTATTGATGCTATGTATGCTTGTCAGCCTAGTATGTTTGCATAGTGGGTATACTGGCTTGTCAGCCTAGTATGTTTGCATAGTGGGTATACTGGCTTGTCAGCCTAGTATGTTTGCATAGTGGGTATACTGGCTAGCAAATTGTGTATGCCCTTAGCATTCCCGTAATGCTAACTAGCATACATGCTATTCTGTATGCTAGTCAGTAGCATATCTAGGTATGCTAACTAGCAAAACTAGTTATGCTAGCTAGCAAGCTTGTGATGGTAATTAGCATACACATTGAGGATGAGTAGACTAACTAGCATGTATGATAGCCACCATATTGTGCATAACATATGCAATGTATGCTAGTTAGCATACCCATTGTGCTAACTAGCATACATCCTTACTCTGATGTGTATACCAGTAAGCCTAGTCTGTATGCTAGTTAAAATACATGGAAGTTATGCAGATTATGCTTTTAGCATAGCTTATTTGCTATTTATCATACTCTATTTGTCAAAAATGCTAGCTGTAGTATTAACCATTCATCTCTGCATTTCAACTAGCAGCTGGATATGATAATTAACAGTTTCTTGGTATACACAGGTTTCATTACCGTGAGAAGGGCGGATGAGAGAGATCTTGACAAGCAAAGGATAGTTGAAGGATAGTTGAAGAAAAGTCCTCTGATGGTAATGTGGATGAGCTTGATACAGTGCATGGAGGGGAAAATGTGACACCGAGGCATGCGACATTGCCTGATGGTTTAGGTGGCAGCAAAGAAACCAATGAAGATGATGAATTCATAATGATTTCTTGTCCCAAACCTGTGCCCATTGCAGAGGATAAAATAAGTGCTTCGGAGGAGATGGTGAGGAGTTCGCAAGACAAATCTGGTAGAAATGACATCCAAGCCAGTGTGCAAGGAGCCGATGATGACAACCCTCTCTTGGGATTTGTAAACAAAGTGAGGATGAAGAGGAAAGGTGGACTAAAACACATTTCTGAAGACCCTATAAATGACAGTTCTGTTGCCCCAAAGACCACGGAGGAAGATATATCCGAGACTACCAAAGGTGACAAGAGATCCATTAGCTCACACATATGAAAAAAACTTTGTTGACCTGTTCTTTTGACTGTGTTCTTCCCAGATCATGTAACTACTATAATGGCATGTATCTTTGCAAATATTTGTAATGGAGAAACACTTTTTGTGGACATGATGTCTCTATGGAATAATTTGATAGTTTTTGGTTGTCGATTATGATGTGTTTCACTTGATACCTTTAATGTGTCGCAGGGGAAAATTGCCTACAAATAATTTCTCTGCATGATTTGAATTGGGCCATTGCATTGAAAAAGATGCAAAAAAAGTGTATCGTTGAGGCAAGAAAGATAAGGAGAGATAAAGTAGAGATTGAGAAGTGCATGGAATGGTTTCAGTCTAGGCTCAACATAATTAAAGATTCTTTGAATTTTGTTCATCCCTCCTGGGAAGTTACCTTTGATTAGTTGTACTGCTTCCAAGCCCAAGTACTGTGCCAAATTTGTTGGTAGAAGAGTAGGGTGCTCTTCTTCTTGATTTGAATGGGGTGTTGGTGAATGTTGTAGAGTCACAGCATGGTGAAGTCCTCTCGGAGTATGTAGGGGAACTCGATAAGTACTGTATGGAACGGGGTAGGGTTGTATTCTGTCGCAAAGACAACCACAAATTTTTGGATTGGTGCCTACAATTTTTCCATGTCTATGTATGGAGCACAAGCATGGGGCCTAAAGTGAATGCCATTCTTGATAAAGTATTCATACCACAATGTGAAGGATGGGAGGGGTTTTTTCACAGGAGAACTATGTCAAATGGCATTGGACGCTCTATAAAAAACCAATCTTCTTCAAAAATCTAAGTCAATTGTAGAGTGGCTTTTCACATTTCAGCCCCACACACTCTAATCACTGATGACAGTACATATAAGGTGTAGTAGAACCCCACCCCAAGGAAACTTGGCTCGTCCATCAAAAGATGGAGTACCAAAGTCTTGAAGAGCAACAATCTTGTATGGTAGACAAATTGGCTCCCTAGCTGTTTCTATGGTTGCAGGTGGAAGAACGTTCCATATATATATTGCCAGCAATGCATATGATAGACACCCAGACTAATTTTTGGATGTAGTCATCAAGAAGTTGGAAGCACCGAGTAGGAAACAAAGCATCAAAGATAAGTTGCATCAATATACAAAGGCCATTGTTGAAGAAGTAGCAAGGGAGAAGAGGAGTAAGCGAGAGAGTCCTAAATTAGAGAAAAAACAGCACTTGAAGCAGCACTCGGAGCAACAAGTTAGAAAGACAAAAGAAAATGCAGGAGGTGGAAAATGGTGACATGAGGCCATGAGACAGCCATGCTTTGGAGAGTTGTAGTAATCACCCATGGCATTGCCATGTAAATGTTTCATACATTTTGTATAATTGGTTTGGTTATGAGCTTGCATGACCCCAAAAGTTGTACTTATCAGCCACTTCCTAATCCATTTCGATGCTCATACCTATAAATACTTTCATTAAAGATTGTAGGATCAAATTTTGTAGTATTGTGTCTTATGTGTATGTACTTTGTGTACTGTTGGCATGTTTCTTGTTCAGTCGGCAAGTTAGCACATTGTGTATGCTAGTTAGCAATTTGTGCATGCTAGTTAGCATAAACATAGTTCTAATTTTCATTACAGAACAAACATGGTAGGAGATCTTTCCTCTAAGAGGACTTGCAGCTCATAAAAGAGGGGACCAAAGCCCTACTCAACACTTCATTCTGTGCATTGTCAAGATATTGATATACTAGTTAGCATACTGTATATGCTAGTAAGCATAAACACAATTCTAATTTTCATTACATAATAAACATGGTAGGAGATATTCCCTCTAAGAGGCCTTGCAACTCATACAAGAGGGGACCCAAGCCCTACTCAACACTTCATTTTGGGAATTGTCAAATACTTGGATGCTACTTAGCATACACAGTATGCTAGTTAGCATAAACACAATTCTAATTTTCCTTACACAACAAACATGGTACATGCTCTTCCCTCTAAGAGCCATTGCAGCTCATAAAAGAGGGGACCAAAGCCCTTCTCAACACTTCATTCTGTGCACTGTCAAAGACTTGGATGCTAGTTAGTAATCTATGTATGCTAGTTATCATACTGTGTATGCTAGTTATCTTAAACAAATTTCTAATTTTTATTACACAAAAAATCTAGTAGGAGATCGTTCCTCTAAGAGGCCTTGCAACTCATACAAGAGGGGACCAAAGCCATACTCAACACTTCATTCTGGGCACTGTCAAAGACTTGGATGCTACTTAGCATACTGTGTATATCAGTACCATAACCAAAGTATTTTCCTTACACAACAAACATGGTACATGCTCTTCCCTCTAAGAGGCCTTGCAGCTCATACAAGAAGGGACCAAAGCCCTACTGAACACTTCATTCTGGGCACCTCCGTTGCATTTATACGCCCGTATAACAAAAATTATACGTATAAAACGTCAATATACATCGTATTTCTGAATAATTACCGCGAATAGCCATATAAAACCGTTTTCGATCGAGATATTTTTCGATCGAAAACTATTTTGATCAAAAAATATTTCGATCGAAAAACTGTATGAATATACAATCATCGCCGTATTCGATCGAAAAGCATTGTGGAATTTTTTGGAGTTTGGAGAGCTTGGAGCTTCTGAGAGTTTGACAGATAGCGACAGCGTCTTCGGTTTACAGCGGTTTTTAGGTAAATTTTTTAAATTTTCAGTAAATAATAACTTTTTTTTGTGTTGTGCCAGACTTGTGTGGTGCAGTAGTTTCGGCTCTCACCACAAAGTTGGCTTGCAGGTCGTAGGCCACTTCGTGGTGTGTAGCCATATGGCTCACTCCAGAGGTGTGTAGAATATAGTTTCCTTTCCCGTGGTGTGTAGTTATATAACTCACTCCAGGGAAGGCTTAGGGTAAATTTAGATTCTCACTCGTATGGTGTAGTAGTATATCTCTCACCATAGAGATGAGTTAGGATTAGAGGTTGACTCGTGGAGTGTAGTAGGCATGATGCTACACCTCTCACTTCAGAGTGGCCTATAAAATTTACAATCTTAAAGTAAATCATTATTGATTATTCTACATAGAAGCACAAAGATTAACGTTCATCATTTTAAGAGTGTAGAGATACATACTTTATTCCCTCTTCATCTTACTGTGACTTTCGTTATTTTTGTGCTTCTATTTCTGTAGTAACATCATTGTTCATCAGCAGATGACTTGGTGTTACTCTGAACGTAGATATATACAACAATTGATTTACATTTGAGATTCTTGAGCTGTTTGCTGATGGTTGTGTTGTGCGTTCCACACACTCCATTAGAAATAGCTTATAAAATTTACAATTTTAGATTAAGTTTTTCTGTCATATGTGTTACATAGAAACACAAGCGTTACCACTCGTTATATTAAGAGTGAAGAGATGCATATTTTCATGCCCTCGTCATCTTCATGTGACATACTGGTTACTCGTGTGTTTCATATTCCAAAAGAACATCATTTTTCATCATTAAATGACTTGGTGTTGTTTTGGACGTAAACACATACGATAGGTAACTTACATCTGCAATTGTTAATTTATCCGATGATAGTTGTGTTGTGAGTTCCACACACTTTATCAGGGATTAGATTGATAAAAACTATCAATCTATTTTACAACAGCATCCAGGACTTGTGCTGAGAATATCTCACACTAGCTGAACTGTTCACATGTACGATTTTCCAACCCTTTAGATGTAATTTCTTTCATCATCTCACACTTCTGCACATAGCAGGGTCCAGTTCTTGTGCTGAGAGCATCTCACACTCCTGGCCTGTTTCTCTCTCTCTCTCTCTCTCTCTCTCTCTCTCTCTCTCTCATTTCATGGTCGATTCGCACAATGTGGTTTGTAATCATAAGATTTTCTCTTTAATTTGCAATAATTTAATATTATTTAATAAATTTGAATCATCATTTAATATATATATAGGGTTAACACTCATTATATAATAACTATGTTACTATGGTGTACAATCTTTTTGTAAGATTCTTAATTTATAATTTTGTCATACAGATATGGTAGACACGAAGCTAGAGAAACATCAACGAAAGTTCGTCTCCGAAGTGATTGTGAGACACTTCCATTACACGTCAAAGGCAAAGAGTAGGCGTTGTTTAAACCCTGTCGCTCCGGAGCATTTTTATCAGCTTACAGAGACTCTAACCAAGTCTGTGTTTGAGCAGTTCCAGGCAGAGTTTGCACCAGCTATTTTTGACATAGCCCTCCTGACATCAGGTGCTTTAGTAAACATGGTCAAACAAACCATTGGAAAGATCATGAAAACCTTTCAAGAACTCAAAAATCCTGCAATTACTTCCTTGCCAAACATAGCTGAGCGCATACATCTTGTGCAACATCTTTACACGGAGTTCAAGAGCAAGGAAAAGTTAGAAAGAGCAGCAAAGCGTGCAAGAGTGGAAGCCAGCTCTTCTGAAGCTGTTGTTGAACTAGAAATCATTCTTAGAACAGAGCCTGCAACGTCATCCGTTGCTACATTAGACCTCTCTCAGCTACCACCTATTTTACACCTTTTACTCGACACAGCCGTCTTCAATATCCAAGCTCCACAGCTGGGAGAGGGAAGATGGGCACATGTGAAGCGTGTGGGTGTCACACATCCCACTTTCAAAGATCAAGTGTATGCTGCAAAAGTGTTCAAAGTACACTTACATGGCCCACCATGGAGCAATAGGTCAAAGACGAAGCAACAATTTTGGATATTTCACATCGAGGTATTATCTACCCTCTTGCCATGGTGCGCCATGTGGAGCAACCAATGCTCATTTCACGATTTTGGAATGGCGGCCATGTGGAGCAATGGATCAAAGAATGCACTGCAGATGACAGCCAACCTGTCATTCGCGATTACGTACTCATTGCAGGAATAGTAGAGCTATTCTAGGAGAATATTTTGCAGATCATCAATGCTCTCCTCTAAACTCTGAAGTATATACATACACATAACTACCTCCACAATGATCTACACTCTCGGAATATGATGCTGCATTTTGGCGAAAAAGGTGTTTACGTCGGCATTGTGGATTGGGGTTCATGCACCAAAATAAATATGACAGCCGATTTTCCTCCTCTATGCGATATGCAGATAGAAACTAGAAAACAATATGAGAGAGATTATCCATGGGCAGCCCCTGAATGTATATCTAGTAATCCTCCCTCCTGGACCAAAGCTATGGATATTTATTCCATGTGTCATACATGTAAACGCATTTTGAAGTGCTTACCAGAGCCCCAAGAACAAAGCAAGAGAAATTTTTTGAGTAATGTACTTGCTCATCTTGAAACCGGCAAGTGCCAAAACCCCAAAACCCAGCCTAATGCTTTTGATCTCTCCTTATGTTTAAATGGTGCCCATAGAGTGGGTTACAATATTGTAATGACATCTGGCTTACGACCAGCTGATGATTAATGAAAACACAGTCTCATGATTTCATCATTGTTTTACTTTTGGTGTCAGATTTAATTGTATGTTTAATTGAACAAAATATCTATGTTTGTCATTCAATATACTATCCAATGTCAAATTAATTGAATGGGTATTTAAAATTAATGACATGTTCACCTGATATGCAGATATGGAAGAAGAACTCAACCACCCTGAAGCTCAGGCAATTTTTAAAGAAGAACAAGTTAGATGTGGACAAGCAGATCTTTCTACTATTGCCAACATTGAAGAAGATGAATCTGAGCTGCAGGGAGAACCATTAACCCTTAAAGAGTGCAAAAAGATTTTCCCTAATCATTTTGTACGCCATCGACTATTTCAAATAAGTGGCAATGCAAAAGATACAACTCCGTTAAAGCTCTCTGATTTGCAACATAAAGGACTGGCACGTGTATTGCTGCAAAGGTTTATACGACAAGAGAGATGCCTACCAAACAACAACCAAGTAGCAATTTACTTTATCCAACAATGCTATGTTCGATATGTTTTGCTGAAGAGAGTGGATTGGTCAGATCATACAAGCACCGCTGGCGTTGGACGTGGACGCATTGCAGAAAAGGTGGCAGCACGCAATGCAAATAAGCCAATGCCTCCTCGCTAGCGTCCTATTGTTTTACTTCTTGAAGAGTCAGAAACACTGACTGAATTAGCCAGCCAAGGACAAGACCTTGCAAGCCAAGGAGAAACATCGGACATGCTTCGTGGCCGTATTCTTGAGCTTGAAATAGAGTTAAGTGATGCACAAGCAAAGCTTCAACGATATGAATCATTGTATGGACCTTTGCCAGATGATACTACCACTTCACATAAAGATGGTGCTCAACCATCCCCTGAGCTAGGAATTATAGATTTTACCATAGACGAGCTTATAGCAAATCTATCAAACTCATAAGTCACTCACAAGCTTTTTGTAATCTCAAAATTATATCAAACTCTTTTCGATTGAGTAATTTCCCAGAACCTTGTTGTAATTTCAAACCTACATCGACTTTATGTAATTGTTATTCGACAAGATATTATCGGCAGTTTATATTTGAGTGTGAGTGAATATGTGCGTATGAGAGAGAGAGAAAGAGAGAGGTTTTGATGTGAACGACAACGAGATAACACTTTCTTTCATCATATACAAAAACTTGTTGAGTAAGTATTACAATGGTACTCTCACAAATCATCTCCATCTTCAAAAACTACAACCATATCATCTACTTCGTCCATATCGAAGCATTCTGAAACTATCTCCCATTCCATATCATCATCATCATCAACTTCTGCAGAAATAGCTTCATGCGTTTGGAAGACTCCATATTGCTTTTGAGCGGCTCTAGTTGCAATGTTTTGAGGCTTATAAATAAGTCTCATATTGCAAAAAACATACACCAAATCAGCAGCCCGTTTAGTATGAAGTTTGTTTCGCTTTTTAGTGTGCACAAAGTCGAATGCTGACCAGTTTCGCTCACAACTTCCACTTGATGTAGCTACTACTGATAAAACTCTAATTGCAATGTGTTGCAACTCCACTTTCTCTCCACCATACTCCTTCCACCATAAAGGTGCACTTGTTTTGCCAATGGCATCTATATGCCACGGATCCTGAAACATACCAGTTCTGTTGGCATAATCTACTCGCTGATGAAAAGATGTTTTTCCATATTCGTGCCCTAAGAGTTGAGAGCACACTATTTTCAAGTCGGACATAAGTTCTTTGTTGGCAGATTGCTGATGCATTTGAAACTTAGGATCCAATACAAAAGCCGCACCATGCAATGGCGTATGCAACTGCACCCAACGCTTGTTAACAATTGTAATCATGGTAGCTTTATCCTTTGCACAAAAATTGACATTTTCTCTTAGCTTGCGTATAGCCTCTGACATATATCAATAGACCCGACCAAAAAAAAAAGAATCTGTGTCAACTGCTCTCAAAAGATCTACAAATGGCTTTGACACAATTACTATTCTTTCTACATTACACCAAAAGACTGGCGAGTTTACTATTTGCGCACATCGACCAAGTGCTTCCTGATAACTTGGATACTTTCTAAGCCATCCATCCCATCTTCTGTCTGCTAAGGTTTCCATCAATGCGGGCTTCAACTTTTGCAAAGCAGCAAGAACATAGTATGCCGTAGCAAACCTTGTCACGCAAAATATTTGCAAAGCTTTATTTGGTGACTTGGTTCGAAAAAGAGCATACGAAAATTGATGCTCTCTAATGAATTTCACCACATGATTTGCATCCAATAAAGTTTGCTTCACACATGCCATTTTACCAATATCTTTTAAAAGAAAATTTAAAGTGTGAGCTGCACATGGTACCCAAGAAATCTCCGGATACTTGACTTGAATAGCTCTTCTTGCTCCTTTGTAGTTGGCCGCATTATCTGTGACAATAGCAGTCACATTCTTTGGTCCACCTGCCATTGCAATTGCACGCTCATACACCCCTGCTAGGTAGGTGATAGTCTTCTCTTTCAATGAGCTATCAATTGCTTCCACGAACATAGCCCCTCTAGGGTTAATAAGCATTACATTGATTAAAGGTTTTTTCTGACAATTAGTCCATCCATCCAATGCTATGGTGCATCCATATGCTGGAACAAACTCTAGAACTGTGCGTTTGAGAATGGATTCAGTACTGTCTTTGACTTTATCAAGATATTCAGTTCGCATCTTGTTATAGTCAGGAAGCACAAATCTTTTTTGGCTGTACTCATCAAAGCATCTTGAAATATTGGATTGCGCATAGCATTGAACGATATGCCACATGTAACAAATGCTTGTGTCCATTTTAAATGCAACTCAAGCAACCATTGTTTACCTAATGCTTCAGGCATTGTCTGTCCATTGGATGACGCTCTGCCGGATTTGCTTGTGCTAGGAACTCCTCCTGATGTAGAAGCATGTCCATGAAGAGGGTTTAATTGAGAACTTTGATCGTTTACTTGAGTGGTACACAACTCTTTTGTTGCCTCATTGCATACAAATGGTTCAATATTCGCATGAATATCTTTATAAACATCACCTTTATGTTTAGCTGCAAGAATCAACTTTACTTTGCGAGAATACATGGCAAATTTTTCATGAATATCTTTTGGTTGTGCCCCGCACTTTTCAACATTGCCAGGGACTTTAAATAAATGCTCTTTAATTTTGGTTGCATTACCACTGAACTCGTGGCCACAAGATTTACATTTAAGTCGAGATGTATTTCTTCCAGCTTTCAACTCATGCACATAACTCCACTCTTGTCCTTTCACCATGATGCACAAAAGTAATTTGCTAGTAAAAACAAATTCAATGATCATTTTCATAATCAAAATCAATTAAAACATTAAACTAATTTAACTGACAATGATTGAACGAAATTAAAATAATTAAAAACAATGATTCAACAAAAATACAATAATAAAAAACAATACCATTGGATTACATATAAATTGCATCGATTTATCTAAAGTACAAGCTTGTAGCTTTAACACATTACGATAATCAATAATTACAATTAAATCCAGTATTAAAATGATTATCATTATAAATTTCTATACATACAAGAGCTATAAGTGACATTTTTAAATGTCAAAACGATAATCACTTACAATACTTGATAATTATCGTATCTATGTAAAGTGCGAACAAAAGGTTCTTACACTTTACCATAGATTTTTAAGCGATTATCTATCTACAATGTGAGCATGTGTATGCTCTCACACAGTACGGTAGATATTGCAGTCCAAATAAAGATAAGAGAATATCAATATTTTTTGACATGTTTTTCCTAAATTTTTACTCTAGTGTGAGAGAGCAGTGTGAATAGCTCTACACAAAACGTAAAAATATAATTTTGTTTCATTATATTCATTTTGAAGTGAGAGAAAATCTCTACACATCAAAATCGAACTTTAAATTACATAAAATTAATTTGTATGTAATTATATTTTAAAACTAATTATCTCATGTGAGAGTACACTCTACACACAACGATAATATCTTACTTTTTTTTTATTAGTCACTTTCAAGTGTCAATTAATTGAACACATTGACAAGTGATTCTTATAATTACAGTTTGTATCAGGTGAGAGATTAAACTCTTCACAAAATACAAACTTTCAACTATTTACTAAGTTTTTCAAAATAAATTCATATATTTGAATCACAAAACTTAAAATTCTATTGAATTTTATTTTTTATTAAACTCAAATTATTTTATTTTTTTACAAATTACTTTTTTTGATCGTTTGGTGAGAGTACTCACATGGACAACACTGACTGTGAAAGCTGGTATAAAGCCTGTCGCGTGCTGCTATATATACTAACATATTCGATCGTTATAATTTTTGATCGAAAATAATTTCGTTCGAAAAACCAAGAAGTTATATTATTAGCCGTTTATGCTGATGTGGCACCGTATAATACGGCCATATAATTTAAATAAACGAATAATACGCCCTTTATTCGCGTATTATATGACTCCCGAATAACGAATAATGCAACTTAGTTGGGCACTGTCAAAGACTTAGATATACCCCTTTGGTCTGTGTGTAGAGCAGCACATATACTGAAAATTTGGTTATAACTAAAACCACTCGTATACAGTGCACAAAAAAAAGGTATATTGAAAATCCAGTGGTTGTAACTTTAAACGCTCGTATCTATTGCACACAAGAGACATAGAACCAACTTAAAGATAGAACATCATAAATTGTAGCAAACAAGTATATTGCACATCCAGTAGTTACAAATTAAAAGCTGAAGGGCATGCTATTACAAACTATTTCATAGATTTCTGGAGTGATTGTGTACACCAGCCTTCTCCTTGGGATGTGCTCCATAGGTATTTTGATACATCGCACTGAGAGCGGATTTTTTGAGATGGGGCTCAACTCAAGGCTCCCACCAGACAACCACTCCGTGAGACCCTACACACGCATATTTCTTAGGGGCACCACCCTTTTTTATGGAGAAAGAAGGAAACCAAAACAAACCATATACAACACACACACTCACACCTTCCTTATGTGCTTAACACAAAATGCCCTTCAACCATTCAACACACACTCCTTAAGCAATCCCTTTGAACACTGCACAAACTCACATGCAAAGATTGACCTTCACCATATTAGTGCTCATATACTTCTAAGAAAAGCAAGCACAAAACCTCAAAACTCAAAACACCATAATGCACAAATACTTGACAACTCCTTTCCTTTCCCAAAAGAAGATACTACTTACACACATAAAGCGGCATGCATAGAGAGCTCTTCTTCATCTATGCAGCCCCAAGACTTACTTACACACAACATAAGGAGATAAGCCAAGCAAATAGACACCATGGTGCACAAAAAACTTTCTCAACAAACAAGCAACCCAATGAGCACAAAATATGAGAAGCTGCCAAGAATATGCTTACCAATTTTACATGCGTTTAGAGCAAAAGTGTGACAACGACACCCCAATTGCAACAATTTGTTGATCAAACCATGAGATAGATCATTGAACTTGATATCCTTGCTCTCATATAGAATCTACAATCCTTATTTAGGGATGAGTATGGTAAGAGAAATGTTTGCAAGAGAATGGTAGCAATAGCATATTGATGCTCTCTCTATGGTGCCGCTTATGATAGCGAGCTTAGGAAATGGATAGGGAGACAAGAGGAGAGAGAGATTAGGGCTTCCCTAACCTTAGAGGAGCTTATTTGCAGCAATGGAGTAGGTGTGTGTTTTTGTGCTTGCCAAAGGGCCTTTTTATAGCTGTACAAGACCTTGGGTTAGGTTAAACTTGACTAGGGTAGGTAATTAACCATAGTTAGGTTCCCTTTTGACCACTCCTTCAATTATGAAAATAAGGGACTTATTTTTTCATTAAAAATAGACTTTTAAGTCATGGAGGCTCCATAAGGGTTGATAATGTATGTGGGCCCCACCATGATATCCCTCCAGTGGCTCCTGCAGAGTGTCCCCATCCTGTTTGTTGTGTCTCTGGAAGCATCTTGAGCCGACCCCTCCACATGCAAGTGGTTTTTAACTCCCCATTGGTATTTTAGAATGTTGAAGAAGTCGAGAAAACTTTTCACCTTTGTGGTTTACCTGATTGTAACTTTGACCTGCAGTAACAGTGTCCGCAGCACCTTGTTTTCACCGTAACTTTCAGCTTGTAACTCAGAATTGGGTGCTGTAAAAGGAAAATTTGACCTTCTCAAAGTGTTTAAGCTGATTTTAGAGTGTTCCTCAAGTATGCCCACGAGCTAAGGCGTTCAAGATGCATCCAAAACACCTTTTGAACCAAGTCTCCTTGTAGGGGGCCCTTTAGCATGCATCCAAGGTGTAGCATGCTTTTTTCAAAAGGGAATCCACCTTAAACAAATGAGGTAGGCTGCAATAAAGTTTGATTGATTGGGGATATACATTATATTTAAGATTTGTTGACCAACACAAGTAAATGATCCAAGACTTGGGTCACATAGTGGTGGGGAAGGGAAGGCCTACAAGGTTAACCCTACCCTTGAGAGAAGATGGATAAGATAAGTGCCCATAAATTATTTATTTATAAATTATGGGATGTAGATAGGTATTTAAATTAGTAAAGTTAATTAGTTAAAAGAATATGCAGTAAAAAACTAGGAGAGTAGAATTAAGTTTACTATTTACATTTAGCATGAAGAGAGAAATATGATGTAAATGCATAAAGATCTAAGAAGGGTAAGGTGTTTGTATGGAAAAAAGCTATTACGGAAAGAGAGAATGAACACTAGGTTAAAACTTTGATAAAAAATATATACATTTGAGTAGAAATGTAGTGCAAATGCAAGGTTACCATTTAACGCTACTCAGCACTACATGAGACAGTAGGTGAATGATGGACAGCTTGTTGTCTAGCTTAAAGGTGTATGCATCCAATAGCTTGTAATAAAGTCCTTGCACAACATATGAGCCTTTGTCAATTACGTTGCTCCATTCATTGATGTACCTCTTGTCCATCTTCTCCTTTATTGCAACACACTTGACCAAGTACAAATCCACACCCTTGGCATTGGTTGAAGCATCTAGCTTTACAGCAAATGTGTCACCAACACATAGTGTGCTACTCAACACATCATGTTGCCCTTTGTATGTGAAATCATCGTAGCCATTGACCTCCTCTGTCGTAATTTCACCTCTGCTGGATTGAATTTGCCTCCACCTCATTAGGTAATGGCTCAAAAATATGATAGTTCCAAGCCTCCACATGAGCTTTATTGATGCAACAAATGCATGCATCACAAAAGCATGCCAAGTTTCTAGTTGCAAGGGCAGTTGGATCCTGCGGGTTGTGATCATGGAAAGCATGCATAGAGCGAGATTGAGGGATAGTGGAACAAATCCACTTGACTTCCCTATTCACATTCCCCGCTTTAACCTCCCAGAACACACGGGCACATTCCCTTTATTTTGATGCATATGATGCAGGTGCTCCCTGCGAGAGGAGGGCTTGACAGAAAGCAACCACATCTGTTGCACACCACAATATAGCTCCATTGGGCTTTATTCGTTCATGGGTCAAGGTTTTTTTCACAACCGCTCCAACACCATCATGCTCACCCTTACCGTGCCTTGATCCAAAGAAGAACCAGGTCATCCCCATCTCTGCGAGTCCACCATATCTTGCAACAAAGTAGAAAGGCATGGCTACCTTGAACTGTGAGGCCGCACCATCAGACCACACCCAATGCTGTTTAGAAGTGACACACTCCTGATATCACCAATCATGGTGCAATATGAAGCAATTTTGCACAAACAATGTGTCATGCACCTTGTCATCCGATATGGAGAAGTAGAATGTTTTGACTACCTGCCCTGCCTTGCAGTAGTATGCAATGTGTAAAAAACTGGTTGCCTGACTAGGGTACCAATGCATTGATTGAACCTCATTTTGCTCCTTGAAGGCATAATTCTCAGAAAAATCAACAATTGAGACAACATCATCATCCGGAAATTGAAGTAGAGAGTCTTTGAAATGTTGTCCTTGCTATTGAGCTACATAATTGTGAGTAATGAAGATCTTCAACTTGGTCTTCAAGAGTTGAAGAAATATCCAGGAGTGCAAATACTTTGACAACAATACTCTTACTTGGCTTTGCTATCTCCAAGAAACATAATTTCAACTTCCTCACTCCTCATGTCTCACATGCTCCCATCAGACATTCCCTTTTATGAAAAATTGCATTTGCTAGCTTTGGACAGAGAACAAACTCCCACAACTGTGTGACACCTTTGAACGTGTGATATGAAGCCAAGCAAACCCTACCAATGTTATCGCCTCTAGCATAGATACTGCATACACAGTTGCAACCTGTATCATGCAGCCCAATAGTTTGAGAGTGCATGTGGTTCGGTGCGTCCTTTAAAAAGGACATTTGAACATGGTATTTGCAGCATCACGTGTATCTATCTTTCAACCACCTACAGAAGAATGGCTTCAACATTTCAAACATTCTCATGCCAATCTTGCAATCTGGCTGTTTTCCTTTGAATCAATAAAAGACCTCGGCTTGCAATGACCATAATTTATCAGCATGTTTAGTATAATGAATGAATCAAAATAGGAATATACGGAAGGCTACCTAATACATCCATCATGCTCATAAATACAACAGGATGCTAGTTAGCAATATGTGTATGCTCGTTAGCAATTTGTGTATGCCAGTTAGCATAAACACAGTTCTTATTTTCATTACACAACAAACCGGGTAGGAGATCTTTCCTCTAAGAGACCTTGCAACTCATACAAGAGCGGACCAAAGCCCTTCTCAACACTTCATTCTAGGCACTGTCAAAGACTTGGATGCTACATAGAATATTGTGTATGCTAGTTAGCAAAAAGATTTCTAATTTTCCTTACACAAAAACATGGTAGGAGCTCTTTACATACCTTGAATGCTATTAGCACACTAGCTGTGCTAACAAGGGTGATTACTGTGTAGTTTGGCATATGAGGTATGCTAACTAGCATGGACAATGTTATGACTGTGCTAACTAGCATGGACTGGATTTTGTCCAGCATACCCTGAATGCTAAGAGGAGTAACAAGTGTGCTAATTAGCATAGTAGTTATGCAGTTGAGCATACCCAGTATGACAATTAGTATTCTAGGTATGCTAACAAGCATATATTGTGCTAACCATCTTGACCATCTTGCTAGTTAGCATACTTCAAATAGGAGGGAGGAATTTCAACCTCCGAGCAATCATAAAACTGAGCAGAGAAAAACATGATTGATGCAAAGTCAAACCATACAAAATTTGCATGGCAAAAAACATACAATAGTTTAGCTATCCCTAAACACCTTTGTCCCCCCTTCTCTCTCCACCCAACTGTATCTGATTTGAAAATTGGAATATACTCTAAGGTATCCCTATGTCACTAACAATGGAATCCAATTGTGTTGGGGTGGTGCTACAAGCCAACGATGAAATTCAAGGTGGTTGAATTGTTGTAGAATGCGGATTGGTGGTTGCCGTTATCGTTGGCAGAGCTATGTATGGCTGCCTCTGAGAGGCCCTGCTTGCTACCAATTGAGTCCTTATGTACCTATCACTTTGAATATAGGCAGATCAATCGCTCTTTCCATCTTTTTATTCAACTCTACTCTAAGGTATCCCTATGTCACTAACAGTGGCATCCAATTGTGTTGCGGTGGTGCTACAAGCCAACAATGAAATTCAAGGTGGTTGAATTGTTGTACGATGGGGATTGGTTGTTTCCATTTAGATCGTTGGCAGAGCTATGTATGGTCGCCTTCAAGAGATTTTCTTGCTACCAATTGAGTCCTTATGTACCTGTTGATTTGAGCATAGATAGATCAATTGCTCTTTTTATCTTTTAATGTGATGGGGAAGATATCTTTTTTTGTGTTGGCTGAGTTGCACAATGCCTTTGAAAACCACCCTAGCAGAGACCCTTGTATATAGTTCAAGTAGGGTGTATGGGGGTAGGTTGAGATGCACAAAGTCATTGTAAACCCACTATGATAGAGACCCTATGATGAAGGTTTGAAAGGGGTGTGGGCGGTAATTGATTCTTCCAAAGTGGCCCCTAGTGTAGGGCTAGCGAGTAGATTCAATCAGAGGAGAAAAAAGCTACAGGTGGACATGAAAGGCATAGTGTGGGATTATAATGGAGCATTAACAGCGTGCAATGAAGGTGAAGTGTTGACAATGTGCATGCATGTGCATGCCAAGTTGGTCAAGCACGTAAAGAAATTCCAATCATCTTTGAGATAGTTTACATGGGGTGCCAATTGCCATTATATTGGCCACTTGTTATGAACTTCTAAAGTTCTCCAAGGGAATTTTTGAAAACCTATTCTGCACCATTTTCAGACTAATTGCAAACTCGCTCCACTCATGGAAAGTAGATCACCTCTCTCTCTCTCTCTCTCTCTCTCTCTCTCTCTCTCTCTCTCTCTCTCTCTCTCTCTCTCTCTCTCTCTCTCGTTCAACTCTCGTCGTCGGCTAGATCTTAAAGGTCTCTTGGGATAGTTTCCTACGACGTTAAAACTCTCTTCTTCTTCTTCTTCTTCTTCTTCTTCTTCTCTCTCTCTCTCTCTCTCTCTCTCTCTCTCTCTCTCAACAAAATTGATTCTCATCTCCTATTTTACATACAATGTCTTCCGGCACTCGCAAGGGTTCTTCTTCTTCAACAAGGTCCACAACCATTGTGGAAAATGATCCAAAATCTCCTAAGTGTGGAGATAGCAACACAACCACCCAACCAACGACATCGGAAACCATGATCATGGCGTACTTGGTATCATTGCAAGAGACCGTAAACAAACAAGGCGAAGACTTACGAGCACTTGCAATGGAGAATGGCACACTAAGGGTACTTGTGGTTGAGAATGAGAATCTCAAGAGGACACTTGAGATGCAAACAACACGTTTGATGCAACTTGAAGAGGAAGTCAAGGAATGTAAACGCTCTCTTGTGGACTTGAATGCTTTGAAGGAGCGGATGAGCAAAGTAGAGCATGACCATGTATTGAAAGAGGAGAAATTTGACACTATGAGCCGGGATGTATGCGACATGAAAAATGTATGCACAAACAAGTCTTGGGCTGATGTATGTGGTAGCAATGTGGTTTCTAATTCCTCACTCATGCAAGCTATGGTTCAAACAAAGAATGTTGAGAATGTAGATGTGGAGGAGTTGAAGGAACGGGAGCGACATTCCAAGAACATTGTTATTCGTGGAATTCCCGAAGAGAAGTTAGAGACACCTCCTTCTCTTGCCATTGTTATTGAAGATTTCTTCAAAACCCACTTTGGCATGTCCGGAGTTATGGTCTATGGAGCACATAGAGTGGGGAAGCAAGGAGCTCCTCGCTTGGGAGAACGGCCAATTGTATGCACCATGCCGGATGAGACCAAGCGAAAGATTATCCTTGATAATAGTTGGATCTATTTGAGGAATACAAAATGTTTTGTATGTGAAGATCGCACTATTAAGCAACAAAATATGCGTCGCAAGGCATATGAGGAAAAGAATAATAAAAACAAGGAAATCTCTCATGAAGAAAATGTGCCCAAGGAGGAGGCAAGTCTCTCAAGCAAATAGGGATGCGTGACCTATGAGATCGAGTTACAATTGAAAATATGCTTTTGGAATTGTAATGGATACCCATGGAATGCGGGGGTTGGCATTGATGAACTAACAAGCAAAGCCGATGTTGTACTTCTTGTTGAAACTTGGGAGCATGATACACAAAGGATTAACGGCTTGGAGGATTACAATGTACATTCATTGATGTGGTCAAAGAATCTCAAGCAACGAAGAGGACAAGGAGGGTTAGCATGTATGGTTAAGAAAGGATTGGAAGATTTTGTATCAATTGTGAAAGATGACAAGTACAAACGTTATGTATGGCTGAAAATTATGACACCAAAAAGAGCACCCATTTTTGTAGCCGGTTGCTACATTCCTCATCATGATTCTTCCTTTTATGCTTGCATGGATAGAGATCAACCATATTCTGATTTGGAAGAGGACATTGCTTATTTCAAAGGTGAAGGTGATGTTATTGTATTTGGGGATATGAATGCTCGCACAAAAACATTGCAACATGATACTCAACAATTTGATATGCCATACATTTCAAGGGAGTTGGAGGAAGTTCACTTGTATGATCGTACTTCAATGGATGAGAAAGAGCCGGATCACTATGGAAAGTTACTTTTACACATGTGTAATAGCACGGGTATGCTCATTGCCAATGGTGTATCTTTGTGGAGTGGAACCAATGGATTTACATGTAGAAGACATAATGGGGATAGTGTGATTGACTATATGCTACTCTCTGAAGCCATCATGTATCGCATAAAGAGCTTTATGTTTGGTCAATGGACCCCGGAATCCGACCATCGCACCTTATGTATTGACCTTTCATGTGGAGAAGCAACTAAGCGTGATAATCTCAGTCAAAGGAAAGAGAAGTTATCACTATGTATGGATTTCAAACGGGCACCAATGTACATTGAAATGGTTGAGCAAAAATTATGGATGACAAAGCTTCAATGTGATGCACCATTGGAAACTAAATGGGAAGCTTTCAAGAAAGCTATTTGTTCTTGTGCGGAAGAATGCTTTGCCATAAAGCATCTCCATGGTATCAACAAAGATAGATCACGCAAAAGGTGGTTTGATAAAGAATGTCAAGATGCCCGAAAGTCCTTGATAAAGCTTGATGCAACTATGGACAAAGACAACTATCAAAGTCATTTGCATACATACAAGGCATTGATTCAAAAGAAGAGAAGAAGATGGGAAGTAAAGCAACAAGAATTTCAAGTACAAGAAAAGGCACATGCATGTGGAAGATTTTGGAGAAACTTGAGAGGCAAGCGGGTTGAGAATTTTGGTAACTTGAGTCTAGTGGATATGTACACACATTGTAGGCAATTATATGAGCAAGAAAATACTAAAAAAATGCCATTTTATGGTTCACTCCCATGTATGCCGTCTTTTTTTACTATTGAGGATGTATGCGGTGGGCTTGAAAAGTTGGCCACTCGCAAAGCGGGAGATCTTCAAGGTATCAAGCCGGAGATGATCAAATGGACGGGAGATTTTACCCATGAGTGGATGTGTGATATGTTCAACCTTGCACTTCAACATGGTATGCCTTATGATTGGAGTACTAATTGGGTTAAGCCTTTGCATAAAGGAGGGGATGTAAAGAATGTAAGCAACTACCGGACTATAATGATTGGGTCTCTTATGGCAAAGTTATTTGGGTGCATAATGGAGATGAAATTGAGTGATTGGGCTGAAGAGAATGACAAGCGTGCAAAGGGACAAGCGGGTTTTCGTCGATGCCATAGCACCATTGATCATCTTGTCACTCTTCGTGTTCTCATGGAGGAAAGTCGGTTGAAAGGCAAGCGATTGTATTGTTGTTTTGTGGACTTTAAGAAAGCCTTTGATATGATTCCACGTAACAATTTGTGGAGAAGGATGGAAGAACTCCAAGTGCCAAGTGAGTTTATGCTTGCGGTTTCTCGAATCTATGAGAAGGTGATTTGTCAATTGCGGATGGGAAGAGAAATTTCAGAAATTTTTGTAAGCACTATTGGGGTTAAACAAGGATGTCCATTGTCACCAACTCTCTTTGGTCTATGCATCGATCAATTGGAACAAATGGTACTTGACTTTATGCAAGAAGAAGGCATTGAAGAGGTCACTATTTGCAATGCGGTAATCATGCTTTTGTTGTATGCGGATGATGTAGTGCTTCTAGCACACACTTTAGAAGATGCACAAAAGCTTATGGTTGTCCTTGAGAACTTTTGCTTGCATAGTGGGCTAATTGTAAATGAATCCAAAACAAAGGTTCTGCTTGTGAAAACCAACCATAAGGAGAAGCCATGCATTGTGTACAACAACGAGACACTTGAAGTTGTTGAGAGCTTTAAGTACCTTGGCCTTGAGGTTCCATCCAATCACAAGTGGCATGAATGTGCTATGCGTCGTTTGGAAGCGGGAAAGAGAGCATATTATGCATTTGAGAACATGTGTAATGCGGGAAACATCAAGTGTTGGGTTCTCAAGAAGTATCTCTTTGATGCATTGGTGACACCGGTTCTTCTTTATGGAGTTGAAGTGTGGGGTGGGAGCATCTCAAAGTCTACTTGGAAAGAGTTTGAGAATGTCCAAAAGCGTTTTCTTACAAACTTTCTCCAAGTTAAGACACAAACACCATATATGCTCCTACTTCTTGAGTCCGGATCTCTTCCAATTGAGGTTATGGGCATGGAAAGGGTTGTGGAGTACATGATAAAGATCCGTCAAAACCCCTCACATCGACTTCCTACAATTGCATGGGAAGCAAGCAAAAAAGTTCAAAAGACGCATAAAAGCAAGATCTTGAGCACGGGATGGATGCAAGACATAAAGAAGTGGTTTGGGAGATGGGATGCATTACACTTGCTACATGATGCTTCAATTGACTCTCAAGTGAATGAAGCTTTTCTACAACGCCAATGTATTACGGCTTGGGAGAAATCCGGTGGGTCACGCTTCATACATTACACCACCTATATTGCCCCCAACTACAAAACCATGTTCTTCGCTGAGAGAGGAAACCGTACTCACACTTACATGCTTGAGCCTATTCCCTTGTCCGCGATACGCACTATCGCAGCAATTCGGCTTAGCTCCCATTTCCTTCGATGCGAGATAGGGCGTTGGGGCAATGGAGAAGAGTCAAATCGATTGTGCACATTATGCTCACTGCAAGTTCGAGAGTCTGAGTACCACACACTACTAGAGTGCTCAGCTTTTGATCACATCCGAACTTGCTTCTCTCACATTTTCAGCCATAACTTAGACCTACACACTTTCCTCTCCCAGCCAAAGTGTGGGCTCTCCATTGCGACTCTCATCACTACAATTTTGGAGCATCGAGAGTCACTCATCAGCCATACACATACTACATCACATGTAACTTTGGTCCCATAGGTCATATTTGACCTCCGAGGACGATAATAAAATCTATCTATCTATCTCTCTCTCTCTCTCTCTCTCTCTCTCTCTCTCTCTCTCTCTCTCTCTCTCTCTCTCTCGCGGATGCCAAAACATCTCAAGGAATGAAAAAATTGCTAGCCATAGACTGTCAGCCCTTTGTTTTCCAAAAAAAAAAAAAACTCCTGAAAATAGTTCGTGCCGATGCGAACTCTTTTGGGAGTTTTTTTTTTAGTTCTTATGTTGAAATAAATTGGTATCAATGTTTGGGAAAGGATTGCTTTAGCTTAGTCTTGAGCCGATTGAAAATCGAGACTAGCTAGCTGCAAACCATGGTAAATGAAAAAAAACGTGAAATATGTAAGAAAGTCGTCCAAAAATTTTGCAAATCTCAAAATTTCTGCTAGTATTTCCGGTTTTCTCCTTTGTGAGGAGGAAACTCGATCAACAGCCGCTTAACACTAGGTTGGTAATGGGACACTTTTATGTCCTGTTAAGTGACCATTTTCCTTGAATTATGTCAAGAGTTTCAAAATAGATTTTGAGGTGCTATCTGTCTAGAACGTTGTCTCATGAGCTGAAAAAAACTCGACATTTTTTTGGAATATCAATTCCATCTTTAACCTTGTCCTTGCACAACATTTCACAACCTAAACTGTATGAAAAAACGGGTCTTGTTTTTGGCTTTTTTCAACTTTTTGCAACTATACCACTCTAGAATTCATGTTTGTGAGGTCTATAATGCTAGAGAACTATCTTTAGTAGTCCTCAACATGTCCCGATGCTTCTAGGGAGAAATAAATGTTAAAGTTGTAAGTTATGACCAAATTACAAAAATTATCAAATCCTATTTTTTAGCCAATTTTAGCTCCTCTATGATTTTTTTGGTGGCTTTCATGATATCCAAATGCAATTTTGATTTTCTATGTCGCATATTGTTACATAAAGCTAATATTCCTTGAGTTTTGGGGCACCTAATAGCCTATTTTGCATAGTAGACAACGATGGTTGATTTTTTCAATTACAGAAGGAAATGAAACATTCTAGTATATCAAGTATAGCTTTTTCAATATTGTTAGTTTCTTGTGACAACTACATGCATTTTGAAGGTAGTAACCATATCTAGTCATAAGGATCAAATTTGGCTAGATATTGAATAGTTTCTATGGGATTCTACAACTCATAATGTTGAACCCAGTTTTTTGATGTTTGTTGTATTTAGCACTTCATCTTTGTCCCCAAGATTCCCCTTGGTAAGAGATGTATTATTCTTTTGACATGCTCCATGGCTCCTTATGAACCTAAAGGACAATATGGAACTAAGAAAACATGCATATATTATTTGCATTGAGCGTGGTTATAGAAACTTTGATGATAGGTTTGCAGAATGGTAAAAATTCAACTTTTTTGTACCTATTTCTTTTGGCAAAACCAAAAATAGTGAGTGAGAAGCAATCATATGTTCTGATCAACAACCCATTGAAGTTAACTAGGGAATTTATCTCAAGTCCTACAAAAATCCTTGATCTTATTTTTATGCAACAAAACGTAAGAAATGACTGTTTTGATGAAAATGTACTGGTCCATCAACTTTGGACGCTTGGTGTGACCAAAAGATGAGAAATTTTACAAGTTTCTTATTTTTTCCATGTGTAGTAGGCCTTGAACTATAACCTCATGAAAGGATTTTAGAAAATGAGTGGATCTACTATGGTTTTGGAGGTTTTTTTCAAAACCCTGAAAGGACACTTTTATGTCCTGTTAGGTTACCAACCTAGTGTTAAGTAAAGAGACTTTCTCCAACGTTAACACTAACTGGAATCAAGCTATAAAATGCAAGAAATGTAAAGCCAAGTGAAGTTGTGAAATGAAAGGTGAAATAAAAAGAAATAATCAATGTATGTGTGTGTGTATGGAATTTATTAGAATTATGCAAGGTGAAGCTTCACTTTAGCATTCTAAAACAATAGAATATAAAAAAAAAACATATGTGTGTGTGTGTGTAAAATTTACTAGAATTATGCAAGGTGAAGCTTCACTGTAGCATTCTAAAACAATAGAATGCAAGAAAAGTAAAGATATGTCACGATGTGAAATGAAAGGTAGTTCTCCATCATGCACTAAAAACAATGAAAGTCTCCCTAACCCAACACAACACTAAGGGTTTCTTTTAGAAAGCCAAAAAGATCGTCTTGAAGCACTTGATGCCGACGTGGGTTGTTTAGAGAAGGTTTTCTTTAATTTTTTTGAGGTCGCTTGACTTGATTGCATCCACAGACCACTCTCTCTGTCCCTCATCTGTAGGTGACTGATCGTGAGCCAGGAACCCCCTCTCTCTCTCTCTCTCTCTCTCTCTCTCTCACTGCAGCCGTTTTTTGACCTAGTAGACAGCAGTCCACTCTTTTGATCATAACTTCTTCATCCGAACTCCAATTTGGGTGATCTATAGCCTCAATCGAAGAGCACGAAGTCCTCTACGCATTGATGTAAAGACAAAAATTTTCAGAGTTATGGAAGGCATTTCTGTAGCAGCATTTCCGAAGTGAACAGGTTCAACAAAATTGATTCTCATCTCCTATTTTACATACAATGTCTTCCGGCACTCGCAAGGGTTCTTCTTCTTCAACAAGGTCCACAACCATTGTGGAAAATGATCCAAAATCTCCTAAGTGTGGAGATAGCAACACAACCACCCAACCAACGACATCGGAAACCATGATCATGGCGTACTTGGTATCATTGCAAGAGACCGTAAACAAACAAGGCGAAGACTTACGAGCACTTGCAATGGAGAATGGCACACTAAGGGTACTTGTGGTTGAAAATGAGAATCTCAAGAGGACACTTGAGATGCAAACAACACGTTTGATGCAACTTGAAGAGGAAGTCAAGGAATGTAAACGCTCTCTTGTGGACTTGAATGCTTTGAAGGAGCGGATGAGCAAAGTAGAGCATGACCATGTATTGAAAGAGGAGAAATTTGACACTATGAGCCGGGATGTATGCGACATGAAAAATGTATGCACAAACAAGTCTTGGGCTGATGTATGTGGTAGCAATGTGGTTTCTAATTCCTCACTCATGCAAGCTATGGTTCAAACAAAGAATGTTGAGAATGTGGATGTGGAGGAGTTGAAGGAACGGGAGCGACATTCCAAGAACATTGTTATTCGTGGAATTCCCGAAGAGAAGTTAGAGACACCTCCTTCTCTTGCCATTCTTATTGAAGATTTCTTCAAAACCCACTTTGGCATGTCCGGAGTTATGGTCTATGGAGCACATAGAGTGGGGAAGCAAGGAGCTCCTCGCTCGGGAGAATGGCCAATTGTATGCACCATGCCGGATGAGACCAAGCGAAAGATTATCCTTGATAATAGTTGGATCTATTTGAGGGATACAAAATGTTTTTTATGTGAAGATCTCACTATTAAGCAACAAAATATGCATCACAAGGCATATGAGGAAAAGAATAATAAAAACAAGGAGATCTCTCATGAAGAAAATGTGCCCAAGGAGGAGGCAAGTCTCTCAAGCAAATAGGGATGCGTGACCTATGAGACCGAGTTACAATTGAAAATATGATTTTGGAATTGTAATGGATACCCATGGAATGCGGGGGTTGGCATTGATGAACTAACAAGCAAAGCCGATGTTGTTCTTCTTGTTGAAACTTGGGAGCATGATACACAAAGAATTAACGGCTTGGAGGATTACAATGTACATTCATTGATGTGGTCAAAGAATCTCAAGCAACGAAGAGGACAAGGAGGGTTAGCATGTATGGTTAAGAAAGGATTGGAAGATTTTGTATCAATTGTGAAAGATGACAAGTACAAACGTTCTGTATGGCTGAAAATTATGACACCAAAAAGAGCACCCATTTTTGTAGCCGGTTGCTACATTCCTCATCATGATTCTCCCTTTTATGCTTGCATAGATAGAGATCAACCATTTTCTGATTTGGAAGAGGACATTGCTTATTTCAAAGGTGAAGGTGATGTTATTGTATTTGGGGATATGAATGCTCGCACAAAAACATTGCAACATGATACTCAACAATTTGATATGCCATACATTTCAAAGGAGTTGGAGGAAGTTTACTTGTATGATCGTACTTCAATGGATGAGAAAGAGCTGGATCACTATGGAAAGTTACTTTTACACATGTGTAATAGCACGGGTATGCTCATTGCCAATGGTGTATCTTTGTGGAGTGGAACCAATGGATTTACATGTAGAAGACATAATGGGGATAGTGTGATTGACTATATGCTACTCTCTGAAGCCATCATGTATCGCATAAAGAGTTTTATGTTTGGTCAATGGACCCCGGAATCCGACCATCGCACCTTATGTATTGACCTTTCATGTGGAGAAGCAACTAAGCATGATAATCTCAGCCAAAGGAAAGAGAAGTTATCACTATGTATGGATTTCAAACGGGCACCAATGTACATTGAAATGGTTGAGCAAAAATTATGGATGACAAAGCTTCAATGTGATGCACCATTGGAAACTAAATGGGAAGCTTTCAAGAAAGCTATTTGTTCTTGTGCGGAAGAATGCTTTGCCATAAAGCATCTCCATGGTATCAACAAAGATAGATCACGCAAAAGGTGGTTTGATAAAGAATGTCAAGATGCTCGAAAGTCCTTGATAAAGCTTGATGCAACTATGGACAAAGACAACTATCAAAGTCATTTGCATACATACAAGGCATTGATTCAAAAGTAGAGAAGAAGATGGGAAGTAAAGCAACAAGAATTTCAAGTCCAAGAAAAGGCACATGCATGTGGAAGATTTTGGAGAAACTTGAGAGGCAAGCGGGTTGAGAATTTTGGTAACTTGAGTCTAGTGGATATGTACACACATTGTAGGCAATTATATGAGCAAGAAAATACTAAAAAAATGCCATTTTATGGTTCACTCCCATGTATGTCGTCTTTTTTTACTATTGAGGATGTATGCGGTGGGCTTGAAAAGTTGGCCACTCGCAAAGCGGGAGATCTTCAAGGTATCAAACCGGAGATGATCAAATGGACGGGAGATTTTACCCATGAGTGGATGTGTGATATGTTCAACCTTGCACTTCAACATGGTATGCCTTACGATTGGAGTACTAATTGGGTTAAGCCTTTGCATAAAGGAGGGGATGTAAAGAATGTAAGCAACTACCGGACTATAATGATTGGGTCTCTTATGGCAAAGTTGTTTGGGTGCATAATGGAGATGAAATTGAGTGATTGGGCTGAAGAGAATGACAAGCGTGCAAAGGGACAAGCGGGTTTTCGTCGATTCCATAGCACCATTGATCATCTTGTCACTCTTCGTGTTCTCATGGAGGAAAGTCGGTTGAAAGGCAAGCGATTGTATTGTTGTTTTGTGGACTTTAAGAAAGCCTTTGATATGATTCCACGTAACAATTTGTGGAGAAGGATGGAAGAACTCCAAGTGCCAAGTAAGTTTTTGCTTGCGGTTTCTCGAATCTATGAGAAGGTGATTTGTCAATTGCGCATGAGAAGAGAAATTTCAGAAATTTTTGTAAGCACTATTGGGGTTAAACAAGGATGTCCATTGTCACCAACTCTCTTTGGTCTATGCATTGATCAATTGGAACAAATGGTACTTGACTTTATGCAAGAAGAAGGCATTGAAGAGGTCACTATTTGCAATGCGGTAATCATGCTTTTGTTGTATGCGGATGATGTAGTGCTTCTAGCACACACTCTAGAAGATGCACAAAAGCTTATGGTTGTCCTTGAGAACTTTCGCTTGCATAGTGGGCTGATTGTAAATGAATCCAAAACAAAGGTTATGCTTGTGAAAACCAACCATAAGGAGAAGCCATGCATTGTGTACAACAACGAGACACTTGAAGTTGTTGAGAGCTTTAAGTACCTTGGCCTTGAGGTTCCATCCAATCACAAGTGGCATGAATGTGCTATGCGTCGTTTGGAAGCGGGAAAGAGAGCATATTATGCATTTGAGAACATGTGTAATGCGGGAAACATCAAGTGTTGGGTTCTCAAGAAGTATCTTTTTGATGCATTGGTGACACCGGTTCTTCTTTATGGAGTTGAAGTGTGGGGCGGGAGCATCTCAAAGTCTACTTGGAAAGAGTTTGAGAATGTTCAAAAGCGTTTTCTTACAAACTTTCTCCAAGTTAAGACACAAACACCATATATGCTCCTACTTCTTGAGTCGGGATCTCTTCCAATTGAGGTTATGGGCATGGAAAGGGTTGTGGAATACATGATAAAGATGCGTCAAAACCCCTCACATCGACTTCCTACAATTGCATGGGAAGCAAGCAAAAAAGTTCAAAAGACGCATAAAAGCAAGATCTTGAGCACGGGATGGATGCAAGACATAAAGAAGTGGTTTGGGAGATGGGATGCATTACACTTGCTACATGATGCTTCAATTGACTCTCAAGTGAATGAAGCTTTTCTACAACGCCAATGTATTACGGCTTGGGAGAAATCCGGTGGGTCACGCTTCATACATTACACCACTTATATTGCCCCCAACTACAAAACCATGTTCTTCGCTGAGAGAGGAAACCGTACTCAAACTTACATGCTTGAGCCTATTCCCTTGTCCGCGATACGCACTATCGCAGCAATTCGGCTTAGCTCCCATTTCCTTCGATGCGAGATAGGGCGTTGGGGCAATGGAGAAGAGTCAAATCGATTGTGCACATTATGCTCACTGCAAGTTCGAGAGTCTGAGTACCACACACTACTAGAGTGCTCAGCTTTTGATCACATCCGAACTTGCTTCTCTCACATTTTCAGCCATAACTTAGACCTACACACTTTCCTCTCCCAGCCAAAGTGTGGGCTCTCCATTGCGACTCTCATCACTACAATTTTGGAGCATCGAGAGTCACTCATCAGCCATACACATACTACATCACATGTAACTGTGGTCCCATAGGTCATATTTGACCTCCGAGGACGATAATAAAATCTATCTATCTATCTCTCTCTCTCTCTCTCTCTCTCTCTCTCTCTCTCTCTCTCTCTCTCTCTCTCTCTCTCTTTCTCTCTCTCCTGAGCGTGCGTCTGTTGCAAGTGTGAAATAATTAAACAAGGTAAAGTTTTTACGGTGGCCTCAAGAAGTCAATATTTTTAGTTGTAATAAATTGTGTGTGTATGTGTGTGAGATCAAAGTTCGAGAAAAATCACTTTGAAAAAATACAAAACTTCCTTTGGGTAGATTCAAAGAAGAAATTTTACAAAATAATCAATATTTTTTATAATTTTACTCTAATTTTATTTTAAAAAATCGAACATTGGTGTGTGTGCATGTGTGCATGTGTGTGTGTGTGTGTGTGTGTGTGTGTGTGTGTGTGTGTGTGTGTGTGAGAGAGAGAGAGAGAGAGAGAGAGAGAGAGAGAGAGAGAGAGAGAGAGAGAGAGAGAGAAAGGGGAGGAAGAAGTATTGGATAAAAATTTGCTGTCCAATGTATTTTAATCGGCTAAAATTGTAAAATCTCAGTTATATTTTGAGCTTGCTTTTAAAAAAATCGAGAAATTTACACAAGTTTTAGTGTTATTACCGGCAAAAAGCTTCAAATTTTGACCTAAAAAATAAAAAGAATGTCAAGTTTACCCTTATTTTCATCCGTTAGAGAGAGGGAGAGGATCTTATTTATACATTTTTAATGCCTCACATCAACACCAATATAGAGACACCTTTTAAAAACACTAAAATGAAAAAAAAATTATATTGTATGTAATCAAATGGTGATGAAAAGACTAAAGTGCAAACAAAGGGTATATTACATTTAATGTGATAGTAAAACTTTTGATGGTGAGAATTTTTCACGTTTCCTCTCCTCGATATGGACTTCTTAGGCCAAAAATCATCTTAAAACTGTCCGCGTAGTGCTTCAGGACAGTTTTTTTAAACTTTTTGGAGGTCAACTAGTCTCTCTATCTCTCACAGTCTGCAGGATCCAGGTGACTCGTGAGACAAGAAAGCTCTCTAGCTCTCTCTCTCTCTCTCTCTCTCTCTCTCTCTCTCTCAGTCTGCAAGATCTAGGTGACTCGTGAGCCAAGAAAGTTCTCTCTCTCTCTCTCTCTCTCTCTCTCTCTCTCTCCCCAATCCCTCGTGCGTCGTGCCTCTACAGGTGTTTCAAAAATTAAAGGAAAAAAGTCATGAAACAATCCGTGCTGGCGAGGATTGTTTCAAGATGTTTTTGGCCTAAGAAGGCCATATAGAGGAGTTGGTAGAGAAAACGTGCAAATCTCTCACCATCAAAAGTTTCACTATCACATTAATGTAATGTACCCTTTGTTTGCACTTTAGTCTTTTCATCACCATTTGATTACATACAATATGATTTTTTCTTCATTTTAGTGTTTTTAAAAGGTGTCTCTATATTGGTGTTGATGTGAGGCATTAAAAATGTATAAAGAAGATCCTCTCCCTCTCTCTAACCGATGAAAATAAGGGTAAACTTGAAATTCTTTTGATTTTTAGGTCAAAATTTGAAACTTTTGCCGGTAATAACACTAAAACTTGTGTAAATTTCTCGATTTTTTTAAAAGCAAGCTCAAAATATAACTGAGATTTTACAATTTTAGTCGATTAACATACATTGGACCCCGATTTTTTTCCAATACTACCTCCCCCCCCCCCCTCTCTCTCTCTCTCTCTCTCTCTCTCTCTCTCTCTCTCTCTCTCTCTCTCTCACACACACACACACACACACACACACACACACATGCACGCATGCACACACACCAATATTCGTTTTTTTTAAAACATAGTAAAATTACAAAAAATACCAATTATTTTGTAAAATTTCTTCTTTGAATCTACCGAAAGGAAATTTTGTATGTTTTTCAAAATGATTTTTCTCGAACTTTGATGTCACACATACACACACACACACACACACACAATTTATAACAACTAAAAACATTGCCTTCTGGAGGCCACTGTAAAAACTTTACCTTGTTTTATTTAGCGCATCTTGCAGGCCCGACCTTCCCTCACCTTCACCTACTATGGAGTCACTTTCAGACTGCTGTTGGGAGCCCATCAACTCCATATGCATGCACCTTTTCCATCCCTTGACAAGTGCTCCCCCTTGCTGCTTGAGTCTACCTACTGGTATCATTTTTATGAGCATATGTGCACCTTTCCATGAGCCATCCCTTGCCATCAGTACTGCCATCTTCTCCTTTTGCCGCTCGTTCCGAGATCTGTATTCAATGTCGGGATGATGCACTAAAGAGAAGACGGAGAGAGAGAGAGAGAGAGAGAGAGAGAGAGAGAGAGAGAGAGCTTCTCTGCTGCGTTGCCTAGCTGCATTTCCAAATCTCGTACTTGCACTCTACTATTGAGCCTCTAGATTTGGATTTGCTTGTCAAGCTTGCTATTATGGTGAAATTCATGGGGTGGACTGGCTCCAGAGGTCAAGTGATTGAAAGTGAGGGTCAAGTTTGTTGATGACCAAAATCGTCTCCTCATTAGAAATGTGAAAGGTCCTCTCCGAGAAGGAGATATTGTTTCTCTTTTGGAGTGTGAGAGAGAGGCTCAAAGACTTTGATAGCTATGGTGGTTTTTTGATGGCTCGAATGGGTTATTGTCATGGATCGTAAATTGGAAAAGCATTTTGAAGAGTACAACCGGTTATAGGATGATAAGCTTGCTATTTTGGCAACAACTTAATCATGTTTTTGATAATGCGGCATGTGCTTCTATGTAACATGAGTTTTTCAGAGTGATGAGAATCAAGTATTATTTTTAGTATTTGAGAGAGAGAGAGAGAGAGAGAGAGAGAGTCTGTGAACTCCTCTTCATGAATGGCAACCAATTGGGCTCAAAAGACAAGACATTGTTCTACGTCCTCGGAAAAGAGGTGGCCATCTTCTTACATCGAAGATTCTTGAGGACAATGAAAGCAAATTTTTACCTTTCAAATGTGGCATGGATCACTTCTTCTTCTAACATACAAGCGCATCTCTGACAATAAATGAGAACTATGACGTTAATGTTCAAGCGAATACAAAAAGATTTCTCAACAGGATTGTTCTAGAGGGTAAAAGTGTTCTCGATAAGCATACACTTGAAGGGTCAGATGACATGCCAGCCCACATTAAGTCATCAATGTTTGGATGCTCTCTCATGGTATATGGTTGTGCGAACACAGAGACCGAGGAAGTGCTCACACAACAGTGATTGCAACCATGACAAGAGAACAAGTATAATCTGTCGTTAGAGACTTGCCGTACATTCTAAGCAAAAATTTATTGTTGTATACATAACGGTAAGTAGAGATGCAAGTAGAGAATTATGCAGGTAGAGAAATATGTGTGTGTGCATGTACAAAAGACTTGAGCAAGTTGTGGTGATATCATTGCTGCACTTTTGTCTTGGCAATAATTGCATCTTTAGTGTCTTGCTTCATGACAAGGCTTCTATGTATAACCAGAGCGAGCATTTCTCAAATTTCCAACAACAATAAAAGGAACCTTAAGATTTAGAAATTATCTTGAAATTTAGACATTATCTTCAAATCTAGAAAAAAGCTTTAAATTTTAGAATTTAGAAATTACCTTACAATTTTGAAAATTACCTTTACTTAGATGATAACATCATCTTGGTTACTCCTATAACTTTGTTAAGAGCTCAAGCACTAAGAAAGAGATTGCAATTGACGGCAATATATGCCTTGAGAGCACAAAGAAAGTGATTGCAATATATAAGGGGGGCTCCCTTGTGTTGCCTCTAGCCTAAGTTTTTAAGATCCTTCTACAATGCCGAGCTATCACTCTCCAAGCAAGAAGACCCATTTGGTAAGCTTTTGAACCGACCACAGAGCAATGTGCACATTGTTTACTAACTACAAATTTTATACTCTTGTGACCTCGACCATAAAAACATTTAAAGTTGCATAAAAATTGGTGGCAAGACATCAAGCCTCAACTGCACAAAAGAATCTAGAGTCTCATTTTGAACAATGCTATTGCTACGATTACTTAGGGATTGAAGAAAAGACTCTTATTTTGAACAATGTTATTGCTGCAATCACTTAGGGCTTTAAGCAAGATCTTCATTCATCTTTCGTAACAAATCCCATTTGGTTTCTTTATTCATTTGCTCGGATTTTTCTTCGCTCGAAAAATCTCGCTCGCCACACGGTAAGACTCAATAGGAGATAGCATACTCATTACCTCCAACACCAACTGAGCATGCTAGTTTGCATACTAGGTACAATATAAGGGTGTTAAAGGATCATACATATTATGCTAGCTAGCATACATATTATGCTAACCAGCATACACTGTAAGATCACTAGGTATGCTAACTAGCTTACTCATAATGCTAATCCCTGAATATTATGTTAGCCAGCATACTCTATAGGATCACTAGGCATGCTAACTAGCATACTCATAACACTAAAACCCTTGAATATTGTGCTAACCAACATACTTCATAAGATCACTAGGCATGCTAACTAGCATACGCATAATGCTAAACCGTGAATATTGTGCTAGCCAGCATATTGTGTAGGATCACTAGGCATGCTAGCTAGCTTACTCATAATGCTAGATTCTGAATATTGTGTTAACCAGCATACATTGTAATATTAGTAGGCATGATAACTAGCATACGAATAATGCTAAACCCTGAATATTGTGCTAACCAGCATACTCTATAAGATCCCTAGGCATGCTAACTAGCATACTATTAATGCTAAACCGTGAAAAATGTGCTAACCAGCATACTCTGTAAGATCCCTAGGTAAGATCACTAGGTATGTTGACTAGCATGCAGCTCATAATGGTAAACCCTCAATATTGTGCTAGCCAGCATACTCTATATGCTCACTAGGTATGCTAACTAGCATACTCATAATGCTAAACCCTGAATATGTGCTAGCCAGCATACTCTATAGGATCACTAGGCATGCTAACTAGCATACTCATAATGCTAAACCCTTGAATATTGTGCTAACCAGCATACTCAGTAAGATCACTAGGCATGCTAACTAGCATACACATAATGCTAAACTTTAAATATTGTGCTAGCTAGAATTGTGTAGGATCACTAGGCATGCTAACTAGATTACTCATAATGCAAAATCCTGAATATTGTGTTAACCAGCATACTCTGTAAGAACTTTGTATCAAACAGCATACTCAGAATGCTACTGAGCATACCGAGCATGATAACAATTATTATACATCCAATGCAATAAGTTATGGCACAAGTATTTGATTGATCACTTGAGGCTCATCTAGGAGGTGCACAGGGTGTTTTATGTAGCTTTTCCTCGCCACTCGCTTTCGACAAACATCCTTCTTGTTGGGTAAAATACAAGTCTCCTCTCTACAAGTCTCCTCTCTCCAAAAGGGTATTTGATTGATCACTTGAGGCTCGTCTAGGAGGTGCACAGGGTGTTTTATGTAGCTTTTCCTCGCCACTCGCTTTCGACAAACATCCTTCTTGTTGGGTAAAATACAAGTCTCATCTCTCCAAAAAGTGTAGACCAATTCTTTAATTTCATATGTGATAGGGCTATGACTGTGTTGCTTGTGACATACAGCCAAGGAAAATAATCGAGCAACAACAACAGGCTTCTCTCGCCATGATTTCGCCTTGAACAAGGTGCGGCGGTTGACTTTTAAAACCCTGTACTTTTGCAATAGACATATTTTCCTTTGAATTCAACAGCATTTGCAATGCCGCATTCTTCACAAACAACTCCTCATTAGAGCTTGGCTGCTTGACTATAGCAAGTTTGTTGTGGACATTGGAGATAATTGCCATCTGCACAACAACATCCTCTGAAGATTGACCATGGATTTTCGGATGGTTAGCAACAAGACTCCAGATTTCCAACTTTGTTTCTGTACTGAAACCTTGTGTCTTGCTCTTGAAAGCACTCGCAATCTCGAAAGAGATTTTGTTTTTCTCCTCATTGTTGGTGGCATGATCTCCTCCCTCAACATTCATCCATTGTTTGCTCTTTATTTCTCTCTCGTATTTCCTAATAACCAAAGTAGTTAAGTCCTGTAAGTTGCAATACATTGGCTGTAATGGCTCCCTCATACATTCTCTTGAGGTCTGTAAATGAGTATGTATGTATTAGATAGTTAAAATCAATGAAATGAGTAGCTGTGAGCACATGATGTAATAATTGAAACATGCTATCATTTCATTAACTACACCAATGAATTCATTTGGAGTTTTCTTACCACCATTATAGAGCACACCTCTATTTCTAGCATTGGAGGTTGTTATATTGTAGAAAGTTTCAGCATTGGGTTGTAATACTGGAGGTCCATTTCCAGCATTGAAAGTTGTTGGTTCTCCATATGTATGGGTCTATGCCAGAGCAAGGATAACAACTCAGCTTCCACTGTTAAGTATGGAGCCTGATTTACCCTTGTAATTTTCTGTGGTAAAAGCGCACATTTGTAAGGCCCCCATTATGAGGAGAATCCATCGTGCGTGAAGGAAAATCACTCACCGGAAACCAAAATTTTCACGGACAAGAATCAGGGGTAACTTTAAAGGCCTCGGGGGCGGAGGCCCCCGAGATTTTTTTTTTCCGAAATATTCTTTTTCGCCGGAATATTATGGCCGGACGGCGGCCGGAAACTGGTCAGAAAACAACCGGTCGGTTGGCCGGTGGCCGGTAGTCAATGGCCGATGGCTGGTGGTTGGAAGTCAATGGCCGGTGGCCGGTGGTCGAAAGTCAATGGCCGGTGGCCGGTGGCCGAATTCAAAAGCGGACTTGTCTTCTCAAGGGCGGCCACACATGGGCGGATTGGAGGGTCCGATTTGGACTTATTCGCATAAGGGCGGCTATATATGGCTGTCTCTCATAAGAGAGGGCAGCCCTTTTGGCCTATAAAAGGAGGCCATTTCTACACACATTTCATAGTGTGAAGTTGATGCAACAAGGTGAGTGTGAGGTGGTGAGAGTGAAGCAAGGCGGGAGCTCCATTAAGGGTATAATCCCTTTGTAAACTACTTCTTGTTTTGAAGTACTAAAGCCATTGAGTGGCTGCTTTCCCATGGACGTAGCCCACATTGGGTGAACCATGTATATCATGTGTACTCTCTCTCTCTCTACTCTATAATCTCGTGTATGTAAATCTGTCTCTCTCCATTAAGTAATCTACTCAATTATCTATTTAGCTACGTCTTATTTCCTAACATCCACAACTAAACTCTGAGGCTAGCTGCCAGCAGAACAGACCAACAAGGAGTAAGAACAATGCTAACTAGCATGCGAGTCTCAGAGTGAGAGAGAGATGGATCTCGCGTGCGCAGAGAGAGAGAGAGAGAGAGAGAGAGAGAGAGAGAGAGAGAGAGAGAGAGAGAGAGAGAGAGAGAGAGAGAGAGAGAGATTCCATCCACTACTCCACTCCCTCTTGGGTAACCAAAAATTGGAAATTGTCGTGGAGGGAACTAATAAAGTAATGTTTTTTCAAGACATTCCAAATTTAAATTTCACTTGCCCTTTTGTCTTCAGCAAATGCTAACAAGCACAATTCACTAGCATTGTTCGGGACAACCATTTCAATGACACACTAGCATGCTTCTACCTGTATATATATAGTCCTATAATTAAGCAAACCAAATTCAAAAAACAAAAAAGAGGATGAAAACAATAAATGAGCAAGAGCGACTGGCAACGAGCGTGAATTCTATCGGACCCAACACATAGTCCAAATGCAGCATGTCACATGAAGCAGCACAAGAAACAACCCTCATGTTTTAGAGACCTAACCAAATCAATATGTGTTTCCAGAGATGGATAGTTTACCAGAGGCATGCACTTCTATTTTTATGATGGGTACCCTTATTCTTTTTCTCAAGTGTTTCACATATGCTACCTTGTACTTTCTTGCGAATGGAATCCGGTAGAGAGACTCGTGTGTGATAAAAATTTTGACGAGTTAGAATGGCTCATACTTCTATGGACTAGTAGTGACCCATATCTAATAACGAATGTTTCTCCAGTGGCACATGCCTATTCATTTGCACAAGATGAGTATCCACACATAGGGAGGTTCTTGATTAACATATGTGCACATGAAGATGATAAGGACTTTGAGGAAGACTATGGTCTCACATTGACAACAATTTTGATTTTCTATGGTACTAGAGCCCTCGAGGTTCCCAGTGTGGGCCCTTTTCTTTGAAAAGCAAAAAGCCCCAAACATACAAAATAAGCACACATGGCAAATAATGTTGAATTTTTTTTAAAAAGAAAAAAATTCCTTTAAGGTTAAAGTAAAACATTCAAGCTCTTGTTTAGAGTTGTGAGAGTGAGTTGGGTAATCAAAGCTTGTTAACCACCAACGTCCACTGCTAGTAGTCATTGGTTGAGCTTGTCGGTCCAATAGGAAAAGGGTAAGAATGATCACCGATGAGAGGTGCACTCTAACTGGAACATTCAAGGGTTAGTTGGCTAAGCATGGGCGCCCAAGTGTAAATGGACGAGCTCATATAAAAGTCACCTAAACCTAAAAATGACTCATTCTATCATTTGTGCATCTCCATCTTCTTCTTCTCCTTTTGTGTGTGTGTGTGTGTGTGTATGAGAGAGAGAGAGAGAGAGAGAGAGAGAGAGAGAGAGAGAGAGAGATTGAACATTACGAAGGCACGACGATGGCGAGGCAGTTGAGCGTGGCACGATGGTAGCTCCTCTTCTTCGTGGAAAGGAATCCTCCACAAAGGTGAGCGTAGAGCGGTGAGTGACACACCCTTGCTCTCTTGATCTTGCTAGATTATTCTGGTTGTGTGCTTGCAACCATTTGTGGCTCGCACAGAGTGTGTATGGCAACTCCCTTGCATTGACATGTGCGGCAGAAGCCCACATTTTTAGTGCTGTTGCCGGGGAATCGCCCTCACTAAGCTCACGAGGCACTTTGTGCTTCTTCTCTGAGTGTTTGTGTTAGGAAGAAAGAGGAAGAAGAAGAAGTTATTTTTTGCAAGTTTTTATTTCCTGTATGATCTCTGTTTTCTAAAAATGTCTGCTTGCACATAATCTTTTGCACAGTTAGTAGTTAGTGTGTTAGTAGTGAATGAGTGTTTTCTGCCAATGTCTGCCTTTACACAGTTTTTTATTTGCACAGTTAGTAGTTAGTGTGTTAGCTATTGAATGAGTAAGCAGTTAGCAGATTAGGAAGCTTCACTGTCAGTTAGCAGTTAGCAGAGTAGTTAAGCTTAGCTAGCAGAGTAGTTAGTTGTAGAGGAGATAAGGTTAGGTTAGTTAGGAGAGTAGGTAAAGGTGTAGTCTGTGTGGTCCAAAAAGGCCACTAAAACGGCGCGCGGCAACTCTAAAAAAAAAAACCAAAAATATTTAAGCATGAGGCGTGAGTGTTTCTACGAAAATTTTGGATCGGGATCGGGATCAAAGTCCAAGCCTAGGCCCAGGCCTCAGTCCTCAGTCTTATGATATAGACTAAATATTATATATATACCCTGCCCCCACAAGAAGTAATGAGGGTATGTGGGACAAGTTCCTCAAATCCTCCACCATCCCCTTCACACTCACCCTTTGGACTTACTAATTCTAGTCCTCTTCCCCTCTAAGAAAAGACTATTTTTAGGATTCTGAGGGTTGTACGTAGCTGAATCAGGGGTTGTAAAGCACGACATGTCCCTCTAGTCAAGACGCTCATTTTGACCTATCACACGCCATATTCTATGGCTCGATTAAAAAAAAGGGACCCAAAATACAAAAAATTGGATTGTAAACACCTAAAAAACTAGGTGAGCGGTCTTCACGGGCCCTCACCAACACATCTAGAGTATCGAGGTCACATGCACCTACGCTTTGGTTGTGTGCTAGAGGAAAAGCACATTGAGAGTGTCTCCATTTACGTGGGCACTCATTATTCCTCTACCTTAGGTTCCGGGCCCTCGGCAGGGACCCAAGGTAGTACCACTCAAGACTCGCATATTGTGTCTAGTGACTCTTCCTCTGACTACGACATCATGGAGGGTTACCCAATGCCTAATCCTGATAGCTCAAGCCAAGACATGCATTCCATGGATCCACGATCCGGCCCGAGCATGCTTAGCCGCTTGAAGGAAACGTTTAGTAGAGCCATTCACTCCGAACATGGAGCTAACGATGTAAAGGAGGGGGTAGGAAAGTGAATTCTCCATTCATGACCAACATAGACCCTATGTCCTTAGAGAGTGTGCACGTGAGTACTCCATTTACTCCACCCCTTGACTCTTTAGAACTATTCCCCTCCGAGGTGGTACTACGTGATGGTAGAAGCCTTGCCGGAGTGCAAGAGGTTGAGTGATATATCATTGCGGCTAGGGAAAAGAAAATTGAGGGCTTATGAAAGGTGGAGCAAAGAAGAGAGTTAAAAGCAAAATCCCCTATGTCAATATAATCGCTAGGAGAGCAATCAAGTGCTCTTGAATTAGCAACCATTAAGGGTCAACCCATAGAGAGCCACGTTGCATCTAGTCCAAAGGACACCCCTAGCACCTTAATCCTAGATGGAGCATTCTTAAATGAGAAGTGGGAGTATGAACTAATTTAACAAAAACTCTAACCGACCTATACACATGTCACACCTATCACGTGGGTTGGTTAGATGTCCTGCAATCCACAATGAGTGCTACTAGTGTAGAGGACAACAACAAAGAGTTTGTGATGTTATCCATAGGGTTATTGAGCTAGAAAGGCAGGACAAAGGGATCCACATGCCTTCAATGGGTCTCATGATATTCTTGGATACAGGGAAGGCTAAACAACCAACCTTGTTGAAAATGGAGACTCCCTCGGTAAGTCCGATGGATCCTCCATATGTTGTTTTGCCAGGGGTCTCACTGCAATCTGAGTCCACAAGTGATAGCTTTACTTTTCCAAGTCTAGCTCATCTTTCCCTTGATGACATCACAGCTACCATGCCTACCCCAATGATGGGCATGCCAAGAAACACGCCATGGACCTCATTTGTTAGTAAAGCACCGCTACATGGTAGCTTAATGCCTGCAACAGTACCTACAAGTTTGTACCAATCGTATACACCTATGGGTCCTCGTACTCATGTAGTTCCTACCCCTCCCATTGTTTCAACAACCTATGCTCCACAACTACAACACCCAAGATCTTATTTCAATGGGACCATACCGGCTAGCATTAGCATATTACAAACGATGTCTGCTATGCCTAGGGCCACACATATGAATTTTGGGCCGCCACATGGCACAACACCAACCAAAACATGGAACCCAAGGGCTTCCTATGCACTAAGCCCAATGCCAATAGCTACTCCACATGTAGTCTCTAGAGCACCTTCACCGACGGTGCCTGCTCACTTAGGTGACTTGGCAACATTTGCTCAAGCTATCGGTTGATCTATTGCTGAGAATATGCGTAACACGCCTGATAGAGAGCCTAGAAGTAAGGCAGTACAAATAGCCAAGCTCACACAAAAATTTAGGGGAGACGGGGATGCGTGAAAGCATATCGAAGTGTTTGACCAAATATGCGATTCTTTAGGAGAACACAATGACCTCCATAAGAGTAATGCTTTAAGCCTAACCTTAAGTGGAAAGGCTAGGGATTGGTATAGAACCCTAAGGGTGGAAGAAAACACAATTTACCCTACTCTTAGGAGACTGTTCTTAAAAGAATATATACGAGAGGGAGTGCTTTGGGGTGTATCCTCTCAGCTCCAGAAAGCCCAACGAGAGGAACAAGAGTCGGTGAGAGACTTTAGTTAGTCACTTAAAGCATTTGAATTCTCGTTGTAATCAAAATGAGCGCTTCAATAATAATCAATTGCTTGATAGTGAGAGGCGGATGTGAAAAATAGACCCGGTGGCCTCTACACCAGGACTATGCACAATGGCCTCATCATGGGAGGTACAAGGGCACCACCTAGCAAGATATGCGGCTAGGACGCATACATATACACAATGAAAAATGCCATGCAAAACAATTTGAAGATCCATGCCCAAATGTGGAATGGGGTGGTCGGAGAATAAGGTGAGAGGAGTGGTGAGTGAGTGAGAATGGGCTTGCTACTCGTACATGTAGTAAGGAAGATAATGAGGTCATGGAAACATGCAAGTATGCTCACTTCTCATACAAGAGGTGGTGAATCCGCACACCTCAAGATGCAAGTAGCAAGATGATAGAAATATGAGAGGGAGAGAGAGTGTGTGTGTATGGTGGTGAATCCGCACACCTTAACATAAGCAAAAAAATAATAACAATAATAATTGGCAAGGAACAAGCATATACCATACTCACAATGAAATGTATCCAAAGCGACACAAGGTATGGCACCAAGATGGAGTGTGTTGATTGCTTGCAAAAGATGAATACAATAGGTAGCGTATGGCAAGAAGATGAGAAGGGAACAAGATCGTAGAAGTCATAATGGAGAGATGGGAGTTGATGGCGAGGAATATCATGAGTGTGTCCACCCTTCTTCTTCTTGAAATTGTGCCTTCAACCCTTAAATACAAGTGGTGTGGAGGTATGGTGCTCATTTTTTGTGCATGGTGATGGTGATGGTGTTGTGATTATGTGATTAGGATTCGGATTCATGCTACAAGCATGTAGCACAAGGGTCTGTATCGATAGGTGTGTGTGTGTGTGTGTGTGTGTGTGTGTCTGTGTATCTCCCCTCCCTAGTGAGCTCTCATGGCCTCCTTATATAGGGTAGGAGGGGTGGATTTCGTAATATTTCTAATTGAGGTGAGTGTCCCACTCTGGTGACTAGGAAAATGGGGTGCATGTGACTGTGGCTCCCATCTTGTCTCCTCATTATTTAAAATACTAGAGTCAATAGAGAGATAAGAAGAGAGAATGTGGGTAGGATGTAGAGGATAGGAGATATTTACAATAGTCTAGATTTGGCTAGACATAAGCTTATTAGGGAGAGAAGAGAGAGGTAAGAAATTTACAAGAGAGGTTGTCGAAGGTGGATAGTTGTTGATGAGGATGGATCCTCCAAAAATGGTGATAGAATCACTCTAGACTTGCCAAGACTTCATTAAAAGAGCCTTGTCTCTTGTAATCATGCTTGAAGGCTTGTAGAACCATAGCCATTCTAGAGGGAAGAAAACTGGGGATGGCCTGTGTCACCATTACACGAGAAAATTGGGGTCCACCACAAAAATCATAGCTCCGTGTTCATAACTCCAAAAATTCTGAAAAAATTTGAGATAAAAGTTGAGCTCACAAGCTACAACTTTTATGTTGAACACTTCTTCAGTTTCGGGATTCTTCTCTATGCAAAAACTTTAGCCAAATAATGTATTATTTGTGGATACAAAGGTCTTTTGGTGGTCCCCTTTGAGTGGACTTCTCTCTTGCCTTCAAGTGTAAGCTCCTTCATGTGTATGAAAACATGACCTACATGACAATCATCTAAATGGAGGTATTATTGAAATTTGAAAGTGGGGTTGAGGTTTGAAAATGAAAACTAGTGAATAAAATATTTGGTAGGGTGGAATAATATATATACATGAAAAATATATTAGAAAATACTAAATATATATAATGTAATTTAGAATATATATATTTAATGCTTAAGGTCAAAAGAGAGATCAACAAAGAAAGCTTACTTATTTATGCTACATCGTGATCGATTAGCATAAATCTTATTTATTTAATAAAGGCTAAAATGTTTGTGAAAAAGGGAAGAAAAATCAAAAGTAACTTATATAATAGGAAATATTTTTTGGTAAAAGGGCAAAAAATATATGGGGGGTTCCCATGCATGGAAAAGCTTGCCTCATTAGCCCTCCCCCTAAGGCTAGAGGTATTCATGTCTCTAACTCTGTACTTGATTCTTCTTCAATTGAAGTGGAGGAGTCTCTCTCCTCAGGGATTTCCATCATAGGTGCTTGATCAAACCTCAAAAAGGACTGCTTCAACCTCCATCCATTGACACCTACTCTCCTTGAAAGCTAAAAAATGCATACTAACCAGCTCCTTAAGAAGAAATCCCTTCCAGCAAATGGGCTCTCACTCTTGAGTATGAGAGAGAGAGAGAGAGAGAGAGAGAGAGAGAGAGAGTCTATGTGCTACAGACCTGAATTTACTTTACCTTGTGGCTTCCAGTTTTGGGAAAAACTTATTCTTTATGCACTCTTGTCGGGTAGCTATACATGTAAAGCCATAATCGGACAAACTAAAGTCTTTCTACAAACACAGGGAGCTCTCTTTCTCACTCTCTCTCAAGAGGCTCTCTTCCTTCAAACCTCTGAAAGGAACTCCTTGCACTGAACTCTTCTCTTTGGCTCTTATCCAAGCACCCTTCCCCCAAGCTCCTGCACTTTCAGCTATGGAAAGCTTTTCCTCTTTCTTTCGACCTATAAGTGTCCACTCCTCTTTCTCCCTTTTTCAATTGGCTACACTTCCCCTTCCTCTGCAACTCATCTCCCTCTTGACTTGGATGCTAACAGTACATGAGTCGCCCCTTTCCCCTCAGACGGTGACCCGGTTGAGCATCGAGACCTCTACAAGTTGCACCTCCTGATGGACTTGAGAACCAGCTGCCGAAGATCATGATCAAGACCAGCCCTGATCTCTTGTTCTCTCTCTTCCTGTAGCACCCAACCTTGCCCCCTGTGCTACCACTTTCTTTCATGCACCAGCCCCTACCCTCATGGCGCCTTCTGTAGCCCTCCTCCTTTGCGGTTCCTTGGTGATATGGCGCTCCTCCTCGACTGCTCTCCTCCAGCTTGACCGGTTGCCCTTCAGCTCTCTCACCTCTCTCGCTGCCTCTTGCTTGCAGATTGCCCCCAACCTCTATCTCCACTTTGGTAGTGCTACACTTCGACTTGCTCTACAATAGCTTCATCTACTTCCCCTCAATATTCTCCTGCGTTGGCCGCTCCTACCCATGTCCCAAGCGAGGTGAAGTCCCTCCTCTGCAACAAGGTGCGTTCATCAACACAGACTCGGCTCCTGCACTCCTTCCTTCAGCGAGCCGCTTGAAATGAACCCATGGTGCCCTCTTTCCCCCTCTCCTGCAGCTAGTGGGCGCTTCGAGAAGGGTCACAGCATGCCCCCCCATGCTCAGCACAGTGCCCTCTCCCTCACACACACACACATGTTTTCACTGCTGGCGGTGGCCCTTCACGTGCAGACCACGTTGGTGAAGCTTCTTTTTCCTCGCTTTTTAAGCTTTCCTAAAAAACCTTGCAAGGGGTGGGTTCCGTTGACATTCTCGATTGCTTCGAGCCACTCCCCAACGCCGTAGGATGTTCGGAGGAACCACTTGTCACCATGCTTTCATGAGAACAACTTCCAGCCAGTCGAAGCTTGGTGATTGGACATGACAGGAGATATCACTTCTTTTTAGAGATCAAGACCCATGGATTCAATAGCTATTGATTCTTACTGCTCCAACATTTTTTTGCGGCAATGACGTCCGATCTTTCGAGATAGCCCTCCTATAGTTTGCATTCCACCACCCCCTCTGCTAGCATCTAATCAATATCCATGTTTCCCTTGCCGACTGGAGATCATCTTGCATGATGCTTGTGACTTTTGGAGCTTCTAATTGGTGTTATCTTCGAAGGCCTATGCAAAAGTTGATCTCAAACATGCTCTAGCATTCACCGTCTATTGAACATGAGCTTCATGTCGGATCTTTAGAAGGGAAGGGAGCACTTTTAAGCTTTGTATTTGACAATGAGATGATAGACCTCGATTGGAGCTTAACAAACTCTGCAACTTGCTCGATGATAGGCTAAAAACTACCTGCACAATTGTCATCTCTAACATTCTAAGTCTTGTCCTGAGCGAGCTTTGCGTACGATGCCTACACCAAAAGGCATCTTGGATTTGCTCTATCACTTGCATAGACACGCTAAAAGTAGCGGACCATAGGGTCGTGGAGTTCTTGGAGACTCTGGCTAAGAAAAATTTGAGATTCATCAACGTGTTTTGTGGAGCCTACCATCTGCATCCATCAATTAGTAACTACCATTGGCGTAGTGCTTTCTAATGACAAATGGCCCCTCCCATCTGGGTGAAAACTTTTTATCCTTCCTAGTGTCAAGCCTGTTATCATACCGTAGGACCAACATACCTGTCTTGAGACCTTTTTCCCTAAGTCCCTTGTTGAAGGTAAGTCGACGTTGCTCTGCCTCTGCTGCATAATAGTTGATAGCATCTTCTCTGTCTAGTTGAAGCCTCTCTAGATAAACAATGTGGTTGTGGAGATGAGCATTAGGACGTTCCACCTGCCCTGCTAGCACCCTGAGACTAGCCAATTGTACTTCAATGGGTAAAATGGCTTCCTTACCATACACCAAGTGATAATATGGTGTGAACCCAAGGGATGTGTAAAACGAAGTGCGATAAGCCCAAAGTGCAGCCATAAGATGCTTGTCCCAATCAATTTTGTGATTGTTTAGATGTTTAGTGATGATTTTTCAGATCATACCATTTACCTTTTCCACCAAACCATTGCATTGTGGGTAGTAGGGAGTTGAGTGTCGTCGTGACATACCCAGCTTCTCCATCAGTTCTCTACAAGGTCTCCTCTAAAACTGTTGGGGTATAAAGCCCAATGTGGTCGCCTAGGTAAGTGGGCAGGCCGCCAGTATGTACACATATTCTTTTGTAAAAGCCTAATAAGAACTCACTATGCTCTACACATTACAGTAGAGCAAGTTCACCATATCATCGTGCTCTTCTTCTCGCACTCTCTCTCGCATCGCACTTCCGCTCGTACTCCTTCAACTGGTATCAGAGCTCAGATCGAGGCTCGGGGCAGCATTTGCAGGTAGCCAGAGTCACCTGCTTAGATTAGAGTGAGATTCGATAGGCAAAGACATGGCCCCAATTCTTGTGGGTAAGACCGAAGGGTTTGGTGTTCTCAGAATTTCATTCTGAGGTCATCTCGCCCACCGTTCGGCTTCGACAAAGTTCTGTGCAGGCCATTTTCGACTACGTGGTCTCGGCGCGTGCAGATCCGACTCTGCAAATTTGGGGTTTCGGCCTACGACTGGAGGTGCTGAGGATATCGGCACTTCCAGAGTGCTGATTTGTGGCTGTCTACACAACGAAGGACGGCTCACAGTTCTTGGAGGCGTGTCACATACGACACGGACGCACCTACACACAGACTGTAGGCGACATCTACTAGTTCATCAGGTAGCTTGCGTTTGCTGCTTCATATTCCAGATTTCATCCTGACATTGCAGGTACTTCCACATGGGATGTATTGTCAGAGATGATGTATGTCTGTTGAGGGTTTGCTGGCTGTGAGTCACGCAGCAAACAACCGCCGCAGCGGTTACAGCATACAGTGGGAAATTTGTGGATGTATGACTTTGTGGGAATTTTATGTACTGTCAGATTTACTGCAGCCTTTGTTGAGGGTCGAGTGAGGTTTTATTGAGCTGGGGGATTCTCGAATGTTGAGATCCTTCCGGTGATACAGGTCTTGGAGTGATCCCTCGAGCACCCTTAGATAGGTAGCTAGGATGTATTGACTGTGAGTTAGACAGTTGGGATTGCATCTTTGCTTTATTGCCGTTGAGGCATTGACGCAATCTATGCTTACAGGACAGTGAGTGACAGTACAGGTGCAGGACAGGTTTACCCACAGCTTATAGTGTTAGAGAGACAGTGGTTTTTTGAGCTGTTTTTGGTCTGTTTTTTGAGTACACCAAAGCCATTTTACAAAGGAGACTCTGCCAAAATTTTTGCAGAATCTGAAGCTTTCTTGGTTCATTTGACAGGTTGATATTGGTTCAAAGGACAGTTTACAGGGGAAACTCTGCCGAATTTTTCCCAGGAAAGTAAACTACTGTGAAGCGTAGTTATGGCTGGATCACAGGACACTGCTCTTTAGAATATCAAGAAGCTGGATGGAACCAATTTCCCATTGTAGAAGAAGCAGATTTGGCACGTGTTGGTACAAAAGAAGCAGATAAAACCGATAAAGCTCAAGGGGATAAAACCAGAAGATATGGACGAAGATGAATGGAGCGAAATGGATGAATTGGCACTTTCTACCATTATGTTGACTTTGGCAGAAAGCATTTACTTCAATGTAGCAGATGAGATGTCGGCTTATCAAGCATGGACAAAGTTGAGTGATCTTTATGAGAAGCAGAGTGCAGCTTCACAGGTATACTGGCTTAAGAAGCTTGTTGACTTGAAGATGAAAGAAGGGACCCCTATGTCCAATCATCTGAATGAATTCAACACCATCTACAGTCACTTGTTAGCTCAAGGTGTCAAGTTTGATGAACCTGTTAGAGCTATGTTCCTGTTAATCACATTGTCGAAAAGTTGGGACACTTTTCGCACAGCTTTGAGTAATTTTGCACCTCCAGATGGTTTGACCATAGCAGGTGTAGAAGGCAGTCTGCTTACTGAAGAAACCAATAGAAAGACAATGGACAAAGGCAAAGGAACAGCCTTAGTTGTTAGGGGAAGGACCAAAGAAAAGTACAAAGGTGGAAAGAGGGATCAGTCTCGTAGCAAGTCCCGCAGTGCTAAAGGCAAGAGTGACATAGAATGCTACCATTGTGGCAAGAAGGGTCACATGAAAAGAGATTGCAGAGAATGGAAAGCAGAAAAAGGCAAAGAGAAAGCTGAAGACCATGGTGAGAAGAACAAGTCCTCAGTGAAGATTCAAAAAATAAATGTGACAAACACTGTTGCAGAGGATGACAGTCTAGTGTCAGGAGACATCTACTTCTTGAAGAATACAATGGACTCAGCTCTTCTTACAGCATCTGATGGAAATGCAATGAGTGACTGGATTATAGACTCAGGGGCATCACTTCATGTGTCTCCAAACAAGGAGTGGTTTACCTTTTATGTGACCACTAAAGATCATGTTCGGCTAGGCAATGGGCAGACATGTGAGATCTTAGGTGTTGGAGATGTTCAATTGAAGTTTCAGAATGGCTCTTCTTTCACGCTGAAGAATGTGAGACATGTTCCCACAATTACAAAGAGCTTGATCAGCACAGGTTTACTTGATGATGCTGGCTACGTCACCACTTTTGGACAGAACATGTGGAAGATATCCAAGGGTTCTATGACAGTAGCACATGGAGTAAATTCTGGAGGACTTTACATGATTTATGTATCAAATGTCTCTAAAAATGTAATCAATGTAACCGAGCAGCCGAACGTTTCTTTGTGGCATAGCGGGTTAGGACATATGTCCAAGAAGGGAATGGAAATCTTGTCTCGTTCCGGTTACTTGCCTGGCTTGTCATTTAATGATTTTGAATTTTGTGAACATTGTCTGTATGGTAAGCAAACACATCAGCCACATAAGCATAGAAGCAGTAGAAGAGATACACAGTTGGCACTTGTTCATAGTGATTTGTGTGGACTTATGCCTAACCTATCTCTCGGGGGAGCTTCTTACTTTATGACATTTATAGATGATTACTCGAGGAAAGTATGGGTTTACTTTCTCAAGCACAAGGATGAAGAGTTTAGCGTTTGGTTATCTCAAACAGAGTATATTGACAAGGTTTTGCAACGTTTCAATATGGAGAAGGGAAAGGCATTGAGTGTTCCATTGCCACCACATGTGAAACTTAGCCAACAAGATTGTTTTGTGTCTGAGGAAGAACATGCTGAAATCGATAAGATTCCACATGCGTCTGCAGTGGGTAGTTTGATGTATGCAATGATTGCTACTCGCTCAGACATTTCATTTGCAGTGGGAGTAGTAAGTCGATACATGTCAAACCCAGGCAAGAAACATTGGGAGGCAGTGAAAGGAATATTGAGATACCTGAAAGCTACAAAGAGTATGCGCATATGCTATGGGAGTCAAGAGCTAAGTGTAAAGGGTTTTATAGACTCATATTATGCAGGTGACTTAGACAACCGAAGGTCTACGTCAGGGTGTGTCTTTACATTGGCTGGTGGAGCAGTATCATGGCGTTCTAGATTACAAGATTGTGTTACTCAGTCTACTGCAGAGGCTGAATATGTTGTAGCATCAGAGGCATGCAAAGAATCAATTTGGCTTAATTGACTAGTAACAGATTTGGGAATCAAAGAAGAGATGCCTGTGTTATATTGTGATAGTCAAAGTGCTATACAATTGGCTCGCAATCCAGTTTATCACTCAAAGACAAAGCATGTGGATGTGAGGTATCATTTCATCAGGGAAATGCTCGAGGATAAGCAACTTCAGCTTGTCAAAGTTCACACCACAGAAAATCCTGCTGATCTACTTACAAAAGGACTTCCCTCTGAGAGCTTTGCACATTTTCGCAAGTAGTTAGGTGTAGGGTAGTACATCACTTCTCTACATCTCTTGTATATTAGCTTGTATAGTAGCTTCTCTCACACTTAAAGTACCACATTGGACTTTAAGTGGGAGGTTGTTGGGGTATAAAGCCCAATGTGGTCGCCCAGGTAAGTGGGCGGGCCGCCAGGTATGTACACATATTCTTTTGTAAAAACCTAATAAGAACTCACTATGCTCTACACATTACAGTAGAGCGAGTTCACCATATCATCGTGCTCTTCTTCTCGCACTCTCTCTCGCGTTGCACTTCCACTCGTACTCCTTCAAAAAACTGGTCCCCTATCAGAAATTGTTTCAAGAGGAGTGCTAAAACGGCAACAAATGTTTTCAAATACGAACTTAGTCACTTCCTTAGCTGTAATCCGGGTGGTGGCAACTGCTTCAACCCACCTGGTCATGTAGTCCACACCCATAATGATATACAATTTACCCGATTGGCTCCTTGGCAAAGGCCCAAAATAGCATCAATTCTCCATTTCTCAAATGGTCCATATGAGATTATAGGAGTCAGTGGCTCATATGTGAGCCTCCTATCACCTGCCTTTTGACATTCCTTGCATGTTTTACACCAATGGTGCACATCCCTATGTAGACTAGGCCATACAAACCCGGCTTGTAGAATCTTTATACTGGTGATGTCAAGTGCAAAGTGTCCTCCACAAACACCATCATGGCAACTTGAAATGATTTCAATGATCTCTCTAGAGAGAGGTACATGCCTAAGAATTGGATCCTTACCCTTGCAGTAGAGGTCGTCATTGATAAGGCGGTATTTTGTTGCCTTGCGCACAAGCCACTGATTTTGGCCCTTAGTAAGATCTTTAGGATACTCTCCTGTGTCCAAGGACTATTGGGGACAAGTCAAACTTGTCTATCAAGTAGCTGCTCTTGTTGCGAGAGGCCAAAATATCAATTACACTGCTAAGAGATCACCTCTTCAATGCTACGAGTGTGGAGGTCCACATCGTGTAGCTGAGTGTCCTATTAGGCTACGAAAGTATGCCTCACTAATGCAAACCAATCAAGCAAGAACGTCTACAATGCTGATACTCATGTGTAATTGATGTGGCATAGATCTTGCCCAATGTTCGAATAATCAAAATGTGCCGAAGATCACGTCATTAAACTTGATTAAGGTTACGAAGGAGCCATCACAAAGTACACCTATGGTACCAGTAAATTGTTACCATATACGTGTGGTAGTGATGTGTGTGAATACACTAGGACCGCCGGGGCATTTTTTCCCTCTTTAGGAGGTTTTTCCCCCCGAGCATTATATATACGTCCATCACTCTAGGGCTATCTATCTTTCCATTGCACACTAAGTAACACACTCTCTATTGTGTGTCTTGAGCTTCCTTCATCTTCTCCAAGTTGTGTGTGTTTCTCTGCAACCCTAATTCCAACAATTAGTATCAGAGCAGGTTACGTCCTCTCGGGCTTAGTCGCCAGCTGCTCCAGCACACGCCTGCTCACTTTCTTCGATTACAATGAGCTTTGGAAAGCATTCGCAGGTCTAATTAGATTTTTGATTCGGGCTCTAATTGCAATATTCTGGTCAGATTTTTTGATTGTGCACACTCTAACTGGAACATTCTGCTCACTCTAACTAGAAAATTATGCTTAGATTATTTATTCAGGCTCATTTCAGCCTCTGTTTCCACTGCAGACAGGTCTGCACAGACAATTTTTTCATTTTGTGCAGAATTTTTGTCAATGCCATTTTCTGCATAACATGTGCCTTACAGTCTTCTACGGTTTGTGCTATATAGCATGTGTTGTTCTCGCTCTGTTGCAACAGGTGCAACATTTACCATGGCTGACAACAACACAGATGTCTTCAAGATATTTGTTGCTGAGGACAGGTTGGATGGGGACAATTACCCTATGTGGGCTTATATGATGCAACACGTTCTTGCAGGTCTTGTTGAGGATGTTGCAGGTTTTGCTGCATGGATTGCTGCTATTAGAGTTGTTTTGCCTACAATAGAACAAGCTCGTTGGGATGTAAAGGATGCACAAGCTCATGCATTGATTTTGTTGTCTGTGAAGCACACTATTGTTCCTCACATTCATTTCAGCAAAATCTGCAAAACAGGCTTGGGATATTCTAGCAGGTCTTTATGCAAGCCGCAATGAGGCTAAAATTTCTTTGCTGCGTAAAGAGCTGGAGTTGAAGATTATGCATGCTGGTGTCAAGGATATCAATGAGAAACTTATTTCTGCAGATGAAGCCATTTCAGACAGATCCCTTGTGCAGACTGTTCTTGATGCCTTACCAGATTCCTACTAAACTTTTGCTAGTACTTGGAGACTGATGACCCAAGGAAATCCTGAAGTTGTCAAGTTTGATGCATTATGCACATTGCTGTTGCAAGAGTCACTTTCTAGAAAAACCAAGACAAGGCAACATACAATTCAACAGGCTTTTATTGCTTCTCAAAGAAAGGGTGGTAACAGCAATGTAGCCACTTCTTATGGTTCTACTGCGAGTGGAAAAACTTCTGTTCCTAATGCTTTTGCTGGCAGCAATTCGTCTGGAAATTCTGGTGATAAGGGCAAAAAGAAGATGCGTTGCCATTATTGTAAAGCTAATAATCACTTAATCAAGCAATGTCCTGGCCAAAGAGGCTAAGAAGAAAGAGGGTGGTTCCACTGCAAATGCTGGTTCCACTACAAACGCAACCATTGTTGAGTCTTCTATAAAAGAAGAATGTAATACTGATGTTGATGCAGAATGGGTTTTAGCGTAGAGTGCACTTACAATCTTACTGTCCATGATGCATGCTTGTCAGTTGCTACAGATTCACATGTGTGGTATTTTGACAGTGGTGCTACAAAGCACATTACCTCACATTGTGAATTTTTCACCTCTCTTGAGTCTGTCCCTCATGGGAACTCAGTCACTTGTGCCAACAATGCCTCTTATCTGGTTCAAAGTTGGAAAGATTGTGCTTACTGCTACAAATGGCAGTTCCTTCACATTTGTTGATGCACTTTATGTACCTGGGATCAAGAATAATCTCTTGTCTGTATCCGCACTTGTAGACTTGGACTTGTAGTCAAATTTGTGGACGAAAGATGTACAGTTCATGATCTCAGTTTTTGTGATGAAATTGTTCCATCTGGCCTTTTGTGTCGTGGGCTGTATAAGCTCACTTTGTATGACAAGTGTGGACAAAATTTTACAAATGTTGTTGCAGATTCAAGGGCTATTTCAAATGCAAAACTTTGGCATGCACAATTTGGTCATCTGAATTTTGCCGGTTTGTTGCATTTGCAGAAATCTGATATGGTTGCTTCTTTGCTGCCTCTTGAAGTACCTGTCAAACATGTTTGTGAACGCTGTATTTTGGGTAAGATGCAGCGTTCTAAGTTTCCAAAGGATGGTTCAGTTCTGGCCACATGCAGGTTGCAACTTGTGCATAGTGATTTGTTTGTGGGCCCATGCAAACTCCATCCTTGGTCAATTACCTTTACTTCATGACTTTTATTGATGATTACTCCAGGCATGCATGGGTATTTGCACTTAAAGCGAACTCCAAAGTTTTTATGTGCTTCAAACAATTCTTGGCTATGGCTGAAAATGTCTCAAAATGTACTATGGGCACCCTTCGTTCAGATTGAGGGGGGAGTATATGTCTCATGAATTCAATGCATTTTTGGCTATTTGTTGGATAGAACACCAATGTACAGTTCCTTATACACCTCAACAAAATGGTGTTGCTGAGAGGAAAAACAGGTCACTTACGGAAATGGCACGATGTATGGTCAAAAGTCAAGCTTTTCCATATTCTTTTTTGCTTGAGGCCATCATGTGTGCCACTTCTATACTAAATAGGTGTCCTACGAAAGCTTTGCAGTCTATTACTCCATATGAAGCATGGCATGATAGAAAGCCTTGTATTGAGCACATGCGTGTTTTTGGATGTTTGGCATATGCGTTGGTGCCACAAACACAACATAGAAAATTGGCTGATAAGGCTCTCAAATGTATTTTTGTTTATTATAGTGCTGAAAGAAAAGGTTACAGGTAGTGTAAGCTCACAGTACATTTATGACACTTTGTTTCCTCTTTTCAGTGGTGGTGAAAATACAAATGTAAGTTCCAATGAGGCAAATGTACAGCCTATGGGGGTTTCTGAAAATGTTATTTATCAGCCTATTACTGATGCAGATGTACATGATGTACTTGATGAGGAAAGGGCTGAAAATGATTAGGCTAGAGGTATGCTAAAATGGCTGGTGCACACTTTGCGTGACAGTAAATTGGATGCACCTTTGTCTACTCGTACTCATTCAGGATCTCACCATGCATCTTATGCATCAGATTGTTATGCTTTGGCTGTGTCTAGCTTACATGATGTTGAGGAGCCTCTGTCTTTTGATGAAGCACAGAATTCAGAAAATTGGATGGCTACCATGCAATCAAAATATGATGCACTTATAGAAAATGACACATGGACTTCATGTGATTTTCCTTCTGGAAAAAAGGCCATTGGTAAGAAGTGGGTTTACTAGTTGAAATGCAAGCCGGATGGTGAGATCGATCACCATAAGGCTCGACTTGTTGCAAAGGGTTATGCACAACAAAAAGGTATAGATTATGAAGAGACTTTTGCTCCCACTTGTCGTATGACTACTGTGTGTTTTCTATGTGCATTGGCAGCTCATTTTGGTTGGGATGTACATCAATCAGACATTGTTACTGCTTTCTTGAATGGTGACATATTTGAGGAAGTTTATGTAACGCAGCCTCACGGTTTTTTCATAAAAGGACAAGAGGACAAAGTGTGTAGATGTAAGAAGGCTTTGTATGGGTTGAAGCAATCTCCTCGTGCTTGGTATGAGAAAGCTGGCACTCGTTTGGTCAAACAAGGCTTTTGTAACAGTCCAACAGTTAGCACATTGTATGTAAAGCGTGAGGGTGATGTACTTCTCATTGTGGTTCTTTATGTCGATGATTTTTTGATCACTAGACCAAATGAGAGATATATTGCTGAATTTAAAGCTGACTTGAATGCTACTTTCAAGATGAAAGATTTGGGGCTGTTGCATCATTACTTGGGTATACAGTTTAAACAATGTGATGGTGGTATTGCCTTGTGTCAAAAAAGTTACATAGAGACATTGCTATGTAAGTTTGGACTTGAGGATTGCAAACCTATTGCCACTCCCATGGAAATAGGTTTGAAGTTGAGTCTACAAGATGTTAGCGATCCTGTTGATGTCACTCTTTATCAAATTGCTTTTGGCTGCCTCATTTATGTATGCAGCACGAGGCCGGATATTCAGTTTGTATTCTCAAAGGTCAGCAGATTTATGCATAGCCCAGGGTCTAAGCATTGGCAGGCTGTCAAGAGGATTTTCCGCTACCTTAGTGGCACTTTACATCTTGGATTGTTTTATCTCAAGGGGGGATCATTGTCGCCAAACTTACATGCTTTTTCGGACTCAGATTAGGATGGTTGTTCTAACATGCAAGTGTCCACAGGTGGTTTTTGTTTCATTCTTGGCAGTTCATGTATATCATGGTTGAGAAAGAAGCAACCTACTGTGGCCACTTTAAGTTGTGAGGCTGAGTATAGGGCAGTTTTCACAGCTACGCTTGAGTGTGTATGGCTTAGACGCCTTATGGCTGATTTGGGTGTTGGAAAGGACACTGCCAACACTATCTACAGTGACAGTCAGAGCGCTTTGGAAGTTGCAAGGAACCCAGTTTTTCATGCTTGCACAAAGCACATTGAGGTGCATTACCACTATGTCAGGGAGAGGCTCCCAACAGGAGAGATCAGCTTGGCTTATGTGCCAACACAAAACAACCTTGCAGATCTTTTCTCAAAGGCATTGTCTCATGAGAAGCTTGAAGCTTTTCACAAAGCTTTGGGCTTACTCCCCTTTGAGGACTGATCATGTCCTCAGGGCCTAGCACTTCCCTTTACTCATGTCCCAGCTCTCATTCACTGCATCACTCCATTGGGGATTTGTTACCATATACATGTGGTAGTGATGCGTATGAACACAATAGAACCGCCAGGGCATTTTTTCCCTCTTTAGGAGGGTTTTTCCCTCGAGCATTTTATATACGCCCATCACTCTAGGGCTATCTATCTTTCCATTGCACACTAAGTAACACGCTCTCTATTGTGTTCCTTGAGTGTCCTTCCTATTCTCCAAGCTGTGTGCATTTCTCTGCAACCCTTATTCCAACATAAATGTACTCACACGATTGATAGTCCAAAAACAAAATTTTAGTCTTGAAGAAAGAGACACGGCATCAATTGCTCAATGTCAGAAAAAGAAGAAAACACGAAGAAAGAGATCACAAAAATCAGCGAAGTCAGACTCCAAATCAAAGATCAACATAGGGACTGGTGATGACCCCGTATATATGAACAACAATGAAGAGGATTTTGATTCAGGTGAAACCATGGAGACCAAAACAACCACTAGGAATGAAACCAACAAGGAAGATCATCGTGAGCCACAATGGCCAGGACCCAAAAAGAAGATAGGAAATTATCCAAACCCTATAGAGGAGATCGAGTGAGTCAAGTAATTAAGGAGTTTGGTTGAAGAGACCCAAAGGGATCTAGAGCCAGCACCTAGGAAGATCCAGATTACAAACACATTGTTTCCTAGGCAACAACAACATCACCAAGTCCATAGGCCCTTAGCCATAGCTAGTGTCATCCAAGAAGAAAGTGACCTAAAGTCCTGGGAAAGTGGGCGTACTCACTTCTTGTTGGAAAGAATGCTTACAGAGGGACTACCTAAACCTATGGAAGAAATGGAGATCCCATCTTCCCCATGTCAAGGGACTGAAGCCCAAAAGGTGCCGTTAAATATTGCCAAATTCATGGATTTCATGGCTTTAGAAGTTAGAACCACCATCATGTCCAAACTATATGGAGAACCTGAGCTATTCTTAGCTCTTTGAAATTTCCTCAATGGAGAACTGTAGGTCGGGCTACCACAATTTACGCACATGGATAGAGTTAGGGAGATGCTAATAGAGGAGGAAAACTTAGATCCACAACCCAACCTAGATGAGAAACCTATTGTAGAAATACTTGTTAACAAGTTGGGACAATACTTTGAGGGAGATGAATCCAATACAACCATACCAATCACTACCAATGGATTAACTGTGAAGGGAATCCTTGATGGTGGCGCTGGGGTTAGCATTGTGACTAAAAATTGCTGGGAAACTATGGGAAGACCTCACCTTGGAAACACAACCATAGTAGTAAAGATGGCCAATGGGTCTATTGTTAAACCTATTGGGATGCTAGAAGATCTCAAGATCAAGGTCTTTGGACATTAAATAAGAATGACTTTCATTGCTATGGATTTCTCCAAGCACACTATGGCATCTGAGATTATCTTAGGACGTGCTTTCATGAGGGAAGAAAAAATGGTGCATGATTGGTCTAAAAACCATGTCTACTTGCAGTTCCAAGATTCTGTCATTCGAGTGGATCTTGTAGCTAGTCGAGCACATCCTCTAGGAAATAGGTTTATAATCGATCATATATCTGACACCATAGTTCACTCAGCCCCATTATAATATTGTTACACGTGTAAAGCGGGCACTGATGTTGGGGAAGATTCTCCTTATATGGATGTACTACCTGGGATGACTGAGTCGGACAATGTGGATTGGGTCCACCTAGTAACAACCATAGACACCTGGGGAAATAAGGGGACTACCTCGGTAACACCTGAGGGGGATGAAATGCCACCACTTGTTCACTTAAATATGCTAGAAGCAATGCATATAGCTTCTGATTGACCTACAAGATGAAGGTCTGACGGGCATTGGAACCAGTAGCGTCTCACAAGACTATAGCCCACACAATTTGGGGTCAGAATCATCAAATTAAATTGAGGTTATGTATACAAAGGCTCAAAGAAAATCTATCAATGGAAGCAATGGAGTTTATGATGGTCCAACAATAGTTAAGAAAATAGAGTTAGCAGACTCAAGAGAAGAGTCCAAACCTATTTTCATTGCCCAAGATCTGACAGAGATTGAGGAGTGTGTACTTAAAGAACTTCTCAAGGAATTTAGGGATATATTTGCTTAGACATATCATGATATGAAAGGTGTTCCACCTTTCGAGGTGCAACACACAATCCCCGTGAATAGCATGGCTAAACCAATTCAGCAATGACCCTACCCAATGAATCCTAAATATGCAAAGATCGTTCAAGAAGGGATTGAAAAGCTTCTGAAATGCGAATTCATATACCCTATTTAGTACGCAGAATGGGTGTCTCCAATAGTGATTGTGCCAAAAAATAATGGGAAACTCAGAGTTTGTTTGGATCTCAAAAAGGTCAATGACACCACTAGAAGGGACCATTTTCCCTTGCTATATTCACAACATGTGCTTGAAAGAGTTGCAGGGAAGTAAGCTTATAGCTTTTTAGATGGGTACTCTGGCTACAATCAAATCACAATTGCACTAAAGGACCAAGCTAAAACAACCCTTATAACCGAATTTAGAGTGTTCGCATTTCGAGTTATGGCTTTTGGGTTAACCAAATGCCCCTGCTACCTTTCAAAGATTAATAAACACTGCTTTTAGAGAATATTTGAGGGAGTTTTGCAAAGCTTTCTTAGATGAAAATTGTGTTTATTCCTCTTGGAAAGAACATCTATCATGCTTAAAAAAAATGTTTGAGAAGTGCAGATTGTATTGCATCTCCTTAAAATTAAAATTAAAGCCATTGTTGAATTGCCACCACCTACAAACTATAAGGGAGTTCAAAGGTTCCTGGGCCATGTTGGTTATTACCGGCGGTTTATTTTAAACTTTGTCGAGATAGCTCGTCCATTGTAAAAACTTCTTATTGAGTTTCACTGGACCGCGGAGTGTGACCATGCTTATGAGTTATTGAAAAAGACCTTGACTAGCGCTCCTATTCTATGAGTGCCTGATTGGAATGTGATTTTCCATGCGATGCATATTGATGCATCGAACTTTGCTATTGGGTGTGTTCTAGCTCAACTAGGAGAACATAAACTAGACTACCCCATTAGCTTTGCAAGTTGTCAATTGAATGATGCTGAGAGAAACTACACCACAACATAGTGAGAAGGTTTAGCTATGATTTATGCAGTAAAGAAATTCTGCTACTACCTTCTTGCCAACAAGTTTATTTTCTGTGGATCATCAAGCTTTGTTGTATCTAGTAAATAAACCTTGTTCCACGGGAGGAATTACACGATGGTTTTTAATCTCCTTGAGTTTGATTTTACTGTTGTGGTGAGACCTGGTAAAAGACATGTCATGGCGGACTATTTGTCTCGCATACCCAATGGTGAAGCCCCTACTAGAGTCGATGATGAATTTTCCGATACTTCTCTATTCCTAGTCAAAACCATACCTCAATGGAGTGAGAAGATTGTGAACTTTCTAGTTAATGGTTTTCCATCCAAAGAGCTTCGTAACGACATAGCTCAAAAACTGTTAAAAGAATGTGAACCTTATTCTCTCATTGCAGGAACTCTCCACAGGCTAGGGAAGGATGATATTCTTAGACTTTGTGCCCGTGAGGATGAGTATTTATACATACTGCAAGAAGCCCACATGGGTATAGCCGGAGGACATTTCTCAGGGGAACTAGAGCGGTATTGCAATCAGGCTATTGGTGGCCTACCTTATTCAAGGATGCATCACTTTTTTGCAAAAGAATGTGATGAATACCAACTTTACAAGATCACACAACGAAAGGATAAGATGTCCTTACATCCTGTTAAAGTGAATCAATTTTTTGAAAAATGGGGTTTGGACTTTGTAGGCCCAATTAGTCCGGCAACTTGTAGCACTCAATCTCGATTTATTATCGTTGCCACTGACTATGTAACAAAGTGGGAGGAAGCCAAGGTGACACATAAGACTGATGCAAGGTCAACTGTCAAGTTTTTCTTTGAGAACATTATTACAATATATGGTTGTCCCTTTGAGATTGTGAGTGACAATGGCACTCATTTTATAAATTGAGTGATAAAAGAACTCATTACCACCTTCATGAGAGCTCACCATAAGTCCACACCTTGTTATCCACAAGAAAATGGCCAAGCTGAGAGTACCACAACAAGACCTTAATCTCTATCTTGACCAAGACGGTGGAAGCTCATCGTACAGATTGGGACTTAAAGCTTACATCAGCTCTATGGGATTATCGTACTTCTTACAAAGTGGCTATTAATTGTACACCATTCAAAATGGTATATGGACAAGAAGCAGTCATGGGAGTTTGTAATTCCTAATCTACATGTAGCTTCACAAGAAGGTTGGGATGGTAATCCTTTAGTTGAGAGTTTATATATCCTTGAGAGGTTAGATGAAGAAAGACAATTGGTTGTGCGAAATGCACTTGTGGAGAAAGATAGAAGGAAGAAATGGTTTGACCGTCATTTAAAGAACAACGATATCAATGTTGGTGATAAAGTCCTTGTAACATTTAATGGCCTAATAACTTATGTGTAGCGGAAATTAGCATGAACATAGTGGGCATTGCATTAGAATAGATTCCTAATGAGAATTACAAGAGTGCTTGGGTGGAGAGAGCAACAAAAAGCATAACACCTAGTTAGATAGCATCGACAATACTTTCAAAAGAGAGAGCAATTAAGCTATTGACAACAGTTGAGGACCGGATTTTCATGGAGCCGGTCCCCCCTCCAAAAGGCTTTGTATTATGGTTTCTCCCATCAAGAGAGACATTGTACAATACAATTCTTTGTGTTCCTTCAAGACTAGCTAGTGCAATGAAGATGGAAACATCATGCACTAAGCAAAACACTTAACAAACACAACTTGAATTATCCCCATTCTCAGACCCAAGACCTCACACACCTTCGAAGATGGTGAGAGCTAGCAGGGTATGAGAGTAGATTAAGAGGAAGAAGGAGTATCTTACGAGAAAGATGTACATCTCCTCACATAATCACTCATATGTAGCATAGCTTAGTTTGGTAATTAGCTTGGTAGAGGAGATGAGCATGCATTGAAGCTTGGATCTTGCTTGGATTTGCATCCACATGCCAAGAGAGTGTGGATGTAGGCTTCTATCTCACAAGCTTGGAGTAGGTGATGAGTTCTCCATTAAAGCTTGGGAAGAGATAGTCTTCTCTTTCTTCACACATGAGCTTGTGTGAGTGTGTGTGTGATAATGCCTTGAAAAAATCAGCCCCCTCTCTCTCTTGGGCAAGCCCTCTTGCTAATTGCTCTTGCTGAAGCCTCATTGGCCCTCCCCAAGTCAAGCCAATTACAATTAAGCAGAATAAGTGATAGCCTTCTGACATGTTTCCCCCTTTCCCCTTTTGTGAGAGCTTTAGGTAATTAAATAATTAAACTAAACTCTCATTGGACCCCTTTGCCTCCTAGCCAATACGAATCAGGCAAGCCATGGGGCTCCTGAATGCTCATTGGACCCCTTGGGAGACTGCCCAATAGTCTTCTAGGAGACTTAATTCTCATTGGTTTATTTTATTAAATGTTTTTAAATTAATTAAACTAGATTTACTCTAGCTTAATTCTCATTGGTCCACTTCAAGGGTCATCCAATAGAAATTGGGCACACCTTGTGGGCATCTGGCCTAGGGAGCTGACATGTGTCCCTCATTCCCTTTGTGTAAAGGGAGCCTGTGTGTGTGTGTGTGTGTGTGGCTTTCTCTCTCATCCCCTACCTTTAGGGCTCGCCCCCTCCCATGTAGGGATGTGCAAAGACTTTTAGGGCACACACAAAGCATCCAATTTTCCCTAGGGTTGACCTTTGGACACAACCTTTGAATTTCGGAACCTTAGCATTTTGGAAGTCTTAATGGGCTGAACCTTATGGTCTTTTTAGCCCATTGTTGCACATGGATCTTTTACAGATGGCCCCCCCTTTGCCCTATTTTCCCTCCTTTGGATCCCTACTGTGGCCGGTCTGCTAGCTTAACCAATATTCTAGCTTTTTCTCCCCTGGCACTTCCACACATTAAATGATCAGTTTAATATGAGAAAATCATTTAGGAGAATTAGATATTGATTATTATGACATTACCTCTCTCTTGAAATCATAGTCGGCCTCGACTATGGTGTAGAGAAGATAAAGCATATTCATGAGTCCTTTTCTTAGCGGGTAGAGGATCCCTATGTTACCCTACGACATCATTCCACAATGGATGACTTGTCCATTTGGCGCTTGAGAGCCTGAGGCTGCCGCAAGCATGTCTACACATTAGTCCTATCAGTCTTCCGTAGTAGAGTGACAAGCTCTACTTGGTGTTTGGGAGACGTCGTCTCCACAAACTTGATCTAAGCATGCATACTACTTCATTTTTGTGCACAAATAAAGAAAAAGAGAGTCTTATAAGACAAAAACTTTGTTCATTTTTAACATTTTGTACATTTGCTTACTCTTGGGAAGCATTGTAAGCATTGACAAGGTTTAGGTTATCCTTTAATTGTATGCCTTGCATCCATCTAGCATCTTCAAAAGGATAATTCTTAAACTTAATAAGATATCCTCGGATAGTCTTACTACCTCTTAATACCTTGTCTTCATGTCGGAGAATGGACTCGGGCTGCAACACCTCCTCTTGGTCCTCGATCTCCGGTGGGTCTTCAATAGTTGGTTCTTGAGGTGGCTCTCCTTTGTAAGGCTTTAATAGGCTCACATGGAAAGCATTGTGTATGAGCCAATGATTGGGCAACTTGAGTTGATAGGCCATCTCGTTGATTGGCCTAAGAATCTGGAAGGGACCATAGTACCTTTTTGCTAGTTTAGCATAGTACTTTTGGTGGCCCGTAGGATTATTGCCCATTGTGTGCCTGAATCGAGCCTTGGGAAACTTTAACAAGACCCAATTGTTTTCTTTAAAGGCTTGGGCTCTTCTGTGCTTGTCAGAAGTAGCCTTTTGCCTTTGCTGTGAGATAGAGATAGCATCCTTAATCTTTTGGAAAGATTCTTGTAGGTCTCGGCTATACTCATCTGCAGCGAAGATCTTCCCATGTACCTTAAGTAGCAAGGGACTTTTTGATCTTCCCTCAATTACCTCGAAAGGTGCTTTTCCCGTGGAAGTATGTACAGTGTTATTGTAAGCATACTCCACTAGGGGTAAGTACTTCTCCCATTGGGATCTTTGATCTACTTCCGTTACATAGGCTTTTAGTAGATCGAGAATGTTTAGGTTAGCTATTTCACTTTGGCCATCCGTTTGTGGATGATAGGACGAAGAGAAGTTTAGCCTTGTCCCTAAATTCTCAAAGAGACCCTTCCAGAAATTACTGGTCATTCTAGGATCTCTATCCTACACTTTGGACATTGGCAAGCCATGCTACTTGAAGATTTGTGAAATGAAGAGGGTTTCCATTTGATGGGCTTTGATAGTCTTTTTGACAGGTATAAAATGAGCTTGTTTACTAAACCTGTCTACTATCGTCCATATTCCTGTATTCCCATGGATAGACTTAGGAAATCCAAAGATAAAATCCATGGATATGCTCTCCCATGGTGAATTAGGGATTGGCAAGGGTTGAAGCAATCCAAGTTGCTTCCCTCTATCAAATTTTGTCTTTTGGCATACCACACATTTGGAAACATACTCTTGTATGTTCACTTTCATGGTAGGGCAATAGAAATATGTTTCAATTCCCTTTAAGGTAGACTAAATGCCTCTATGCCCCGCATAAGGTGGAGCATGAGATTCATACATTACTTTCTCACGTAGTGAGTTAGTGACCCATAGTCTATTGCCATAGAGAAGATAACCATCTTGTAAAGTGAATGGTTCTTCTTTCTTCCCTAATGCCAGGGCTGAAATCACATCTCTAAAGTCGGAATCAATAGCGTACTCATCTATCATTGAAGATAGATCATTGTGAGTTGCTATGGAAACCGCATTCACTCTCGGCCGTCTTGAGAGTGCATCGGCTACTTGATTGTGCTTGCCAGCAATGTGAGCAATATGAAAATGAAATTGCGAAAGGAAATTTGCGCACCTCATTTGTTTGTCGGAGAGCTTGGTCTGCGTCATGAAGTACTTAAGACTTTGGTGATCCATTCGCAGAATGAAAGGAGTCCCCAATAAATAGTGCTTCCATGAGTCTAAGGCATGTAGAACTGCAAGGAGTTCCTTTTCGTATATGCCTAGAGCTTGCTCAACAGGATCGAGACTTCGACTCTCATAGCCTATGGCGTGCCCTTCTTGGAGCAAAACAGCTCCAAGGCAATCACCACAAGCATCACATTGGACCTCAAATGGTTTTGAGAGATCCGGTAATGTAAGCACAGGTTGAGAGATAAGCTTTTCTTTAAGCTTTTCGAAAGCATTGTTTTCCTTAGCAGACCATGTATACCTAACGCTTTTCTTTGTTAGGTCATGTAATGTTCCCGCAATTTGTGAGAACTTTTCTATGAAGCGTCTATAGTATGCACACATACCTATAAAGCTTCTTAGTTCATGAAGATTCCTTGGTTTAGGCCATCCTTTTATTACCTCTAACTTGGATGGATCCATTTGGATGCCATCTTGAGAGATAATGTGACCTAAATACTGAATCTCTTGCAAGAAAAATTCACTTTTCTTTCGATTAACATAAAGTTTATTCTCTCTCAAAACTTGAAATATTACCTGGAGATGTTGCTTGTGTTCCTCCAATGAATTAGAGTAGATGATAATATCATCAAAGAACACTCCAGTGAAGGTTCGATGAGGCCTGAGCAGCTTCTCCATCAAGCGATTGAATGTGGCTGGTGCATTGGTCAAGCCAAAAGGCATGACAACGTATTCGTAAAGACCAAATGTAGTACGAAATGCGGTCTTTACAATGTCTTGATCAACTATCCTTATTTGATGATAGCCACTTTTTAGGTCAAACCTACTGAAGTAGGTCGATCCTTGTAGCTTATCAAATAGGTCTTCTACCCGTGGAACGAGAAACCTATTCTTGATATTTATCCTATTTAGTGCTCTATAGTCGACACACATACGATATGTGCCGTCTTTCTTTTGCACTAATAGCACAGGTGAGCAAAATGGAGATGAGCTTGGCCTAACCATACCCTTCTCAACTAACTCATGCACTTGTCGCATAATCTCCTCTTGTTGAGCTTGAGAAACTCTATAAGGAGGTTTATTAGGCGGTGAACTTCCTGGAAGAAGTTCAATTGCATGGTCATCATTACCTCGTTTAGGAGGTAGCTTACAAGGGATGTCTTCAATAAAAACATCTTGAAACCCCTTGAGAAAATTGGATAACTCTAATTCCTTTTGGTTGCTTTTATTTTCTTTTGCTAAAGCATTAGGTTCATTTTGAGAGTCTTTAACAAAAATCATGTACACGGAAATAGAGCTCTTTATTGACTTGTTGAAAGCTGGTGTATGTACAATTGGGATGGTGTTACCCATTTCCTTAGCATCTATATACATGTCTTTTTCCCTGAACTTAAAGGAGATTCTCCTTTCAGGAAATTTAACATCGGCAGCCAGGCGGTCAAACCATGGTGCCCCTAGGATTACATCCTCATGCTTGAGAGGAGAGATAAAGAAGTCCTCTTTGTCCACATAGCCTTGGACATGAAGCCTCAATTTTCCGATTAAGGGAGTGACTGAAGCTTCTTGCCCCTTGAAGGCACTGTCTGCGGGTAGGACATCTCCCATCTCGTAGGATTGTATTCCTAGCTTGGTGGCCAACTCTATAGATATAAAATTGTGAGTAGAACCAGGGTCAAAGAGAATAAAAGCATCATGTTCTCTTACCTTTCCCCGAGAATGGCATAGAGGAGATCCTTTGTGGTGAGTTTGGTGAGTCTCCTCCTCTTGGATTTCAACCAAGGAAGCTCTAGGAGGATCTTGGCGGTTGTTCTTTTGGGGACAAGCGCGGTACGCATGCCCTTGTTCGCCGCACTTGAAACACCGATTATCCTTACGATAACGCTCAAGCTCTTCAGGAGAGAGTTTATTCTTACCTTTGTAAACTCCCTTCTCTTTAGCTTTGTTGGAGTTGCCCTTAGGAGACTTTTGGACATTGTCCTTCCCCTTAGGCTCATTGGAACCCTTATTTTCCGGGGGCTTATTATTTCTTTTTGCCCCCGTTTGGAAATTGATTCGAGAGTGGACCATAGTGTGGTGTATTACCGCCGATATGGTACGTGGTCTTTGGGAGTTGACATACTCTGCCATTTCTTCGGTTAAGCCCGCACAAAATTGTTGCTTTTGCTCTCCAAAATCCAACTTTTTGAAGACAGTGGCTTTGAGTTGTAAGTACCAAAACTTGTCTACATATTTGTGGATGGATTCATTGGGAGAGAGCTTTAAGCTTCTCCATTCGGTGAGTACTTTGCCTTTGGCATCGGTGGCCAAAAACTGCTTCATAATGGAAGCTCTTAAAGCCTTCCATGTTCGTGGAGCTTCACCGTTGGCTCGTAGGCTAGACCACCATTGTCTGGCGGACTTTTGAAAGTGCATAGCTACATAGCATAGCTTAGAGGACTCCGTGAAGCCCTCATCTCCAAACGCCGCATCGAATTGTTGGATAAAGGCCAAGACTTTGTCCGTAGCACCAAAGGTACCATCATAGGTAAGGAAAGAGATGCTCTTCCCTCCCTCTTTGAATTTCTTCAACTTGGACGACCTCTTCCATGCGGCATAGGATTTCCTATGGCCTCTTCTTTTTGATGGTTCAAAGGTTGCACCATCACTTTCTTCAGAAGGTGAAGAATTTGAAGAAGGTGGAGAAGAGGGTGACCTCTTTCTCGCCTTTTTCTTGTCTTGATCTTTGTCGTCTTCACCATAGATTTCATAAGAGGAAGAGGATGAAGAAGATGGAGAAGAGGGTGTCCTCTTTCTCGCCTTTTTCTTCTCTTGCTTTTTATCATCCCTCTTTGAATTATGGCGTGGATAAGAGTGTGATGGTCTTCTCCGCTTTGATGGTGATGGAGAGCGTTTAGCCCGCCGTCTTCGTGGAGCCATCTCCGCCGAGGTGGCGGGAGACTCGCTTCTTTATCGTTCCTTCGGTGGAGGCTCTTGAGTTCTCCTTTGGGAAGGAGATGCATCATCAAGAAGTAAATTCTTGAGCCCTTCATATGGATTCTCTTCTTCTTCCCGAATCGGAGAGAGACCTCTTTTGGTAGTCTCACAAGGAGGCTTCCTAGGTGTTCTCTCATCATGGTGATGAGCTTGGAGGATCCCGTGAGCACGGAGCTGCCGCTGCACTTCACTTTGGAGAGATGGATTGCCCATGGCTTGTTGAAGCCTAGAAACAAGATAGTTACCAAGCATTGAAGCATCATTAGTAGCTTGTTCATGAGCAAAATCAAATTTATCAACATTAATTTCACTCTCTTTACTATTGTCAGCCATTCTAACAACTTTTAGGTGTACTTTGGCACTTCAAGCCCTAGTTGCTACTCCTCTTTACCCCTTTAAGAAAAGCACTCAAGCTACTCTACCTGCGGCTCGAATACCATTAATTGCAAGGAATAGAAGAGAGGGTCTTTCGACACCAAAACAGCACCGGTTCCTGTCAAGCTTCTAATAGATCAATAATGGTTAAGTCGTAGGCAAGCCCCGTAGGAATCCACTATTAGGACCATAGCTCTTGACGTTGATGCCCCATTAACTGCACAAAGGCAGGCGCACTGCAAGGCTTAAAAATCCCTATTCTACTTACTCACAGGCAATTAATAATACCAACCATTTGTAGCTAGCTTGAGGAACTCCCTTCTTGAGCAAGAAAAGAGAAACCTTGTGCTCTGATACCAATGTAACATTTAATGGCCTAATAACTTATGTGTAGCGGAAATTAGCAGTAACATAGTGGGCATTGCATTAGAATAGATTCCTAATGAGAATTACAAGAGTGCTTGGGTGGAGAGAGCAACAAAAAGCATAACACCTAGTTAGATAGCATCGACAATACTTTCAAAAGAGAGAGCAATTAAGCTATTGACAACAGTTGAGGACCGGATTTTCATGGAGCCGGTCCCCCCTCCAAAAGGCTTTGTATTATGGTTTCTCCCATCAAGAGAGACATTGTACAATACAATTCTTTGTGTTCCTTCAAGACTAGCTAGTGCAATGAAGATGGAAACTTCATGCACTAAGCAAAACACTTAACAAACACAACTTGAATTATCCCCGTTCTTAGACCCAAGACCTCACACACCTTCGAAGATGGTGAGAGCTAGCAGGGTATGAGAGTAGATTAAGAGGAAGAAGGAGTATCTTACGAGAAAGATGTACATCTCCTCACATAATCACTCATATGTAGCATAGCTTAGCTTAGTAATTAGCTTGGTAGAGGAGATGAGCATGCATTGAAGCTTGGCTCTTGGTTGGATTTGCATCCACATGCCAAGAGAGTGTGGATGTAGGCTTCTATCTCACAAGCTTGGAGTAGGTGATGAGTTCTCCATTAAAGCTTGGGAAGAGATAGTCTTCTCTTTCTTCACACATGAGCTTGTGTGAGTGTGTGTGCGTGATAATTCCTTGCAAAAATCAGCCCCCTCTCTGTCTTGGGCGAGCCCTCTTTCTAATTGCTCTTGCTGAAGCCTCATTGGCCCTCCCCAAGTCAAGCCAATTACAATTAAACAGCATAAGTGATAGACTTCTGACATATGTCCCCCTTTCCCCTTTTGTGAGAGCTTTAGGTAATTAAATAATTAAACTAAACTCTCATTGGACCCCTTTGCCTCCTGGCCAATAGGAATCAGGCAAGCCATGGGGCTCCTGAATGCTCATTGGACCCCTTGGGAGACTTCCCAATAGTCTTCTAGGAGACTTAATTCTCATTGGTTTCTTTTATTAAATGTTTTTAAATTAATTAAACTAGATTTACTCTAGCTTAATTATCATTGGTCCACTTCAAGGGTCATCCAATAGAAATTGGGCACACCTTGTGGGCATCTGGCCTAGGCAGCTGACATGTGTCCCTCATTCCCTTTGTGTAAAGGGAGCCTGTGTGTGTGTGTGTGTGTGTGTGTGTGGATTTCTCTCTCATCCCCTACCTTTAGGGCTCGCCCCCTCCCATGTAGGGATGTGCAAAGACTTTTAGGGCACACACAATGCATCCAATTTTCCCTAGGGTTGACCTTTGGACACAACCTTTGAATTTCGGAACCTTAGCATTTTGGAAGTCTTAATGGGCTGAACCTTAGGGTCTTTTTAGCCCATTTTTGCACATGGATCTTTTGCAGATGGCCCCCCCTTTGTATCCCTATTTTCCCTCCTTTGGATCCCTACTGTGGCCGGTCTGCTAGCTTAACCAATATTCTAGCTTTTTCTCCCCTGGCACTTCCACACATTAAATGATCAGTTTAATATGAGAAAATCATTTAGGAGAATTAGATATTGTTTATTATGACACTCCTTATGTATGGAGTGCGTAACAAAAAGAAAAAGTTGAAATATGAAGGACAAGGACCATATGAGTATGTGAAATCACCCCACAAGGTACCATTCGTGTGGAGACTCTTGATGGAGTTGAAACCATTGGATTCCTCAATGGAAGTAAATTTCAAATATACTATGATCCTCTAAGCCAAGAGGAACTACGTGCCATCTATCAAAAAAGACAACGAAGACACAAACAAAATCAAAGAAGTTACAAGCTCAAACTGAGACTAAAGAGCGACAACAACGCATAAGACGCCAACAAGAGGTCAACCTTGGAGTTACACATGCATTCCACGTTGAAACGGAGGTTGATTGGTTGGACTCTGACACACCTCTACGATACCCTATTGAGCTAAATAGCACCTATGGAAAAGTGATATATAACACCTTATTGGACACGGGTGCTAAGTATAATTTTCTATCCTACTAGGGTGTGGTGCCAGTTGGGAAAGACACCCCTATTTGAGAGTATTATCCAAGTCAAGGGTGTTAACAAGAAAAAAACTACGGTTTTTGAAATCTGCCACACTTCTGTCATTTATGACAATGGGGTTGTAGCTCAAGACTTTTTGGTGATGCTTGCTAGAGCTATGGAGGACATCATAAATGTTGGACGCACATGGATGTTGGCAACCAAATGCACTATTGATTGGGGTACTGGTAGTGTCATGATGCGACCAATGACTCTTACCCCTATCATTGAAGCAAAGTCACCTACGTTGCAGACTCTAGCGAAGTTGCAGGATAGCCAAAATTCACAAACCAAAGTGGTCAACTCATCCTTGTCGGCTGCCCATGAACCTAGCACTTCAACACTTGTAGTTGCAGCAAGCAGTAATATTGCAAGTACTCAACCTGCACGACCTAAGAGTACATATCCATGGGTCCCCAAGGCCTTACTTCCAAATGCCTCAACCCTTCCATCCATTTTAAGAAAAATTTCTCATGGAAAACCAAGAGCGCGCTCTAGGAGAGTCAAGACCAAATCATGATGGATTCCAAAACAACTATTAGAGCCCAAGGCTACTATGATGGAAATTATCAGATTTGGGTACCTAAACGTAAAATGTTTCTTTCCCTATCACCTAAAAAACCATGTGAGTCAATCAGTGTAACTCCAAAGCCAATGGCAGATCGTGGAATGGGAAAGATCACAAAATGCTACACACCTATTCTAGAGCTAGTTTGGGTTCCAAGATAAAACTAAATTATTCCACCTAACTCAGGAAGGGGGGGGGAGTCCCATGAAGCTTCTAGCTTCTCATATAATGCCTACATAGAGGTAAAAGCTTCTCCATAGCCTCCACCTACAATAGTGAACCTCCATGAAGCTACAAAGGAATCCACACCTTCCAGTGTTCAAGAATCACCTGATGAACCACTTCAAGTTTGATCCTGGGAGAGTACCTTACCACCCGTGCAACTCGATGAGACACCTAAGGTAATAGAAAACTAATGGAAAAAATACTCACCTATTACCAACTGGAACAATTGGTTTCAAAGAGTGATGAGCACATTTCAAACAGTATGACCTACCCAAGGAAGGGGGGAGTCGTCACTTACGAAAATATTTTGGATCCCCATCCTCTTAAATTTTCTTTCTTGACATCTGAACTCTGCAATTGAGGGAATGTATATACATAGCCTTATACTAGTTATAGCAAACAAACAAAAAAAGATAACAAATAGTAAAAGAGCAAGAGCCCTATAAGATCCTACACATAAGTCCAAATTCACCATGTCACATCGAGCATCACAAGAAAAAAACTCTTAAGTTTTAAAGACCTTTAACCAAATCTATCTGTATTCTCAGAGATGGCTAGTTTAACAGAGGTATGTGCTTCTACTTTTTATGAAAGGTATCCTATTTATTTTTCTCAAGTGTTTCACTTCTGCTACCCTGTACTTTCTTGCGAATGGGATTTGGTAGGTAGGCTAGCTCATGTGAGAGGAATTTTGAGGAGTTAGAATGGCTGATACGTCTCTTGACCACGCCTGATCCATACTTAGTAGAGAGAATGTCTCCCATTGCACAAGCCTACCCTTTTGACCAAGATAACTATAGGCATCTAGTGACCTTCTTAGTAAAAATTGGTGCCCCTAATGATGAAGACAATTTACATGATTACACGGATGGCACATATGGTCTCACCGATGATGACTTTGTTTTTCTCGACGACGAGCATAGGGGTTTAGCCTTAGGGTTTCCCCCCAATCTCTACAATATCCTATTCCCTTGACTCTCTAGGGAGAGTGCAAATAATTAGGTTAGGGATCCTTATGTTTTTTAACTGTGTTCAATAAGGGTTGGTACCTTTTCCCACTGATGTGCCTCTGGAAGGTGGATGTTTAGTGGTGACTATTGTGCAATTTGTGACTACATAAGGATGCCTTCAAAGGACAATGACAATGGATGTTTACATGCTGCAACAGATGTTCTCCATTATATCAGGTGTACTACTTCCTTTTATCTATGCTTTCCACAGTTACATGTGTGCATCTTGTCATTTAAGTTTCTACCAATGCATAAAATTTATGAAGTTATGACATTGCCAATTTAGATGCTATAATTTTTTCAAACTTCTAGTACCTTGTTAATCTCTTTGAGTTTGTTCTATTAGTTGGATTTAAGTAGGTATTAGGACCTTAGGCTAAAGTAGGCCACTTAATTGCTGACTTTAATTACTAAATAGTCTATTAATTATTGTAACTTTAGTAATTTTTTAGGCTATGAGGATATAGTTCTCTCTAGCTTATATGTGGAAGTCCATGTGTTAAGTTAGTATTTGAGACCTCGAGTCTCCCAACTACTGGTATTTGAAACCTCGAGTCCCCCAGTAACTTGTAGCAACTATGACAACAACAAAAAAAGAAAAAAACAAAGAGAAAAGAGAAAGCAAATAGCACAAACTTCCTTGTATTTTATGTTGATCACACTTAAGTGGTATAAGTGAAAAGATCACTAGTCTTTAGACCCCAACGAGCATTCCTAGGGTTAACTACTCTTTAGTCGATATTTTTTAATTAACATTGGACAATCTAGTACTTACTTTAGCCCTAGCTCTTGTGTACTTCTTTTAGAGTCAACCTAATAGACCTTAACTCAATTGCATTTCATTCAAGTACTATGCTTGTTCTAGTTGGCAATGTTACAATTCATGAATTTTTGTTTGCATTTTCTAGAACATCATGTATGCATCTCACTTATTGCATGCTTACACATGCTGCCTTTGAGCTTTCATAATGTTGTTTTTCTTCTGACACAGGTACTCCTATCGTGGATCCCGGTGCTACACTGTTATATTCCGAGGATGGAATCTACATTAAGAAGGGGGGCATGTTAACCACCAACGTCCACTCTAGTAGTCATGGGTTGGGCTTGTCAGTCCAATAGAAAAAGGATAAGAGTGATCGCCAATGAGAGGTGCACTCTAACTGGAACATTCAAGGGTTAGTCGGCTAAGCATGGGTGCCCAAGTGTGAATGGGCACGCTCATATAAAAGTCGCCTAAACCCAAAAATAGCTCATTCTCTCATTTGTGCAATTGAAGAGTGCTCTTGCTCCATCTCCATCTTCTTCTTCTTCTCCTTGTGCGTATGTGTATACGAGAGAGAGAGAGAGAGAGAGAGAGAGAGCATGTTACAAAGGCATGACGGCAAAGGAGGCGATCGAGCGCGGCACGGTAGTAGATCCCTCTTCTTCGCGATGAGGAATCCTCCACAAAGTCGAGCGTAGGGCGGTGAGTGACATACCCTTGCTCTCATGAGCTTGCTAGATTTGTCTGGTTGTGTGCTTGCAGCCATTTGTGGCTAGTACACAGTGTACGGCAAGTCCCTTGCATTGACACGTGCCGCAAAAGCCCACAAAGCTTAAAGGCACAATTGGAAAATCTTGCCTTTAGATACTTTGCTACTACTAGAGTAGCTGTTTTAACCTTAGCCATACCTACCTAATTGATAGATTCATCCATAAGCCCAAAACTTTGCTTGATTAATTTCATCAGAGTGCAATTTATTCGTCCTTAATGGCACTGTAGCATTTCATAAATCTTTGCAATTACTCATGTCCTCATGTACTTTAGATTTCCCTCATGCCTTATTGCCATATAGTTCCGCTTGCATACTCTCACGGGTCAATTTGTTGTGCATACAATATATCTCAAATGCTCTACCACCTTGACGAACGAACTTCACCTTACTAGATTTCCAAAAAGGAATCTACATCAGTAAGGGGGGCATGTTAACCCATGATGTCACCATTATTCTTTAGTGCATATGTTTATTCATGGGCCGGGCTTGTCGGTCCAGAGGTTTATAGTAAAATGCTGGTGATCGCGATGAAAGAAGCACCAGACCCATTTAGCACTCACTAACAAAATATAAACATCTGTATGTGAAAATGACGGCAAGCCCTAGATAGGGCTGTAAACTAGGGTTTTCAAGCATTCTCAACGTGCAAACTTTGCTCTTGCTTCACCTCTTCTTGCTTGTCACAGAGAGAGAGAGAGAGAGAGAGAGAGAGAGCACGACCAAGCATCGGCAAGCATGGAAACACGAAGAAGAACAAGCATTGGTGTGACAGCTTCTTCGTCTCTGCGTGCACACAGAGTCCCTTGACGATAGCAATGTAGGAGGTGACACACCATCCTATACACATAGAGCTTGTTTGCATTTTTCAGGTTGTGTGCTCATAGCCTTGCGGCTCGCACACGGTGCATAGCAAGTACCTAGTAGTAGACATAGGGCATTTGTGATTATGTGTCTAGAATAGAAAATCTAACTTTGTAATAAGACACAACAAAATTGACATGTGATTGTAGGCACTTTTTGAAACAGATTCAACCATAATACTCTGATATCTCAATTGGTGAGGCACTTGAATAGCATCCTCAATGATAGGGATACACATCACACATATATTCTCTCTCTCTCTCTCACTCTCTCTCTCTCTCTCTCACACACACACACACACACACAAATAAAAACAAGGTATTTGTGAAGGTTCACTTTAGCATTCTAAAACAAGGTGAAGGGTCACGTTGACATTCTCAAACAATTTAATAAGATGGATCTATATGAGACTTTTAAATGAAAAGATTGTTTACAAACTAATTATTTTAAAAAAATAATTCAATACTTCACATCAAATGTAGACTCAACTCCTTTCTTAGTTCAGGTTTATTTTAAAAACCCAATGATAAATTTAAAAAATTGAAAAAGTCAAGTAATTTAGGCCATGAAATTAAGATACTTTAAACACTAAAAAAGATTTCATTGTTTCACACGAAAAGGTAGTTTCAATACCCTTCGCTTCGCTTTTGCTATCGCACGTACGGCCAAAGCCCACAAACCTCGCACTGCTGCAAGTCCATAGGAGTAGAGCCGCCAAGATTTGCCTTCACACCGCCTCATCAGGTCGGTTGTGCTCAAGGGAAACCTGATTACACTGCAAAAAGATAGAAATAGAGGCAACCCAGTCCCTCATCACTCTTGGACACACACACACACACACACACACACAGAAAGAGAGAGAGAGAGAGAGAGAGAGAGAGAGAGAGAGAGTGGACGTCCCAAGGAGCTAGCATTGCCGTATAGTGTTGCGATGCAGGGCTCCTTCGTTGTCTTGATGCACTCCAAGCCCTTGAGCTCCTTCAACGTCATCCGTCGCACAACCTGACAAAGTGCTTCAATTTCAGCGAAGCCTTCAATCTCAGCGGACTGCACTCTGGCATGCCACTCAAAGCTTCACAGTCATCGACCCACCAAAGCTGTAGGAGCATTTGCTGAGATTCCTATTAATCAACCCCAAACCCAAAATTGACACGGCCTACTGGATACTTTAGATAGATTTTAATTTGATTACTTAAGATCCTATCCTAGTTTAATTTCTATTCCCAAAAAAATCCATTCGTCCCTAAATGATGCCATTTTTATTTCATTTCAAAAACATTGAGTCTAGAAGGAAGGGCCTCAGGGCCATTTAAGTGTTAATTATCCTACATGAGAAGAATGGCTAAGGGCTATTTGTCTTGGTCATGTCATCACAAGCTCTTTTTTTTTAAGTCTTTGAGCCTTAAACGAATGATCTAAATACTATTCTTTTAGATTTTGACCTTGATAGAGAAGAGATAGAGGAAGATAATTAAATATCTTTTAAAAGAAAAGTGGCACTCAATCACCTACAAATGGTATTTTGGTCAAAATTTTAAAATTTAGAAGAATTTTCAAACTTTTGTCTACGTTTTAAAGCAAAATAAATAAAATAAATATTTTGGTTAAAATTTTAAAATTTAGAAAAATTTTCAAACTTTTTGTATATGTTTTAATCTTAATAATTAAGATTCCATAGCCAAAAATGAAATTGTTTGCACAATCAGCAATGGCCATACATTCATTCTTATATTTTGGATCCGTGATAAGATTAATGATTGTTGCTACTATCTTCTGTCATGAGATTCATGCATCAATAGCGAGAGAATTTCCCTCAATTACATGCTCTTAGGAAAACACATACAAATTTTATTCAAGAATCCAAAAGCTAACAATATAAAGATAAAATTATGATCATCATTGTAATTGTATTAAAGTTGACTTTGATTCTACACGGTGGACTGGTGAGGTTGTGAAAAAAGACAATATCTTCCATCACCTGGGGGTGCCCGTAGGAGAAGGTATTACTCACAAGACTGCTTTTGACTGAGTCCAAGAAAAATTTAAAAAGAAAATGAAGCGGTGGGAATTCATCCTGATTCCTTTCCACTATAGAGCTACAATAATCAATACTCTCTTTATCCCGTATATAAGTTTCACCTCACCTCTTCTTCAACTATGTCCAAAAAATTGGAATTCCTTTCTGGTACCAATCAAGGAGTTTTTGTGGAGAAACAAGCTGACTGCTAAAAAACCATGGCATAAGGTGATGGGCTAGATCGTGAAACCTAAAGCTCAAGGAGGATTGGGCATCCTTAACCCGGTCACTCACGACCTGGCTTTCTATGAAATTTTTTCTGCATCCTTGCCAGAGCAGATGAGATTTGGGATGGCATGGCTAGGGAAATGGTAATGGATGCCCGAATGAGGTCTAAAGTCAACTCTTGGTCAAATCTCAACTTCCAAAATAGACATTTATTCCCTGCTCCGGTGTGAAGGTGCAAGTTGGTGGTTTTACTGGAAAGTTTATCGAAAAATTCCATAGAGCCACCGAGGCTCTCAAGTGAAAGGAAGAGATGAGGTACTGCAAAGGCACGACAAGTCACCAGTCTCATTAGGGCCCCATAGTGGATGGCCTGGGCCTTAATGATCATTGGATTGAGATAGCCACAAATCTTAACATGCTCTAGGCAAGGAGAAGTATCCTGGTTTGCTGGGACGAACTGACTATGGAGTTCTTTAGAGAATTATGGGATGATCTTAATGTCCCTCTCACGAGTATGGCTAACCAAGCCTTTCTCGAATGGACTTTGGATTCTAGCATTAAGAGAGGGCTCATAAAACCTATCCCAAAGATATTATGCTATTCTCAATTGAAGGATTGGTGCCCCATCTCTATGATTTCTGTGGCATATAAAATCATTGCCAAACTTTTCACTCTTAGGATCTCCCCTCTGCGTGATAAAGCCATCTTCCCCCATCAACATGGATTTATAAAAGGTAGGTCTACATATGAAAACATTTTAGAAGCAAAGATTGGAATATAGTATGCTTTTCTCACTAAGCAGGAGCGCATTCTACTGCAACTAGACAAGGCCTATGATAGGATTATGTGGTCATTCATAGTAGATGTCATGAAATCATTGGGCTTTGGGTCTTAGCTATGTCGATTGGTCCATACTCTTATGAGATGGTAGTCACTCTGAGCTTCTACTCAATGATAGGATTGTGGGATCTTTCGCAATCGAAAAAATCAATCAAACAAGGATGCCTTATTGCCCCCTTGTTGTTTGCCATTGTCTTGCACCCGCTAATTACTATGCTCAAAGATTGTGCTGCAAGCGAGGAGATACAAAAATTGACCATGCCACAACAACGAACCCATGTGGCGAGGTTATTCATGGATGACTCACTCCTCTTCTAAAAATCTTTCCCCAAAGTCATCCAAAAGGCTCTTGAGGTTGTGCAAACTTTTTTTGTGGCGAGGTTATTCATGGATGACTCACTCCTCTTCTAAAAATCTTTCCCCAAAGTCATCCAAAAGGCTCTTGAGGTTGTGCAAACTTTTTTTGTTGCCTCAAGGTCGAAGTGCAATACTGAAAAATCAAGGCCGATCTCTCTATAGGAGAACAACTCATTCGCCCCATCTCTTTGGACAAGAGAGATTGTCTTGAAAGGTAGGACTTTTTGACATCTGGGAGGTGGTCTTAACCCACAGACAAAGATTGCAGTGGGTCTAAGAAAAGGTCAATAGCAAGATCAGAAGCTGGGAATATGTCCTTCTGTCATTCCCTAGCCGGGTCAAAGTGATCAACTCCTTCATGATCCCTTACATTGCCTTTACTAGCCCGCTCCTCAAAATAGCCAAATGTAGCTGGAAAGAGTTCTTGAAACCCATTAAAGTTTGTATGAAAAACAATAACACAAAAGCCTCTACACCTTGGCAGTGGGCAAAATGAGACGTAGTGGCTAGACCAGTGGAGCAAGGTGTTGTAGGATCCTCAACCTTGTTGCCCATGCGGAAGCCCTTTGTGCCAGATTTGTGGTCTCGATTGGAAAACAAGACCAGGCATGGGCTATTATGACCTACAATATGATGGACCACGCAAAGCTCTACTCTGAAGGAGGGTAATGGAAAGGGGATGGTGGAAAGGGCTTGAGATTCATTACAAATTGCTTGCCCCTTAGTGGATGTACTTGAGATGGTTCTCAAGTGCAACATAGTGATGGATACTTTAGAGTGGGAGGAGTTAACTAGATACTTCCAAAACTCTCTAACATTTTGGTCCCCTTGGCTGTAGTTTTGGATTATGTTGTAACAGATCCATATTGATGGACTCCCACTTCATTGCAGATATATCTAATGATTGTAGCTTCCCAAGGTTCTTACCTCTTTCAGCTTTAATCTTCTTGCATATCAAACGCTTCATAACATACTCTAGGATATCTTTTTTCATCTTAGGCCAATAGAAATTTTGTTTAAGAGAATCAAACATTTTGTGATAGCCTGAGTGAGATGCAAGAGGGATTTCATGAAATTTCTTTAGAATTTAAATCCTTAAGCATGTAGGTATGCATAATCAATGCCTGAAGAATAATAATCCATCTTGAATAGAACAGTCTTCCAAGCGTCTTTCTTTCATTTTGAGCTTAGACCTCTTGCATTAAGGGACCAAATTGGTCATCATTTAGAAAGGTGCTTTAAAATTCTTCTGATAGGATGGAATGGACAAGTGAGATAGCAAGGGCCACTACCTGTCAGCCTAGAGCATCAACCGCTTGGTTTTCCCTGCATAGTCTAAAGTTGATCTCAAAAGTGAATTCTTGTCAAAATTCAACACATCCTCTTTATTGCATATTGAGATCTGGCTAGGTGAAAATCCACTTTATACTTTTGCGATTGGTGACAAGCTCAAGCATCTCACCTAAAAGATAGTGTTGCCACTTCTTGAGGGAATGAACCATAGATAGTGACTCAAGGTCATGGATGTAGTAATTCTTCTCATGGGTCCTGAGCCCGGGGGATTCACTCTATATGTAAAACGGGATGCCACTTGCAAGTGAAAACTTTGATAAAACCCCTATATACGGCTCATATTAGGAAATATGACCCCCCTTTCTATGCGTATACGACAATCCATGAAAAAAACTATCAAACCTCTATCTTACATATAGAATTTAGGTCTTACATGATCTAAATGAGTAAAACTAGTCAAAGAGCATGTAGCATAGTGACTAGAAACGTACTAAGGAGCCACTTCTATTGATAATTAGATGTACCATCAATGTGTCTTAGTTTGACTTTGAAACTATGTGCCCAATCAGCCTGCACTCTACCTACTTGTCCAATTTGGGTCGAATTTTGACCCATCTAAATTACTCAAAAACCATGGTTATAAAGTTTTGTTAGGTTCTTCGTGTAAATTTGCATCTATACAAACTCAATAAATGAACTATATACAAAGCAGTGTTAGTTCTTGCATGTATCTTTGTAGCTACTGACGCACAAGTTTGAGGGAAGAATCTTTTGGGAAGCTATGATTTTGAAACACAAAAACTTTCTCTCATGGTTCCCTTTTCTCACTCCCTCCCCATAAATATAATACCCCCTCCCTTATTTTTAAGCATGGGAGTGTTAACATATACATGTGGTAGTGATGTGTGTGAAAATACTAGGACCGTCGGGCATTTTTTCCCTCTTTAGGAGGGTTTTTCCCCCGTCCATTGTATATACGCCCATCACTCTAGGGCTATCTATCTTTCCATTGCACACTAAGTAATACACTCTTTATTATGTGACTTGAGCTTCCTTTGTCTTCTCCAAGCTGTGTGCGTTTCTCTGCAACCCTAGTTCCAACAATTGGTATCAGAGCAGGTTGCATCCTCCCGGGCTTAGTCGCCAACAGCTCCAACACAGGCCTGCTCATTTTCTCCAATTTCAGTGAGCTTTGGCAAGCATTCACAGGTCGACAAAATTTTTGGGAGAGCTTGTAGTGCTCAGTCTGCTTAGATTTTGGCCTCCATTTTCACTACAGACAGTACTGCACAGGCTATTTCATCATTTTGTGTAGAATTTTTGTTAGTGCTGTTTGTTGCATAATAGGTGCCTTACACTCTTCTACCATTTGTGCTATATACCACGTGTTGTTCTCGCTTCATTTCTCCTCTTTTTGGGTAGTTTTCACATCAGGTGCAACATTTACCATGGTTGACAACAACAAAGAATGTGTTCAAGATGTTTGCTGCTCATGATAGATGGGACAATTACCGTATGTGGGATTACATGATGCAACATGTTCTTGTGTCAAAGGGCATCTGAAATATTTTGCAGGGCATTGATGTATGTCCTAATTCTGAGGATGCGGGCGATGTTGAGGATGTTGCAGGTCTTGCTGCAAGAATTGTTGCTATTAGAGTTGTTTTTCCTATGATAGAACAATCTCGTTGGGATGTAAAGGATGCACAGGCTCACACATTGATTGTGTTGTCTATGAAGCCCACCATTGTTCCTCACATTTGTTCAACAAAATATGCAAAACAGGCTTGGGATATTTTGGCTGGTCTTTATGAAAGTCGCAATGAGGCTAAAATTGCTTTGTTGCGTAAAGAGATGGAGTCAAAGATTATGCATGAGGAAGATGATATGGACACTTTCCTTGCTAGTGTCAAGGATATCAGTGAGCAACTTATTTATGTCTTACTAGATTCTTACCAAACATTTGCTAGTACTTGGAGACTTATGACCCAAGGAAATCCTGAAGTTGTCAAGTTTGATGCATTATGCACAATACTATTGCAAGAGTCACTTTCCAAAAAAAATAGGACTAGGCAGCGTGCAGTTGAACATGCGTTTATTTCTTCTCAAAGAAAGGGTGGTAACAACAATGCAGCCACTTCTTATGGTTCTGCTACGAGTGGCAAAAGTTTTGTTCCTAATGCTTCTATTGAAATCAATTCGTCTGGAAATTCTGGTGATAAGGGAAAAAAGAAGATGCGTTGCCATTATTGTAAAGCTAATGATCACTTGATCAAGTAGTGTCCTAAGTTGAAGGCCAAAGAGGCTAAGAAGAAAGAGGGTGGTTCCACTGCAAATGCTGGTTCCACTACAAATATAGCCATTGTTGAGTCTTTCGTAAAAGGAGATTGTGATGTTGATGTTGATGTAGAATGGTCTTTTGAGTACACTTACAATCATGTTGTCCATGATGCATGCTTATCAGTTGCTACAGATTCACATGTGTGGTATTTTGACAGTGGTGCTACAAAGCACATTACCTCACAACGTGAATTTTTCACCTCTCTTGAGTCTGTCTCTCATGGGAATTCAATCACTTGTGCCAACAATGCCTCTTATCCGATTTAGAGAGTTTGAAAGATTGTGCTTACTGCTGCAAATGGAAGTTCCTTCACATTTGTTGATGCACTTCATGTACCTGGGATCAAGAAGAATCTCTTCTCTATATCTGCACTTGCTAGACTTGGACTTGTAGTCAAATTTGTGGACAACAGATGTACAGTTCATGATCTCAGTTTTCGTGATGAAATTGTTCCATCTGGTCTTTTGTGTCATGGGCTGTATAAGCTCACTTTGTATGACAAGTGTGGACAAAATTTTGCAAATGCTGCTGCAGATTCAAGGGCTATTTCAGATGCAAAACTTTGGCATGCACGTTTTGGTCCTTTGAATTTTTCTGGTTTACTGCATTTGCAGAAATCTGATATGGTTGCTTCCTTGCTGCCTCTTGAAGCACCTGTCAAACATGTTTGTGAAGGCTGTATTTTGGGTAAGATGCAGCGTTCGAAGTTTCCAAAGGATGGTTCAATTAGGGCCACATGCATGTTGTATCTTGTGCATAGTGATGCTTGTGGGCCCATGCAAACTCCGTCATTGGACAATTACCGTTACTTTGTGACTTTCATTGATGATTACTCCATGCATGCATGGGTATTTCCGCTTAAAGCGAAGTCCAAAGTTTTTATGTGCTTCAAACATTTTTTGGCTATGGCTGAAAATGTATCAAAATGTACTGTGGGCACCCTCTGTTCCGATCGAGGGGGGGAGTATATGTCTCATGAATTTAATGTAGTTTTGGCTAGTCGTGGGATAAAACACCAATGTATAGTGCCTTATACACCTCAGAAAAATGGTGTTGCTGAGAGGAAAAACAGGTCACTTACGGAAAAAAAGGTCACTTACGGAAATGGCCCGATGTATGGTCAAAAGTCAAGCTTTGCCGCATTGTTTTTGACTTGATGCCATCATGTGTGCCACTTATGTACTAAATAGGTGTCCTACAAAAGCTTTGTAGTCTATTACTCCATGTGAAGCATGGCATGATAGAAAACCTTCTATGGAGCACGTGCGTGCTTTTGGCTGTTTGGCATATGCTTTGGTGCCACAAACACAACGCAAAAAAATGGATGATAAGGCTGTTTGTTGGTTATGGTGCTGAAAACAAAGGTTACAGGTTGTATCATCGACAAACAAAGTGTATTTCAGTTTCACAAGATGTAGTGTTTGTGGAAGATTCTGTTCAACCCTTGCCGTCATGTACTAGAGACACTACTGTAAGCTCACAAGACATTTAAGACAGTTTGTTGCCTCTTATCAATGGTGGAAGTTCGAAAGTAAATTCCAATGAGACAAATATACAGCCTTTGGGGGTTTCATAAAATGTTATCGATCAGGCTATTATTGATGCATATGTACATGATGTACTTGATGAGAAAAGGGCTGAAAACGAGCAAGCTAGAAGTATGCCAAAATGGTTGGTGCATACATTGCGTGACAGTAAATTGGATGCACCTTTGTCTAGTCGTACTTGTCCAGGCTCTCGCCATGCATCTTATGCACCAGATTGTTATGCTTTGGCTGTGTCTAGCTTACATGATGTTGAGGAACCTCTGTCTTTTGATGAAGCAAAGAATTTAAAAAATTGGATAGCTGCCATGCAATCAGAATATGATGCACTTATAAAAAATGACACGTGGAGTTTATGTGATTTGCCTCCTGGCAAAAAGGCCATTGGTACAAAGTGGGTTTACAAGTTGAAACGCAAGCCAGATGGTGAGATCAATCGCCATAAGCTTGACTTGTTGCAAAGGGTTATGCACAGCAAAAAGGCATAGATTATGAAGAGACTTTTGCTCCCACTTGTCGTATGAGTACTGTGCGTTTTCTATGTGCATTGGCAGCTCATTTTGGTTGGGATGTACATCAATAAGACATTGTTATTGCTTTGGTCAAACAAGGCTTTCATAACAGTCCAAAGAAATCACATTGTATGTAAAGCGTGAGGGTGATGTTCTTCTCATTGTGGTTCTTTATGTTGATGATTTGCGGATCACTGGACCAAATGAGAGACATATTACTGAATTTAAGGTTGATTTCAATGCTACTTTCAAGATGAAAGATTTGGGGCTATTGCATCATTACTTGGGTATATAGTTTAAGCAGTGTGATGGTGGTATTGCCTTGTGTAAAAAAAGTTACATAGAGACATTACTATGTAAGGTTGGACTTGAGGATTGCAAACCTATTGCCACTCCCATGGAAACATGTTAAAGTTGAGTCTACATGATGTTGGTGATCCTGCTGATGTCACTCTTTACCAAACTATTGTTGGCTGCCTCATTTATGTATGCAACATGAGGCCAGATATTCAATTTGCAGTCTCACAGGTCAGCAGATTTATTCATAGCCCAGGGTCTAAGCATTGGCAGGGTGTCAAGAGGATTTTTTGCCACCTTAGTGGCACTTTACATCTTGGCTTGTTTTATCCTAAGGGGGAATCATTGTCGCCAAACTTACATGCTTTTTTGGACTCATATTGGGTTGGTTGTTTTGACACAAGAGTGTCCACAAGTGGTTTTTGTTTCATGCTTGGCAGTTCATGTATATCATAGTTGAGCAAGAAGCAACCTACTATGGCCACTTCTAGTTGTGAGGCTGAGTACAAGGCAGTCTTCACAACTATGATTGAGTGTGTTTGGCTCATACGCCTTATGGTTGATTTGGGTGTTGGACAGGACACTGCCAACACTATCTACGCTGACAGTCAAAGTGCATTGGCAATTGCGAGGAACCCAGTTTTTCATGCTCGCACAAAGCACATTGAGGTGCATTACCACTATGTCAGGGAGAGGCTCTCAGCAGGAGAAATTATCTTGGCTTATGTGCCAACACAGGACAACCTTGCACATCTTTTCACAAAGGCATTGTCTCGTGAGAAGCTTGAAGCTTTTTGCAAAGCTTTGGGCTTACTCCCCTTTGAGGATTGATCATGTCCTCAGGCATGGCACTTCCCTTTACTCATGTGTCGGCTCTTGTTCACTGCATCACTCCAGGGGGGATTTGTTACCATTTAGATGTGGTAGTGATGTGTGTGAACATACTAGGACCGTTGGGGCATTTTTTCCCTCTTTAGGAGGTTTTTTGCCCCGTGCATTGTATATACGCCATCACTCTAGGGCTATATATCTTTACATTGCACACTAAGTAATGCACTCTCTATTGTGTGCTTTGAGCTTCCTTCATCTTCTGCAAGCTGTGTGCATTTATCTGCAACCCTAATTCCAATAGGGAGATCAATTACTGGGGGCCTACCCCTAACTTATACTCTTATGTTACTTGTCAAAAAAACCCCTCCCGTGCACTTACGTGGTGCGGTAAGTTTTCCATGGTGAATCCCTCGGGGTCCTGAGCTGTTTGGATTCATAAGCTACGAGATGGCCTTATTGATGTAGGATCCCACCTATACCTTGTACGCAAGCATGTATTATCGTCTTAAAGGTTTTCTCAAAATTTGAAAGTTTCAAAAAAGGTTCACTAGCCAATATCTATTTTAATTTATTGAAGGCTGCATCTCTCTTATCATACGAGATAAAAGATTCCTCCTTCTTGGTGAGTTTAGTGAGAGGACCTGCGATTATATAGTTTTTAATAAATATTCTACACCATCATGTGAGGCCGATAAATCTGTGGACTTCTGAAACACTCTTGGATTGATCCAATGGCCTACTTGATCCGAGATTGATCTTGATGAAATATATGGTGTCACTAATTAAATCAAGTAGCTCATCTATGCAAGGTAAGAAATATGCACTCTTTCTAATTCCACGTTGGTAGTAGCCTGATCAAAGATCGATCTTGGTGAGATATTTGGCATCACTGAGTGGATCAAGTAGCTCATCTATGTGAGGTAAGAAATATTCTTGATGGTGCACTAATTAAAACCTTTAAAATCTATGCAAAGTCTCAACATCTCATCCTTCTTCTTTTAGAAGAGTATAGCAGCACTCCAAGGAGAGCCCATCGATTTGATTAAGCCTTATTCTAAAAGCTAAGTCAACTAGTTCTTCCATTCTATTCATTCAGGAGATGACATCTTGTAGAACACCCTTACTATTGTCTTGGTACCATGAATGAGCTCAATTTTGTGCACTAGTTTCTTAAGCAGGGAATATTTGTCAACTCCTTTGAAAAAATCCCTTGATATTAATTTAGCCCTTCAAGCTCTATCCTTCCCATTCTGTTTTTTGTTTATTGAGTTTTATAAAATAGATTGATAGTCCTTTCCTTAATCCTTTAACTAAAAATATTTTTTGAATCCCTAACTCGAAGATTTTTCTATGTATATAGCACTTACCTCAACTATCAGTACCATCACATGGTAAGAAGAATCAAGAAGCCTCTGTAGGTTTAACAAAAACTATTAAAACAAAAGGTTATTACATACATCGAATCCATTTGACCACCTTCAAGGGAGTTTTTCCTGCTTTGCCTTGTACTAAGATTTGTTTGCCCTATGAATCTATAAAAGAGATGGTCTCTTCGTTGCAATGGATGTTTGCTTTATTTTTGCTCAAGCAATCTTTCCCTACAATTCCTTCAAATAGACCAATCTTTAGCATTATAAATCTTTGTTGGATTGAGTGGCCTTCTAATTGAAAGGATATATCTACCATCTATCAAGATGATGGACCCGCTTCCTAGAGAAACTCGCAATTTATGGCCTGTGGGTTGAGAAGTGACTTGCAATTTCTTCATAGTGCTAGGTGATAAAAATAAATGTGACCTACCAGAATCAATAAGAAAGGAAAGGGGTTTACTCTCATTCTCTTCCTTGGTCTTGAGAACGGAGAAGTATTGATTCTGGCCAATGGGATCCAAGGAAGGATAGATATTGGCTTGTTCTTCTATCTCATCCTTTATTGAAATGAAGTTCACTATTGATGTTCTAGGTAGGTTGATGGTTGGCTTTTGACCATAAAAATTAGTTCTAGGAGTTTTAGATTTGGTCCTCTCATTCCATGGTTTTTAAATTGCCCCCCTTGATTCGGTTGAATCTAAAAGTTAACATGTGTGGCCAAAAGACTGGGACTATCTCCCTTTGGGCATTCAGCCTTCATATGGACAAATTATAGGCATTTGTAGCACTAAATTTGTCTCCCACTTTGACTGACTGGAAGAGCATCCACACAAACAAAATGCAATGGAGGTTAGGATTGGGCGATTGGTTTCTATACAAATGGCATTTTAGTTGCTCAATAGGGATGACCGGGGTAAGAAGAAATTTATTGCTTCATATTTGTTACAATACCTCCCTTAAAAATGCTTTTATACTTTGACTTGGCACGGATCAAAATATTTGCTAATGAGGTAGATCGCAGGGACTCTACATCAAAAGTCAAATCTTCTCCAAACCCAATGATGAAGCGACTTAGCTTTTGTTCCTCATTCATTAGAGGAGCATATCGTTAAAGTCGGACAAAATCTTCATAGGTAAGCTTTAACAGACTTGTTCTCCAACTTGTCAGGAAGAAACTCATTTCTCTTAGTGGTGCATTAGTCTAGGCAAAGATATTACTCCTTGAGATGATGCTTTAACTCATCCTGTGTTGGGTCATCTCTATTACTTGCACTACAAGAGATCACTTCATTATCAATGCCAAATTACCCATGTTGTTGGCGGACGTTGGTATATGCATTGCTGTATATACTGATTCCTATTTCGACAATATGGTACCGATGCCAAATTACCCACGTTGTTGGCGGACATTGGTACATGTATTTTTGTATATATTGATTCCTATTTTGACAATATGGTATCGATGCCAAATTACCCACGTTGTTGGCGGACGTTGGTATATGCATTGCTATATATATTGATTCCTATACTGACAATATGGTACCGATGCTGATATCAATGCCCTGGATTTTTATAAGCCATTTATTTTTGTCGATACATTTGTTGGTATCTGTGTGATATGTTGTAGTGTTGGCAAGATTGGCACTTGAGCTTCCACCATGATTTTGTTGGTCCTCCTAGCTTAGCTCTTCCCATTATCCCCTAAGCTATTCAATTGTAGTTGACATGAGTAAAGTAGTCATCCATTTGAATTATCTGTTCTTCTAGTTGAGTAGGCACACTATCGCTCACGCCTAGAAAAGGATATGGTTGCACAAATTTGAGTAGGGTCTTAAGATCCTTCTCACACCCAAAATCCTCTATAAGGGCTGCTACAAGAGAGATCTGATTTGGACTTGGCACATAGACAACTATCCTCAAAAAAAATTATTTTTTATTTTATTTATTTTCTTTAAAGTCAATGCTTAGATACGTTGGTCAAGAGTAAGGACACCTGTTGACAAAGTAGATGGCATAATTAATGAGGGCCATTGATCAATAGTTGCATCTTTGCCTCAAACTTGTGCAAAGGTTTTTAAAAACAACAAAAAGCTTGATATGTATTGAAGATAATGAATCCCCTTTGGATTTACCGGATTGATGAGAGCTATTTGATGCGCCCTTATGCAACGACTGCCCACACGCAGTCTTAAATGACAAAGTTAATCTCTCCATGGGTACACTTGGAGATCGTGTTGCATTTATGAGGGAAGTAGAACACACAATCAAATGCCCATGCTCTTGTAAAGACAAAATGCCCTAGCTTGTTAAACAGTTTCTCGATCTCCAAAATGCTTTGAGTGAAGGCTTGTACTAAGCATTCTCTCCACCCATACCTCCCAATGTCTAAACCAACATCTCCTTCCACTAAGCACCCATGATTGTGAGATTGCACTTATCCCTAGCTACCATGTTAGAATCTATGGCCTAAGTGAACTAAGGTGGGTGATGCCTACCATACTACACGAGAGAGAGAGAGAGAGAGAGAGAGAGAGAGAGAGAGAGAGAGAGAGAGAGAGAGAGAGAGAGAGAGAGAGAGAGAGATTCAAGAAAATTAGATTCCAAGATAGATAGATTAGCTTGGACTCATAAACACGACCTTGAGTTAAGTGCAAGTGATCACAAGTTCATAGGAAGCATTGCACTTCATTTACACAAACTTGGATGATTTTTCATTCAGCTTTAGGACTCTTTTATAATTGGGTAGTCAGCATTACATTGCATGTGGGATAAATGCCTCTCTACTCTCCTTCACTCTAGCAAACTTGACACAAAAACTTTAATAGCAATGTGCACAATTGATTTGACTTTTCTCCATTGCCCCAATGCCTTGTTTCACATCGAAAGGAGTGGGAGCTAAGCCAAATTTCTCTGATAGTGCATATCCCTGACAATGGGATAGGCTCAAGTATGTAATGGTGAGTACGGATTCCTCTTTTAGCAAAGAACATGGTTTTGTAGTTGGGGACAATATGGATGGTGTAATGTATAAAGCATGACCCACCTAATTCCTCCCAAGCCGTAATACATTGGTGTTGTAGGAAAGATTCTTTGTTAGCAACAAGCTACCTCGGATACCATTTTTTGGATCTCTCATTGTTAAAACACTTATTATTTTGATAAATCGGGAATATTGTAACTCCTATTTTTCGGATAAACCTTGTAATTGATGAGTCGGGGCTACAAGCTTCCAGATTGTATCAACCTGTCTTTACCTTCTTTAGTTAGGGCTCCCAGATTATTAGTTTTGACCACCAAAAACCTTGGCTAAGGTATAAAAGCCAATTTTCGTAAGTTAATTTAAGTTTTTGGATAATGAAATACACAACGTGAGCTAACAACACTCCTCTCCTTCTTGCGATTCCTACTCCCTCTCTGGTTGTCTTATTACAGCCGTGTTTGTTGCATTGCAACCGCAGGTAAGAGCTCTATGCATTGATGTAAGCATTCACAATAATTCGTAACTTTTGGCATCGCCGACCCACGGCCCAATTTCATCATAAGTAGGAATTTACACTTCAAAATAAAAAACTAAGCATAGGCAAGGTATTGGGGCATCATTGCTGAAAGCATTTAGATGCATTTTGGGTCAAAAACGACTAGGTCAAAAATCCACTGTTGCGAATAATCGTGATTTTTGCACTTGACCTAAGGTGGGATTTGAGACCATAAGCATGTGTGCTTAGGTCCTATAAACTTGTCCTAGAAGGTTCGTTAAGTTTGGATGTCGTTTGATGCTGTAACATATGTGATTTGTTTGCAAATGAGCGATTGGCTCTTGGTGATTTCAGTCACTTGAGTGTAGCTTGAGTTGGATGCGAGTTGTTTGTTGTTTTCCGAGAGATTGACAACCTCTTGTAGCCTCTATGCACTAGACGAGTCAGCTTCCTCCTATGGATATCAATTTAATCGTAGGAATCGTTTGGATACCAAAATTGATTTGTTTGGTCTACTTGATATGCTTGACCTTGTGGTATACTCAAATGTGCAAGTTTGTCAATTTTTGTAGCAGATGTAAATAATCGCGATTATTTACTCTAGCTAATTTTTTGTAAGTTTTTGTCCCAATCTTGACACAGATCTATAAAGCACTTCAATTTAAGGTCTCTAGCCAAGTTTCATCAAGCTTAGACTTTTTTTGTCAAATGGTCATCAATTTTGTATCCGCAGACTGACTTTGCAAATTTGGTCACAATTTTCAATCCAATGATCCAAATCTTACCAAATTTTGTTTGTGGGCTTACTACAACATGGTAAAACTAGTGGTATGCTAACTTAGTCAAAATAGTTAAAAAATAGGGAAGATGTAAATAATCACGATTATTTACTTATGGCAACTTTTTGCATCTTGTTGGTCAAGTGAGCATGTACACATGTCTATCACATCAATATAAGCCTATGGATCAAATTTCATTGAGTTTGGACAAATTTTTTTCCAATTTACACTCAAGTTCTCAAAAGTCAGTACAAACTTTAATTTTACCCAGTTTTTGGCCAGTTTGGTGATCCAAATCCTGTGTGCCTTTACAAGAGTTGTTGGTACACATGAAATGAATCATCGGTATCAAGCTTGGTCAGTTTTGAGCTGAAAGTAAATAATTATGATTATTTACTTCAGGCTTAAAATGAACATTATTTTGCACTTTTTCAATGGACAATCTTTTCATGAGTTATTTTAAGCCTATGAATCAAGTCAAAACTTAATTTGTCCTAAAATGTCAAGAAAAAGTAAATAATTTGAGTTTTTGCAAACTCTTGAAATTTTCACCTCAATATGTTCTTGAGCTTACCCACTAGTTCATACAACTTTTAAGCATACTCTCTAGTCGGAATGAGTGGTTTGGTGTCTTTTCGTCTATTTCTAGCCGTAGATCTGAAATTCTGCAACTTCAAATAACAACTCACAATGATTCTTTCGGAGAGAGCAATGTTCTGAAATCCACCTCGGATCCTACTTACCCTACTCTTAGGTTCTCATGCAACGGGGTTGTGGAAAGTGTCCACAAACACGCGTTTTCTTGTTTTTTATGATTTTCTGAGCATTGATCTTAAGACTTGTCTCGTCTATCAATCATCTTCAAAATCCTAATCTAGTCCTACATTTCTACAATCCTAAAGGCACTCAGCAAGTACAACTTACCACCAAGCTACCTCTACATAGCAAAAGACGACAATCTAAGCTATGCAGTTTCTAGAAGAAAGTTTTTACTCTAGAAGATCCTAGAGGAAGTTACTTGATAACTTTACAAGACGCTCGTATTTTCCCTAGTTTAGGTCTCTTCAATCCGCGGCAACGGCACCAAATGTGGGACGGGTGTCTAACCTCACTCCTATCTTATTACAGATTTAGCGAGAACCACTTAGTGAAACTTGTCCAAGGACATTAACAGGTTGTATACTTGGCAAACCAAACCAAAAAGTGTAAAAAACTGACAAAAGTAAATAATCACGATTATTTACTACTGCTACACAAAGGCACCAATTTTGACTTTTGAACTTGTACAGTGTTAGACCAATATAATACAAGGCCACCGGGAAATTATGGGTTCAATCGGATCCAAATTGGTACATGTTTACTCAGTTTCCAGGTTGCAAAAGAATCCTTTCATTTTTGCAAAGTCGAATGTGAAAGTCTCGACTGCTGACTCAATTAGCTCGATTTGAAGTGATACACATAGACCAATCACAATAATTAGCAAAAATTGTATAGTCTTTGTGAAAGAATAGCTAACTTAATCAAAATTGATACTGGAATCAGGTTGCAGACAAGGAATCGGCAGTTTAAAAGAAGTTGCAATCAAGTCAAGTGGAAATTGACAATAAGTCATCCCGACGGTAAGTACTCTATCAAGGGCTTTACAAGTCTTTATGAACCTTAGATCTGGTCGTGTACTAGGAAATCAAGGCATATTTGGAGAAACCTCTAGTAGAGTATTCACTGAAGACAGTGTGAACCAAGGCAATTCCTTGCACACTATCCTTGAAGAAGTCTCAGACACTTTCTCACATTCAACATCTAAAATGTCTTCTTACTCGACTCACTCAGAAATCGGAATGACAGTGCGCTATAAGAATATACTCTCATTCTATAAGATTAATTGCCATAGATCTCATGTTTACCTAGATCCTAATGAAGAGTATGCTATTTGCATTGATGACCATGGTATTGAGTTCGAAGAAGAGATTAGGGCAAACAAACAAGGAAAAATGTACATGGATAGAAACGGAACTTAGTATTTACAAGTCAAAAGCCCTAACATGATAGACAAATGGGGGTTAGAAGTAAATACCAAATTTCCAGACATGGAAGCAGCTAAGCTTGAAGCTTATCAAAATTTTGTAAGAATTGCACAAGAGATGCTAGAAAAACAAAAACCCAAGCACAAAAGTATGGCAAAACCTGAGGAGCTTGTGTGTAAGATTCTAAATTTTTGGGTCTCTTTTAAAAATAAGAAAATTAAGTTTCAAAATCTATTTTGTCGAATTTTGGTTGACAATATTGGAATGTCATAATTATGTCGGGATGTTACGGTGTGGCGTAGTTTAGCTACAGTTCTCATTAGGTTAGATACCGTTTGGATGGTCAAATTTAATGTTAAAACTGAATGGTAAGTGGGAGAGTTGACCACCAAAAACGCAAAGGCTTGTTTTTAGGAAAGAAAGAGTCCTTTTTTTTTTTAAAAGGGAGGAGGAGCTTAGTTTAGGACTCTTTTCCTGGAAGCCAAGCTTCTTCTTAGAGTCTGTAAATTGCACGTCAAAATCCATCTCCTCAGAAAAAAAAAAACTACAAACGTGCGCGAACTTTTCTCTCCTTGCCTCACTCTATTCTTAGCTAGTGCTTTTGGCCTTGAGAGCCTATATAAGGACCTCTGTTCTTTCACTTGAGAAGGATAGATACACTCTCAGACTCGGAAGCTCTCTTGCTTTGACGTCAGAATTACTTATCTATTATATGGAGTGGTGCAAGCTCTTCATCACCATCTCCATAGATTCTTCTCTCTCGTGAAGAAGAAGAAGAAGAATACTCTCTCTCTATTTGCTTATTATCTTCTCTCTCGTTTCACGGTGTACGCACTCTCCGGAAGTCTTCGTGGCGGATACCTCTACCTAGCTCTCATTACCGATCTCTTGCGGCAAAGAAAGAAGCCTTTCGACAACCCCTAATCGATTCTAAAGCACGGTGAGAAACCATAAACTCCATAGTCATTATCTCTCTCTCTCTCTCTATGTCGTTTTTCACCCTCTCGGTGATTGTTTTTTCGTATACGAGTGTATGTATGGATTAACCAAGTACATACTAGGTTTCCTCATGATTGTTTCATCATTTTTTACACGTTGATTTATGCACATGATGCATTATGGTCACGCACTTGCATAAAGAAGCGTTTTTTGTTTCACGTCATAGAAGCGGTAGGAATACTGTTTTGATCATACATCACAAAACATTATGAATCAGCCCGAAGACTTTATATCATAGATAAAACACATCATTTAGAACATTTTCTCTCTTATGTGTCATGTGAAAAACACGCACGAGTTAAGAGATATGGTCAAAAAACAGATTACTGCTCACTACACCACCAAAATTTTTGACTCTAGGCTCCTTGGAAAACTACTATATAGATTCACCGGATGGGCAAACCCACTTAACGAATTGAAAATCTTGATAAAATTTGATGATAAATGAATTTAGGTCTCCGTTATCACTTCGGAAATGCGAGTTATTAATCACTCTATTATCAGTTTTACCTATACGCATAGGAGTGCTATCAAAGGGGGATACCATATGACGTCGTGAGTTAACCGAACCGTTTTAATATGTTTTATGATTTGTTTTGGTGAGTTAATTTCAATGATTCGATGGCCCGAAACTTACATGAGAGTATATGGTTAAACATTCCGAGCCGCATAGACGGATATGAATAAAGTGATTTTCTTTGGGGGTTATCGTTTGTTGTGTGAGTATCATATGGTCAAAGTGATGTGATGGAGTGATAGTCTATATCATGGAGCTGAACTTGATGCGTTGGTTTGAGGTCAAACACTTTCATTTGCATGTTTTGCATGCTCCCGAAAATGTCAGAAAGTTGTTTTTGCATACGTGTGAAGTTATTGTTTTATGGTTGACCTAAAGGTCGGAGTTGCTTTGCATCATGTTTATGGTGTTGAAATTTTTTCATATGATATATGAAAACTCATGGATTGATGTGGATGCCTCATATGCATGGTTATGATTTCTTTCCACCTTTCTAGGTTAAAACTAACTCTATGTGCTAGAGTGATGAAGTGCAGATGTGATACATCAACTTTTCATGGTTGGATGTTGTCAAATTGGATTTTTATATCATGATTAGTTGCTAGTCGGACTCTTTTTATGCATGAAAGAATCACACCTTAAGAGTCACATGTGTGTAGACTCGGATTGATTGTTGCAGGGGATATCTGAAACTCCAAGTGTGGGAGTTGGTTCGGTGTTATTATGTTTTATGGTTAAGGGCTGAGATTCCCTCATGGATTATGGTTGATATTTTATGGTGGAAGCGGGTGTGGCTTATAATTTTTTTCTGTATTGAGTTATGTTGCCGAAATGTTTGCAGCCATGTTATGTCCTAAAGTGGTTATGCAGGATTGGTCGTGCCTCACCCAAGTAGGGTGGAGAGCTCACCCGTGTGATGTGATTCGATTATGGTTCATGGTTTATGGTTTTTGGATTGGATCATGAAGTGATTAAGATGGTTTATGGTAGACGTGTAAGGGTAGAGTCTAATTGTTTGGAAAAAGAATTGTTTGTGCATCTGGGAAGTGCTATTGTGATTGGACTCATGTGTTATGTTTCTCAGGGTAGCGTCGCTACAAGACTAGGATCACCTACATCGCTTAGCCTTAGACTAAAGGGTCGCTGACCTGGGGCTTTGCTGGATCGGGGGTGTTGCCTAGGTCTTCTTCTTTTTGTTAGGCTCATCTACACGGTTAGTGTGTCGGGGGTTGAATGACCTACACGGCTAATGCGTCGGGGATCTTGCGTTGTCTTGGACTAAACACCCGATGCTGGGCATCAAAGAGGTGTGGCACCTAAACTCGTATGGTTGGTGTTGATACCCTACAACCTGTTGGCGCCTAAACTCGTATGGTTGGTGTTGATACCCTACAACCTGTTGGTATTTGGGATCCTTTTAGAGCTCGGGTTCATGGAGGGAGGCGAAGCGGCCTCACCTATGTTTGTCTCAGGTAGGATGAAGGTGTTCTGGCTTGGTCTTGGCAAAGTGAAATTCTCTCTGTCCGTAGTAGAGCAGAAGTGGATGGGTGGACCGGTCGATCCCTACACAGGGTCCGATGCTCTGCTAGTTATTTTTTCATAAACTTTTTGATGTTATGGTATACCCAGATTTTGTCATTGCATTAATACATGGTTGCTTGTTCGATTTAGATTGGCATTTAAAGATTCTCTGTTGTCAATTTCTCATGTCTCTGTGCACTCTATTTCACCCTCCACTATATTCTCTCTCTCTCTCTCTCTCTCTCTCTCTCTCTCTCTCTCTCTCTCTCTCTCTCTCTTCCCGCAACGCGGTGTACACATAGATTCACCCTCCACAATGTTATATTTTTTCTTGAGGATGCTTTGATTCATAACACCCATTCAGGGGTAGCACTAGTCGCTAGGTACCTCTGGATGCAGTCCGGCTCATGGCCTAAACTCCATGCTTGGTCGCGCGTTGAGAACTCCTCACCTATACAAATGCTTCTGCAACTCTGATGTATATTTAAAATTGTGTAAATGTATAAATTGTATATTATGTGCATAGACCCCTGTGGAGGGGTATCTCTCACCTAGTATCAAAGCCAATGCTTAAGGTTAGAGGGATAGCCTAAAGCACGATACTAGTCAGGTTAGTTATGCTTCATGCACGCATTCATGCATGCTGTTTGAAAAAGGATATTGTATTCATGATGCATCTATAAGTGACATTGGTTGGTGACACCACTTGTTTGACTTGTCTTCTTGAGTGGAACTGTTTGGTTTGAGTTATGGTAAAGTGATTAAAGTGTTCAACAAGTGTATCAAGAATTTTATTTGAATGTTTGTTTCAGTAAATGACCTTTGCGGGTGACTTCTAACGTCTCGTAAACTAGATCTTGTCTTTCAATGGGGTGTAAATGACTACCTATTTCTTAGAAAATTATGGTTCAAAAGATTTTCCCTCCCGTCCATCCTTTTTGACTCATAATGGGAGAGGATTAATATAATATATTGTTAATAAGACTTTGGATTTGACATGATGCAAAAATACAGCATGCCTCCTAGAGGAAATGGAGTTCCTGCTAATGCCAATAATTGAGAAATAGGATAGTCAATTTAGCATATATCTATAGAAGGGTTTAGAATTAATTATTTGTTATCCATGTTGAGGTGAGGACACCTTAAGTTTTTCAAGTGTGGGGGGATGTAAGATTCCCAATTTTTGGGTCTCTTTTAGAAATAAGAAAAATAACTTTCAATATCTATTTCGTCCAATTTTGGTTGACAATAATGGAATGTCATAATTATATCGGGATGTTACGGTGTGGCGTAGTTTAGCTACGGTTTTCATTAGTTGGAAATTTAATGTAAAAATTGAATGATAAGTGGGAGAGTTGACCACCAAAAAAGCAAAGGCTTGTTTTCAGGAAAGAAAGAATCTTTTTTTAAAAAAGGAAGGAGGAGCTTAGTTTAGGACTCTTTTCTTGGAAGCCAAGCTTCTTCTTAGAGTCTCTAAATCGCACATAAAAATCCGTGTCCTCAGAAAAAAATTAAATAAAAATAAATAAATAATAATTTTTTTTGAAAAGCTACAAATGTGCGTGAACTTGTCTCTCCTTGCCTCACTTTATTCTTAGCTAGTGCTTTTGGCCTTGAGAGAATATATAAAGACCTCTCTTCTTTCACTTGAGAAGGATAAATACACTCTCAGACGCAGAAGCTCTCTTGCCTTGACGTCAGAATTACTTATCTATTATACGGAGTGGTGCAAGCTCTTCATCACCATCTCCATAGACTCTTTTCTCTCGTGAAGAAGAAGAAGAAGGATACTCTCTCTCTATTTGCTTATTATCTTCTCTCTCGTTTCACGGTGTACGCGCTCTCCGAAAGTCTTCGTGGCGGATACCTCTATGTAGCTCTCATCACTGCTTTCTTGCAGCAAAGCAAGAAGCCTTTTGACAACCCCTAATCAAATCTAAAGCACGATGAGAAACATAAACTCCATAGTCATCATCTCTCTCTCTCTCTATGTCATTTTTTCTACGTAGTCACCCTCTCGGTGATTGTTTTTTTGTATACAAGTGCATGTATGGATTAACCAAGTACATACGAGGATTAACCAAGTATGTATACGAGTGCATGTATGGATTAACCAAGTACATACAAGGTTGCCTCATGATTGTTTCATCATGTTTTACACGTTGATTTATGCACATGATGCATTATGGTCACACACGTGCATAAAGAAGCGCTTTTCGTTTCACGTCATAGAAGCGGTAGGAATATTGTTTTGGTCATAAATCACAAACCGTTATGAATCAGCCCGAACCCTTTATACCATAGATAGAACAAATTATTTAACACATTTTCTCTCATATGTGTCATGTGAAAAACACACACGAGTTAAGAGATATGGTCAAAAAACAGATTGCTGCCCACTACACTACCAAATTTTTTGACTCCAGGCTCCTTGGAGAACTACTATATAGATTCACCGAATGGGCAAACCCACTTAACCAATTGAAAAGATTGATAAAAATTGATGATGAATGAATTTAGGTCTCCGTTATCACTTCGGGAATGCGAGTTATTAATCACTCTATTATTAGTTTTACCTACATGCGTAGGAGTGCTATCAAAGGGAGATACCATATGACGTCGTGAGTTACCCGAACCGTTTTTATATGTTTTATGATTTGTTTTGGTGAGTTGATTTCAATGATTAGATGGCCCTAAACTTACATGAGAGTATATGGTTAAATATTCCGAGCCGCATAGATGGATATGAATAAAGTGACTTTCTTTGGGGGTTATCGTTTGTTGTGTGATTATCATATGGTCAGAGAGATGTGATCAAGTGATAGTCTATATCATGGAGTTGAACTTGATGCATTGGTTTGAGGTCAAACACTTTCATTTTCATGTTTTGCATGCTCCCGAAAGTGTCAGAAAGTTGTTTTTGCATATGTGTGAAGTTATGGTTTATGGTTGACCTAAAGGTCGGAGTTGTTTTGCACCATGTTTATGGTGTTGGAATGTTATCATATGTATGGGAACTCATGAATTGAAGTGGATGCCTCATATGCATGGTTATGATTGATTTTCACCTTTCTAGGTTAAAACTAGCTCTATGTGCTAGAGTGATGAAGTGCAGATGTGATGCATCAACTTTGCATGGTTGGATGTTGTCAAAATTGGATTTTTATATCATGATTAGTTTCTGGTCGGACTCTTTTTATGCAGGAAAGAATCACACTTTAAGAGTCACATGTGTGTAGAATCGGATTGATTGCAGGGGATATGTCAAACTCCAAGTATGGGAGTTGGTTCGGTGTGATTATGATTTATGGTTAAGGGTTGAGATTCCCTCATGGATTATGGTTGATATTTTATTGTGGAAGCCAATGTAGCTTATGGTTTTTTTTTTAATTGAGTTATGAAATGCTGTCGAAATTTTTGCAGCCATGTTATGTTCTAAAGTGGTTATGCAGGATGAAGGAGTACGAGCGGAAGTGGGATGCGAGAGAGTGCGCGAGAAGAAGAGCACGACGATATGGTGAATTCGCTCTACTGTAATGTGTAGAGCATAGTGAGTTCTTATTAGGTTTTTACAAAAGAATATGTATACGTACCTGGCAGCCCGCCCACTTACCTGGGCGACCACATTGGGCTTTATACCCCAACAACCTCCCACTTAAAGTCCAATGTGGTACTTTAAGTGTGAGAGAAGCTACTATACAAGCCAATATACAAGAGATGTAGAGAAGTTATGTAATACCCTACACCTAACTGCTTGCGAAAATGCGCAAAGCTCTCTGAGGGAAGTCCTTTTCTAAGTAGATCAGCAGGATTTTCTGTGGTGTGAACTTTGAGAAGCTGAAGTTGCTTATCCTCGAGCATTTCCCTGATGAAATGATACTTCACATCCACATGCTTTGTCTTTGAGTGATGTCATAATAATCAATATCTAATTCTCCTAAATGATTTTCTCATATTAAACTGATCATTTAATGTGGGGAAGGCCAGGGGAGAAAAAGCTAGAATATTGGTTAAGTTAGCAGACTGGCCATAGTAGGGATCCAAAGGAGGGAAAATAGGGATCCAAAGGGGGGGCCATCTGCAAAAGAGCCATGTGCAACAATGGGCTAAAAAGACCCTAATGTTCAGCCCATTAAGACTTCCAAAATGCTAAGGTTCCAAAATTCAAAGGTTGTGTCCAAAAGGCCAACCCTAGGGAAAATTGGATGCTTAGTGTGTGTACAAAAGTCTTCTTCAAATCCTACAAAGGAGGGGGCGAGCCCATTTAGTAGGGGATGAAAGAGAAAGCCACACACACACACACACACACACACAGGCTCCCTTTACACAAAGGGAATTAGGGACACATGTCAGCTCCCTAGGCCAGATGCCCACAAGGGGTGCCCAATTCCTATTGGAAGACCCTTGAAGTGGACCAATGAGAATTAAGCTAGAGTAAATCTAGCTTAATTAATTTAAAAACATTTAATAAAAGAAACCAATGAGAATTAAGTCTCCTAGAAGCCTATTGGGCAGTCTCCCAAGGGGTCCAATGAGCATTCAGGAGCCCAATGGCTTGCCTGATTCCTATTGGCTAGGAGGCAAAGGGGTCCAATGAGAGTTTAGTTTAATTATTTAATTACCTAAAGATCTCACAAAAGGGGAAAGGGGGACACATGTCAGAAGGCTATCACTTATGCTGCTTAACACCCATTGGCTTGACTTGGGGAGGTCCAATGAGGCAAAAGCCAAACCAATTTAGCAGGAAGGGCTCGCCCAAGAGAGAGGGGGGGCTGGTTTTTGCTTGGTATTCACACACACACACTCACACTTGACCATGTGTGAAGAAAGAATACTCTATCTCCTCCCAAGCTTTAATGGAGAGCTCGTCACCTACTCCAAGATTGTGAGATAGAAGCCTACATCAACACTCTCTTGGCATGTGGATGCAAATCCAACCAAGAGCCAATCTTCAATGCATGCTCATCTTCTCTACCAAGCTAATTACTAAGCTAAGCTATGCTAATATGAGTGATTATGTGAGGAGATCTACATCTTTCTCGTAAGATACTCCTTCTTCCTCTCAATCTACTCTCATACCCTGCTAGCTCTCACCATCTTTGAAGGTGTGTGAGGTCTTGGGTCTGAGAACGGGGATAATTCAAGTTGTGTTTGATTCAGTGTTTTGCTTAGTGCATGAAGCTTCCATCTTCATTGCACTAGCTAGTCTTGAAGGAACACAAAGAATTGTATTGTACAATGTCTCTCTTGATGGGAGAAACCATAATACAAAGCCTTTTGGAGGGGGGACCGGCTCCATGCAAATCCGGTCCTCAACTATTGTCAATAGCTTAATTTTCTCTCTCTTTTGAAAGTATTGTTGATGCTATCTAACTAGGTGTTATGCTTTTTGTTGCTCTCTCCACCCAAGCACTCTTGTAATTCTCATTAGGAATCTATTCTAATGAAATGCCCACTATGTTCATGCTAATTTCCGCTACACATAAGTTATTAGGCCATTAGATGTTACACTGGTATCAGAGCTCAAGGTTTCTCTTTTCTTGCTCAAGAAGGGAGGTCCTCAAGCTAGCTACAAATGGTTGGTATTATTAATTGCTTGTGAGTAAGTAGAATAGGGATTTTTCAGCCTTGTAGTGCGCTTGCCTTCGTGCAGTTAACGGGGCATCACCGTCGAGATCTATGGTCTTAATAGTGGAGTCCTACAGGGCTTGCCTACGGCTTAACCACTATTGAGCTACTAGAAGCTTGACAGGAGCCGATGCTGTTTTGGTGTCGAAAGACCCTCTCTTCTATTCCTTGCAATTAATGGTATTTGAGCCGCGGGTATAGTAGCTTGAGTGCTTTTTCTAAAGGGGTAAAGAGGAGTAGCAACTAGGGCTTGAAGTGCCAAAGTACACCTAAAAAGTTTACACCTAAAAGTTGTTAGAATGGCTGACAATAGTAAAGAGAGTGAAATTAATGTTGATAACTTTGATTTTGCTCATGAGCAAGCTACTAATGATGCTTCAATGCTTGTTAACTATCTTGTTTCTAGGCTTCAACAAGCCATGGGCAATCCATCTCTCCAAAGTGAAGTGCAACGGCAGCTCCGTGCTCACGGGATTCTCCAAGCTAATCACCATGACGAGAGAACACCTAGGAAGCCTCCTTGTGAGACTACCAAAAGAGGTCTCTCTCCGATTCGGGAAGAAGAAGAGAATCCTTATGAAGGGCTCAAGAATTTACTTCTTGATGATGTATCTCCTTCCCAAAGGAGAACTCAATAGCCTCCACTGAAGGAACGAGAAAGAAGCAAATCTCCCGCCACCTCGGCGGAGATGGCTCCACGAAGACGGCGGGCTAAACGCTCTCCATCACCACCAAAGCGGAGAAGACAATTCAAAGAGGGATGATAAAAAGCAAGAGAAGAAAAAGGCGAGAAAGAGGACACCCTCTTCTCCATATTCTTCATCCTCTTCCTCTTATGAAAACTATGGTGAAGATGACAAAGATCAAGACAAGAAAAAGGCGAGAAAGAGGTCACCCTCTTCTCCACCTTCTTCAAATTCTTCACACTCTGAAGAAAGTGATGGTGCAACCTTTGAACCATCAAAAAGAAGAGGCCATAGGAAATCCTATGCCGCATGGAAGAGGTCATACAAGTTGAAGAAATTCAAAGAGGGAGGGAAAAGCATCTCTTTCCTTACCTATGATGGTACCTTTGGTGCTACACACAAAGTCTTGGCCTTTATCCAGCAATTCGATGCGACGTTTGGAGATGAGGGCTTCACGGAGTCCTCTAAGCTACGCCATGTAGCTATGCACTTTCAAAAGTCCGCCAGACAATGGTGGTCTAGCCTACGAGACAATGGTGAAGCTCCACGAACATGGAAGGCTTTAAGAGCTTCCATTATGAAGCAATTTTTGGCCACCGATGCCAAAGAAAAAGTACTCACCGAATGGCGAAGCTTAAAGCTCTCTCCCCATGAATCCATCCACAAATATTTAGACAAGTTTTGGGACCTACAACTCAAAGCCACTGTCTTCAATAGGTTGGATTTTGGAGAGCAAAAGCAACAATTTTATGCGGGCTTAACCGAAGAAATGGCGGAGTATGTCAACTCCCAAAGACCACGTACCATATCGGCGGTAATACACCACACTATGGTCGCCTCTCGAATCAATTTCCAAACGGGGGCAAAAAGAAATAATAAGCCCCCGAAAAACAAGGGTTCCAATGAGCCTAAGGGGAAGGACAATGTCCAAAAGTCTCCTAAGGGCAACTCCAACAAAGCTAAAGAGAAGGGAGTTTACAAAGGTAAGAATAAACTCTCTCCTGAAGAGCTTGAGCGTTATCGTAAGGATAACCGGTGTTTCAAGTGCGGCGAACAAGGGCATGCGTACCGCGCTTGTCCCCAAAAGAACAACCGCCAAGATCCTCCTAGAGATTCCTTGGTTGAAATCCAAGAGGAGGAGACTCACCAAACTCACCACAAAGGATCTCCTCTATGCCATGCTTGGGGAAAGGTAAGAGAACATGATGCTTTTATTCTCTTTGACCCTGGTTCTACTCACAATTTTATATCTATAGAGTTGGCCACCAAGCTAGGAATACAATCCTACGAGATGGGAGATGTCCTACCCGCAGACAGTGCCTTCAAGGGGAAAGAAGCTTCAGTCACTTCCTTAATCGGGAAATTGAGGCTTCATGTCCAAGGCTATGTGGACAAAGAGGACTTCTTTATCTCTCCTCTCAAGCATGAGGATGTAATCCTAGGGGCACCATGGTTTGACCGCCTGGCTGCCGATGTTAAATTTCCTGAAAGGAGAATCTCCTTTAAGTTCAGGGAAAAAGACATGTATATAGATGCTAAGGAAATGGGTAACACCATCCCCATTGTACATACACCAGCTTTCAACAAGTCAATAAAGAGCTCTATTTCCGTGTACATGATTTTTGTTAAAGATTCTCAAAATGAACCTAATGCTTTAACAAACGAAAATAAAAGCAACCAAAAGGAATTAGAGTTATCCAATTTTATCAAGGGGTTTCAAGATGTTTTTATCGACGACATCCCTTGTGAGCTACCTCCTAAACGAGGTAATGATGACCATGCAATTGAACTTCTTCCAGAAAGTTCACCGCCTAATAAACCTCCTTATAGAGTTTCTCAAGCTCAACAAGAGGAGATTATGCGGCAAGTGCATGAGTTAGTTGAGAAGGGTATGGTTAGGCCAAGCTCATCTCCATTTTGCTCACCTGTGCTATTAGTGCAAAAGAAAGACGGCACATATTGTATTTGTGTCGACTATATAGCACTAAATAGGATCACTATCAAGAATAGGTTTCCCGTTCCACGAGTAGAAGACCTATTTGATAAGCTACAAGGATCGACCTACTTCAGTAGGGTTGACCTAAACAGTGGCTATCATCAAATAAGGATAGTTGATCAAGACATTGTAAAGACCGCATTTCGTACTACATTTGGTCTTTACGAATACATTTTCATGCCTTTTGGCTTGACCAATGCACCAGCCACATTCAACCGCTTGATGGAGAAGCTGTTCATGCCTCATCGAACCTTCACTGGAGTGTTCTTTGATGATATTATTATCTACTCTAATTCATTGGAGGAACACAAGCAACACCTCCAGGTTATATTTCAAGTTTTAAGAGAGAATAAACTTTATGTTAATCGAAAGAAAAGTGAATTTTTCTTGCAAGAGATTCAGTATTTCAGTCACATTATCTCTCAAGATGGCATCCAAATGGATCCATCCAAGTTAGAGGTAATAAAAGGATGGCCTAAACCAAGGAATCTTCATGAACTAAGAAGCTTTATAGGTATGTGCGCATACTATAGACGCTTCATAGAAAAGTTCTCACAAATTGCGGGACCATTACATGACCTAACAAAGAAAAACGTTAGGTATACATGGTCTGCTAAGGAGAACAATGCTTTTGAAAATCTTAAAGAAAAGCTTATCTCTCAACCTGTGCTTACACTACCGGATCTCTAAAAACCATTTGAGGTCCAATGTGATGCTTGTGGTGATTTCCTTGGAGCTGTTTTGCTCCAAGAAGGGCACGCCATAGGCTAAGAGAGCCGAAGGCTCAACCCTGTTGAGCAAGCTCTAGGCATATACGAAAAGGAACTCCTTGCAGTTCTACATGCCTTAGACTCATGGAAGAACTATTTATTGGGGACTCCTTTCATTCTGCGAACGGATCACCAAAGTCTTAAGTACTTCATGACACAGACCAAGCTCTGCGACAAACAAATGAGGTGGGCAAATTTCCTTTCGCAATTTCATTTTCATATTGCTCACATTGCTGGCAAGCATAATCAAGTAGCCGATGCACTCTCAAGACGGCCGAGAGTGAATGCGGTTTCCATAGCAACTCACAATGATCTATCTTCAATGATAGATGAGTATGCTATTGATTCCGACTTTAGAGATGTGATTTCAGCCCTGGCATTAGGGAGGAAAGAAGAACCATTTACTTTACAAGATGGTTATCTTCTCTATGGAAATAGACTATGCGTTACTAACTCCCTGCGTGAGAAAGTAATGTATGAATCTCATGCTGCCCCGTATGCGGGGCATAGAGGTATTCAATCTACCTTAAAGGGAATTGAAACATATTTCTATTGGCCTACCATGAAAGTGAACATACAAGAGTATGTTTCCAAATGTGTGGTATGTCAAAAGACAAAATTTGATAGAGGGAAGCAACCTGGATTGCTTCAACCCTTGCCAATCCCTAATTCATCATGGAAGAGCATATCCATGGATTTTATCTTTGGATTGCCTAAGTCTATCCATGGGAATATGGGGATATGAACGATAGTAGACAGGTTCAGTAAACAAGCTCATTTTATACCTGTCAAAAAGACTATCAAAGCCCATCAAATGGCAACCCTCTTCATTTCACAAATTTTCAAATACCATGGCTTGCCAATGTCCATAGTGTCGGATAGAGATCCTAGAATGACCAGTAATTTCTGGAAGGGTCTCTTTGATAATTTAGGGACAAGGCTAAATTTCTCTTCGGCCTATCATCCACAAATGGATGGCCAAAGTGAAATAGCTAACCTAACAATTCTCGATCTACTAAAAGCCTATGTAACGGAAGTAAATCAAAGATCCCAATGGGAGAAGTACTTACCCTTAGTGGAGTATGCTTACAATAACACTGTACATACTTCCACGGTCTTGTTTAAGTTTTCGAAGGCTCGATTAAGGCACACGACGGGCAAGAATCCTACGGGCCACCAAAAGTACTATGCTAAACTAGCAAAAAGGTACTATGGTCCCTTCCAGATTCTTAGGCCAATCAATGACATGGCCTATCAACTCAAGTTGCCCAATCATTGGCTCATACACAATGCTTTCTATGTGAGCCTATTAAAGCCTTACAAAGGAGAGCCACCTCAAGAACCAACTATTGAAGACCCACCGGAGATCGAGGACCAAGAGGAGGTGCTACAGCCCGAGTCCATTCTCCGACATGAAGACAAGGTATTAAGAGGCGGTAAGACTATCCAACGATATCTTATTAAGTTTAAGAATTATCCTTTTGAAGATGCTAGATGGATGCAAGGCATACGATTAAAGGATAACCTAAACCTTGTCAATGCTTACAATGCTTCCCAAGAGTAAGAAAATGTACAAAATGTTAAAAATGAACAAAATTTTTGTCTTATAAGACTCTCTTTTTCTTTATTTGTGCACAAAAATGAAGTAGTATGCATGCTTAGATCAAGTTTGTGGAGACGACGTCTCCCAAACACCAAGTAGAGCTTGTCACTCTACTATGGAAGATTGATAGGACTGATGTGTAGACATGCTTGCGGCAACCTCAGGCTCTCAAGCGCCAAATGGACTAGTCATCCGTTATGGAATGATGTCGTAGGGTAACATAGGGATCCTCTACCCGCTAAGAAAAGGACTCATGAACATGCTTTATCTTCTTTACACCATAGTCCAGGACGACTATGATTTCAAGAGAGAGGTAATTTCATAATAATCAATATCTAATTCTCCTAAATGATTTTCTCATATTAAACTGATCATTTAATGTGGGGAAGGCCAGGGGAGAAAAAGCTAGAATATTGGTTAAGCTAGCAGACCAGCCACAGAAGGGATCCAAAGGAGGGAAAATACGGATCCAAAGGGGGGGCCATCTGCAAAAGAGCCATGTGCAACAATGGGCTAAAAAGACCCTAACGTTCAGCCCATTAAGACTTCCAAAATGCTAAGGTTCCAAAATTCAAAGGTTGTGTCCAAAATGTCAACCCTAGGGAAAATTGGATGCTTAGTGTGTGTACAAAAGTCTTCTTCAAAGCCTACAAAGGAGGGGGCGAGCCCATTTAGTAGGGGATGAGAGAGAAAGCCACACACACACACACAGGCTCCCTTTACACAAAGGGAATTAGGGACACATGTCAACTCCCTAGGCCAGATGCCCACAAGGGGTGCCCAATTCCTATTGGAAGACCCTTGAAGTGGACCAATGAGAATTAAGCTAGAGTAAATCTAGTTTAATTAATTTAAAAACATTTAATAAAAGAAACCAATGAGAATTAAGTCTCCTAGAAGACTATTGGGCAGTCTCCCAAGGGGTCCAATGAGAATTCAGGAGCCCAATGGCTTTCCTGATTCCTATTGGCCAGGAGGCAAAGGGGTCCAATGAGAGTTTAGTTTAATTATTTAATTACCTAAAGCTCTCACAAAAGAGGAAAGGGGGACACATGTCAGAAGGCTATCACTTATGCTGCTTAACACCCATTGGCTTGACTTGGGGAGGTCCAATGAGGAAAAAGCCAGACCAATTTAGCAGGAAGGGCTCGCCCAAGAGAGAGGGGGGGGCTGATTTTTGCTTGGTATTGACACACACACACTCACACTTGACCATGTGTGAAGAAAGAATACTCTATCTCCTCCCAAGCTTCAATGGAGAGCTCATCACCTACTCCAAGCTTGTGAGATAGAAGCCTACATCAACACTCTCTTGGCATGTGGATGCAAATCCAACCAAGAGCCAAGCTTCAATGCATGCTCATCTTCTCTACCAAGCTAATTACTAAGCTAAGCTATGCTAATATGAGTGATTATGTGAGGAGATGTACATCTTTCTCGTAAGATACTCCTTCTTCCTCTCAATCTACTCTCATACCTTGCTAGCTCTCACCATCTTCGAAGGTGTGTGAGGTCTTGGATCTGAGAACGGGGATAATTCAAGTTGTGTTTGATTAAGTGTTTTGCTTAGTGCATGAAGCTTCCATCTTCATTGCACTAGCTAGTCTTGAAGGAACACAAAGAGTTATATTGTACAATGTCTCTCTTGATGGGAGAAACCATAATACAAAGCCTTTTGGAGGGGGGACCGGCTCCATGAAAATCCGGTCCTCAACTGTTGTCAATAGCTTAATTTTCTCTCTCTTTTGAAAGTATTGTTGATGCTATCTAACTAGGTGTTATGATTTTTTTTGCTCTCTCCACCCAAGCACTCTTGTAATTCTCATTAGGAATCTATTCTAATGAAATGCCCACTATGTTCATGCTCATTTCTGCTACACATAAGTTATTAGGCCATTAAATGTTACAAGTGATAAACTGGAATGCGAGCTAATTGTATAGCACTTTGACTATCACAATATAACACAGGCATCCCTTATTTGATTCCCAAATCTGTTACTAGTCGATTAAGCCAAATTGATTCTTTGCATGCCTCTGATGCTACAACATATTCAACCTCTGTAGTAGACTGAGTAACACAATCTTGTAATCTAGAATGCCATGATACTGCTCCACCAGCCAATGTAAAGACATACCCTGACGTAGACCTTCGGTTGTCTAAGTCACCTGCATAATCTGAGTCTGTAAAACCCTTTACACTTAGCTCCTGACTCCCATAGCATATGCGCATACTCTTTGTAGCTTTCAGGTATCTCAATATTCCTTTCACTACCTCCCAATGTTTCTTGCCTTGGTTTGACATGTATCGACCTACTACTCCCACTGCAAATGCAATGTCTGGGCGAGTAGCAATCATTGCATACATCAAACTACCCACTGCAGACGCATATGGAATCTTATCCATTTCAGTCTGTTCTTCCTCAGACACAGGACAATCTTGTTTGCTAAGTTTCACATATGGTGGCAATGGAACACTCAATGCCTTTCCCTTCTCCATATTGAAACGTTGCAAAACCTTGTCAATATACTCTGTTTGAGATAACCAAATCAACTTCTTTGATCTGTCTCTCTCAATGCGCATACCAAGTATATGACTTGCCTCACCCATGTCTTTCATGTCAAATGATTTTGCCATCTTTGACTTCAAAGCTGAAATTTCTTCCAAGTGCTTGCCAGCAATCAACATGTCATCCACATACAAAATAAGGATCAGCCAACTGCTATCCTTAGCCTTCTTTGTATATAGACAGTGATCGAACTCACTACGTTTGTAGCCTTGAGAAAGCATAAACTTGTGGAATTTATGGTACCATGCCCTCGGTGATTGTTTTAAGCCATAAAGACTCTTTAACAACTGGCATACCCAATCTTCCTTGCCTTTCTCAACAAACCCTTTTGGCTGCTGCATGTAAATTTCCACATCTAAATCACCATGCAAGAACGCTGTCTTGACATCCATTTGGTGCAACACCAAATCTAATATCACAACCAATGCAAGAAAGCATCTCAATGTAGTCATCTTGACCACCGGAGAGAAGACTTCATCAAAGTCAATGCCTTGTTCTTGCTTAAAGCCCTTGGAAACAAGCCTTGCTTTGTACTTTGGCTGACTATCATGAGCGGTGATCTTATACTTGTAAACCCATTTACAAGGTAGAGCCTTTTTGCCTTGTGGTAATTTAACTAGCTTCCATGTTTGGTTTTTATGTAGAGCTGTCATCTCTGACTGCATGGCCAATTTCCAATTCCCAGAGTCCTTCATTTGCACTGCTTCCTTGTAACATGAAGGCTCATTGCAATCAGTCAACATGACATAGTTCATAGATGGAACAAACCTATTAGGAGGTCGCGTGATACGTTCAGATCTACGCACAATAGGTGGCTCAGGCTCAGCCACAACCTGTGGTTCCACTCTATCCTGTCCTTGCTCCTCTTGAGCCCTGACATTTTGTCTTGCACGTGCAGGTCCATCTTCTTGGAAGACAACTCTTCTAATCTCCTCAACCCTCTCTGGTTTAGAATGATATTTGGCTTCATTAAAGTGAATATCATTGCTGCGGATAACCTTTCTGGATTCGGGATCCCAACGTCTGTACCTCATCTCACCAGAATTACCATAGCCTAGAAAGATGCACTTTCTACTCTTTGGCTCAAGTTTGTTCCTAAATTCCTTTGCAACGTGAGTATATGCCTCACAACCAAAAACTCTGAGATGCTTGTATGAGGGCACCTTGCCTGACCATACCATCTCTGCCACTAAATCCTTCTGCAAAACCTTGCTAGGAGATCTATTTATAAGATGAACAGCTATTGATACAACTTCAGCCCAAAACCCATTTGGCAGCTGTGCATTAGACAACATACTTCTGAACTTCTCTTGTATGGTCCTATTCATCCTCTCAGCAACACCATTTTGAGGAGGATTGTAAGGAGTAAGTTCACGTTTTATACCTTTTGACTCACAAAAGTCCTGAAAGGCCTTTGAAACATACTCTCCACCATTGTCAGTGCGTAAGCATTTAAGCTTCTTGCCACTCTGATTCTCCACAAGTGTCACAAATGTTTTGAAAACACTAAACGCTTCATCCTTGTGCTTGAGAAAGTAAACCCATACTTTCCTCGAGTAATCATCTATAAATGTCATAAAGTAAGAAGCTCCCCCTAGAGATAGGTTAGGCATAGGTCCACACAAATCACTATGAACAAGTGCCAACTGTGTATCTCTTCTACTACTTCTATGCTTATGTGGCTGCTGTGTTTGCTTACCATACAGACAATGTCCACAGAATTCAAAATCATTCAATGACAAGCCAAGAAAATAACCAGAACGAGACAAGATTTCCATTCCCTTCTTGGACATATGTCCTAACCGGCTATGCCACAAAGAAAAGTTCGGGTGCTCGGTTACATTGATTACATTTTTAGAGACATTTGATACATAAATCATGTAAAGTCCTCCAGACTTTACTCCATGTGCTACTGTCATAGAACCCTTGGATATCTTCCACATGTTCTGTCCAAAAGTGGTGACGTAGCCAGCATCATCAAGTAAACCTGTGTTGATCAAGCTCTTTGTAATTGCGGGAACATGTCTCACATTCTTCAGCGTGAAAGAAGAGCCATTCTGAAACTTCAATTGAACATCTCCAACACCTAAGATCTCACATGTCTGCCCATTGCCTAGCCGAACATGATCTTTAGTGGTCACATAAGAGGTAAACCACTCCTTGTTTGGAGACACATGAAGTGATGCCCCTGAGTCTATAATCCAGTCACTCAGTGCATTTTCATCAGATGCTGTAAGAAGAGCTGAGTCCATTGTATTCTTCAAGAAGTAGATGTCTCCTGACACTAGACTGTCATCCTCTGCAATAGTGTTTGTCGCATTTATTTCTTGAATCTTCACTGAGGACTTGTTCTTCTCACCGTGGTCTTCAGCTTTCTCTTTGCCTTTTTCTGCTTTCCATTCTCTGCAGTCTCTTTTCATGTGACCCTTCTTGCCACAATGGTAGCATTCTATGTCACTCTTGTCTTTAGCACTGGGAGACTTGCTACGAGACTGATTCCTCTTTCCACCTTTGTACTTTTGTTTGGTCCTTCCCCTGACAACTAAGGCTATTCCTTTGTCTTTGTCCATTGTCTTTCTATTGGTTTCTTCAGTAAGCAGACTTCCTTCTACACCTGCTATGTTCAAACCATCCGGAGGTGCAGAATTACTCAAAGCTGTGCAAAAAGTGTCCCAACTTTCCGGAAATGTGATCAACAGGAACATAGCTCTAACAGGTTCATTAAACTTGACACCTTGAACTGACAACTGACTATAGATTGTGTTGAATTCATTCAGATGATTGGACATAGGGGTCCCTTCTTTCATCTTCAAGTCAACAAGCTTCTTAAGCCAGTATACCTGTGAAGCTGCACTCTGCTTCTCATAAAGATCACTCAGCTTTAACCATGCTTGATAAGCCGACATCTCGTCTGCTACATTGAAGTAAACGCTTTCTGCCAAAGTCAGCATAATGGTAGAAAGTGCCAATTCATCCATTTTGCTCCATTCATCTTTGTCCATATCTTCTGGTTTTATCCCCTTGAGCTTTATAGGTTTTATCTGCTTCTTTTGTATCAACACGTGCCAAATCTGCTTCTTCCACAATGGGAAATTGGTTCCATCCAGTTTCTTGATATTGTAAAGAGCAGTGTCCTATGATCCAGCCATAGCTACGCTTCACAGTAGTTTACTTTTCTGGGAAAAATTCGGCAGAGTTTCCCCTGTAAACTAACCTCTGAACCAATATCAACCTGTCAAATGAACCAAGAAAGCTTCAGATTCTGCAAAAAAATTCGGTAGAGTCTCCTTTGTAAAATGGCTCTGGTGTACTCAAAAACAGACCAAAACCAGGTCAGAAAACCACTGTCTCTCTAACACTGTAAGCTGTGGGTAAACCTGTCCTGCATTTGTACTGTCTCTCACTGTCCTGTCACTGTCCTGTAAGCATAGACTGCGACAATGCCTCAACGGCAGTAAAGCAAAGATGCAATCCCAACTGTCTAACTCACAGTCAATACATCCTAGCTGCCTATCTAAGGGTGCTCGAGGGATCTCTCCAAGACCTGTATCACCGAAAGGATCTCAACATTCGAGAATCCCCCAGCTCAATAAAACCTCACTCGACCCTCAACAAAGGCTGCAGTAAATCTAGAAATACATAGACTTCCCACAAAGTCATACATCCACAAATTTCCCACTATATGTTGTAACCGCTGCGGCGGTTGTTTGCTGCGTGACTCACAGCCAGCAAACCCTCAACAGACATACATCATCTCTGAAAATACATCCCATGTGGCAGTACCTGCAATGTCAGAATGAAATCTGGAATATCAAGCAGCAAACACAAGCTACTTGATGAACTAGTATGGATGTCGCCTACAATCTGTGTGTAGATGCGCCCGTGTCGTATGTGACACGCCTCCAAGAACTGTGAGCCGTCTTTCGATGTGTAGACAGCCACAAATCAGCACTCTGGGAGTGCTGATATCCTCAGCACCTGCAGTCATAGGCCAAAACCCCAAATTTGCAGAGTCGGATCTGCACCTGCTGAGACCACGTAGTCAAAAAATGGCATGCGCAGAACTTTGTCGAAGTCGAACGGTGGCCGAGATGACCTCAGAATGAAATTCTGAGCACACCAAGCCCTTCGGGCTTACCCACAAGATTAGGGGCCGTGTCTTTGCCTATCGAATTTCACTCCAATCTGAGCAGGTGACTCTGGCTACCTGCAAATGCTGCCCCGAGCCTCGATCTTAGCTCTGATACTAGTTGAAGGAGTACGAGTGGAAGTGCGATGCGAGAGAGTGCGCGAGAAGAAGAGCACGACGATATGGTGAACTCGCTCTACTGTAATATGTAGAGCATAGTGAGTTCTTATTAGGTTTTTACAAAAGAATATGTATACATACCTGGCGGCCCGCCCACTTACCTGGGCGACCACATTGGGCTTTATACCCCAACACAGGATTGGTCGTGCCTCACCCAAGTAGGGTGGAGAGCTCACCCATGTGATGTGATTGGATTATGGTTTATGTTTTATGGTTTTTGGATTAAATCATGAAGTGATTAAGATGGTTTATGGTAGACGTGTAAGGGTAGAGACCCTGTACAGTCTAACTGTTTGGAAAAGGAATTGTTTGTGCATCTGGGAAGTGCTATTGTGATTGGACTCATGTGTTATGTTTCTCATGGCAGCCTCACTACAAGACTAGGATCACCTACATCGCTTAGCCTTATACTAAAGGGTCACTGACCTGGGGCTTTGCTGGATCGGGGGTGTTGCCTAGGTCTTCTTCTTTTTTTTAGGCTCATCTACACAATTAGTGCGTCGGGGGTTGAATGACCTACATGGCTAACATGTCGGGGATCTTGCCTTGACATGGCCTAAACACCCAATGTTGGGCATGGAAGAGGTGTTGCGTCTAAACTGGTATGGTTGGTGTTGATACCCTACCACCTGTTGGTATTTGGGATCCTTTCAGAGCTTGAGTTCATGGAGGGAGGCAAAGTGGCCTCGCCTATGTCTGGCTCAGGTAGGATGGAGGTGTTCTGGCTCGCTCCCGCCAAAGTGAAATTCTCTCTGTCTGTAGTAGAGCGGAAGTGGATGGGTGGACCGATCGATCCCTACACAAGGTCCGGTGCTCTGCTAGTTATTTTTTCATAAACTTTTTGATGTTATGGTATACCTAGATTTTGTCATTGCATTAATACATGGTTGCCTGTTCCATTTAGATGGACATTTAAAGATTTTTTTGTTGTCAATTTCTAATGTCTCTGTGCACTCTATTTCACCCTCCACTATATTCTCTCTCTCTCTCTCTCTCTCTCTCTCTCTCTCTCTCTCTCTCTCTCTCTCTCTCTCTCTCTCTCTTCCCGCAACGTGGTGTACACATATATTCACCCTCCACAATGTTATATTTTTTCTTGAGTATGCTTTCATTCATACCACCCATTCAGGGGTAGCACTAGTCGCTAGGTATCTCTGGATGCAGTTGGGCTCATGGCCTAAACTCCATGCTTGGTCGAGCCCTGAGAACTCCTCCCCTATACAAATGCTTTCACAACTCTGACGTATATTGAAAATTGTGTAAATCTATAAATTGTATATTCTGTGCATAGACCCTTGGGGAGGGGTATCTCTCACCTGGTATCAGAGACAATCAAGAAAAATCCGAAGTGGTGGTAGAACCCTACCTTGAAACAAAAGAGCCAGAACTTACAGTGCCGAACAATGAAGATGCCTTAGAAGGAATTCCGTTCGTAGAAGAAGACTGGGTAGGACACTTATGGGAAAAAGTTAGAGAGATCAATGATGGGAGCTTAACTCTAAAGTCAGCTCCTATAGAGGAAGTATGGTTAGACAACCTATCTCCTGATATGGACATGGATGTACAATCCTTGTATGGGGATTGTGGATCTGAAGCTTCAGGAATGTATAAACCATTGACCTTGAAAACATTATCGTCTTACTTGGGAGATAACAAAGATGAATCCATAGTGTGTAAGGCCACTCAAGTATAAACAATAGAACAGACCTTAGAAGTAGACAACCTTCATTCAATCATGTCTACATCCATCAAATGCACTCTTACTTTGGTAGGACTGTTGAAAATCAGGCCATACCTATGGAATTATCTACAGAAAACCCTACAGAAGGTGGGAATAACGGGGCTTATTGAAAAAAAATTTAGAAAATGAAACATGAAATGGACAACAAAGATATTCGATCTGTTCCAATGAACAAAGTCGGAGAATACTACAAAGGGGAAGGAAGAAAAACAACCCTTTCAATGAAATATAATGACATTGAAACCATGGAAATACTGGATAGTGGGGCAGGCATAGCCATAGACAAGAAAGCAGTATGGGAATCCTGGGGACAACCAGCCATTGAACAAACTCAAATGAAATTGCAATTGGCTGATAGACACATTGAAAGACCATTAGGACTACTTGAAAAAGTGATAGTTAATTCCCGTGGGATTGAATATAAACACACTTTTGCCATAGTAGACTTTGGAAAGAAACCCAATTATGAAATCATATTGGAAAGACCGTTCATGGGACAGGTACAGCTCATCCAAGATTGGGAAACAATTACCTGTACTTGAAGCAAGTGGGATCAATAAAGGGTTAATCTAAAAGATCACACTTATATAGATGTCATGAAAATGCCCATATAAGAGTTTCATTCAGTCTGTTCGGCTGAAACTAAGCTTCCATCTTTGTTGAACAAAGACACTCCTATTTGGATGTGCGGAGCTTCAGAAAGTGGGAGCTTAAAACGAGAAGAATGTATCTTAGAAAGGGATTGCACGGATGAAGCCTATGTACCTGAACCCTTTCCAGAGCATTTGTTTGAGCCATTTGAATGGACTCAAATTTTAGCAACAATGGATATATGTGTGAATATGTCTATGCCTACTTAATTTTGCAATGAGGATGGCTATGACATAATTCCTATAAAAATGATTTCAACCCTTCACTTTAGAATTGAGGAACCCAAGGACTTGATGAAAGCTCAACAAGTCTTTTCAAACCTCTACTACGATGCAACAGATGAGTTAGAAGAACATTTGGCCACCTCAAATGATTCGAGGTTGACAAAAGAACATGTGAGAGCTAAGCTACCCATGAAAGGAGGGAAGGAATTTTTTTTTGACTTTCCAACCAAAAATCGAGAAGAAAGAAATGGTATAGACGAAAAAGAGACACCAAAAACGCGAAAACTAAACCTATGCCATCAGTCTCCACTAGAACACAGTTCCTGATGTAGATGGATGCACATGATTGTGTCAAGGACGAAATCACTGGCAGATATCCTTCAAAAAAAAATCCAAAAATGTCAAAAACATAGAGAAAAACGAGGAACGATACTCAAGCACAGCCAAAGAAACAGGACAAGAAGTCAACCATGACACGAGTTGAGTGGAAAAAGAAGTATCAAGAGTTGAAAAAAGCTCTAAAGGAGATATATACAAATGGAATGGAAACCACAGAAGAAGATGATAAATATGTAATGAGTGTTCCATCTCATTACAAGAAATATACTCTCCAAGATCAAAAAATCATAGTCGAACAACCTGTTAGAGAACTACGAAAACAAAGCAAGTCCTACGGAGGGTCTGAAAATGCCAAAAAGATAGATCTGGCTCAACCAGGAGAAGAGCATAGGCCTACCTACATTGCAAATGACCTAACAAAAGAAGAAGAAGAGCTTTTGTTAAGCTTACTTGTAAGGTTTCCAATTTCCGAAACCTTCAAAACTGTACTAAGCTTGAAAAACTTAATGGAAAATACTATTACAGGACTCCAAACATTATTAATTTTTGTATTCTTGGAATTATAAGCGGAGCTTTACTATGTCTAGAAATTTTTAGAATCTGATTCCGATAAAAACGGGAACAATTACGGGACCTGGAAAATTACCATAGAAATTTAATTAATAACAAAAATAGGATGGTTTCATTTTAATCATTAGCAAAGACTTCTTTACACAGGTTCTAGAGTTAAATAGGAAATTCCAAATTTCATCATGGAAAATATGCAAAAATCAAACAGGCAAATTTTGGAAGGTATGGGGTGAGTGTGGAAGCTGTGGAAACTTGCCAGGGGCAGTGAGGGCAAAAAAATGCGCCATTTTCAAGCTGGGGGGTTGCTTGGACTAGGGGAAAGCTGCCAAAAGCTGCCAGATGCCCAGAAAAAGCTATAAATAGGACCATTCTCTTCATATTTTGTTAGACTCGGATCCTTGAGAATTTCTCTCTCATCTAGGGAGAAACACTACGTAGAAATCATTAGAGTTAAATCTCTAATTGATTAACCCTAACGGTAATTAACCCAATCCTTACTAATTAGTAAGGTTAGATTAGGATAAATGGTTAATTAATCAAAGATTGGGCCTATATATGCTTCTTAAACCTCTTTAAATTAATTAATCTCTGTTGATTATTATAATTAAGCTTAGTAATACTAAGCTAATTATTTATCCTCTCATATTAGGGCTGAAATTAGCCAATTTAACCATGAATTAATGGTAAAAATATTAATTAGGATTATATTAAGTTGAATTATTTATCGGAGATACATTAGACAGTTAGTAATCTAGGAAAATTATGCTATAATTTTTTGAGAAGTTTTCCTAATTAATTAGGCCTAATTACTCTGTTTTTTGAACAATTTTAATAGGGGAAATTAGTACATGGAATTCAAATGATTCCATATAATTATTAGTGGTTAATTAGGTGTTCAATAACCCATCATAATTAGAAGTTCAGAAAGTTAATTTAGCTAATTATTTTAGCTAAAATACCCTGTTTTTTGAGCAATTTTAATCGGAGAAATTAGTAAATGGAATTCAAATGCTTTCATATAATTACCAGAGGTTAATTAAGGTACCTGTGATAATTAGGAGAAGTTCAGAAAGTTAAATTAGCTAATTAATTTAGCTAAAATACTCTATTTTTTGAGCAATTTTAATAGGGAAAATTAGTAAATAGAATTTAAACACTTCCATATAATTATCAGTGGTTAATTAGGTGTTCAAAAACCCGTTATAATTAGGAGAAGTTCAGGAATTTAATTTAGCTAATTACTTTAGCTAAAATACTCTATTTTTGAGCAATTTTAATAAGGAAAATTAGTAAATGGAATTTAAACACTTCCAAATAATTATCAGTGGTTAATTAAGTGTTCAAAAACCGGTGATAATTAGGATAAGTTCAGAAATTTAATGTAGCTAATTATTTTAGCTAAAATACCCTATTTTTGAGCATTTTTAATAGGGAAAATTAGTAAATGGAACTCAAATGCTTCCATATAATTATCAGTGGTTAGTTAAGTGTTCAAGTACCTATGATAATTAGGAGAAGTTCAGAAAGTTAATTTAGCTAATTACTTTAGCTAAAATACGCTGTTTTTGAGCAATTTTAATAAGGGAAATTAGTATATGGAATTTAAACACTTCCAGATAATTATTAGTGGTTAATTAGGTGTTCAAAAACCCATGATAATTAGTAGAAGTTTAGGAAGTTAATTTAGCTAATTATTTTAGCTAAAGTACCCTATTTTTTGAACAATTTTAATAGGGGAAATTATTAAATAGAATTAAACACTTCCAGATAATTATCAATGGTTAATTAGGTGTTCAAAAACCTGTGATAATTAGGATAAGTTCAGGAAGTTAAATTAGCTAATTACTTTAGCTAAAAACCCTATTTTTTGAGAAATTTTAATATTGGAAATTAGTAAATGGAATTCAAATGCTGTCATATAATTATCAAGGGTTAATTAGGTGTTCAAGAACCCGTGATAATTAGGAGAAAGTCAAAAAATTAATCTGGCTAATTACTTTAGCTAAAATACTCTGTTTTTTGAGAAATTTAAATAGGGGAAATTAATAAATAGATTTAAATTGAATTGAGATCTTTATCAAAGGTTTATTAGACCTCAAAGAACCTCTGGTAATTATGCTACCATTAGAAAATTAGTTTAATTATATATCCCAGTAAAATTACTTAAATTCTTGGGAAGAATAAAAAAGGGAAATATAGTAAAGTAAATAGAAACCCTTTGATATCAATACCAGAAAAGGAATATACCTTGAGAAATCTATTATAATTATCCTAACCTTAGATAAATAGTTTAGGTACGTATTTTGGTCAAAAGTAACCAATTTTTGTATATAATGGATAAGAAAAATCAAGAAATAAAATTATCTAAGTGCCAAAGAATTAACCTAGGTCCAAAACCCTTATTTTTGGGTAAACAAGGAAAAATAAATGTTATTCAATAAATCCTCTAATGGATTAAGTCTTTTTATAAGGCTGCCGAAATGGCTCCCAAGAGAACCAGGGGGAACCCTTTGACGGAAGATGAAGATATTAGTAACAAACGAAACAAAGCAACTAACGACCATGAAGCAGGGCCTAGCCATAGGCCAACAGAGGAGAGTTTACGGGAACCTGCCCCACAACAGATGGACGACCAATCCCAGGTGGATTTCAATTATGCCATTAATAAACTTTTAGATCTTAGTTTAAGTTAAGCATTGCATACGTAAGGTTAGGAAGGAAAAAAAACTGGCTGTAAATGGAAGGTAACTTCCACGAAACCCGCGAGCAATGATTGTAATTAGGAAAGGACTGATTGGGTTATGACTGGTTGAAATAGAAAAGAAATGTTTGGCCATCCTTAAGACAGCTTGTCTCAAGACACCTCTGATTCCTTGGAAATATTTTACTCCAGGTAATGAGTAATGATGGAGATACCATCATGGAGGAGTCGGTTACCTCGGCACGTGTGGAGTCTTTACCCCGTGCTTGTTTATGTTTATGGATAGTACTTTTAAGTTTATCCTAGAGGAACCGCCCGGTTGTATGGGCAACTGGTTTTGGCGTATGGGCGCCCGGACTTTGGGTGAAGACTTTTTCCACCCCGGTTATATAAATAAGGAATGGGTTCAGTTTTTCACCCTTGTATAGGTGGTCTTGAGACAAGTTATTACTGGTCAGTGATACCTTAAAATGACAGTACCTTGTCTTAAGTTTAAAGATGTCTGTTTTTTGAAAGAATGCTTTCAATGCTGTTTTCAAAGGTTGTCTTAAGGATATGTAGTTTGAAAAGTTAAAAAAGAATCATTATTTTAATTGTGGAAAGAATATGGTAGTAATTAAACAACAATAGAATCATGTGAGTGCAGGGTGGTAAGTGGGGATTGACTAAGGTTGTCAATCATGGACGGGTGGACCTGGTTAGTCAGGTAACTATCCATTCCCGCGCACTAAAACGATTAGAAACTTCTTCACATGGACAAGGAATCCACCAGCGGCTGTGCCCTCACATATGCTAGAGGGAAAAAAGTGTTGGCTAAGGAAACCTTAATCTAAAGGATGAAGATTTAGGGCCGGAATTTTTTATTTTTTATTTTTTTCTAGGGTTCTGTTTCCACTGCGAGACAGGACTAGGTCTCTTCTAGGGCTATAAACCTAAACCATTGTCAATGGTAAGGGTGAATTCCCTGGAACTTTTTTTTTAAAAAGACTTTGACCTTAGTAGGCCTAGAGACCTGTCAAAGGTTCATCCCACTTTTGGTGTTGGCGGGTTTGAAGCCCTTACATTACTGAAATAATAACGAGATATCTTTGCTTAGTCTTACAAGGATCTCAAGGGTGTTGATCCAGAAATCTATCAACATACCATACCCATCAGAGATGATGCCAAACCAAGTAGACAAAGGCCATACACATACAATGAAACATTTTCTAGGAAGATCAAGGAAGCGATTGAAAATCTAAAGGAAGCCGAATTCATTTATGAAATCGAACACACAGATTGGGTGTCTCTAATTGTGGTAGTACCCAAGAAAACTGAGAAACTACGAGTGTGTGTCAATTTCAAGAAAGTGAATGTAGCTACCATTAGAGACAAGTTTCCTCTTCCAATCACTGAGCATGTTTTTAAACGAGTTGCAAGAAAAGAAGCTTATAGCTTCTCAGAGGGCTTTTCGAGATTGATGAGCCATGCTTTTAAAGAATATCTAAGGAAATTCTTGGAAGTTTATATGGATGATCTATGCGTACATTCACCAATCCGGGCTGATCATTTTGAACACCTCAAAAAGATATTCGAAAAATGTAGACTTTATAGAATTTTCTTAAATCTTGAAAAGAGCACATTCATGGGTCAACAAGGAAAAATTCTTGGACATATAGTGTCTAAAGATGGCATAGCTACTGATATGGATAAAATTCTTATTATTGTTGATTTTCCTAGACCAACAACAGTCAAGGGGGTTCAAGCCTTCATGGGACATTGTGGATATTATAAACGATTCATTCACATGTACGCAATAATTGCAAAACCCATGTATAGCTTGATTACACACATTGAATGGACTGATGAGTGTGAAGAATCCTTCATAAAGCTTAAGCAAGCTCTCACTTTAGCTCCAATATTGAAAGCATCAGATAAGAATAAGATATTCTACATACATGTAGATGCTTCCAATTTTGCCGTTGGGTGTATACTAGCTTAACTAGGAGACAAAAAAATTGATTTTCCTATTTCTTATGCTAGCCGACAGTTGAACATGGCGGAAAGGAATTATACCGCCACCAAAAGGGAAGGATTAGGGATGATCTATGACGTAAAAAAGTATAGACATTACCTATTAGCAAACAAATTTTTGCTCTTTGTGAACCACCAAGCCTTATTGTACTTGGTCAACAAGCCATGCAGCATAGGAAGAATAGTGAGATGGTTCATCATTCTTCTATTTCACTGTAGTTGTGAAAAAGGGCACTACTCATCAAAGAGCAGATCATTTGTCTAGGATTATTTTAGGGGAACTGCCTAAGGGAGTAGACAATGATCTACCAGATGCCTATCTGTTCTCCGTGGAAATGATACCTCGATGCTTGACAAATATGGTATCATTGATGACAGTAGCTCAAGTGGATTCACAGGTACCACTTCCTATTACAATTGGATTAATTGAACAATTGGCTATGTATCAATTACTAACTGGGAGGCTCTACAAAAGAAATTGAGATGGAATATTGCTCTTATGCATTAATCCTGAAGAGAAAACCCAATACCTAAGTCAAGCACATATTACCATAGTAGGACTTCACTTTGCGGAAGACCAAACTATGCAAAGGGTCTTGAGACTTGGAGTATTTTTGGCTAACTATGAGGAGTGATGTTCGCTCTTTCATAAAGGATTGTCCTCAATGCCAAAAACAAACACCTATACCTCATGTAACGTTGTTCCAAATGTCACATGTTCCTAAGTGGAGTACTATCTAGTTACTTACTTAACAAGCCGAACATTTCCTGAGAATATGAGTAAATGCCGTCAAAGAGTAATTGAGACTGAAGCAAGAGACTATGCTCTTATTGGGAACCAATTGTATTGGAGAGGTAAGGATCAACATTTGCGTCTTTGTGCAAATGAAGACGAATATATTCCAATTATAGAACAAGCACATGCTAGATTAGCTGGAGGTCACTTTTCTACTAAGACCACCACAAGAGCAATCTTAATGGCAGGCATATGGTGGCCAACACTTTTTACAGATTCCAAAGAATATGTTCGGAGATGTGATGCTTGTCAACAAGAAAAAATGCCAACACGTATAGATAGCATGCCCTTAAGATCAATGATGGGAGCTAGAGCTTTCGTAAAATGGGGTATCCACTTTGTTGGGCCAATACAACTACCTGCTTATAGAACCCAAGCTCAATATATCATTGTAGCTACGAATTATTTGACCAAGTGGGTCGAGGCTAAAGCAACTCAAAAGAATGATGCCAGAACCACTACCGCATTCTTATATGAGTATATGTATTCACAACATATGGACTGCCAATAGAAATTGTCACTGATAGGGGAACTCATTTCCTCAATGAGGTAATTGAGTATCTGCTTAATGAATTTACGGTCATCCATAATAACAAATCATCTCTCTATCACCCATTAGCAAACGGATAAGCTCAGCATACGAATAAAATTCTTAGCTCGGTATTGACTAAAGTGGTTAGTTCAGGAAGGACAGACTGGGAAATGAATCTCCTTGCATCTCTATGGGGTTATCGAGTTTCATTCAAAACAGCTTTGAATGATACACCCTTTAACCTTGTTTATGGTCTTGATGCCATACTGCCAATAGAATTTCTATTGCCGACATTACGAGTTGCTAAGGATCTTGAGTCGAATGGACATGAAATGTCAGGAAGACTTAGAAAATCTAGATGAGCAAAGGCTAACTGTTGTAGCTCACATCTATGCACAAAAGCGAAAACAAAAACAGTTTTTTGATTCCCATTTAATCACAAAAATCTTCAAAAAAGGGGACTAGTTTTAGTCTATTCTCTTAAGCAACACATTCCCAAGTTTAAGAAAAAGGGAACCGGACCGTTTATCATTGAAGATGTATCTCCAAGTGGAGAAGTTAAGTTGTTCACCCTAGATGGTGAACCAATGGCTAATTATATTAGTGAATGTCGTTTAAAGAAGTACAATTTGCCACTAACCAATGAACTGCTAGAAATATGCATGCAGCCAAACAAAGAAAGAATAAACGACAGCAGGTTATTGATGAAGCCCAAGAGGAAGCTCGGCTTCGGGTACTCAAAAGGAAAGCTTCTCTCAAGAATAAACAAATACCTCAACACTCTGGATATAGATGACCGACAGTGGGAATTACAGAAAGATGCAGTGTCAATAGATGATGTGAATGGTTAGATGGAATGGACCTTCGCGTCAAAGTACAGCCCAATAACCATAGCACAAATGCATTGGTCAATACAAGAGCTAGAGTAAATGCAGTCAGTTATTCCACGTACAAGAAAGCAACAAGTCAGTCTTTGACAGCAGGAATAGCGACTATTAAAGGATGCAACAAGAATCCAATACCAACATTGGGAGTGGTCAACTTGAATGTGATAGTACATGGATGTTCATGTCCTCATCAGTTTGTATGCTTACTAGATGAGCACATGAATGAGACAATGATTCTTGGAATCTCATGGATACGGACGTACAAGGCAGTACCAGATTGGGATACGAATCAGCTCAAGATATCACCTAAAGGTGGACAACTCATTGTTCCAATAGCACCAAGCAAGGAGGAGTGGAAAGGGAGTAATCAACAGAACAAACCACGAAGCAATCAATCTTCTCCATCCTCTTGACAAGTAAATGCTACAAGTAGCATGCAAGGAGTCTGGCAAATCTGGGTACCAAAAGCACAGCTTAAGGACAAGCGGATTTAAATCTGGGTGCCCAAAACATCATCAACAAAACCAAAGATGGTTCCAAAGATCAAAACACAAAAACGAACATCTCCAAGCAAGGAACCTAACATGAAATGGATTTGGAAGCAAAAAGATCACTTATCTTCTCCACAAACAGGAAAGCCAATCAAGCAATGGAGAGTTAAGTCTTAGAAAACTCAACCACACCATTCTAACCAAGACAAACCAAAATATCATTGGCGGATAAAAGATCGACAACAATCAAAAGTGATACCAACATCTCAGACAATCAGTGTGCTAAAGAATCCTAATGGTTCAATCACACAAGCTACAAGATTTGCTCTTTGGAAGATAGCATCAAAAAACCTCGACAACAGAAACCCTTGAGTTAATTACTCAAGACCCAACTCTTGCACAGCATACTGGTTTGAACTACATTGATCTTCAAAGCATTGTAGGGCCAACCACGGCTATGCATAGACGGGATTGTTCAACCCATGGACACAGTTGTCCTGGAGTGCGCCATCTAGGAGGGGTGGAAGAATACTAAGTAATTAAGGGCAATGTTTGAAGAGGGAGGAAAATTTTTGATGTTAACGTGTGATTTTTTGTCAAATTATCTAATAATGCCCTTATATTTCATCAACAGGGAAATTTAACTGATAATTTCTCCCCGATGAGTGTAAATAGTGTATATATTATATAAAAAACATAAAAAAATAGTCCTTTTTGGTTATTTTTTATCTTTTTTCTTGATATTGAGATTTAAAAATGAAGAAATTTTTTGATGTTAACGTGTGATTTTTTGTCAAATTACCTAGTAATGCCCTTATAATTCATCAAGGAAATTTAATTGATAATTTCTTCCCAATGAGTGTAAATAGTGTATATACTATCAGAAAATCATAAAGAAAATACTCCTTTTTGGTTATTTTTCTTGATATTGAGATTTAAAAAAATAAAGATTGAAAATTGATCTTGTTTTTCAATGGATTTTCTTGATTATTGGATTTTCACTTTGAAATAGCAAAGGAGCTCAGATGAAAAAATTGAAGACACACTGATGATCAAAAAGACAAGGCGGACAAGCACAAAAAATTTCAATCAAATCGGCAGATGGAAGCGGGAAGCCTAAAGTAGGTGGCCATATCTACTTTTGCAGAATTCTGGCAGAATGAGCTACAAGAATCCGATTGGGAAAATTTTGAGTCTAACATAGATTTCACGGCCTAGTAGGACTAACAGGGGAATCTGGGGGAAAATGGTCCGGAAAGTCCAAGTATAAATACCCAAGGTAGGCTAAAATCACCTCATTTCCACTTGTTGTCTTTGGAGAGAGAGCTTTTCGACCTTGTTCGCGCATATTTTCTGGAGTCCACAGTCGCCTGTTTTTAGCGCTGTCTCACATGAGACATGAGGAGTAAGCTCTATACTTATCAATGATCCATTTTGTATGGCCGGTAGCTAGTCTAAAGTTTTGGAAAAACCCTAGAATCCGAGCAGTACACGAAGACCTACGACCAAAATCGACCATAGCGGCCTATTAGCCCAACCAAATCGGATGAGATTTGAATTGTAGCATGCCCCAGCATAATAGAGCACTTCTATATCAACAGTTAACCATTTAGCAAGGGTCGAGAGTAGAAAAGCTAAGTTTTAGACAGATGCCAGAATTGGATTTTGACTCCATAGACAGCTTACATACGAGGTCTATACACAATGTATATGATTGGTTTCATAAAATCAATCAAGCCAAGCCCTCGAAAAGCAGAAAACGAATCAAAGGCGACAAAGTATCATGTTTGACATATGAGGTTAAACTGACTCCAAATAGACCAAAATTGGATGAGTTGCTTCACGACTATGTTGCAGACAAGTCCATAGCCTCAAAAGTGACTAACCAACTCTACAGGCCATGTAGTCACAAAAATCCTTGATTTCAGAGTCGACAAAGCACGAAGTGATGCCGGCAAGACCAAATATTACCAAATTCAATTTAGGAGTTGTTTAAGGTATATAGAATATGTTTAAGTCCAAATTTTCAAGTTTTGCAAGAAAATGTTGACTGCTTTAAATAATTACGATTATTTAATTTTGCAAAATTTTGGCTTGAAAAGGGTATCATCACCTCACCTATCACTTGTACACACCTATTACACGCCAAATTTTAAGTATGAACCAAAATGATCAATTATAACTTGGAAAACACAAAGAAGTCCTTGCAAGCCAAATTCTGAGTTATGAGCCACATTTTTTTATCCAAATTACCTCATATCACATACACAGAGTCTATATCATGCTTCGAACCAAGTTGCACAAAAAAAAATGAAAAAGTTAATAATCACGATTATTTACTTTTTTGTCAAGATGGGAGAAATTTGCAACTTTACCATCATAGGACCAAAGTACATGATGTCCTAAGCCCAATAGCCAAGCTTGAACAAATTTGGAGCTGAAAATCTCAAAATTCCTTTACATCTACTGTTTCAGAGACCTAAAATCTGGCACCATTTTCACTCTATGCACCCAAATGAGCCCATATTTCACTCAAAGTATCTAATTGATGTATACCTCAAGCTTGTAATGCCAAATTTGCAAAAAGTTCACAAAATTACTTAGTTGTAAATAATCGCGATTATTTACTTTTGTTGCAATTTTTTGTTTGGACTTCATAATTTTGATCTTCACACGTTTTTATGCATCTATGCATGTTCAAAAATTGATCTGAAGCAAATTGGACTCAGTTTATCTGCAGTTCGGAGTGAAGGACATTTCAGAGAAGAATCTGTCAAATTTGCTAACTTTGACACTCTATTCACTTAACAGGAGCCATGCAAGCTGCAGAGAAGGCCAAGAAGAGGGTCTCGCAAAAGAAGAAGCTACAAGAGCTACCACCATACCAAGTGGACCCCAGTTCAGTCAGAACTAACAAAGTGACCTATCTGTCAAAAGAACTGCTGGAAGAGAACAACACCACATTGTTCACAGGTAGATTCAAAAGCGAAGAAGGACATCAAGTAGAACTGCAACTTCTACCAAGAGAGGTCTATGACATCGCAGCAAAGTCCGAGACAAAAGAAGCTAAGAGAAGGCTAGGGCTCAGAGACTTTTACGAACAAGAGCCATGTGGAGTGGATTTCCAAAAAGCTTATGAGCTCTTGTCCACAATCAAAGAAGATAGAACCGCCTAGATCTCTGACCAACAAGAGAACAAGGTAGAAGTGGTCATTACAAAAGAGATAGTCGTTGAAGCTCTCAAATTGACAACAGAAGGAATGACCATGAGGGCAAGTGATAGAAAGACAGAAGGCACTTTCACCAAGGAAACCGCTGCTGCTACATTTGCTGAACTCATCTAGAAACAGGTGTAAGAACCTGCAAGATTATATCACCAACACTTTCACTTCCTCGCAAAGAGACCGCCAAGGTACACAACACCCAATCATGCGGTTGCGACCACTTTTACACAAGTTCTAAAGTCGACAACTAGGAAACCAATCGACCACGTGTAGTACATGTTGTCCACATTGAAGGGGACAAAGAAAGAGGGTAAGATAACATAACTGGGCTCACAAGAATTGCCTACCATGCTATCAGCATGGCAAACAACTTGCCACCTTGCCCAGACCAGAACACATGCATCGTGTCCGCACAACCATCCCCTCGAGCCACAAGATCTACCAAGAGAACTTACAAATCCGATAAGAGAATCTACTGAGAGCTCTCCGGAACGGCATAGCAGTGAAAGCTCTTCCATGAGGAAAGAAGAGCACGCATCGAAGAAATGAAAAGAAAAGCAGTGTGGCAGCACATGAAGAGGAGCCACAACAAAAGTAGGGAAGGTTCGAGAGAGAAAAGCACTCCTATGAATGCAGCCGCCAAGCTCAAGGAAAGGACCCTGCAAAGTGGGTACCTATAGAAGTCAAAGGTCCGAGAGCAAAGCACCCTGTACGAAGAGAAGGAGAAGATCCAAAGGATATGTTAGAATGAATGTATCAGAAGGGAGAGGCATGGAAAGAGGCTCAAGAAGCAGAAAAGGAAGCTAGAGATAGGACGGAGCAGCAAAAACGAACAAAAGAAGCATCACACCAAGGTGAAGCCCATCACGAAGAAGGTAAGATGTCCCCCAGACCATCCTCACCATTTACATAACACCATGATCACCCCATGCCAAGCCCACCACCATCACCAACAGATAGAACCACAAAAACTGAGCCCACAAAAGAAATAGAGCCTGAACAGAAAGAAGCAGCAAAATTTTCACAACAGACAGCCACTACACAGAAGCAAGCCAAAGCAAAAGAACCAGAGCCGGAAAGGTAAGCAAGTCCCGCACAAGAGGAGCCAACAAAGTTTGAGCAAACAAAGGAATACCAAACAAAGAAAACCCCTTCTACCTCCGCACAACACGAAACGGCCAAGGCATCCACAAAGCCTCAAGATGACAAAGCAGAACAAGGCCAACCATAGCCTCAAGCATAAGAACAACCAACTACCACGACACCGTAGAGAGAGTCACAAGATATCGCCAAAACATCTACACAGCTCACAAGAAATGAAGATTGGCAATCTAATGATGAGGTAATCCTGTAAGTCACGCACAACACGAAACGGCCAAGGCATCCACAAAGCCTCAAGATGAAAAAGCAGAACAAGGCCAACCATAGCCTCAAGCAGAAGAACAACCAGCTGCCACGACACCGCAGAGAGAGTCACAAGATATCGCCAAAACATCTACACAGCTCACAAGAAATGAAGATTGGAAATCTAATGATGAGGTAATCCTGTAAGTCAATGAATATGCGAAGCAAATGTAGGATATGACAAAAAGATTGCAATATCAGCAACACTTAGCCGCAGCACAAAGGCTAAAGAACTGGAGATGGTGATTAACGCTCTCCAAGGAGAGTTAGAAGACAGATTAAATGTCATCACTCATCTACAAAAACAAGTGCAGGAATTGAAAGCTGAAGTTGAAAAACACCAGCTAGCACGAAACAAACAGCAAAAGGAGATGGAGGAGTTACGTGAACTTCTCATGAAGTTGATAGATGCTTGCAAAGCTAAAGACGAACAATTGACAAAAGTTACTAGCAAACTTCTAACTACAACCCTATTAGTTCAGAAGATTCAAGTGAGGCTAGATGTCTCGAATGCCTCCTTGCAATATTTAGAGCAGAGGATAAATGATCAGGCAACTTTTTTGCGACAAATACGAGAAAATCCCGCAATTGCCTCAATCAAAGGAACAGACAAAGTGTACAAAAAAGCAGTAGAGAAAAAGAGCAAAGACCTCGCGCTAGAGCTAAAGCTGGAGCAGTCTCAACGCAGAGACCTGGCATTAATGCGGGTGCAACAAGAAGAAGAGCTACTAAAGGAAATAGCCGAGCTAAAAAGAGTCAGTCAAGTGCTGAGAGATGGACGGCAAGAAACGCATGAAGAAGAAAGATTTTCAGAACAGGCACATATAGATATCCCCTCAGTCTCTTTTGCTGAAATGGAAACATAGGCAGCAGAAGTGCTAGGTGGTGAAGAAGATTTTAAGGTAGAATTAGCAGAAGCTGATACAGTGCCAATGGTCTAGATGTCAAAAGCTAAGAAATATGCACTCAAAGAAAAGATTACCCAGGAGTTGGATGAGCAGTGGAAAGCAGCGATGCATTGGGAGTGAGGGTTCTTCACTCTGTCAATGTTACTCAACTTACTCTCAATCAAATCACTGCACAATGGCATCAACAATCCCTGCCATATCCTTTGATAAAGGTGGAGTTTCTCCAAGTCAATGAGAGACTTTATAAAGACATGCAAGTAGAAGGTGTAGATGAAGACCACCCTAAGTGGCAAAAGAGCTGGTTGAGCAAGAATCCAAGATACCTGATTTTGTTCATCACAAGAGCACCTGCGGCACTTTAAAAGGATTCCACTTTTTTTCGTGTACCAAGACTAAGGACCCGGCAAGCACATGAGGCAATTACAAAGAAGGGACAACATGGGTGAACTACCCAAGATTGCCAGCTCTAGACAAGGGATCACCGATAGAAGAATACATAGTGAAAATCCTAACGGGCGTCATGTCATTCTTCAAAAGTCTACCTCATCTATCATGTGTGATGCTTTATAAAATCTGTCGAATGGTGCTCACCTGCATTAAAGTCTTTCATGACCCAGAGCAAGTAGGAGCCTCGTGGATTTCATTCCTCGATGGCAATAAAGGTTTATGCTACGATATCAGTGGTGAACCTTCCAAAGAAGTCCTCTATGGCTTCTACGTCCGATGCATTTCTTACCTTCACAAAATATGTTGGCGTTCGAGGAAGCGTTCTACACACGGTTCTTCACTTGGCGAACAAATTTTTTTGGGCCAGTGATCAGCAACCTGACTTCAAGGTTTGTAGGCTACTCCACAATTGAGCTTAAAAATAGATTTACTATGCAGTTTTTGCAGGTGCCAGATAAAGAGAGAACGATCAGATACGAAACAGCTCTACATGCACTTGAAGACCGCCTCACCAGCTGCTGCTGCTGTCAACTCGAAGACTATTTCAGCCCATAAAGCTGTATCAAGGGATGGCACAGGCGAGGAGGGGGGGGAATGTTAGCAGCAAGCTAACTTGGATACCATTTTTTGGATCTCTCATTGTTAAAACAATTATGATTTTGATACATTGGGAATATTGTAACTCTTATTTTTTGGATAAATCTTGTAATTGATGAGCCGGGACTACAAGCTTCCAAATTGTATCAACCTGTCTCTACCTATCTTTAGTTAGAGCTCCCAGATTATTAGTTTTGACCACCAAAAACCTTGGCTAAGGTATAAAAGCCAATTTTTGTAAGTTAATTTTAAGTTTTTGGATAATGAAATACACAACGTGAGCTAACGGTGCTCACTTCTCTCCTTCTTGTGCTTCCTACTCCCTCTCCGGTTGTCACATTGCAGTCGCATTTGTTGCATTGCAACCGTAGGTAAGAGCTCTATGCATTGACATAAGCATTTCACAGTATTTTGTAGCTTTTGGCATCGCCGACCCGCGACCTAATTTCATCATAAGTATGAATTTACACTTCAAAATAAAAAACTAAGCATAGGCTGGGTATTGGGACATCATTGCTAAGCACTTAGATGCATTCTGGGTCGAAAACAACTAGGTCAAAAATCCACAGCTATTAATAATCGCGATTTTTACACTTGATCTAAAGTGGGATTTGAGACCATAAGCATATGTGCTTAGGTCTTCTAAACTTGTCCTAGAAGTTTTGTTACGTTTGGATGTTGTTTGATGTTGTACCAGATGTGATTTGTTTGCCAATGAGTGATTGGCTCTTGGTGATTTTAGTCACTTGAGTGTAGCTTGAGTTAGACGCGATTTGTTTGTTGTTTTCTGAGAGATTGACAACCTCTTGTAGCCTCTATGCACTAGTCAAGTCAGCTTCGTCCCATGGATTGACAATTTAATCGTGGTTCTCGGTAATAAGGTAGGAGTGAGGTTAGACACCCGTCCCACATTCTTTCACTTGGGATCTTATCGAGGCATGTCATAATAATCAATATCTAATTCTCCTAAATGATTTTCTCATGTTAAACGGATCATTTAATATGGGGAAGTGCCAGGGGAGAAAAAGCTAGAATATTAGCTAAGCTAGCAGACCCACCACAGTAGGGATCCAAAGGAGGGAAAATAAGGATCCAAAGGGGGGGCATCTGCAAAAGAGCCATGTGCAACAATGGGCTGAAAAGACCCTAAGGTTCAGCCCATTAAGACTTCCAAAATGCTAAGGTTCCAAAATTCAAAGGTTGTCTCCAAAGGTCAACCATAGGGGAATTGGATGCTTTGTGTGTGTACAAAAAAGTCTTTACAATCCCTACTTAGGAGGGGGCGAGCCTTGCATGTAGGGGATGAGAGAGAAATCCACACACACACACAAGCTCCCTTTACACAAAGGGAATGAGGGACACATGTCAGCTCCCTAGGCCAGATGCCCACAAGGTGTACCCAATTCCTATTGGATGGCCTTGGAGGTGGACCAATCAGAATTAGGCTAGATTAAATCTAGTTTAATTAATTTAAAAACACTTAATAAAAGAACCAATGAGAATTAAGTCCTCTAAAAGACTATTGGACAGTCTCCCAAGGGGTCCAATGAGCATTCAACAGCCCAATGGCTTGTTTGATTCCTACTGGCCAGGAGGCAAAGGGGTCCAATGAGAGTTTAGTTGAATTATTAAATTACCTAAAGCTCTCACAAAAGGGGAAAGGGGGACACATGTCAGAAGGCTATCACCTATGCTGCTCAATTGTCATTGGCTAGCCTTGGGGAGGTCCAATGAGAGGATAGCAAGAGCAATTACCAAGAGGGCTCACCCAAGAGAGAGAGGGGGCTGATTTTTGCAAGGCATTATCACACACACACACTCACACAATCTCATGTGTGAAGAAAAGAAGACTCTCTCTCCTTCTCAAGCTTTAATGGAGAGCTTACCACCTACTCCAAGCTTGTGAGAAGGGAGGCCTACACCAACAAATCTTGGCTTTGTGATGCAAATCCAACCAAGAGCCAAGCTTCAATGCATGATCATCTCCTCTACCATGCTAATTACTAAGCTAAGCTATGCTAATATGAGTGATTATGTGAGGAGATGTACATCTTTCTCGTAAGATACTCCTTCTTCCTCTCAATCTACTCTCATACCCTACTAGCTCTCACCATCTTTGAAGGTGTGTGAGGTCTTGGGTCTGAGACCAGGGATAATTGATGTTGTGTTTGCTAAGTGTTTTTCTTAGTGCATGAAGCTTTCATCTTCATTGCACTAGCTAGTCTTGAAGGAACACAAAGAATTGTATTGTACAATGTCTCTCTTGATGGGAGAAACCATAATACAAAGCCTTTTGGAGGGGAACCGGCTCCATGCAAATCCGATCCTCAACTGTTGTCAATAGCTTAATTTCTCTCTCTTTTGAAAGAATTGTTCATGCTATCTAACTAGGTGTTATGCTTTTTGTTGCTCTCTCCACCCAAGCACTCTTGTAATTCTCATTAGGAATCTATTCTAATGAAGTGCCAACTATGTTCATGCTAATTTCCGCTACACACAAGATTTTAGGCCATTTAATGTTACATTCTTGGGATCTTATCGAGGCATGTCATACTAATAAATATCTAATGCTCCTAAATGATTTTCTCATGTTAAACTGATCATTTAATATGGGGAAGTGCCAGGGGAGAAAAAGCTAGAATATTGGTAAAGCTAGCAGACAGGCCACAATAGGGATCCAAAGGAGTTCAAATAGGGATCCAAAGGGGGGGCCATCTGCAAAAGAGCCATGTGCAACAATGGGCTAAAAAGACCCTAAGGTTCAACCCATTAAGACTTCCAAAATGCTAAGGTTCCAAAATTCAAAGGTTGTGTCCAAAGGTCAACCATAGGGGAATTGGATGCTTTGTGTGTGTACAAATTTTTTTTTACAATCCCTACTTAGGAGGGGTCGAGCCTTGCATGTAGGGGATGAGAGAGAAAGCCACACACACACACACACAAGCTCCCTTTACACAAAGGGAATGAGGGACACATGTCAGCTCCCTAGGCCAGATGCCCACAAGGTGTACCCAATTTCTATTGGATGGCCTTGGAGGTGGACCAATTAGAATTAGGCTAGTGTAAATCTAGTTTGATTAATTTAAAAACACTTAATAAAAGAACCAATGAGAATGAAGTCCTCTAGAAGACTATTGGACAATCTCCCAAGGGGTCCAATGAGCATTCAACAGCCCAATGGCTTGCCTGATTCCTATTGGCCACGAGGCAAAGGGGTCCAATGAGAGTTTAGTTGAATTATTAAATTACCTAAAGCTCTCACAAAAGGGGAAAGGGGGATACATGTCAGAAGGCTATCACTTATGCTGCTTAATTGTCATTGGCTAGCCCTAGGGAGGTCCAATGAGAGGATAGCAAGAGCAATTAGCAAGAGGGCTCTCCCAAGAGAGAGAGGGGGCTGATTTTTGCAAGGCATTATCACCCACACACTCACACAATCTCATGTGTGAAGTAAAGAAGACTCTCTCTCCTTCTCAAGCTTTAATGGAAAACTTACCACCTACTCCAAGCTTGTGAGAAGGGAGGCCTACACCAACAAATCTTGGCTTTGTGATGCAAATCCAACCAAGAGCCAAGCTTCAATGCATGATCATCTCCTCTACCATGCTAATTACTAAGCTAAGCTATGCTAATATGAGTGATTATGTGAGGAGATGTACATCTTTCTCGTAAGATACTCCTTCTTCCTCTCAATCTACTCTCATACCCTACTAGCTCTCACCATCTTTGAAGGTGTGTGAGGTCTTGGGTCTGAGACCAGGGATACTTGATGTTGTGTTTGCTAAGTGTTTTTCTTAGTGCATGAAGCTTTCATCTTCATTGCACTAGCTAGTCTTGAAGGAACACAAAGAATTGTATTGTACAATGTCTCTCTTGATGGGAGAAACCATAATACAAAGCCTTTTGGAGGGGGACCGGCTCCATGCAAATCCGGTCCTCAACTGTTGTCAATAGCTTAATTTCCCTCTCTTTTGAAAGTATTGTTCATGCTATCTAACTAGGTGTTATGCTTTTTGTTGCTCTCTCCACCCAAGCACTCTTGTAATTCTCATTAGGAATCTATTCTAATGAAATGCCCACTATGTTCATGCTAATTTCCGCTACACACAAGTTTTTAGGCCATTAAATGTTACATTCTTGGGATCTTATCGAGGCATGTCATACTAATCAATATCTAATGCTCCTAAATGATTTTCTCATGTTAAACTTATCATTTAACATGGGGAAGTGCCAGGGGAGAAAAAGCTAGAATATTGGTAAAGCTAGCAGACAGGCCACAATAGGGATCCAAAGGAGTTCAAATAGGGATCCAAAGGGGGGGCCATCTGCAAAAGAGCCATGTGGAACAATGTGCTAAAAAGACCCTAAGGTTCAACCCATTAAGACTTCCAAAATGCTAAGGTTCCAAAATTCAAAGGTTGTGTCCAAAGGTCAACCATAGGGGATTGGATGCTTTGTGTGTGTACAAAAGTTTTTTTACAATCCCTACTTAGGAGGGGTCGAGCCTTGCATGTAGGGGATGAGAGAGAAAGCCACACACACACACACACACAAGCTCCCTTTACACAAAGGGAATGAGGGACACATGTCAGCTCCCTAGGCCAGATGCCACAAGGTGTACCCAATTTCTATTGGATGGCCTTGGAGGTGGACCAATTAGAATTAGGCTAGTGTAAATCTAGTTTGATTAATTTAAAAACACTTAATAAAAGAACCAATGAGAATGAAGTCCTCTAGAAGACTATTGGACAATCTCCCAAGGGGTCCAATGAGCATTCAACAGCCCAATGGCTTGCCTGATTCCTATTGGCCACGAGGAAAAGGGGTCCAATGAGAGTTTAGTTGAATTATTAAATTACCTAAAGCTCTCACAAAAGGGGAAAGGGGGATACATGTCAGAAGGCTATCACTTATGCTGCTTAATTGTCATTGGCTAGCCCTAGGGAGGTCCAATGAGAGGATAGCAAGAGCAATTAGCAAGAGGGCTCTCCCAAGAGAGAGAGGGGGCTGATTTTTGCAAGGCATTATCACCCACACACTCACACAATCTCATGTGTGAAGTAAAGAAGACTCTCTCTCCTTCTCAAGCTTTAATGGAAAACTTACCACCTACTCCAAGCTTGTGAGAAGGGAGGCCTACACCAACAAATCTTGGCTTTGTGATGCAAATCCAACCAAGAGCCAAGCTTCAATGCATGATCATCTCCTCTACCATGCTAATTACTAAGCTAAGCTATGCTAATATGAGTGATTATGTGAGGAGATGTACATCTTTCTCGTAAGATACTCCTTCTTCCTCTCAATCTACTCTCATACCCTACTAGCTCTCACCATCTTTGAAGGTGTGTGAGGTCTTGGGTCTGAGACCAGGGATAATTGATGTTGTGTTTGCTAAGTGTTTTTCTTAGTGCATGAAGCTTTCATCTTCATTGCACTAGCTAGTCTTGAAGGAACACAAAGAATTGTATTGTACAATGTCTCTCTTGATGGGAGAAACCATAATACAAAGCCTTTTGGAGGGGGAACCGGCTCCATGCAAATCCGGTCCTCAACTGTTGTCAATAGCTTAATTTCTCTCTCTTTTGAAAGTATTGTTCATGCTATCTAACTAGGTGTTATGCTTTTTGTTGCTCTCTCCACCCAAGCACTCTTGTAATTCTCATTAGGAATCTATTCTAATGAAATTCCCACTATGTTCATGCTAATTTCCGCTACACACAAGTTTTTTAGGCCATTAAATGTTACAAGGCATCACCTAGCAAGTATGATGCATCCCACTCCCAAACCACTTCTTTATGTCTTGCACCCATCTCATGCTCAAGGTCTTGCTTTTATGCATATTTTGAACTTCTCTGCTTGCTTCCCCTGCACATTACTATTAAAGTTCTTATATCAAGTTTGCTAGAGTGAAGGAGAGTAGAGAGGCATTTATCCCACATGCAATGTTATGGTGACTGACCAAGTATAAGAGAGTCCTAATGTTGAATGAAAAACCATCCAAGATTGTGTACATGAAGTGCAATGCTTCCTATGAACTTGTGATCACTTGCACTTAACTCAAGATCGTGTTTATGAGTCCAAGTTAATCTATCTTGGAACCTAATTTTCTTGAGTCACATCTTTTGTTCTCTCTCTCTCTCTCTCTCTCTCTCTCTCTCTCTCTCTCTCTCTCTCTCTCTCTCTCTCTCTCTCTCTCTGTGTCTCTCTCTCTCTCTCTCTCTCTCTCATACACACACACGCACACACACACACACACTTGTGTATTATGGTCACACTCATTGCATTGTGTGAATGGACACTCTAGGAATGACGAGTGTGCACTTCGCTGCATAGATCTCTCATGTTTTTGCCAGTTTTGTATGTCACAACATTGGAGGCGGTGCCTTAACAACACACATGTCGAAAACTAGTAGTATACCACTATCGAACCCTTGGACAACAATGATGAAGAAAGTGATCAATCAAGTGATGATGAAGGATCATATTTTCCTATGTATGGTGGACATCATGATGCAATCAGTGATGATCTTGGTGTAGGTGACAACTTTGCCACAACTACAAACAAAGATGGAGTAAAATTCTACCTCATGAGCTGCTAAAAGAAGAAATACAAAACAACACGAGCTCTAAGAGATTTTTGGGACAACTGCATTCTTCAAAATTCTTATTTGGTTCAGGGCTACTACTATGAGATAGTTGATTATACCGAGGATGTTTATTACATACCTCCTAGCTAGCCAAATGTGTTGTTGGCATCGCACTTGGTTCTATCCATCATGATACCTTAGGAATCCTTGCATAGTGAGCCATTAAGTTCATAATATTTCTAGAGGTTTATGAAAATGTGTACAACAGCATGCCAACAATGTTGTAGGTCTTTGTATCCTTGAGCCTAATTCACAGTTGTTTTGCTGCAATTACTGCTTGTTGTACCTGACTCCTCCAAAAGCAACTAATCACAAATGTATCCTAAACCCTGATTCTTACTTTTCTCTTTCTATTTTCCATGTGTGGTGTGTTTCTCTCTCTCTCTCTCTCTCTCTCTCTCTCTCTCTCTCTCTCTCTCTCTCTCTCTCTCTCTCTCTCTCTCTCTCTCTCTCTCTCTCTCTCTCTCTCTCTCTCTCTCTCTCTCTCTCTCTCTCTCCCACTACCACTTCTCACACGATTTCAGAGTGCTAATTTTCAACGAGCATATAAGGCACATGCATTAGTGTTTTCATGTTGGTAAAGTGTGGGAGACCCTCTCTTTCTCTATAAAAGGGATCGAGAGACTCTTGGCTATGATTTTAATGTGGTGAAGCCCTTGGTGGTGCTTGCATTTTTCAGCCCTCTTGCAAAAAATTGTTTGGAAAATTGCAGAGGAGAGAAGGTTGTGTTTGCATAAGAGGTGTCTTGGGGGGCGTTGTTCGTGTCGTTAGTCTTTGTTCTTGACACTCTAACTTTAGGACATATTCATTAAAGACTAAATTACATGACAACAAACTATTTATCTACCCATTTACTTAAAGTACCAACATGTGTACTTCAAGCTAATTATAAACTTCCTACATTTTTGGTTTCAAGCATCTGAGTGCTTGTTCACAGGTAGTCTCAAAGTACCAAGGACGTGTTTTCAGTGTATGTTCTACAATGTAGAAGTGTGAAAATTAGGTACTTAAAGTACCATGCATGGAACATATCTATAAATTAAGTACTCTAAGTACCATTGTTGATAGTCTACAAATACGATACCCTAAACTACCATTGTGGGTGTTTTCACATTTCCCCTTTAAAATACATGCATGCACATCACGTACACCAAGTATCTTGATTGGTACTTGTATTGTTATTTTCTAGTGCTAGAATGCTAAAACACAAAATGATTGTAATGACAAGAAGACTCCAATGACTACATAGCATGTTTGTAAGCCTTAACTTACCCATCTAACACACACCATCCACAAACACAACCACACACACACTACCCACAACATAAATTGATCTCAAAGCACAAAAACTAGAATCCAAAGCATCTTAAACTAACATAAAGGAATAACTAGAACTTCAACTTTCGTGTTGCCGATAACTTAAATGTTAATCACTCAATAGAAAGGCATTCAAAACGTTGCCAAAAAAATCATCCCTCATGGGAAGTAGGCATGTACATGGGTTTGTATACAGAGCGATAAGCTGTAATGACAAAATTTCAGTACAAGGGTTTGCTACAGAGCTTGTCTTTTAAAACCTACATAAGATTTTTAGGAATATCCCTCACACGACAAGGATGAATACTAGTGCTCAAAGACCATTGGCATCAAATGTGCTCTTTCAGGTATCCTTCGTGACTGGTCATCTCTTCACCTCACTGGAGTACAGCTTTAACATATTTGTCCTCTGATGTAAGCTTCACATTGAAGGTGAAAGCTTTGGCTGACCGATCCATAGCATTAGGCCACTTGGCAAGAACCTCCTACAAATCCATAGACAAGAATTCACTACGTTGATCCTCTAGGCCGTGTACAATGATGTACCAACTAGGAGGATTATAATGGCATTTATAAATACTGTTGTCGATCAATAGCACATTTCTCGTACCATATCATGGAACCAGCTTTAGAAACTTTTGCAAATTCTAGGAAAAAATTGGTTTTCCACCTACCACACAGCTATTGTCTAGCCCATCCGCTGAAGTAGTCACAAATGTTGAGATGTCAAGCTCAACATGTACAGTCATCATCAATGGCGCACCTTGGTGGATACGGACATCTTCGCCAGTGATACTACAGCTTTACTACACCCAACTGGTCTACAGTAATGACATACTTATCTACTCACCTCACTCAATAGTGGTTTACACTAGACCATTGTACTAGTTTTCACTTTATGTTGTATTTCCCCTTATTTTTTGTAGACCTCTTGTATTGAGTTAGTGAAGAAGACAAAGTATAGTCTCTTTGCCTCCATCTGTGTGTGTGTGTGTGTGTGTGCAGGTGCACTTGCAAGAGCTTAAGATCTCTCTCCTTGTCTATCTCTTAACATGGTATCAGAGCCCGGTTGTGTCTGAGGAGTTTGGAGCAGCAAGTAGGAGCAACAAAGGAAGCGGTCTAGAGATTCCCAAGAGCCATTGTCCAACAATCTCCGATTGAGATGCTTCCTTTTGGAGAGTGTGCGTCTCAGAGTTCTATACAGTCCTTTGGACTATGCAGCCAGATTTCCATTTTGGGCGTGCTTTGACCCTTGTTCGGAGTTATAGTGCATTTGCATGCGGAAATGCTAAGGTTTAGCATTACACAGATCTACATTTGGGAGGTGCAATAAGCTTTGATTTGGTTGCAGTATTCAAAGACATTGTTTGGGAGTATGGAAAAGGTGTGTGTACACATAATGTGGTTATAGGTGGTAACTCACTATTTTTAGCAGGCGACTTAGAGACTTGGTGCATGTTTGGAAACAAGTCGTCCAACAATGATGGACTTAACCAGATTGTCAGTGAGAAACTGACAAGAACAACTTGGAAGTTTAGAATGGCCAATTTTCTTATGGGTAAAGGCTATTCAGACTACATTGATGGAGAGCATGAAACAACACCACCGTTACCAGAGGAAGGTGCAAGTGTTGCAGAGATAAAGATATTCAGAGATTGAAACCAGGGAGCTTGAAAGGTCATGTATTGGGTTTTTGTGAGTGTGCAAGACACTATGATTGGGCATATACAAGATGCTTAGACTTTGAAGGAGGCTTGGGACACCCTATTGTCATTGGATGTGACCAACACAAAGGCAAGGAAGCTGCAATTGACGACTGAGTTGAATACAGTGCAAAATTTTTTTTGTCCATCAGTGACTATTCGTTGAATAGAAAGAACATATCTGAGTCACTTGCATCAATTCGTGTTACAATTGATGATGATGACAAAGTTGAAGTGTGTTTGCAAGGCTAACATCCATAGTATAAGTGGTTCAAGATTGGTATCCATCTTCCAGAGAACATTCCCTTGTTTACAGATTTGGTCATCACATAGGTGGTTGAGGAAAGTTTTGAGGCAGGGGGATTCCAAGAGGTCGTGGAAATGTGCAATGCAATAATGCCGGTCAACACGGAAATGCAGTATGTTGGGGTTGTAAAAGGCATGGTCATTTTGAACGTGACTGTCCAGACAGAAGGTAGCAAAACAACTATGCAACTACCTGCAAAAATGTAGATGAGCCTGAGAGGCCATTTGTAGTGCAACACATGTTGAATACTATGTCTGCAAATGTGATAAAATCTAGTGATAATTTCTATTAGTGGATTCTAGTCCATCAAATAACATGACCAATCATGGTGGTGAATGGTTTAAGAAAATGAAAACTTTACAAAGTCCTAGTTATGTAGAAACTGAGGATAATACTGCACACCCATTTTGCATACAGGAAATGTGCCATTGTCTATGACAGATGGTAAAGTGAAGTACCTAGCTGATGTATTGTGTGTACCCAACATTACAAAGAATTTAGTTTTTACTGGGAAAATGGTTGAGAAGGGTTTGCGGGTCTGGTTTAACTCTGATGCTCTATTTGTCAAAGTGCATAAGAAGAATGGAAGGATGGTTGCAAAAGGAAAGAAAGTGGGTAGAATGTTTACTTTGGATGTAAATGTGCTCGAGGTGAATGCTGCCATGTTTGCACAGGGTGCAATAGTTGTCATAGATATTGAGATTTGGCACAAGCGTATTAGTCATATAAATTTGGAGAGGTTGAAAATGATGCAAACTAAGATGGTTACAGGTTTGCCAACGTTTAAATTTGCTAAAATGCAAAAAGTTTATGAAGCCTGTCAGTTTGGAAAATAGAAAAAAGCATCTTTTTCTCATGATAAGCATGGAATGCATTAGATTTAGTGCATACAGATGTTTGGGGTCTGGCAAAGACTGCATCTATGGGTGGATGCAGATATTATGTGAGCTTCATTGATAACCTTACAAGGAAGGTATGGGTCTACTTCATGGAGTAGAAAAGTAAGGTGTTTATGCACTTTTAGAGTTTTAGGGTTATGGCTGAAAAACAGACTGGGAAACATGTAAAGTGCTTGAGGTCCTATGGAAGGGGAGAATACTTCTACAATGAATTCAATGGGGTTTTTTAAAAAGCGCGGAATTCAAACACAATTTTTATCTAATATAATTTGCAGCAAAATGATGTTGCTGAGCGAAAGAACAGGCAGATTACACAAGTTGCTAGAGCATTGATGAATGAAAAGAATATGCCTCGTTCTTATTGGACTGAGGCTATTGATATAGCTGTGTACATTATGAACAGGACCCCTACTGCTGTCATGCATGATAATGTTAGAGTTTTGGCATCTCAAGTGAAGTGCCAATGTGACCCCATTATTTAGTTTAGCTTTTAGGTATTTATTTACTTATTCGTCAAAGTCTTGGATAGGGAAATTTATTGAGCTTCCTATATAAGCAACCCCTTGCCTCCATTATATACACATTCAATTATTCATTGCCAAGGTTGATTGGTTAGGAGACTCTCTCTCTCTCTCTCTCTCTCTCTCTCTCTCTCTCTCTCTCTCTCTCTCTCTCTCTCATGCTCACTCCTCTTAGTCTCTGCGCTTCCGCATCGTCGACTTTGACATGGTATCAGAGCTTCTTCGTGGATCTTAGCGCGTTGTCGTGTTGTGACACGTACATAGTGGGAACGCATGCTACAAGATCTATCTTGTATTTTTTTTAGATACATAATTATATTTCCTATAGTGTACATATGCATATTTAGGTATAATAATAAGCCTTCTATCTCATCCTATTATTTTTCTCAAGGGTAACATATCCTTACTTTACCATCAGAAAATACTATGGGAAAAGCATCAATAGCTCCGCCTCTTTAACTTGGGGCAAAAAGCATTGATTCTTTATTTCTACTATTTCATTATCATCTCACACCGTAGCTAGATCCTATATCTAGGGTAAACTCCAATATATATATATATATTCTATGTATTTTTTATACTTTTCTTATATTTCTTTTTAAATAGCTACTAGGAGAGAATCAAATCCTAGTGGGACACTAGGTGGCATGATTTCAAAGATACACTTATTTTAATGCATTATTGCAAGCATGATTACAAAACTTTGTCAAGGAGCAATGTCATGCTTTCATATGGCATGAGGTGTCCTTTGGAATTAAATGAAAGTCAAGGCTAAGGAGACCACATGAAGACTTTTGCTGCCATAAATGGACCCTATTTTGATGATTTTTTTACACAAGGTTCCAATCCGAATTTTTTACACAAGGTTCCAACTCTCACAGCCATAAGCCCGGTGCTTTCCTGGCAAGACCGCAAATTTCTCGACATATTTTTGGTGAACCCGACGCGAATCTGCTAGGGTGAGAGTTTGTGGGTAACCATGGGTGATCATGTTGAGCAACAGGGTATGCATTTTGACCCAGCAACAATGCAAATGTTTCAAGCATTTGCAATGTTCATGCAACAACAACATGCTACTGAAGGAAGGGAGATTTCAGCAACGAAGGCCATACAAGTGGTCGTCAACAGAATGGATCAGTTCAATGGCAAAGATGTAACCAAGTACTTACGCGAGTATGTGAAGGAGATGGAGCTGCATCGCGTGTCAGAAGGTGAGATGATTCAAAGCTTTGAGCTAGTTGTTGCTCCAGAAATTAGGGAGCATGTTAGGGCAATTAAAGATGGGCATGGGAGAAATTGGGAAGAACTCAAAGTAGCTTTAAAGGAGGAATATTTCATGGAGGACTCTGAGAGAGTGACCAAAAGGACATTCTTAGAATGGGTAGTCAAGCCAAAGCAAGGACTATCAATAACAGAGCTACTTAGGGAATTTGAGCGGCGCTATGCACAACTCACTAGGACAGAAAGGGCCACACTAGATGCAGAGAAGACAGATCTTTTCTTACAAGCTGCAGGTAAAGAGTTTCAAGAAAATTTGGAGCTTCTTCTTGAAGATAAAGATGCTGAGCAAGGACTAAAGACCGACTGGAATGAGGTTGAAGGTGCTGTCTCACTGCTTGCCAAACGACAAAGAAGAAGGGACAAGATGGTAGTAAACACTATAAGTCCTTCCACCTCAACTTCTGACAAAATGGTAAAGCCTACTTTTATCGCTCCTAAGTTTGATGAGTCCATGCTAGATGAGCTTGTGAAGGGAATGCGTGACTTGAAGGTGAAGTTTGCAAAGCTTGAAGAAAAAGGCCAACCATCAGGGCCACTTCCTAGGCAAAGACAACAGCCCAAAGAAGGGTTTGTTAATAGATGTATTTGGTGTGATAGTACAGACCATGTAAGAAGGGATTGTGATGATTTTAGTGATGCTTTGTCAAAAGATGTTGTCTTTTGTAAGGATGGTAAAATCCACTTAAGAGAGACAGGTCTACCCTTGAGAACTAACTTTGGGAAGGGGGGAATGCAAACCTTAGTTGAAGATATGGCAACCAAGCATGCCACCTCTTCAGTTGAGGCAGCTACTTATGGAGTAAAAATTGAACATTTTTGTGATGAAGAGGTGAGTGACCATCATGGTCAAATTTGGCCAAATGTCATGCAATTAGCTAAAAAGGGAAAGCTTACAAAAGAGATTCTACATGAAGCAGGTGATTGCATACGTCTAGAAACAGGATGGAATGATCCAGTGGACTCATTGTCAGTGCATGCCTACATTACAAAATGCCAACAAAATGAGGCAATTGTAGAAGAGAAGCGCAGACGTGAGAATGCTGATGAAGGACCATCAAAAAGAGCTTCTAGAAGTGGGGGAAGAAGCGACTCAATGCCTTCTCAAACACCCTCAACACAAGGAGCATCTCCACCTGAAGTACTCATGGAGGAGTCTACAACAGGAAAGAAGAAAGAGCCAACGAAAGGTAAGACAAAAGGCCCAACTTATAAACTACAATCTGATATTGAGGTTGCTACAGATTTAAAGAAAGTCTTGGAGAAAAGGATCTTGAATAGCAAGATTGAGTTTACTCTGGGAGAAGTTCTTGGCATTGCAAAGCGTGAATTCCATGAGGAGATCATTGACATCATCAAGAGAAAGAGGCAAACCCTTGCTGAAGTTTCTCGTCCATAGGTTGAAGGGGAAACCTCAAAGACACAAGGGATGCAACTGCAAAATAAGGAGAATGATGGATCTATGGTAGGATGCTACCAATCTAGTGGGAGAGTGAAGCAAGTGTATTTCTCAAATGATGATGAAGAAGTTGAAGATATTCCTAGGAGTTACTATTCACGAAGTCATTGGGCAAGGGCTACTACAGAAACTTTGGTCAAGGTAGGTGATCTTGAAGAGCCATTTGTTGCCTTGATTGACCATGGTTCAGAAATAAACATAATGTCAAAGAGTCTCTACAACAAGTGCAAATGGCCGATGGACACAGATCATGGCTGGATGGTAAAAGTGGCAAACAATTCATCCGGTGAATTGTATGCAGCATGTCCAGGTGTGAAGGTAACAATAGGTGATGTAAAGATTGACCAAAACTTCTTTGTACAGGATACATCTTCATATCATCTCATCCTAGGACAGCCCTACATTGTGGGAGTTCGAATGGAAACAAAGGTAATGGATGATGGTTCATCATATGCTAGGATACGTAGCAAAGATGGTAAACGAGCTGTCCAATTTCTTACAGTTTGTGTGAACCATGAAAGAAATCGTGACAACCTCAGAGAACATCCTCTACCAAAGGCGAGCAAAGAGTTTCATGATCATAGAGAAATGATGGGTTTTGGCCAAGTACCATTGTAAAGCGTGATTGCAGTGGTACAGAAAGAAAAAGGGTCTCGCCTGATCCAAAAATAGATGAAACTTTCTCGATGAGCTCCTTGGTATTTGTGTGAACAAGTTTCTTTTGTAGATACTATGGGTGAGCTTGATGCTATAATGAGGTCTAGTTTGCATATTGAAAATGAAGTTGTAGAAGTTTGCTCTATGGAAATGTATCAAGTAATAGAAGCCTTTAAAGAAAGCCAAACAGTTGGCCCAGAAGTCCATGTTGAAACTAAATACAAGAGTGTAGCAAAGAAGGTGAAACCAGTAGCTTCACCCTTACCACCCAACAACAGGGAAAAGATTGAACAGGCTTCTTTACAACCAAGTTTGCGGAATCCTAAAAAGATCGGGCATACCTTCACAAAGGAGTCTTTTCAAGAGTTGCAGATTGGTTGCGAGGATTTTCTAACACAGGAGGAGACAAAGTGCTTCAAAGAAATGCTTTCAAAGCATGGTAAGGCTTTTGCATTTGAGCCACATGAGATAGGATGTGTTGATCCTTATATTGTAGCTCCTATGGTAATTTTCACAATACCTCATGTGCCTTGGAATCTGCGGCCTATTCCGGTTCGAAAGGCTCATTTGCCAAAGTTAGTAGAGCTACTGAATGAGAAAATCAAAATGGGAATCTTGGAGCCTTCTTGTGCTCCATACTCAAACAGGTGGTTCACAGTTCCAAAGAAGAATGGTTCTCTACGCTTCATCCAAGATATGCAACCAGTGAACAAGGTGACAATTAGAAATGTAGGTACAGGTCCAATTGTGGATGAATTTGCAGAGGCGTTTGCAGGGAGGGCAATCTACTCAATGGGGGATCTCTACTCAGGGTATGATCAATTTCAGCTTGCAATCGAAAGCAGAGACTTGACAACCATGAGGACACCTTTGGGTTTGGTAAGGATGTGTACCTTGCCACAGGGAGCAACCAACTCGGTTGCACATATGATGAATGGGATGAATAAGGTCTTACGTGACTTTATTCCTCAAATCACAATGCCTTTCATTGATGATTTGCCTATCAAAGGATGTGAAGAAAATGACAAAGATAAAGCTTTGGATCTCAAGGGATGTCGCAAGTTTGTGGTAAATCACATAAATGATTGTGATAAAATTTTGTCTAGGTTGGAAGAAGTGAATCTTACATTGTCAGGAAAAAAGTCTATGTTTGGTGTCAAAGAAGTGCTCATTGTGGGGCACATGTGCGGGCCATATGGTAGGAAACCTTGTCCATCAAAGGTAGATTCCATCCAAAGAATGAAAGAAACATGCACTAGCATCACTGAGGTTAGAAGGTTTCTGGGAGCATGTGTCTTCTATGTTATTTGGATTCCACATTATGCACATGTAGCTGATCCTCTTTATCAGCTGCTTAGAAAGAATCAAAAGTTTAAATGGAAAGAAGCACATGTAAAATCCATGAAAAAGCTAAAGGAGTTACTCCAGTCAGCAACGACTTTAAGAAAGGTAGACTATGAGTGTAAAAGGCCAGTGATTGTGACAGTAGATACCAGTCCTACAGAGATTGGATGGGCAATAGGGCAAGATGACAAAGAAGGACACAGGTATGTGGTAAGATTTGGAGCAAAGGTACTAAGTGCTCGCCAAAGAAACTATCCACAGATAAAGAGAGAGTTATGGGGTATGGTTACAGCCTTGAAAAGTGGGAAAGAGTACCTAATTGGTGCATGTGTGGTTGTAGAAACAGATTGTCTACCACTTCTTGGGATGATTACAAGCTGCTCAACACCAGACATTTCTATGTTGCGGTGGATTGCCTACATTAAGTCCTTAAATCCCGAGTTTAAGCACATTGCAGGTAAAGACAATACAGTGGCAGATATGCTATCAAGGGCAAGGTATGAAGATGAGTCACAAATGATTGATGAGGGAGATGATGTAGGCACAAAATTCTATTCTATCTCTCATGTCAAAGGTAACAATGTCAACATGACTAATTCACTTGAATTGTTCTTGAAAGATCTTTATGAAGGTGATTGGCTTTCTATTGGAAGGTACTTGAGTACTCTAACAAAACAGGATGATTGGTCTGAACAAGAATTCAAGAGGATATGCAGGAAAGCATATGGGTACTTTTTAAGGGATGGTTACTTGTGGAAGCATCCTAAACAAAAGGGTGCTACACCACAATGGGTTATATGTAAAAAAGAGACTCAAGTAAAGCTCATGCAAGAGTTTCATGAGAGTCTATGGGCTGGACACAGGGGTGTGTGGGCAACCTTCTCCAAGTTGAAAGAAAAATACTGGTGGAAGGGTATGTATAAAGATGTATGTCAGTTTGTAGAGTCATGTGTAACTTGTCAAATGTATTCAAATGTTCGACATCGTGATGGATTGCACCCTACATATCCACTAGCCATGCACTATAAATGGGTTGTGGATGTAGTCACGATGCCTTTAGGACTCTGGCAGATGAGATACTTGGTTCTTGCACGAGAGGACCTAACTAACCAGGTTGAAGGAAAAGCATTAAGAGCTAAGACCAGAGAAGCTGTGTGCAAATTTCTTCTTGATGAGGTGATTTGCCGTTATGGTTGTGTGGGAAAAATCACTTCAGATCGAGGTGAACTGGATGCCGAAGAAGCAAGGGAGTTCTTTTCTAGATTAGGGATCAAGCTTTCTCTTACTACAGCTTACAACCCTGAAGGCAATGGAAAGAGTGAAAGAGGGCATCCTCCTATCATCAAAGCTTTGGCCAAGGCTTGCGAAGGAAGTGTTCGTGAGTGGCCAAAACTGTTACCATATGCTTTATGGGCTGATCGTACAACACATAGCTCAGTAACTGGCTACATGCCTACGGAGCTAATGTATGGTCAAAAGCCAGTGATGCCGATTGAAGATACAATTCCTACATGGAATGTACTACCTTGGCAAGAGGGGCTTAGTAGGGAAGATCTCCTTGCACTGCGTATAAGGCGGCTAGAGAGAAGACCTGGAGACATTCAAGCTGCAAAAGAACGACTCAAAAATGCAAGGTTGAAAAACAAGGACTATTTTGATAAGCGACATCGACTCAGGAGCAAAGCAATTGACAAAGGTGACTGGGTTTTAGTGTATGATAGTAGCCTTGATAACCAGCATACAGTCATGCGGAAGTTCTCAAAAAGATGGTTTGGACCGTATGTTGTAAAGAATGTGCATGAAAATGCTCCTTACAGCTTGTCTGAACTAGATGGTACAGAAGTAAAGATTCCCATTGCAGGAAAAAGGATTAAAATGTTTAAGAGAAGAGGATACAATGATCTAGAAGATATAAATGAGGAAGAAGAGAAAAACACAGGTGAAGATCAAAGTGAACATGAAGCTCTAGAATCATCCAGTGAAGAAGAATACAAGGAAGATGTACAAGAGGTCTAATCTTACAAAGAGACAATGTGGCACATACCGGAGGATGTGCAGGTTTAGAGGGGGTGGATGTCGTGCTGTGACACGTACATAGTGGGAACGCATGCTACAAGATCTATCTTGTATTTTTTTTAGATACATAATTATATTTCCTATAGTGTACATATGCATATTTAGGTATAATAATAAGCCTTCTATCTCATCCTATTATTTTTCTCAAGGGTAACATATCCTTACTTTACCATCAGAAATACTATGGGAAAAGCATCAATAGCTCCGCATCTTTAACTTGGGGCAAAAAGCATTGATTCTTTATTTCTACTATTTCATTATCATCTCACACCGTAGCTAGATCCTATATCTAGGGTAAACTCCAATATATATATATATATTCTATGTATTTTTAATACTTTTCTTATATTTCTTTTTAAATAGCTACTAGGAGAGAATCAAATCCTAGTGGGACACTAGGTGGCATGATTTCAAAGATACACTTATTTTAATGCATTATTGCAAGCATGATTACAAAACTTTGTCAAGGAAAAATGTCATGCTTTCATATGGCATGAGGTGTCCTTTGGAATTAAATGAAAGTCAAGGATAAGAGACCACATGAAGACTTTTGCTGCCATAAATGGACCCTATTTTGATGAATTTTTTACACAAGGTTCCAATCCGAATTGGAGAATGATTTTAAAATGAAAATCGTAGCTAATGAGCTGAAGTTTCCGCCCATATTTTTACTTTTTTATTTGGAGCCACGGTTGAGGAGATATGATCAAAATACTGGACCCCAGTCTTCCCACATCATGCAGGGACAGCTCATTTCCAACTTTTCCAATTCCTGTTCACACTGGCTCCTCTCTTCTTGTGTAAACCCTTGGGGGTTGCCTTCACCTATAAAAGGTGACCTCTTCTTCCTTGGAAAGAACTCAAGCATTCAAGCCATTGATGAGAGGAATTCTTGAGGGAGTGAGTAGTAATGCCTAATTGTACTTAGCCCCATTAACATAAGCCCAAGCCTACACTTTCTCGTGAAGGAAACCTAGCCATTCTTGTACGCCATCCTTGGAGGATCAACTCTAATCAAAGAAGGTGTTGTACTTGGCGTATCAATCAACGTTGAATTATCCCCTCTTCTTCTCTCTCCCATCAATAATGGTGCCGAAGGGTTTCAAGTAAGATGTGTTCTACATTGATGTTTTCTTGATTTCTTGTTGTTTTCATTTTCATCTCTAATCCAACATATATATATGTATCTAATCTCATCTCCTTAACCAAACCTATCTCTCTCATTCTTAGTAATTCATCCTCTATAGGTTCTCTTTGCTACAGGTACATCTCTCCCAGCAGTATCCTTATTGCTTACGGGCAAGAATAGGGCTTGGGAGGGAAACTTCTCATCTCTTCACTTCTCTCATATCTACATTTCTCACATACTATCCTAGATAAATAACCCACATGATGATCATTTCTATCGCTTTCACTCTGTACGATCTATTAGAATTAACGTATGGATTAGCCGTAAAATACACTTTCCTATAGTGTACATATGCATATTTAAGTATAATAATAAGCCTTCTATCTCATCCTATTAATTTTCTCAAGGGTAACATATCCTTACTTTACCATCAGAAAATACTATGGGAAAAGCATCAATAGCTCCGCCTCTTTAACTTGGGGCAAAAAGCATTGATTCTTTATTTCTACTATTTCATTATCATCTCACACCCTAGCTAGATCCTATATCTAGGGTAAACTCCAATATATATATATATATTCTATGTATTTTTTATACTTTTCTTATATTTCTTTTTAAATAGCTACTAGGAGAGAATCAAATCCTAGTGGGACACTAGGTGGCATGATTTCAAAGATACACTTATTTTAATGCATTATTGCAAGCATGATTACAAAACTTTGTCAAGGAGCAATGTCATGCTTTCATATGGCATGAGGTGTCCTTTGGAATTAAATGAAAGTCAAGGCTAAGGAGACCACATGAAGACTTTTGCTGCCATAAATGGACCCTATTTTGATGAATTTTTTACACAAGGTTCCAATCCAAATTGGAGAATGATTTTAAAATGAAAATCATAGCTAATGAGCTGAAGTTTCTGCCCATATTTTTACTTTTGTATTTGGAGCTACGGTTGAGGAGATATGATCAAAATACTGGACCCCAGTCTGCCCACATCATGCAGGGACAGCTCATTTCCAACTTTTCCAATTCCTGTTCACACTGGCTTCTCTCTTCTTGTGTAAACCCTTGTGGGTTCCCTTCACCTATAAAAGGGGACCTCTTCTTCCTTGGAAGGAACTAAATCATTCAAGCCATTGATGAGAGGAATTCTCGAGGGAGTGAGTAGTAATGCCTAATTGTACTTAGCCATTAACATAAGCCCAAGCCTACACTTTCTCCTAGAGGGAGACTAGCCATTCTTGCAACAAGCTAACCTTGGAAGATCAACTCTAATCAAAGAAGGTCTTGCACTTGGTGTATCAATCAAAGTGGAATTATCCACTCTTCTTCTCTCTCCCATCAATAATGGTGCCGAAGGGTTTCAAGTAAGATGTGTTCTACATTGATGTTTTCTTGATTTCTTGTTGTTTTCATTTTCATCTCTAATCCAACATATATATATATATATATATATATATATATATATATATATATATATATATATATATATATATATATATATATATCTAATCTCATCTCCTTAACCAAGCCTATCTCTCTCATTCTTAGTAATTCATCCTCTCTAGGTTCTCTTTGCTACAGGTACATCTCTCCCCGTAGTATCCTTATTGCCTACGGGCAAGAATAGGGCTTGGGAGGGAAACTTCCAATCCATCGCAACATAGCAATGTCTGATGTTGAGCAGCTTGTAATCATCCCAAGAAGTGGTAGACAATCTGTTTCTACAACCACACATGCACCAATTAGGTACTCTTTCCCACTTTTCAAGGCTGTAACCATACCCCATAACTCTCACTTTATCTGTGGATAGTTTCTTTGGCGAGCACTTAGTACCTTTGCTCCAAATCTTACCACATACCTGTGTCCTTCTTTGTCATCTTGCCCTATTGCCCATCCAATCCCTGTAGGACTGGTATCTACTGACACAATCACTGGCCTTTTACACTCATAGTCTACCTTTCTTAAAGTCGTTGCTGACTGGAGTAACTCCTTTAGCTTTTTCATGGATTTTACATGTGCTTCTTTCCATTTAAACTTTTGATTCTTTCTAAGCAGCTGATAAAGAGGATCAGCTACATGTGCATAATGTGGAATCCAAATAACATAGAAGACACATGCTCCCAGAAACCTTCTAACCTCAGTGATGGTAGTGCATGTTTCTTTCATTCTTTGGATGGCATCTACCTTTGATGGACAAGGTTTCCTACCATATGGCCCGCACATGTGCCCCACAATGAGTACTTCTGTGACACAAAACATAGACTTTTTCCCTGACAATGTAAGATTCACTTCTTCCAACCTAGACAAAATTTTATCACAATCATTTATGTGATTTACCACAAACCTGCGACATCCCTTGAGATCCAAAGCTTCATCTTTGTCATTTTCTTCACATCCTTTGATAGGCAAATCATCAATGAAAGGCATTGTGATTTGAGGAATAAAGTCACGTTTGTGAGAGAACTCAACAAAAACTATATGAAGGAGTTAAACCATAGATGCCATGAAGACTAGGGTTTGGAAAGAAGTGCAATCAAAGAAGACTCACTCTTTCTCTCTTGCATTCACACACACAAAGAAAGAACGCAAAAGAGAATGTCAAATCAATACGAAGACGAAAACATCAAGGCTATGGTCATATCGTATCATGGGTAATATGAAAGGGTTAATGGATGAGTTAATGGCATTCAATCTTGGTTGACCAAATAGGCTACGAATTGTTCTTTGGAATTGTAGTTTTGTGCTTACCATAATATATATATTTTGTCTAGTGATTGGGATTAATTGTGTGTACAAATCCTCTTGGTTCATAGCAAGATAACTACGCTTATATCAAAAGAAAAATTATAGTCTATGAGAGGTAGTATGATGGGATCCGGTGATAGAAGTATTTCATTGAGCCTTTCAGGGCCGAAGAGAAACACTATACGTTGTTGAAAGTGTATTTTACGGTTAATCCATACGTTAATTCTAATAGATCGTACAGAGTGAAAGCGATAGAAATGATCATCATGTGGGTTATTCATCTAAGATAGTATGTGAGAAATGTAGATATGAGAGAAGTGAAGAGATGACAAGTTTCCCTCCCAAGCCCTATTCTTGCCCGTAGGCAATAAGGATGCTGCGGGGAGAGATGTACCTGTACCAAGAGAACCTAGAGAGGATGAATTACTAAGAATGAGAGAGATAGGTTTGGTTAAGGAGATGAGATTAGATACATATATATATGTTGGATTAGAGATGAAAATGAAAACAACAAGAAATCAAGAAAACATCAATGTAGAACATATCTTACTTGAAACCATTCGGCACCATTATTGATGGAGAGAGAAGAAGAGTGGATAATTCCACTTTGATTGATACGCCAAGTACAACACCTTCTTTGATTAGAGTTGATCCTCCAAGGATGGCGTACAAGAATGGCTAGTTTTCCTCTAGGAGAAAGTGTAGGCTTGGGCTTATGTTAATGGGGCTAAGTACAATTAGGCATTACTACTCACTCCCTCAAGAATTCCTCTCATCAATGGCTTGAATGCTTGAGTTCTCTCACAAACTCTCACAGCCATAAGCCCGGTGCTTTCCTGGCAAGACCGCAAATTTCTCGACATATTTTTGGTGCAAAAGAGAAAGAGTGAGTCTTCTTTGATTGCACTTCTTTCCAAACCCTAGTCTTCATGGCATCTATGGTTTAACTCCTTCATATAGTTTTTGTTGAGTTCTCTCACAAACTCTCACAGCCATAAGCCCGGTGCTTTCCTGGCAAGACCGCAAATTTCTCGACAGCGTGAAGAGCCTTGGCGTGACAGAGTTTCCCTAGAGAAGAGCCAAAGAGAGAACCCTTGGTCGTCGGCAGTTTCCTCCCCCTGCGCTCTCTGCAATCCTCTATGACCACCTCCACTCCCAACACCCCCCCCCCCCCCCCCTTCGTGTGTTGCCCACACCATTTCAAGACGCTGGGCACATTGTCCTTGGCATCACCTGCTCCAAAACCCTCATGTCGATAGCATTTTTCAAAATGTTTCCCGCAGCGTTTGCCCCCTCCCTTGCCAATGAGCGTTCTGAAACGCTGCCGATGGCAAGGCTGTTAGGAAATAAGACGTATCTAAATAGATATTTGAGTAAATTACTTAATGAAGAGAGATAGCTTTCACACACAAGAGATTATAGAGTAGAGAGAGAGAGACAGTAAACACGATATACGTGGTTCACCCAATGTGGGCTACGTCCACGGGAAAGCAGCCACTCAATGGCTTTAGCACTTCAAAAGAAGAAGTAGTTTACAAAGGGATTAAACCCTTAATAGAGCTCCCGCCTTGCTTCACTCTCACCTCCTCACACTCACCTTGTTGCATCAACTTCACACTATGAAATGTGTGTAGAAATGGCGTCCTTTTATAGGCCAAAAGGGTTGCCCTCTCTTATGAGAGGCAGTCATGTGTAGCCGCCCTTGTGTGAATAAGTCCAAATCAGACCCTCCAATCCGCCCATGTGTGGACGCCCTTGTGTAGACAAATCCGCTTTTGAAAAGTTTGGCCACTGGCCACTGGCCACCGGCCATTGACTACCGGCCAACCGATCGGTCATTTTCCAACCACTTTCCGGCCACCGTCCGGCCATAATATTTCGGCGAAGAAAAAAAAAAGTTGCCCTTGATTCTTGGCCGTGAAAATTTTGGTTTCCGGTGAGTGATTTTCCTTCACGCACGATGACTTCTCCTCATAATGGGGGCCTGACAAATGTGCGCTTTTACCAAAGAAAATTACAAGGGGTAAATCAGGCTCCATACTTATCAATCTCCCACTTGGAGACTGATCTCCAAACCAAACCTGTGAGTACTTTCCATTCTGGCTTCTTATCCTTGAATGCCGATTGAAGATGAGCAAAAGCTCAACTTCTCCTTGTTGACCACCTTTGTAAACATGTCTGCAGGATTTTTACTTGTATGCACCTTTCCTAGCTTTAGCTGTCGCTCTTCCAAAAGAGTGTGTATGAAGTGCTATCTCACCTCAATGTGCTTTGTCCTTGAATGAAAGGCTGAGTTCTTTGCAAGATGGATACCGCTTGCCTATCACTGTACAAGACACAATTGTCTTGTTTGAATCCAAGCTCTTCTAAGAATCTGTGAAGCCACAAAATTTCTTTGCTTGCCTCCTTCATTGCTACATACTCTGCTTCCGTGGTAGAAAGTGAGATCACTTTCTGCAGCTTTGAAGCCCAGCTTACTGCTAAGCCTCCAATCGTGAAAACATAGACAGTAGTGCTCCTTCGAGTATCTTTGTCACCTGCCATATCTCCATCAGCATACCCTTCTAGAAAAATATTGGTTCCTCCAAAATACAAAGCATTTGTTTTTGTCCCTTTTAGATACCTAAGTATCCACTTCACAGCTTGCCAATGCTCTTTACCTAGGTTGTCCATGAACCTACTCACAACTCCCACTGCATGTGCAATATCTGGACTTGTCCAGACCATAGCATACATTAGAGAAACTACTGCTGTAGCATATGGAACTTTAGACTTGTCCTTCGTTAATTTAAAGTGACCAACCAAAGGTGTAGAGACTGGTTTTGCATTTTGCATTGCAAACCTTTCTAGTACCTTTTTGATGTAATCCTCTTGAGATAGTTTTATTGTCTTCTTCGTCCTGTCCCTCGATATTTTCATACCAAGTATCCTCTTTGCAGCACCTAAATCTTTCATTGAAAAAGATTTAGACAGCTCTTCTTTTAGGTCTTTGATGTCCTACATGTTAGCACTTGCAATCAGCATGTCATCAACATACAACATCAAGATGATGAACTTCCCATCTCCCAAATTCTTCGTGTAGACGCAGTGATCCGAGTTGCATCTTGTGAATCCATGATCCAACATCCATCGATCAAACTTCAAGTACCATTGTCTTGATGCTTGCTTTAAACCATACAAGCTCTTCTTTAATCTGCACACCATTTTCTCCTTACCTTTTACTTCATACCCGTTTGGTTGAAGCATGTAGATTTCCTTAAGTCACCATGAGGGAATGCCGTATTTACATCCATTTGCTCGAGATGTAGATCATGAGCAGCGACAAGGCTTAAGACAAGCCTAATTGAGTTCATTTTTACAATAGGAGAAAATATTTCATTAAAGTCAATACCTTTCTTTTAAGAAAACCCTTTTACCACAAGCCTAGACTTGTATCTTTTCTTCCCACCTTTTTCTTCCTTCAGCTTGTACACCCATTTGTTTTGAAGTGCCCTCTTACCTTTAGGCAACTCAACCAACTCCCATGTTTGGTTGCGATGTAGTGAGTCCATCTCCACTTGCATGCTCTTTGTCCATTCTCCAGAAAGGAACAAACCTGGAGGTCTACTTGCTCTTGTAGATCTTCGGGGAATAGGTTGAGGCTCCTCATTTGGTTGACGTTGTTGCACATTGTCACTGTTTGCAGTCCTTGAGTCTTCACCGTCCTCAAGCTCCATGTACTCATCACCCGTTTCTTTTGTTTGTTTTCTTTCCAAGTAATCTTTGTACATATTTTGTTCGTTAGAAATTACATCCCTACTCCTAAGATTTTACCATCTTCAAGATTCCATAGGAGATACCCAAAGTCACCTTCTCCATAGCCAATGAAGAAACACTTTTTGGACTTTGCATCTAGCTTTGACCTTAGCCTTCTATCTATATGCATGAAAGTCTCACACCCGAACACTCTGAGAAATGCATAATTCACTGGTTTACCTGTCCATGCCTCTTCTGGAACTCCGCCATCCAGTGACCGGTTGATTAAGTACACAGACGTACTTACAGCTTCTGCCCAAAGCTCAAGTGGTAGGCTTGCATGTAGCCGCATGCTTCATGCTCGCTCCATGATTGTTCTGTTGATCCTTTCCAAAATCCCATTTTGTTGTGGTGTCCTTGGGGTTCTCCTTTGCCTCGGAATGCCATTGCTAGCACCACAAAAGCTTTCAAAAGCTTGGCTGCAATATTCACCTCCATTGTTGGATCGGAGGCATTTAACCTTGGTACCTGTTTCATTCTCCTCAAAGGTTTTCCACCTTTGAAATATGGAAAATACATCGGACTTATTCTTCATGACATAAATCCATGTTTTTCTAGTCGCATTGTCTATGAATGTTACATAGTACAATAAGACACCAAGTGTTGGTGTACTTGCAGGACCCCAAACATCAGAATGAACCAACTCAAGTTTTTATTTTTTCTTTCATTTCTTGATTTTTGAAATTTTACCCTCTTTTGTTTACCATAAACACAATCTTCACAGAACTCTAAGTCCACTTCTTTCAAACCTGGTAGAAGCTTCTTTGTTTAAAGGATTTGCATTCCTTTGGCACTCATATGCCCAAGCCGGTACGTAGTGCAACACTGCACTGTCAACTTCTGTAGTTGTTGCACAAGCTGAAGGTTGTGTGCTAACAATACACAAGTAAAGTGTACCGACTTTTTCTCCCTTGGCAACCACCAAAGATCTCTTTGAGATCTTCCACCATTTGTTTCCGAATGCAATGTTGTGACCTTCATCATCCAATTGTCCTGTAGAGATCAATTTTTTGCGAAGAGAAGGAACATGCCTAACATCTTTAAGCTTCCACTCATTTCCGTTAGCAGTTTTGAAAAAAACTGTACCTTTGTCGACAATCTCACAAGCTTCATCATCTCCCAAGTATACATACCCAAAATTACCTTTGGTGTAATCTTGGAAATGTTTCTTGTGTGGTGTCGCATGGAATGAAGCCCCAGAATCTACTATCCAGGAATTAGACATATTGTCTAATGAGAGAATTAGAGCATCTTGGTCTACTTTACCTGCCACATTGGCCTCCGATGTTGGCTTGTTGTCTTGAGAATCTGCCTCCTTCTTCTTCTTGGACCAGCAATCCTTCTTGACGTGGCCCTTCTTGCCATAGTTCCAACATTCAAGAACTGGTTTTGTGCGTGACTTGCTCCGCCTTGAGCGATCACGAACTTTTTGGTTTTTGAACCTCTCCTTAGGCCTTCCTCTTATTTCCACTGACAATGCAACACTTGATGATTCTCCTGTGCTTCTCCTTTGTATTTCTTTGCTTAGGAGAACACCCACAACATCATCAAACTTAAGAGTATTTGTGCCAGAAATAGAATTACTTAGAGCCATCACAAGGCTGTTCCAACTATCCGGTAGAGATGAGAGTATAAGGAGAGCTCGCACTTCGTCATCAAAATTGATTTTCACTGATCGAAGTTGAGTTATGTTTGTGTTAAAGTCATTTAGGTGTTCTGCAACTGAACCATTCTCTACCATCTTTAGATTGAACAAGCGCTTCATAAGAAATACCTTATTGGATGCCGATGGTTTCTCGTAGAAGTCATCAAGTGACTTCATCAAGTCCTCCGTGGTCTTCATCTTCGAAACATTGAAGGCCACCATTAACGCCAAGCTTAACCGGATTTTTCCCAGTGCCTTTTGATCAAGGACAATCCATGCTTCATCTGGCATTGTTGCGGGCTTCTTCGCAAGACCGCCTAGTGCCAAATAGAGGTCCTTCTGGTAGAGATAGTCTTCAATATGCATCTTCCAATGTTGGTAGTTTTTGCCGTTGAACTTCTCAATCTTGAGCTTCCCTTCCTCTGCCATAACTCCCACTCAATTCAAGGAATCCTTTCCTTGAGATAACTTAGCTATGAGCAAACCTTGCTCTGATACCAGTCATTAGGAGAAACATGGACTCAATTTTGGGCCCTGTCAGAAACGCCAACTCAGCATAGAAAGAGGTAATTATGAAAAATGCAATTGTCTTTTTTTGGAATTCTATTTCTTATAGTACATACGTAAAATTTTGCTCAATCACTTAAATGCATTCTCGTACAAAATGCTTTTCGAGAGCCCAACTTAAGTGTACACAAAATTCCATGTCTGTGAATCTTAATGAGTGATGTGATGTGCGATGAGAGAAAATACATAAGAGTTGTTTTCAAAATACAAAAATAATACCACGGAATAGAGGCACAAGTATCAATCACCTTTTTATGAAGTACTCGCAATTTAAATTCGAACAGATTGTACTTGATAGTGATTGATAGGTACTATTTAAGACTATGAAGGAGTCAGAACCAAGCGAATAGAGGCGCTTGAGGGGTCTCTGGGACCTCTATTTGCTTGGTTCTGACCTTATGAGGCCCTAGGATTAAGATATAGCACTTTTTAAGCCCACAGATGCATCCGGAACATCCAAAAACCATAGGATAGCTCTTTACAACACTGAAATCTGACGTCTCTAGCTCAAGATATAGCATTTTTAAACCTAGGGCCTCATGAGGTTAGTACCAAGCGAATAGAGGCCCTTGGTCATAAAAAGGCGTTCGACGCTTGTGCCAGATGTCATTATCAAGCGCCTTACTTTTCTGATGATAGTGACAATTTCACCAAAATGGTTTTCATGGACATTTTTAAAATGAGAAAAAATATTTTTTCAATGTAACGTTAGCCTTCTTCCTATTGGCTAAGGAGCATTCTCTGACTAGAGTTGAAAGGCCCGAAAATGAGTCCATTTCTTTCCTAATTTGTTAGGAAATAAGATGTAGCTAAATAGATATTTGAGTAGATTACTTAATGGAGAGAGATAGATTTCACACACAAGAGATTATAGAGTAGAGAGAGAAACAGTAAACACGATATACGTGGTTCACCCAATGTGGGCTACGTCCACGGGAAAGCAGCCACTCAATGGCTTTAGCACTTCAAAAGAAGTAGTTTACAAAGGGATTAAACCCTTAATAGAGCTCCCACCTTGCTTCACTCTCACCTCCTCACACTCACCTTGTTGCATCAACTTCACACCTAGTCTTGGAGTGGATTTGTGCCAATTGAGGACTTGAGGAAAGCATTGTCCTTGGAGATTTTGGAGCGGTTCAGAAAGAGACTTAGAGCTTTTTGTGGACGGGTGTGCCGAGCCTTGAGCAACCAATTGGAGGTATTTGTGCAAACCTTGGAGTTTTGGACCCCAAAGAGAGAAAACGGAGTTTGCAATGTGGATTGGAATTTGCAGATGATTGGATCGGCTTGAAAAGTGGCTTGGAATTTTTGCAGCTTGGTTCATACGGCCACCCTTTGGAGTGCGAGAAGGTTGTCGGAGTTCCACATCTTGCAACTTCACAATGGCTCCCCCTTGCTCAAGCGCCATCGACAAATTGAACAGGAATAACTACGCTCATTCGAATTTGATTATGCGACTCTGGTTCTCACGGAAAGGCTTTATGGGATGTTGTCGATGGCTCAAAGCCTCGTCCCATGAGGGATCCCCACAACAGGTACACCCGTCTTCAAGATGACGAATATCTCAATTCGTATGTCGATCGAGATGCGGCTAATGTGAAGGCAATGTCGGCCATTGCGGAATCTGTTACAAAGGACCTATCTCCACCTATTTAGACCTTGAATACTACCAATGAAATGTGGTTCAAGCTTGTAGGTATGTTTGATCGGGATTCTACAATGAGAGCAGTCACCCTTCTTGGACATTTACTTGCCATCCACTTTCCACGAGGAAGTTTCATGTAATCATTCCTGTTATGAAGACTAAAGTTATTCATGATCAACTATCGGTTATGAAGAGTACACTGATGAGTACCCAGTTAGCTGCTTTAGTTCTCACGAAGTTGCCTAAAGAGTATGAAACAGTGGCTAGGACACTTCGACTACAAGTCACGAAGGAAAATCTAGAATTTGATGATCTCAACTCTTTTCTCATTGAGGAGGAAGCTGTATGTGAACTCAAGGCAAAATTCAAATTTCTTAGATAGTGGAAGCACATGGTGAAGCACTTGCTGCTTCGGATTCTAGAAAGAGGAAGTAGTACCGTTTGTTACCAAACTGGAAAGCGTGGTCATTTGCCCAAGGATTGCAAATCCAAAGGCAAAGATACAGATTCTACAAAGGATAAGGGTAATTTAGCAAGAAACAAGAGGAAAGCAGTGATAGTGACTTAGGGAAGGATAACAAGAAGGATGTTGGTGTGGCGGTGACTACACTAGTACAGACTTCCGCCTTCTAGTCAGATGAAGATTGGTGTCACCACTAGATTCAGCCAGAGAGAGGCTTGTGAGTGGCAGAGAGGGGCAAGAAATGCTCCCTATAATTAATTTGGATCCTTGTGTTGGAGTTCAAGTTATTGGTGTTTGGACCCATAGGTCGGAGTTCAATGCAAATGCATTTGGTAGGGAACCAATCAGACATCTAAAACACTATGCATGGGCATGCCAATTCATTTTTGTTGGTCGGATCATGGACAGGATGTGTTTGAACAGTTCATTATCTTGGAGTTTTATATTTTGGACGTGATGTGTTTATAGTTCACGAATGTGGATTATTGGACGTAGTATGGTCTACAATCCAAAGTTTCTACAAAGGCAATCGATGCTCCAGATGGCATTACTTTTAGGTACAAAGTTGAGAAGAGCAACACCGAGGTGTATCCAATAGTCCAAGGCCTTCTATTAGGGTGTCCATGGTAGCTTCTTCATTGACTTGGTCTCACTATTAATGTCCATTATGGCTGCAGAGAGGGTGTTAAAGTTTTGGCATCTCAAGTGAACTACCCAATGTGATCCCATTATTTAGTTTGTCTTTTAGGTATTTATTTTACTTATTTGTCAAAGTCTTGGGTAGGGCAATTTACTGAGCTTGCTATATAAGCAACACCTTGCCTCCATTATTTACACATTCAATTATTCATTGCCAAAGTTGATTGGTTCAGGAGACTTGACGCTCACTTTAGTCACTTGACCTCTGGAGCCAGTCCACCCCATGACTTTCACCATAATAGCAAGCTTGACAAGCAAATCCAAATCTGGAGGCTCAGTAGTAGAGCGCGAGTACGAGATTTGGAAATGCAGCTATGCAACACAGCAGAGAAGCTCTCTCTCTCTCTCTCTCTCTCTCTCTCTCTCTCTCTCTCTCTCCCCCCCCCCCCCCCCCCCCCCATCGTCGACTTTGTCAAATATGGCATCGAAGGAGAAGTTTTGTGGTGAGAAACCAAATGTACCAGATTTTAAAGTGTTTCATTGTATTGCTTATGTGCATGTGTCGGATGAGCTAAGAAGTAAGCTTGATCTGAAAGGGAAAAAAAATGTGTGCTCATTGGATATTCCCTTGAGCAGAAAGGATACAAGTGTTACCATCCTATCATTAGTAGAGTGAGGGTAAGCAAGGATGTTGTTTTTGATGAAAGTGGAGAGTTGGTATGCTGATATAAAAGATTATTTAAGGACTAAAATAAAAAAGAATGTGGCTACAAAGAATACAGGTGTGTAGTCTGTCATAATAACTATATCTAATCCTCCTAATGGCTTTCTCATGTTAAATTGATCATTTAATATGGGGAAGTACCAGGGGATAAAAAGCTAAAATATTGGTTAAGCTAGCAGACCGGTCACAATAGGGATCCAAAGGAGGGAAAATAAGGATCCAAAGGGGGGGCCATCTACAAATGAGCAATGTGCAACAATGGGCTTCAAAGACCTAAGGTTCATCCCATTAAGACTTCCAAAATGCTAAGGTTACAAAATTCAAAGGTTATGTTCAATGGTCAAACTCTAGGTAAAATTGGATACTTATGTGAAGACCATAAAGTCGTCACATATCCCTAGATAGAAGAAGGCGAGCCTTTCTTGTAGGGGATGAGAGAGAAACACACACACACACACACTCTAGCAAGCTCCCCTTACACAAAGGGAATAGGGGACACATGTCAGCTCCCTAGCCCAGTTCTCCCCAAGGTTCATTCAAATCCTATAGGATGGCCATAGAGCCCCGGGGACCAATGAGAATTAGGCTAGAGTACATTTAGTTTAATTCATTTAAAAACACTTGATAAAAGAACCAATAGAAATTAAGCTCTCTAGAAGACTATTGGACAGTCTCCCAAGGGGTCCAAATGAGCATTCAACAGCCCAGTGGCTTGCCTGATTCCTATTGGCCAGAAGACTAAGGGGTCCAATTAGAGTTTAAATGTATTATTTAAATACCTAAATCTCTCACAAAAGGGGAAAGGGAAACACATGTCACAAGGCTATCACTTATGCTCCTTAATTATCATTGGCTAAGCTTTTGAGGGTCCAATGGGATGGGGTCGACCAAGAGAGAGGAAGGCTGATTTTGGAAAGTCATTATCACACACACTCACACAATCTCATCTGTGAAGTAAACAAGACTATCTCCTTCTCCATCTTTAATGAAAAGCTCATCATCTACTCCACGCTTGTGAGAAGGGAGGCCTACACCAACAACTCTTGGCTTTGTGATGCAAATCCAACGAAGAGCCAAGCTCCAATGCATGCTCATCTCCTCTACCAAGCGAAGTACTAAGCTATGCTAAACTATTATGAGTGAGTATGTGAGGAGATATACTTCTTTCTTGTAAGAATACTCCTTCCTCTCGATCTACTCTCATACCCCACTAGCTCTCACCATCTTTGAAGGTGTCATAATAATCAATATCTAATTCTCCTAAATGATTTTCTTGTGTTAGACTAATCATTTAATATGGGGAAGTGCCAGGGGAGAAAAAGCTAGAATATTGCTTAAGCTAGCAGACCAGCCACAGTAGAGATCCAAAGGAGGGAAAATAGGGATCCAAAAGGGGGGCCATCTGCAAAAGAGCAATGTGCACCAATGGGCTTAAAAGACCCTAAGGTTCAGCCCATTAAGACTTCCAAAATGCAAAGGTTCCAAAATTCAAAGGTTCTGTCCAAAGGTCAAAAGCCTAGGAAAATTGGATGCTTTGTGTATGTCCCAAAAGTCTTCAACCATCTCTACATAGGAGGGGGCGAGCCCTAGAAGTAGGAGATGAGAGAGAAACTCACACACACACACAAGCTCCCTTTACACAAAGGGAATGAGGGACACATGTCAGCTCCCTAGCCCAGATGCCCACAAGGTGTACTCAGCTCCTATTGGATGGCCTTGGAGGTGGACCAATCAGAATTAAGCTGGAGTAAATCTAGCTTAATTAATCTAAAAATACTTGATAAAAGAACCAATAAGAATTAAGCTCTCTAGAAGACTATTGGACAGTCTCCCAAGGGGTCCAATGAGCATTCAACATCCCATTAGCTTTTCTGATTCCTATTGGCCAGGAGGCAAAGGGGTCCAATGAGAACTTAGTTGAATTAAGTAATTACCTAAAGCTCTGACAAAAGGGAAAAGGGGGACACATATCAGAAGACTATCACTTATGTTGCTTACTTTTTATTGGCTAGGCCTGGGGAGGTCCAATAAGGTGTGAGGATGAGCAAATAGCAAGGGGGGTCGACCAAGAGAGAGAGGGAGCTGATTTTTGCAAGGCATTATCACACACACACACACACACTCACACAATCTCATGTGTGAAGCAACGAAGACTCTCTCTCCTTCACAAGCGTTAATGGAAAGCTTACCACCTACTCCAAGCTTGTGAGAAGAGAGGCCTACACCAACAACTCTTGGCTTTGTGATGCAAATCCAACCAAGAGCCAAGCTTCAATGCATGCTCATCTCCTCTCCCATGCTAATTACTAAGCTAAGCTATGCTAATATGAGTGATTATGTGAGGAGATGTACATCTTTCTCCTAAGAATACTCCTTCCTCTCAATCTACCCTCATACCCCGCTAGCTCTCACCATCTTCGAAGGTGTGTGAGGTCTTGGGTCTGAGACCGTGAGGGAATTGATGTTGTGCTTGATAAGTGTTTTGCTTAGTACATGAAGTTTCCATCTTCATTGCACTAGCTAGTATTGAAGGAACACAAAGAATTGTATTGTAAAATGTCTCTCTTGATGGGAGAAACCATAATACAAAGCCTTTTGGAGGGGGGACCGGCTCCATGCAAATTGGGTCCTCAACTGTTGTCAATTTCTTAATTTCTCTCTCTTTTGAAGTATTGTTCATGCTATCTAACTAGGTGTTATAATTTTTGTTGCTCTCTCCACCCAAGCACTCTTGTTATTCTCATTAGGAAGTTATTCTAATGAAATGCTCACTATGTTCATGGTATTTTCCACTACACACAAGTTACTAGACCATTAAATGTTACATTGGTATGAGAGCACAAGGTTTCCATTTTCTTGCTCAAGAAGGAAGATCCTCAAGCTAGCTATAAATGGTTGGTACTATTAATTGCATGTGAGTAAGTAGAATGGGTATTTTTCCGCCTTGCAGTGTGCCTGCCTTTGTGCAGTTAACGGGGCATCACCGTCAAGAGCTATGGTCTTAATAGTGGAGTCCTACCGGCCTTGCCTACGGCTTAACCACTATTGAGCTATTAGAAGCTTGACAGGAGCCGGTGTTGTTTTGGTGTTGAACGACCCTCTCTTCTATTCCTTGCAATTAATGGTATTCGAGCCACGGGTACAATAGCCAAAGTAGGGGTAAAGAGGAGTAGCAACTAGGGCTTGAAGTGCCAAAGTACACCTAAAACGTTTACACCTAAAAGTTGTTAAAATGGCTGACAATAGTAAAGAGGGTGAAATTGATGTTGATAACTTTGATTTTGCTAATGAGCAAGCTACTAATGATGCCCCAATGCTTGTTAACTATCTTGTTTCTAGGCTTCGACAAGTCATGGGCAATCCATCCCTCCAAAGTGAAGTGCAACGGCAGCTTCGTGCTCATGGGATTCACCAAGCTCCCCACCATGACGAGAGAGCACCTAGGAATCCTCCTTGCGAGACTTCCAAAAGAGGCCTCTCTCCGATTCGGGAAGAAGAAGAGGATCCATATGAAGGGCTCAAAAATTTGCTCCTTGATGACGCATCTCCTTCTCAAAGGAAAATTCAAGAGCCTCCACCGAAGGAACGAGAAAGAAGTGAGTCTCTTGCCACCTCGGCGGAGATGGCTCCACGAAGACGGCGGGCTAAACGCTCTCCATCAGCTCCAAAACGGAGAAGACCATCGCATACTTCTCCACACCATACTTCAAAGAGGGATGACAAAAAGCAAGAGAAGAAAAAGGGGAGAAAGAGGACACCTTCTTCTCCATCTTCTTCATCCTCTTCCTCTTATGAAAGTGATGGTGACGACAAAGAAGATCAAGGAAAGAATAGGTGAGAAAGAGGTCACCCTCTTCTCCATCTTCCTCAAATTCTTCATCTTATGAAGAAAGTGATGGTGCAACCTTTGAACCATCAAAAAGAAGAGGCCATAGGAAATCCTATGCCACGTGGAAGAGGTCGTCCAAGCTCAAGCAATTCAAAGAGGGATGGAAGAGAATCTCTTTCCTTACCTATGATGGAACTTTTGGTACTACGGACAAAGTCTTGGCCTTTATCCAACAATTCGTTGTGGCGTTTGGAGATGAGGGCTTCACGGATTCCTCTAAGCTACGCCATGTAGCCATGCACTTTCAAAAGTCCATCAGGCAATGGTGGTCTAGCCTACAGGCCAACGATGAAGCTCCACAAACGTGGAAAGCTTTAAGAGCTTCCATTATGAAGCAGTTTTTGGCCACCCATGCCAAAGACAAAGTACTCACCGAATGGCGAAGCTTGAAGCTCTCTCCCTACAAATCCATTCACAATTATGTAGACAAGTTTTGGGATTTACAACTCAAAGACAAAGTCTTCAAGTAGTTCGATTTTCGAGAGAAAAAGCGATAATTTTGTGCGGGCTTAACTGAAGAAATGGCGGAGTATGTCAACTCCCAAAGGCCACGGACCATATCGGCGGTTATACACCATACTATGGTGGCCTCTCGAATCAATGTCCAAATAGGGGCTAAAAGAAATTCTAAGCCCACAAAAAACAAGGGTTCCAATCAGCCTAAGGGGAAGGACAATGTCCAGAAGTCTCCTAAGGGCAACTCAAACAAAGCTAAAGAGAAGGGGTTTAAAAGGCAAAATAATTAAACTCTCTCCTGAAGAGCTTGAGCATTATCACAACGATAACCGTTGTTTCAAGTGCGATGACCAAGGGCATGCGTACCGCGCTTGTCCCCAAAAGAACACCCTCCATGAACTCCTAGAGCTACCTTGGTCGAAATCCAAGAGGAGGAAATTCACCACAAAGGATCTCCTCTATGCCATGCTTGGGGAAAGGTAAGAGAACATGATGCTTTTATTCTCTTTGACCCTGGTTCTACTCACAATTTGTATATCTACAAAGTTGGCCACCAAGCTAGGCATACATTTTTATGAGATGGGAGATGTCCTACCCGCAGATGGTGCTTTCAAGGGGCAAGAAACTTTAGTCACTCCCTTAATCGGGAAATTGAGGCTCCATGTCCAAAGCTATGTGGACAAAGAGGACTTCTTTATCTCTCCTCTCAAGCATAAGGATGTAATCTTAGGGGCACCATGGTTTGATCGGATGGTTGCCAATGTTAAATTTCCTGAAAGGAGAATCTCCTTTAAGTTCAAGGTAAAAGATATGTATATAGATGCTAAGGAAATGGATAACACTATACCCATTGTACATACACAAGCTTTCAACAAGTCAATAAAGAGTTCTATTTCTGTGTGCATGATTTTTGTTAAAGATTCTCAAAATGAACCTAATGTTTTAGAAAAAGAAAATATACACAATCAAAAGGAATTAGAGTTGTCCAATTTTCTCAAGGGGTTTCAAGATGTCTTTATTCACGACATCCCTTGTGAGCTACCTCCTAAACGAGGCAATGATGACCATGCAATCGAACTTCTTCCAGGAAGTTCACTACCTAACAAACCTCCTCATAGAGTTTCTCAAGCTCAACAAGAGAAGATTATGCGGCAAGTGCATGAGTTAGTTGAGAAGGGCATGGTTAGGCCCAGCTCATCTACATTTTGTTCTCCTGTGCTACTAGTGCAAAAGAAAGATGACACATATCGTATGTGTGTCGACTATAGAGCAGTAAATAGGATCACGATCAAGAATAGGTTTCCCGTTCCACGGGTAAAAGACCTATTTGATAAGCTACAAGGATCTGTAGGATTGAGCTAAAAAGTGGCTATCATCAAAATAAGGATAGTTGATCAAGACATTGTAAAGACCGCATTTTGCACTACGTGTGGTCTTTACGAATACATTGTCATGCCTTTTGGCTTGACCAATGCACCAGCCACATTCAACCGCTTGATGGAGAAGCTATTCAGGCCTCACCGAACCTTTACTGGAGTGTTCTTTGATGATATCATCATCTACTTTAATTCATTAAACAAACACAAGCAACACCTCCAGGTAATATTTCAAGTTCTAAGAGAGAATAAACTTTATGTTAATCGAAAGAAAAGTGAATTTTTCTTACAGGATATTCAGTATTTAGGTCACATTATCTCTCAAGATGGCATCCAAATGGATCCATCAAAGTTAGAGGTAATGAAAGGATGGCCTAAACCAAGGAATCTTCATGAATTAAGAAGCTTTATAGGTATGTGCACATACTATAGACGCTTCATAAAAAAGTTCGGCAAACTTTCTTTCGCAATTTCATTTTCATATTGCTCACATTGCTGGCAAGCATAATCAAGTACCCGATGCACTCTCAAGACGGCCGAGAGTGAATGCGGTTTCCATAGCAACTCAAAATGATCTATCTTCTATGATAGATGAGTATGCTATTGATCCCGATTTTAGAGATGTGATTTCAGCCCTTGCACTAGGGAAGAAAGAGGAACCATTTACTTTACAAGATGGTTATCTTCTCTATGGAAATAGACTATGCGTTACTAGCTCACTGCGTGAGAAAGTAATGTATGAATGTCATGCTTCTCCTTATGCAGGGCATAGAGGGATTCAGTCTACCCTAAAGGGGATTGAAGCATATTTTTATTGGCCTACCATGAAATCAAACATACAAGAGTATGTTTCTAAATGTGTGGTATGCCAAAAGACAAAGTTTGATAGAGGGAAGCAACCTGGATGGCTTCAATCTTTGCCAATCCCTAGTTCACCATGGGAGAGCATATCCATGGATTTTATCTTTGGATTGCCTAAGTCTATCCATGATAATACGGGAATATGGAAGATAGTAGATAGCTTCAGTATACAAGCTCATTTTATACCTGTCAAAAAGACTATCAAAGCCCATCAAATGGCAACCCTCTTCATTTCACAAGTCTTCAAGTACCATGGCTTGCCAATGTCCATAGTGAATGACCAGTAATTTCTGGAAGGGTCTCTTTGAGAATTTAGGAACAAGGCTAAACTTCTCTTTGGCCTATCACCCGCAAACGGATGGCCAAAGTGAAATAGCTAACCTAACAATTGGGTGAAAGCATGTTAACGTGTCACACTTTTTCATGTCCCGGACAATGCTAACTAGCACATTTTTACATATGCTAACTAGTACAATAACATGAGCTACATCTCCAAGATCTATGACGTATGATATATCGATAGAAAGCTCTTGAAACAAGGAATCCAAATGTACAACCTCCGACAAATTTTGATATTATTTGTAAAAATTTTACCAGACGCCCAACTTTTTAAAGATGTGCTAACTTGAAAATGCTAACTAACATAAAAAGCGCAACACGTTAACATGCTTTCACCCAATTCTCGATCTACTAAAAGCCTATGTAACAAAGTAGATCAAAGATCCCAATGGGAAAAGTACTTCCCCTTAGTCGAGTATGCCTACAATAACACTGTACATATTTCCACGGCAAAAGCACCTTTTGAGGTAATTGAGCAAAGATCAAAAAGTCCCTTGCTACTTAAGGTACACGGGAAGATCTTCGTTGTTGCAGATGAGTATAGCCAAGACCTACAAGAATCTTTCCAAAATATTAAGGATGCTATCTCTATCTCACAGCAAAGGCAAAAGGCTACTGTTGTTGACAAGCACAGAAGAGCCCAAGCCTTTAAAGAAAATGATTGGGTCTTACTCAAATTTCCCAGGCTCGAGTAAGGCACACGACGGGCAAGAATCCTACGGGACACCAAAAGTACTATGCTTAGTTAGCAAAAAGGTACTATGGTCCCTTTCAAATTCTTAGGCCAATCAATGAGATGGCCTATCAACTCAAGTTGCCCAACCATTGGCTCATACACAATGCTTTCCATGTGAGCCTACTAAAGCCTTACAAAGGAGAGCCACCTCAAGAACCAACTATTGAAGACCCACGGAAGATCGAGGACCAAAAGGAGGTGCTGCAGCCCGAGTCCATTCTCTGACATGAAGACAAGGTACTAAGAGGCGGTAAGACTATCCAACGATATCTTATTAAGTTTAAGAATTATGATTTTGAAGATTCTAGATGGATGCAAAGCATACAATTAAAGGATAACCTAAACCTTGTCAATGCTTACAATGCTTCCCTAGAGTAAGCAAATGTACAAATGTTAAAAATGAACAAATTTTTTGTCTTATATGACTCTCTTTTTCTTTATGGTGCACAAAAATGAAGTAGTATGCATGCTTAGATCAATTTTGTGGAGACAACGTCTCCCAAACACCAAGTAGAGCTTGTCACTCTACTATGGAAGATTGATAGGACTAATGTGCATACATGCTTGCGGCTACTTAGACTCTCAAGTACCAAATGGACTAGGCATCCATTTTGGAACGATGTCGTAGGGTAACATAGGGATCCTCTACCCGCTAGGAAAAAGGACTAATGAATATGCTTTATCTTCTCTACCCCATAGTCGAGGACGACTATGATTTCAAGAGAGAGGTAATGTCATAATAATCAATATCTAATTCTCCTAAATGATTTTCTCATGTTAAACTAATCATTTAATATGGGGAAGTCCCAGTGGAGAAACAACTAGAATATTAGTTAAGCTAGTAGACCGGCCACAATAGGGATCCAAAAGGGGGGACCATCTGTAAAAGAGCAATGTACACCAATGGGCTTAAAAGACCCTAAGTTTCAACCCATTAAGACATTCAAAATGCTAAGGTTCCAAAATTCAAAGGTTCTGTCCAGAAGTCAAAAGCCTAGGGAAATTGGATGCTTTGTGTGTGTCCCAAAAGTCTTCAACCATCCCTACATAGGAGGGGGTGAGCCCTAGAAATAGGAGATGAGAGAGAAACTCACACACACACGAGCTCCCTTTACACAAAGGGAATGATGGACACATGTCAGTTCCCTAGCCAAGATGCCACATGGTGTACTCAGTTCCTATTGGATGGCCTTGGAGGTGGACCAATGAGAATTAAGCTAGAGTAAATCTAGTTTAATTAATTTAAAAACACTTAAAAGACCAATAAGAATTAAGCTCTCTAGAAGACTATTGGACAGTCTCCCAAAGGGGTCCAATGAGCATTCAACAGCCCAATGGCTTGCCTGATTCCTATTGGCAAGGAGGCAAAGGGGTCCAATGAGAGTTTAGTTGAATTAAGTAATTACCTAAATCTCTCACAAAAGGGAAAAGGGGGACACATGTCAGAAGAATATCACTTATGCTGCTTAATTTCCATTGGCTAGGCATGTGGAGGTCCAATGAGGTGTGAGAATGAGCAAATAGAAAGGGGGGTCGACCAAGAGAGAGAGGGAGCTGATGTTTGCAAGGCATTATCACACACACACACTCATACAATCTCATGTGTGAAGCAAAGAAGACTCTCTCTCCATCTCAAGCTTTAATGGAAAGCCTACCACCTACTCCAAGCTTGTGAGAAGAGATGCCTACACCAACAACTCTTGGCTTTGTGATGCAAATCCAACCAAGAGCCAAGCTTCAATGCATGCTCATCTCCTCTACCATGCTAATTACTAAGCTAAGCTATGCTAATATGAGTGATTATGTGAGGAGATGTACATCTTTCGCGTAAGAATACTCTTTCTTCCTCTCAATCTACTCTCATACCCCGCTAGCTCTCACCATCTTCGAAGGTTTGTGAGGTCTTGGGTCTGAGACCGTGAGGGAATTGATGTTGTGTTTGATAAGTGTTTTGCTTAGTGCATGAAGTTTCCATCTTCATTGCACTAGCAATTATTGAAGGAACACAAAGAATTGTATTGTGTAATGTCTCTCTTGATGGGAGAAACCATAATACAAAGCCTTTTGGAGAAGGGACCGGCTCCATGCAAATCCGGTCCTCAACTATTGTCAATTGCTTAATTTCTCTCTCTTTTGATGTATTGTTCATGCTATCTAACTAGGTGTTATACTTTTTGTTGCTCTCTCCACCCAAGCACTCTTGTTATTTTCCTTAGGAAGCTATTCTAATGAAATGCTCACTATGTTCATGCTATTTTCCACTACACAAGTTACTAGACCATTAAATGTTATGGAAGGTGTGTGAGGTCTTGGGTCTGACACCGTAAGGGAATTGATGTTGTGTTTTATAAGTGTGAGCTTGGTGCTTGAAGCTTCCATCTTCATTGCACCAGGAAGTTATGGAAGAAACACCAAGTATTGTTTTGTAAAATGTCTCACTTGATGGGGAGAAACCTATAATACAAAGCCTTTGGAGGGGGGGGCGGCTCCTTGTAAATCCGGTCCTCAACTATTGTCAATAGCTTAAGTTCTCTCTCTTTTTGAAGTATTGGTCATGCCTATCTAACTAGGTGGTATGCTTTTGTTGCTCTCTCCATCCAAGCAGTCTTGCTATGCTCATTAGGAATCTATTTTAGTGAAATCCTCATTATGTCTATGTTATTTTCCACTACGCACAAGTTACTAGACCATTAAATGTCACATTGGTATCAGAGCACAAGGTTTCTCTTTTCTTGCTCAAGAAGGGAGGTCCTCAAGCTAACTATAAATGGTTGGTGTTATTAATTGCAATTGAGTAAGTAGAATAGGGATTTTTAGCCTTGCAGTGCGTCTGCTCCGTGCAGATAATGGGGTATCATCGTCGAGAGCTATGATCTTAATAGTGGATTCCTATTGCCTACAGATTAACCACTATTGAGCTATTAGAAGCTTGACAAGAGCCGGTACTGTTTTGGTTTTGAAAGACCCTCTCTTCTATTCCTTGCAATTAATGATATTTGAGCTTTTTCTAAAGGGGTTAAGAGGAGTAGCAACAAGGGCTTGAAGTGTCAAAGTACACCTAGAAACTTTTACACCTAAAAGTTGTTAGAATGGCTAACAATAGTAAAGAGAGTGAAATTAATATTGATAGCTTTGATTTTGCTAATGAGCAGGCTACTAATGATGCCCCTGTGCTTGTTAACTACCTTGTTTCTAGGCTTCAACAAGCCATGGGCAATTCATCCCTCCAAAGTGCAATGCAACTGCAGCTACGTGCTCATGGGATTCTCTAAACTCCCCACCAAGAAGAGAGAGTACCTAGGAAGCCTCCTTGTGAGACTTCCAAAAGAGGCCTCTCGCCTGCTCATATGTTGAAGAAAATGGACGAAAGGAATGCATTTTTGAAAGAAAACTTGGAGAAAACTATATATATGGAGCATCCATAAGGTTATGCAAATATGAGGCTATGTGACCTTGTATGCAGGCTAAGAAAGCATTGTATGGGTTGAAGCAAGCACCTAGAGCTTGGTATGAGAGGATTTTGTTATTAGGATCTTCAATCCATGAAGCACAAAGCACACCGTTAAAATCAAGCACAAATGTTGGTCTTGAGGAGATATCAAATGGTAGCGATATGATGGTTTTTTTTGGAATATATGACAGTGGATCTCTGATGATTATTATTTCTTTGACATGCAATTTGAGAGTCTCCTTTTTGTTTGATATCTCTGTAAAGACGTGCTTTTACATTGAAAACGAATAAACTAAGCATTTTTTTTAGTCAAAACAAGAGTGACAATTGCAATAAACTGAGAGACAAAGAAATGAAGGCCAACATAAAATTCTCATTTTTATTTGAAAAGCAAGAATCAAAGATTTTTGTCAGTACAAGAGAGTTAAGACACGATGTGTCTTCATTGTTACAGTTTCTTGCAAACACGAGGATTTGGATGATGAGAAATACTATTGGGATGTTGAAGGGGAGTATTTTTTGAGAGCACTTCTTTATAAGAGGTGGTGGCTTTCGAACTTCCTCGCTCGCCGCTTTTTCATCCCCGTCTAAAACCAAAACCCAAGTGACTTACATGCTGATGAGCATGAGCATGAGCTATAGAGATGAAACTATCAATGAAGTTGACCACACAAACTTCCTCTACGCATTTAGATACTTTTCCTGAACAAGCCATGAGTAAAGGAGGTCTCACCATCATTCTTGTCCTTAGCCTCTTTAGATTGCTGTTGTGAGTGGTTCATCTCTGATACTCGCATCTTTTTTGACTATTCAGCTGCACCATACAGTAGTGCATCAATAAAAATCATTCAATGCTTGTAGGGAGCCAAGTCTTGTAGCCAAAACAACTTACCATCAACATGTTTCTTTTTCTTTTTTGACTTCTTCACCATATCACTAAGGAAGATAAGGGAATCTAGATCTTCATCACATTGAATTATGTGTTGCACCGCTCTTGTGCTACAGAATCTTTCATCTTAACATCAACATCTTCCATTGGTTCAGTTTCCTTTGGTTCTGGTTCACCTTCTGTCTGTTCAGTGGGATCCACCTCAGTAGCTAGTGTTTTGTCAATTGTCACATGCGAGCCTTCCTCGCAAGCCAAAGTTTTGTCACTTGCCAAGGATGAGCCTTCCCTACCATTTGGAGTTGACTAAAGATCAAATTGCATGTTTGTGTCCATGGTGTGGGCGTTCGGAGTTGCATCAACATTCAGCTTTGACACCTCAACTGGTTATGTTTCCACATATGGTATATAATTGGAACATGCAACTACACCACAGAAGTTCTAGCTTATGCAATCAGAAAAAGTTTCTTGCATTCTTAACAAACTCTATTAATCTCAACAGACATATAGAATAAAAAACCAACCAGTATACACAAGCATCGACTTGGTCGATTATGAAATACTCTACAACGCATGATATGCATCGCCACATGCTAGTGTATACACGCACACTACTCTGAAAGCTACAACATCTAAACCACATGCACAGATCTTGAATGTTTCATCCAGGACGCATAGTGTTGAACAAGCCCACCCCACTTCCACGGCCCATTTTAGACATCTTGGAGACATGAGACTATTGGCAAACACCTAGTTGATGAGGGAAAAGAGCACTATGCAAGTAGGGATATCAACTCTTACACTTGCATTTTAATATTGGCTCAAGACTGAGATATAATACACTTTTCATTTTTGTGATGGTTTCTAGAATTTATTACACTTGATGCAGACTCGTGGAGTAAAACTATCAAGAAAACCAAAAATTTATTCTTCTATGTGAACACCCCTATAGATCACACCTTCTTGCATTCTATTTAAATCACCCTATATAACTCAAAGCAATCAATCATAACCAACTACCACCAATCTTTGTCCCCATCTCCCTCATCGAATTATCCCGATCCTGCTTATTTCTTTCAGACTCATCAAAGAGTCTTGACCTTGCTTCCCATAGTCGCAGCATGTACAAGCTCGCGAGCCTTGTGCGGGCCTGCCTACATAAAATATTCAAGTAGATACGATGTCCTCCTTCAACACACCAATGACCAACACACGCAAGAGTTTTCTTGCGATGGCAACTGCACCTAAGAAGGGCCCCGCCACTCGCCAAGACGCAAGAATCACGGCCCTAGAGGCTTATTTTGGAGAATGTTGAACTCAAACAGCGCTTGAGTAAGCTTGAGGAGATGAAACCAAAGGAGAACAGCATTCTGCTAGCAAAGACACATGAAGTCGAAGCTTCTCTCAATGAGATTGTCAAGGCATCTCAGAAAGAAGCTCATGAGACCGCAGATAAAAAGATCGACAATGAAATACAAACAACCTTACAAGAATGTAGGTTGCAAGAATCCCTTGCTCTCAAGATCAGGATTGGAGGGCTCTCCCCACCATGGTGCACCGAGGAGGACACACTTGAAGAAGCTATCCCCAAGATCAATGACATTCTTTAACCAATTCACATCAAGCCCGATATTATCTCATGGATCAACGACACGCGTAAAAGTGTGTCCATTGGTCAATGCATCCTCACTTTTAAGAAAAAAGAAGAACGGATGATCCTACTACGACAATCATACCACCTCAAGAGGATAAAACTTTGGATCATCGAGGAACTGACCAAAAATCAACTCAAGCTTAAAGCAAGCGATCTCAAGAAGATGCATGAAGCCCGTAAACAAGGTAAATGGGTAGCCTACCGTGCCGGTAAAGCCATCTTCCAAGGTTTAGAACTTCCAAGCCAGCTCCCCCTTAACCTGACCCCCCCTAGATTTTGTTTCTTGTTCTTTCCCTTCTTCCTTCTACCCCTTGATGGACCCTCAATCCCTAACTGATATGTATCTAACGCCTTCATCTCACAGAATTGATGTAATGTTTTGTTTTGGTCCCATGGGTCATATCTGACCTTCCTCGACGATAATTAAATCTATATATCTATCTAATTGAAGACATTGCAAATAAATAATCAATTTATGATGCATTTAAAACATAAAACTCAATTTTGCTTTGGACATAGATATTATATGCACATACATCTTGTGTAGATGTTCAAAATTTGACTAATCTGGGAAGAAGCATTACCTTTGAGATACCAAGAAGTGGGTGTTTGTGTCTTGCAGGCAAACAATGGATCAAATCAATGCTTGTCATAGCCTCCCTTTTTCCATTCACGTGTTTTCGCATTGGTTTTATTCTCAATTTTGTTGTCATTTCCTATGGTTCTTTGGCAACAATCCCCTCGGCTTGCTTTGCCTTGTTTTGTAAGACGCTTCTTTCAGCTAAGCGCTAAGTACAAGCCACATAATGATGAAGTTTGTGAGGCAATGGACGTGGGTAGCCGACGTGCGACATGCTCTCTGCCAAGTCATCGAAGAGAGATGGTTTGAGGCCAACTTGTTTGTGCTTTGTATTTTTTCAAGAAATCCTCGGCCATGGGGCCTTGACGGCTTTCTTCTCTTCTAGATCATCATGGCTTCTTCGTCCATGAAACATGTGCTGCCAGTCTCCTAGAACCCAACCTAGATACGCAAGTGCAGAATCCCACGCTCTCGAGCTAGGCTTCACCCACGGCCACAACCGCTGGAACCTCTCAAAACCAGTCCACGAGGACGGCACGGACTGGTTCAAGCAAGTTTCTCTTGCCCCCTTGTATTTTGGAAACGTTATTAAAATACCCGTTGGAACCTCTCGAAACCAGTCCGCGCCGGTCGAGCAAGTTCTCTCATGCCCACTTATATTTTGGAAAAATTATCAAAATACCCTCTAATTCATGGAAATTCCCAAAATACCCTTAAAATTTCAAAAATTCCCAAAATACGCTAGATTGTGAGATTAGATTTCTTCAAAGATTAAAAAAACGTTGTAGCTTCTCAAAGAAGATTGATATACAAGATGTTAAAACTATAATTTGAGTTGGTTATGTAGGCTTCGGAGAGCTGCAATGTCTGGATCCGTTGTTGACGATAGTGGCGCGACTCCCATGCTGGAATCAATTTGCGTCGGCGTGGACTAGTTTCATGAAGGTCATAGGAAGGCCTAGTAAGGACGAGTTTATTTCAAAAAAAATTGAATCTTCAAAGGTACACATTACATAGCTTTTATTAGTTTGTTGTGTATATATGATCTCTAGAAAAATGTTTTCATGAATGAAATATGTCTAGATCCTCTCACTTCTTACTGGAACAAAATGTATTTAGATCCATTTTCATGTGGCACTGGCACTTTATAAATCCATGCAAGAAATGTACGAGTCTCTCTCTCTCTCTCTCTCTCTCTCTCTCTCTCTCTCTCTCTCTCTCTCTCTCTCTCTCTCTCTCTCTCTCTCTCTCTCTCTCTCTCGGGTGTGTGTTTGGCTCGGCTTCAAGCCCTGTGCCAAGAGCCCTAGGTAGTGCTTTTGGCCAGCCCATGCAACTCTCTCAGTCCAGACGGGACTGCCTCCACATATCACCTTCAAGGTCTAAAAAAGACAAAGATTGAGGATCTTGTGGTCTTATTGATTGATGAGTAGACTGAGGGTTCTAAGGGGGGAAGGGGAGAGATTGAGGGCATATGAGTAATGGATGACAAAATGTTGTTGCGAGCTGAGAGATAACGATTTCCTGGAAATAGACATACAACCAGCTTCTTTACAGGCAAGACTTGACGGCAAAATGTAGTTGTGAGCTGAGAGATAACAATAGGAGCCATCCAACCTTCTTTGTAAGCACAAAGGAGCCACAACCTCTAATCAAAATCACCGTTAGAATGAGGGAGTTAGTGACATAATCATATCCTTATTGTACCTAGGTCTAGAGTACTGGTGATGTGGCCTAGAAGAAGGTAATGAAGGTGTTGTAGTAAGGCATAGGCGCGAGATGAACAAGAAAGAAGGGGCCACCAGGGGGGGAGGGGAGAGGGTATATTTGATACTATTGAGGTTTTTAAATATTGAGCCAGTATGTAGCTAGTATTTAGATGAGTTGGATTAAGTTTTATACATTCATTAAAAAAATCAGCGTAGTTTAAGTGAAGGAAACTCTATGTGTTTTATCAGCCAATTGAAATTGTATGTTTCATACACGTAGGAATTAAATACTAAAACCATTATGGAATGTAATCATGTAGTCCTACAATTGGTTGTGGTTCCCGAAAATATTGTTTAAAAGTCTCTATAGTTCACAAGTTAACTTTATTGAGAAGCTCGCTTGTTTTTCTCATTGCTCAAAAAAACTCGCTCGCCATCTTGTAAAACTCGATACTTTGAAAGATAAAGGCAAATATTTTTTCAATGTACCTATGATAGGTACTACAAAATCTACCAAATAGTACAAGAATATGTACAAAGTGCCTATGTGGGTACTCCTAGTTGTACCTTAAATTTGAACTACCTTATAAAAAAGCTACATACCTTTAATCCTAGTCTTCTGGTGGACTTTGTGATTTCCATCACCATCACTAAGCTTTGTGAACCACTAGTCAATAAACTTGCATTGGTAGTTACAAAAAGTACCATGATCTACTCAATCATAGTCAAATGGTGATTTTAAAAATTCTACCTATTTGCTACCATTTATAAGCTCTATGAAGCACCAACAGTGCCTCATTGGTAGCTACAAAAAGTATCGTGGTGGATACAAACACAATCACATGGTGGAATTTGAGAGTTGTACCTCGTTTCTACCATCCCTAGGCTCTGTGAATCACCCATATAGCTCCATTGGTACTTATATAAAGTACCGTGACATATTTAATCATTGTTAAATAGTGAACTTTAAGTAGTTCTATCTTCTTCTACCTTGTTAAGTACCAAAAAGACACCATCGGCACTTGTGGAAAGTACCATGTAAAACATAATTAGAGTCAAGTGCTGAATATTGAGAGTTGTACTTGTCAGTTACTATCCTAAAACTCTATGAACTACCCAAAAAGTTCACAAGGTACTTACATTTCACTTAAAGACCTAAATGCAAGGTTTAATTTTAATACACGATGCATTGATAGATCTTTGTGTCGATTACCATCACCTCAGAATCCGATGCTCCTCCCTCCATGCTATCTTTCAATGTTTGAATCTCATTCAATTGCCCTTAAAGCACTACTGCAGCTGAGGATGTTCTCTCTATCTTCCACGTGCTTTGACTTTTCTCTTGTAGTTGCACTTGGGGTACATTTAGTGTGTTTTTCACACTCTCTAGTGTACTCTTTCTTGCAATCAATACCTGCTCCACTTCCGCCACAATTTGGAAGTTAATACAGCTGCAATTCAGAATTGACTGAGGTCCCAAACTGTAGGAAATAGAAGTTATCCCCCCATGGTCAATGAGAAGCTTCAGAGTGGATTGTGTGGTCCAAGTCACTAGCTGACCATTCTCGTTGCAGTTAGTCTAGTACTAGAGCTTCCTTAGGACAACCTCTTTTCATGTGACCTAGGAAAGAATCCACATCTTCTACTAGTGCCTTGTACGTCCCAAGTTTCTAATGAGCATCATGATGAGTCTCTCGTAAGTGTTATGGTCATGTGAATGGTCAACTTATTGTGGTCTTATTATTAGTGATTCTCTTATGAAGCGGGCCCTCTTGTGAAGACGGCCTACTTAGAAGCTACTCCAACAACTCCTATCAAGGTGTCTAGATTCGCCCCTGGCATGAGCTCTTTAATCACGCAGGAATGTCCTAGTGTGTCAGTTCTGTTCAACAAGTATCTTTTCACCGCAAGTTTGTTGTTTCCCCTCTCTCAGGATGTGATATGATTCTCGGCATTAAGTGGTTTCGTGAGCACAATCCACAAATTGATTGGAAGAAAACGCACTTACTCTTTCACAAAAGGTGCCTCTCCCGTGGTCATTCACGGTGAGCAAGGCCTCCATCCTTTATCTCTAATCTCTCATGTACATGTTAAGCGTGAGCTACGATAAGGAGCTTAAGCGGCAATCATTAATGCCACTCTAGTGACTCATCACCTTGCATTGAACTCATGGAAGGAGCACAACCCATCAGCAAGGCTCCCTACCGCTTGAACAAGTCTCAAGAAGAAGAGTTAGGACGACAACTCACTAAGTTAGTGGCCAGGGGATTCATACGCCCTAGTGTAAGTCCTTTTGTTGCTCCTATTTGTTTGTCTACAAGAAAGATGGGTCTTCTCATTTGTGTGTAGATTAGAGGGCGCTCTCAACAAGATGATAGTCAAGAACAAGTTTCTAATGCCTCACATTGAGTATATCCTCCATAGACTCAATGAAGCTAAGGTTCTCAACAAAGTCAATCTCAAGAGTGGATACCATTAGATAAGGATAATCAAGGGAGACAAATACAAAATTGTCTTCTGTATCGAGTGAGGGCAATGGGAGTATGTTGTTATGCCTTTTGGATTGACAGGTACTGTGGGTGTTTTCACCCATCTCATGGTAGGTCGTTTTGGTGATATGATCGTCATATGTGTGTTTATTTTTTTGAATGACTTTCTCATTTTGTCTACATCATGGGAACGCCATGAACGTGATGTAGAGAAGGTTTTAGCCCGTTTAAATGAGTGTCGGTTGTATATTGCAGCTAAGAAGCCATCATTTTTTCTAGTTGAGGTCACTATCTGGGTTATACCATTTTTGTAGATGGTATCAAGTTGATCTTGTAAAGGTAGAAAAAGTTTGTAATTGGAATTTTCCCAAAACAATGTATGATGTGCGTTCATTATCAGATCTGTGTTAGGCATATAGTTCGCATATAGAAAAATTTTGCATAGAGTTCGTAGGAAGAGGGAAGGAGAAGAGGAGAGGAGAGCTATTTGGGGAAAACACACAACATCAAGAAGAAGCCTTTTGTGTGTGTCTCTTTATTACTTTTGTATAAGAGAAATGAAGGGTTAGTGAGCTAGAGATGGATGGCCGGCCAGCTGGCCTAAACCCTAACATGGCTACCATAGGCATGAACATTTCATGTGGAGATGATTTAACTTGAATATTGGGCTTCTTGTTATTGTATGGCAAAGTAGCCCAAGCCTGTTACCAATCGTACAATTGAGAACCAACAATTGGCTAAAAAAGTTATGCTCAACACACAAGCCTCAAACCTAACACCTCAAGCTCTCAAAGAAGTTGTCTTATTGTTGTGCATGTGTGCAAACATTTGAAGGAAGAATGTAAGTATCTTATGATATGAGTGTCCAAGCTACCAGACCACCAAAAAAGTGACCTGGAAAGTAGTGCAAGAAGTGACCTACCCATTGGCTAGCTAGCCCAAATTTATCCAATTTCGAAAGTGAAAACTTGGACAAATAAGTAAAAAAGAGGCTATGGATGATTGATAGTCGACTATTAAGCGATGAATGAGTATCGGCCACATTACGATGATGTCCCATGGAATGGTAGGGGATATAAGAGGAGACGAACATTTGGGTTAGAGGAAAACTATGGGTTATCCCTATAGTCACATAAAAGCCATGATGACCTCTCAAAGAGAAGTAGCAGGTTCCTGAGAGCTAGACACCTAGTAGAGAGCGAAGCCACAAGTGTCATGGTAACAGGTAGAGGCACGTGGTTGGGAGCAAAAGACACATGGCTATGTGAATCAAAGGAAAGCCGCTTGCACACCACGGGCATCTAGATTGGAGCTAGACACACCTACCTGATGGTGGAGGGAACTCTAGTGGCCTTTCCCCCTGTGGGGTGTCTGGCTAGCTAAGAGGTAGAGGCATGTGGCTGGGAGTTGAAGACACATGGTTGCGTGAAGCAAAAGAAAACCACTTGCACACCACGCACGTCTAGCTTGGAGCTAGACACGTCTACCTAATGGTGTAGAAAAAGAAACTCTAGTTTCCTTTCACCCTAGCGAAGCGACAACGATTAAGTATCGGGTTGGTCGCCCCTTGTGTAGGTGGAGGTGTGATCGGCACAGTCGATCACGTAGTTTCTGGAGACACCAACATGTGGCTTAAAGCTATAATCAGCTGCTTGCTTTGTGCAAGCACGTACATGCGTGCTGCACAGTGGTAGAGATGCAGTCTGCGAGGTTCGACTCTGTGTGAGATACACGTTTTCTATTTTGCTCAACCGACTAGGAGCTTCTTCCCACGATGTCAAGCTTATATACACTGCCTCAATGCCCCGCGGCATGGAAAGCTATGGTCATCCCTAAAGGGACATAGCAGCCATGATTGAGTCACCATGTGTATCTCCCATCGTCCCTAACCAGGTGCTCATAAGTGCATTCTCGTCCCCAATGTGTGAGCATATCACTGTCTCATTCTCCCTGGGTCATTAACCTCATCCCTAGCCATTGTAGAACCCCTTCAGAATCCTGTGCCTTGATCGGTAATCACCATACAACGCACACAATCCGCACAATCACCATACTAGAATCCGGATTTTAGAAATGAAACGGCGCAGGAAGAGAATTGAGAGAGAACGCATGTAACCTGGAGACTTAAAGTCCTTCGCTGGGATGCACCGACAGCTCAGCTGATTTGCGTAGATGCAAAACAGCAACCTGGCAGAGACAATTAATGGTGCAAGAATTAAGAGGGAGCTCACAGCGGCAAAGGTCTAAATATGCATGAAATTCGAGGATCACATACTTCCAATCGCTTCAAACAATATGAGCTCACGAATTGTAGCAGCATCGTAGATCTAGAGGAGAGATGGCGCACAGGGTGTGGGGCTGCGCAAGGAGTGCTGTGCAATTAGAAGGGCAAGTGGGGAACGGAGACGTTCGTGAGCAGGCCTTTCCCTCTCCCTCTGACCAGCGCCCAAGGGTGAGCTCGTGGGCTGAAGAGAGTTTGAATTCTAACGGGACAGGCTCCTCAACTACGAGGATGCTATGTCACATCAAGCCAACGTCCCTCAGAGTCATATTACTTAACTCGAAGTTTTTGAAATCGGCCGGATGTGATTGGCGGCATCCGGAGCCCCGAACGTTTGTTCAGCGGGAATGAACATGGTGGCCGAATAGGCTGTGTTGCACTCAAAATGGCTCCATTTCGTTTGATCCGTCTATTTGTAAGCTGCAAAAAGCGTATCCACGCCCTGTCGCATGTGCAGAATCAAAGCGGCGGAGGGGGGGGGACTCTATGACACGGGCATGGGGGCATGGGATTCACAGTGAGAGCATTACAGTGAACGCCATAGATCTTGTCGGCATCGTAAAAAGTAATCTCGGGTACAAACAGTAATCTTGGGTACCTAAGATTACTTTTCACGACATCGACTCACATTTGGTATAAGAGTAATCTCGGTCTATATTCTACCTTAATGATCTTGCTCTTAGCTCTAGCCTAACCCTAATCTTAATCACTCTAATCCTAACCCTAGCACCATGGTTTTAGCTAAGGATCCATCCACCATACCTTGATGCTAGACCATTAGTGATAAGGAAACACGCTTCTGCTACTAAACCTCACAAGTGGTATCAAAGCCTTCTCGGTAATTAGCCTCTCCTGATTGCCATCAAGACCGTTTTTCTCTTTCTCTAATCACTATAGTCATTGATTAAGTTTGGGCACGCTCTTGGAAATACCAATAAGACACTACCCTTCTTGACTAACAGACATTTTGATTAGTGGCACTTAATAATTTCTTATGTCTGTGTGTGTGTGTGTGTGTGTGTGATTTTTCAATTAGTGTGCATTTTTTGTTCATTTTCAACCCACTTTGCCATATCATAGCGCCTATGGAAGTCACCACTACCTTATGCAACTTATGTGTGTGCAAAGTGCTTCTCGAGGGCATTCTATAGAGCCTTAAAGCTTAAAAACCGCACATCATTTTGCTACTCTGTTGAGGTGTCGAAAAGGCCTCTATTTTTGGCATCAAAATGAGCCCTTAATCTCTACATTAGGAGATCATTTGCCCACTTAATCACCCCTCTATCTTTAAGTGTGTGTGGGTATGTGTGTTTGAAATTTTGCTTCAAAACAAGCCCTTAATCTCTGCATTAGGAGGTCATTTGTCCACTTAATCACCCCTCTATCTTTAGGTGTGTGTGTGTGTGTGTGTGTGTGTGTGTGTGTGTGTGTATGTGTGTGTGTGTGTGAACCTTTGGCTATCTTTAAGTGTGTGTGAGTGTGTGTTTGAACTTTTGCTTCAAAAAAAGCCCTTAATCTATGCACTAACGGGTCATTTTCCCACTTAATCACCCCTCTATCTTTAAGCGCGCACGCATGCGTGAACCTTTTGCTATTTTTGTGGGTGAGAACACATTTTATGAAAGTTTTTCAAAGCTTCTTGGTCAACTAGAAAGAAAGACAACGGATCATTTGAGTCTAGTCAAAGTTTTTCAAAGCTTCTTGGTCAACTAGAAAGAAAGACAACGGATCATTTGAGTCTAGTCAAAGACTTGTTGGTCTAAATAAATCAAATTTAGAGGAAATTTTATCACCAATTCTGACATCATTAGCCCTACACACTGATTGCCTTCATACACCACTTGTCGGGTGGCCCCGACCTACTACTGGCTCGGCCCTGATGGATTGTACCTCCTCATTTTTGTATCAATGGCAACACTATCGTCTACCACACGTGCCATTGTGACTATCCCTTGACTGCTACTATCGTGTATGCAACGTCTACCCTAACTATTCTTGACGAGACTACCATGTGTGCATTGTCTACCCTAATAGTTCCTTTCGTCCATTTGTTGCACACTAGTACCTAAGCCCAAGCCTCAAGAGGCAGCAAGGACACATACCAACCCCCACCCATGTTGCCCTCATGGTGTGCCTAAAGCCTATTGGTTGGCCCCCCAAGGGGTCCAGTGATAAATTAGTTAATTTCATTAATTGTTCTTGCATTAATCAAGTCCTGTCACACAAAGGGGAAAGGGAGACACTTGTCCCAAGACTACCCTTGTTGGTTGCTACACTTGTCCCAAGGCTAGGCTTAGAGGGGTCCAATGAGCTTCAAACATAAGCTACAAGGGGGGGTTGACCAAAGCAAGAAGGGGGGCTGCTTGGGGGGTATAATCTCCCACATACACTCACACACACTCTCATTGTGTGAAGTGCAAAGTGCAAGAGCTCCATCTCCTTCTCCAAGCAAGTAGAGAAGTTGAGAGCCTACACCAACACTCTTGGCTATGGAATGAAAATCCAACCAAGAGCCATGCTTCAATTCTTAAGCTTGCCATCTTCTCCATCTCCATTACTATGCTATTATGTATGCTAGCAAGAAGAGTGATGATAAGTGCGGAACTATTTCTTTCTCCTCTGAATGTTTCTTCTTCCTCTTCCTTACCCTCATTCCATGCTAATTCTCTCCACCTTCGAAGGTGTTTGGGGCCTTGGGACTGAGGCTTAGGATAGATAATGCTTTTTGCAAAGTTTATGTTATGCTCATGATGCATGAAGCTTTCCATCTTCATTGCATCACCTAGGTGACAAGGAACAAAAAGATTGTATTATACCAAGTCTCTCTTGATGGGAGAATCTATAATACAAATGCCTATTGGAGGGGGGACCAGCTCCACATAAATCTGGTCCTCAACTGTTGTCATGTTCTCTAAACTCTCTCTCTTGCAAAAGTATTGTTCATGCCAAGTTAACTAAGTACTATGGTTATGTTGCTACTGTCAATTAAGTTCACCCTCTATGCTCTCAAAGTAGTCTCACAAATTTTTTTTCTCTAATTCTCTTAATTCCGCCATTCTCAAAGTTCATAGGCCATTTCCATTACATTGGTATCAGAGAATTTGGTTTCTTTTTTCTTTCTTAAGAAGAGAGGTCCTTAAGTAGCCTATTAATGGTTTTGCTAATTATATTAGGGTAAATGGGACTTGCATCTATTATCGATTTTGTTGAGCCCACTATGTGGGATATGGTCCACACCTCAGGAGATTTGGTCTTAATAATGGGGTATTTTTAGACTTGCCTAGGATTTACCATTATTGAGCCATAAGAAGTCCGAAAGGAGCTATCCCTCGGCAACTCTGCAATATTAGACCCACTGTGACTACTCTCTATAATAAACCTATTTGAGTCATGGGTGTAGATACTTAAGTGCTGATTTTCAAAGGCTAAGAGGAGTAGCAACTAATGTTTTAGGTTACCAAAGAATACATTAAATAAACACATAAGTTTTATTAACATGGTTGACAATAACCAAGAGAGTAGAATGAACATTGATAACTTTGATTTTGCACATGAAGGTGCTAATGATGATGCCCCCATGTTTGTCAGTTATCTTGTTACTAGGTTGTAGCAAGCTATGGGCAACCCTGCTTTGCAAGCCGAAGTTACTCAACAACTTCGCGCTTATGGGATTTCCCTTCCTCTCCAAGAGGAGAGAGAGCTTAGGAGGCCTCTTGATGAGACCCTCAAAAGAAGACTCTCTCCCATATAGAGGAGGAATCCAAAGAATAAGAAAGTAATGAATTCCTAAGTTCCTCTGAAGAAGTGGCTCCACGAAGATGGCGGTCTAGATGATCGCCAACTCCTCCCAAGAGGAAAGGGTCAACCCATAGTCCTTCTCATCGTCACTCTGAAAGGGAAGAGAGTAAACAAAGGAAGAAAAGGGCAAGAAAGAGGCCACCCTCTTCTCCTTCTTCTTCACCTTCCCCCTCTTCTGATGAAAGCTATGGCTATTCTCCTAGAGAATACGAGAGGGGAGGACATTGCAATTCATAACCTGCATGGCAAAGGTCACAAAAGCTTAAGAAGTTTAAAGAGGGAGGAAAGAGTATCTCTTTTCTCACCTATGATGGCACCTTTGGTGCTACCAACAAAGTAATGGCCTTCATCTAGAAATTTGATGCGGCCTTAGGAGAGGAGGACTTCACGGAGTTCTCCAAGCTACTCCATGTATCTATGAACCTCCAAAAATTGGCCCGTCAATGGTGGGCTAGCCTTCATGGAAACGGTGAAGCCTCAAAGACATGGAAAACTCTACAAGTTTCCATCATGAAGCAATTCCTTGCAAGCGATGCAAAGGACAAAGTCCTTACCGAATCGCGCAGTTTGAAGCTTCTCTCTCATGAATCTATCCACAATTATGTAGACAAGGTTTGGGATTTACATCTCAAGGCTACTGTCTTTCAAAAGATAAGACTTTGCCGAGAAAAAGCAAAAATTTTGTGCAGGATTACCTGAAAAGATGGACGAGTACGTCAACTCTCAACGGCCTGGTTCTATCACCAAAGTAATCCACTACACCATGGTGGCTTTGCGTATCAATTTCCAACAAGGGGCTAGATGGAATGTCAAGCCCATGACAAACAAAGACAAGAATGATGCGAAGGGGAAAACCAATGGCCAAAATTCTTCTCAAGGAAATTCAACAACAATCGGTCCAAGGAGAAGAGAGTTTACAAAGGTTAAAAAAAAACTCTCTCGTGAAGAGCTTGAAGCTCTTCGCAAGGACCATAAATGTTTGATGTGTGGGGAGAAAGGACATGGCTATCATTCTTGCCCCAAGAGAAATGCCCTAGAGCTTCCACCATTGAAGCTCCAAAAGAGGATGCTCATTGCAAAGGATCACCTCTCTCCTATGCTTGGGAAAAGATAGGAGAGCATGATCCCTTCATCTTGTTTGACGCTGGCTCTACTCACAACTTCATATCAACGGAGTTGACCACCAAGTTGGGCATTCAAGCTTTTGAGATGGGAGATAATGTAATGGTCAACATCGCTTTCAAGGGATAGCAAGCCTCTGTTACTCCCTTGATTGGGAATTTGAGGGCTTCATGTCCAAAGCTATGTCGACAAAGAAGACTTTTTCATCTCTCCTCTCCAACATGAGGATACTATCCTAGGGGCACCGTGGTTCAACAGCATGGCTGCCAACATGAAATTTCCTGAAAGGAGAATCTACTTCACCTACAGGGGAAAGAGCATGTATATAGATGCTAGTGAGTTTGGTCGTACTATACCACTTGTAAATCCTCCCGCTTTTGATAAATTAATAAAGAGCCCAGTTTTTGCGTACATGGTTTTTGTTAAAGAGTCCCTAAAAAATCCCAATTTTGTCAAATGTAAATGGTAGGAATCAAGAAGAATTAGACTTGTCTAATTTTCTAAAAGGATTCCAAGATGTGTTCATCGATGATATCCCTATGGACTTATCTTCAAAACAAGGAGATGATGACCATCGAATTGAGCTCCTACTAGGAAGCTCACCGCCTAACAAGCCTCCTTATCGAGTTTCCCAAGCTCAACATCATGGGACAAGTACAAGAATAATTTTTGGACAAAGGGATGGTGAGGCCTAGCTCCTCTCCCTTTTTTTCTCGAGTCTTTTTTAGTGCAAAAGAAAGATGATACATACCGTATGTGTGTGGACTATCAAGCACTAAACCATATCATTGATATCAAAAATAAATTTCCCATGCCTCGGGTAGAAGATCTATTTGATAAGCTACAAGGCTCCACCTACTTCATAAGCATTGACCTTAAAAGTGGCAATCATCAAATAAGGATAGTGAATGAAGATATCCTAAAGACCGCGTTTCGTACAACGTTTGGCCTTTATGAATATTCTAGTCATGCCTTTTGGCTTGACTACTGCACCAGCCATGTTCAATCGTCTAATGGAAAAAATATTTAGACCCTATTGTAAATTCACTGGAGTGTTCTTTGATTATATCATCATCTACTCCAAGTCCTTGGAGAAACACAAGCAGCATCTCTAAGTGATTTTTCAAGCATTGAAGGAGAACAAGCTTTTTCTCAATCAAAAGAAAAGAGAATTTTTCCTTCAAGAGATTCAATACTTAGGTCATATTATCTCTCAAGGTGGTATCCAAATGGATCCATCAAAGTTGGGCGTAATAAAAGCATGGCCTAATCCAAGGAATCTACATGAGTTAAGAAGCTTTATTGGTATGTGTGTATACTATAGACTCTGTCACCATATACATGTGGTAGTGATGTATGTGAACACACTAGGACCGCCGGGGCATTTTTTCCCTCTTTAGGAGGTTTTTCCCCCCAAGCATTGTATATACGCCCATCATTCTAGGGCTATCTATCTTTCCATTGCACACTAAGTAACACGGTCTCTATTGTATGCCTTGAGCTTCCTTTGTCTTCTCCAAGCTGTGTGCGTTTCTCTACAACCCTAATTCCAACAATTGGTATCAGAGCAGGTTACGTCCTCCCGGGCTTAGTCGCCAACAGCGCCTCCAGCACACGCCTGAGGTTTGGTGAGCGTTCGTAGGTGGACAAATTTTTTGGGAAATCTCACAGAGCTTAGTCTACTCAGATTTTTGATTTGGACTCATTTCGGCCTCTGTTTCCACTACAGGCAGTGCTGCACAAACTATTTGGTCATTTTGTGCAGAATTTTTGTCAGTGCCGTTTTTTGCATAACAGGTGCCTTACAGTCTTCTACGGTTTGTGCTATATAGCATGTGATGTTCCCACTCCATTTCTCCTATTTTCGGGTAGTTTTCACATCAGGTGCAACATTACCATGGCTGACAACAACACAGATGTCTTCAAGATGTTTCCTACTAAGGAAATGTTGGATGGAGACAATTACCCTATGTGGGCTTATATGATGCAACACGTTCTTGTGTAAAAGGGCGTCTGGAATATTGTGCAGGGCATTGATGTACGTCCTGGTTCTGAGGATGTAGGCAATGTTGAGGATGTTGCAGGTCTTGCTGCAAGGATTGCTGCTATTAGAGTTGTTTTGCCTACGGTAGAACAATCTCATTGGGATGTAAAGGATGCACAGGCTCATGCATTGATTGTGTTTTCTGTGAAGTGCACCATTGTTCCTCACATACGTTCAACAAAATCTGTAAAACAGACTTGGGATATTTTGGCTGACCTTTATGCAAGCCAGAATGAGGCTAAAATTTCTTTGTTGCGTAAAGAGCTGGAGTCAAAGAATATGCATGAGGAAGATGATATGGACACTTTCCTTGATAGTGTCAAGGATATCAATGAGCAACTTATTTTTGCAAGTGAAGTCATTTCAGATAGTTCCCTTCTGCAGACTGTTCTTGATGCCTTACCAAATTCTTACCAGACTTTCGCTAGTATTTGTAGACTTATGACCCAAGGAAATCCAGAAGTTGTCAAGTTGATGCATTATGCACATTGCTGTTGCAAGAGTCACTTTCTAGAAAAAACAGGACTAGACAGCGTGCAACTGAACACGCTTTTATTGCTTCTCAAAGAAAGGGTGGTAACAGCAATGCATCCACTTCTTATGGTTCTGCTACAAGTGGAAAACCTGTTGTTCCTTATGCTTCTACTGGCAGCACTTCATCTGGAAATTCCGGTGATAAGGGAAAAAAGAAGATGCGTTGCCATTATTGTAAAGCTAATGATCACTTGATCAAGCAATGTCCTAAGTTGAAGGCCAAAGAGGCTAAGAAGAAAGAGGGTGGTTCCACTGCAAATGCTGGTTCCACTACAAATGCAGCCATTGTTGAGTCTTCTGTGATCCTGATGTCGATGCAGAATGGGCTTCTAGCACAGAGTGCACTTACAATCCTGATGTCCATGATGCATGCTTGTCAGTTGCTACAGATTCACATGTGTGGTATTTCAAGAGTGGTGCTACAAAGCACATTACTTCACATCGTGACTTGTTCACCTCTCTCGAGTCTGTCCCTCATGGGAATTCTGTCATGTGCCAACAATGCCTCTTATCAGTTCAGGGAGTTGGAAAGATTGTGTTTACTGCTGCTAATGGCAGTTCTTTCACACTTGTTGATGTACTTTATGTACTTGGGATCAAGAAGAATCTTTTGTCTGTATCTGCACTTGCTAGACTTGGACTTGTAGTCAAATTTGTGGATGACAGATGTACAGTTCATGATCTCAGTTTTGGTGATGAAATCGTTGCATCTAGGCTTTTGTGCCGTGTCTGTATAAGCTCACTTTCTATGACAAGTGTGGAAAAAATTTTGCAAATGCAGTTGCAGATTCAAGGGCTATTTCAGATGCAAAACTTTGGCATGCACGTTTTGGTCATCTGAATTTTGCCAGTTTGCTGCGTTTGCAAAAATCTGTTATGGTTGCTTCTTTTCCGCCTCTTGAAGCACCTATCAAACATGTTTGTGAAGGCTGTATTTTGGGTAAGATGCAGCGTTCTAAGTTTCCAAGGGATGGTTCAGTTTGGGCTACATGCAGGTTGCAGCTTATGCATAGTGATGTTTGTGGACCCATGCAAAATTCGTCCTTGGGCAATTACCTGTACTTCGTGACTTTCATTGATGATTACTCCAAGCATGCATGGTTATTTCTGCTTAAAGCAAAGTCCGAAGTTTTTATGTGCTTCATTTCTGGCTATGGCTGAAAATGTCTCAAAATGTACTATGGGCACCCTTCGTTCCGATCGAGGGGGGGGAGTATATGTCTCATGAATTCAATGCATTTTTGGCTAGTTGTGGGATAAAACACCAATGTATAGTGCCTTATACACCTCAGCAAAATGGTGTTGCTGAGAGGAAAAACAAGTCACTTATAGAAATGGCACGATGTATGGTCAAAAGTCAAGCTTTGCAGTCTATTACTCCATATGAAGCATGACATGATAGAAAGACTTCTATTGAGCACATGCGTGTTTTAGGTTGTTTGGCATATGCTTTGGTGCCACAAACACAACACAGAAAATTGGATGATAAGGCAGTCAAATGTATTTTTGTTTGTTATAGTGCTGAAAGCAAAGATAAAGAAGCTAAGGACTTAGGTTCAAGTCCTGCTACACCCAAACTTGAGACTTATAGTAATGTAATAATTTTAACATCACTTACGTAATCGTTATCATTATTTATCACCATATATCTCTCCTTTATTTCTAAGAACCTCAACATATATCTCTCCTTTCTTTTTAATAACCTCACCATATATCTCTCCTTATAGGTTGTATCATCCGAAAACAAAACGTATTCTGGTTTCACGGGATGTAGTGTTTGTGGAAGATTCTGTTTAGCCCTTGTTGTCATGTACTAGAGACAGTAATGTAAGCTCACAGGCCATTTATGACACTTTGTTGCCTCTTTTTGGTGGTGAAAATATGAATGTAAGTTCCAATGAGGTACATACAGCCTATGGGGGTTTCTAGGAATGTTACAGATCGTCCTATTACTATGCAGATGTACATGATGTACTTGATGAGAAAAGGGCTGAAAATGAGTAGGCTAGAGGTATGCCAAAATGGCTGGTGCACACTTTGCATGATAGTAAATTGGATGCATTTTTGTCTAGTCATACTCATTCAGGCTCTTGCCATGCATCTTATGCATCAGATTGTTATGCTTTGGTTGTGTCTAGCTTACATGATATTGAGGAGCCTCTATCTTTTGATGAAGCACAAAATTCAAAAAATTGGATGGCTGCCATGCAATCATAATATGATGCACTTATAGATAATTACATATGGACTTTATGTGATTTGCCTCCTGGCAAAAAGGCCATTCGTACGAAGTGGGTTTACAAGTTGAAATGCAAGCCGAATGGTTAGATCGATTGCCATAAGGATCGACTTGTTGCAAAGGGTTATGCACAACAAAAAGGCATAGATTATTGCTTCCACTTGTCGTATGACTATTGTGCGTTTTCTATGTGCATTGGCAGCTCATTTTGGTTGGGATGTACATCAATCAGACATTGTTACTGATTTCTTGAATGGTGATATATTTGAGGAAGTTTATGTAACACAGCCTCACGGTTTTGTCATAAAAGGACAAGAGGACAAAGTGTGCAAATGTAAGAAGGCTTTGTATGGGTTGAAAGCAATCTTCTCGTGCTTGGTATGAGAAAGTTGACACTCACTTGGTCAAACGAGGCTTTCGTAATAGTCCAATAGAAATCACATTGTATGTAAAGCATGAGGGTGATGTACTTCTCATTGTGGTTCTTTATGTCGACGATTTGTTGATCACTGGACCAAATGAAAGACATATTGATGAATTTAAGGCTGATTTGAATTCTACTATCAAGATGAAAGATTTGGGGCTATCGCATCATTACTTGGGTATACAGTTTAAGCAGTGTGATGGTGGTATTGCCTTGTGTCAGAAAAGTTACATTGCTATGTAAGTTTGGACTTGAGGATTGCAAACCTATTGCCACTCCCATGGAAACAGGTTTGAAGTTGAGTCTACATGATGGTGGCAATCCTACTGATGTCACTTTTTATCAAACTGCTATTGGCTGCCTCATTTATGTACGCAACACGAGGCCCGATATTCAGTTTGCAGTCTCACAGGTCAGCAGATTTATGCATAGCCCAGGGTCTAATCATTGGCAGGCTGTCAAGAGAATTTTTCGCTACCTTAGTGGAACTTTACATCTTGACTTGTTTTATCCCAAGGGGCGATCATTGCTACCAGACTTAAATGCTTTTTCGGACTCAAATTGTGCTGGTTGTTTTGACACGCGAGTGTCCACAAGTGGTTTTTGTTTCATGCTTGGCAGTTCATGTATATCATGGTTGAGCAAGAAGCAACCTATTGTGGCCACTTCAAGTTGTGAGACTGAGTATAGGGCAGTCTTCACAACTACGGTTGAGTGTGTATGGCTCAGACGCCTTATGGGGCTGATTTGGGTGTTGGACAAGACACTACCAACACTATCTACACTGTTAGTCGGAGCGCATTGGCAGTTTTGCGAGGAACCCAGTTTTTAATGCTCGCACAAAGCACATTGAGGTGCATTACCACTATGTCAAGGAGAGGCTCTCAGCAGACGAGATCAGCTTGGCATATGTGCCAACACAGGACAACCTTGCAGATCTTTTCACAAAGTCATTGTCTCGTGAGAAGCTTGAAGCTTTCCGCAAAGCTTTGGGCTTACTCCCCTTTGTGGACTGATCATGTCCTCAGGGCATGGAACTTCCCTTGACTCATGTGCCAGCTCTCATTCACCGCATCACTCAAGGGGGGATTTGTTACCATATACATGTGATAGTGATGTGTGTGAACACACTAGGACCGCCGGGGCATTTTTTCCCTCTTTAGGAGGTTTTTTCCCCCGAGCATTGTATATACGCCCATCACTCTAGGGCTATCTATATTCTTTCCATTGCACACTAAGTAACACACTCTCTATTGTGTTCCTTGAGCTTCCTTCATCTTCTCCAAGCTGTGTGCGTTTCTCAGCAACCCTAATTCCAATAGACTCTTCATAGTAAAATTCTCTCAAATAGCAGGACCATTACATGACTTAACAAAGAAGAACGTTAAGTATTCATGGACTGCTTAAGGAGAAAAATGCTTTTGACAAGCTCCAATTACCTTCCAGCCAATCCTCAAGTTTCTGGATCTCTCAAAGCGGTTTGAGGTCCAATGTGATGCTTGTGGTGATTGCCTTGGAGTAGTCTTGTTTCAAGAAGGTTATGCCATAGCATATGAGAGCTGAAGGCTCAATACAGATGAACAGGTCTTGGGAATTTATGAGAAAGAACTTTTAGTTGTTCTACATGCCCTAGACACATGGAAGCACTATTTATTGAAAACTCCATTCATTTTATAAACCGACCACGAAAGTCTCAAGTACTTCATGACGCAAACCAAGCTTTTCAAAAAACAAATGAGGTAGGCGATTCAGGCATTGAAACTTCAAGTTTTTTGAAACTGCAGGTGCGTGCAAAACTGTTGGTAACTGGACACTAACAACTTGAAGTTGTTCTATGTTAAAACCACTAGTAGGTTGATAAAAAGACAATTGGACATCATCATCACTAAGGTAATCATCAAATTCCTCTTCATAGCGCTCTGAAATACATTCACACGCTTCTTGCAACCTTGATATTTACCTTAGTTATCATCAAATTCTTCTTCATAGCGCTCTAAAATACATTCACACGCTTCTTGCAACCTCGATATTTGCCTTTCGTTTGAGCATCTAGGTCCTCTTGAGCATCACACATGTCCTGATGACATGATCCATCCTGAAAAATCTGCATAATTTGATACAACTCCCTGCACAACTTTGGCATGTAATACTTGACACAAACATCCTCTTTTCAACAAGGGTTACACATGTAAGGACATTGCTTTGCACAGTGCCCATATTTTTGACAAATAGCTCACTATTTTTTCTTGTTCTTTGCCACCATAAATAAAATATCAAAGTAATAGAGAATAATAAAAATCGCATATTGAAATAACCTTGAGAAAACTGCATAAATTTGTGTACAACATAACTTGCATACTTTTAGGAAACAAAAATGGCATGCAACAGCAAACTTCAATTGATTGAACTAAACTGCATACAAACAGCCTGCACAACTTGGGGGGTTCACTGTGTGTAAAACTACCATATCACGTGCGCTCAAGACATGTTTGTAAAACCCCTTATCTGTGAATTTTTAAAGGAATATAATATACCCTTTTCTTTTAAAATCTGTAAGTTTTTTTCAAATTTGAAAAATAATGGCCTTCTCTATATATATTTCTGTAAGTTTCAAGAACTTTAAATACCCTTCTGTTGAACTCACGTGATAGGGTACATTTCTATTAGGTGACCTCCTCGGGCTGCACAAAAATTGTCAAGAACGTGCAAACACCTACAACTAGTCAGCAATTGTAATTTTGATTTCCCTTGGCAAATTCAAGAAGAAATCCTCCAAAAACTTTGATGTATATTCCTCAAACTCTTCTTGCGGGGTTGCCCAATTTGATAATTCCCTCAGGTGGTCGAGATCGACTAACATGTCAAGAACTTTGATGTATATTCCTCAAACTCTTCCTGCGGGGTTACCCAATTTGAGAATCCCCTCAGGTGGTCGAGGTCGACTAACATGTCAAGAACCTGTTGAATTCCTGAGTGCCATATGGTTCAAGCTGATTTCAAATCAATTGTAGGAACCACTTCACCAATCCTCCATATATTTCAAAAGCTCGTTCCCATCTCCACAAAGAGACATCAACACGATCGCCAAAGTGTTAGGGGCTCATAGCCCTAACAGGTAATCAATACAAGAATGATGCAGTATAAAGATAAACGAGGCGGGTGACTGTACATTTAATCATAGAACTATAGAGTAGATGAAGAAGAAACACCATAATGAAGATAATAAAGTATTTCATTCACTGTATATTCATCATCACCATTAAACTACAAAGCAAAACCAACAGTATGATAATAGGGAACTACCAAACCTGCATGTCGGTTACGTCTGCAAACTGCTCTATGCCATATGACCACTCGAATGTTTGAACCTACCTAGGCATAAAGTTAAGACCTTAGTTACAATCAAAAAGTAAGTGCCCAGACACATCAGGCATTATGTGCCCTGACACATCAGACACTAACAACAAGGTACTACAACATGGTAAGATTATCCGATGAAGTTCAAAAATTATCCTTTTGAAGATGCTAGATGGATGCAAGGAATATAGCTTAAGGAGGATAGTATGAACCTTGTCAATGCTTACAATGCTACATTAGAGTAAGAAACTGTACAAATTTCTTTCAAAATGACCAATGTTTTTGTCTCATAAGAATAATTCTCTTTTCATTGTGCACAAATTTAAGTAGTATGCATGCTTAGAATCATGTTTGTGATGACGACATCTCTCAAACACTAAGTAGAATTTGTCACTCTACTTTGAGAGAATGAAATGGACTAAAGAGCAGACATGCTTGCGGCAGCTATGTCTCCCAAGCACCAAATGGATTATTCATCCATCTCGGAAAGATGTCATAGGAACTCCTATTTAGGAATTATTCAAGTCCCATTTTCTAAAATGAGACATAAAACTAAAGTATTTTTTGTTAAGTTTGACCTCATGGTTGTTTGTGGGGACCCTTTGTGCCATATAAAAATGAGGCACTAGTACACAAATGTGGGGCTCAAACTTAAGTTCAAGCCTCACTTGTTGTTGTTGTGCAGGATACTAAGAAGAGGATTGAAGTTATGTTTGAGCCTCACATGCCTCGCCTAAACTAGCAAGTGGGCACACTCAAAATTGTTTCAAGGAACTAGCACATGAATGTGAGGCTCAAACGTAAGATTAAGTTTCACTTGTTTTTTCTATATAGCATATTAAGATGAGGGTTGAGCCTAAGTTCAAGCCTCACATGCCTTGCCTAACCTAGAAAGTGGGCATGAGGCTCAAACATGGTTCAAGGTCTATGTAACAAGAGGTTGATATCATAAATTTAGCCTTAACACATTACCATAGCCTTAACGCATAGCTATATTATTTAGTGTATATGCAATGAAAAAATTGGAAATATGACTTTAACATTGCTGATATGGAAGAAAAACTGGTAATGAATAGCACTTCCATTGAATAATGTAGCACAAAATAATAAATTTTTTGCAAATTCACTACATTTTAAAGAGAGGCCAATGGAGTCAAAAGCATCATCAAAGAGTACAATGTTAATAAACTCGAATAACAAATGAGCAACAAAAATGGACTTGTTTACAAGCCCTTGCTAAAGCAATTCTTGTGCTGAGGAGATCTCAAATGAGGATGGTGTTTGGAAACACGAAGATAAAATATGAAGAATAAGAAGATATTAACATGTACTCTTAGTTATGTAGGCAATTCATATTTGCAACAAGATAAATGTGAGCTTGGTAGCAATATCAAGGGGCTAACCGAATACGTATATGTCCTTTAACACTGTGTAAATCCTCTTGTACATACCTTTATTAGAGTACTAAACTATATCCCCGCTCATCTTTGCATATATCAACCTAAGTAGATATACAATTATTACATTTTCCACCTATGTGAGAGTGGAGGGCATCTTTTTAATCTAAAATGTAGAGACTCTCTCTTATGGAGGTAATGATAATGCTTGCCACTTTAACTGAATAATATGTAAATGTAGGGTACTTCCATGAGACTTATTTCATGGGTCTAGTACCCTTTGATTGCACTATATATCTTAAATATTAACAAAAAAATATAAATGCACTACTATCTAGCAAATCAAAGAGGATAGGGGTATGGTTCTAGACTCCAAACTATTGAACCTAAGGAAGATAGAGAAGAGAGATGAACATAGATGACAGAGAAGTAGAGAGGAGAGGGAGACAATACACCAGATGTAGAACCCCATGAGTGTGTAGAATAGGCACACTATACATGTATATATTTCTTTAGGACCTATGGTTAGGGAGCTACATATATCACACACTATATATAGCTCCAACATTCCCGCTGAAACAAAGAAGACCATATTAGGTATTTTGGTAAAAATATCACATTATGGGAATCTCCAAATCGACTAAATTCATGTAATTTGGGAATTTTCCACTTAAAGTGGGAAAAACGGAGGTGTGTGGTTAGTAAATAAAGTGAAAATCTCATAGGATTGTGGTGTTGATAAACACCAAAAGTCAAGAGGATGTACAACACATGGATTTGAATAATAACTACGAATTACATAAAACAAAGGAAGATACAAAAAAGATTTTTTTTACAAATTGACTAGTATAGTCACAATAGAAGCTCCACATAATTCTACTCCACATTTGATACCATATCTGAACTTTGATCCAAGTGTGGTTGATGTGCACGAGTGAGGCCTTCTTTGGCTTTTAGAGCATGCCTTTCTGGAATCTTTATTCTAGAAAATGGTCCTTCTTTGTTGGGTCTCCAGGACCAAACAATTGCATCTACAGTTTCCCACACTTGTGGGTCCTTATAGTTGACAACCCAATAACCCTTCCAACAATTACTATAAGCTTGAGTATCTGTCATCCCACTTTTTCTCGCGCAAGGTGCCCAATATTGAATCAAGAGTTTTCTGTAGTTTGGTGATGTAGGCTCATTATCAATGTCAGATAAAGCCATTGCAAGCCACACTGGATAGATTTCTGTGTCACTCGGAACAAGCATAAGAAAGTCACCTTGGTGCACATCAGACATAGGGTCAAACTCTTCCCCTGGCCTATCTCGTTGAGGCCCACAAAAATGATCGTTCAACTCTTCAAGGCCTAGGAATCTTTCTGCTCCTTGTTGCAAATTCATTGTAGTGCTTTGTAGGTGAGAATATTCTTGACTTTTTGGCCAAAACATTTCATACAAGACTCCCTCTGATATGATTGCTTTTCCAATATCTTCAATTATCTTACTCCAATAATCTTCACGGGTCTATAATATCGCGGAATACTTGAACCATTCCCTAAATTTTTCCAAAATTTTATACGGTTCTTTAGCCCCAAAATGACTTCTTCGTGGGCCTTGACATACTCGGCCATTTGTACTAGAGGTGGATCTCCATGTGGTAACATTGGCTTGCCTTCTGTGTCTGTTTTCAAAGGCGAATACTTCCACTCCAACTTTATACGCCTACATGTTCCTTATATTGCATCATTGGTGTCTCATCCTGCATAAAGAACCTGAACTGAAGCGGTTTGGAATGTCCAACAAGTATGTCTTGTCCATCACAAAGATAGCCATCACAATATTGCTTGAAATCGGGGATCTTTGTGAGAAACAATGGAGCTGGAGATGAAGATGAGATGTTTCGTAATGTATCCATCAAATGTGGCAAAGTATAGGTTTTTGTAACTCTCAACTTCTTTGAAAACCTACTAAACATGGCGTCTATGTCCTCATGTGTATGCCCAACCATTAAAAATCCCATCTGGATGGTTTTGAAAACACCCCTTGCAACAAGCATTGACAAATAGGCAAATAAGTATCGATTTTTGTTTTCCCCTGCAATTATCCAATTGTAGCGACAAGTTCTCTGGCAACCTGCAAAATGTTGACCCCAATTCCTCTTCTGCAATTTCTGAATGCACAATGGGCTCTTTTCCATCACTCAAGTTATGGTAGTCCAAAGCATCCCTTAAGTTCAAAGCATGCAGTAGTGAAATATTGCTCCTTGGAAGTCCATTTGTTACTAGATCACCAAGAGGATGCTTATCTATCCTCTCTAGGTTATGTAAACAATTAGCAATTGAGCCAATTGTAAGATTTGGATTAGCTGGCCACAAGCCATTCAAGACAAAGTGTCCGTAATGACCTTCTCCATGTCCATGAGTGATCATGCCAATCAATGCCACCTGCAGATTATATCCTGAATCCCCACCCTTAGGAACAATGCGTAATCTAGGAATGGCAGTCTTCTTTTGATCCATCTTATCATGGATTATGCATACATATTTTTGTGGTTGAGTTTCTAAATACGTGCGCCATGCATAATATAGGCTTCTGCAACTCTTTTGTTGTGCCATGTGAACTTCTCTCTCCCTCAACAGACTAGCTCTCTCTTCAAGAGAAGGTTTAGCTTCTAACCTTGCCTTATTGAGCTACAAATATTGCACGTAGAGAACTCACTCGTCTTTGTTAAAGTGACATGTGGGTACTCTTTGTTCCAAATTCTACCAAAAGAAGATTGGGATAGCTTCTTCTCATAGCCCATTTGGTCAAGTGTCGTGTTGATTTCACATAAAATTGTTGGAATTAGGGTTGCAGAGAAACACACACAGCTTGGAGAAGACGAAGGAAGCTCAAGGCACACAATAGAGAGTGTATTCCTTAGTGTGCAATGGAAAGATAGATAGCCCTAGAGTGATGGGCGTATATACAATGCACGGGGGAAAAAACCTCCTAAAGAGGGAAAAAATGCCCTGGCGGTCCTAGTGTGTTCACACACATCACTACCACATGTATATGGTAACAAATCCCCCCTGGAGTGATGCGGTGAACGAGAGCTGGCACATGAGTAAAGGGAAGTGCCATGCCCTGAGGACAGGATCAGTCCACAAAGGGGAGTAAGCCCAAAGCTTTGCGGAAAGCTTCAAGCTTCTCACGAGACAATGCCTTTGTGAAAAGATCTGCAAGGTTGTCCTGTGTTGGCACATAAGCCAAGCTGATCTCTCCTGCTGAGAGCCTCTCCCTGACATAGTGGTAATGCACCTCAATGTGCTTTGTGCGAGCATGAAAAACTGGGTTCCTCGCAACTGCCAATGCGCTCTGACTGTCAGTGTAGATAGTGTTGGCAGTGTCCTGTCCAACACCCAAGTCAGCCATAAGGCGTCTGAGCCATACACACTCAACCGTAGCTGTGAAGACTGCCCTGTACTCAGCCTCACAACTCGAAGTGGCCACAGTAGGTTGCTTCTTGCTCAACCATGATATACATGAACTGCCAAGCATGAAACAAAAACCACTTGTGGACACTCGCGTGTCAAAACAACCAGCCCAATCTGAGTCCGAAAAAGCATGTAAGTCTGGCGGCAATGATCCCCCCTTGGGATAAAACAAGCCAAGATATAAAGTGCCACTAAGGTAGCGGAAAATCCTCTTGACAGCCTGCCAATGCTTAGACCCTGGGCTATGCATAAATCTGCTGACCTGCGAGACTGCAAACTGAATATCTGGCCTCGTGTTGCATACATAAATGAGGCAGCCAACAGCAGTTTGGTAAAGAGTGACATCAGCAGGATCGCCAGCATCATGTAGACTCAACTTCAAACCTGTTTCCATGGGAGTGGCAATAGGTTTGCAATCCTCAAGTCCAAACTTACATAGCAATGTCTCTATGTAACTTTTCTGACATAAGGCAATACCACCATCACACTGCTTAAACTGTATACCCAAGTAATGATGCAACAGCCCCAAATCTTTCATCTTGAAAGTAGCATTCAAATCAGCCTTAAATTCAGCAATATGTCTCTCATTTGGTCCAGTGATCAGCAAATCATCAACATAAAGAACCACAATGAGAAATACATCATCCTCACGCTTTACATACAATGTGCTTTCTGTTGGACTGTTACGAAAGCCTCGTTTAACCAAATGAGTGTCAGCTTTCTCATACCAAGCACGAGGAGATTGCTTCAACCCATACAAAGCCTTCTTACATTTGCACACTTTGTCCTCTTGTCCTTTTATGACAAAACCGCGAGGCTGCGTTACATAAACTTCCTCAAATATGTCACCATTCAAGAAAGCAGTAACAATGTCTGATTGATGTACATCCCAACCAAAATGAGCTGCCAATGCACATAGAAAACGCACAGTAGTCATACGACAAGTGGGAGCAAAAGTCTCTTCATAATCTATGCCTTTTTGTTGTGCATAACCCTTTGCAACAAGTCGAGCCTTATGGCGATCGATCTCACCATCCGGCTTGCGTTTCAACTTGTAAACCCACTTCGTACCAATGGCCTTTTTGCCAGGAGGCAAATCACATAAAGTCCATGTGTCATTCTCTATAAGTGCATCATATTCTGATTTCATGGCAGCAATCCAATTTTCTGAATTCTGTGCTTCATCAAAAGACAGAGGCTCCTCAACATCATGTAAACTAGACACAGCCAAAGCATAACAATCTGATGCATAAGATGCATGGCGAGAGCCTGAACGAGTACGACTAGATAAAGGTGCATCCAATTTACTGTCACGCAAAGTGTGCACCAGCCATTTTGGCATACCTCTAGCCTGCTCATTTTCAGCCCTTTCCTCATCAAGTACATCATGTACATCTGCATCAGTAATAGGCTGTTCTAAAACATTTTCAGAAACCCCCATAGGCTGTACATTTGCCTCATTGGAACTTACATTCGTATTTCCACCACTGAAAAGAGGCAACAAAGTGTCATAAATGTCCTGTGAGCTTACATTACTGTCTCTAGTACATGACAGCAAGGGTTGAACAGAATCTTCCACAAACACTACATCCCGTGAAACCAAAATACGTTTTGTTTGCGGATGATACAACCTGTAACCTTTGCTTTCAGCACTATAACCAACAAAAATACATTTGACAGCCTTATCATCCAATTTTCTGCGCTGCACTTGTGGCACCAAAGCATATGCCAAACAGCCAAAAACACGCATGTGCTCAATAGAAGGTTTTCTATCATGCCATGCTTCATATGGAGTAATAGACTGCAAAGCTTTCGTAGGACACCTGTTAAGTACATAAGTGGCACACATGATGGCCTCAAGCCAAAAAGAATGCGGCAAAGCTTGACTTTTGACCATACATCGTGCCATTTCCGTTAGTGACCTGTTTTTCCTCTCAGCAACACCATTTTGCTGAGGTGTATAAGGCACTGTACATTGGTGTTTTATCCCACGACTAGCCAGAAATGCATTAAATTCATGAGACATATACTCCCCCCCTCGATCGGAACGGAGGGTCCCCATAGTACATTTTGAGACATTTTCAGCCATAGCCAAAAATTGTTTGAAGCACATAAAAACTTCGGACTTTGCTTTAAGCGGAAATACCCATGCATGCCTGGAGTAATCATCAATGAAAGTCACGAAGTACAGGTAATTGCCCAAGGACGGAGTTTGCATGGGCCCACAAACATCACTATGCACAAGCTGCAACCTGCATGTGGCCCTAACTGAACCATCCTTTGGAAACTTAGAACGCTGCATTTTACCCAGAATACAGCCTTCACAAACATGTTTGATAGGTGCTTCAAGAGGCGGCAAAGAAGCAACCATATCAGATTTCTGCAAACGCAGCAAACTGGCAAAATTCAGATGACCAAAACGTGCATGCCAAAGTTTTGCATCTGAAATAGCCCTTGAATCTGCAACAGCATTTGCAAAATTTTGTCCACACTTGTCATACAAAGTGAGCTTATACAGCCCACGGCACAAAAGCCCAGATGCAACAATTTCATCACCAAAACTGAGATCATGAACTGTACATCTGTCATCCACAAATTTGACTACAAGTCCAAGTCTAGCAAGTGCGGATTTAGACAATAGATTCTTCTTGATCCCAGGTACATAAAGTGCATCAACAAGTGTGAAGGAACTGCCATTAGCAGCAGTGAGCACAATCTTTCCAACTCCCTGAACTGGATAAGAGGCGTTGTTGGCACAAGTGACTGAATTCCCATGAGGGACAGACTCGAGAGAGGTAAACAATTCACGATGTGAGGTAATGTGCTTTGTAGCACCACTGTCGAAATACCACACATGTGAATCTGCAGCAACTGACAAGCATGCATCATGGACAGCAGGATTGTAAGTGCACTCTGCGCTAAAAGCCCATTCTGCATCTACATCAGCATCACAATCTCCTTTCACAGAAGACTCAACAATGGCTGCATTTGTAGTGGAACCAGCATTTGCAGTGGAACCACCCTCTTTCTTCTTAGCCTCTTTGGCCTTCAACTTAGGACACGACTTGATCAAGTGATCATTGGCTTTACAATAATGGCAACGCATCTTCTTTTTGCCCTTATCACCAGAATTGCCAGACGAAGTGCTGCCAGCAGAAGCATTAGGAACAGAATTTTTGCCACTCGCAGCAGAACCATAAGAAGTGGCTGCATTACTGTTACCACCCTTTCTTTGAGAAGCAATAAAAGCCTGTTCAACTGCACGCTACCTAGTCCTGTTTTTTCTAGAAAGTGACTCTTGCAACAGCAATGTGCATAATGCATCAAACTTGACAACTTCAGGATTTCCTTGGGTCATCAGTCTCCAAGTACTAGCAAAAGTCTGGTAGGAATCTGGTAAGGCATCAAGAACAGTCTGCACAAGGGAACTGTCAGAAATGACTTCACCTGCAGAAATGAGTTGCTCATTGATATCCTTGACACTAGCAAGGAAAGTGTCCATATCATCTTCCTCATGCATAATCTTCGACTCTAGCTCTTTACGCAGCAAAGCAATTTTAGCCTCATTGCGGCTTGCATAAAGACCTGCTAGAATATCCCAAGCCTGTTTTGCAGATTTTGCTGAACGGATGTGAGGAATAATGGTGCGCTTCACAGACAACGCAATCAATGCATGAGCCTGCGCATCCTTAACATCCCAATGAGCTGTAGGCAAAACAACTCTAACAGCTGCAATCCTTGCAGCAAGACCTGCAACATCCTCAATATCGCCTACATCTTCAGAACCAGGACGTACATCAATGCCCTGCACAATGTTCCAGACACCTTTTGACACAAGAACGTGTTGCATCATATAAGCCCACATAGGGTAGTTGTCCCCATCCAACCTGTCCTTAGCAGCAAACATCTTGAACACATCTGTGTTGTTGTTGTCAGCCATGGTAAATGCTGCACCTGATGTGAAAACTACCCGAAAATAGGAGAAATGGAGCGGGAACAACTTGTGCTATATAGCACAAACCGTAGAAGACTATAAGGCACCTGTTATGCAGAAAACGGCACTGACAGAAAATCTGCACAAAATGACAAAATAACCTGTGCAGTACTGCCCGTAGTGGAAACGGAGGCCGAAATGAGCCCAAATCAAAATTCTGAGCAGACCAAGCTCTTCGAGCTATCCCAAAATATTTGTCGACCTGCGAACGCTTGCCAAAGCTCACTGAAATCGGAGAAAGTGAGCAGGCGTGTGCTGGAGCAGCTGGCGACTAAGCCCGGGAGGACGTGACCTGCTCTGATACCAATTGTTGGAATTAGGGTTGCAGAGAAACACACACAGCTTGGAGAAGACGAAGGAAGCTCAAGGCACACAATAGAGAGTGTATTCCTTAGTGTGCAATGGAAAGATAGATAGCCCTAGAGTGATGGGCGTATATACAATGCACGGGGGAAAAAACCTCCTAAAGAGGGAAAAAATGCCCTGGCGGTCCTAGTGTGTTCACACACATCACTACCACATGTATATGGTAACAAAAATATCCACTTGTTTGTATGTTGATGGAATCACCAATTGAGTCTCTCTTGAGCCATCTAGCAGTGTTCTACTTCTATGTGGCATCTTCTTAGAGTTGTTTTCCACAAACTCATTTAGTAGTGCTCTTGCTAAACTAGTATGTTGAAGTCCCCTTCTCAATGTACATGTGTTCCCATGTACATATTGGCGCACACCATTTTCAAATTTCTCCTTGTATCAATAAAATGATGTATTTGGTATTCCATGTAGCTCATACCATGCTCTACAACAAACAATAGAGCCATTTAGCCTGAATTGGTATCGTGACTTCTCATCTTTCTGATAACATATAGAAAGAACATCATAAACATAATTAGTGCGTGATTTTTGAGACTCTCCCCAAAATTGTTGTCGTAACCTTGTCACCATATCACGATCTGCAAACTGGCAACATTTTTGTGCACAACAATCAATGCATGATACCCTTTGAATTGATTTGTTTGAAAGGTAAAAAGTCGAAGCTGGTGCTGCTTTTGATTTTTGAGTCCTGTTCATGAAAGTTTATCGTCTCTTCCTTGAAAACTGGACAACATTACTCCCATTAAGTTTTTTTCCAACATTGTCATCGTTGGATACATCCTCATATGTAGCATGCATGCCATCGATATGAACAAAGCGTTGTAATGGGCTCCCATTCAACATTGTTGTCTGCTTGGTGGGCCACTTTAGCAAAGTGATGCTACCCACTTCAACCACATCATCAATGCTTGCATTTTCTCTTTCAATACCCACACCCACACAATCATGACCAAGTTCCTGAAAGTTGACATAATCATGTGGAAATACATATAAGATGGTCCCTTCATTCATGGTTTGCATCATTGTGTCATCTTTTAAAAGGAGCCTCTGATTTCTCCAAGACTCTCGAATCACTGCTTCAAATTTTGGGCTTGTCATAGGCATTGCATCTGTAAGTAGAGGATCAGAATGATCATGTTCTTCATCACCATTGTAGCTTTTCTGTGGATCAATTAAGTTCCCATTTAATACAAAAGATTGCAAAAGAAGCTTTGACCATCGAACAACACTCCATAATGAGCCTTGGAGAGATGAAGTATCCATTGTAGGAAAAGGTGGACCACATCCTTCAAGCATTCCTCCACTAGTATGGAAACATTTCCTTGCCCTATCTTTGTACCACCACAAGTGGAATCTGGATCTGTTCTACACACACAACCAATACCAACAATTTCATTGTCAAGTATCATATGTACTTTCTTCCCAGATTCGAAGTCCATCCTGTAAGTGAAAAAGATTACATTGTTAAATCCATAGTTATAGAAAAATACTCTTCAAACAAAAAATCATGCTACAACATGAAAAAGGTCTGCATAGGTTGGACAAGTGGTGAACCTTGAGACCAAATCCTCCTTGCTATATTAATGGAAGCAAGGTTGGAAATTATGGTGGATCTTGAAACCAAAGCATCCTTGCTATATTAAAGCATAGGTTGGACAAGTGGTGGACCTAGTTGTAATACCCACTGCCACCTATCAACTACTATAGGACTATGATTTCCAATGTCCAAGTATCCCTTGATTTTTGCAAGGTTGAACACGTGGTGGACCTTGAAACAAAAATCCCCTTTCTATATCAGAGCATACCTTGGACAAGTGGTGGACCTAGTTATAATGCCCAATATCTAAGGTTAAATACCTTAGGACCTTGCTACCTTGCTTGACAATGTTTACGTAGCCCCTTATTTCTTTCATGGAAGCAAGGTTGGACAAGTGGTGAACCTTGAAACCAAAGTCTCTTTGCTATATTAGAGCATAGGTTGGACCTAGTTGTAATACCCACTGCCACCTATCAACTACTCTAGGACTATGCTTTCCAATGTCCAAGTATCCCTTGAGTCTTGCAAGGTTGAACACATGGTGGACCTTGAAACGAAAATCCCCTTTCTATATCAGAGCATATCTTGGACAAGTGGTGGACCTAGTTATAATGCCCCTCCTTTCTTTAATGGAAGAAAGGTTGGAAAAGTGGTGAATCTTAAAACCCAAACCCTTTGGCTATATATAGAGAATAGCTTGGACAAGTGGTGGGATTAGTTGTAGTATCCAATGTCCAAGGTCCAAGGTGAACTATGTAAAGACCTTACTTCCAAAAACAAAGTCGTACAAGTGGTTCTCCTTGAAACCAAAACCTCCTTAGTGTATTAGAACATAGCTTGGAGAAGTGGTGGACTTAGTTGTAATGGTGAATGTCCAAAGCAAACTATTATAGGACCTTGCTTCCCAAATCAAGTTTGGACAAGTGGTGGATCTTGAAACCAAAACCCCCTTACTCTATTAGAGCATAGCTTAGATAAGTGGTGGACCTAGCTATCATGGAAAATGTTCAATGTGAACTGCTACAGGACCTTGCTATTAATTGTCTAAGTAGAGCTAGCTTCTTTAATGGATTCAAGGTTGGTAAAGTGGTGCATCTTGAAACCAAAAGCCCTTTATTGTATTAGAGCATATCTTGGACAAGTGAGGGACCTAGTTTTAATGTGTGATGTCCAAAGAAAAGTATTACAAGACCTTGCTTTCCAATATTTGAATTGGTCAAGTGGTTAAAACTAAGTATAAAACTTTGACCATTTTCTTCTCGAATTTCCAAAAAGCTAGTTTTAGACACCCCTAAATGAAAATGGTTTAGGGTTCGGGCGGGGTCGAGGGGTAGCGCCCCCGCGGGGCTAGGGGTAGTGCCCATTGATTTTTTAAAAAAAAGTGAATTCCTAGTATAGAGTTACGTATGTTTTGCATATTTTCAACCATGATTTCTTTAATTTTGGCCGTGTGAATTGGTTAATGTTTAATACTGCTTTTGTTTTTTTTAATCCTATGATAAAACATGGACTTGTAGCATACGTGGAATTCTAATAAACCCTATCAAGATTAGGCACAGAGAGAGCGCACGAGCAACGCACACAGAGAAAGCAGGCGAGCAGCAAACACACAGAAAGTGCACACAGATCGCACATAGTTGGAGTATACGCGCGCGTAGAGGAGCAAACCATGCATCGTACACAACGCACAGGTGGCACACAGGATTGACAGTTCCCGCACAAGATAAAGAAATAGCATCGTACGCAACGCTTTCGAGAAGGGCAGGATTGGGCATAGCTTCTTCTTAGGAGACATTGCACACCTCACAAATAGAGAAAAAACAGGTATTTCTCTCTCTCTCACTCTGTCTTTCTCCATATACAGAAGATGGTTCTCTGTAACTCTTTCTTTCACACACACTCTCTTGTCAAAAGACAGAGATGCATAGTTTAATAGGATTCCCACACACATACACATATTCCCACACATCGTATTCCTCTCTTCCACATACATAACCACAGTGAAATCTGTTATCTTGTTGTCTCTCTCTTGAAAATACATGCACATATTCCCACACATCATCTTCCTCTCTTCCACATACATAACCACAGTGAAATCTGTTATCTTGTTGTCTCTCTCTTGAAAAAATGTGCACATATTCCCATACATCGTCTTCCTCTCTTCCACATACATCAATACAGTGAAATCTGTTATCTTTCTCTCTCTCCTCTCTCTAGAAAACAGGTATTTCTCTCTCTCTCTCTCTCTCTCTATCTATCTCTGTATCTTGCTATCTCTCTCTTGAAAATACATGCTCATGTATGTGTGCGTCTGTGTTATCTATGTGTATGTATGTATATTTGTGTTATTTCATTGTAATACTCATACATAATGCAGATACACAATTACACTTAATTACGATATGCACACATAGTATATATACATACATAAGTATCACAAATAACTAACAAAGTCGATTCTTGTAGTGAGTTATGGATGTATGCTGAGCTGATTTTCCTCTAATCCATTTGTAGATATGATTGTAACTTCTGTTTCTCAACAAAAGTAGTGTTGTTTAGTGATACACCTAATGGACATAAATGGTTGAACTAAGACATGTAGACCAAAAATACGTGTATTTCTTTGGATGAATATATACACTTTTTGGTGACCCTTACCACAAGTGGTGGACCTTGAGACCAGTGGACTATAAGGACCTCCAAACAATACCTTGTACACTCAATCCTTCTTGGTATCTAGGTTGGACAAGTGGTGGACCTTGTTCAAATTCTCTAACTACTCTCTCTAACATGGTGACATAATTTAGGTGTGATAAATTCATATCTATGCAAACTAATATCAATTTAGGCTTGTTAATTTGAATTTGTTTGAATTTATGTACAATATAATGATTTGAGGTTTGCATATTTAAATTTAGGTGGGATAATGATATCTTTTTGTGGTAAACTTGAATTTAAAATCAATTTCGCGGGAATATTTTAAATTTAAGTGGTAAAATTTAAATTTTATAAAAAAGTTTGAATTTTAAAATTTGGGCGGGATATTTTAAAATTTAGGCGAGATATTTAAAATTTGGGAGGGATACTTTAAATTTAGGCGATAAGATTTTAAATTTTAAATTTAGGTGGGAAGGTTTTGAATTTATAGGGAGATCTCCCTTACATAAGAGAGTATAGGTTGGACAAGTGGTGGACCTTAAAGCCAGAGCATCCATGCTACTAGACATGATAGGTAGGGAATCTAGTTGAATATTGTATGAATAATATAAATGTAATAGATCTAGCTTGGACAAGTGGTGGACCTTGCAAAAAAACACAATGTAAAACATATCATGCACATTCCAAGTGGTGAGAAAAAATATCATTTAAGATATAGCCTGATAGGTTGGACAAGTGGTGGACCTTAACACCCAAACCTTATTAATATAACGACATAGAGTGGAAAAGTGGTGAATCTTGAGACCAAACCACTCATGCTACTAAGGATAATAGCTTGGACAAGTGGTGGACCTTGAATGTAAACCCCCCATGTACGAAATATCGTGGGTTTAAGGTATTTCAATGGAGCCTAGCATCTTGGAGACATGGTGTAACTTGCTTCTCTTCATGTTTTAATGGAGCCTATCTGGACAAATGGTGGAGCATCCTTCTCTCCATGTTTCAATGCACCTTAGCTTGGAGAAGTGGTGGACCTTTGCTTCTCTCTATGTTTCAATCGAGTTAGCTTTGACAAGTGGTGGACCTTGGGACCAAACCCCCATGTAAAACCTATCATGGTCACTCCAAGTGGTGAGAAAGAATAACCTTTAACACTAGGTTGGTAATGGGACACTTTTATGTCCTGTGAAGTGACCATTTTCCTTGAATTATGTCAAGAGTTTCAAAATGGATTTGGAGGTGCTATCTGTCTAGAAATTTGTCTCATGAGATGAAAAACACTTGACATTTTTTTGGAATATCAATTCCATCTTTAACCTTGTCCTTGCACAACATTTCACAACCTAAACCGTGTCAAAAAACGGGTCCTGTTTTTGGCTTTTTTCAACTTTTTGCAACTATACCACTCTAGAATTCATGTTTGTGAGGTCTATAATTCTAGAGAACTATCTTTAGTAGTCCTCAACATGTCCTGACGCTTCTAGGGAGAAAAAAATGTTAAAGTTGTAAGTTATGACCAAATTACACAAATTGTCAAATCCTGTTTTTTAGCCAATTTTAGCTCTTCTATGATTTTTTTGGTGGCTTTCATGATATCCAAATGCATTTTTGATTCTCTATGTCGCATATTGTAACATAAAGCTAATATTCCTTGAGTTTTGGGGCACCTAATACCCTATTTTTCATAGTAGACAACGATGGTTGATTTTTTCAATTATAGAAGAAAACGAAACGTTCTAGTATATCAAGTATAGCTTTTTCAATATTGTTAGTTTCTTGTGACAACTACATGCATTTTGTAGGTTGTAACCATATCTAGTCATAAGGATTAAATTTGGCTAGATATTGAATAGTTTCTATGGGATTCTACAACTCATAATGTTGAACCCACTTTTTTCATGTTTTCTATATTTAGCACTTCATCTTTGTCCCCAAGATTCCCATTGGTAAGAGATGTGTTATTCTTTTGACATGCTCCATGGCTCCTTATGAACCTAAAGGACAATAGGGAACTAAGAAAAAATGCATATATTATTTGTATTGAGCGTGGCTATAGAAACTTTGATGATAGGTTTGCAGAATGGTAAAAATTCAACTTTTTTCTACCTATTTCTTTTGGCAAAACAAAAAATAGTGAGTGAGAAGTAATCATACGTTCTGATCACCAACCCATTGAAGTTAACTAGGGAATTTATCTCAAGTCCTACAAAAATCCCTAATCTTATTTTTATGCAACAAAACGTAAGAAATGACTGTTTTGATGAAAATGTATTGGTCCATCAACTTTGGAGGCTTGGTGTGACCAAAAGATGAGAAATTTTACAAGTTTCTTATTTTTTCCATGTGTAGTAGGCCTTGAAATATAACCTCATGAAAGGATTACAAAATGCGTGGATCTACTATGGTTTTGGAGGGTTTTTTCAAAACCCTGAAAGGACACTTTTATGTCCTGTTAGGTTACCAACTTGGTGTTAAGATATAGCCTTACAGGTTGGACAAGTGGTGGACCTTAACACCCAGATATTCTTAATATAATGACATAGAGTGGAAAAGTGGTGAATCTTGCGACCAAACCACTCATGCTACTAATGATAATAGCTTGGAGGAGTGGTGGACCTTGAAAGTAAACCCCCCATCTACAAAATATCGTGGGTTTAAGGTATTTCGATGGAGCCTAGCATCTTGGAGACATGGTGCAGCTAGCTTCTCTTCATGTTTCAATGGAGACTATCTTGGACAAATGGTGGAGCATCCTTCTCTGTATGTTTCAATGGACCCTAGCTTGGACAAGTGGTGGACCTTTGCTTCTCTCTATGTTTCAATATAGTTAGCTTGGACAAGTGGTGGACCTTGGAACCAAACCCTAATGTAAAACCTATCATGGTCACTCCAAGTGGTGAGAAAGAACAACCTTTAAGATATAGCCTTATAGGTTGGACAAGTGGTGGACCTTAACACCCAGATATTCTTAATATAATGACATAGAGTGAAAACGTGGTGAATGTTGAGACAAAACCACTCATGCTACTAGTGATAATAGCTTGGACAAGTCGTGGACCTTGAACGTAAACCCCCCATGTTTCAATAGAGTTAGATTCGACAAATGGTGGAGCATCCTTCTCTCCATGTTTCAATGGAGCCTAGCTTGGACAAGTGGTGGACCTTTGCTTCTCTCTATGAGAAGAATAGATTTAGCTTCGATAAGTGGTGGACCTTGGAACCAAACCCCCATGTAAAACATATCATGGTCATTCCAATTGGTGACAAAGAATACCCTTTAATATATACCCTTATAGGTTGGACAAGTGGTCGACCTTAACACCCCGATCTTCTTAATATAATGACATAGAGTGGAAAAGTGGTGAATCTTGAGACCAAACCACTCATGCTACTAGGGATAATAGCTTGGACAAGTGGTTGACCTTGAATTTAAACCCCACATGTAAAAAATATCGTGGGTTTAAGCTATTTCAATGGATCCTAGCATCTCAGAGACATGGTGCAGCTTGCTTCTCTTCATGTTTCAATGAAGCCTATCTTCGACAAATGGTCAATCATTCTTCTCTCCATGTTTCAATGGATCCTAGCTTGTACAAGTGGTGGACCTTTGCTTCTCTCTATGTTTCCATACAGTTAGCTTGGAGAAGTGGTGGACCTTGTAACCAGACCCCCATGTAAAACATATCATGGTCATTTCAAGTGGTGAGAAAGAATACCCTTTAAGATATAGCCTTATAGGTTGGAAAAGTGGTCGACCTTAAAACCCAGATCTTCTTAATATAATGACATAGAGTAGAAAAGTGGTGAATCTTGAAACCAAACCACTCATGCTACTAAGGATAATAGCTTAGACAAGTGGTGGACCTTGAAGGTAAACCCCCCCTGTACGAAATATCGTGAGTTTAAGGTATTTCCATGGAGCCTAGCATCTTTGAGACATGGTGCAGCTTGCTTCTCTTCATGTTTCAATGGAGCCTATCTTGGACAAATGGTGGAGCATCCTTCTCTCCATGTTTCAATAGACCCTAGCTGGACAAATTGTGGACCTTTGCTTCTCTCTATGTTTCAATAGAGTTAGCTTCGACAAGTGGTGGACCTTGGAACCAAACCCTAATTTAAAACCTATAATGGTCACTGCAAGTGGTGAGAAAGAACAACCTTTAAGATATAGCCTTATAGGTTGGACAAGTGGTGGACCTTAACACCCAGATATTCTTAATATAATGACATAGAGTGAAAAAGTGATGAATGTTGACACAAAACCACTCATGCTACTAGTGATAATAGCTTGAACAAGTGGTGGACCTTGAACGTAAACCCCCCATGTTTCAATAGAGTTAGCTTCGACAAATGGTGGAGCATCCTTCTCTCCATGTTTCAATGGAGCCTAGCTTGGACAAGTGGTGGACCTTTGCTTCTCTCTATGAGAAGAATAGAGTTACCTTCGATAAGTGGTGGACCTTGGAACCAAACCCACTTGTAAAACATATCATGGTCATTCCAAGTCGACCTTAACACCCCGATCTTCTTAATATAATGACATAGAGTGGAAAAGTGGTGAATCTTGAGACCAAACCACTCATGCTACTAGGGATAATAGCTTGGACAAGTGGTTGACCTTGAATTTAAACCCAACATGTAAAAAATATTGTGGGTTTAAGGTATTTCAATGGATCCTAGCATCTTGGACACATGGTGCAACTTGCTTCTCTTCATGTTTCAAAGAAGCCTATCTTCGACAAATGGTGAATCATCCTTCTCTCCATGTTTCAATGGAGCCTAGCTTGTACAAGTGGTGGACCTTTGCTTCTCTCTATGTTTCCATAGAGTTAGCTTGGACAAGTGGTGGACCTTGGAACCAAACTCCCATGTAAAACATATCATGGTCATTCCAAGTGGTGAGAAAGAATACCCTTTAACATATAGCCTTATAGGTTGGAAAAGTGGTCGACCTTAAAACCCAGATATGCTTAATATAATGACATAGAGTGAAAAAGTGGTGAATCTTGAGACCAAACCACTCATGCTACTAAGGAAAATAGCTTGGACAAGTGGTGGACCTTGAATGTAAACCCCCCATGTACGAAATATCGTAGGTTTAAGGTTATTTCAATGAAGCCTAGCATCTTGGAGATATGGTGCAACTTGCTTCTCTTCATGTTTCAATGGAGCCTATCTTGGACAAATGGTGGAGCATCCTTCTCTCCATGTTTCAATAGACCCTAGCTTGGACAAGTGGTGGACCTTTGCTTCTCTCTATGTTTCAATAGAGTTAGCTTGGACAAGTGGCGGACCTTCTAACAAAACCCCCATGTAAAACCTATAATGGTCACTCCAAGTGGTGAGAAAGAATAACCTTTAAGATATAGCCTTATAGGTTGGACAAGTGGTGGACCTTAACACCCAGATATTCTTAATATAATGACATAGAGTGGAAAAGTGGTGAATCTTGAGAGCAAACCACTCATGCTACTAGCAATAATAGGTTGAACAAGTGGTGGACCTTGAATGTAAACTCCCCATGTACAAAATAACGTGGGTTTAAGGTATTTCTATGGAGGCTAGCATCTTGGAGACATGGTGCAGCTTGCTTCTCTTCATGTTTCAATGGAGTCTATCTTGGACAAATTGTGGAGCATCCTTCTCTCCATGTTTCAATGGATCCTAGCTTGGACAAGTGGTGGAATTTTTCTTCTCTCTATGTTTCAATAGAGTTAGCTTGGACAAGTGGTGGACCTTGAAACCAAACCCCCATGTAAAACCTATCATGGTCACTCCAAGTGGTGAGAAAGAATAACGCTTAAGATATAGCCTTATAGGTTGGACAAGTGGTGGACCTTAACACCCACATACTCTTAATATAATGACATAGAGTGAAAAACTGGTGAATCTTGAGACCAAACCACTCATGCTACTAGCGTTAATAGGTTGGACAAGTGGTCGACGTTAAAACCCAGATCTTCTTAATATAATGACATAGAGTGCAAAAGTGGTGAATCTTGAGACCAAAGCACTCATGCTACTAAGGATAATATGTTGGACAAGTGGTGGACCTTGAAAGCAAACCCCCCATGTATGAAATATCGTGGGTTTAAGGTATTTCAATGGAGCCTATCATCTTGGATACATGGTGCAGCTTGCTTCTCTTCTGGTTTCCATGGATCCTGTCTTGGACAAATGGTGGAGCATCCTTCTCTCCATGTTTCAATGGACCCTAGCTTGGACAAGTGGTGGACCTTTGCTTCTCGCTATATGTCAATAGAGTTAGCTAGGACAAGTGTTGGATCTTGGAACGAAACCCCCATGTATAACCTATCATGGTTACTCCAAGTAGCGAGAAAGAATATACCTTAAGATATAGCCTTAAAGGGTTGGACACGTGGTGGACCTTAACACCCAGATCTTCTGAATATAATGACATAGAGTGGAAAAGTGGTGAACCTTAGCTTGGACCCTACCTTTGACAAGTGGTGGACCTTTGCTTCTCCCTATGTTTCAATAGAGTAAGCTTGGACAAGTGGTGGACCTTGGAACGAAACCCCCATGTAAAACCTATAATGGTCACTCCAACTGGTGAGAAAGAATAACCTTTAAGATATAGCCTTATAGGTTGGACAAGTGGTGGACCTTAACACAGAGATATTCTTAAGATAATGACCAAACCACTCTTGCTACTAGCGATAATAGCTTGGAAAAGTGGTTTCCCTTGAAAGTAAACCCCCCATCTACGAAATATCGTGGGTTGAAGGTATTTCGATGGAGCCTAGCATCTTGGAGACATGGTGCAGCTTGCTTCTCTTCATGTTTCAATGGAGCCTATCTTGGACAAATGGTGGAGCATCCTTCTTTCCATGTTTCAATGGACCCTAGCTTGGACAAGTGGTGGACTTTTGCTTCTCTCTATGTTTCAATAGAGTTAGCTTGGACAAATGGTGGACCTTGGAACCAAACCCCCATGTAAAACCTATCATGGTCACTCCAAGTGGTGAGAAAGAATAACCCTTAAGATATAGCCTTATAGGTTGGACGAGTGGTGGACCTTAACACCCACATACTCTTAATATAATGACATAGAGTGAAAAAGTGGTGAATCTTCAGACCACTCATAGCGTTAATAGGTTGGACAAGTGGTGGACCTTGAATGTAAACCCCCCATGTTTCCATAGAGTTAGCTTCTACAAATGGTGGAGCACCCTTCTCTCCATGTTTCAATGCAGCCTAGCTTGGACAAGTGGTGGACCTTTGCTTCTTTCTATGAAAAGAATAGAGTTAGCTTGGATAAGTGGTAAACCTTGGAACCAAACCCCCATGTAAAACATATCATGGATATTTCAAGTGGTGAGAAAGAATACCCTTTAAGATATACCCTATAGGTTGACAAGTGGTCGACCTTAACACCTAGATCTTCCTAATATAATGACATAGAGTGGAAAAGTGGTGAATCTTGAGACCAAACCACTCATGCTACTTGAGATAATAGGCTGGACAAATGGTGGTCCTTGAATGTAAACCCCCCATGTACGGAATATTGTGGGTTTAAGGTATTTTAATGGATCCTTGCATCTTGGAGACATGGTGCAGCTTGCTTCTCTTCATGTTTTGATGGAGCCTATCTTGGACAAATGGTGGAACATCCTTCTCTCCATGTTTCAATGGACCCTCGCTTGGACAAGTGGTGGACCTTTGCTTCTCTCTATGTTTCAATAGAGTTAGCTTGGACAAGTGGCGGACCTTGGAAACAAACCCCAATGTAAAACCTATCATGGTCACTCCAAGTGGCGACAAAGAATACCCTTTAAGATATAGCCTTATAGGTTGGACAAGTGGTCGACCTTACAACCGAGATCTTCTTAATATAATGACATAGAGTGGAAAAGTGGTGAATCTTGAGACCAAACCACTCATGCTACTAAGGACAATAGGTTGGACAAGTGGTGGACCTTGAAAGAAAACCCCCCATGTACGAAATATCGTGGGTTTAAGGATACATGGTGCAACTTGCTTCTCTTCATGTTTCAATGGAGCCTATCTTGGACAAATGGTGGAGTATCCTTCTCTCCATGTTTCAATGGACCCTAGCTTGGACAAGTGGTAGACCTTTGCTTTTCGCTATGTGTCAATAGAGTTAGCTTGGACAAGTGGTGGATCTTGGAACCAAACCCCCATGTATAACCTATCATGGTCACTCCAAGTGGCTAGAAAGTATACCCTTTAAGATATAGCCTTATAGGGTTGGACAAGTGGTGGAACTTACCACCCAGATGTTCTGAATATAATGACATAAAGTGGAAAGGTGGTGAACCTTGAGATCAAACCACTCATACTACTAGCGATAATAGCTTGGACAAGTGGTGGATCTCTGAACCAAACCCCTATGTGTAAGCTATCATGGTCATTTCAAGTGGCGAGAAAGAATACCCTTTAAGATATAGCCTTATAAGGTTGCACAAGTGGTGGACCTTAACACCCACATCTTCTTAATATAATGACATAGAGTGGAAAAGTGGTGAACCTAGAGACCAAACCACTCATGCTATAAGCGATAATAGGTTGGACAAGTGGTGGACCTTGAATGTAAACCCCCATGTAAAACCTATCATGGTAGCTTCAAGTGGTGAGAAAGAATAAAGTTTAAGATATAGCCTTATAGGTTGGACAAGTGGTGGACCTTGGAACCAAACCCCCATGTACGAAATATCATGGATTTAAGGTATTTCAATGGAGCCTAGCATCTTGGAGACATGGTGTAGCTTGCTTCTCTTCATGTTTCAATGGAGCGTATCTTGGACAAATGGTGGAGCATCCTTCTCTCCATGTTTCAATGGAGCCTAGCTTGGACAAGTGGTGGACCTTTGCTTCTCTCTATGTTTCAATAGAGTTAGCTTGGACAAGTGGTGGACCTTGGAACCAAACCCCCATGTAAAACCTATAATGGTAACTCCAAGTGGTGAGAAAGAATAAAGTTTAAGATATAGCCTGATAGGTTGGACAAGTGGTAGACCTTAACACCCAGATATTCTTAATATAATGACATAGAGTGGAAAAGTGGTGAATCTTGAGACCAAACCTCTCATGCTACTAGAGATAATAGGTTGGACAAGTGGTGGACCTTGAATATAAACCCCCCATGTACAAAATATCATGGGTTTAAGGTATTTCAATGGAGCCTAGCATCTTGGAGACATGGTGTAGCTTGCTTCTCTTCATGTTTCAATGGAGTGTATCTTGGACAAATGGTGGATCATCCTTCTCTCCACGTTTCAATGGACCCTAGCTTGGACAAGTGGTGGACCTTTGCTTCTCCTATGTTTCAATAGAGTTAGCTTGGTGTTAACCCTCACGGCACACGGACACCCTATCGCCTACGATGGACGCGTATTATGTATTATTTAGAGTCAGGTACCGGGCTTGTCGGACCAATAGGGAAAGGTAGAGTGATCGCCGATGAGAGGCGCACTTTAACTGGGACATTCAAGGGATTAGTTGGCTAAGCATGGGCGCCCAAGTGTGAATGGGGTGAGCTCCTATAAAAACCAACTAAACCTAATTTTTACTCATTCTCTCATTTGTGCAATAGAAGAGTGCTCTTGCTCCATCTCCATCTTCTTCTTCTTCACCTCCTTGTGTGTGTGTGTGAGAGAGAGAGAGAGAGGGAGAGTGTGTGTGCGATCGAGCATTACGAAGGCACGACGGCGGCGAAGCGGTTGAGCGCGGCACGACTGCAGCTTCCTCTTCATCGCGGCGAGGAATCCACCACGAAGGCGAGCGTAGAGCGGTGAGTGACACACCCTTTGTTTTCTTGAGCTTGCTAGTTTAGGCTTGTTGTGTGCTTGGAGCCGTTTGTGGCTCGCATACGGTGTATTGGCAAGTCCCTTGCTTCGACAGTGCGGCAAGGAGCGCACATTTTTGGCGCCGCTGCCGGGGATATGCCCTACACTAAGCTCGGTTAGCACTTTACGCTTTCTTGTGGTGCAATTTTTATCATAGGAAAGGCAGGGAAGGAGTGTGTGGAGAATTCTGTTTTTTGCGTTTTCTGCATTTGCTGTCAAGTTTCAATTTCTGCTATTGTCTGTGTTTTTTCAATTTCTGCAATTTCTGCATTTTCAAGTTCGGCGTTTTCAATTTCTGCGATTTTCTGCATTTCTGCGTTTTTTCAATTTTCTGCATTTCTGCATTCTCAATTTCTGCGTTTTCAATTTCTGCAATTTTCTGCATTTCTGTGTTTTTTCAATTTTCTGCATTTCTGCATTTTCAATTTCTGCGTTTTCAATTTCTGTATTTTCTGCATCAAAAAAAAAAAAAGTTTTTTCTGGAAAAAAAAAAATATTTCTGGGAAAAAAATTTTATTTTAAAAAAAATAAATATAAATAAAAAATTTGAAAAAATAAAAACGCGAGCGAGCGGGCTAAATTTTTCGAAAATAAAAAACGTGACTCTTAAAACGGACGGGTTGGTTTGTATAAAAGATAGATCGGGATCGGGTTGGTTTGTATAAAAGATAGATCGGGATCGTTTCCCCAAGCCCAAGCCCAAGCCCAAGAAGCCCAGGCCTCAGTCCTCAGTCTTTGTGATATATACTAGACTCACTCTTATATATATACCCTACTCCCTCAATAGAGAATGAGAGCATGTGGGACAAGTCCTCCACTCTCCTCCTTTCTCTTCCCACTTGCACCCTTAGACTTTCTAGTTTGGGCCTAGTTCCCTACTGGAAATTGACAGTTTTAGGGATTCCGAGGGCATAGAGTGACCAAACGGAGGGCTGTAAAGCACGGCACGACCCTCTGACCGATACGCTCGTTTCGAGCTATCACACGGCCCATTCCACGACACGCTCTAAAAAATCTAGCAAAAAAACAAACAAAAAACACGCTAAAAACTAGTCACAAGGCCTCCTAGAGCAGCTTTTTGACACCTTAGGGTATCAAAAGCACATGCACTTACGCTCTGGGCGGGTGCTAGAACACGAGCATATTGAGGGTGCCTCTGTTCATACGGACACCCATTACCCATCCACGATAAGCTCTAGACCCTCAGCGGGGACACAAGGTAGCACCACCCAAGACCCTAAAATAGCCGCTAGTGATTCCTCCTCCGACTCAGAAATCATGGAAGCATACCCTACCCAAAACACTGAGAGAGAAGGCCATGCACCTCCCGAAGCTCCACAGCTTAGTACTAGTATGTTTAGCCGTTTCATGGAAACATTAGGTAGAGCTACTCGCTTGGAACCTGATGCAAATGAAGCACACGAAGGGGGTGGGGAAGTGGATTCTCCTTTCACATCGCACGTGGACCCCACACCCCCAAAGAGTGTCCATGTGGATATCCTACCAACTTCTTACCAAGAAGGCCCTGTTGAGCTGCCTCCTTCAGAAGTTCCCTCTAGAGTACCGTTGATGACAAGTAAAACCACGGGGAGCAATATTGCTTCTACCTCACAAGAAATCGTTAACACGTCGACTCTAGAAGGATTGTTCATTAATGATCATTGGACATACGACCTCCACACTGAGGTGTTGACGGATCTACACTCTGGCCACGCCTACCATGTAGGATGGATAGAGATTATACAATCCACCTCTAGTGCCACGAGCATCGAAGATCAACAGAAAATGATCTGTAATGTTATCCATGGCATTATTCAATCAGAAAGGCAAAACCGAGGGGTAAATATACTCTCAACTGGTCCCATGAGATTTCTGGATACGAGCAAGGCTCAACAGCCTACTCTATCACAAATGGAGACTCCTCTAATGAGCCCCATGGACCCATCTTACGTCATTTCACCTGGGGTCTCTATACAATCTGAGCCTCCGAGCGAAAACTTTAGCTTCCCTAACTTGGCTCAACCCTCTATTAAGGAAAACAAAGTGCTCACTCCAGGGATAAGCCTGACAGAGAATGTACCGATGACATCTACGGTTAGCGCAGTGCCACTACCTAGTGTCGTAGTACCTAATATGGGGCCTCGACCATATGTGCCTCTAGCCCCTTATGCACACATGGCCCCCACACCTCCAATTGTACCACTTGCTTATGCTCCTCGAGTGCCACTCCCTAGCTCTTATCCGAGTGGACCTATGCCCGGTTATGTTCCATATCCTGCATCATCTACACATATGCCAAGACCGGTACCCGTTCCTCTCCCACATATGATTCCAAGAGTACCTCCACCGGCCCTGCCTCCTCACATAGGTGACTTGGCAGTGTTTGCTCAAACCATAGGTCGATCTATCGCGGAAAATATGCGTCACGCATCTGATAGAGAGCCTAGAAGTAAAGCCGTACAAATTGCCAAACTCACGCAAAAGTTCGATGGGGACGAAGATGCTAGGAAACACATTGAAGTGTTTGAACAAGTATGTGATTCCTTAGGGGAACGCAACGAACTACATAAGTGCAATGCCTTAAGCTTGACATTAAGTGGGAAGGCTGGAGATTGGTATAGGACCCTAAGGGTGGACGAGAAAACAATCTACCCTACCCTTCGAAGGTTGTTTCTAAAGGAGTACATACGAGAAGGTGTGCTTTGGGGTGTAGCATCTCAGCTACAGAAGGCCGAATGTAAGGAAGGAGAGTCAGTAAGGGACTTCATTAGTCGTCTAAAGCACTTAAACTCTCGTTGCCCTGTAAATGAGAGCTTCAACAATAACCAACTGCTTGATCGATTCATTCGAGGGTTGAGGAATGAAGGAATCTATAATGGACTAGTGATTAGAGGTATCACAACCTGGGAAGATGTCACTGCCAATGCAATTCAATTAGAGGACAACTTGATGATAGCAGGCATGAGGGTGTCTACTGACACGAGATCCACTAGCTCACAAGCCATTGAGTATGAACCCATGACTGCAAAGCCCATTGCCAATGAGCCAAAGGTATTTGAGACATTCTTGACAGACCTCACCAAGGCAATCCAAGAGTCTCTTAAGGATAATCGACCCCCTCAAAATAGTCACATGTATCCAAGAAGGGAGCAACAATGGTGTTCCATTTGCTTAGGTCCACATAGCACTAGTGAGTGCCCTACGTTTAGAGTAAAATTTAATGGAACTTGCAACGTATGTGGTAGGTATGGTCACCAAGCTAAGGATTGTTTAATGATCAAACGCATTATGGCAAATAGACCACCTGTAGCCTGGACGGATGCGCCTCGAGCCCCTGTATTGATGCCTACTCCACCTGTTGAGCAACTACTGCAACACATGGTCCCTAGATCTCAAAATGTTGTACAAACTACACCGCTACCACCTCCTGTGCTAGGACCGCAGCCCCCGCATCCAAGAGTCGCCCCTATGAACCAAGTGGGTTGCGAGCCATCAAATGCTTATGCAAATGGCTGTGAGGAGGAAATAGACACTAGTATTGCCTACGGACTTGATACATTGGAAGAATGTCCTATATACTACATGGAAGATTGTTGGGGACAAGTCAAGCCGGTTTATCAAGCTGCTGCTCTCGCATCCAGAGGTCAAAATATCAACACCCAGGCTAGGAGGCCACCTCTTCAATGCTACGAGTGTGGTGGACCACATCGAGTAGCGGAGTGCCCGATTAGGCTGCAAAAGAATGCTGCACAGATGCAAATGAATCAAGGGAGCACGTCTGCAATGCCAATACTCACATGTAATCGTTGTGGCATAGATCACTTGATTGCCCAATGCCCCTATAACCCAAATGCGCCTAAAATCACACCCCTAAATTTGGTCGAAATTGCTAGTGTGACATCGCCAATACCACCCGTCGCACCCGCTTATGCGATTACACGGTCCATGCTTCAAGGGCCAGGCCATATCCTCGAAGGGAGAGATACCATTTCAGTTATCCAAGCAAAGAAAAAGAAGACACGAAGGAAGAAGTCGCAGAATATGGAAAATTCAAAGCCAAGTTCCAAAACAAACATAGGAACAGGAGATGACCCCGTGTATATGAATGACCTCGAGGATGATTCAGATTCAGTCGAGACAATGGAGACTAGAACCAATACCACAAAGGGAAAGACCGACAAGGAAAACCGTAACATGGAACCAAATGAAAACCGAATAAGAGAAAATCATAAAGAGCCTCTGAAAACACCACAAGTGTTTCCAAATCCAATCCAAGACCCCCAAGATATACCGCAGGGGCAAAAAGGGAAGAATCGTAAAAAGAAGATTGGGACGTACCCAAACCCAGTAGACGAGATTGAGCAGGTGAAACATCTAAGAGGTTTAGTGGAGAAGACTCAAAGGAAACTAGAACCAGAACCCATGCATGTCAAAATTCATGACACAGTGTTTCCCACGCAAGTTCATCCACCCCACATGAACCATAGACCGTTAGCCATATCTAGTATCATCCAAGAAGGGAGTGAGGACGGGACATCAGAAAGTGAGCATACACCCTTCTTGTTGGAAAGGATGTTTAACGAAGGAATACCTGATCCCATTGAGGAATATGAGATTCCATCCTCACCAGTTCCTAGTCAAGGACCTACACCCTGCAAAACGCCAATGAATGTTGCCAAACTAGTGGACTTCATGTCTTCTGAGGTCCGAACCACGATCATAGCAAAGCTGTATGGAGATCCTGAGTTATTCCTTGCACTTCGAGCATTCCTTAACGGAGAGCTACGAACGGGATTACCGCAGTTTGCGCAACCAAATAGGCCTGACTCGATTATGATTGATGAGGAAAATCATGTGCAATCACTTGACTTAGATGGACACGAGTCTGTGATTGAGGTACCCATTAACGAATTAGGGCAGTATTTTGAAGGCGACGAGTCTAATGCGACCCTACCCATCACTACCAAGGGATTAACTATAAAGGGAATTCTTGATGGTGGTGCAGGAGTTAGCATCGTTACAAAAGATTGTTGGGAATCCATGGGAAAACCCCGCCTCAGTGTTACTAACATTGTGGTAAAGATGGCAAATGGTACCATAGCCAAACCTATGGGGATGCTCAAGGATCTTAAGATCAAAGTTCTAGGACACAAGGTACGACATACGTTCATTGTAATGGATTTCTCTAAACACCTTATGTCATATGAAATGATTTTAGGACGACCATTCATGAGGGAAGCACAAATGGTTCACGATTGGTCTAAAAATCATGTCTATTTGCAATTCCAAGACTCTGTCCTTAGAGTGGATTTGGTGACTGGTAAGGTACACCCCTTAGGGAGTAAAACCATTATTGATCATCGCTCTGACACCACAGTTCACTCGGCCACACTACAATATTGTTACACTTGTAAGAAGGATACAGACATTGGCCAAGATTCTCCTTATATGGATATCCTACCTGGGATGACTGAGTCGGACAATGTGGATTGGGTCCACCTAGCATCAACCATAGACACTTGGGGAAATAGGGGGACGACCTGGGTAACACCTGAGGGGGATGAAATGCCTATATCCTTAAATATGCTACAAGCAATGCATATCGCTTCTGACAAGACTCATCCTAATGTAACGAAGAAAACATACAAGTGGGTCCCTAAAGCTTCTTTAGTGACCATATCTAGTGCTAAAAAACAGAAGCCTTGTAAGAAACGTACCACTCGCTCCAAGAAAAGTAAGAAAATGTTGTGATGGATCCCTGAACGACTATTGGAAGCCCAAGGCTACTATCAAGGAAATGATCAAATCTGGGTGCCAAAACGTAGATTGTGCTCTTACCTATCACCTGACCCAAGTGAGCCCAATCCCGTAGCTCCAAAACGAATCAATGATCGTGGAAAGAAAAAAATCACAGAATGCTATACACCCGCTCCCGAGCTAGTTTGGGTACCAAAGAAAGAACGAATTGATCCACCTAGCTCAGGAAGGGGGGAGTCCCATGAAGATTCTAGCTCCTCATGTAATACATCCATAGAGGTAAAAGCTTCTACACAGCCTCCATCTATAGTAGTGGACCTCCATGAAGCTACAAAAGAATCCACACCTCCCAGTGTTCAAGAATCACCTGATGAACCACTTCAAGTTCGATCCTGGGAGAGTACCTTACCACCCTTGCAGCTTGACAAGGCACCTAGGGTAATAGAAAACTACTGGCAAAAATCCTCACCTATTACCAACTGGAACAATTGGTTTCAAAGGGTGACAAGCTCATTTCAAACGGTATGATCTACCCAAGGAAGGGGGGAGTGTTTGTGGACATCCATCATTCATTTGTTTCCCTCTCAACCTTTTTCCCTGACCTCTATATCTCCCGATCTTAGGGAATGTACATATAAAGCTTTATACTCACAAAAAAAAAAAAAAAGAGCAAGAGCAATTAGCAAACGAGTATGCACATTAAAGTCAAAACATTGACTCAGACCCACACATGTCACATTTGGTACAGTGAAACAGAAACCTATGCCATAAAACACCTTTGATCCTCATCACTTGAGTGATGGAGGGTAGGTAAGATTAGTACGATAGGAGTGTTTCTGTTTTAGAGTTGAGTGATTAGCAAAGATCTCTTTTCCCACTAATGTGCCTCCTGGAGGTAGTCCTTTTGTTTCATAGTGTGTACAGGAGCGTGTTGCTATTGATAGGATTTGGACCTTCATGGAACCTTCAAATCAAGCGCAACCATCAACACAAACAGGTGTTTCTTGTCCATTAGCATTGCCTTTATCTTTTTGCATCCATGTTTGTCTGCTTTGATTGTGATTGGTAGCATACTATTCAGCGCATTGGCTTAGTATCAAACATTTAATTCAATGAAATCTTTTGTCATAATCACTTGTTTAGGTGTAAAAATCAAGCAGTCCGACTAAGCTAGTTTGACCAAGCTAGGTATTAGAAATCTTCTCTTAATACCATGGGGAATGCCTTCCTAATAAGCAATGGTTACTTAGGTTCTTAATCCGATTTAGGCAGCATTGTATGAAATGTACTAGGGCTTTCTAGTGGGCTTAACCCTATTGACCTTTAGCTTAAGTATTATAAAGGGAGTTTACTAATGTGATGAGCCTGGGGAGGGTAACAATGTTATATGACCCCCCTAAAGTTACAAAATTAAAATGCTGAAAATGAACAAGCAAAAAATCAAAGTGCCACAATGTAAAATTTTAAGCTGGAAGAGAAATCCCTGCTTAAATTGGTACTTCACTCACATGTATTGCCTATGGTACTAGAGCCCTAGAGGTTCCCAGTGTGGGCGCTTTTCCTTAAAAAGCAAAAAACCCAAGGCATACAAAATAAGCACACACATCATAATTGAATCAATGTGAAAAGACTTTGGGGAGTCAAAGGAAAGGTAATCAGTCAGGCGATGATTTCATGAAAAATTCCTTTTATGGTAGCTTAACTACAAAGTTTTCTAGATATAGCCTCTAGTCAGCCCTCGAACATGAATACTTGGCTCTCGCGATTAAACAACTTAATTGACCACAGAAAATTAAGAAGCTTACCCATGGTATTAATATTCGATCTCTAGTGCCTTTCGACCGTCAAATTAGCGACCCCAGACTTATTTAATTTTCTACCTTTACATCTGTTTATGCATTTGATTACATTGCAATTTAATGTTCATTGCTCACAAATTGTTTGAAATTCTTTTACCAATCAATTTGTCTACCTAAAACTGCATATGCTTTTTAAGAGAATGCAATTACTGTGCCAATGTTGTTTGATTTTGCAGTGACTGAAGAAGGCTAAGGACATTCATCTCAAATGCTCTTCCACCTCGACGAACCAGCTTCAACTCAATAGCTTCCGAGGACGGAATCTACATCAGGAAGGGGGGCATGTTAACCCTCACGGCACACGGACACCCTATCGCCTACGATGGACGCGTACTATGTATTATTTAGAGTCAGGTACCAGGCTTGTCGGACCAATAGGGAAAGGTAGAGTGATCGCCGATGAGAGGCGCACTCTAACTGGGACATTCAAGGGATTAGTTGGCTAAGCATGGGCGCCCAAGTGTGAATGGGGTGAGCTCCTATAAAAGCCAACTAAACCTAATTTTTACTCATTCTCTCATTTGTGCAATAGAAGAGTGCTCTTGCTCCATCTCCATCTTCTTCTTCTTCACCTCCTTGTGTGTGTGTGTGTGAGAGAGAGAGAGAGAGAGAGAGGGAGAGTGTGTGTGCGATCGAGCATTACGAAGGCACGACGGCGGCGAAGCGGTTGGGCGCGGCACGACTGCAGCTTCTTCTTCATCGCGGCGAGGAATCCACCACGAAGGCGAGCGTAGAGCGGTGAGTGACACACCCTTTGTTTTCTTGAGCTTGCTAGTTTAGGCTTGTTGTGTGCTTGGAGCCGTTTGTGGCTCGCATACGGTGTATTGGCAAGTCCCTTGCTTCGACAGTGCGGCAAGGAGCGCACACTTGGACAAGTGGTGGACCTTGGAACCAAACCCCCATGTAAAACCTATCATGGTCACTCCAAGTGGTGCGAAAGAATAACCCTTAAGATATAGCCTTATAGGTTGGACAAGTGGTGGACCTTAACACCCAGGTATTCTTAATATAATGACATAGAGTGAAAACTTTGTGAATCTTGACACCAAACCACTCATGCTACTAGCATTAATAGGTTGGACAAGTGGTGGACCTTGAATGTAAATCCCCCATGTTTCAATACAGTTAGCTTCAACAAATGGTGGAACATCCTTCTCTCCATGTTTCAATGCAGCCTAGCTTGGACAAGTGGTGGACCTTTGCTTCTTTCTATGAAAAGAATAGAGTTAGCTTGGATAAGTGGTAAACCTTGGAACCAAACCCCCATGTAAAACATATCATGGACATTTCAAGTTGTGACAAATAATACCCTTTAATATATACCCTTATAGGTTGGACAAGTGGTCGAACTTAACACCGAGATCTTCTTAATATAATGACATAGTGTGGAAAAGTGGTGAATCTTGAGACCAAACCACTCATGCTACTAGGGATAATAGCTTGGACAAGTGGTGGACCTTGACTTTAAACCCCACATGCAAAAGATACATCGATTTAAGGTATTTCAATGGATCCTAGCATCTTGGAGACATGGTGCAGCTTGCTTCTTTTCATGTTTCAATGGAGCCTATCTTGGACAAATGGTGGAACATCCTTCTCTCCATGTTTCAATGGAGCCTAGCTTGGACAAGTGGTGGACCTTTGCTTCTCTTTATGTTTCCATAGAGTTAGCTTGGACAAGTGGTGGACCTTGGAACCAAACCCCCATGTAAAACATATCATGGTCATTCCAAGTGGTGAGAAATAATACCCTTTAAGATCTATCCTTATAGGTTGGACAAGTGGTCGACCTTAAAACCTAGATCTTCTTAATAAAACGACATAGAGTGGAAAAGTGGTGAATCTTGAGACCAAACCACTCATGCTACTAAGGATAATAAGTTGCACAAGTGGTGGAACTTGAAGGTAAACCCCCATGTAAGAAATATCATGGGCGTAAGGTATTTCAATGGAGCCTAGCATCTTGGAAACATGGTGCAGCTTGCTTCTCTTCATGTTTCAATGGATCCTATCTTGGATAAATGGTGGAGCATCTTTCTCTCCATGTTTCAATGGAGCCTAGCTTGGACAAGTGGTGGACCTTTGCTTCTCACTATGTTTCAATAGAGTTAGCTTGGACAAGTGGTGGACCTTGGAACCAAAGCCCCATGTAAAACCTATCATGGTAACTCCAAGTGGTGATAAAGAATAAAGTTGAAGATATAGCCTTATAGGTTGGACAAGTGGTGGACCTTAACACCCAGATATTCTTAATATAATGACATAGAGTGGAAAAGTAGTGCATCTTGAGACCAAACTACTCATGCTACTAGAGATAATAGGTTAGACAAGTGGTGGACCTTGAATGTAAACCCCCCATGTACGAAATTTCATGGGTTAAAGGTATTTCAATGGAGTTTAGCATCTTGGAGAAATGGTGTAGCTTGCTTCTCTTCATGTTTCAATGGAGCGTATCTTGGATAAATGGTAGAGCATCCTTCTCTCCATATTTCAATGGACACTAGCTTGGACAAGTGGTGGACCTTTGGTTCTCTCTTAGTTTCAATAGAGTCTGAGCTTGAACAAGTGGTGGACCTTGGAACCAAACCCCCATGTAAAACCTTTCACAATCACTCTAAGTGGCGAGAAAGAATACCCTTAAAGATAAAGCCTTATAGGTTGGACAAGTGTTGGACACCCAGATGTTCTTAATATAATGCCATACAGTGGAAAAGTGGTGAATATTGAGACCAAACCACTAATGCTACTATCCATAATAGGGTAGACAAGTGGTGGACCTTGAATGTAACCCCCCATGTACAAAATATCGTGGGTTTAAGGTATTTCAATGAAGCTTAGCATCTTGGAGACATGGTGCAGCTTGCTTCTCTTCATGTTTCAATGGAGCCTATCTTGGATAAATGGTGGAGCATCCTTCTCTCCATGTTTCAATGGACCTTAGCTTGGACAAGTAGTGGACCTTTGCTTCTCTCTATGTTTCAATAGAGTTAGCTTGGACAAGTGGTGGACCTTGGAACCAAACCCCCATGTAAAACCTATCACGGTCACTCTAAGTCGCGAGAAAGAATACCCTTAAAGATATAGCCTTATAGGTTGGAAAAGTGTTGGACACCCAGATCTTCTTAATATAATGCCATAGAGTGGAAAAGTGGTGAATATTGAGACCAAACCACTCATGCTACTAGCCATAATAGGTTGGCCAACTGGTGGACCTTGAATGTAACCCCCCATGTAGAAAATATCGTGGGTTTAAGGTATTTCAATGAAGCTTAGCATCTTGGAGACTTGGTGCAGCTTGCTTCTCTTCATGTTTCAATGGATCCTATCTTGGACAAATGGTGGAGCATCCTTCTCTCTATGTTTCAATGGACCCTAGCTTGGACAAGTGGTGGACTTTTGCTTCTCTCTATGTTTCAATAGAGTTAGCTTGGACAAATGGTGGACCTTGGAACCAAACCCCCATGTAAAACCTATTATGGTCACTCCAAGTGGTGGGAAAGAATAACCCTTAAGATATAGCCTTGCTTCCCTTCATGTTTCAATGGAGCGTATCTTGGACAAATGGTGGAGCATCCTTCTCTCCACGTTTCAATGGACCCTATCTTGGACAAGTGGTGGACCTTTGCTTCCCCTATGTTTCAATAGAGTTAGCTTGGACAAGTGGTGGACCTTGGAACCAAACCCCCATGTAAAACCTATCATGGTCACTCGAAGTGGTGAGAAAGAATAACCCTTAAGATATAGCCTTATAGGTTGGACAAGTGGTGGACCTTAACACCCAGATATTCTTAATATAATGACATAGAGTGAAAAAGTTGTGAATCTTTAGACCAAAGCACTCATGCTACTAGCGTTAATATGTTGGACAAGTGGTGGACCTTGAATGTAAACCCCCCATGTTTCAATAGAGTTAGCTTCGACAAATGGTGGAGCATCCTTCTCTCCATGTTTCAATGGAGCTTAGCTTGGACAAGTGGTGGACCTTTGCTTCTCTCTATGAGAAGAATAGAGTTAGCTTGGATAAGCCTACAGGATGATGAAACCCCCGCCATTGCATGGAAAAACTTAGGCAGAGTGTTCGAGGTGAACACCAAGGCCAGGAAGCTTCAACTGAAGTCGGAGCTAAATCAGGTTAAGAGAAACAACCTCTCCATCAATGATTATGCCTTGAAGATCAAGAGTATCATTGAGGCTCTTGGATCTATAAAAGTCTCAATGGAAGATGATGACATTGTCCGTGCATGCTTGGATGGTCTAGGAGATGAGTATGTACATTTCAGGTCTTCCATGAATACAAGAGACGACATCCCCGTGTTCCAAGATTTGATTTCTATGCTTATTCTTGAGGAGAAGAACCTTGACACATCTTCTTCTCATGGCAGAAATAATTCTGAACAGGCCTTCTATTCTAACTCCAACAGAGCTAGAGGTAGAGGTCATGGTCGAGGCCCAAGGGGTTGCAGTGGCCAATTTCAAGAAGGTCAATCAAATCAAAACAATATAGGTGGCAGGGGAAACTAGTCTCAAGGCAGGGGGAGTCAAAGAGGTCGTGGTGCAGGATCAAGCAGACAGCAACATACTGCAGATAGCAGAGAATGTTGGACTTGTGGTGAAAGAGGTCACATGTCACGTGACTGTCCAAAGGGAAAAGCAAGTGGAAAGAGAGAACAGGGCAACTATGCATCTACTATGCATCTACTAGCAGCATGTAATGAATAAAATGACCGTAGAGAATTTCACCCAAGATGATGTTTGGTATGTGGATTCAGGTGCCTCTAATCACATGACGTCTCGTGGAGAGTGGTTTAGAGATATCCGCAAACCAGATGTGTCAGGCTATGTGCAGACAGGAGATGACACAGCTCACCCCATTGCTCATGTAGGGGACATACCTCTAAATATGAAGAGTGGGAAATCAAAGTACTTAGCAGATGTACTTCATGTCCTAAACATTACAAAGAATCTTGTTTCTGTTGGACAAATGGTTGAGAAGGATTCGCAAGTTCACTTCAATCCAAATGGTTGTTATGTACAAGATTTCTAGAATGGCTGTAAGCTGATCACAGAGGGCAAATGTGTGGGCAGAATGTTTACGCTGAATGTAGACATGCCTGAGGTAAAAGCTGCATTATTTGCACAAGGCACAGGTGTTGTGGCTGATGTTGACATTTGGCACAAACGCATTGGCCATGTCAATGAGCAGATATTGCGCAGCATGCAATCAAAACAGATTGTAAAAGGTTTTCCCAAATTCAAGGTCGATGGTATGCATAAAGTGTGTGTAGCATGCCAGTTTGGAAAACAGTCAAAGGGCGCATTTCCACATGAGCGCAATGTATGTAAAAAGCCACGAGGTGGTGCACACAGATGTTTGGGGTCCAACCGATGGTATGCATAAAGTGTGTGTAGCATGCCAGTTTGGAAAACAGTCAAAGGGCGCATTTCCACATGAGCGCAATGTATGTAAAAAGCCACGAGGTGGTGCACACAGATGTTTGGGGTCCAACCGATACTGCAAGTATACATGGTTGCAGGTATTATGTCTCTTTCATTGATGACCATACAAGGAAAGTATGGTTCTACTTCATGCGTAAAACAAGTGAAGTGTTTGGTCACTTTCAGGACTTCAAAGTCATGATTGAGAAGGAGACAGATATGCAAATCAAGACATTGAGGTCAGATGGAGGGGGAGAGTACTTCTCCAACGATTTTTTAGATTTTTTGTGAATGCATGGTATACGCAGGTAGTTTATATGTAGATATACTCCACAATAGAATGGGGTCGCAGAAAGGAAAAACAGACACATTGTAGAGGTTGCACGTGCATTGATGAATGAGAAGAACATGACTCATCATTTCTGGGCTAAAGTTGTAAATACAGTTGTGTACATTATGAACAGGACACCTACAGCTACAGTGCATGATGTAACACCTGAGGAAAAGTTTACAGATACAAAGCCTGATTTGGCACACTTGAAAGTGTTTGGCTACATAGCTTACGTGCATGTACCAGATGAGTTGCGTAGGAAATTGGATCCTAAAGCAGAGAAATGTATTCTTGTGGGATATTCCATTGAACAAAAGGTGTACAGGTGCTACAATCCTACTACATCAGAATTACAAGTGAGCAGAGATGTAGTCTTTGATGAGATGAGCAACTGGTATAGTAATGCACATGGCACTATTGGGGCTGATGTAAAAGATGATGTGGTTGTACAAAATGTGAGGCCATAGTCATCACAGGTTTTGAGCGGACCACAAGCATCACAAGGCAAGGCTGGTCGCAAAGGGTTATGCACAGATGTATGGCATAGACTATGAGGAGACCTTTGCTCCAGTGGCAAAGATGACGAATGTGAGAGCTGTCATAGCAGTGGCTGCATCTAGAGGATGGATTATGCATAAAATGGATGTAAAGAATGCCTTCTTGAATGGTGAGTTGCAAGAGGAAGTGTATATGGATCAGCCATCTGGTTATGTCGATCCAGGTTACCCAGATTATGTATGCAGGCTTCTCAAAGCTTTGTATGGTTTGAAGCAGGGCTCTAGAGCATGGTATGACAGGATTGCCAAGTATCTTGTCAGTATTGGGTTTAGGAGAGCTCATGCTGATGATTCACTCTATGTACATGAGAGTGATGTGGGGATTGTGGTCATTACCATATATGTAGATGACCTTATTATTGTGGGTGACAATGCTATGGAGATTGACCATGTGAAGGGTCTTCTCAAGCAGGATTTTGAAATGAAAGATTTGGGCGAGTTGCGCTACTTTTTTGGCATTGAGGTGATCAGGACTCTAGAGGGTGTATGGCTGTCATAGAGACAGTATGCTTTGGACATGTTGTCAAAGTATGGTATGGCTGATTGTAAGCCAATTTCTATTCCCTTGGATGTGAATGCAAAGCTGAGTCCAGAGAAGGGTGATGTTGTTGAGGATGTCAAGATGTACAGGAAGATTGTGGGTAGTCTAATCTACTTGACTATCACGAGGCCAGACTTGAGCTACACAGTAGGCTTGGAGAGTCAGTTCATGCAGCTTTCGAGGAAGCCACATTTGGATGGAGTACGACGCACACTTCGGTATGTGCAAGGGACTCTTGACTACGCATTGCTCTATGCAGCAGATGTGCCATTAGCATTGTATGGGTATACAGATGTAGATTGGGCAGGTAGCATTGTTGATAGGAGATCTACAAGTGGCTTCATGTTCTCTTTTGGGAGTGTTGCTGTTACTTGGAGCAGCAAAAAGCAGCCTACGGTTGCTTTATCGAGCATAGAGGGCGAGTACAGAGGTGCAACAGTTGCTGCGTGCGAGGTAGCTTGGCTACGCACATTACTTGAGGACTTGGGAGTGCAGGTGGACCAAAAGATTGTCATCCATTGTGACAACCTCAGCAGCATGCAGCTGGCTAGGAACCTAGTGTTCCATGCCAGGACCAAGCACATAGAGGTCCATTACCACTACGTTCGAGAGCGAGTGTTGGCGGGCGACATCGACTTGGTCTACGTCAGCACAGAGGAGCAGATAGCGGATATCTTTACCAAGGCCCTCGGAGCTCACAATCTTCGACGTTTCTTGACTATGCTTGGACTCTGCGACATGCAGAGCTCGAGGGGGAGTGTTGAGATGTCGAGCTCTACATCTTGAGCTGGCATCCACTATGGGTCTTGGCCGCTTACGGCATTTACTCACTGGCGCGTTAGGTGACCGACACGGAGGATCTTCGCCAGTGATTCTACAACTGGACTACACTTATAGTGCCAGCCTAGTACGCTTCTAGCGAGTTCACACTTAGTGACCGCATGTACATATGTGCTACTTTTCATTTTTAGCACTTAGTCATTTTGTACTCTCTTTTCTGTGAGAAGAAGAAGAAGCTTTCCATCTTTGTGTGGTGTGTGCTTGTCTTGTGTAGCTCTCTTGCATCCTCATTCTTTACATTATCAATACCCCCTTGATATGATACATTAGATTGTAGCATGGTTAAATGGTGATGCTTCATAAATTGAACCTAACTTAGACAGGTGTTGGAGCCTAAATTTAAACTAACCTTGCTAGAAGGAAGCTTATGTTTGGACTTTGAGAACTAGCATAAGTAATCAACTAGAGCATAGATTAGACATGTGGTGGTGGCCTTAGAGACCAAAATCTTAATGAGCTTGGAAAGATATTTAAGTACTGCAATTTACTTAGTTTTAGTACTCACTAAAGGCATAGCTTGACAAAAGATGGACCTTACATGGATCCTAATTTCAAGAGGTGTGGTAGACCTTCAAACCAAGCTCATATAGCTTGGACATGTGGTGGACCTTGCATGGAGACTAGTTTAGATAAGTATAGTACACCTTGTAACCAACACCCATTTGTTATATTAGCTTGGACAGGTGGTGGACCTTGCTTTTATGTTTCGATGGAGCATATTTTGGACATGTGGTAGACCTTGTTTCTCTCCATGCTTCAATGGAGAGAAACATTAGCTTGGACAAGTGGTGGACCTTGCTTTTATGTTTTAAAGGAGCATATTTTGGACAAGTGGTAGAGATTGTTTCTCTCCATGTTTCAGGAACCCACCTTAGACAAGTGAAGTACCTTGAAACCAAACCCCCATAATACAACCTATTAAATAGGTTGGAAAATTGGTGGGATATGAAACCATCCATGATAGAGCATAGTATAGGTGAAAACATAGTGGTCCTTATATCAATTACCCATGCATAGCTTGGACAAGTGGTGGACCTTGATTCTCTCTATGTTTCAATGGATCCTATCTTGGACTAGAGATATATCTTACTTATTTCCATGCTTCAATGGATTGTAGCTTGGATAAGGAGTGGACCTTCAAACAAAACTCCACAGCATAGAATATATTAACAATTCATGGGTTTTATAGATATTTTCTTGCCTATTTTGGAGAGTTGGTAGACCTTTCTTCTCCATGATTCAATGGATCTGAGGTTGGACAAGCGGAGCTGAAGAAGTGGTCAACCTTAAAATGAAACCTCCCATGCTACAACCCATCATAGATCGTATATGTAGTGGACCTTGAAACTCTTTTATGTCCCTAGCTTAGAGAAGCATTGCACTCTTGATTATCTCCATACATGAAGGTAAGGTTAGACAAGTGGTGGACCTTCAAACCAGAATCTCTATGCAATAATAGGCAAGTGGTGGAGCTTGTTTTCTCCATGTTCCAATGGAGCCTAGCTTAGACAAAAAATGGAGCTTGCTTCTCTCCATGTTTCAATGGATCCTAGCTTAGAAAAGTGGTGGAGATTTGCTTCTCTCCATGTTCCAATGGACCATAGCTTAGACAAGTGGTAGACCTTGAAAAACACCCCCCGTATACAACATATTATGGGTTTTTCATGTTTCAATGGCACCTAGCTTGGACAAATGGTAGAGCTTGCTTCTCTTTATGTTTCAATGGATCCAATCTTAGCCAAGTGGTGGACCTTGAAACAAGAAGCCCCCCCCCCCCCATGTACAACGTATTATGGGTTTTGAAATCACTGGGAGAAAATAATAGCTTTGATAAGTGGTGGACCTTGCTTCTCTCCATGCTTCAATGGAGCCGAGGTTGGACACATGTTGGAGAGAAGATGGTTGCCCATGAAATAAGACCATGCATGCTATAATCAATCATATGTTGTACACATGGTGGACCTTGCAATTTTTTTATATGCCTAACTTGGACAAGTGGAGGACCCTTGATTACCTCCAGATATCAACAACAAGCCAAGTTTCGACAAGTGTAGTACCACCAAACCAGAATCTCTATGCTACAATAGAGTTTAGTTAGGACACGTGGTGAACCTTGATATCAAACCATCCATTCTACTAGAGATGATAGGTTTCACATGTGGTGGAACCTTGTATCAATGTTCTATGTGTGTAGTTTTTGACTAGTGATAGACCTTCAAACTAATCCCTCTAGGCTACAAGAAAAAAGAGATGGATGAGGAGGCTAGACTACTTTTGTTGCATCAATGCATCCCATGTTACCACATATACTATAGGGTTCTTGGATAAGTGTTGGATCTTGTGTCAATGCTCCATGTCTAGCTTGGACAAGTGGTGGACCTTGGTTCTCTCTATGCTTCAAATGGGCAATAGATTGGAGACACAGTGGCCTTTTTTTTTTCAATGATTTTATTTTTTGGAAACCTTGGAGGCACCATGTAAGAGGCACTCTAAGTCTTCATACAATGGACCTATTGGACTATAAAATAATGATATCTTTCTTTGATCTTGTCATTATTTTATGCATAATATTTTCTTCTTTTTGCAGACACAAAGGAGTTAAGTGATATAAAAACTAGATGTATTTCACACTATGATTGGCATGAAGATCCTTTTGGGACACCAACTTTTCCTATTTCCAAAGATGTAATTTTCCATAATAACGGTGTGGATTTTGAAGTGCGACGTTCATGTATTCAAAGAGCTGGTTATGGGCTATTTGTGCATACTACCCTGGAAAGTGGTTTGACTATTCTAAACTATGGAGGGCATAAGTATAGATTTCAAGACTGGAAAAAAATATGAAAAATATTTCCAAGAGCTTATAAATATTCTCTTCTAGAGGATCCAAACATAGAAGAAGAGAAAGATCAATCATACATTATTGGTTGTGTAGAAGAAGGAAACGTGTCGGGCTATATAAATAGTTCTCACAGTACAAATGTCTGTCCCAACGTACGCTATACATTTGATCCAAATTTTCCACGTTGGCATAAATGCACCTCTTCACACATCAAGTCAGAAGAATATGGCCATGTATGGATTGAGACTATTTGTCAAGTTGAAGCAGGAGAAGAGTTGTTTGCTGACTATAACTTTACTTGACATTGTAAAGTATTGTACATGGATGGAAATCTCAAGTACATGCATCATTTTCATTTTGCATGGATGAAATCTCAAGTGAATATAACATTTGATTATTGTTTAGTTTATGCTCAACGAGAATCTAGAGTGCTCTTATGCTTTGTGTGTTGTCTAACTTATTTGACTACCTTGGCCATAGAATCTTGATTCTACTCTAGATTTGTGATAAATCTTACCAAAATTTAATCAATGTCTAGGTTGGATAAGTGGTGGGGCTTCAAACATTATTGTCTTAAACAAGTGGAGTTATCTTACTTGAATAAGTGGTGGCCTTTGAATCCAAATCTAAGCCAAATCTCTAATTGTTTGCTTATAGTCTAGGTTGGACATTTAAAGGACCTTGTATCCATGTTTCCTCAACAAGTTGTGGCTTTTAGTTTTCACTTTAAGTACTCATCTTTAATAAAGTGTAGGATGGAAAATGTTGAGTTAGTAGATTGTATTTTAGACAAGTGGTGTTTTGTGTACAAATGTTGAAAATGGTTGCAAGGATTCTAACAACGACTATACCTTAAATAAATTTCTTACTAGGAGTTCTACATATAAATATGGTGAATAAAATTCTAGTGGTTTTGAGATACCATTTGTGTGTGTGTTTTCTTAGATTCACAAACTAGGATGGATACTGCTCCTATGGTTCAGTCAACAACTATAGAATAGATTCTATGGTTACTAAAGTGCCCAAGATGGATGATATTTCTATACTAGAGTCTAGTGTTGTGCAACTTGAGTAAGCTTCCAATAATGAGAACCAAGAAATCGATGCTTCAAAAATGCAACATACTGTTAAGTATGGAGCCTGATTTACCCTTGTAATTTTCTGTGGTAAAAGCGCACATTTGTAAGGCCCCCATTATGAGGAGAAGCCATCGTGCGTGAAGGAAAATCACTCACCGGAAACCAAAATTTTCACGGACAAGAATCAGGGGCAACTTTAAAGGCCTCGGGGGCAGAGGCCCCCGAGACTTTTTTTTTGTTGGAATATTCTTTTTTGCCGGAATATTATGGCGAGACGGCGGCCGAAAAGTGGTTGGAAAACAACCGGTCAGTTGGTCGGTGGCCAGTAGTCAATGGCCGATGGCCGGTGGTCAGAAGTCAATGGCCGGTGGCCAGTGGTCGGAAGTCAATGGCCGGTGGTCGGTGGCCGAATTCAATGGCCGGTGGCCGAATTCAAAAGCGAACTTGTCTTAAAAAGGGCGGCCACACATGGGCAGATTGGAGGGTCCGATTTGGATTTATTCGCACAAGGGCGGCTACACATGGCTGTCTCTCATAAGAGAGGGACGCCCTTTTGGCCTATAAAAGGAGGCCATTTCTACACACATTTCATAGTGTGAAGTTGATGCAACAAGGTGAGTGTGAGGTGGTGAGAGTGAAGCAAGGCGGGATCTCCATTAAGGGTATAATCCCTTTGTAAACTACTTCTTGTTTTGAAGTACTAAAGCCATTGAGTGGCTGCTTTCCCGTGGACGTAGCCCACATTGGGTGAACCACGTATATCGTGTGTACTCTCTATCTCTCTCTCTCTCTCTCTCTCTCTCTCTCTCTACTCTATAATCTCGTGTATATAAATCTGTCTCTCTCCATTAAGTAATCTACTCAATTATCTATTTAGCTACGTCTTATTTCCTAACACATACATCAAATAAAACTGAAAATTCCACTCAGGAGCTATTGCCAATTGCTACTACATCATGTAGTGTAGATGTTGAGAAATCCATGCTTACAATTATATTGGATTTAAATGGTCTATTGTTGAAACGTTCCCCTCAACCATCCTCACACCACAACTCAAAGCAAATGGATTCAAAAAGATATATTATACTCAGGCCAGGTTGCATCCAATTCTTGATGACTATTTTACAGAGGTTTAATGTTGCAATTTGGTCGACATCTACTAGGAATAATGTGTATCAAATTCTTGTAGCACTAAACAACTTAGCTGAGGATACATTGCCTTTCTTTGCAATTTGGTCGCAAGATATTTGCTACACCGCTCAAACTCAAAAATTGTTTAGACCCGACAATCCAAACGTTGAGGCGATGTTCAAGCCTCTAGCCAAAATTTCCATGGGGTTTGAATGTGATCCACAAAGAACAATGCTTATTGATGACTCTCATTACAAGGGATGTATTTCACTAGCAAACAATTGCATTTTTCCACCACAATTTGATGCTGAGAAGATGGTTGACAATATGCTCTTGGAGGAGCTACTGCCATACTTGATTCAGCTTAATGAGAGAAGGGATGTGCGTGATTTAATTGCTTCTAATCATTATGGACAACCTATAGTGACAAATGATAGTGAATGCAAACAAATCATGGAGTATTGGAAGCAGAAAAATGATGTTTGGTCAGCTAAGGTGTTCTTTACAGGAAGAATACCACCTGCAAAAGGTGACAGAGATGAAACTACCATTGAAGATGCAAGTGACACAAGCCACCGCAATGAAATGAGAAGAGCCCAAATACAAGAGATCTTGGCAAAGGAGTGTACACCCATTGAAATCATGAAGGCATCACAATTGACCACTTTAGCTAGGCAATTGGGTTGTAACACAAAAGGAGTTTTGAAGGCAACCACAGCAAAGGCTTATATAAATAAGGTGAAAGCTGAGAACAATCTTCTAAGGCTGGATAGAAACCAACCCTAAAGTACTAGTGACATGTCATATATTCTTGATACACATGCTTGAACACTCATGTGCATGGTATCTAACAAATCTTTCTTTTTATTCCTTCCTGCATGATCTTACAAAGGATACTACTAGATGGAGCTCAATCACTAGAGATTTTGATATTTTTGCTCAAAATAATGAAGCAGTTACCTACATTTTTTGTTTATCAATTTCTTGAGAGACTTTCTTTTAATTTGTAATCATCAAATGAAATGAAAAGTATCCTTCTTATTAAGATTGCTGATCTTTTTCTTGTTCAAAACTTTCAATTGTGATTTATAGTTTTGTTAGCATGAGATTGTGTGTTTTTAGTTTGAAAAAAACTGTCAAAGATCTAAGTCTTTTTGGCTTTACTTAAGTTATTAATTGTGAAAGATCCAAGTCTTTTTGCTTTACTTAAGTTATTGATTGTCTATGTAATAGTCCTTAAAACAATATCGGATGGCTTTCTTGCTCCGATGTCTCACATTGGTCTTTAGGTAAGACAAGTTGTGACCTTGAAAGTATGGTCTCATATCTCGATCAAGTGAAGAGACATGAAGCTTAAATATCACTACTATGTATCTAGTGTTAAACTCCATCGCGACAAAGATACTAGAGTGCCAAATTGCAGTCTAGTTTAAGTGAAAATCCATTTGAGCTAAGGTAAAACTTATAGCGCCTCATTTTTCTAGGATTCTACCCCATCAAGGAAGTTAGAATCTAGCACAAACCAATTAAAACTCTTTTGGGGCCTAGATAGGACAATTCGTGGAACTTAAGAAACTTATTATTGAGTTAGAGTTTAGTTTAGATAAGCAAAAGATCTTCAAACCAGCACTTGACTTTCTTACTATTCAATATTCAAAGTCCCTTGAGGCTAACAAATTACATACCTACTTGTAACTTAACTAATGAGTAATTATATAGATCTAATCAAGTATATATAATGAGTCTTCAAACTAATAAACCAAGGGAAGAGAGTAGCAAGGTCCACTACTTGTCCAAGCTCAGCTCTAGAAAACATAGAAAGATGCTAGTTCTACTAATTGTCTAATTATAGGCATGGAGAAATGATATAAGGTTGACCACTTGTCCAACCTATCATCTCTAGTAAGATGGGAGGTTTGGCCTTATGATTCACCATGTAACCAACCTATACATCATTGTATTATGAAGAGTAGAAAAGCAAAGCTCCACCACTTGTCCAAGCTAGTTCTAAAATCCACATGGAGATAAGAAAGCTCCACCATTTGTCGAATCTCTCTTCCATTAAAACATGAAAAAACTCAGCTATGTTGTACAGGGGACTTTTTTCCAAGTTCCACCACTTATCCAAGCTAGGATCCATTAAAACATGGAAATAAACAAAGCTCCACCACTCGTCCAACCTTTAGAGTTGCGAAGTGTACTATGGGTTGTTTAAACTAGGTATGGGAAAATAATTGTCCACCACTTGAAACATGGAGCGAAGAAAGCTCCACCATGTCTCCAATATGCTAGACTCCATTGAAACACCCTAAACTCATGATATTTTGTACATAGGGGATTTACATTCAAGGTCCACCACTTGTCCAACCTAGTATCCCTAGTAGCTTGATAGGTTTGGTCTCAAGATTCACCACTTGTCCACTCTATGTCATTGTATTAAAAAGGATTGAGTGTTAAGGTCCACCACTTGTCCAACCTATAAGGTTATATTTTAAATGGTTTTTTTTCTCACAACTTGAACTACCCATGATATGTTTTACATGGGAGTTTTGTTTCAATTTCCGCCACTTGTCCAAGCTAACTCTATTGAAACATAGAGAGAACCAAAGGTCCACCACTTGTCCAAGCTAAGCTATATTGAAACATGGAGAGAAGGATGCTCCACCATTTCTCCAAGATAGGCTTCATTGAAACATGGAGAGAAGCAAGCTCCACCATGTCTCCAACCTAGGATCCATTTAAATACCCTAAACCCATTTTATTTTGTACATGGGGGGTTTTATTTCAAGGCCCACCACTTTTCTAACCTATTATCCCTAGTAGCACGAGTGGTTTGGTATCAAGATACACCACTTGTACACTCTATGTCATTATATTAAGAAGAACTATGTATTAATGTCCACCACTTATCCAACCTATAAGGTTATATCTTAAATGGTATCCTTTCTCACCACTTGAAATGCCCATGATATTTTTTACATGGGGGTTTCATTCCAAGGTCCACCACTTGTTTAAGTTAACTCTATTAAAACATATAGAGAAAGAAAGGTCCACCACTTGTCCAAGCTAGGCTCATTGAAACATGGAGAGAAGGAACCTCCACTGTTTCTCCTAGATAGGCTCCATTGAAACATGGAGAGAAGTAAACTCCACCATGTCTCCAAGTTGCTAGGCTCCATTGAAATACCCAATACCCATGATATTTTGTACATGGGGGGGTTTAAATTCAAGGTCCACCACTTGTCCAACCTATTATCCCTAGTAGCTTTGGTCTCATGATTCACCAGTTGTCCACTCTATGTCATTATATTAAGAGGAATTGGGTGTTAAGGTCCACCACTTGTCCAACCTATAATGTTATAGCTTAAATGGTATTTTTTCTCACCACTTGTAATGCCCATGACATGATTTACATGGGGGTTTTGTTCCAAGGTCCACCACTTGTCCAAGCTAACTCTATTGAAACATAGAGAGAAACAAAGGTCCACCACTTTTCCAAGCTAGAGGCTGCATTGAAACATGGACCTTAATACCAAATTATTTCTAGTAGCATGAGTGATATTTTGTACATGGGGGGTTTACATTCAAGGTCCACCACTTGTCCAATCTATTTTCCCTAATAGGTTTAGTCCCAAGTTCACCAATTATCCACTCTATGTCATTATATTAAGAATAATTGGGTGTTAAGGTCCACCACTTGTACAACCTATAAGGTTATATGGGTGAAAGCATGTTAACCTGTCGCCCTTTTTGTGCTGGTTAGCAGTTTCGAGTTAGCACATCTTCGAAAAGTTGGGCGTCTGGTAAATTTTTTACAAATAATATCAAAATTTGTTGGAGGTTGTACATTTGGATTCCTTGTTTCAAGTGCTTTCTATTGATATATCATATGTCATAGATCTTGGAGATGTAGCTCAAGTTATTGTACTAGTTAGCATATGTCAAAATTGTGCTAGTTAGCATTGTCCGGGACATAAAAAAGCATGACAAGTTAACATGCTTTCACCCATATATTGAATGGTATTTTTTCTCACCACTTGTAATGCCCATGATATTTTTTACATGGGGGTTTTGTTCCAAGGTCCACCACTTTTCCAAGATAACTCTATTCAAACATAGAGAGAAACAAAGGTCCACCACTTGACCAAGCTAGGCTCCATTGAAACATGGAGAGAATGATACTCCACCATTTATCCAAGATAGGCTGCATTGAAACATGGAGAGAAGCAAGCTTTATCATGTTTCCAAGCTAGGCTCCATTGAAACATTCTAGGGGGTTTTATTTCAAGGCCCACCACTTGTTTAGCCTGTTATCCCTAGTAGCATGAGTGGTTTGGTTTCAAGATTCACCACTTGTACACTCTATGTCATTATATTAAGAAGAACAATGTTTTAAGGTCCACCACATGTCCAACCTATAAAGTAATATCTTAAATGGTATCATTTCTTGCCACTTGAAATGCCCATGATATGTTTTACATGGGAGTTTCATTCCAAGATCCACAGAGAGAAACAAAGGTCCACGACTTGTCCAAGCTAGGCTCCATTGAAACATGGAGAGAAGGAAACTCCACCATTTCTCCTAGATAGGCTCCATTAAAACATGGAGAGAAGTAAGTTCCACCATGTCTCCAAGATGCTAGGCTCCATTGAAATACACAAAACCCATGATATTTTGTACATGGGGGATTTACATTCAAGGTCAACCACTTGTCCAACCTATTATCCCTAGTAGGTTTGGTCTCACGATTCACCACTTTTCCACTCTATGTCATTATATTAAGAGGAATTGGGTACTAAGGTCCACCACTTGTTCAGCCTATAAGGTTATACCTTGAATGGTATTTTTTCTCACCACTTGTAATACCCATGACATGTTTTACATGGGGGTTTTGTTCCAAGGTTCACCACTTGTCCAAGCTAATTCTATTGAAACATAGAGAGAAACAAAGGTCCACCACTTGTCCAACCTAGGCTACATTGAAACATGGACCTTAATACCAAATTATTCCTAGTAGCATGAGTGATATTTTGTACATTAGGGGTTTGCATTCAAGGTCCACCACTTCTCCAACCTACTTTTCCTAGTAGGTTTGGTTGCAAGATTCTATTAAGTATGGAACCTGATTTACCCTGTAATCTTCTATGGTAAAAGCGCACATTTGTAAGGCCCCCATTATGAGGAGAAGCCATCATGTGTGAAGAAAAATCACTCACTAGAAACCAAAATTTTCACGGACAAGAATCAAGGGCAACTTTAGGGGCCTCGGGGACGGAGGCCCCCGAGACTTTTTTTTTCCCCTCGTCGGAATATTCCTTTTCGCCGGAATATTATGGCCGGCCGGCGGCCGGAAAACAACCGGTAGGTTGGCCGGTGGCTGGTGGTCGGAAGTCAATGGCCGGTGGACGGTGGCCGAATTCAAAAGCAGACTTGTCTTCTCAAGAGCGGCCACACATGGGCGGATTGGAGGGTCCGATTTGGATTTATTCGCACAAGGGCGGCTACACATGGCTCCCTCTCATAAGAGAGGGCAGCCCTTTTGGCCTATAAAAGGAGGCCATTTCTACACACGTTTTATAGTGTGAATTTGATGCAACAAGGTGAGTGTGAGGTGGTGAGAGTGAAGCAAGGCGAGAGGTCTATTAAGGGTTTAATCCCTTTGTAAACTTCTTCTTCTTTTGAAGTGCTAAAGCCATTGAGTGGCTGCTTTCCCATGGACGTAGCCCACATTGGGTGAACCACGTATATCGTGTATACTCTCTCTCTCTCTCTCTCTCTCTCTCTCTCTACTATATAATCTCTTGTGTGTGACATTAAGTAATCTACTCAAAAATCTATTTAGCTACGTCTTATTTCCTAACAACTGGTATCAGAGCAAGGTTTGCTCGTAGCTAAATTATCTCAAGAAAAGGATTCCTTGAATTGAGTGGGAGTTATGGCGGAGGAAGGGAAGCTCAAGATTGAGAAGTTCAACAGCAAAAACTACCAACATTGGAAGATGCAGATTGAAGACTGTCTCTACCAGAAGGACCTCTATTTGCCACTAGGCGGTCTTGCGAAGAAGCCCGCAACAATGGCAGATGAAGCATGGATTGTCCTTGATCGAAAGGCACTGGGAACAAACCGGTTAAGCTTGGCGTCAACGGTGGCCTTTAATGTTTTGGAGATGAAGACCACGGAGGACTTGATGAAGTCACTTGATGACTTCTACGAGAAACCATCAGCATCCAATAAGGTATTTCTTATGAAGCGCTTGTTCAATCTAAAGATGGCAGAGAATGGTTTAGTTGCAGAACACCATAATGACTTTAACACAAACATAATTCAACTTCGATCGGTGAAAATCAATTTCAATGACAAAGTGCGAGCTCTCCTTATACTATCATCTCTACCGGATAGTTGGGACAGCCTTGTGATGGCTGTAAGTAATTCTATCTCTGGTACAAATACTCTTAAGTTTGATGATATTGTGGGTGTTCTCCTAAGAGAGGAATTACGAAGGAGAATCACAGGAGAGGCCTAAGGAGAGGTTCAAAAGCCAAAAGGGTCGTGATCGCTCAAGACGGAGCAAGTCACGCACAAAGTCAGTTCTTGAATGTTGGAATTGTGGCAAGAAGGGCCACGTCAAGAAGGATTGCTGGTCCAAGAAGAAGAAGGAGACCGAGTCTCAAGACAACAAGCCAACATCGGAGGCCAATGTGGCAGGTAAAGTAGAGGTGAATATTGCAGCCAAGATTTTGAAAGCTTTTGTGCTAGCAATGGCATTCGGAGGCAAAGGACAACCCCAAGGACACCTCAACAAAATGGGATTTCGGAAAGGATGAATAGGACAATCATGGAGCGAGCACGAAGCATGCGGCTACATGCAGGCCTACAGCTTGAGCTTTGGGCGGAAGTTGTAAGTATGTCTGTTTACTTAATCAACCGGTCACCCTCAACGGCATTGGATGGGGGAGTTCTAGAAGAGGCATGGATAGGTAAACCGGTGAATTATGCATTTCTCAAAGTGTTTGGGTGTGAGGCTTTCATGCACATAGATAGAAGCCTAAGATCAAATCTAGATGCAAACTCCAAAAAGTGTTTCTTCATTGGCTATGGAGAAGGTGACTTTGGGTATCGCCTATGGAATCCTGAAGATGGTAAAATCTGAAGGAGTAGGGATGTAATTTTTAACAAACAAAATATGTACAAAGATTACTTGGAAAGAAAACAAACAAAAGAAACAGATGATGAGTACATGGAGCTTGAGGATGGTGAAGACTCAAGGAGTGCAAACAGTGACAATGTGCAACAACGTCAACCAAATGAGGAGCCTCAACCTATTCCCCGAAGATCTACAAGACCAAGTAGACCTCCAGAAAGGTTTGTTCCTTCCTTCAACCATCTCTTGATCTCAGATTCTGGAGATCCGGAATCATACGAAGAAGCTATGCAACATGAATCCAAAGAAGAATGGACGAAGAGCATGCAAGTGGAGATGGACTCACTACACCGCAACCAAACATGGGAGTTGGTTGAGTTGCCTAAGGTAAGCGGGCACTTCAAAACAAATGGGTGTACAAGCTGAAGGAAGAAGAAGGTGGGAAGAAAAGGTACAAGTCTAGGCTTGTGGTAAAAGGGTTTTCTCAAAAGAAAGGTATTGACTTCAATGAAATATTTTCTCCTATTGTAAAAATGAACTCAATTAAGCTTGTCTTAAGCCTTGTGGATGCTCATGATTTATATCTCGAGCAAATGGATGTAAATACGGCATTCCCTCACGGTGACTTAGAGGAGGAAATCTGCATGCTTCAACCAAAGGGGTATGAAGTAAAAGGTAAGGAGAAAATGGTTTGCAGATTAAAGAAGAGATCGTATGGTTTAAAGCAAGCATCAAGACAATGGTACTTGAAGTTTGATCGATGGATGTTGGATCATGGATTCACAAGATGCAACTCGGATCATTGCATCTACACGAAGAATTTGGGAGATGGAAAGTTCATCATCCTAATGTTGTATGTTGATGACATGCTGATTGCAAGTGCTAACATGCAGGACATCAAAGACCTAAAAGAGGAGCTGTCTAAATCTTTTTCAATGAAAGATTTAGGTGCTGCAAAGAGGATACTTGGTATGAAAATATCAAGGGACAGGACGAAGAAGACAATAAAGCTATCTCAAGAAGATTACATCAAGAAGGTACTAGAAAGGTTTGCAATGCAAAATGCAAAACCAATTTCTACACCTTTGGCCGGTCATTTTAAACTAACGAAGGATATGTGTCCAAAGACACAAGAGGAGATAGCCTATATGTCTAAAGTTCCATATGCTGCAGCGGTAGGTTCTCTAATGTATGCTATGGTCTGGACAAGGCCAGACATTGCACATGCAGTGGGAGTTGTGAGTAGGTTCATGGACAACCCAGGTAAAGAGCATTGGCAAGCTGTGAAATGGATACTTAGGTATCTAAAAGGGACAACAGCAAATGCTTTGTATTTTGGAGGAACTTATATTTTTCTAGAAGGGTATGTTGATGCAGATATGGCAGGTGATAAAGATACTCGAAGGAGCACTACTGGCTATGTGTTCACGATTGGAGGCACAGCAGTAAGCTGGGCTTCAAAGCTGAAGAAAGTGGTTTCACTCTCTACCACGGAAGCAGAGTATGTAGCAATGACGGAGGCAAGCAAAGAAATTATGTGGCTTCACATATTCTTAGAAGAGCTTGGATTCAAACAAGACAATTGTGTCTTGTACAGTGATAGCCAAAGCGCTATCCATCTTGCGAAGAACTCAGCCTTTCATTCAAGGACAAAGCACATTGAGGTGAGATATTACTTCATACGCACTCTTTTGGAAGAGGGACAGCTAAAGCTAGGAAAGGTGCATACAAGTGAAAATCCTGCAGACATGTTTACAAAGGTGGTCAACAAGGAGAAGTTGAGCTTTTTCTCATCTTTAATCGGCATTCAAAGACAAGAAGCCAGGACGGGAATCAGTCATAGGTTTAGGTTTGAGATCAGTCTCCAAGTGGGAGATTGTTAAGTATGGAGCCTGATTTACCTTGTAATCTTCTGTGGTAAAAGCGCACATTTGTAAGGCCCCCATTATGAGGAGAAGCCATCGTGTGTGAAGGAAAATCATTCACCGGAAAGCAAAATTTTCACGGACAAGAATCAGGGGCCTCGACGGCGGAGGCCCCCGATACTTTTTTTTCCTCATCGGAATATTCCTTTTCGCCGGAATATTATGGCCGCACGGCGGCCGAAAAGTGGTCGGAAAACAACTGGTCGGTTGGCTGGTAGCCGGTAGTCAATGGCCGGTGACCGAATTCAAAAGCGGACTTGTCTTCTCAAGGGCGGCCACACATGGGCGGATTGGAGGGTCCGATTTGGACTTATTCGCACAAGGGCGGCTACACATGGTTGCCTCTCATAAGAGAGGTCAGCCCTTTTGGCCTATAAAAGGAGGCCATTTCTACACACGTTTTATAGTGTGAAGTTGATGCAACAAGGTGAGTGTGAGGTGGTGAGAGTGAAGCAAGGCGGGAGGTCTATTAAGGGTTTAATCCCTTTGTAAACTACTTCTTCTTTTGAAGTGCTAAAGCCATTGAGTGGCTGCTTTCCCATGGACGTAGCCCACATTGGGTGAACCACGTATATCGTGTGTACTCTCTCTCTCTCTCTACTCTATAATATCTTGTGTGTGAAATCTATCTCTCTCCATTAAGTAATCTACTCAAAAATCTATTTAGCTACGTCTTATTTCCTAACAGATTCACCACTTGTCCACTCTATGTCATCATATTAATAATAATTGGGTGTTCAGGTCCACCACGTGTCCAACCTATAAGGTTATATATTGAATGGTATTTTTTCTCACCACTTGTAATGTTCATGATATGTTTTACATAGGGGTTTTGTTCCAAGGTCCACCACTTGTCCAAGCTAAATCTATTCAAACATAGAGAGAAACAAACTTCCACCACTTGTCCAAGCTAAGATCCATTGAAACATGGAGAGAATGATGCTCCACCATTTATCCAAGATAGACTCCATTGAAACATGGAGAGAAGTAAGCTCCACCATGTCTCCAAGATGCTAGAGTCCATTGAAATACCCAAAACCCATGATACTTTGTACATGGGGGTTTACATTCAAGGTCCACCACTTATCCAACCTATTATCCCTAGTATCATGAGTGGTTTGGTCTCAGGATTTACCACTTGTCCACTCTATATCATTATATTAAGAAACATTGGGTTTCCATATCTAAATGGATCTTTGCTTGGATAAGTGGTAGACCTTGAGACCTAAATACCCATTCTACACTAGAGCATTGGTTAAGCCTTATGCACTTCAAGCATACCTTTAACAACGAGTAGTAGTTATTAGTTGACTTAAGTCTAGTTGAACTCCATGGTATTGAGACTAAGAGAGAGTGTAGCATAAAAAAGAGTCAGGATTTTAATTTGACTTTCTTTCTATTAATGAGTAGATCATAGATGGATTTTGGTATCTAATAAAACCTTAGGGTAGACAATGTAAAACTCATGTCTATTGTTGTGTTTGCATTAAGCGTTCTTGTTCTTTAATTTCAGAATCATTACAGAAAAATGGATTGGCTATATGCTGGCATAGATTGAAGAAAACTATTGAATTACCCATCCAACCTCCTCCAAGACCTTGTCCAAGGAATGAATCACCTCCTTATCACCTACCACTTGCTTTCAAGGACATCAAAAGAGTACTTATCTTGGATCTAGAGGGGTTACTTCTCAAGACAATTGAAATGAAACATGGAGATTCTATGCCAGCTTGGGATCAACACATGTGACTTCTGGAGGATAAAGATGAAGTTTATCATGTGGTGCGACCAGACGCACAAAGTTTTTTGGATTTTTGTGCTGAATACTTTGAGCTATGGATATGGAGTTGCTATAACTTAACAAGGGTGCAACGCATCACACAAAAAAATTTTCCTGAGCAGTATACCAAGTTCAAGGTGTTTATGAGTAACAAAAATTGCCAGAATCCAAATATCATGTTAGGATTTACAAGGGTTTATCACAAAAATTTGAGTGATGTTTGGAAGATATTTGAGGATTTGGATGCAAACAATACCTTAATTTTTTATGACACTCCATATAGGGTGATGTGGAACATGCCAAGGACATATCTTATATTTCCAAAGATGTGGAGGCAAACTTCCGAGCAACTTCAAAACTTCTTGCAAAGAACCATAATTCCATGGTTGGTAGGATGGTTTTATGCAAGAGATAAGAGAGTCTATACATACAACACAATTGTAAATCAGTATAGTGATTCTGAGACAAATTATGTCCTTGGTGTGTACTTGTCAACACAAAAGCATTGAATAAATATGGCCATAAGATGCTTTTTTTATTCTAGTGTGTATCTTTCAACATTTGTATAATTTGATATAGTCTTTTTAAAAAAAAACAAAGGTGTGTCAATTTTATGAACACTTCAATGGAGTGCACCCTACTCTAAGGGGACTTCAATGTACTATTGGAGTGCATCCTATTGTAAGGGGACTCTGATATATTGCTAGAGTGCACCCAAATTTTTGGGGACTCATTTTTTACTTGATTGGGGCCTATGTTAGGGTCATATAGTAAAAGAAATTCATTTTTTGTCAATTCATATCGAGGTTTCATTTATTTGTAACTATGAGAGAATTGATGTTTGATATCAAAATAAAACTTGTAAGTGTGGATCAGAGAATTCATGGAGTTTAAATATGTGAGAGGGATCTTTTTCTTGGGCACAAATGTTTGCTTCAAGAATTTTGTCATTACATACTTTATGTGAAAGAGTTTTAGAACCTAAAAGACTTTGAAAAGAAAACTATGGAATCTAAGTGCATGTATTCTTGAATGGCTTGAAAGTTGATGTATACATGCATGTCGCCTTGATGAAGATTTATATCTGACAAGATGCAAAGCTAAAATTCTTGGACGTTACCTTTGTCAATTTGGTAATAACATATTTACCTTTCTTTTCTTATGGGTGGAAAATATATTATTATGTGCATTTGGAACCTAATTGCTTGACCTTCAAACCAAGATTCCTATGTTATTTTTTCATATACTTTTTTGTAATGAATTAAGATTGTGGATACAAGGTCCACCACTTGTTCAAGCTAGATCTAAGAAAGTATATATACTGAGTCTTCAAAATAGTAAACCAAGGGAAGAGAGAAGCAGGGTCCATCACTTGTCCAAGCTCATCTCTAGACAACATAGAGAGATGTTAGGTCTACTAATTGTCCAATATAGTCATCGAGAAATGATAGAAGGTTGATCCACTTGTCCAACCTATCATCTCTAGTAAAATGGGAGGTTTGGCCTTAAGATTCACCATGTAACCAACCTATACTTCATTGTATTATGAAGAGTAGAAAAGCAAAACTCCACCACTTGTCTAAGGTAGTTCCAAAATCAACATGGAGAGAAGCAAGCTTCACCATTTGTCCAAGATAAGTTCCATTAAAACATGGAAAACCTCATATATGTTGTACATGGAAGCTTTTTTCCAAGGTCCACCACTTGTTCAAGCTAGGATCCATTAAAACATGGATTGAAACAAGGCTCCACCACTCGTCCAACCTTTATAGCTGCAAAGTGTACCGGTTGTCTAAACTAAGAATGGGAAAATAATAGAAGGTCCACCACTTTTTATCCAATATATTATCTCTAATAGCATGGGAGGTTTGGTCTCAAGATTTAGGAATTGGCTGACCTGTATTTCATTGTATTATGATGAATTTGGTTTTAAACTCAACTACTTATCGAAGCTATAAGTTTATATCTTGAATGGTATTCCTTTCCATCACTTAAAAAACCAATGATATGTTGTACATGGGGGGGTTTGTTACAAGGTCCACCACTTGTCCAAGCTAGTTTCATTGAAACATGGATGAAGGCAAGCTCCACCATTTGTTAAAGCTAGACTCCATTGAAATCTAGAAAATCCATGCTATGTTGTACATGGGGTTTTGGTTTTAAGGTCCAACACTTGTCCAAGTTAGGAAACATTGATAGTAGTTGGTTTAGTTTGAAGATCCACCACATGTCTAAGCTAACTCTATTGAAACATAGAGAGAAGAAAAGGTCCACCAATTGTCCAAGCTAGGCTCCATTGAAACATGGACAGAAGCAAGCTCCACCATTTCTCCAAGATAGGCTCCATTGAAACATGGAGAGAATCAAAGGTCCACCATTTCTCCAAGCCAGGCTCCAGTTGTCCAACCTATAAGGTTATATCTTAAATGGTAATCTTTCTAATTACTTGGAATACCGGGGGTTTTGTTCCAAGGTCACCACTTGTCCAAGCTAAGTCTATTGAAACATAGAGAGAAGCAAAGGTCCACCACTTGTCCAAGCTAGTCTCCATTGAAACAAGGAGAGAAGCAAGCTCCATCATTTCTCCAAGATAGGCTAGCCTGGATAAGTTCACCTTGAAACCAACCTTCCTATGAGGAAATAGAGCATATGCTACATATTTTATGTATGCCCCATGCCTCAAATTAAGAATTTATAGATTAGAAAGTGGACCTTGCTTGAATGTCACATGCAATAAATTAAGGAAAAATAGCCGAGTGGATTGTATTCCTCAATGGATCCTTGCTTTCACAAGTTGTGAACCACAAATTTAGAATTTCAATTGTAGGAGCTACATCATTTGTGCTTTACAATGTTCCCTTTCAAGGGTCTTTGGAAATTCAAATATAATCCTATGTATACAATTTAGTTGTAGAGAAGATTCAATATCTTTGAGCCCTTGTTCATGCGGCTTCACATGAAACTTTTCTTGTAAATAATAGCAACTCAAGAAACATATCAAGATGTGAAGGTTAGAAATAACTATGTCACATTGTCTTAGAGAGGGTTCACAATCCTGCTCTAGAGACAACAAGGAAACAAACATGATATTAATGTAATCAAATGTGCACATGTATACAATGCCAACATAAAATAGACATGATGGGGCCCAAACAAATTCCAATCATATAATCATCATGGTGGCATGTACCATGGCGTCATGGAACTCTCCTTGGAATCAAAGACACTATCTTTAAATTTCTTAATTGATCATGAAATGTCAAATACAAAAATGAGACACTAATATAGAAGAAAATATCCATGATGATCATCAAACGTCAAATACAAAAAGAGATGTGTATGTCATGAGTTCCAAAGTGGGTGAGATAAAACTCATGGCTTCAAGAACCAAATCCATGGATGGAGAGAATAAACATGAATCACATAACATCACCTTGCACTATCAAGAACCATGGCCATGGATGAAGAGAATAAAGACGCATCATGTAACCTCACCCTACATCATCAAGATAATCAATACACTTACTAATGAAAATAGATGTATTTTTCAAAATGTTTTATGGTAGCCTACACGGTGATCTTCTAACATAGTATGTAGTAACAAGATAGCATCCCATGTATCTAGGTCATGAGGATCAACATCCTCATGAGCTGAAGAATTTTGAAGATGTCTTTCAACTTGAAAGAGTTTTATAAAAGTCTCCATGTCATGAGGCTCTCGAGCTTAGCATGATTGACACTCTTGAAGATGATTCATGGCTCAAAACAGTCCCACTCACAAGGCTTGAAAAATGAGTCTTCAAGTCATGAGGCTCAAACTTAAGTTCGAGCCTCATTAGCTAGAGACTCACGAAAATGATCAACTAGGAAGAGTTATGGAAGAGTCTCTTGTGCATGAGGCTCAAACTTAAGTTCGAGCCTCATGAGATAGGGCTCTTGTAGATTTATTCTAGCTTGGAAGAGTCCTACTAGATTGTTCGTGATGCTTAGAAATTGAGCCTTTAGGTCATCAGACTCAAACAAAAGTTTACGATACATGAGCCTCAAACATAAGTTAAAGGCGCCAAATGAGGTAAAGACTCAATTCAATCCTTGTGAGATACAAACTCTTTCAAAAAGTTTTTAGGTGGAGAGAGCTTTACTAGAGTGTGCATGCGGCTTGAAAATTGAGTATCCAAGTCATGAGGCTCGAACTTAAGTTTGAGCCCCAGAGACAGATATTGAATGCTCCACTAGAACAAGTCATACTAGAGTGCTCACATGAGGCTTGAAGTTGAGTGTCCAAGTCATGAGGCTCTAGCTTAAGTTTGATCCCATGAACTATAAATTTGAATGATCAACTAGATAGAATTTTGGCAACAGTCTTTGTCTCAAAAAATCTTGTGAGCTTAAGCTTGAGCCTCATGAGTTAGAGACTTTTTTAAATGGTTTCTACCTAGAATGAATCTTGCTACAATATATAGCTTAGGAGGCTTGAAAATTGAGTCTCTAGGTCATGGGGCTGACTCTTTAAAATGATTTATGGATCAAAAGAGCCCCATTAGAGTTCTCACAAGGCTTGAAAAATGAGTCTCCAAGTCATGAGGGTCGAACTTAAGTTCAAGCCTCATGAGCTAGAGTCTCTAGAAGATGATCAACTAGGAAGAGTTGTGGAAGAGTCTCTGGTGCATGAGGCTCAAACTTGTAGGTTGCTTCTAGCTTGGAACAGTCCTACTAGAGTGTTCATGATGCTTAGAAATTGAGCCTTTAGGTCAGGAGACTCGAACATAATTTCAGGCAAGACAAGGCAAAGACTCAATTCAAGCCTTGTGAGATACAAACTCTTTCAAAAAGTTTCTAGGTAGAAAGAGCTTTACTAGAGTGCTCATGAGGCTTTAAAATTGGGTATCAAAGTCATGAGGCTTGAACTTAAGTTCGAGTCCCAAAGTTAGGGATTGAATGCTCCACTAAAACAAGTCATACTAGAGTGCTCACGTGAGGCTTGAAACTGAGTATCTAAATCATCAAGCTCCAACTTAAGTTTGAGACCATGAACTATAGACTAAATGCTCAACTAAAATGAATTTTGGCAAGTCTCTTTGTCTCAAGAATCTCTTGAGATTAAGTTTGATCCTCATGAGCTAGAGGCTTTTGTAAATGGTTTCTTTTTAGAAATAATCTTGCTAAAATCTATAGCTTAGGAGTTGAAAATTGAGTCTCGAGGTCATGAGGCTCAAACTTGAGTTTGCTCAAACTTGAGTTTGAGCCTCATGAGCTAGAGACTCTAGGACCACCGAGTGACAGTGTAGTGGTATTTAGTACTAGTGAATTTGTTTGTCATGGGGTTAAGCTTATTTGTCATAGAGGTAGAAAAGCTTGTAGGGAACTTGGCTAATCTTTTCTAGAATCTTTGATGAGGTGTAACATAAGGGCATCAAAGCACAGTGTGTCCTCTTGGGCAAAGAGAGGGCAAGTGGAACTGCCTTTGTAGGATGTGGCAAGCATGGATGATAGCTACAAGGGAGGTTCTGCTCCTATACACTACACAGACATCAGTTGTGGACACTACTACAATCTACACACATTATTGTAGGTTATGTACACATAAGATAATCTTGGTTCAAAGACTAGAGGCGGTCGACCACATATGGTTTCCCTTTCCTTGGACCCCTTTACCATTGGCCCCGTGTTGAGATAGACCCGTAAGCGCATGTCTATATTCTAACCCTTGTTCCCATTTCTTCTCCCACATTAAATGATCCGTTTAATATGAGAAAACTATTTGGGTTGGTTAGATATCAGATTTTATGACATTACCTCTCTCTTGAAATCATAGTCATCCTTGACTATGAGGTAGAAGAGATAAAGCCTTAGTCATTAGTCAATGTTTCTTAGCGGGTAGAGGATCCCTTTTTACCCTAAAGACATATTTAAGAATTTTGGGAAAAATGCATAATTTTGGGACAATTTTTTTTTAGCCAAGTTCTTGAGTGGTGGTGGTTGCATTGTACTAGGTTGCAGTGTTGTGAGTCATTCGTGTCAAGTTTTGGTTTAGAGTTTGAATTGTTCTAGGTTTCATTATTGTCAAACCGTTGGTGTTAGAACATTTAATGGTCTAGAAACTTGTGTGTAGCGAAAAATAGCATAGACATAGTGAGCATTTCATTGGAATGATTCGTTTTAGGGGGTGTTTGAGAGCATTTTGCACGCCGTCTTTGTGGAGCCATCTCCATCGAGGTGGCAGGAGACTCACTTATTTCTTGTTCTTTTGGTGGAGGCTCTACCATTGAAGCTTGAGTTCTCCTTCGGGAAGGAGATGCGTCATCAAGTAGTAGATTCTTGAGCCCTTCGGTGGGGGCTCTACCATTGAAGCTTGAGTTCTCCTTCGGGAAGGAGATGCATCGTCAAGTAGTAGATTTTTGAGCCCTTCATATGGATCCTCTTCTTCTTCGCTTATCGGAGAGAGGCCTCTTTTGGAAGTCTCACATGGAGGCTTCCTAGGTACTCTCTCTTCTTGGTGGGGAGTTTGGAGAATCCCATCAGCACGTAGCTATTGTTGCACTTCACTTTGGAGGGATGGATTGCCCATGGCTTGTTGAAGCCTAGAAACAAGGTAATTAACAAGCATAGGGCATCATTAATAGTCTATTCATTAGCAAAATCAAAGCTATCAACATTAATTTCACTCTCTTTACTATTGTCAACCATTCTAACAACTTTTAGGTGTAAAATTTTTTAGGTCTACTTTGGCACTTCAAGCCCTAGTTGCTACTCATCTTCACCCCTTTAGAAAAGCACTCAAGCTCCTGTACCTGTGGCTCGAATATCATGCACCAGTGCTTGGATGGAGAGAGAAACAAAAGAATAACACATAGTTAGATAGGCATGAATAATACTTCAAAAAGTGAGAGAAATTAAGCTATTGATAACAGTTGAGGACCGATTTACATGGAGCCAGTCCCCCCTCCAAAAGGCGTTGAATTATAGGTTTCCCCATCAAGGGAGACATTTTACAATACAATACTTTGTGTTCCTTCAATAACTTGCTGGTGCACTGAAGATGGAAGCCTCAAGCACCAAGCTCACACTTATAAAACACAACATAATTCCCTCACGGTATCAGACCCAAGACCTCACACACCTTCGAAGATGGTGAGAGCTAGTGGGGTATGAGAGTAGATAGAGAGGAAGAAGGAGTATTCTTACAAGAAAGAAGTATGTCTCCTCACATAATCACTCATAATAGCTTAACATAGCTTAGTAATTAGCACGGTAGAGGAGATGAGCATGCATTGGAGCTTGGCTCTTGGTTGGATATGCATCACAAAGCCAAGAGTTGTTGGTGTAGGCCTCCCTTCTCACAAGCTTGGAGTAGATGATGAGCTTTCCATTAAATCTTGAGAAGGAGATAGTCTTCTTTTTCCACACATGAGATTGTGTGTGTGTGTGTGTGTGTGTGTGTGTGTGTGTGTGTGTGTGTGTGTGTGTGTGTGTGTGTGTGTGTGTGTGTGTGTGTGTGTGTGTGTGTTAATGCCTTGCCAAAATCAGCCCTCCTCTCTCTTTTGGTTGACCCCTCTTGCTTTTTACTCATAGTGGCATCCTATTGGACCCTGCAAAGCTTAGCCAATGATAATTAAGAATCATGAGTGATAGCCTTGTGACATGTGTCCCCCTTTCCCCTTTTGTGAGAGCTTTAGGTATTTAAATAATGCAATTAAACTCTCATTGTTTCCCTTAGTCTTCTAACCAATAGGAATCAAGCAAACCATTGGGCTGCTGAATGCTCATTGTGACCCCTTGAGAGAGTGTCCAATAGGCTTTTAGAGAACGATGCCGTAGGGTAAAATAGGGATCCTCCACCCGCTAGGAAGGACTCAAACTAGACTTTATCTTCTCTACCCCAAAGATGAGGACAACTATGATTTAAAGAGAGAGGTAATGTCATAATAACTAATATCTAATTCTCCTAAATGATTTTCTCATGTTCTACTTGGTGTTTGGAAGACGTCGTCTCCGCAAACTTGATCCTAAGCATGCATACTTCTTAACATTTGTACACAATAGAGAAAAAGAGAGTCTTATAAGACAAAAACTTTATTCATTTTTACATTTGCTTACTCTAGGGAAGCATTGTAAGCATTGACAAGGTTTAAGTTATCCTTTAATTGTATGCCTTGAATTATTTAGCATATTCAAAAGGTTAGTTCTTAAACTTAATAAGATACCGTTGGATAATCTAACCGCCTCTCAATACCTTGTCTTCATGTCGGAGAATGGACTCAGGCTGCAGCACCTCTTCTTGGTCCCCGATCTTCGGTGGGTCTTCAATAGTTGGTTCTTGAGGTGGCTCTCCTTTGTAAGTCTTTAGTAGTGTGCACTCCTTGCCGCACTGTCGAAGCAAGGGACTTGCCAATACACCGTATGCGAGCCACAAACGGCTCCAAGCACACAACAAGCCTAAACTAGCAAGCTCAAGGAAACAAAGGGTGTGTCACTCACCGCTCTACGATCGCCTTCGTGGTGGATTCCTCACCGCGATGAAGAAGAAGCTGCAGTCGTGCCGCGCTCAACCGCTTCGCCGCCGTCGTGCCTTCGTAATGCTCGATCGCACACACACTCTCCCTCTCTCTCTCTCTCACACACACACACACAAGGAGGTGAAGAAGAAGAAGATGGAGATGGAGCAAGAGCACTCTTCAATTGCACAAATGAGAGAATGAGTAAAAATTAGGTTTAGTTGGCTTTTATAGGAGCTCACCCCATTCACACTTGGGCGCCCATGCTTAACCAACTAATCCCTTGAATGTCCAAGTTAAAGTGTGCCTCTCATCGGCGATCACTCTTACCCTTTTCCTATTGGTCCGACAAGCCCGGTACCTGACTCTAAATAATACAACGTTTATAGATCATAGGGTGTCCGTGTGCCGTGAGGGTTAACATGCCCCCCTTCCTGATGTAGATTCCGTCCTCGGAAGCTATTGAGTTGAAGCTGGTTCGTCGAGGTGGAAGAGCATTTGAGATGAATGTCCTTAGCCTTCTTCAGTCACTGCAAAATCAAACAACATTGGCACAGTAATTGCATTCTCTTAAAAATCATATGCAGTTTTAGGTAGACACATTGATTGGTCAAAGAATTTCAAACAATTTGTCAGCAATGAACATTAAATTGCAATGTAATCAAATGCATAAACAGATGTAAAGGTAAAAAATTAAACAAGTCTGGGGTCGCTAATATGACAGTCGAAAGGCACTAGAGATCGAATATTAATACCATGGGTAAGCTTCTTAATTTTCTGTGGTCAATTAAGTTGTTTAATCGCGAGAGCCAAGTATTCATGTTCAAGGGCTGACTAGAGGCTATATCTAGAAAACCTTGTAGTTAAGCTACCATAAAAGGAATTTCTCATGAAATCATTGCCTGACTGATTACTTTTTCTTTGACCCCCCAAGGTCTTTTCACATTGATTCAATTATGATGTGTGTGCTTATTTTGTATGCCTTGGGTTTTTTGCTTCTCAAGGAAAAGCGCCCACACTGGGAACCTCTAGGGCTCTAGTACCATAGGCTATACATGTGAGTGAAGTACCAAATCAAGCTGAGATTTTACATTGTGGCACTTTGATTTTTTGTTTGTTCATTTTCAACATTTAAATTTTGTAACTTTGGGGGGTCATATAACACTGTTACCCTCCCCAGGCTCATCACATTAGTAAACTCCCTTTATAATACTTAAGCTAAAGGTCACTAGGGTTAAGCCCACTAGAAAGCCCTAGTACATTTCATACAATGCTGCCTAAATCGGATTAAGAACCTAAGTAACCATTGCTTATTAGGAAGGCATTCCCCATGGTATTAAGAGAAGATTTCTAATACCTAACTTGGTCAAACTAGCTTAGTCGGACTGCTTGATTTTTACACCTAAACGAGTGATTATGACAAAACATTACATTGAATTAAATGTTTGATACTAAGCAAATGCACTGAATATTATGCTACCAATCACAATCAAAGCAGAAAAACATAGATGCAAAAAGATAAGGGCAATGCTAATGGACAAGAAACACCTGTTTATGTTGATGGTCACGCTTGATTTGAAGTGTGAACGAGAGAAAGGTTCCATGAACATCCAAATCCTATCAATAGCAACACGCTCCTGTACACACTAGGAAACAAAAGAAATACCTCCAGGAGGCACATTAGTGGGAAAAGAGAACTTCGCTAATCACTCAACTCTAAAACAGAAACACTCCTATCGTACTAATCTTACTTACCCTCCATCACTCAAGTGATGAGGATCAAAGGTGTTTTATGGCATAGGTTTCTGTTTCACTGTACCAAATGTGACATGTGTAGGTCTGAGTCAATGTTTTGACTTTAATGTGCATACTCGTTTGCTAATTGCTCTTGCTCTTTATTTTTTGTTTTTGTGAGTATAAAGCTTTATATGTACATTCCCTAAGATTGGTGATTAAGAGGTCAGGGAAAAAGGTTGAGAGGGAAACAAGTGAATGATGACTGTCAGCAAACACTCCCCCCCTTCCTTGGGTAGATCATACCGTTTGAAATGAGCTTGTCACCCTTTGAAACCAATTGTTCCAGTTGGTAATAGGTGAGGATTTTTGCCAGTAGTTTTCTATTACCCTAGGTGCCTCGTCAAGTTGCAAGGGTGGTAAGGTACTCTCCCAGGATAGAACTTGAAGTGGTTCATCAGGTGATTCTTGAACACTCGGAGGTGTGGATTCCTTTGTAGCTTCATGGAGGTCCACTACTATAGATGGAGGTTGTGTAGAAGCTTTTACCTCTATGGATGTATTACATGAGGAGCTAGAATCTTCATGGGACTCCCCCCTTCCTGAGCTAGGTGGAACAAATCGTTCTTTCTTTGGTACCCAAACTAGCTCGGGAGCGGGTGTGTAGCATTCTGTGATCTTTTTCTTTCCACGATCATTGATTCGTTTTGGAGATACGGGATTGGGCTCACTTGGGTCAGGTGATAGGTAAGAGCACAATCTACGTTTTGGCACCCAGATTTGATCATTTCCTTGATAGTAGCCTTGGGCTTCCAATAGTCGTTTAGGGATCCATCGCAACATTTTCTTACTTTTCTTGGAGCGAGTGGTACGTTTCTTACAAGGCTTCTGTTTTTTAGCACTAGCTATGGTCACTAAAGAAGGTTTAGGGACCCACTTGTATGTTTTCTTCGTTACATTAGGATGAGTCTTGTCAGAAGCGATATGCATTGCTTGTAGCATATTTAAGGGTATAGGCATTTCATCCCCCTCAGGTGTTACCCAGGTCGTCCCCCTATTTCCCCAAGTGTCTATGGTTGATGCTAGGTGGACCCAATCCACATTGTCTGATTCCGTCATACCCGGTAACACATCCATGTAAGGAGAATCTTGGCCAATGTCTGTATCCTTCTTACAAGTGTAACAATATTGTAGTGGGGCCGAGTGAACTGTGGTGTCAGAGCGATGATCAATAATGGTTTTACTCCCTAAGGGGTGTACCTTACCAGTCACCAAATCCACTCTAAGGACAGAGTCTTGGAATTGCAAATAGACATGATTTTTAGACCAATCATGAACCATTTGTGCTTCCCTCATGAATGGTCGTCCTAAAATCATTTCATATGACATAATGTGTTTAGAGAAATCCATTACAATGAACGTATGTCGTACCTTGTGTCCTAGAACTTTGATCTTAAGATCCTTGAGCATCCCCATAGGTTTGGCTATGGTACCATTTGCCATCTTTACCACAATGTTAGTAACACTGAGGCGGGGTTTTCCCATGGATTCCCAACAATCTTTTGTAACGATGCTAACTCCCGCACCACCATCAAGAATTCCCTTTATAGTTAATCCCTTGGTAGTGATGGGTAGGGTCGCATTAGACTCGTCGCCTTCAAAATACTGCCCTAATTCGTTAATGGGTACCTCGATCACAGACTCGTGTCCATCTAAGTCAAGTGATTGCACATGATTTTCCTCATCAATCATAATCGAGTCAGGCCTATTTGGTTGCGCAAACTGCGGTAATCCCGTTCGTAGCTCTCCGTTAAGGAATGCTCGAAGTGCAAGGAATAACTCAGGATCTCCATACAGCTTTGCTATGATCGTGGTTCGGACCTCAGAAGACATGAAGTCCACTAGTTTGGCAACATTCATTGGCGTTTTGCAGGGTGTAGGTCCTTGACTAGGAACTGGTGAGGATGGAATCTCATATTCCTCAATGGGATCAGGTATTCCTTCGTTAAACATCCTTTCCAACAAGAAGGGTGTATGCTCACTTTCTGATGTCCCGTCCTCACTCCCTTCTTGGATGATACTAGATATGGCTAACGGTCTATGGTTCATGTGGGGTGGATGAACTTGCGTGGGAAACACTGTGTCATGAATTTTGACCTGCATGGGTTCTGGTTCTAGTTTCCTTTGAGTCTCCTCCACTAAACCTCTTAGATGTTTCACCTGCTTAATCTCGTCTACTGGGTTTGGGTACGTCCCAATCTTCTTTTTACGATTCTTCCCTTTTTGCCCCTGCGGTTTATCTTGGGGGTCTTGGATTGGATTTGGAAACACTTGTGGTGTTTTCAGAGGCTCTTTATGATTTTCTCTTATTCGGTTTTCATTTGGTTCCATGTTACGGTTTTCTTTGTCGGTCTTTCCCTTTGTGGTATTGGTTCTAGTCTCCATTGTCTCGACTGAATCCGAATCATCCTCGAGGTCATTCATATACGCGGGGTCATCTCCTGTTCCTATGTTTGTTTTGGAACTTGGCTTTGAATTTTTCGTATTCTGCGACTTCTTCCTTCGTGTCTTCTTTTTCTTTGCTTGGATAACTGACGCGGTATCTCTCTCTTCGAGGATATGGTCTGGCCCTTGAAGCATGGACCGTGTAATCGCATAAGCAGGTGCGACGGGTGGTATTGGTGATGTCACACTAGCAATTTCGACCAAATTCAGGGGTGTGATTTTAGGCGCATTTGGGTTATAGGGGCATTGGGCAATCAAGTGATCTATGCCACAACGATTACATGTGAGTATTGGCATTGCAGACGTGCTCCCTTGATTCATTTGCATCTGTGCAGCATTCTTTTGCAGCCTAATCGGGCACTCCGCTACTCGATGTGGTCCACCACACTCGTAGCATTGAAGAGGTGGCCTCCTAGCCTGGGTGTTGATATTTTGACCTCTGGATGCGAGAGCAGCAGCTTGATAAACCGACTTGACTTGCCCCCAACAATCTTCCATGTAGTATATAGGACACTCTTCCAATGTATCAAGTCCGTAGGCAATACTAGTGTCTATTTCCTCCTCACAACCATCTGCATAAGCATTAGATGGCTCGCAACCCACTTGGTTCATAGGGGCGACTCTTGGATGCGGGGGCTGCGGTCCTAGCACAGGAGGTGGTAGCGGTGTAGCTTGTACAACATTTTAAGGTCTAGGAACCATGTGTTGCGGTAGTTGCTCAACAGGTGGAGTAGGCATCAATACAGGAGCTCGAGGTGCATCCGTCCAGGCTACAGGTGGTCTATTTGCCATCATACGTTTGATCATTAAACAATCCTTAGCTTGGTGACCATACCTACCACATGCGTTGCAAGTTCCATTAAATTTTACTCTAAACGTAGGGCACTCACTAGTGCTATGTGGACCTAAGCAAATGGAACACCATTGTTGCTCCCTTCTTGGATACATGTGACTATTTTGAGGGGGTCGATTATCCTTAAGAGACTCTTGGATTGCCTTGGTGAGGTCTGTCAAGAATGTCTCAAATACCTTTGGCTCATTGGCAATGGGCTTTGCAGTCATGGGTTCATACTCAATGGCTTGTGAGCTAGTGGATCTCGTGTCAGTAGACACCCTCATGCCTGCTATCATCAAGTTGTCCTCTAATTGGATTGCATTGGCAGTGACATCTTCCCAGGTTGTGATACCTCTAATCACTAGTCCATTATAGATTCCTTCATTCCTCAACCCTCGAATGAATCGATCAAGCAGTTGGTTATTGTTGAAGCGCTCATTTACAGGGCAGCGAGAGTTTAAGTGCTTTAGACGACTAATGAAGTCCCTTACTGACTCTCCTTCCTTACGTTCGGCCTTCTGTAGCTGAGATGCTACACCCCAAAGCACACCTTCTCGTATGTACTCCTTTAGAAACAACCTTCGAAGGGTAGGGTAGATTGTTTTCTCGTCCACCCTTAGGGTCCTATACCAATCTCCAGCCTTCCCACTTAATGTCAAGCTTAAGGCATTGCACTTATGTAGTTCGTTGCGTTCCCCTAAGGAATCACATACTTGTTCAAACACTTCAATGTGTTTCCTAGCATCTTCGTCCCCATTGAATTTTTGCGTGAGTTTGGCAATTTGTACTGCCTTACTTCTAGGCTCTCTATCAGATGCGTGACGCATATTTTCCGCGATAGATCGACCTATGGTTTGAGCAAACGCTGCCAAGTCACCTATGTGAGGAGGCAGGGCCGGTGGAGGTACTCTTGGAATCATATGTGGGAGAGGAACGGGTACCGGTCTTGGCATATGTGTGGATGATGCAGGATATGGAACATAACCGGGCATAGGTCCACTCGGATAAGAGCTAGGGAGCGGCACTCGAGGAGCATAAGCAAGTGGTACAATTGGAGGTGTGGGGGCCATGTGTGCATAAGGGGCTAGAGGCACATACGGTCGAGGCCCCATATTAGGTACTACGACACTAGGTAGTGGCACTGCGCTAACCGTAGATGTCATCGGTACATTCTCTGTCAGGCTTATCCCTGGAGTGAGCACTGTGTTTTCCTTGATAGAGGGTTGAGCCAAGTTAGGGAAGCTAAAGTTTTCGCTCGGAGGCTCAGATTGCATAGAGACCCCAGGTGAAATGACGTAAGATGGGTCCATGGGGCTCATTAGAGGAGTCTCCATTTGTGATAGAGTAGGCAGTTGAGCCTTGCTCGTATCCAGAAATCTCATGGGGCCAGTTGAGAGTATATTTACCCCTCGGTTTTTCCTTTCTGATTGAATAATGCCATGGATAACATTACAGATCATTTTCTGTTGATCTTCGATGCTCGTGGCACTAGAGGTGGATTGTACAATCTCTATCCATCCTACATGGTAGGCGTGGCCAGAGTGTAGATCCGTCAACACCTCAGTGTGGAGGTCGTATGTCCAATGATCATTAATGAACAATCCTTCTAGAGTCAACGTGTTAACGGTTTCTTGTGAGGTAGAAGCAATGTTGCTCCCCGTGGTTTTACTTGTCACCAACGGTACTCTAGAGGGAACTTCTGAAGGAGGCAGCTCAACAGGGCCTTCTTGGTAAGAAGTTGGCAGGATATCCACATGGACACTCTTTGGGGGTGTGGGATCCACGTGCGATGTGAAAGGAGATTCCACTTCCCCACCCCCTTCGTGTGCTTCATTTGCATCAGGTTCCGAGCGAGTAGCTCTACCTAATGTTTCCATGAAACGGCTAAACATACTAGTACTAGGCTGTGGAGCTTCGGGAGGTGCATGGCCTTCCACGATTTCTGAGTCGGAGGAGGAATCACTAGCGGCTATTTTAGGGTCTTGGGTGGTGCTACCTTGTGTCCCCGCTGAGGGTCTAGAGCTTATCGTGGATGGGTAATGGGTGTCCGTATGAATCGAGGCACCCTCAATATGCTCGTGTTCTAGCACCCGCCCAGAGCGTAAGTGCATGTGCTTCTGATACCCTAAGGTGTCAAAAAGCTGCTCTAGGAGGCCTTGTGACTAGTTTTTAGCATGTTTTTTGTTTGTTTTTTTGCTAGATTTTTTAGAGCGTGTCGTGGAATGGGCCGTGTGATAGCTCGAAACGAGTGTATCGGTCAGAGGGTCGTGCTGTGCTTTACAGCCCTCCGTTTGGTCACTCTATGCCCTCGGAATCCCTAAAACTGTCAATTTCCAGTAGGGAACTAGGCCCAAACTAGAAAGTCTAAGGGTGCAAGTGGGAAGAGAAAGGAGGAGAGTGGAGGACTTGTCCCACATGCTCTCATTCTCTCTTGAGGGGGTAGGGTATATATATAAGAGTGAGTCTAGTATATATCATAAGACTGAGGACTGAGGCCTGGGCTTGGGCTTGGGCTTGGTGGGCTTGGGCTTGGGCTTGGGCAAACGATCCCGATCTACCTTTTATACAAACCAACCCGTCCGTTTTAAGAGTCACGTTTTTTATTTTTGAAAAATTTCGCCGCCCGCTTACTCGCGTTTTTAATTTCCGATTTTTTTTTTTTTATATTTCTTTTTTCCAAAAAAAATTTCCCTTTTTTTTTGAGAAAAAATAAAACGCAGAAATTGAAAAAACGCAGATACGCAGAAAATTGAAAAACGCAAAAATGCAAAAATTGCAGAAAAAACGCAGAAATTGCAGAAAATGCAGAAATTACAAAAAATTAAAAAAACGCAGAAATGCAGAAAATTGCAGAAATTGAAAACGCCGAACTTGAAAATGCAGAAATTGCAGAAATTGAAAAAACGCAGACAATAGCAGAAATTGAAACTTGACAGCAAATGCAGAAAAACGCAAAAACAGAAATCTCCACGCACTCCTTCCCGGCCTTTCCTATGATAGAAATTGCACCACAAGGAAGCGTAAAGTGCTAACCGAGCTTAGTGTAGGGCATATCCCCGGCAACGGCGCCAAAAATGTGCGCTCCTTGCCGCACTGTCGAAGCAAGGGACTTGCCAATACACCGTATGCGAGCCACAAACGGCTCCAAGCACACAACAAGCCTAAACTAGCAAGCTCAAGGAAACAAAGGGTGTGTCACTCACCGCTCTACGCTCGCCTTCGTGGTGGATTCCTCGCCGCGATGAAGAAGAAGCTGCAGTCGTGCCGCGCTCAACCGCTTCGCCGCCGTCGTTCTCTCTCTCTCACACACACACACACAAGGAGGTGAAGAAGAAGAAGATGGAGATGGAGCAAGAGCACTCTTCAATTGCACAAATGAGAGAATGAGTAAAAATTAGGTTTAGTTGGCTTTAATAGGAGCTCACCCCATTCACACTTGGGCGCCCATGCTTAACCAACTAATCCCTTGAATGTCCAAGTTAAAGTGCGCCTCTCATCGGCGATCACTCTTACCCTTTTCCTACTGGTCTGACAAGCCCGGTACCTGACTCTAAATAATACAACGTTTATAGATCATAGGGTGTCCGTGTGCCGTGAGGGTTAACAAGTAGGCTCACATGGAAAGCATTGTGTATGAGCCAATGACTAGGCAACTTGAGTTGATACGCCATCTCATTGATTGGTCTAAGAATCTGGAAGGGACCATAGTACCTTTTTGCTAACTTAGCATAGTACTTTTGGTGTCCCGTAGGATTCTTGCTTGTCCTCTGCCTTAATAGAGCCTTGGGAATTTAAGCAAGACCCAATCATTTTCTTTAAAGGCTTGGGCTCTTCTATGCTTATCAACAGCAGCCTTTTGCCTTTTTTGTGAGATAGAGATAGCATCCTTAATCTTTTGGAAAGATTCTTGTAGATCTCAACTATTCTTCCCGTGTACCTTAAGTAACAGGGGACTTTTGGATCTTCCCTCAATTACCTCAAAAGGTGCTTTTCCCATGGAGGTATATACAATATTATTGTAGGCATACTCCACTAAGGGTAAGTACTTCTCCCATTGGTACCTTTGATCTACTTCCGTTACGTAGGGTTCTAGTAGATAAAAAATTATTAGGTTAGCTATTTCACTTTTGGCCATCTATTTGCGGGTGATAGGCCAAAGAGAAGTTTAGCCTTGTCCCTAAATTCTCAAAGAGACCCTTCCAGAAATTACTGGTCATTCTAGGATCTCTATCCAATACTATGGACATTGGCAAGCCATGGTACTTGAAGATTTGTGATATGAAGAGGGTTGCCATTCGATGGGCTTTGATAGTATTTTTGACTGGTATAAATTGAGTTTGTTTGCTATTCTAATATCATCCATATTCCTGTATTCCCATGGATAGTAGCAATCCAAAGATAAAATCCATGGATATGCTCTCCCATGGTGAAGTAGGGATTGACAAATGTTAAAGCAATCCAGGTTGCTTCCCTCTATCAAACTTTTTCTTTTGGTAGGCCAATCGAAATATGTTTCTATCCCTTTTATGGTAAATTGAATCCCTCTATGCCCCACATAAGGAGGAGCATGAGATTCATACATTACTTTCTCACGTAGTGAGTTAGTAACGCATAGTCTATTGCCATAGAGAAGATAACCATCTTGTAGAGTAAATGGTTCCTCTTTCTTCCCTAGTGCAAGGGCTGAAATCACATCTCTCTAAAATTGGGATCAATAGCGTACTCATCTATCATAGAAGATAGATCATTGTGAGTTGCTATGGAAACGACATTCACTCTCGGCCATCTTGAGAGTGCATCGGCTACTCAACTATGCTTGCCAGCAATGTGAGCAATATGAAAACGAAATTGCGAGGAAATTTTCTCACCTCATTTGTTTGTTGGAGAGCTTGGTCTACGTCATGAAGTACTTAAGGCTTTGATTATCCATCCGCAGAATGAAAGGAGTCTCCAATAAATAGTGCTTCCACAAGTCTAAGGCATGTAGAACTACGAGGAGTTCCTTTTCATATATGCCTATAGCAAGCTCAATAGGGTCGAGCCTTCAAATTTTGTAGGCTATGGCATGCCAAGTAGACTCCACAAATCAAATTTGGTGAAATTTGGATCACAAAATTGAGACTTAAGCCAGATTCTTGGAATCAAAGTCTGCGACGGCAGACACTAAACAATTGATAACTTGGACAAATCTTGTTCAAACTCAACCAAATTTTTCCAGAGACCACAACAAGGTGATTACATGGAAAACAAGCCTAAAAAGCAAAAAAAAAATAGAGAAACGCAAATAATCACGATTATTTACTTTTAAGCCCCAGAAACAAGATTTTGGACTTTTGAGCTTGTACAATGTTAGAACAACATAATACAAGGCCACTGGTCAAGTTTGGGTTAAATTGGATCCAAATTAGTACATGATAACGCAATTTCCAGGTTGCATATTAGTCCTTTAGCTCCTTGCAAGGATAGAATTTGGCAATCTCATTTGCTGACTCACTTACCTCAGATTTAAGAACTAGGTTGTAGGAAAAGAATTGGGAGCTTGACAGGAGTTGAATTCAAGTCAAGTGGACAAACAGATAACAATTTAAATCCGCTGGTTGAGTTATTCAAGGCCCAAATATTTCATCATTTCAAAATTGCAATCAATTTTGACACTTTTGAGCTAAAGTTAATCAACTCTTGTGAGTATGAAGAGCAATCATTTGCAAAGTGCTTTGGCTAAAGCAGTTTTATCAAGCCGAGCAGAAGAAATTCTGCTAAGAGATAGTTTTTACAAAACAAGCCAACATGGGCTCAAATTGAGCCAAGAGTTCAAGTACAACAGAGCAAGCTAGTAATAGTGACAACACAGATACAAGTACAACATAGCAGATATCTGAAGGTGATGCAAAGTCTCAAGCTGCCAGAACAGATGACAAAAGAGTCAAAATCAATGAAAGATAAAGTCCAAAAGGCTACACAAAGGTCCCCACCAAAATATCCTCCGAAGAGACAGATTGTGCTAGAAAGTACAGTGGATCTTCTAAGATTAAAGGCTACTCAGATGCAGGCAGAAAATGCTCAATAGCTGCAAGAAAAAGGTGCAGTATTACAACAAAACAAGCCAACATCAACGAAAGTAGGTGATCAAGACAAAACCAATGTAGAAAAAGCTCAACCCAAGGACACTGCCACAACAGAATCAATCAATACAGAAAGAAATCTTGAGAAGATCAAGTGCAACATCACCAGTGAGAATGAAGAAAAACTCTCAAGCAAAGTAAAGCTAGATTTTCAGCTAGATAAGAACCTGGTGTCTTTTTGCACTTGGAAAAGATGTGGACAACCATAGCTGGAAGATGCTTTTGAATTTTGGATCATATCTGGAAACAAATGAGCAGAATGTTGGGGAATCATCTCCACCACCATTGAAGTAAGTTCACTCATCATCATAGCTCAATTTCACGTGATCACAGTAAAAGATATGCTAGACAACATCATAATGGGAATGCCAATGGCCTAGAAGATGTCAAAGATACAAAATTCAAACATGACAGAGTCATCACAGACAACAAAGAATGAAGACCAAGACTAGTCACCCGCGGATGATAGCACAATGTCCTCAAGCACAATTCAAATGGAAGATCTTATTGAAGATGATTCATCTCCATCAATCAGAATTGTAGAAGAGCTTAAATTAAATCACGCATCAAGAAGTGCAGATCAAATAGAAAAAAGGTCAACCATGATAGCTATTGAGAGCATAAAATTTCACCAAAGCTAGAAGTAAAGAAGAACAGGGTTGCAGACAACCATGTTGCAATAGGAAGTCCAGAGATCAATCACTCATTGCTAGCAGAATCAGCCCCGATGCAAGTCAGATTGGAAAACAGAGTCTCAAGCCACCCTCCATAGAGGCACAGCTAGATCAAGATGAGACCATGGCAAAAGCACGACAAAGACCTTCAATAGAACCAACAAAGAGAATAGTTATAGTTCTCAGTAGTACAAAAGGAGCAAGTGTCAGATGCAATGCTCTATTGGATAAAGACGCAAAGTGCAATATGGTTGCAGACAACATCCAGAGTATTTTAGAGATTACTCCAAGCAAGCTAGGTAACAGAGAAATCATGGATGACACTACAAGTCAAAAAGAGATGGCTGCTACCATTAGCATCCACTAGAGCTAAGCAGCATCAACAAAGGAGATACATAGGTCATCAAGAGATTTGGATTCCTAAGTCTTCCAATGCTCCTAGTCAAAATCCAAATGCCAATAGTGAACAAAGGCCTACAACAGCATCAACGACTCCTATAAATAGGCCTAATTGGAGAATCAAATAGATAATGGAGTCTTCACAGTCAAAGAAGGACAATTGAACCAACGAGAATGCAGATTCAAATAAGATAAAACAAATATGGCAAAAGAAACCTTCAATGCCAACTTGGTCCTTCACTAATCCTCTTTTTGAGGACTCAAGCTTACTTTTACCTGAAGAAATGTTTGTAATAAGCACAAGAATGTAAAAAGTCAAGTCACTATGGTGCAAAAAAACACTCTTTGGCATAGTCAGAGTCGGGGCTACTGAGCCATAAAATGAGCAAAGCATTAGTCCCAAAGCTTCAAGTCACATTAAACTCTGTGCTAAGAATCATAGTTATTAGGCTTACGCTCAAGCTGAAAGAGTTGAGCATATCTAAGTCATGTCTCTCATGCTGGATGAGATGAGCATAAGAATCAGAGTCTATTAACTTACAATTGGTGGAGTGTTGTAGAGTCCAACACTCACGTACAGTGCACAGTAAGATGAGAGCACATATCCTCATCAACAAAAAACATTCTTAAAAGGGTTCCCGCTTGCAAATCCATGTCATATGCTTTTATAGCTACACCATCTTTCTGAAGAACCCCTCAAAATCCTTCATGCATAACATATTCTTTTCCATGCATTTTTGTGTATGCATAAATAGGCCGATGTACCATCATTGGACATATGCATTAGACGCTCTTTTTTGCTTCCACCCATGCACCTTGAGTGGACTACAACAGGCAAACCAATGTTCCATCATGCTAACCTCTCATATTTGTTGCCTTTTGAATTCCATATCTATCAGCAAATAATCCCTTGAGTACCTTATTAATATTTCCCATTCTAATAAGTACCCCAATAATGCGCGTATCCCAAAGACACTTTTTTTCCACTGGGGTTTTTTCCTTTGGTCATCCAGGTATAATGTAGAACCTCATCATTCTACTTTCCTTGTACATAGTTTTCATAAATAAACAACAGCCTCATCATTATGATATTACAACGAACAAATGAAACGTCATCACTCACAACCGACATATTTCAACCAATGAAGATGTTGTAACAAATTGAACCTCATCAACAAACATCTTCATTGGTTGAAATATGTTTTTTCCACTGGGTTTTTTTCCTTTGGTCATACAGGTATTAGACCCTAATTTAGAACCTCATCATTCTACTTTCCTTGTACATACTTTTCATAAATAAACAACAGCCTCATCATTATGCTATTACAACGAACAAATGAAACATCATCACTCACAACCGACATATTTCAACCAATGAAGATGTTGTAACAAATTGAACATCATCAACAAATTCAACGACAAATGAAGACAATGAACCTATCAACACCCAATCAAAAACCTTCCACAACCTCCATAGGCACTTTTCAATAGTGCCCGAGGACGGGCACTAAAATCAAAAGGGGGAAATGTTAACTGAGCTGATGTCAATTAACATGAGCTGCTAAAGATTGAAGCCTTATGAATGCAGATTAAAGTTGAATATGAAGAAGTAGTGAAGATTGGAGTTACACACTTTTCACATTTTTCCAAAATGGCCATGTATTGTAATTTCTTCGATTTATTTAGACCTTGTGATAATTGTAACGTGTTACGGGCTCAATAAGAGTTCCAAGATGTAAAGCATAGGTCAGTTAGTGTACCTAAGTTGTAGATACAATAAGTGTGGAGCCTCAAAGGTCTTGGGTGTCGGACATTACACATTCTAGACTTTGGCTAAGGTATAAAAGCCAACTTTGTAAAGTTTTGATTAAGTTTTGGATAATAGAAACACAGCGTGATCTAACGACACTCACTTCTCTCTTTTCTCGGTTGTCACATTTTGCAGTGCCGTCTGTTGCATTGCAACCGCAAGTAATAGCTCTACGCATTGACGTAAGCATTTCATGGTATTTCGTAGCTTTTGGCGTTGTTGACTCGCAACCTAATTTCATCATAAGTAGGAATTTAAGCTTCAAAATCATAAACTAAGTATAGGCGGGGTATTGGGGCACCATTGCTAAGCATTTAGATGCATTCTGGGTCAGAAATGACTAGGTCCAAAACTCACTGCTACTGTTAATAATCGTGATTTTTGCACTTGACCTAAAATGAGATTTGAGACCATAAGCATGTGTGCTTAGGTCTTATAAACATGTCCTAGAAGTTTTTTAATGTTTGGATGTCGTCTAATGCTGTAATGGTTGTGATTTGTTTGTCGATGGCGACTAGCTTTTGGTGATTTCTGTCATTTGCATGTAGCTTGAGATAGATACAAGTTGTTTGGTGTTCTCCAAGAGATTGACAACCTCTTGTATCCTCTATGCACTAGTCGAGTCAGCTTCGTCCCATGGATTGATAATTATATTCGTGGTTCTCGCTATGTATGCAATAAGATAGGAGTGAGTTTAGACACCCGTCCCACACCGCATAATCTCCTCTTGTTGAGCTTGAGAAACTCTATAAGGAGGTTTATTAGGTGGTGAGCTTCCTGGAAGAAGTTCAATTGCATGTTCATCATTGCCGCATTTAGGAAGTAGTTCAAAAGGGATGTCGTCAATAAAAACATCTTGAAATCCCTTGAGAAAATTGGATAACTCTAATTCCTTGTGATTGTTTTTTTTTTTTTTTGCTAAAGCATTAGGTTCATTTTGAGAATCTTTAATTAAAATCATGTACATGGAAATATATTTCTTTATTTACCTATTGAAGCTTGCGTTTGTACAATGGGTATGGTGTTACCCAACTCGTTGGCATCTATGTACATATAGTTTTCCTTGAACCTAAAGTATATTGGCCTTTGAGGGAATTTAACATTGGCATCCATGCAATCAAACCGTGGTGCCCCTAGGATTACATCCTCACACTTGAGAGGAGAGATAAAGAAGTCCTCCTTGTCCACATAGCTTTGGACATGGAGCCTCAATTTCCCAATTAAGGGAGTGACTGACGCTTTCTGCCCCTTGAAAGCACCATCGGTAGGTAGGACATCTCCCATCTCATAGGCTTGGATGCCTAGCTTGGTGGCCAACTCTGTGGATATGAAATTGTGAGTAGAACCAGGGTCAAAGAGAATAAAAGCATCATGTTCTCTTACCTTTCCCCAAGCATGGCATAGATGAGATCCTTTGTGGTGAGAATCCTCTTCTTGGATTTTGACCAAGGTAGCTCTAGGAGGCTCATTTTGTGTATTCTTGTGGGGACAAGCATGATAAGCATGCCCTTGCTCCCCACTCAAGCTCTTCAGGAGAGAGTTTATTTTTTCCTTTATAAACTCCCTTCTCCTTATCTTTGTTGTTGTTGACGTTTCCTTTAGGAGACTTTTGGACTGTGTCCTTCCCCTTAGGCTCAATATTACGGTCCTTGTTCTCCGGGGCTTAAGATTTCTCTTAGCCCCTTGTTGGAAATTGATTCATGAAGCCAACATGGTATGGTGTATGACCGCAAATATGGTGTGTGGCCTTTGGGAGTTGACATACTCCGCTATATCTTCAGTTAGACCCGCACTAAATTGTTGTTTTTTCTCTCCAAAATCCATCTTTTTGAAGACAGTAGCTTTGAGATGTAAGTCCCAAAACTTGTCTACATATTTGTGAATAGATTCATAGGGAGAGATTTAAGCTTCGCCATTCAGTGAGTACTTTGTCTTTGGCATCGGTAGCCAAAATATGCTTCATGATGGAAGCTCTTAAAGCTTTCCATGTTCGGGGAGCTTCACCGATTGCCCGTACTTAAAAATGCATAGCTACATGGCATAGCTTAGAGGACTCTGTGAAGCCCTCATCTCCAAACGCCGCATCAAATTGTTGAATGAAGGCCAAGAATTTGTCCGTAGCACCAAGGGTGCCATCGTAGGTAAGGAAAGAGATATTCTTTCCTCCCTCTTTGAACTTTTTGAGCTTGGACGACCTCTTCCATGCTGCATAGGATTTCCTATGTCCTCTTCTTTTTGGTGCTTCAAAGGTTGCACTATCACTTTCTTCAGCAAAGGAAGAATTTGAGGAATATGGAGAAGAGGGTGACCTCTTTCTTGCCTTTTTCTTCCATTGATCTTCTTTGTCACTTTCTTCATAACAGGAAGAGGGTGAAAAGGATGGAGAAGAGGGTGACCTCTTTCTCGCCTCTTTCTTCTCTTGTTTTCTGTCATCCCTCTTTGAATTATGGTGTGGAGAAGTGTGCGATGGTCTTATCCATTTAGGGAGTGTTGGAGAGCATTTTGCTCGCCATCTTCCTAGAGCCATCTCTACCGAGGTGGCAAAAGACTCACTTATTTCTTGTTCTTTTGGTGGGGGCTCTACCATTGAAGCTTGAGTTCTCCTTTGCGAAGGAGATGTGTCGTCAAGTAGTAGATTTTTGAGCCCTTCCTATGGATCCTCTTCTTCTTCCCTTATCAAAGAGATGCCTCTTTTGGAAGTCTCACATGGAGGCTTCCTAGGTACTCTCTCTTCTTGCTAGGGAGTTTGGAGAATCCCATGAGCACGTAGCTACCGGTGCACTTCACTTTGGAGGGATGGATTGCCCATGGCTTGTTGAAGCCTAGAAACAAGGTAATTAACAAGCATAGGGGCATCATTAGTAGCCTGTTCAGTAGCAAAATCAAAGCTATCAACATTAATTTCATTCTCTTTACTATTGTCATCCATTCTAACACCTTTTAGGTGTACTTTGGCACTTCAAGCCCTAGTTGCTACTCCTCTTAACCACTTTAGAAAAGCACTCAAGCTCCTATACTCGTGGCCCAAATATCATTAATTGCAAGGAATAGAAGAGAGGATCTCTCAACACCAAAACAATACCGGCTCCTATCAAGCTTCTAATAGCTCAATAGTGGTTAAGCCATAGACAAGTAGGACTCCACTATTAAGACCATAGCTCTCGACGGTGATGCCCCGTTATTTGCATGAATTAGGCACACTACAAGGCTGCATAATCCCTATTCTACTTACTCAATTGCAATTAATAATACCAACCTTTTATAGTTAGCTTGAGGACCTATCTTCTTGAGCAAGAAAAGAGAAACCTTGTGCTCTAATACCAATGTAACATTTAATGGTCTACAAACTTGTGTGTAGCGGAAAATAACATAGACATAGTGAGCATTTCATTAGAATAGATTCCTAATGAGCATAGCAAGAGTGCTTGGATGGAGAGCGAAACAAGTGCATAACACCTAGTTAGATAGGCATGAACAATACTTCAAACAGAGAGAGAAATTAAGCTATTGACAACAGTTGAGGACCGGATTTACATGGAGCCGGTCTCCCCTCCAAAAGGCTTTGTAATATAGGTTCCCCCCATCAAGGGAGACATTTTACAATACAATACTTTGTAATATAGGTTCCCCCCATCAAGGGAGACATTTTGCAATACAATACTTTGTGTTCCTTCAATAACTTGCTCGTGCAATGAATATGGAAGCTTCAAGCATCAAGATCACACTTATAGAACACAACATCAATTCCCTCACGATCTCAAAACCAAGACCTCACACGCCTTCGATGATGGTGAGATCTAGAGGGGTATGAGAGTAGATCGAGAGGAAGAAGGCTTATTCTTACTAGAAAGAAGCATGTATCCTCACATAATCATAATAGCTTAGCATAGCTTAGTAACTAGCATGGTAGAGGAGATGAGCATGCATTGGAGCTTGGCTCTTGGTTGGATTTTCATCACAAAGCCAAGAGTGGTTGGTGTAGGCCTCCCTTATCACAAGCTTAGAGTAGATGATGAGATTTCCATTAAACCTTGAGAAGGATTTAGTCTTCTTTTTCCACACATGAGATTGTGTGAGTGTGTGTGTGATAACTCCTTGACAAAATCAGTCCCCCCTCTCTCTCTTGGTCGACCCCTCTTGCTTTTTACTCATGATGGCATCCTATTGGACCCTGCAAAGCTTAGCCAATGATAATTAAGAAGCATAAGTGATAGCCTTGTGACATGTGTCCCCCTTTCCCCTTTTGTGAGAGCTTTAGGTATTTAAATAATGCAATTAAACTCTCATTGGACCCCTTAGTCTTTTGGCCAATAGGAATCAGGCAAGCCATTAGGCTGCTGAATGCTCATTGGACCCCTTGGGAGACTGTCCAATAGTCTTCTAGAGAGCTTAATTTCTATTGGTTCTTTTATCAAGTGTTTCTAAATGAATTAAAATAAATGTACTCTAGCGTAATTCTCATTGGTCCACCTCTATGGCCATCCAATAGGATTTGAATGCACCTTGGGGGCAACTGGCCTAGGGAGCTGACATGTGTCCACTATGCCCTTTGTGTAAAGGGAGCTTGCAAGAGTGTGTGTGTGTTTCTCTCTCATCCCCTACTAAAAGGGCGCTCGCCGCCTCAAGGATAGGGATGTGGGAAGACTTTTGAGTCTTCCCACAAGCATCCAATTTACCTAGAGTTTGACCATTGAACATAAACAATTTTGGAACCTTAGCATTTTGGAAGTCTTAATGGGCTGAACCTTAGGGTCTTTGAAGCCCATTGTTTCACATTGCTCTTTTTCAAATGCATGGTCACATTCCTTGGGTCATAATCTATCAAATGACCGTTGGATCTTGCAAAATAAATTCTACATCATAAGATATCTGGTGTAAAAAAACTAAGTTTTTGTAAATAGAAATTCTAACAAAGAAAAATGAATATTACTTATACAAAGATCCAAAAAATTATCAATAAATCAAGTTAAATTGCTTGCCAAGTGAACATATCATGTGCAAGAGAGTAAGTAAAGAAGAAAATCCCATAAAAAGTTATAAGTATTTCTTCATCAAGGTCACACTGCTGTGACCAGGTGTGACAGGCTGAACAAGATTAGTCCTTGACTCATTGAGATGGTTGCACATGGGTGTGCCCCAATCCATCTTCAATGAATGAATGGTTTTGTACCACCTAGGACCACTAATGAGCTTACTAAATTTCACTTGTGAACCATAGTGATGAATCCAAATGAGAACCACTATGATGCATCATGGGAGATTGAACCATGGTGATGAATCAAATTGAATCGACACGATGTATCAAGTACATGAATCATGTTAGCCCAGGAGTACACCATGACATGAACACATGAACCCAAACACATGAATTCTTTGTAAAAACCCCATTGCAAGTTTCGCTTAGCGGAGCAATTGTTGGGGTGATGTCTAGGTCTTGTTTTTTTTTTAGGCTCATCTACGTGGTTAGTGCGTTGGGGTTAAATGACCTACACAACTAACATGTCAGGGATATTATCTTGGCTCTGCCTAAACACCCGATGTTGGGCATCAAAGAGGTGTGGCATCTAAACTGGTATGGTTGGTGTTGACACCCTACCACTTGTTGGTATTTGGGATGTCATAATAACAAATACCTAATTCTGCTAAATGATTTTCTCATGTTAAACTGATCATTTAATAAGGGAAAGTGCAAGGGGAGAAAAAGCTAGAATCATTTAATAAGGGAAAGTGCAAGGGGAGAAAAAGCTAGAATAATTATTAAGCTAGCAGCCGGCCACAGTAGGGATCCAAAGGAGGGAAAATAGGGATCCAAAGGGGGGGCCATCTACAAAAGAGCAAGGTGCAACAATGGGCTAAAAATGCCCTAAGGCTCAGCCCATTAAGACTTTCAAAATGCTAAGGTTCCAAAATTTAAAGGTTGTGTCCAAAGGCCAAACACTAGGGAAATTGGATGCTTTGTGTGTGTCCCAAAAAGTCTTCATAATCCCTACATAGGACGGGGCGAGCCTTGCAAGTAGGGGATGAGAGAGAAACACACATAGACACACACACACACACACACACACACACACACACACACACACACACACACACACACACACAAGCTCCCTTTACACAAAGGGAATGAGGGACACAGGTCAAATCCCTAGCCCAGATGCCCACAAGGTGTACTCAAATCCTATTGGATGGCCATGGAGGTGGACCAATGAGAGTTAGGCTAGAGTAAATCTAGTTTAATTAATTTAGAAAACACTTAATAAAAAGAACCAATAAGAATTAAGCTCTCTAGAAGACTATTGGACTGTCCCCCAAGGGGTCCAATGAGCATTTAGCAGCCCAATGGCTAGCCTGATTCATATTGGCCAGGAGACAAAGGGGTCCAATGAGAGTTTAGTTACATTAATTCACTACCTAAATCTCTCACAAAAGGGGAAAGGGGGACACATGTTAGAAGGCTATCACTTATGCTCCTGAAATCCTATTGGGCTAAGCCTGGGGAGGTCGAATGGGGTGTCTGCATGAGCAAATAGCAAGAGCGGTCAACCAAGAGAGAGAGGGGGCTGATTTTTTGAAGGAATTATTGCATTACACACTCACACTAGTCTATGTGTGGAGTAAGAAGACTCTCTCTCTCTCTCTTCTGAAGCTTTAATGGAAAGCTTATCACCTACTCCAAGCTTGTGAGAAGGGAGGTCTACACAAACAACTCTTCGCTTTGTCATGCAAATCCAACCAAAAGCCAAGGTTCAATACATGCTCATCTCCTCGGCCATGCTGATTACTAAGATAAGCTATGAGTGATTATGTGAGGAGATGTACATCTTTTTCGTAAGACTACTCCTTCTTCCTCTCAATCTACTCTCATACCCCGCTAGCTCTGACCATCTTCGAAGGTGTGTAAGGTCTTGGGTCTAAGATCGTGAGGGAATTGATGTTGTGTTTAATAAGTGTTTTTCTTAGTTCTTGAAGTTTCCATCTTCATTGCACTAGCTAGTATTGAAAGAACACAAAGAATTGTATTGTAAAATGTCTCTCTTGATGGGACTCAACCATAATACAAAGCCTTTATGGAGGGGGGACCGGCTCCATGAAAATCCGGTCCTCAACTGTTCTCATTAGCTTAATTTCTCTCTCTTTTGAAGTATTGTTCATGCTATCTAACTAGGTGGTATACTTTTTGTTGCTCTCTCCACCCAAGCACTCTTGTTATTCTCATTAGGAATCTATTCTAGTAAAATGCTCACTATGTTCATGCTATTTTCAGCTACACACAAGTTACTAGGCCATTAAATGCTACATTGGTATCAGAGCACAAGGTTTATGTTTTCTTGGTCAAGAAGGGAGGTCCTCAAGTTATCTATAAATGGTTAGTGTTATTAATTGCATGTGAGTAAGTAGTATAGGTATTTTTAGCCTTGTAGTAACTCCTGCCTTTGTGCAGTTAACGGAGCACCACCATCGAGAGCTATGGTCTTAATAGTGGAGTCGTACGGGGCTTGCGTATGGCTTAACCACTATTGAGCTATTAGAAGCTAGATATGAGTCGGTGTTGTTTTGGTGTTTAACAACCCTCTCTTCTATTCCTTGAAATTAATGGTATTCGAGCCATGGGTACAGTAGCTTGAGCTCTTTTTTTTAAGGGGTAAAGAGGAGTAGCAACTAGGGCTTGAAGTGCCAAAGTACACCTAAACAGTTTACACCTAAAAGTTGTTAGAATGGCTGACAATAGTAAAGAGAGTGAAATTAATGTTGATAACTTTGATTTTGCTAATGAGCAAGCTACTAATGATGCCCCTATGCTTGTTAACTATCTTGTTTCTAGGCTTCAACAAGCCATGGGCAATCCATCCCTCGAAAGTGAAGTGCAACGGCAGCTTCGTGCTCACGGGATTCTCCAAACTCCCCACCATGACAAGAGAGGATCTAGGATGCCTCCTTGCGATACTTCCAAAAGAGGCCTCTCTCCGATTCGGGAAGCAGAAAAGGATCCATACGAAGGGCTCCAAAATTTGTTTCCTGATGACGCATCTCCTTCTCAAAGGAGAACTCAAGAGACCCACTGAAGGAACGAGAAAGAAGTGAGTCTCCCGCCACCTCGACGGAGATGGATCCACAAAGACGGCGGGCTAAACGCTCTCCATCACCTCCAAAATGGAGAAGAACATTGCACACTTCTCCACACCATAATTCAAAGGGGGATGACAAAAAGCAAGAGAAGAAAAAGGCAAGAAAGAGGACACCCTCTTCTCCATCGTCTTCATCCTCTTTCTCTTATGAAAGTGATGGTGAAGACAAAGAAGATCAAGGCGAGAAATAGGTCACCCTCTTCTCCATCTTCCTCAAATTCTTCATCCCTTGAAGAAAGTGGTGGTGCAACCTTTGAACCATCAAAAAGAAGAGGCCATAGGAAATCCTATGCCGCGTGGAAGAGGTCATCCAAGCTCAAGCAGTTCAAAGAGGAAGGAGTATCTCTTTCCTTACCTACGATGGCACCTTTGGTGCTACGGACAAAGTCTTGGCCTTTATCCAACAATTCGATGCGGCGTTTGGAGATGAGGGCTTCACGGAGTCCTCTAAGCTACACCCTGTAGCTATGCACTTTCAAACGTCCGCCAGACAATGGTGGTCTAGCCTACGGGCCCCTACGGGCCAATCCACGAACATGGAAAGCTTTAAGAGCTTCCATTATGAAGCAATTTTTGGCCACCGATGCCAAAGACAAAGTACTCACCGAATGGCGAAGGGTGAGTCTCTCTCCCTATGAATCCATTCACAAATGTGTAGACAAGTTTTGGAATCTAAAACTCAAAGCCACTGTCTTCAAAAAGTTGGATTTTGGAGAGAAAAAGAAACAATTTTGTGCGGGCTTAACTGAAGAAATGGTGGAGTATGTCAACTCCCAAAGGCCACGCACCATATCGGCGGTTATACACCATACTATGGTGGCTTCTTGAACCAATTTCAAAACAGGGGCTAAAAGAAATTCTAAGCCCACCAAAAACAAGGGTTCCAATGAGCCTAAGGGGAAGGACAATGTCCAAAAGTCTCCTAAGGGCCACTCCAACAAATCTAAAGAGAACGAAGTTTACAAAGGCAAAATAAAACTCTCCCATGAAGAGCTTGAGTGTTATCGCAAGGATAACCGTTGTTTCAAGTGCAGCGAGCAAGGGCATGCGTACCGCGCTTGTCCCCCAAAAGAACACCTGCCATGAACCTCCTAGAGATACCTTGGTCAAAATCCAAGATGAGGAAACTCACCACAAAGGATCTCCTCTATGCCATGCTTGGGGAAAGGTAAGAGAACGTGATGCTTTTATTCTCTTTGACCCTAGTTCTACTCACAATTTCATATCCACAGAGTTGGCCACCAAGCTAAGAGGATATTACGCGGCAAGTGCATGAGTTAGTTGAGAAGGGCATGTTTAGGCCTAGCTCATCTCCATTTTTCTCACATGTGCTATCAGTGCAAAAGAAATATGGCACATATCGTATGTGTGTCGACTATAGAGCACTAAATAGGATCACTATCAAGAATAGGTCTCCCGTTCCACATGTAGAAGACCTATTTGGTAAGCTACAAGGGTCTACCTACTTCAATAGGATTGATCTAAAAAGTGGCTATCATCAAATAAGGATAGTTGATCAAGACATTGTAAAGATCGCATTTTGCACTACGTTTGGTCTTTATGAATATATTGTCATGCATTTTGGCTTGACCAATGCACCAGCTACATTCAACCGCTTGATAGAGAAGGTATTCAAGCCTCACCAGACCTTTACTGGAGTGTTCTTTGATGATATCATCATCTACTCTAATTCATTAGACGAACACAAGCAACACCTCCAGGTAATATTTCAGGTTCTAAGAGAGAATAAACTTTAGTAGGACCATTACATGACCTAACAAAGAAAAAAGTTAGGTATACATGGACTGCTAAGGAGAACAATGCTTTCAAAAAGCTTATCTCAACATGTGCTTACACTCCTGGATCTCTCAAATCCATTTGAGGTCCAATCTGACGCTTATAGTGATTGCCTTGGAGCTATTTTGCTCCAAAAAGTGCACTCCATAGGCTAAGAAAGTTGAAGGCTTGACCCTGTTGAGCAAGCTCTAGGCATATATGAAAAGGAACTCCTCGCATCTCTACATGCCTTATACTCATGGAAGCATTATTTGTTGGGGAGTCCTTTCGAACGGATCACCAAAGTCTTACGTACTTCATGACGCAGACCAAGCTCTCCGACAAACAAATGAGGTGGGAAAATTTCCTTTCATTGTTTCATTTTCATATTGCTCACATTGCTAGCAAGCATAATCAAGTAGCTGATGCACTCTCAAGACGACCGAGAGTGAATGTGGTTTCCATAGCAACTCACAATGATCGATCTTCTATGATAGATGAGTATGCTATTGATCCCAATTTTAGAGATGTGATTTCAGCCCTTGCATGAGTGTGTAATTTTTTGTAAGCTTTTGATTTAGGGCTTTTGTAAGAAACTTAGATCTTTTCTAGTTTTGAGCTTTATATGTAGACTATCTAGACATTACATAACTAATACAATCAGATCAAAGTAATTTTCCACCTTGTTGCAAGAGGTTTCCCTCCTTTTTCGATACTATGGGAGTGTCCATTTTTTGTTTAGGAATTGATATTCAATAAATCCCCTTGGAAATTTTAAAAACCCTTTTCATCACTTATCGTTGAAAGGCTACGATGTTTGTATCCACATGATGTAACAGCTTGTTTTTCACCTACTACCATACACAAGACTAAGATCACAATATGGTGTATTATTGAACCCTATTAATCTTATGGCCAACCCTATGGAATTTAAATCGCCACATTGACTTCATATACATTTTGTTTAAAATGTCTAAAATGAGGCTTAACCTTGTTACACACAAACAAAAGTAAATGTCTTGTCTCTTTATCAACTTTCCCTCACTCTCTCTCATCCTTCCAAGGCACTACACACAACAAGCTCTTGGCTACATCAAACAAACTCCATCTCTCTCTCTCTCTCTCTCTCTCTCTCTCTCTCTCTCTCTCTCTCTCTCTCTCTCTCTCTCTCTCCTCTCTCTCTCTCTCTCTCTCTCTCTCTCTCTCTCTCTCTCTCTCTCTCTCTCTCTCTCTCTCTCTCTCTCTCTCTCAAGTCTTATCTACATTATGTTACATATTTATGAAATTCATACAGAGAATCTATTGAATATCCTAAGAGCTTGAACTCCAATCCCTTTGACCTGTAAGGACATTGAGGCTTCTAATCCGATCTTTGATGATAATCAGAGTTACAATAGACTTGAAGCAGTGAATTCTTTCAAATCAGAGATGGTTTCTAATACATGTGAGGGAGTGTAGACAAATGAACATTGTAGGATCATGAATCTTAAAAGTAGCAAATTGCATGATGTACTTAGTGGATCTCTACACCCTAAGCATCTTTGCATTAAAATACTACCCATTTCCACCATTTGTAACAAGTATAGATGACCAAAAACACTTCTAACAATCTACAACCTATTAATAACTTGTAATATGTTGTTTATTAGTGAAGCCTTTTTCACAAGATTCACAACATTAAGGTTAGCACCTACCAAAAAGCTCTCCAAATAACTAATATGAACTTAAGTTGATTAGGAATATACCATACATTTTCTAGAATGTGACTCCCTTAGTGTTCAACATGAGTGAGGGACCTATGAGACCAAACTATTACAAAATTGTGAATCTGATACCATGTCTGGGTGCAAAAAGACTAGACAAAAGTACTACTACTACTAAAATCCATGCTCATTTGCACGCTGGATGTCGAGAGAGTATGGCTCAAATCCTCTGTTCTAGTCTCTGTCGATGTTGTGTAGCCCCTCTCCTCAATCGTGACCATTTGGATCTCCGCAGCTTGAGTGCTCGAACGATGAGAGTGCCGGTAGTGGTTGAATGAGTGTGGGTTGAGCTTTGCAGTGATGGATGCTCCTCTGGCTGTCCCATATTTAGTGAAAAGAAATCTGTAATATGTCTCAAGGAGTATCTCTCTCTAGCTCTCCCCAGTAAAGTGTCTTTATATCTGTGTAGCTCAAGTATATTTAGCCCAAGACATCTTTGATCCTCATAACTCATGATCCTGGAGAGTGCCGGTAGTGGTCGAATGAGTGTGGGTTGAGCTTTGCATTGATGGATGCTCCTCTGGCTATCCCAAATTTAGTGAAAAGAAATTTGTAATATGTCTCAAGGACTATCTCTCTCTAGCTCTCCCAAGCAAAGTGTCTTTTATATCTGTGTAGCTCAAGTAGATTTAGCCCAAGACATCTCTGATCCTCATAATGCATGACCCTAGAGAAAGTACCGAAACCCTCTGTGAATAAGCAGTGAAAACGGCTCCGAATCTCATAGTACATTGTGCAATGACATATGTAATGTAGCCCTATCTCTGGGACTGAACCTGCCAACACGTCCTCTCCAAGCCTCCCAAGGACACATAAGCTCTAGTCAGTCTAGTCTCTACTGCTCTCCCCAAAGATAACCTAGGCCCAGTAAAGACAACCCCAAGGTAAGTGTATGCATCTGCATACTCTGGAATATCCTGACCATATGTGAAAGTCGGTGTTGATCTCCTAATCCACCAAGGTTTATAGACAATCCACTATCCTCTTCATGACTGTGGAATGCATCCAACTGTCATTGCATACCCTCTGGTGAGTCAGAGATCAACCCAATATCATCAATATATAACAACAATGGGAACCATGTCCCTGCCGATGGGCACCTATATCACCCTGTTTGTCAATGTAATCAAACACCTCATCAACATACATACCAAATACAGTAGGAGACAAAGGGCAACCCTATTTCACCCCAATAGTGGAGTGAACTAAATCAGATATCTCCTCCAGGGTGCGTACATGTTGCATCATGAGAAGGGTAAAAAGGGATTATTTGAAATGCATAAAGCTACATTTTTTTCATGTATTTCATTTTTGTTAATGCTAGAACGAGTCTTTGTGGATGGATGGCTCCTCTTATGCTCTTCGAGGAGATGTTGCTTGAGCAACCCCCACAACCCATAGGAAACCAAGGCATGTGAGAGAGAGAATACCCTGCAGTTAGAGAGAAAGAGAGAATGACTCTCTGTAGCGGGAAATAGCCGAGAGCGATAGTCGAGGCGCAAGGTTGGGGCCATGTGGCTAACTGGCAAGGTTGGTGAAGGCGATATGGGAGAGGTAAGAGAAGGGACCCACGAGTTATATGCCGTTGTTGTTGGCAATGGTAACTTCTAGAGGTGGTGTCAACAGGGTATGATGACATCGTGTGTAGTAGTCTCTCTCTCTAGCTTTCTCTTCTTCAGATTCTTCTTCTTCTTCTTTTCTCTCTCCCTCGCTCTGTCTCTATCAAACATTCCATATTCCTAGAAATCACGAGCTATCAACAACTGGCTGTAATGAGGCTAAGGTGCTTGTCTGAGATGCATAATATCTCTCCCAAGTTGGCAACCGTCGTAGAAATTAAAAAGGCTCACAATTTGGGCACAAATCTTAAACGGAAAACTCTATAGACTATTCTCTACTGGGAAACTTCAAATCAAACAGAGGATAATAGACTCGCATCACCAAGCATAATTTATAGGAAATGTACCACTAGCACCATTCAATGTGTTCTCGCAAATTAGGTGCAACACAACCTGAGGATCCAAGATGCAGAAGATCCAACGGAGGTCTTCTACTCCTGATCTTGTGCACCTCTAGTGCACACATCCATGGCGTCAAGAAAATCTTACGTAAATATAACTGTGTGGAGTCATTCGAAGCAAACACTGAGGATATGAGCACCCAAACCGTCCGCGTGCGCGCGGACGCTCTGCGAGCTCATGATTTTGTAGCAAGATTTTGCAGTGATTTGATACATTTTTTTCTTGTTTGTTTATAGATTCTACAACACAGATCATGGAGACCATCTGTGCGCGCGAATGCACTGTGACCTCATAGCTTGTAGGAGGATGCATGCACATGGACGGTATGTCGCCTTCATGTATCCAAATTTAAAACTTCATTAAAATTAAAGTTGAAACACTAGAAATTTAAAAGGAATTTAGTTTAATAATGTATCTATGGGTGCGTTCACACTACTCATACACGCATGCAGCAACACCCCTTTCTTAGAGAAGCAAATATTTTACTCCATAGCATCACAAGAAGGATCACCTAGAAGTGTATTTGCATGTTACATTATTGGTGGAGGTTTGACATACGCCAACATTTCAAACTAAAAATACTATGGAGTCTGGACATGCTTTTGTTTTGAGGGTTGGAGGGCACCTTCATTTGTGGTGGTTCTAGAACGTCATCAGTTTTTTTTTATGAATTGGAAGCTGCCACATCTACTACAGCATAGCTCATGGTCTAGGCAATATGAATTCTGCCTATGCCTAACCTTTCTCATAGGCATGTTTTTCAAGGTGAGTTCCATTGACCTTGTTTCTTGGTCTCCTTGCTAGCTATGCAGGTCCTCCTTTTTTGTAGCTCATGATATTATAAAACAATATGTGGGATTATCCTCGCGGCTTTGAAACGTCATCAATGGCATAGCTCTCATGGTCTAGGCAGTCTGAACACCACCTATTTCTAACCTTTGGCATATTTTCCAAGGCCAGTGCTAGTGACCTTATTTCTTAGTCTCCTTCCTTGCTATGCGGGCCCTCCTTTTTATTAGCTCGTGACGTTATGAAACACTATGTGGGATTATCATGGAAAGTCTAGAATGTCCATCAATTATTTTCTGACCAATTGCAAGCTCCCATGTCTATGGAATAGCTTATATTTCAGGAACTTTGAACACTACCTATGTCTAACATTTTTCATATGCATACTTTCCAAGGAAAGTGTCATTGACCTTACTTCTTAGTCTCCTTGCTAGCTATGCGGGCCTTCCTTTGTCATAGCTCATGATGTTATGAAACACTATGTGGGATTATCGTGGTGGCGAGTTTAGAATGTCGTCAATATTTTTTCACAATTGCAAGCTCCCATGTCTATGAGGGCCCTCCTTTGGCATAGCTCATAGTTCGGGCACTTTGAATGCAGCCTACGTCTAACATTTTCCATATGCATACTTTCCAAGGCAAGTGCCAATGACCTTACTTCTTGGTCTCCTTGCTAAGTATGTGAACCCTTCTTTGTCATATCTCATGATGGTGTGATACACTATGTGGAATTATACTGCAAATATTGTAAAAACTTCTTATGTCTAAATATGCCATTAAGATGGATACTATGTTTTGCCACCTTATGGCATACTTGAGTGTTGCATATCTGAGCATGGTCCAATGTTGATTAAATTATTTTGGTAAGGAATATGAATTATTTATCTATTCTTCTAGATGGGATGGAACATTTGTTATCAATGCTAGCCTTGCTCTTTATCAAAGGGCTTCACCTTATGTGGGATCATTGCTTGGCAAGATCATTAGATGAATACCAAGATAGTTAATAAGCTATTATTGGAAATTATCCTCGAGATTGAGCATTTACTTTTGATGTTTATATAGATGATATATGAAAATCGTTTGGCAGCTTCAAGAATTCAGACGAAGGTTTAATGTAGCAAAAGGTTGCCCTTTCCTTAAGGAGGCTCTTCTAATACCCCACCTTGTTTTCAAAACACATACCTTGAACATATCAATCATACCCCTTGACATCACGGTTAATTAAGACAACCATATCAACACTAATAAAGTTTTTCAAAGTGCACATTTCACTCCTTGTATGCACACATCCATTCCATATTTGATCTTGTTTGTCCTCCATCTTTCCAATCCCCTCCCTGCATCAATCCATTCCCTCCCATTTGCCTCCTTTTGGAACCCCCTCCCTATCTTTTCTGTAATTCAACCACTCTTTTGGACTTTGATAACCCTCCTTACTTCGTAGCTTAGATGAACTTGGAAGAGAATACTTTCCTTGTTTTAAGTAGTCATTTTTAATGGGGCAACCATCTTGATAGGGAAGACTCCATGTAAAACCATATTATGGACTTAGACTCTTCGCATAAGATGCTTCTGAATGTAAGAGAGCTAAATCATACCTCTAGACTTGAATCTTCTTCCATCCATCAACCCTATAATATGAAAGCTAGAATCATAGATTCCCATGGCTATCTAACTACCTCAATTTCCTTAGAATCTATAATTAAACCACCTTCTAGTCAAAGAACACCTCTATTTCCAATCAGGGTCATATGAAAACCAACTCCAAAATCCTATGCCTTCCACAATCTAGCTTAGAGAGGGACCATCATATTCTTAGCATTGGGTTAAGGGCCACAAAGTAGTTTGTATTGTTCTGACATTGTTCCTACAAGCAAAATTCTTGATTTTTCTCCTCGGGGGGTGCACTATGTAAATCATGTTAATGTACCACACGGTTTTTTAATTAATATGTGAACTCACATTGTATAGGGAGGTATTGAATATTGAACCCCCCAAGGTTTCCCCTTGATACATGGCCACCCATCCTCCCTACCAAGAACTATAGTTAGGCTATCCTAATTCAATCCAACCTAAATTTCTTTGCAATGGTAGACTGATCCTCTCTAATCATGCATGTTTAATTTTTGATACATTTTTATTAGTCCAAAACTCTTTCCGCATAAGATATCCCAAACATATGTATGAAAGCTAGCCTAACAACTCCATGCCCTTACTAATCAAAGCATTGGGTTTTGAACCTTATTCTCCTAGTAGTGTGCCCTCATTCAAAGAATTTTGTTGAATACATAAGCTTCCAGCACAAGGCATCGTTATGTGTTTGATGAGACCTAGGGAGGTAAACTGTCTAATCATAATATCATCCATACCTTGTCATCCATGCCTATTATATCTTGTTTTACTGCTTTGGTGGAAATTTTTCATGTCTCTTCATTACCATGGTGTAAACATGAGTTCAACCATGCACACACAAACACAAACATTCACACATAAAAGATATTTTTCCATACAAAAGACACGTTCTATTAATTATGAAAGGTGAAATTAAGCTCCCAACCAAAATAGCTCTATATTTTTTTTAAAAAAACTCTAATTGAAAAGCTCACATACTTATTTTTCCCCCCTTGCATTAGGGAAGAAAGAGGAACCATTTACTTTACAAGGCTGTTATCTTCTCTATGGCAATAGACTATGCGTTACTAGCTCACTACGTGAGAAAGTAATGTATGAATCTCATGCTCCTCCTTATGCAGAGCATAGAGGGATTCAGTTTACCCTAAAAGGTATTGAAACATATTTGTATTGGCCTACCATGAAAGCAAACATACAAGACTATGTTTCTAAATGTGTGGTATGCCAAAAGACGAAATTTGATAGAGGGAAGCAACCTAGATTGTCACCATGGGAGAGCATATCCATGGATTTTATCTTTGGATTGCCTAAGTCTATCCATGGGACCATAGTGGATAGGTTTAGTAAACAAGCTCATTTTATACATGTAAAAAAGACTATCAACCCCATCAAATGGCAACCCTCTTCATATCACAAATCTTCAAGTACCATGGCTTGCCAATGTCCATAGTGTCGGATAGCGATCCTAGAATGACCAGTAATTTTTGGAAGGGTCTCTTTGAGAATTTAGGGACAAGGCTAAACTTCTCTTTGGCCTATCACCCGCAAACGGATGGCCAAAGTGAAATAGCTAACCTAACAATTCTTGATCTACTAAAAGCCTATGTAACGGAAGTAGATCAAAGATCCCAATGGGAGAAGTACTTACCCTTAGTGGAATATGCCTACAATACCACTGTACATACTTCCACGGGAAAAGCACCATTTGAGGTGATTGAGGGAAGATCAAAAAGTCCCCTGCTACTTAAGGTACATGGGAAGATCTTCGCTGCAGATGAGTATAGCTGAGACCTACAAGAATCTTTCCAAAAGATTAAGGATGCTATCTCTATCTCACAACAAAGGCAAAAGGTTGTTTGCTGACAAGCACAGAAGAGCTCAAGCCTTCAAATAAAATGATTGGGTCTTACTCAAATTTCCCAAGGCTCGATTAAGGCACACAATGGGAAAGAATCCTACGGGACACCAAAAGTAATATGCTAAGTTAGCAAAAAGGTACTATAGTCCCTTCCAAATTCTTAGGCCAATCAATGAGATGGCCTATCAACTCAAGTTTCCCAGCCATTGGCTCATACACAATTCTTTTCATGTGAGCCTATTAAATCCTTACAAAAGAGAGCCACCTCAAGAACCAACTATTGAAGACCCACCAAAGATTGAGGACCAAGAAGAGGTGCTGCAGCCCGAGTCCATCCTCCGACATGAAGACAAGGTACTAAGAGGCGGTAAGACTATCTGACAATATCTTATAAAGTTAAAGAATTATCCTTTTAAAGATTCTAGATGGATGCAAGGCATGCAATTAAAGGATAACCTAAACTCTGCCAATGCTTACAATTCTTCCCAAGAGTAAGCAAATGTACAAATGTTAAAAATGAACAAATTTTTTGTCTTATAAGACTCTCTTTTTCTTTATTGTGCACAAAAATGAAGTAGTATGCATGCTTAGGTCAATTCTGTGGAGACGACGTCTCCCGAACACCAACTAGAGCTTGTCACTCTAGTATGGAAGATTGATAGGACTAATGTGCAGACATGCTTGCGGCAGCTTAGGCTCTCAAGCACCAAATGGACTAGTCATCCATTGTGGAAAGATGTCGTAAGGTAACATAGGGATCCTCTATCCGCTAGGAAAAGGACTAATGAATATGCTTTATCTTCTCTACCCCACAGTCGAGGACGACTATGACTTCAAGAGAGAGGTAATGTCATAATAATTAATATCTAATTCTCTTAATGATTTGTTCATGTTAAACTGATCATTTAATATGGGGAAGTGCCAAGGGAGAAAAAGCTAGAATATTGGTTAAGCTGGCAGACCGGCCGCAGTAGGGATCCAAAGGAGGGAAAATAGGGATCCAAAGGGGGGGCCATCTGCAAAAGAGCAAGTTGCTACTATGGGCTAAAAAGACCCTAAGGTTCAGCCCATTAAGAATTCCAAAATGCTAAGGTTCCAAAATTCAAAGGTTGTGTCCAAAGGCCAAACACTAGGGAAATTGGATGCTTTGTGTGTGTCCCAAAAAGTCTTCATAATCCCTACATAGGAGGGGAGAGCCTTGCAAGTAGGGAATGAGAAAGAAACACACACACACACACAAGCTCCCTTTACACAAAGGGAATGAGGGACACATGTCAAATCCCTAGCCCAGATGCCCACAAGGTGTACTCAAATCCTATTGCATGGCCATGGAGGTGGACCAATGAGAATTAGGGCTGGAGTAAATCTAGTTTAATTAATTTAAAAAACACTTAATAAAAGAACCACTAAGAATTAAGCTCTCTAGAAGACTATTGGATAGTCTCCCAAGGGGTCCAATGAGCATTCAGCAGCCCAATGGCTAGCCTGATTCTTATTGGCTAGGAGACAAAGGGGTCCAATGAGAGTTTAGTTACATTAATTAACTACCTAAAGCTCTCACAAAAGGGGAAAGGGACACACATGTCATAAGGCTTTCACTTATGCTCCTGAAATCCTATTGGGCTAAGCCTAGGGAGGTCCAATGGGGTGTTTGCATGAGCAAATAGCAAGAGGGGTCGACCAAGAGAGAGAGGGGGCTGATTTTCTGAAGGCATTATTGCATTACACACTCACACTAATCTATGTGTGGAGTAAGAAGACTCTCTCTCTCTTCTCAAGCTTTAATGGAAAGCTTATTGTTAACCCTCACACACATTTCTATCACCTAAGACGGGTGCCGTATTATTTATTTGGTAGAGTCAGGTACCGAGCTTGTCAATCCAATAGGAAAAGGGTAAGAGTGATCTCTGATGAGAAGCTCACTCTAACTGGAACATTCAAGGGATTAGTTGGCTAAGCATTGGCCCCCAAGTGTGAATGGGGGGTGCCGTATTATTTATTTCGTAGAGTTAGGTACCGGGCTTGTCGGTCCAATAGGAAAAGGGTATGAGTGATCGCCGATGAGAGGCACACTCTAACTGGAACATTCAAGGGATTAGTTGGCTAAGAATGGGCGCCCAAGTGTGAATGGGGCGAGCTCATATAAAAGTTAACTAAAACTAAAATTCACTTATTCTTTCATTTGTGCAATTGAAGAGTGCTCTTGCTCCATCTCCATCTTCTTCTTCTTCACCTCTTTGTGTGTGTGTGCGTGAGAGAGAGAAAGAGAGTGCAATCGAGCATTGCGACGATGGCACGGCGGCGGCGAAGTGGTTGAGCACGACGCAGTGGCGGCTCCTTCTTCTTTGTGGCAAGGAATCCTCCACGACAACAAGTGTAAAGCGGTGAGTGACACACCATCGCCATCTTTGAGCTTACTAGTTTAGGCTAGTTGCATGCTTGGAGCCATTTGTGGCTTGCACACAGTGTATGGGCAAGTTCCTTTGCATTAACACGTGCGATAGACGTGCACATTTTTGGCGCCGCTGCCGGGGAATGCCATACACTAAGCTTGAATGGCATTTTGCGCTTCTTTGTGGTGCAATTTCAATTGTAGGAAAGGTAGAGAAGGAAGGTGTGTGTGTGTTGAGAAGAAGGAGTTTGTTTTGCTGCTGTGTATTTCTTTGTTAATGAGGTTTTGAAATGTACTGTGTTTTCTCTGTCATAAGGTGTTAGTATTAAGGTTGTAGATCCATAATGTTAGTTCTGTGTAAAGTACAGTAAGTAGGAAGTAGATCTATTAGAGCTAATGAAGTGTGTTAGTATGTAACAGTAGGTGTATTAGTTGTAAGGAGGTAGGTAGAGTGTGTGTATGCTCGCGCGCACAGCGCGACCGCGACAACCTTATCCAAAATAAAATAAAATAAAATAAAGGTAGGACCGGGATCGGGAATATCTCCCAGACCCAAGCCCAAGCTCACGCTCAGGCTCAGGCCTGAGTCGCTCTTTAAAATTACGTATTTTGGCCTCACACATACCTAAAAATCGACTTTTTTGAGGACCAACGAGGCTCAGGTGACCGAACGTTGTGCTGTAAAGCACACTACGGCCCTCTAAGTGATATTCTTGTTTCGAGCTATCACAAACTTTAATAAAAAAAACTGATCATTAAAAAACATTTAAAAACATCAAAAAACGAGTGAAAACGAATGCCTAAAAAAGTAAGCGGTTAACCTTCGAGGTTATTCGCCGACACTTGTAGGGTGCCAAAGTCACATGCATTTGCGCTCTGGTCGTGTTCTAGAGACGGAGCAACTAGAGAGAATTTTGACTTACGCGAGTTCTCAATATCCACCTACCTTAGGTTCCGGGCCCTCGACAGGGACCCAAGGTAGTACAAACCAAGACCCAAACGGCTAGTGACTCTTCTTCTGAATACGACATCATGGAGGGTTTCCCAATGCCTAATCCCAATAGTTCAAGCCAAGACATGCATGCCATGGGCCCACGGTCCGGGCCAAGCGTGCTTAGCCGCTTGAAGGAAACCTTTAGTAGAGCCACTCGCTCCGAACATGGAGCTAATGATGTAAATGAGGGGTTTGGGGAAGTAAATTCACCATTCATGACCAACGTAGACCATATGCCCTTAGAGAATGTGCACATGAATACTTCATTCACTGCACCCCCTGACTCTTCAAGCTATTTTCCTCCGAGGTTATATTACCTGATGGTAGAATCCTTACCGAAGTGCAAGAGGTTGAGCGATATATCATTGCAGCTAGGGAAAAGGAAATCGAGAGCTTATGCAAGGCGGAGCAACGGAGAGAGTTAAAAGCAAAAGCTCCTATGTCAATATCCTTGCTAGGAGAGCAATCAAGTGCTCTTGAATTAGCGACCACTAAGAGCCAACCCCTAGAAAGCAACATTGCATCTAGCTCAAAGGACACCCCTAGCACCTCAATCCTAGATGGAGCGTTCTTAAATGAGATCTGGGAATACGAACTACAAACAAAAACTCTAACCGACCTATACACAGGTCACACCTATCACGTGGGTTGGTTAGATGTCCTACAATCCACAATGGGTGCTACTAGTGTGGAGGATCAACAACAAAGAGTTTGTGAGGTCATCTATAGGGTCATTGAGTTAGAGACACAGAACAAGGGGATCAACATGCCTTCAATGGGTCTCATGAGATTCTTGGATACAGGAAATGCTAAACAACCGACCTTATCACAAATGGAGACTCCCTCAGTAAGTCCGATGGATCCTCCATATGTTGTTTTGCTAGGGGTCTCAATGCAATCTGAGCCCACAAGTGATAGCTTTACCTTTCCAAGTCTAGCTCATCTTTCCTTGATGACACCACACCTACCATGCCTACCCCAATGATGGACATGCCGAGAAACACGCCATGGACCTCATTTGTTAGTAAAGGACCGCTACATGGTAGCTCAATGCCTGCAACAGTACCTATAAGTGTGTACCAATCGTATACACCCATGGGTCCTCGTACTCATGGAGTCCCAACCCCTTTCATTGTTTCAACAACCTATGCTCCACAACCACAACACACAAGTTCTTTTTTCCAAGGGACCATACCGGCTAGCATTAGCATGTCACATTCATTGTCTGCTATGCCTAGGGCCACACATATGAACTTTGGGCCGCCACATGGCACGACACCGTACCAAACATGGAACCCAAGGGCTTCCTATGTGCCAAGCCCAATGCCAATACCTACTCCACATGTAGTCTCTAGAGCACCTCCACCCACGGTTCTTGCTCACTTAGGTGACTTGGCAACGTTTGCTCAAGCTATTGGTCGATCTATTGCTGAGAATATGCGTAACACGCTTGATAGAGAGACTAGAGGTAAGGCAGTACAAATAGCCAAGCTCACACAAAAATTTAGTGGAGACGGGGATGTGAAAAATCATATCGAAGTGTTTGAACAAATATGCGATTCTCTAGGAGAACAAAATGACCTACATAAGAGTAAAGCTTTAAGCCTAACCTTAAGTGGAAAGGCTGGGGATTGGTATAGAACCCAAAGGGTGAAAGAAAAAATGATTTACCCTACTCTTAGGAGACTGTTCTTGAAAGAATACATACGAGAGGGAGTGCTTTGGGGTGTAGCCTCTCAGCTCCAAAAAGCCCAATGAGAGGAAGGAGAGTCGGTGAGAGACTTTATTAGTCACTTGAAGCATTTGAATTATCGTTGTAATCCAAATGAGCACTTCAATAATAATCAATTGCTTGATAGATTCATTAGGGGATTATGACATGAGGATATCTACAATGGCCTAGTCATTAGAGGTATCACCACTTGGGAAGCGGTTACCACCAATGCGATCCAATTGGAGGATAATTTAATGATTCAAGGAGAAAGAGTGTCTGTTGAGCCTAAATCTATTAGCTCACAACCATCGGGGCATCAGCCACCAATGACCCTAAAGCCTATTGCTAAGGAGCCAAAGATATCTGAGATGACTTTAGCACAGCTTACCAAGGCCATTCAAGAGAGTCTTAGAGATAATCGTGCTCCGCAAAACAATTATATGTATCCAGGAAGGGAGCAACAATGGTGCTCAGTATTCTATGGACCGCATAGTATCAGTGCATGCCCTACTTTCAGAGTAAAATTCAATGGGAACTCCAATGCGTGTGGGAGGTATGGTCATCAAGCTAAGGATTGCATAGTATTTAAGCGTGAGATGGCCAATAGACCAACCTTAACATGGACAGACACACCTCGAGTGCCTGCATTGATGCCGTCCCCACCTCTTGAACAAACAGCACAACACATAATCCCTAGGACCCAAAATGTTGTTCAATCAACACCCTTACCACCTCCAGTGCTAGGACCACAACCACCACATCCGAGAATCACTTCAGTGAATCAAGTGGTTTGTGAGTCATCTATTGCTTGTTTGGAAGGCTGTGAGGAAGATATAGACCCTAATATTGCCTATGGGATGGATGCGCTTGAAGAAAGTCCACAAAACTACATGGAGGACTATTGGGGACAAGTCAAACCTATCTATCAAGTAGCTGCTCTTGTTGCAAGAGGCCAAAATATCAATTACACTGCTAAGAGACCACCTCTTCAATGCTATGAGTGTGGAGGTCCACATCGTATAGCCAAGTATCCTATTAGGCTACAAAAGAACGCCACACCAATGCAAACCAATCAAGCGAGCACGTATACAATACTGATACTCATGTGTAATCGATGTAGCATAGATCATTTGATTGCCCAATGTCCAAATAATCCAAATGCACCGAAGATCACGCCATTAAACTTGATTGAGGTTACCGAGGAGCCATCACAAAGTACACATGTGGTACCAATAAACATACTCACACGATCGATGCTCTAAAAACAAAATTATATTCTTGAGGAAAGAGACACGGCATCAATTTCCCAATCTCAGAAAAAGAAGAAAACACGAAGGAAGAGATCGCAAAAAGCAGCAAAGTCAGACCCCAGTTCAAAGACCAACATAGGGACTAGTGACGACTCCGTATATATGAACGACGCTGAAGAGGATTCTAATTCAGGTGAAACCATGAAGACCAAAACGTCCACTAAGATAGAAACAAAGAAGGAAGATCTTCATGAGCCACAATGGCCAGGATCCAAGAAGACGATAGGAACTTATCCAGACCCTATAGAGGAGATCGAGTGAGTCAAGCAATTAAGGAGTTTGGTAGAAGATATCCAAAGGTATCTAGAACCAGCACCTAGGCAAATCCAGATTACAGACACAGTGTTCCCTACGCAACAACAAGATCACCAAGTCCATAGACCCTTAGCCATACCTAGTGTCATCCAAGAAGAAAGTGACTTAAAGTCATGGGAAGTGCATGTAATCACTTCTTGATGGAAAGAATGTTTACAGAGGGACTATGTGATCCTATCGAAGAAATCCCATCTTCCCCACGTCAAGGGACTGAAGCCCAAAAGGTGCCTTAAACATTGTCAAATTGATGGATTTCATGTCTTCAGAAGTTAGAACCACCATCATGTCCAAACTATATAAAGGCCCTGCGCTAGCCTCAGCTCTTTGAGCCTTCCTTAATGGAGAACTAACGTTCAGGCTACCACAATTTTCACAAATGGATGGAGCTGGGGAGATGCCAATAGAAGAGGAACACTTAGATCCACAACCCAACCTAGATGAGAACCTTGTTAGAAATACCGGTTAACAAGTGGGGACAATACTTTGAGGGTGATGAATCCAATGCGACCATACCTATCACTACTAAGGGATTAACTATGAAGGGAATCCTTGATGGTGGCGCTGGGGTTAGCATTGTGACTAAAATTTGCTGGGAAACTATGGGAAGACCTCACCTTGCGACCACAACCATAGTAGTGAAGATGGCCAATGGGTCTATTGTTAAACCTATTGGGATGCTAGAAGATCTCAAGATCAAGGTCTTTGGACATAAAATAAGCATTACCTTTATTGTTATGGATTTCTCCAAACACACTATGGCATCGGAGATGATCTTAGGACATCCTTTCATGAGGGAAGCAAAAATGGTGCATGACTGGTCTAAAAACCATGTCTACTTGCAGTTCCAAGATTCTATCATTCGAGTGGATCTTGTGACTGGTCAGCACATCCCCTAGGAAATAGGTTTATAATTGATCATAGATCTGACACCACAGTTCACTCGGCCCCATTGCAGTATTGTTACACGTGTAAAGCGGACACCGATGTTGGGGAAGATTCTCCTTATATGTATGTACTACCTGGGATGACTGAGTCGGACAATGTGGATTGGGTCCACCTAGCAGCAACCATAGACACTTGGGGAAATAGGGGGACAACCTGGGTAACACCTGAGGGGGATGAAACGCCACCACTCGTACCCTTAAATATGCTAGAAGCAATGCATATAGCTTCTGATGACCTACAAGATGAAGGTTTGACTGGCATTGGAACCAGTAGCGCCTCACAAGACTATAGCCCACACAATTTCATCAATTGAAATTGACTTTGAGGACGAAGAATATGAGTTAAATCTTAGTATAAATGTGGGGACAAACCATTCAGGGCCCAGTGGTACCCTAGATTCATCTAGTGAATCTTCACTAGAGATCGGCCGTAATAAAAAATTAGACAAGAAGAGTAAGAGATATAAGAGGCGACGATATCGAGCAAATGTGCGTGCTAGAATAAATGAAAAGAAATCTACCGTAGAATGGCTTAATTATATAGGGGCATGTGATGCTCATCGAAAGTTGGTAGATAACTGGGGTGAATACCTTCAAAGCGTTATGTGGTGTAGCCCACAACCCATTGACATCGCACAACTAGAGGCACAGAGAAGCCAAAGTTGAGCCGTACCATAAGGAGACGACAAAATCGAGAGTTAGCTCAACAACAAAAGGAATCGAAAGTGACATCACAGTCCACAAAACAACAGGACCCCACAAACTTACACCCTGCACCTGAACATTTCAAATCCTATACTACAAAGGAACATAAGGTTGTGTATACAAAGGCTCAAAGAAAACCTATCGATGGGAGCAATGGAGTCTATGACGGTCCAGTGATAGTTAAGGAAATAGAGTTAGCAGACCCAGGAGAAGAGTCCAAACTCGTTTTCATTGCCCAAGATCTGACAGAGACTGAGGAGTGTGTACTTAAAGAACTCCTCAAGGAATTCAGGGATATATTTGCATGGAGATATCATGATATAAAAGGTGTTCCAGCTTCCGTGGTGCAACACACAATCCCCATGAATAGCATGGCTAAACCAATTCAGCAACGTCCCTACCCAATGAATCCTAAATATGCAAAAACCATTCAGGAAGAGATTGAAAAGCTTGTGAAATGCGGATTCATATACCCTATTGAGCACTCAGAATGCATGTCTCCAATAGTGATTGTGCCAAAAAAGAATGGAAAACTCAGAGTGTGCGTGGATCTCAAGAAGTCCAATGCCGCTACTAGGAGGGACCATTACCCCTTGCCATATTCAGAACATGTTCTTGAAAGAGTTGCAAGGAAGGAAGCTTATAGCTTTTTAGATGGGTACTCTCGGTACAATCAAATCACAATTGCGTTGGAGGACCAAGCTAAAACAGCCTTTATAACCGAATTTGGAGTGTTCGCATTTTGTGTTATGGCTTTTGGTTTAACCAATGCCCCTATTACCTTTCAAAGATTAATAAACACTGTGTTTAGAGAATATTTAAGGGAGTTTTGTGAAGCTTTCTTAGATGAATTTTGTGTTTATTCCTCTTGGAAAGAACATCTATCATGCTTACGAAAAGTGTTTGAGAAGTGCAGATTGTATCGCATCTCCTTAAACCCTTTCAAATGCCAATTTTGGGTTAAACATGGAGTCGTTTTAGGGCATATAGTGTCCAAAAATGGGATTTCCACAGATGAGAGCAAAATTAAAGCCATTGCTAAATTGCCACATCCTACAAACTATAAAGGAGTTCAAAGGTTCATGGGCCATGTTGGTTATTACCGATGGTTTATTTTAAACTTTGCCAAGATAACTCGTCCTTTGTACAAGCTTCTTATTGAGTTCCAATGGACCACGGAGTGTGACCATGCTTATGAGTCATTGAGAAAGACCTTGACTAGCGCTCCTATTCTACGAGTGCCCGATTGGAATATAATTTTCCATGTGCATATTAATGCATCAAAATTTGCTATTGGTTGTGTTCTAGCTCAACCAAGAGAACATAAATTGGACTACCCCATTAGCTTTGCAAGTCATCAATTGAATGATGCCGAGAGAAACGACACCACTACAGAGTGAGAAGGTTTAGGTATGATTTATGCAGTGAAGAAATTTCGCTACTACCTTCTAGCCAACAAGTTTGTTTTCTATGTTGATCATCAAGCCTTGTTGTATCTAGTAAATAAACCTTGTTCCACGGGAAGAATTACACGATGGTTGTTAATTCTCCTTGAGTTTGATTTTACCATTGTGGTGAGACCTAGTAAAAGACATGTCATGGCGGATCATTTGTCTCGCATACCCAATGGTGAAGCCCCTACTAGAGTCAATGATGAGTTTCCCGATACTTCTCTATTCCTAGTCGAAACCATACCTGAATGGAGTGAGAAGATTGTGAAATTTCTAGTTAATGGTTTTCCAACCAAAGAGCTTCGTAAGGACATAGCTCAAAAACTGTTAAAAGAATGTGAACCTTACTCTCTCATTGCAGGAACTCTCTACAGGCTAGGGAAGATGATATTCTTAGACGTTGTGCGCGTGAGGATGAGTATTTATACATACTGCAAGAAGCCCACATGGGTATAGCCGGAGGACATTTCTCAGGGGAACTAACAGCTAGAAAGGTGTTGCAATCAGTCTATTGGTGGCCTACCTTATTCAAGGATGCATCACTTTTTGCAAAAGGATGTGATGAATTTCAATGTTACAAGATCACACAACGAAAGGATAGGAAGCCCTTACATCCTGTTAAAGTGACTCAACCATTTGAAAAATGGGGTAGTCCGGCATCTCGTAGCAGTCAATCTCGATATATTATCGTTGCCACTGACTATGTGACAAAGTGGGCGGAAGCCAGGGTGACACGTAAGGTCAATGCAAGATCAACCGCCAAGTTTCTCTTTGAGAACATTATTACAAGATTTGGTTGTCCCTTTGAGATTGTGAGTGACAATGGTACTCATTTTATAAATGGAGTAATAAAAGAACTCACTGCCAACTTTATGATAGCTCACCATAAGTCCACACCTTATTATCCACAAGCATATGGCCAAGCTGAGAGCACCAACAGGTTTCTACCTTCTCACAATATGCTGGCGTTCGAGGAAGCGTTCTACACGGGAATCTTCACGTGGCAGACGAAGATATTTGCACCAGTGATCAGTAACTTGACCTCAAGGTTTGTAGGATACTCAGCAGTGGAGCTGAAAAACAGAGTAATTATGCAGTTCTTGCAAGTGCTAGATAAGGAATGGAAAATCAGATATCAAAAGGCTCTAACAGCGCTTAAAGACCGCCTCACCAGCCGCTAGCCCAAAGACGCCCGAAGACTACTTCAACCCAGATACCACGGATACCATTTTTCGGAGTTCTCATTGTAAAAACACTTATTATTTGATAAATTGGGAATATTGTAACTCCTAATTTTCAGATAAACCTTGTAATGGATGAGCCGGGGCTACAAGCTTCCAGATTGTATCAACCTGTCATTACCCATCTTTGATAGAACTCCCAGATTTTGACCACCAAAAACCTTGGCTAAGGTATAAAAGCCAATTTTAGTAAGTTATTATTAAGTTTTGGATAATGAAATACACAGCATGAGCTAACGGCGCTCACTTCTCTCCTTCTCGCGCTTCTTACTCCCTCTCGGGTTGTCACATTGCAGTCGCATTTGTTGCATTGCAACCGCAGGTAAGAGCTCTACGCATTGACGTAAGCACTTCACAATAATTTGTAGCTTTTGGAGTCACTTACCCGCGGCCTAATTTCATCATAACTAGGAATTTACACTTTCAAATAAAAAACTAAGCACAGGCGGGGTATTGGGGTATCATTGCTAAGCATTTAGATGCATTCTGGGTCGAAAACAACCAGGTCAAAAATCCACTGCTGTTAATGATCATGATTTTGGCACTTGACCTACAGTGGGATTTAAGACCATAAGCATGTGTGCTTTTCCTAGGTCTTATAAACATGTCCTAGAAGTTTCGTTACATTTGGATATCATTTGATGCTACCGGATGTGATTTGTTTGCCAATGAGCGATTGGTTTTTAGTGATTTCAGTTTGAGTGTAGCATGAGTTAGATGCGAGTTGTTAGTTGTTTTTTGAGAGATTGACACCCTCTTGTAGCCTCTATGCACTAGTCAAGTCAGCTTCATCCCATGGATTGGCAATTTAATCGTGGTTCTCGCTAATATTGCAATAAGATAGGATAATGAGGTCAGACACGCGTCCCACACACTTCATCAAACCTATTTATCGATGAAAATTGTGGTAACCCAACCTTCAACTCTCCATTGAGGAAAGCTCAAAGAGCTAGAAATAGCTCGGGGTCTCCATATAGTTTAGACATGATGGTGGTTCTAACTTCTGAAGCCATGAAATCCATCAATTTGGCAATATTTAACGGAACTTTTGGGCTTCATTCCCTTGACATGGGGAAGATGGGATCTCCATTTCTTCAACAGGAATGGAGTACGCCCACTTCCTAACAATGACTTAAAGTCACTTTCTTCTTGGATGACACTAGGTATGGCTAGTGGTCTATGGTATTTGTGAGGTTGATTTTGTGTAGGAAACATTGTGTCTGTAATTTGGATCTTCCTAGGTGTTGCTTCTAGCTGCCTTTGGGTCTCATCTACCAAATGCCTTAGTTGCTTGACTCGCTCGATCTCCTCTATAGGGTTTGGGTAAGTCATGAACTTCTTCCTATGTTCCATGGGTTGTGCTCATCATAATCCTTCTTGTTTTTTTCTTTTCTAATGGTCGTTTTAGTCTCCATGTTCTCACCTGAATCAGAATCATGTTCAACATCGTGCATATACACAAGGTCGTCACCAGTCCCTATGTTTGTCTTCGAACTGGGGTTTGACTTCATTACCTTTTGCGATCTCTTCCTTTGTGTTTCTTCTTCTTCTTGGATTGGGAGATTGATGCCATGTCTCTTTCTTCAAGAATATAATTTTTGCATCAATCGTGTGATTACATTTACTGGTACCACTGGTGAACTTTTGTGATGGTGCCTCAATAATCTCAATTAAGTTCAATGGTGTGATACTTGGTGCATTCGGATTATTAGGAGATTGGGAAATCAAATGATCTATGCCACATCGATTACACATGAGTATCGGCATTGTAGATGTGCTCCCTTGATTGGTATGCACTAGTGTGGCATTCTTTTGTAGTCTAATAAGACTCTCAACTACACGATGTGGACCTCCACACTCATAGCATTGAAGAGGTGGTCTCTTAGCAATGAGAATGATATTTTTGGCCTCTTGCTGCAAGAGCAGCTACTTGATAAACATGTTTGACTTATCCCAAGTAGTCCTCCATGTAGTATTGTGGACACTCTTTAAATGCATCCATCCTTCCAAACAAGCACTAGATGGTTCGGAACCCATGTGATTCATAGGGGTGACTCTTGGATGTGAGGGATGTGATCCTAGCACTAGAGGTGGTAGATGTGTATCTTGAGGAACATTTTGGGCTATAGGAACCATGTGTTGTGATAGTTGTTCAACATGTGGAGCAGGCATCAATGCAGGAACTAGAGGTGAATCCGTCCAGGCCAAGGGTGGTCTATCCGCCATCACACGTTTGAACATTATACTATCCTTAGCTTGGTGACTTGTGCGCTCCTTGCCGCACTGTCGAAGCAAGGGACTTTCCTAACACTGTGTGTGAGCCACGGATGGCTCCAAGCACACAACTAGCTTAACTAGTAAGCTCAAAAGAGGGCAATGGTGTGTCACTCACCGCTCTATGCTCCTGCCATGGAGGATTCCTCGCCGCAAAGAAGAAGGAGACGCCGCTACGTCGCGCTCAACCGCTTCACCGCCGTCGTGCCACCGCAATGCTCAATCACTCTCTCTCTCTCTCTCTCTCTCTCTCTCTCTCTCTCTCTCTCTCTCTCTCTCTCTCTCTCAAGTACACACACACACACTAGTACACAAGGAGATGGAGCAAGAGCACCTTTCTTGCATTGCACAAATGAGAGAATGAGTGAATTTTAGGTTTAGTTGGCCTTTATATGAGCTGACCCCATTCACACTTGGGCTCCCATGCTTAGCCAACTAATCCCTTGAATGTCCCAGTTAGAGTGCGCCTCTCATCGGCGATCATTCTTACCCTTTTCCTATTGGACCGACAAGCCCGGTACCTGACTCTACCAAATAAATAATACAATGTCCACCGTAGGTTACAACGTCCGTCTCGTAGGTGATAGGGTGTCCGTGAGCCGTGAGGGTTAACATGCCCCCCTTCCTGACATAGATTCCGTCCTCGGAAGCTATTGAGTTGAAGCTCGTTGGTCGAGGTGGAAGAGCATTTGAGATGAATGTCCTTAGCCTTCTTCAGTCACTGCAAAATCAAACAACATTGCACAGTAATTGAATTCTCATAAGCGATTAAAAAGCATATGCAATTTTAGGCAGACAATTGATTGGTAACAGAATTTTAAACAATTTGTCAGCAATAAGCATTAAATTGCAATGTAATCAAATGCATAAACAGATGTAAAGGTAAAAAAATTAAACAAGTCTGGGGTCGCTAATTTAATGGTCGAAAGGCACTAGAGATCGACTATTAATACCATGGGTAAGCTTCTTAATTTTCTCTGGTTAATTAAGTTGTTTAATCGCGAGATCCAAGTATTTCATGTTCGAGGGCTGACTAGAGGCTATACCTAGAGGACCTTGTAGTTAAGCTACGATAAAAGGAATTTCTCATGAAATCATCGCCTGACTGATTACCTTTGCTTTGACCCCCCAAAGTCTTTTCACAGTGATTCAATTTTGATGTGTGTGCTTATTTTGTATGCCTTGGGTTTTTTGCTTTTTAAGGAAAAGCGCCCACACTGGGAACCTCTAGGGCTCTAGTACCATAGGCGATACATGTGAGTGGAGTACCAATTTAAGCAGGGATTTCTCTTCCAGCTTAAATTTTACATTGTGGCACTTTGATATTTTTTTGTGTTGTTTGTGTTCATCATTTTAATTTTGTAGCTTTGGGGGGTCATATAACTCTGATACACCTCCCCAGGCTCATCACACTAGTAAACTCCCTTTATAATACTTAAGCTAAAGGTCAATAGGGTCAAGCCCATTAGAAAGCCCTAGTACATTTCACACAATGCTGCCTAAATCGGATTAAGAACCTAAGTAACCATTGCTTATTAGGAAGGCATTCCCCATGGTATTAAGAGAAGATTTCTAACACCTAGCTTGGTCAAACTAGCTTAGTCGGACTACTTGATTTTTAAACCTAGACAAGTGATTATGACAAAAAATTACATTGAATTAAATGTTTGATACTAAGCAAATGCGGTGAATATTAGGCTACCAATCACAATTAAAGCAGACAAACATGGATGCAAAATAGATCGGGGAAATGCTAATGGACAAAAAACACCTGTTTGCGTTGATGGTTGCGCTTGATCTGAAGTGTGAACGAGAGAAAGGTTCCATGAAGGTCCAAATCCTATCAATAGCAACACGCTCCTGTACACATTAGGAAACAAAAGGAATACCTCCAGGAGGCACATTAGTGGGAAAAGGTACCAACACTTATTGAACACAACAAAAAACATAAGGAACCCTAACCTAATTATTTGCACTCCCCCTAGAGAGTCAAGGGAATAGGATATTGTAGAGGTTGGGGGGAAACCCTAAGGCTAAACCCCTATCCTCATCGTCGAGCTAAACAAAGTCATCATCCATAAGACCATATGTGCCATCCGTGTAGTCCTGTAAATTTTCTTCTTCATCATAGGTGTCCATGTTTACTAAGAAGGTCACTAGACGCCTATAGTCATCTTGGTCAAAAGGGTAGGTTTGTGCAATGGGAGAAACGCTCTCTACTAAGTATGGATCAGATGTGGTCAAGAGACGTATCAGCCATTCTAACTCCTCAAAATTCCTCTCACATGCTAGCGTACCTATCAAATCCCATTCACATGCAAGCACTGGAAAGACCATGTGAAATATTTGTGAAAAGTAACAAGCGTACCTCTCACCCAAGGCAGGAGTGGATGACTCTAGCGTACTAGCCATATCTGTACACGCAAATAGATGATGGTTAGAGTGCAAATATTACAAGGGTCGTGTTCTTGTGCATAATTTGTTTTTATGATTTTGTGTTATGGCTCTTGCTCTTTTACTTTTTTATCTTGTTTTTGTGAGTATAAAGCTTTATATATACATTCCCTAAGATTGGAGATTAAGAGGTCAGGGAGAAAGGTTGAGAGGGAAGCAAGTGAATAATGGATGTCCACAAACACTCCCCCCTTCCCTGGGTAGATCATAATGTTTGAAATGATGTCGTCACCCTTTGAAACCAGTTGTTCCAAGTTCTTATAGGTGAAGATTTTTGCCAGTAGTTTTCTATTACCTTAGGTGCCTCGTCGAGTTGCAAGGGTGGTAAGGTACTCTCCCAGGATCGAACTTGAAGTGGTTCATCAGGTGATTCTTGAACACTGGAAGGTGTGGATTCCTTTGTAGCTTCATGGAGGTCCACCATTGTAGGTGGAGGCTGTGTAGAAGCTTTTACCTCTATGGATGTATTACATGAGGAGCTAGAAGCTTCATGGAACTCCTCCCTTCCTGAGCTAGGTTGAATAAATTGGTTTTGCCTTGGAGCCCAAACTAGCTCTGGACTAGGTGTGTAGCATTCTGTGACCTTTCCCTTCCCACGGTCTGCCATTGGCTTTAGCGTTACACTGTTTGACTCATATGGGTATATTGTCGATAGGGAAGGACACATTTTACGTTTAGGTACCCAAATTTGCTCATTTCCATCATAGTAGACTTGGGCTTCTAATAGTCTTTTTGGAATCCATCGTGATTTGGTCTTGACTCTCCTAGAGCGCGCTCTTGGTTTTCCAGGGAAGTTTTTTCTTGAAATGGATGGGAGGGTTGAGGTAGTTGGAAATAAGGCCTTGGGGACCCATTGATATGTACTCTTAGGTCGTGCAGGTTGAGTACTTGCAATATTATTGCTTGCTGCAACTTCAAGTGTTGAAGTGCTAGGTTCATGGGTAGACGGCAAAGACGAGTTAACCACCTTGGCTTGTGAATGTTGGCTATCCTTCAACTTTGCTAGAGTTTGCAACATAGGTGACTTTGCTTGAATGATAGGGGTAAGAGTCGGTGGTCGCGTCGTGACACTACCAGTATCCCAATCAATAGTGCATTTGGTTGCCAACATCCACGTGCGTCCCAGGTTTACGTTGCCTTCCATAGCTCCCGCGGGCATGACTAGAAACCTCTGCACTATGCTTCCATTGTCATAGACAACAGGGGTCTGAAGGACTCCAAGAATAGCAGTTTTCTTTTTATTAATGCCAAACTCCATAGGATAACAAATTGTGTTTAACTCCCGTATCTAATAAGACATTGTATAGTACTTTCCCATAGGGGCTAAATAATGAATTGGCTGTGCATTAGGAGGTGTCAAATTAGTGACATGGGGATGCAATGGTGCCCGTGAAGCTGAAGGCCTATAAGGGCCGAGTCGCACCCTGTGCGAGTAGGGGGAGAGGGGTGGAGGATGCAAGCGGGTCGCACCCAAAGGAAATTGAGAGAGAAGAAAAAGCAAATGAGAGTGTCTCTGGCCACTAGATTTCTCATTGGGGAAGTAGCTGTGCGAAACAAGGTAAGACAAGCTTCAACAAAAAAAATAGCGTAATAACACCCTTTTTTTTTGAGGTATTAACGGAATCACAGCATGGGGTTCTACAAACCAGGAGAAATTTTCTCTCTCTGTATTTTTGGTACTCTCTCTCTTCCCACTAGGGCCACAAAGGAATTCATTCCAAGAACTGTGGCCGACCAAATTTCTTCATTTGTGGTCTTAAAATGAGCATCTACAAGACGGGGCCCGAATCATTGTCGCAATGGATTCTTCCTCCCGATGCCCAACCCTCCTCCGCTTCTTCCGTTCTCTCCTCCTCCTCTTATTCTTTCCTCTGCGTCTCCTGCTTCGTGAATGGCCTCGCTTGTGGCCAATGTTCCCCTGTCCCTGCCTCTCGATTCCCTGCTCGCAAGCTCATGGACGTGGCTGGCTCTCTCCTTGGCCACCATCGCCACTCTCCTACGCGCTCTCAGCAGGATTCCCTTCTATCGCCACCGCCGTCCAGCCCTTCTACCCTCTCCCCCCTCCATTTTTTCTGCAGAAGCAGAGCAACTTTCGTCCATCATCTCTGACTTCTCCCTCCCGCTGCAAAAGACACACAAGCGGCGGACCAGTTGCAAGAATACCGGAACCCTCCATGCCCTTGTTGGCCATGGGGGGGTTTCATATGGATGTCTTTCCTGCGATGGTAAATGTGAATCGACGTTGCAGTGCCTTTGCAAAGCGGCATTGGCATCCGATGTGGGGGGCCTCTGCGGCAGCTTAAGAACAGATGGTGTGAAGAATTCTGTATGTTCCTCAAATTGTACACTAAATGTAGGGTCTACATTAGGGTTTCTTGTTGACGAACAGGAAAGGGTTCTCACGCAAGGCGGTTTTGAAGGAAGTGGTGAAAGGCATAAGGTAACATGTATGTCACCACATAAGCCTCTCTTGAACAGCCCGCCTCCACCACCAAGTGTGCCCCCTTGCTTTGAGACGCAGTTTGGGTGGCACAAATTGTTACGAACAAAGCTTGGCATACAGTGGCAGGTTGGAACGAGTGCATTGTCTCTCAAGCCTGTTCGATGGTGTGTGAAGTCATGGTCTTCTCAGGAAATTAAACTGTTTGAGGTTCTGAATGTGGAGGGGCCTTCTGTCGGAGCCATGGACGTGGATATCGCAGCAGGGCTCGCCTGCATTGCTCAGACACATGGAGGGCTCTACCTTTGGGACATAATGAATCAAGCTTGTCTTAGCAGAGTATTCTCTGGCATACACTCGGTTTCTGCTCTATGCTGGAGTGAGGAATCGAGGTTTTCTATAGCAGGAAGTTGTAACGGGCTCGAATTATGGGATGTTAGGTCTCCCAATCTGATATCTATCTGGAATGGGAATGCTTATTCAGAGCCTTGTGAAAAGCTTCAATGTGAAGCTAATACAGTTTGCGTGTCCAGGTGTAAGGGCATGTATCAGATTTATGATCTAAGAAAGTCGCAGGTGTATTGTTTCAGTAAGGCAACGCTTGCCCCACCTTCCGGGGCCGTACTGGCATTGAGAGTGGAGGCAGAAGAATGGTCTATGGCATTGTGGGAGAAGCTGTCCTGCGCTGAAGAAGAGACTGCGTGGGATGTCGAATTAGCTGTGCCTGGGAATGATGTAGTAGTTGCATCCTACAAGGGCAGCAGCAGCTCCTTCACTTCAAAGTGCGTTACTTTGGTGCGCTCGCTGTCCTCATCTGGCTGCTAGACCTCAGCCCTTGCCCTTGCTTTGTATACAAACCATTTTGCTGGTGCCTGTTGAATTTGATCATCCTTAATTGCCTGCCTACATATTGTTGGGCAAGTGGTGAGGAATTTCTTCCTGAACCCAGAGCCTAGAGGAGAGGAGAGAGTTACATTTTCAACATTCCTGTACATATGTAGATTATTAGATCACAAATTTGCAAGGCTGATTCTGTGCCTTATTACGGGTTGTCTCTTGGAAGTTGGATTACGTTAAAATTCTCCTCCTCTGAGTCCTCTCTCTCTCTCTCTCTCTCTCTCTCTCTCTCTCACACACACACACACACACAGGCCACACACGTGGACATTGAATCTCCACGAATCCGGTTTCGAATTGGTCAGCTGAGTTCCGTCCGGAGGCGCGTGTGTGTGCGCGCATCACGAAACACTACAGGCAAGCCGACAAAGACAACGGTGTGCGAAGAGTGATCATTAGAGTTCCCCTCCACGAGACTAATTGACACCCCTTTCCTTTCCCAGTGGGGATCAAGGGTGGGCATGCCCTCTTCACAATATGGCACAGCTCTAGTTCAGAGTGCATCTAGGGCCCAAATTTAGGGGGTGAGGCGGCTTTAGTTCCAGCCGTAGGATCATGCGGTGAACTAGGGGTGGCTGAACTAAGGGTGAACTAGGGCGGGTAAATTAGGATATTATCATGTGCCATGCCAACATGGGCAACGACGTGTGCTAGCGTGGTGATAGGGCATTTGTGTAGCAATCGAGACGTCTCGGATTCGACCCACATCGTGCGAGCGGATGAACTAAAAGTGAACTCGGGGCGCCATTTTTGCCCCGAGTTTACCCTTAGTTCACCCCCTAGGTCACCCCTAGTTCACTGATTCGACTCGGGGCGTCATTTTTGCCCCGAGTTCACCCTTAGTTCACCCCTAGTTCACTGAGTCGACATGCGACTGAGAAAGCAATTTGCGAAGTCCAGTATCGCATCCTTGAAGCAAATCTTCATGTTCTACATTTGTAGATGTACGTCTTGGTGCTTGAAATCTGTTCTCCTCTTCATTAACCAACACAAGCATGAAGATATACTTCATATTGAATTTATTCTTGATATTGCAGTAAGTGGGAATAAGACCATAGTGACTAGGAAAGAATATGAGGGGTATTGATTATCCACGGATAAATGTATCATCCATTAGTTCAAAACTTGATATGCAAACAATCTTCAATACCGACATAACCATCAAGGGCACCATCCCTATGGAGCAGCATTTGAAATGCTACAAGTGGGAGTTACCTCTATCGTCACTTGGCAAATGCCTTTGAAGCCCGTTGGATGGTGTTTTAGAATGCTACAAGAGCTGCCCACCATATCACCTTTGTAGTGCCTCAAGATGCCTTCACTTGTTGAGAATAGGTAACCTTTTGAGATGCAGCAAAAAATTGCCTTTAAAGTGCTCCTATATTGCCTGCTTTTTAAGATGCTAGCAAAACTTTTTTGCCAAGGGCGTTAGATGCTTTCCTGGATGAGCTTGCTGGCTTGAATACTATGAGCGTTTTGAAATGATGTGCAGAATTACGCACTGCGGATTCCAACCTCCTTGCAAAACTGCCCACCACCCACAGACAACATTTTGAAATGCAACCTCACTTGTAGATTGTTGTCAAGAAGTGTTTTGAAAACGCCGTAGGTTGATTGTTTCACTGCCTGCTGCAGCAACTACGTATGCCTTTTGATATGCACACAAAATGGTTTTCCGGATGTAGCGCTTGCAATCTACTAACGTCAAGAGATGCCAACCTCGCCGACCTCCAAGGCTTGCCTTGCCAGCACCAGAACATGCAACGTTTTGATATGTGCCCTCTTGGGCTCTGATACCACGTGTGGGGACTGCGAAGCTAAGGGGGATGACGACAATGTGGAGCCATGGTTCCTTGAGCGGGCAAAACAGAGAAAGAGGAGGTGAACGAGCGGGAGAGAGAGCTCGACACACAATACAAAAATAGAATGCTTGCTTTTTTTATATTAAAAGCCTTACAACATATATAGGAATTTGGCCATGCAAACTGGATATTTTAACTGCATACTATAAAAGTATGTTCCCATGGGTAGACGACCCTTTAGACCAGGGCTTGAAACCTAACAAACAAAGCTGGCCCTCACACCGTTGTCGAAGGTGACCCTTTGTTTGTCTATGCGTTGCACTCTGAAGTGTCACCTATGTGACCACAAAGCTCTGTTCTTGTAATACTGAGTGGCACATAAAACAATTTCAGACTCACATTGCATATATTTTCATGTTGTTAACAAAAAAGTAGGTACAATACATACATGCCAATCGCATCCCCTTGACATCTCCTCTTCCTCTTCAGTGATTAATACTCCATTTTGCTTTGCCTCCGAGATTGTTGCATCGAGCCAGCTTCTAAATGGAAAGTTTGGCATTTTTTACAGGTGATTTGGAAAGGGAAGATTCCTAGTGATACGATTACGCTTAAATCACATCCAATCAGTCAAAGATTGTTGCTTCTCCATTTCGTATGTCTCCATACACTTTTGCATGACTTTTGAGTTGAGAAGGCAAAATCTCATAACCTTTTTTCGCATCGACGACCTACCCATGTGGCTCCTCCCTAGTTACCTTGATGTCTGCTTGAGAGGTCCACAATCGGGGCATCCGTGGTGGATCAATTGAACCCAAGAAACCTCTATTAGCGACCAAATCTTAAGCCGCTTACCCTAAGCGGCCAGCCCTAAGCAGACTGAAATGGTCTAACCTAAGTAGCTAGCTCTAAATAGAATGAAATGGCATAAACCTAAGTGGCTAGCCCGAAGCAAACTAAAAGGGACTTAGCTAAGCTAATAACCCTAAGCGGCTAGCCCTAAGGGGATTGAAATGGCTAAATGCTACCCTAATCCAATTTGGAGCGGCCTAATCTAAGCGGCTTTACATAGCCTGACATAACACCCTAAACACGACCATCTATTAGCAACCTAACCTAAGCAGCTTTACAAAGCTTACCATAACACCCTAAACACAACCATCTATTAGCAGCGTCCAAACCCTAACCCACTAACCCTAAGTGGCTAACCATAAGCAGACTAAAATGATCAAACGCTACCCAATTTGAAGCGACCAACCTAAAGCCGCTAACCCTAACCGGCCCAAAATGCGAAGTACTAACATATAAGCGGCTAGCCCTAGGCGGCAAGCCCTAAGTGACTAACCCTAAGCGATTACTAAAGTGGCTAAAGTAATGCAACACTAGGTTGAATTAGAGCGACCAAATCAAAAGCCGCTAATTAACCCTAAGCGGGTAGCCCTAAGGAAACTGAAACAGTCAAATTACGAAGAACGTTAAATCCTAAGCGGCTGAAACAACCAAATTGTGAAGAATTAGAACCTAAGCGGCTAACCGTAAGCAGACTGAACGTAAGCGGCCGACTAACCTTAAGCAGACTGAAACAGCATAACCACCTTTACAAAGCCAACTATGAGCGACCGACATAGCAACTCCGCTTTACCTTGAGCGATAAATTAACCTAACACTATAGCCTAAATCTAAACCTAACCCGCTAATAAATTGTTTTAAATCAAAATAAAAGCACTAATTATAAATTATAAAAAACGAATTATAAATTGATCTAAATTGGAATAAAAAACTAATTATAAATTGATCTAAATTGAAATAACTCTTTTTTTAATTACCAAACTTCATTATGTTTTTTGTAAATGAATATTCAATCAAAATTTACAAATAACGAAATTGAATTTTTTTTAAATTTGAAAATCTGTGTGTGTGCATAGTGTGTTTAATTATGTTCAAGTTTATGTGTAATTTATTTATTTCTTTGTTTAATTATTTGCATGTCTGTGTGTGTATGTATGCAAGAGAAGAAAAGGATAGGGCACTCACATGCGGCCTATATGAGCACAAAAACTTGAAAGGATACCACCAAATCTGCAAAACACACACACACACACTACGTCTCTCTCTCTCTCTTTCTCTCTCTCTCTCTCTCTCACACACACACACACACACAAACAAACAAAGACATCTAGCATAGATCTCGAAAAGAATCTTACCTTGGTGATGCAAGAAAGTATGTGAGTGGATTTTCCAAGCCCGACAAGCTCCACACTAGTAGATCTGAAGCAAGAGAGGAGGAAAGCAACACAGATTTAGAAAAAATAAGGCAAAACGCAGAGAGAAGCCGTAGGTTTTGTTTTTGCGGCAGGTGACGTTGATATGACCATGGGGATAGCCGTCAGTATACAACTCTAAACATGAGTCGGTACAACAGTCGGTACCGCCGTCAATATGAGCATTGTAATTCAATATTTTTTTTTCAAAAAAGTTAGGTCTCCCTCCAGATTTAGCTACGCATATACTGACGCCCGCTATAAACATTGGTATTGGGTTGATCTCTTGTAGTGCCCACCCACTATGTCGCTCATAGGTGGTGGGTGTTGTATGCTCCAATTCTTGTGGCACGCCATAATCGAGCTTGCCTTCCTCGCCATAAAGTGCATACTCGCCTGCTACTTGCCCCATTTTCATTGACGAACTTGGAGATCGCGTTTATTTCATTATTGCATCTACTGATTAGGCCATCATTCCTTTGGACTAGAGAGCTTCATGCAGGTAGTTATGAGTCATGGGAGCTCTAATATGCAGGAACAGGCCAATGTAAGGAGGAACTTGATCACTTTGAGCTCAAACTTTGGAGGAGATAATTGTTGAAGGAGGCGACTATGGAAGCGTCACCTGTAATGTAGGAGTACAACCATTTGAGCATTAAAGGGTGATGCCATTGAGGAGCTAGTAGGGGCATGACATAAGCAAAGCACTGAACACTAAAGCAGTTGTTGCAGGCCGAGCAGACACATCCTGAAAGCACCATGGCCTGGGAGTTCATGCATGCTGCAATGCTTGTATGAGAGCTCCACTTCAACTCCAAACAATGCTAGCTAGGAGGGCAACAATCAAAAGTCCTCCACCGACTAACAAGCCTTCCTTTCTTGATAGCCTGCAAGCTGCTGGGTAGCACCTCCTCTGTCAATCCCTACGTCCTACTGCCTAGTTTTTGGAATCGTACCAAACTTTAGAAGTGATTATCGGTTGTCGAAAGGCTTCTTGCTTTGCCGCAAGAGAGCGGTGATGAGAGCTACGTAGAGGTTTACACCACGAAGTTGTTGAAGAACATGCACATCGTGAAAAGAGAAGAGAAGATAGTAATCAAATAGAGAGAGAGTGTGTGTTGTTGTTCTTCTTCTCCCCGCAAATGAGAGAGAAAATCTTATGGAGATGGTGATGGAGAACTTGCATCACTCCGTATAATACATACGTATTTCCGTGTGGTAGTAGACACAATTGTCGGCACTGGAAAATTGAGCTCTCTATGTCAATTTGTAGGCACTCTACCAGGCTGGAGTGTTACCCAAGTTGAGACAGGGTCCTTCTTTTTCCTAGAATAACTGCTAGCTTTTGGGAAAAGACTCCAGTATTTTCTAAAAACATGGCATACCTTTTGCTGGTCAACTCTCATCCCTTACCCTTCAATTTCTGCAATAAACTTGATTAATTGGAACAATATCCCAACAACTAATGAGATCGTAAGCGAACTATGTTGCATCGCGATGCCTCCACATAATTATGACTTTCCCATACTACCTTGACGTATTTACGATGTCGAGTTTATTAAAATAATTTTTGCAAAAAATCGTGTTTAATCCCGTTTCTTCACCGCTCGGGGTGGGTTGGGGGGGGGGGAGGGGTCACTACAATAAATAATGCCTATCACGTGAGTTCAACATTAGGGATTATTTTTTTCTATATATTCTCACATTTTCACATACAAAAGGGTCTTGAAAAAATGATCGTGAAAAAAAAATACAGATTGAATAGGAAAAGGGTCATTTTTATTGGAAAAAAATTCACAGATAAGTGGTTTTATAAATGGTCCTTGAAAGCACACGATAAATAGGTTTTACATATAGTTGCCCCCCCCCCCCCCCCCCCCGAGCTTCATTGGATGATTGTTTTTATACTTGTTGACGGTGATTACAATAATATTTTTATAATTAGTTGAACATAAAAAGCACGTTGCTTTTCAAAAACCGTGAAAAGCACAAAAGCTAAAAATAATGTTAAAAGAAAAAAAATATATATATAAAAAATATATATAAAATTGAACCACAGGTTTGCCTTGTCCGTTGGAACAAGAAAACGGGCTTGTTTTTTACTAAAAAACATTGAAAGTCATGAAAAGCTAAAAAAAGCGTGAAAATGTCTGAAAAGTAGATTTTTACAAAATTGAGCTATAGCTTCCCAGCGACTCATAAATCAAAGATCCGGCCCCTGTTTTTTGCAAAAAAAATCACCAAAAGAAAAAAAAACATGGAAAAGCTTAAAAAAACGGATTGTGTTAAAATTGAATCAAACGTCCATTTGATCTACCGAAAAATGAAAATGACATTGGTTTTTCACTTTAGAACCTTACAACATTGCCAAATAAGCATTCTAAACCAAAATTTTACGAAGCAGGTATTGGAATCTATTTTTCTTATTTTCAAGAGACCCAAAAATCGGGAATCTTTTTTCCTCCCACACTTGAAAAATTTGAGGTGTCCTCACATCGACATGAAAAATCAAATAATTAAGTCTAAAATCCTTATAAATATAAGCTAAATTGACTATTCTATAAGATATTCCGCTTTGATCTTATCCTTGAGGGATTTTGATCGTGACAATATGGAATAATGCTAGAGCATTAACAAGTCCAAAAGGTACCAAAAGTTCTTCATTTTCTCCTTTATATACAACGGCTACATGGACACAAATGTCATGGACATAAACATCTAATGGATTTCGTCCACCTTGAGCATTCTGAGTTCTATTGGCTTGGGTTCCTCGTTGAGGTGTTGATTTCCTCCTAAACGAGGTGGTCGGTTGTTGTTGAGTGGTCCATTTCTTGTAAAGATTGGATTCCCACGTCTGAAATTCCCTTGGTTCTATGGTGGTCTCTGGTCTTGATACAAGTTCTATTATGTATTATTAGGTCTACATTGTGAATTTTTGGGGTTCCTGGTATTGTCCGTACTTCCAAAATCAATGTATCTTGCAATTCATAATTGTCTGGATCATTAAATGGACAATCTCAAGATACATGGTCAGGCTCAAGAAAATTGAAGCAATGGTGATCTCTTATTACCCTCCTATGTAACATGGCCTCTCGAGTTTGAGAATGGGAAGATCTAGACTCATCCTCTATTCAAGGTTTTTGACTACCATTAGATATTTTGAGCTCAATGGGTTTACTTGCATCAAGAAAATCTACAAAATTTGTAAGTTGCAAACTCTGTAGTCTAGTCTTCAAAGGATTATGTAGGCCTGACACGAATCGTGCCACTTTGACTTCTTCAGTCATCCCCACTAGAGCATACTTGATTAGGGTCAAGAAATGTTGATAATATGATTCCAAATCTCAGGTTCCTTGAGTACAATCAAGAAACTCATTCATATGGTCCGAATGATAAACCTTGTTTTGATAGTTCTTCTTTAGTTGTGTTTAAGATCATCCCAAGTTGTTGTATTTGGGTTGACATTGTTCTCACTACAATGATCTCTCCACCAACCCTTGGCCATCCCTTGTTCTCTGCAGATGAATGAGCAAATCCAAATAATCATCTATACACTCAATCCAATCTTCAAGAACGTTGCCTATATCTTTGCCTTCCCCTCTAAAGTTTCTAGGTTGAGACTTCCGGAGCATATCATCGATGTCTTTATCAATGATTGTTGGTTGAGGCACAATAGAGACATTAGCATTAGCAGCCACTCCATTTCCTCTAGGAGGCATGATTGATTACTGTATCATGTCAAATTCAAAACCCTATATTAAATGGTTGACAATATGTTACTTTAATCTTCCTGCACTATAAGTCAAAAGGGTGGACGAGAGGAAAATTTTTTAACCATACTTCTCTAAGAAATAGATAGTCATTTACACCTAGTTAGAAGACAAAATCTAGTTATGAGGTGTCAGAAGTCAGTTATACTATCGTCAAAACCCTCTACCATTTTTCTGAAGTAATCAAGAGTCACCTCAAGAGCCATTGTTAACTACGAAACAAATATTCAAAGAAATCCTTAATACACTTATATGACACTCCAATCAACTTATTGAATCACAATTTCTCATAAATCCATACAAGAAGACACCTCAACCAAGTTTCACCAATCAACGTCACTCATAAATACATCGTGAATACAATATTCTGTCTCAAATAGCACGCATGAATGCGTGCATGATGTATGACTAACCCAACTAGTATCAAGCTTTAGACTGTCCCCATAACCTTTGGCTCTGATACCATAATAGAGATACCCCTCCCCAAGGGTCTATGTAAAAATATACAATTTACACATTTATACAATTTTAATATACATGAGAGTTGCGAAGCGTTTTCATAGGGGAGGAGTTCTCAGTGCCCGACCTAGCATGGAGTTTAGGCCATGAGCTAGACTGCATTGAAAGGCACCTAGATACTAGTGCTACCTCTGAATGGGTGATATGAATGAAAGTGTACTAATGGAAAATAACATTGTGGAGGGTAAATATATATGTACACCGCATTGTAGGAATAGATAGATAGAGAGAGAGAGAGAGAGAGAGAGAGAGAGAGAGAGAGAGAGAGAGAGAGAGAGAGAGAGATCCCTGAACCTCAGCTTTGAAAGGATCTGATGTAACATTTAATGGCCTAGTAACTTGTGTGTAGTGGAAAATAGAATGAACATAGTGAGCATTTCATTAGAATAAATTCCTAATGAGAATAACAAGAGTGCTTGGGTGGAGAGAGCACTTCAAAAGAGAGAGAAATTAAGCTATTGACAACAATTGGATTTTCATGGAGCCGGTCCCCCCTCCATAAAGGCTTTGTATTATGGTTTCTCCCATCAAGAGAGACATTTTACAATACAATTCTTTGTGCTCTTTCAATACTAGCTAGTGCAATGAAGATGGAAACTTCAAGCACTAAGCAAAACACTTATTAAACACAACATCAATTCCCTCACGGTCTCAGACCCAAGACCTCACACACCTTCGAAGATGGTGAGAGCTAGCGGGGTATGAGAGTAGATCGAGAGGAAGAAGGAGTAGTCTTACGAGAAAGATGTACATCTCCTCACATAATCACTCATATTAGCATAGCTAAGCTTAATAATTAGCATGGTAGAGGATATGAGCATGCATTGAAGCTTGGCTCTTGGTTGGATTTGCATCACAAAGCCAAGAGTTGTTGGTGTAGGCCTCCTTTCTCACAAGCTTGGAGTAGGTGATAAGTGTGCGCGTCTGTCGCACGTGTCACTGCAAAGGAACTTGCCGATACACTGTGTGTGAGCCACAAATGGCTCCAAGCACGCAACTGGCCTAAACTAGTAAGCTCAAAGATGGCGATGGTGTGTCACTCACTGCTCTACACTTGTTGTCGTGGAGGATTCCTCGCCGCGAAGAAGAAGGAGCCGCCGCTTTGTCACGCTCAACCGCTTCGCCGCCCACCGCCGTGCCGTCGTCACAATGCTCGATCGTGCACACACTCTCTCTCTCTCTCTCTCTCTCTCTCTCTTTCTCTCTCTCTCTCTCTCTCTCTCACACACACACACACACATACACACACACACAAAGAGGTGAAGAAGAAGAAGATGGAGATGGAGAAAGAGCACTCTTCCATTGCACAAATGAAAGAATAAGTGAATTTTAGGTTTAGTTGACTTTTATATGAGCTCGCCCCATTCACACTTGGGCGCCCATTCTTAGACAACTAATCCCTTGAATGTTCGAGTTAGAGTGTGCCTCTCATCGTCGATCACTCTTACCCTTTTCCTATTGGACTGACAAGCCCGATACCTGACTCTACCAAATAAATAATACGGCACCCCCCATTGACACTTGGGTGCCCATGCTTAGCCAACTAATCCCTTGAATGCTCCAGTTAGAGTGCACCTCTCATCGGCGACGACTCTTACCCTTTTCCTATTGGATCGACAAGCCCGGTACCTGACTCTACCAAATATATAATACAACGCCCATCTTAGGTGATAGGAATGTGCGTGAGGGTTAACATGCCCCCCTTCCTGATGTGAATTCCGTCCTCGAAAGCTATTGAGTTGAAGCTCGTCGTTGAGGTGGAAGAGCATTTGAGATGAATGTCCTTAGCCTTCTTCAGTCACTGCAAAATCAAACAACATTGGCACAGTAATTGCATTCTCATAAACAATTAAAAAGCATATGCAGTTGTAGGCAAACAATTTGATTGGTAACAGAATTTTAAACCATTTGTCAGCAACAATAAACATTGAATTGCAATATAATCAAATGCATAAACAGTTGTAAAGGTAAAAAATTAAACAAGTATGGGGTCACTAATTTAACGGTTGAAAGGAACTAAAAATTGACTATCAATACCATGGGCAAGCTTCTCAATTTTCTTTGGTCAATTAAGTTGTTTAATCGCGAGAGCCAAGTATTTCATGTTCGAGGACTGACTAGAGGTTATACCTAGAAGACCTTGTAGTTAAGCTACGATAAAAGGAATTGCTCATGAAATCATCGCCTGACTTATTTCCTTTTCTTTGACCCCTCAAAGTCTTTTCACATTGTTTCAATTTTGATGTGTGTGCTTATTTTGTATGCCTTGGGTTTTTGCTTTTCAAGGAAAAGCACCCACACTGGGAGCCTCTACGGCTCTAGTACCATAGGCGATACGTGTGAGTGAAGTACCAAATCAAGCTGAGATTTCTCTTCCAGCTTAAGATTTTACATTGGGGCACTTTGATTTTTTTTTTTGTACGTTTTCAGCATTTTAATTTTGTAACTTTGGGGGGTCATATAACATTGTTACCCTTCCCAGGCTCATCACATTAGTACACTCCCATTTATAATACTTAAGCTAAAGGTCAATAGGGACTAAGCCCACTACAAATCCCTAGTACATTTCACACAATGCTGCCTAAATCAGATTAAGAACCTAAGTAACCATTGATTATAAGGAAGGCATTCCCCATGGTGTGAAGAGAAGATCTCTAACGCCTAGCTTGGTCAAACTAGCTTAGTCGGACTACTTGATTTCTAAACCTAGACAAGTGATTATGACAAAAAATTACATTGAATTTAATGTTTTATATTAAGCAAATGTGCTGGATATTATTCTACCAATCACAATTAAAGCAAACAAACATGGATGCAAAAAGATAAGGGGCAATGCTAATGGACAAGAAACACCTGTTTGTGTTGATGGTCGCGCTTGATTTGAAGTGTGAACGAGAGAAAGATTCCATGAAGGTCCAAATCCTAACAATAGCAACACGTTCCTGTACACACTAGGAAACACAAAGAATACCTCTAGGAGGCACATCAGTGGGAAAAGGTACTAACACTTATTGAAAACAATTAAAAAACATAAGGAACCCTAACCTAATTATTTTCACTCCCCCTAGAGAGTCGAGGGAATAGGATATTGTAAAGATTGGGGGAAAACCCTAAGGCTAAACCGCTATCCTCGTCGCCGAGAAAAACAAAGTCATCATCTGTGAGACCATATGTGCCATCCGTATAATCATGTAAATCTTCTTCATCATCAGAGACACCAATGTTTACTAAGAAGGTCACTAGACGCCTATAGTCATCTTGGTCAAAAGGATAGGCTTGTGCAATGGGAGATACACTCTCTACTAAGTACAGTCCTGGTCAAGAGATGTATCAGCCATTCTAACTCCTCAAAATTTCTCTCACATGCTAGCGTACCTACCAAATCCCATTCACAGGCAAGCACCAAAAAGACCATGTGAAACATTTGTGAAAAGTAACGAGGGTACCTCTCACCCAAGGCAGGAGTGGATGACTCTAGCAAACTAGCCATATCTGTACATGCAAATAGATGATGGTTAGAGTGCAAATAATACAAGGATTGTGTTCTTGTGCATAATGTGTTTTTATGATTTTGTGTTATGGCTCTTGCTCTTTTACTTTTTTATCTTGTTTATGTGAGTATAAGGCTTTATATATACATTCCCTAAGATTGGAGATGGAGAGGTCAGGAAGGAGGGTTGAGAGGGAAGTGAGTGAATGATGACTGTCAGCAAACACCCCCCCCCCCCCCCCCCTTCCTTGGGTAGATCATACCGTTTGAAATGTGTTCATCACCTTTTGAAACCAATTGTTCCAAGTTGTTATGGGTGAAGGCTTTAACCAATAGTTTTCAACCACCCTATGCGTTTCATCTAGTTGTTGCAAGTGTGGTAAGGTACTCTCCCATGATTTTATTTGCAACATTGTTGTAGGTGGTGAACTTACAACGGGAGGTGCAAACTATTTCTTGCTTGTATGGATATGTACAATAGTAGGTGGAGGTTGTGTGGAAGCTTCTATTTCCGTATAGGAACTACACAAAGAGTAAGAAGCTTCATTTGATTTCCCTGTTCCTAAGCTAGGTGAAACAAATCATTCTTTCTTCGGTACCCAAACTAGCTCTAGAGAAGGTGTGTAACACTCTGTGATTTTTTCTTTTCCATGATCTTTAATTTGTTTTGGAGCCACAGGATTGGGCTCACATAGGGCCGGTGACAAGTAAGAGCACAATTTACGTTTTGGCACCCAGATTTGATCATTTCCTTTATAGTAGCCTTGGGCTTTCAATAGTTTTTTAGGAATCCAACGCAACTTTTCTATACATTTCTTGGGGTGAATGGGACGTCTCTTACTAAGCTCCTATCTTTTAGCACTGGCTATGGTCGCTAAAGAAGCTTTAGGGACCCACTTGTATGTTTTCTTTGTTATATTGGGATGGGTCTTGTGTGTCTCAAGCTTTATTTCAACTACATCAATTGAAGCTCTAGAGAGTTGGGCTATGCGGACATATGGTTCAACCTCTTGGACATGCAATGTTTTGGGTATTATTTCCTTAAGAGGCAATATCTCAGGTATTATGGCTTGAGTGGCAGGGCTAAGAGTTGGTTTCTGTGTTGTGACACCCCTTGTCCCCCAATCAATAGTGAATTTGATGGCTATCATCCACGTGCATCCTAGGTTTATATTACCGTCCACAGTTCCAACAGGCATGACCAAAAAGTCTTGAGCTACAACCCCATTGTCATAACTGATAGAAGTGTGTCACATTCCAAAAATCGTAGTTTTTTTCTTATTGACACCCTTGACTTGGATAATACTCTCAGATAGAGGTGGCTTCCCTAACTGACACCACACCCCATATGATAGCAGATTATATTTAGCACCCGTGTCCAATAAGGTGTTATATAGCACTTTCCATAAGTGCTGTTTAGCTCAATAGGGTAGCATAGAGGTGTGTCAGAGTCCAACCAATCCTCGTCGGTTTCAACGTGGAATGCATGTGTAACTCCAAGGTTAGCCTCTCATTGGAATCTTATGCGTTGTTGTCACTCCTTAGCCTCAGCTTGAGCTTGTATCTTCTTCAATTCTGTTTGCGCCTTGGCTGCCTTTTTTGTATGGATGGCACATAGCTCCTCTTGGCTTAAAGGATCATAGTATCTTTTAAATTTGCTCCCATTGAGGAATCCAATGGTTTCAACTCCATTATAAGTCTCCACACGAATGGTTCCTTGTGGGGTGATCTCACATACTCTATATGGTCCTTTTCCCTCATATTTCAACTTTTTCTTTTTGTTATGCACTCCATACATAAAGAATTTATCACCAACATTGATATCTTTGTTCTTTAGATGACGGTCAAACTATTTTTTCCTCCTATCTTTCTCCACAAGTGCATTTTGCACAGCTAATTGCCTCTCTTCATCTGGCCTTTCAAGGATATATAATCGCTCAACTAAGGGGTTACCATCCCAACCTTCTTGCGAAGCTACTCGAAGACTAGGAACGACAGACTCCAATGGCATAACTACTTCTTGGACATACACCATCTTAAACGGTGTGCAGTTAATGGAAAATTTATACTTAGTACGATAATCCCATAGAGATGATGTAAGCTTTAAATCCCAATCTGTGCGATGAGCTTCCACCGTCTTGGTTAAGATAGTGATTAAGGAACATGTACCTAGCGTAGAAGCCATAGAGGACTTCTTCAGAAGGTTGGCCACTGAGATCATAGCACAACCCTTTGCTACCCTCGAGGAATGACAATCAAGGGGCGCCTGCTTGCTCTGGCTCATTGAATACTTCGATGCAGGTGAGTAGCATTTGGTAGATTTTATATAACATAGCACATGACAAATCTGGTAGACTTTTAAAGAATGACATGGTATCCTTTAGGGTTTTCACCATCTATTCTTCAGTTGGCTGTCCCTTTTCTGGAGCAGGCAATCTGGGGTAATTCAGTCAAATTGGCCGCTTCTTTAGTAGTGCCTCATGTGCTATTCAGGTCCTTACTCTTGGTACAGGACAAAAGGTAGGATCCTTTTGCAGGGCCGCACGTGCTCTTGTGAACGGAATCAAGTACCTGAGATTCTTGTTCAGCCAGCTCAACCTCCACTTCGAGTGGTCTTTATCTGCGCCCTCAACTTGCATGTCGGTGTAAAGCCTTTCTTTTACTTGCATCAATTCAACTTTAATCAGAGAGTAGGGCAGGGATTGTTGGTGCCATTGCACATTTATTTGATTGGGAGTGAGTTGTGTGACATTGACAGAATGAAGTACTCTCAGCTCCCAATCCATTGCTGCCTTCCACTACTCATCTACCTCTTGTGTAACTTTTTTCTTCAGTGCATCTTCTTCAGTCTTTGAGAGCTGGACCATGGGCACTGTGTCTGCTTCAGTAATTGGTACTTCAAATTCTTCCTTGCCGCTCAGCTCTACTGCGGATTGTGTCTCCATGTCAGCAAATGATACTGAGGGACCAATCTCGAGCTTTGCTCGAGATCTGATACCAATCTAACATTTAATGGCCTAATAACTTGTGTGTAGCGGAAATTAGCATGAACATAGTGGGCATTTCATTAGAATAGATTCCTAATGAGAATTACAAGAGTGCTTGGTTGGAGAGAGCAACAAAAAGCATAACACCTAGTTAGATAGCATGAACAATACTTTCAAAAGAGAGAGAAATTAAGCTATTGACAACAGTCGAGGACCGGATTTGCATGGAGCCGGTCCCCCCTCCAAAAGGATTTGTATTATGGTTTCTCCCATCAAGAGAGACATTGCACAATACAATTCTTTGTGTTCCTTCAAGACTAGCTAGTGCAATGAAGATGAAAGCTTCATGCACTAAGCAAAATACTTGACAAACACAACATCAATTATCCCCGGTCTCATACCCAAGACCTCACACATCTTCGAAGATGGTTAGAGCTAGCAGGGTATGAGAGTAGATTAAGAGGAAGAAGGAGTATCTTACGAGAAAGATGTACATCTCCTCACATAGTCACTCATATTAGCATAGCTTAGCTTAGTAATTAGCTTGATAGAGGAGATGAGCATGCATTGAATCTAGGCTCTTGGTTGGATTTGCATCCACATGCCAAGAGTGTGTCGATGTAGGCTTCTATCTCACAAGCTTGCAGTAGGTGATGAGCTCTCCATTAAAGCTTGGGAAGAGATAGTCTTTTTTTCTTCACACATAGACTGTGTGTGAGTGTGTGTGTGATAATGCCTTGCAAAAATAAGTCCCCCTCTCTCTCTCGGGCGAGCCCTCTTGCTATTTGCTCTTGCTCTACCCTCATTGGACCTCCCCAGGTCAAGCCAATGACTATTAAGCAGCATAAGTGATAGCCTTCTGACATGTGTCCCCCTTTCCCCTTTTGTGAGAGCTTTAGGTAATTTAAAAATTCAACTAAAATCTCATTGGACCCCTTTGCCTCTTGGCCAATAGGAATCAAGCAAGCCATTGGGCTGCTGAATGCTCATTGGACCCCTTGGGAGACTGTCCAATAGTCATCTAGGAGACTTAATTCTCATTGGTTCTTTTATTAAGTGTTTTTAAATTAATTAAACTAGATTTACTGTAGCCTAATTCTCATTGGTCCACCTCCAAGGCCATCCAATAGGAATTGGGTACACCTGTGTGCATCTGGCCTAGGGAGCTGACATGTGTCCCTCATTCCCTTTGTGTAAAGGGAGCTTGTGTGTGTGTGTGTGGATTTCTCTCTCATCCCCTACATGCAAGGCTCCCCCCTCCCAAGTAGGGATTGCAAAGACTTTTTGGGTCACACACAAAGCATCCAATTCCCCCCATGGTTGACCTTTGGACACAACCTTTAAATTTTGGAACCTTAGCATTTTGGAAGTCTTAATGGGTTGAACTTTAGGGTCTTTTTTGCCCATTGTTGTACATGGCTCTTTTGCAGATGGCCCCCCCTTTGATCCCTATTTTCCCTCCTTTGGATCCCTACAATGGTCGGTCTGCTAGCTTAACCAATATTCTAGCTTTTTCTCCCTTGGCACTTCCCCACATTACATGATCATTTTAATATGAGAAAATCATTTAGGAGAATTAGATATTGATTATTATGACATTACCTCTCTCTTGAAATCATAGTCCTCCTCGACTATTGTGTAGAGAAGATAAAGCATATTCATGAGTCCTTTTCTTAGCGGGTAGAGGGTCCTATGTTACCCTACAACATCATTCCACAATGGATGACTAGTCCATTTGGCGCTTGAGAGCCCGAGGCTGCCGCAAGCATGTCTGCACATTAGTCCTATCAGTCTTCCATAGTAGAGTGACAAGCTCTACTTGGTGTTTGGGAGACGTCGTCTCCGCAAACTTGATCTAAGCATGCATACTACTTCATTTTTGAGCACAATAAAGAAAAAGAGAGTCTTATAAGACAAAAAAAAAAATTTGTTCATTTTTAACATTTTGTACATTTGCTTACTCTTGGGAAGCATTGTAAGCATTGACAAGGTTTAGGTTATCCTTTAATTGTATGCCTTGCATCCATCTAGCATCTTCAAAAGGATAATTCTTAAACTTAATAAGATATCGTCGGATAGTCTTACCGCCTCTTAGTACCTTGTCTTCATGTTGGAGAATGGGGACTCGGGCTGCAACACCTCCTCTTGGTCCTCGATCTCCGGTGGGTCTTCAATAGTTGGTTCTTGAGGTGGATCTCCTTTGTAAGGCTTTAATAGGCTCACATGGAAAGCATTGTGTATGAGCCAATGATTGGGCAACTTGAGTTGATAGGCCATCTCATTGATTGGCCTAAGAATCTGGAAGGGACCATAGTACCTTTTTGCTAGTTTAGCATAGTACTTTTGGTGGCCCGTAGGATTCTTGCCCGTCGTGTGCCTTAATCGAGCCTTGTGAAACTTTAATAACACCCAATCATTTTCTTTAAAGGCTTGGGCTCTTCTGTGCTTGTCAGCAACAGCCTTTTGCCTTTGTTGTGAGATAGAGATAGAATCCTTAATCTTTTGAAAAGATTCTTGTAGGTCTCAGCTATACTCATCTGCAGCGAAGATCTTCCCATGTACCTTAAGTAGCAAGGGACTTTTTGATCTTCCCTCAATTACCTCAAAAGGTTCTTTTCCCGTGGAAGTATGTACAGTGTTATTGTAAGCATACTCCACTAAGGGTAAGTACTTCTCCCATTGGGATCTTTGATCTACTTCCGCTACATAGGCTTTTAGTAGATCGAGAATGGTTAGGTTAGCTATTTCACTTTGGCCATCCGTTTGTGGATGATAGGCCGAAGAGAAGTTTAGCCTTGTCCCTAAATTCTCAAAGAGACCCTTCCAAAAATTACTGGTCATTCTAGGATCTCTATCCGACACTATGGACATTGGCCAGCCATGGTACTTGAAAATTTGTGAAATGAAGAGGGTTGCCATTTGATGGGCTTTGATAGTCTTTTTAACAGGTATAAAATGAGCTTGTTTACTGAACCTATCTACTATCGTCCATATTCCCGTATTCCCATGGATAGACTTAGGCAATCCAAAGATAAAATCCATGGATATGCTCTCCCATGGTGAATTAGGGATTGGCAAAGGTTGAAGCAATCCAAGTTGCTTCCCTCTATCAAATTTTGTCTTTTGGCATACCACACATTTAGAAACATACTCTTGTATGTTCACTTTCATGGTAGGCCAATAGAAATATGGTTCAATTCCCTTTAAGGTAGACTGAATGTGTCTATGCCCCGCATAAGATGGAGCATGAGATTCATACATTACTTTCTCACGTAGTGAGTTAGTAACACATAGTCTATTGCCATAGAGAAGATAACCATCTTGTAAAGTAAATGGTTCTTCTTTCTTCCCTAATGCAAGGGCTGAAATCACATCTCTAAAATCGGGATCAATATCATACTCATCTATCATTGAAGATAGATCATTGTGAGTTGCTATGGAAACCGCATTCACTCTCGGTCGTCTTGAGAGTGAATCAGCTACTTGATTATGCTTGTCAGCAATGTGACCAATATGAAAATGAAATTGCGAAAGGAAATTTGCCCACCTCATTTGTTTGTCGGAGAGCTTGGTCTGCGTCATGAAGTACTTAAGACTTTGGTGATCCGTTCACAGAATGAAAGGAGTCCCCAATAAATAGTGCTTCCATGAGTCTAAGGCATGTAGAACTGCAAGGAGTTCCTTTTCATATATGCCTAGAGCTTGCTCAACAGGGTCGAGCCTTCCACTCTCATAGCCTATGGCGTGCCCTTCTTGAAGCAAAACAGCTCCAAGGCAATCACCACAAGCATCACATTGGACCTCAAATGGTTTTGAGAGATCTGGTAGTGTAAATACAAGTTGAGAGATAAGCTTTTCAAAAGCATTTTTCTCCTTAGCAGACCATGTATACCTAACGCTTTTCTTTGTTAGGTCATGTAATGGTCCCGCAATTTGTGAGAACTTTTCTATGAAGCGTCTATAGTATGCACACATACCTATAAAGCTTCTTAGTTCATGAAGATTCCTTGGTTTAGGCCATCCTTTTATTACCTCTAACTTGGATGGATCCATTTGGATGCCATCTTGAGAGATAATGTGACCTAAATATTGAATCTCTTGCAAGAAAAATTCACTTTTCTTTCGATTAACATAAAGTTTATTTTCTCTCAAAACTTGAAATATTACCTGGAGGTGTTGCTTGTGTTCGTCTAATGAATTAGAATAGATGATAATATCATCAAAGAACACTCCAGTGAAGGTTCGATGAGGACTGAACAGCTTCTCCATCAAGCGGTTGAATGTGGCTATTGCATTGGTCAAGCCAAAAGGCATGACAATGTATTCATAAAGACCAAATGTGGTGCGAAACGCGGTCTTTACAATGTCTTGATCAACTATCCTTATTTGATGATAGCCACTTTTTAGGTCAATCCTACTGAAGTAAGTCGATCCTTGTAGCTTATCAAATAGGTCTTCTATCCGTGGAACGAGAAACCTATTCTTGATAGTGATCGTATTTAGTGCTCTATAGTCGACACACATACGATATGTGCCGTCTTTCTTTTGCACTAATAGCACAGGTGAGCAAAATGGAGATGAGCTAGGCCTAACCATGCCTTTCTCAACTAACTCATGCACTTGCCACATAATCTCCTCTTGTTAATCTTGCGAAACTCTATAAGGAGGTTTGTTAGGCGGTGAACTTCCTGGAAGAAGTTCAATTGCATGGTCATCATTACCTCGTTTCGGAGGTAGCTCACAAGGGATGTCGTCAATAAAAACATCTTGAAACCCCTTGAGAAAATTGGATAACTCTAATTTCTTTTGGTTGCTTTTATTTTCTTTTGCTAAAGCATTAGGTTCATTGACGTAAGCACTTCATAGGGAGAGAGCTTTAAGCTTCGCCATTCGGTGAGTACTTTGTCTTTGGCATCGATGGCCAAAAATTGCTTCATAATGGAAGCTCTTAAAGCTTTCCATGTTCGGGGAGCTTCACCGTTGGCTCGTAGGCTAGACCACCATTGCCTGGCGGACTTTTGAAAGTGCATAGCTACATGGCGTAGCTTAGAGGACTCCGTGAAGCCCTCATCTCCAAACGCCGCATCGAACTCTTGGATAAAGGCCAAGACTTTGTCCGTAGCACCAAAGATACCATCATAGGTAAGGAAAGAGATGCTCTTCCCTCCCTCTTTGAATTTCTTCAGCTTGGACAACCTCTTCCATGCGGCATAGGATTTCCTATGGCCTCTTCTTTTTGATGGTTCAAAGGTTGCACCATCACTTTCTTCAGAAGGTGAAAAATTTGAAGAAGGTGGAGAAGAGGGTGACCTCTTTCTCGCCTTTTTCTTGTCTTGATCTTCGTCGTCTTCACCATCACTTTCATAAGAGGAAGAGGATGAAGAAGATGGAGAAGAGGGTGTCCTCTTTCTCGCCTTTTTCTTCTCTTGCTTTTATCATCCCTCTTTGAATTATGGTGTGGAGAAGAGTGTGATGTTCTTCTCCGCTTTGGTGGTGATGGAGAGCGTTTAGCCCGCCGTCTTCGTGGAGCCATCTCCGCCGAGGTGACGGGAGACTTACTTCTTTCTCGTTCCTTCGGTGGAGGCTCTAGAGTTCTCCTTTGGGAAGGAGATGCATCATCAACAAGTAAATTCTTGAGCCCTTCGTATGGATTCTCTTCTTCTTCCTGAATCGGAGAGAGACCTCTTTTGGGAGTCTCACAAGGAGGCTTCCTAGGTGTTCTCTCGTCATGGTGATGAGCTTGGAGAATCCCGTGAGCACAGAGCTGCCGTTGCACTTCAATTTGGAGAGATGGATTGCCCATGGCTTGTTGAAGCCTAGAAACAAGATAGTTAACAAGCATCGGAGCATCATTAGTAGCTTGCTCATTAGCAAAATCAAAGTTATCAACATTAATTTCACTCTCTTTACTATTTTCAGCCATTCTAACAACTTTTAGGTGTAAACTTTTTTAGGTGTATTTTGGCACTTCAAGCCCTAGTTGCTACTCCTCTTTCCTTTAGAAAAAGCACTCAAGCTACTGTACCCGTGGCTCGAATACCATTAATTGCAAGGAATAGAAGAGAAGGTCTTTCAGCACCAAAATAGCACCGGCTCCTGTCAAGCTTCTAATAGCTCAATAGTGGTTAAAGCCGTAGGCAAGCCCCGTAGGACTCCACTATTAAGACCATAGCTCTCGACGGTGATGCCCCGTTAACTGCACGAAGGCAGGCACACTGCAAGGCTGAAAAATCCCTATTCTACTTACTCACAGGCAATTAATAATACCAACCATTTATAGCTAGCTTGAGGACCTCCCTTCTTGAGCAAGAAAAGAGAAACCTTGTGCTCTGATACCAATGTAACATTTAATGCCCTGATAACTTGTGTGTAGCTGAAATTAGCATTAACATAGTGGGCATTTCATTAGAATAGATTCCTAATGAGAATTACAAGAGTGCTTGGTTGGAGAGAGCAACAAAAAGCATAACACCTAGTTAGATAGCATGAACAATACTTTCAAAAGAGAGAGAAATTAAGCTATTGACAACAGTCGAGGACCAGATTTGCATGGAGCCGGTCCCCCCTCCAAAAGGCTTTGTATTATGGTTTCTCCCATCAAGAGAGACATTGTACACTACAATTCTTTGTGTTCCTTCAAGACTAGCTAGTGCAATGAAGATGAAAGCTTCATGCACTAAGAAAAACACTTAACAAACACAACATCAATTATCCCCGGTCTCATACCCAAGACCTCACACACCTTCGAAGATGGTGAGAGCTAGCAGGGTATGAGAGTAGATTAAGAGGAAGAAGGAGTATCTTACGAGAAAGATGTACATATCCTCACATAGTCACTCATATTAGCATAGCTTAGATTAGTAATTAGCTTGATAGAGGAGATGAGCATGCATTGAATCTTGGCTCTTGGTTGGATTTGCATCCACATGCCAAGAGTGTGTCGATGTAGGCTTCTATCTCACAAGCTTGGAGTAGGTGATGAGCTCTCCTTTAAAGCTTGGGAAGAGATAGTCTTTTTTACTTCAAACATAGACTGTGTGTGTGTGTGTGTGTGATAATACCTTGCAAAAATTAGTCCCCCTCTCTCTCTTGGGCGATCCCTCTTGCTATTTGCTCTTGCTCTACCCTCATTGGACCTCCCCAGGTCAAGCCAATGACTATTAAGCAGCATAAGTGATAGCCTTTCTACATGTGTCCCCCTTTCCCCTTTTGTGAGAGCTTTAGGTAATTTATTAATTCAACTAAACTCTCATTGGACCCCTTGGGAGACTGTCCAATAGTCATCTAGGAGACTTAATTCTCATTGGTTCTTTTATTAAGTGTTTTTAAATTAATTAAACTAGATTTAATCTAGCCTAATTCTCATTGGTCCAGCTCCAAGGCCATCCAATAGGAATTGGGTACACCTTGTGTGCATCTGGCCTAGGGAGCTGACATGTGTCCCTCATTCCCTTTGTGTAAAGGGAGCTTGTGTGTGTGTGTCGATTTCTCTCTCATCCCCTACATGCAAGGCTCCCCCCTCCCAAGTAGGGATTGCAAAGACTTTTTGGGTCACACACAAAGCATCCAATTCCCCCCATGGTTGACCTTTGGACACAACCTTTGAATTTTGGAACCTTAGCATTTTGGAAGTCTTAATGGGTTGAACTTTAGGGTCTTTTTTGCCCATTGTTGCACATGGCTCTTTTGCAGATGGCCCCCCCTTTGATCCCTATTTTCCCTCCTTTGGATCCCTACAATGGTCGGTCTACTAGCTTAACCAATATTCTATCTTTTTCTCCCTTGGCACTTCCCCACATTACATGATCATTTTAATATGAGAAAATCATTTAGGAGAATTAGATATTGATTATTATGACATTACCTCTCTCTTGAAATCATAGTCCTCCTCGACTATGGTGTAGAGAAGATAAAGCATATTCATGAGTCCTTTTCTTAGCGGGTAGAGGGTCCTATGTTACCCTACGACATCATTCCACAATGGATGACTAGTCCATTTGGCGCTTGAGAGCCTGAGGCTGCCGCAAGCATGTCTGCACATTAGTCCTATCAATCTTCCATAGTAGAGTGACAAGCTCTACTTGGTGTTTGGGAGACGTCGTCTCCGCAAACTTGATCTAAGCATGCATACTACTTGATTTTTGTGCACAATAAAGAAAAAGAGCGTCTTATGAGACAAAAAAAAATTTGTTCAGTTTTAACATTTTGTACATTTGCTTACTCTTGGGAAGCATTGTAAGCATTGACAAGGTTTAGGTTATCCTTTAATTGTATGCCTTGCATCCATCTAGCATCTTCAAAAGGATAATTCTTAAACTTAATAAGATATTGTCGGATAGTCTTACCGCCTCTTAGTACCTTGTCTTCAGGTCGGAGAATGGACTCGGGCTGCAGCACCTCCTCTTGGTCCTCGATCTCCGGTGGGTCTTCAATAGTTGGTTCTTGAGGTGGATCTCCTTTGTAAGGCTTTAATAGGCTCACATGGAAAGCATTGTGTATGAGCCAATGATTGGGCAACTTGAGTTGATAGGCCATCTCATTGATTGGCCTAAGAATCTGGAAGAGACCATAGTACCTTTTTGCTAGTTTAGCATAGTACTTTTGGTGGCCCGTAGGATTCTTGCCCGTCGTGTGCCTTAATCGAGCCTTGTGAAACTTTAATAACACCCAATCATTTTCTTTAAAGGCTTGGGCTCTTCTGTGCTTGTCAGCAACAGCCTTTTGCCTTTGTTGTGAGATAGAGATAGCATCCTTAATCTTTTGAAAAGATTCTTGTAGGTCTCAGCTATACTCATCTGCAGCGAAGATCTTCCCATGTACCTTAAGTAGCAAGGGACTTTTTGATCTTCCCTCAATTACCTCAAAAGGTGCTTTTCCCGTGGAAGTATGTACAATGTTATTGTAAGCATACTCCACTAAGGGTAAGTACTTCTCCCATTGTGATCTTTGATCTACTTCCGCTACATAGGCTTTTAGTAGATCGAGAATGGTTAGGTTAGCTATTTCACTTTGGCCATCCGTTTGTGGATGATAGGCCGAAGAGAAGTTTAGCCTTGTCCCTAAATTCTCAAAGAGACCCTTCCAAAAATTACTGGTCATTCTAGGATCTCTATCCGACACTATGGACATTGGCCAGCCATGGTACTTGAAAATTTGTGAAATGAAGAGGGTTGCCATTTGATGGGCTTTGATAGTCTTTTTAATAGGTATAAAATGAGCTTGTTTACTGAACCTATCTACTATCGTCCATATTCCCGTATTCCCATGGATAGACTTAGGCAATCCAAAGATAAAATCCATGGATATGCTCTCCCATGGTGAATTAGGGATTGGCAAAGGTTGAAGCAATCCAAGTTGCTTCCCTCTATCAAATTTTGTCTTTTGGCATACCACACATTTAGAAACATACTCTTGTATGTTCACTTTCATGGTAGGCCAATAGAAATATGTTTCAATTCCCTTTAAGGTAGACTGAATGTGTCTATGCCCCGCATAAGGTGGAGCATGAGATTCATACATTACTTTCTCACGTAGTGAGTTAGTAACACATAGTCTATTGCCATAGAGAAGATAACCATCTTGTAAAGTAAATGGTTCTTCTTTCTTCCCTAATGCAAGGGCTGAAATCACATCTCTAAAATCGGGATCAATATCATACTCATCTATCATTGAAGATAGATCATTGTGAGTTGCTATGGAAACCGCATTCACTCTCGGTCGTCTTGAGAGTGAATCAGCTACTTGATTATGCTTGTCAGCAATGTGACCAATATGAAAATGAAATTGCGAAAGGAAATTTGCCCACCTCATTTGTTTGTCGGAGAGCTTGGTCTGCGTCATGAAGTACTTAAGACTTTGGTGATCCGTTCGCAGAATGAAAGGAGTCCCCAATAAATAGTGCTTCCATGAGTCTAAGGCATGTAGAACTGCAAGGAGTTTCTTTTCATATATGCCTAGAGCTTGCTCAACAGGGTCGAGCCTTCCACTCTCATAGCCTATGGCGTGCCCTTCTTGAAGCAAAACAGCTCCAAGGCAATCACCACAAGCATCACATTGGACCTCAAATGGTTTTGAGAGATCTGGTAGTGTAAATACAAGTTGAGAGATAAGCTTTTCAAAAGCATTTTTCTCCTTAGCAGACCATGTATACCTAACGCTTTTCTTTGTTAGGTCATGTAATGGTCCCGCAATTTGTGAGAACTTTTCTATGAAGCGTCTATAGTATGCACACATACCTATAAAGCTTCTTAGTTCATGAAGATTCCTTGGTTTAGGCCATCCTTTTATTACCTCTAACTTGGATGGATCCATTTGGATGCCATCTTGTGAGATAATGTGACCTAAATATTGAATCTCTTGCAAGAAAAATTCACTTTTCTTTCGATTAACATAAAGTTTATTTTCTCTCAAAACTTGAAATATTACCTGGAGGTGTTGCTTGTGTTCGTCTAATGAATTAGAATAGATGATAATATCATCAAAGAACACTCCAGTGAAGGTTCGATGAGGACTGAACAGCTTCTCCATCAAGCGGTTGAATGTGGCTATTGCATTGGTCAAGCCAAAAGGCATGACAATGTATTCATAAAGACCAAATGTGGTGCGAAACGCGGTCTTTACAATGTCTTGATCAACTATCCTTATTTGATGATAGCCACTTTTTAGGTCAATCCTACTGAAGTAAGTCGATCCTTGTAGCTTATCAAATAGGTCTTCTATCCGTGGAACGAGAAACCTATTCTTGATAGTGATCGTATTTAGTGCTCTATAGTCGACACACATACGATATGTGCCGTCTTTCTTTTGCACTAATAGCACAGGTGAGCAAAATGGAGATGAGCTAGGCCTAACCCTGCCTTTCTCAACTAACTCATGCACTTGCCACATAATCTCCTCTTGTTGATGTTGAGAAAATCTATAAGGAGGTTTGTTAGGCGGTGAACTTCCTGGAAGAAGTTCAATTGCATGGTCATCATTACCTCGTTTAGGAGGTAGCTCACAAGGGATGTCATCAATAAAAACATCTTGAAAGCCCTTGAGAAAATTGGATAACTCTAATTTCTTTTGGTTGCTTTTATTTTCTTTTGCTAAAGCATTAGGTTCATTGACGTAAGCACTTCATAGGGAGAGAGCTTTAAGCTTCGCCATTCGGTGAGTACTTTGACTTTGGCATCGGTGGCCAAAAATTGCTTCATAATGGAAGCTCTTAAAGCTTTCCATGTTCGTGGAGCTTCATCGTTGGCTCGTAGGCTAGACCACCATTGCCTGGAGGACTTTTGAAAGTGCATAGCATCAAAGGTACCATCATAGGTAAGGAAAGAGATGCTCTGCCCTCCCTCTTTGAATTTCTTCAGCTTGGAAAACCTCTTCCATGCGGCATAGGATTTCCTATGGCCTCTTCTTTTTGATGGTTCAAAGGTTGCATCATCACTTTCTTCAGAAGGTGAATAATTTGAAGAAGGTGGAGAAGAGGGTGACCTCTTTCTCGCCTTTTTCTTGTCTTGATCTTCGTTGTCTTCACCATCACTTTCATAAGAGGAAGAGGATGAAGAAGATGGAGAAGAGGGTGTCCTCTTTCTCGCCTTTTTCTTCTCTTGCTTTTATCATCCCTCTTTGAATTATGGTGTGGAGAAGAGTGTGATGTTCTTCTCCGCTTTGGTGGTGATGGAGAGCGTGAGCACAGAGCTGCCGTTGCACTTCAATTTAGAGAGATGGATTGCCCATGGCTTGTTGAAGCCTAGAAACAAGATAGTTAACAAGCATCGGAGCATCATTAGTAGCTACCGTTGCACTTCAATTTAGAGAGATGGATTGCCCATGGCTTGTTGAAGCCTAGAAACAAGATAGTTAACAAGCATCGGAGCATCATTAGTAGCTTGCTCATTAGCAAAATCAAAGTTATCAACATTAATTTCACTCTCTTTACTATTGTCAGCCATTCTAACAACTTTTAGGTGTAAACTTTTTTAGGTGTACTTTGGCACTTCAAGCCCTAGTTGCTACTCCTCTTTACCCCTTTAGAAAAAGCACTCAAGCTACTGTACCCGTGGCTCGAATACCATTAATTGCAAGGAATAGAAGAGAAGGTCTTTCAACACCAAAACAGCACCGGCTCCTGTCAAGCTTCTAATAGCTCAATAGTGGTTAAAGCCGTAGGCAAGCTCCGTAGGACTCCACTATTAAGACCATAGCTCTCGACGGTGATGCCCCATTAACTGCACGAAGGCAGGCGCACTGCAAGGCTGAAAAATCCCTATTCTACTTACTCACAGGCAATTAATAATACCAACCATTTATAGCTAGCTTGAGGACCTCCCTTCTTGAGCAAGAAAAGAGAAACCTTGTGCTCTGATACCAATGTAACATTTAATTCCCTGATAACTTGTGTGTAGCGGAAATTAGCATGAACATAGTGAGCATTTCATTAGAATAGATTCCTAATGAGAATTACAAGAGTGCTTGGTTGGAGAGAGCAACAAAAAGCATAACACCTAGTTAGATAGCATGAACAATACTTTCAAAAGAGAGAGAAATTAAGCTATTGACAACAGTCGAGGACCGGATTTGCATGGAGCCGGTCCCCCCTCCAAAAGGCTTTGTATTATGGTTTCTCCCATCAAGAGAGACATTGTACAATACAATTCTTTGTGTTCCTTCAAGACTAGCTAGTGCAATGAAGATGAAAGCTTCATGCATTAAGAAAAACACTTAACAAACACAACATCAATTATCCCCGGTCTCAGACCCAAGACCTCACACACCTTCGAAGATGGTAAGAGTGATCAGGGTATGAGAGTAGATTAAGAGGAAGAAGGAGTATCTTACGAGAAAGATGTACATCTCCTCACATAATCACTCATATTAGCATAGATTAGCTTAGTAATTAGCTTGATAGAGGAGATGAGCATGCATTGAAGCTTGGCTCTTGGTTGGATTTTCATCCACATGCCAAGAGTGTGTCGATGTAGGCTTCTATCTCACAAGCTTGGAGTAGGTGATGAGCTCTCCATTAAAGCTTGGGAAGAGATAGTCTTTTTTACTTCACACATAGACTGTGTGTGAGTGTGTGTGTGATAATGCCTTGCAAAAATCAGCCCCCTCTCTCTCTTGGGCGAGCCCTCTTGCTATTTTCTCTTGCTCTACCCTCATTGGACCTCCCAAGGTCAAGCCAATGACTATTAAGCAGCATAAGTGATAGCCTTCTGACATGTGTCCCCCTTTCCCCTTTTGTGAGAGCTTTAGGTAATTTAATAATTCAACTAAACTCTCATTGGACCCCTTTGCGTCTTGGCCAATAGGAATCAAGCAAGCCATTGGGCTGTTGAATGCTCATTGGACCCCTTGGGAGACTCTCCAATAGTCATCTAGGAGACCTAATTCTCATTGGTTCTTTTTTTAAGTGTTTTTAAATTAATTAAACTAGATTTACTCTAGCTAATTCTCATTGGTCCACCTCCAAGGCCATCCAATAGGAATTGGGTACACCTTGTGTGCATCTGGCATAGGGAGCTGACATGTGTCCCTCATTTTACTCTAGCCTAATTCTCATTGGTCCACCTCCAAGGCCATCCAATAGGAATTGGGTACCCCTTGTGGGCATCTGGCCTAGGGAGCTGACATGTGTCCCTCATTCCCTTTGTGTAAAGGGAGCTTTTGTGTGTGTGTGTGTGTGTGTGTGTGTGTGTGTGTGTGTGTGTGTGGCTTTCTCTTTCATCCCCTACATGCAAGGCTCGCTTTCTCCCAAGTAGGGATTGCAAAGACTTTTTGGGTCACACACAAAGCATCCAATTCCCCCCATGGTTGACCTTTGGACACAACCTTTGAATTTTGGAACCTTATCATTGTGGAAGTCTTGATGGGCTGAACCTTAGGGTCTTTTTTTCCCATTGTTGCACATGGCTCTTTTGCAGATGGCCCCCCCTTTGGATCCCTATTTTCCCTCCTTTGGATCCCTACAGTGGCCGGTCTGCTAGCTTAACCAATATTCTGGCTTTTTCTCCCCTGGCACTTCCCCACATTAAATGATTAGTTTAATATGAGAAAATCATTTAGGAGAATTAGATGATGATTATTATGACAGGCCGTGAAAATTTTGGTTTCCGGCGAGTGATTTTCCTTCACACACTATGGATTCTCCTCATAATGGGGCCCTTACAAATGTACGTTTTTACCGCAAAAAATTACAAGGGGTAAATCAGGCTCCATACTTAACATTCAACATGTTGGAGGACCCTTCTGACAGGATTGGTGGTAGCCATGCTACTGTAAATGGAGTTGAGCTGGAAGCTTGGGAGAGGTTTTGTATGACTCTGAGGGTCTCAGATGTGTGGCAGCACTCTAGTTTAGTAAGGCCCCCAAACAACCTAGCCTTCTCTCGTTCGTACTGCAGAGTGGGAGAAGTGAATCTATCGTGGATAGATCGCTTCTACACTAGTGACCATTTCAGTGACTTGGGTGGGACAGTTGGCATTCTGGAAGGGACTTCCTTCTCGGACCATACACCAGTGATCCTCACAATGGTAGATAGGCAGAGGAGGGGGAGCACGATGCTTCGCATCCCTAAGAGGGTCTTGCTGGACTCTGCACTCAGAGAGCGAATAGAGGCTCTCTGGACAGAGAGCTTGGACATGTAGGATTCCCCTGCTGACAGAGTGGCCTCAGGATTAGTCATTTATTTTTGTCATTTCTTTCTCGAGGAATCTTTGGCTCACCTGGCTGCAGTGAGAGAGGAGGAGCAGCATCTCAGATGGGGTGCTGCTTCCTTGCAGAGGATGCAAGAGCAGCATCCAGACAGTCCTTGGTTAGAGGAGTAGCTACAACAGGCTCGCCAGGAGCTTGTTAGCACAGAGGAGTGGTGCCATGAGTTTTCTTTCCATCGACATGCATCTCAATGGACACAGGTGGGTGACAGAATGACTGGTACTTTCTTCGATGCAGTGGGACCTCGATAGCGTATGCCAAGTTCAATCAGTTGAGGAGGCCCGATGGGTCAGTTGATTTTGAGCTAGAGGACATGCGTGCAGTTGCTACAGACTTTTATCATGAGTTACTATCAGCAGAGCCTCAGTCAGAGAATTAGGATGCATGCAGCGAGCAGGTGTGGGCACAGATGCCTTGCCTTGTGACTGAGGAGATGCGTCAGAGGATTGAGATACTACTTCAGCTTGAGGAGTTGCACACGGATCTTAGTGCACTCCCCCATGGTAGCTATGGATGGCTTGACTCTCAATTTTTTCTTGGAGTACTAGGACTTGCTTGGCCCAGACCTTTGTAGTGCTTTCCAGTACATCTTGCACATAGGAGTGATGCCTGACAGCAAGTTGAGTGAGGGTTTGATCTACCTCATATCCAAGGAGGGTGGCTCCTTGGATGAGATTCTTCAGTGGCGCCCCATCACCATCCTCAACTCAACCTACAAAATTCTTGCCAAGGCTCTGAGTTTGAGAATCTAGCCACTTCTAGAGAGCCTTATACATGGGGCTCAAACACGTTTTGTCAAGGAACGCAGTATCCTTGACAACATCTTTGCTTTTTGGGAGGCTTTTGCCTTAGCGAGGCCCCGTGGTGAGGATATGGTGATTCTTCTTCTCGATTTTGAGAAGGTCTACAACAGAGTTGACTGGGATTTTCTGGAGGGCACTCTACGCAGGATGGGCTTCTTAGATGCTTGGATCAGAGGGGTGCCAGCTTTCTACAAACGGGCACACAGTCAAGTACTTTTGTCAGGATTAAAGGTGATCGTTTCATGCTCACACGTTCGGTCAGACAGGGCTACCCTCTTGCCCCCTTCCTCTTTCTATTCTATGCTGAGGTGACGAGTAGGTTTTTGGTTTACAAGGCTTAGCACTCCCTATTCGGGGGGATGATCTACTGGACGCTGAGTTTTCTGATGACTCAACCTTGTACTTGGATGGCCAAGAGGCCAACCTTCACAAGTGTGAGCAGGATCTTGAGACCTTCTGTTGGCATCTGGCGCACTGATCAACTGGAGAAAGACAGTGGCTTTCTTAGTTGGTAGTGCTCCTGTGCCCGATTGGATGCCAGGTGAGGGTTTCAGGTGGATTCCCCCAGAGACTACAGTTTGGTACTTGGGATGTCAGTTGGTTTGGACTGGTCTCCCGAGCAACAGATTGCTCCCCTCCTCCTGTCTATCAGGAGGAAGTTGCTACATTGGAGCTCCGCACAACTTTCTTTGGTTGGCAGAGTTGTAGTGGCCAACTAGGTGTTGTTGGCTACTAGGTGGTACATCAATGCTTGCTGGATCTTCTCAAGTTCTTGTATCAGCCAGGTAGAGCAGCTGATCAGGAATTTCTTTGGTTAGGGCGAGACACACTGACAGCTCGGGCCAAAGTGTCTTGGCAGGTCATCACTCTTCCTTGTTCACAGGGAGGGCTAGGGATCATAGACCTAGCACAACAGAGCAGAGCCCTTTTGGGGAAGTTCATCGTATGAGATCTTCATCCAGGTGAGGAGCCCTGGAAGGAGTTCTTGTTACAACGACTTTGTGCTAGGGTGCCTCAGGCACGAGGCCCCTGGAAACCTTCGACCAGATGGATCTTCACAGAGATGCGTAGAGTTGGTTTGAGCAGGAGACTGGAGGATTGCTTCACTATGGGGTTGCTTTGATCTTGGGAGCACGTGCGGCAAGGCTTGAAGCAGTGTCAGCCTACTTGCACGGAGGAGCGTCTGCGATAGCCCCTTGTTTGGAACCCCATGGTTTGCACTCAGAGAGGTCACTTGGTTCGTAGTCGGCCTCATGTTCCCTGGGGTGCCATGGCAGCGGGTCCAGCATGCTCTTTAGGTGACTAGTTACAGTCTTCAGGCCTGTCAGAGGATCTACAGGGCCTTCAGCTCTATAGGGCATGAGAGGGGTGCAGAGCATGTGCCAGGACATCTCAGAGGCAGTACCAGCTGAGTGGCTCACGCCTTTTGAGTCAGAAGTGCCTAGATGGATGGGAGCCTTCACACAACTGGAGGTCCTCATCTCTGTTCGGGCTTGCTTAGAGACTGTTCCTTCCCTGATTTTTGAGCTACATGGTAAGGGATGCTTACAGCGAGTTGCAGTAGAGGCCCCGTAGGTGGCAGAGTGCTCCTTTTAGAGGATCGGAGTGGTGGGCATCTGTGGGGGGACTTGCGTCATCGATCTCAACCCAACTACTCTTGTGACTAGAAATTGGAGACTGTGGGCTTGGGAGTGCTGTCCACTGGCACGAGTATAGTGGGATCCTAGAGGGTGGCTTTGGAGGGACCCCGTCTCTTCTGCAAACCACCCAAGCGTCCCTTTCTTTCAGTACACTGCTCGAGGCGAGCCACTTTGTTTCAATGGCTGGTCGCACACAAAGCTACAACAGTTGGGAGCTGGCTTGTGCATAGTGGTCTCTTGTCCGCATGCAAAGCATGTGACCATCTTGTGGAGAGTCAGCGTCACTGTCTTTGGGATTGTAGGCTTGGCACAGCAGGTGTGGTTGCTTGTTCTTCGGCTGATGGCTGCTCTTTCCATGGCTCGGCAGTACACTTGGGGGGCAGCTGCTTGGTCCACTCTCATGGGCCCGACACTTCAGTTTGAGCTATCATCCACCAGCAGGATGATAGTGATGCAGGGGGGCGACCTACACTCCAGCCTGCCAACAGAGCTTACTCCACAGGAGTGGTGCAGTGAGAGAGAGGTGTGTTGGGATCTCATTAGTTGCCTGACACTTTGGTTCATTTGGCGGGCCCGTGCTTCCGCATCTTCGAGGCTCGCCCTGTACCACCAGCAGAGACTGTTCGGGACCTGCTGATCCATACTCTCAAAGGACAGTTCAAGAGCCTCAAGGGCAGCTCCGACCGCATGATGGAGCACAGAGAGGCTTTCCTTTGACTTTGGCATCCTGGGCCATTTTTCACCATGGATTAGGGTATGCTTAGATGGCACTAACGTCCACCTGTGTGGCTCTTCCCTCCTTCCATCCCCTGATATAGCCTCATTGTACATATGTTGTTTTTTCATTGGGAGAGTCTCCCTATCATGATTGTTGAAGTCCTCTCTTGTAGAGGAGGTTGTAGACCTATGGGCAGTTTCATTAACTAAGAGAAGGATCTTTTTCTTAGAAAAAAAAAGAATTAGAAGAAATATGAACCCCAAATGGGTCTTGTAAGGATCCCTAATTTTAAGGGATTAAGATTGAAAATATATGTGTGGTTTAGGAGACAAGGCCATTGAATGAGGGTATTCTCATAGGATTTTTTTAAGGTTGTCATAGGCTTTTTGTAGGTTGAAATAGAGACTAGGGAGGGAGGATAGGTACATTCTCTCTCTACCCAAAACATTGGTGATCCTTATGACAATAACTAACCTTCCCCCCTTTCTTTTGTCACATCATCAAGGGCGTCCATAGCCTCAGCCCAAAGAAACACTTTTTTCAAAAAAAATAAAAAAAACTCACTTTTACTCAAAATTTCTCCCCAACCTATATGTATACTCAAAAATCAATTTTCTCTCTCAAATCTCATAGCTAGACCTGCAAAATATGAAATTTCCCACCTTTTTTTTATTTCTCTCCAAAATCACTCCTCTTTGTTTCTTCTCTCTCCTACTTTTCAGCCACACACTCTTCCTTCTTCCCTCTCTTTGTTACACGTCCACTCCATAGCTTTGCTGTAGCTCTCCCCCCCATGGCTCTTCACTCCATAGCCCTCCTCTCCACTCCGTAGCTCTCTTGCATCACTCCATAGCTCTCCTAAAGCTCTCCATCCCATAGCTCTTCACTCCATAGCTCACCTCTCCACTCCGTGCCTCTACTGCAGCTCTCCACTTTTTCTGGAGGCCAAATTTATTCCCCTTGCCATGGAGCTAGGTGACATTACAAACCTCCCATCCACAGCAAGATTATCAAGTTTGGAAACAGTTTCTCTACATGTTGGGTTTCCAAAGGACTTCGCATCCTCAAAGCGTCATTACTTGCAAACTGCACAACAACCTCATGTTGCAGGTCACACCAATGTGGACCTTTGGGTGCATGGTTGCCTCTACCCTAATGATGAAACCATCAATGTGTACCCAACATTCAATAGCATTGCTTCATTCTTACAATATGTAGGTAGAGGGGAGTAAGGTATTCTTGGATACCGCAAGTGATTGCCGACTATTGGAGTTGATAGTGCACAATGGTCTTTGTATCAATGTCAACTTCTTTCCCATACCACTAGTAGATTGCACAAAAGGATCTTTCATGCGAAGAAGGAAGTGGAAACTCTTAAGCTACAAGTGGAAGAGAAGGATGCTAAGATTGTGAAGCTTGAAGATAAGATCCTGCATCTTAAAAAGATGCCCTTAGGTGCAAGGGAACGTAAGAGGATCTTCAATGCCATAGAGACTTTAGCCCCCAAAGGCGGTGGGAGAAAAAGAAGGGTTACAGCAATAAGGTACATTTTGCTACACTCCAATCTATGTTTTTGTGGTAATGTTTTTGTCCATTCTTGTAGGAAATTTGTAATAATGTTTTTGTTCATTCTTGTAGGAATTTTATCCAAGAGCTGTGTGGTGGCCACAGCCAGGAGGATCGCATCCATTTGTTAAGTTTGCGCCTCAAGAAATCGGATGTCGTAGCCCTTTTACGAGCACCAAATGCAGAACATTTAAACAATGCTGTCACAAAGGAGATGATGCAAAAGTTTTCATCTTGTGAGCGATGTTGATGTACAAAAGGCTTGTGATGAAGTTGGGATTAGTACTAAGGGATACATTGGCTTATATGGCCTCCTTAAGGATGCTTTAAGGGAAAGAGGAATTACAGAGAATGTTTTTCCTATACCACTTAAGGTCAATCTTGCTAAGAAGGCCTTGAGCAAAGACGCGTACTTTTGAATAGGAGGCTATTTGCACATAGAGGACATAATTTCTTCATCCATCTTTACCAAGCGGTCCAAAGTAGTTAAGAAACATACCAATGCAAGCGTAGGTGCAGACAACGTGGACAAGGGATTTCCTTCCTCAATGTCAAATAATTTTTTTGTTGATTTGAGAAGGCTTCAAATGGCAATGATACATTTTTATGGTCTACCACCTAATGGTGAGGCTACAATAATCCAGTCTTTTTTTTTTCAATTATGGTTTTCCTTAAGTTATTTTGGACACTTTTCAGTACTAGGCTCAAAGTTGGTGTTTGTGCTCAAGCTAGACGAGTGTCAGATTGTGAAGAAACAAAGATTAGAAAGGATAAGTAATACTCTCATGAAAGAGGAATTATTTCATGCAAGTTGAGGTTCCCAAGGAGACCCATGGAGTGCTTGCTTGGATTTTTGACCACATTCCGTGGATAACAGATGTCATTAAGGCACAGCTAGCTGGGGAAAAATTCCAAGTAGATGGCATAGGGGAGTTTAAAGTTGAATGGCACTTAAGTGGTGATTTGAAAACAATCACGTGCATTCTAGGGTGAAAACAAGGGGCAAGAGCTCTATATCCTTATCCATTTTTCATTAAGGGCTATAAGGGGAATGCACACAAGATCGCAATGGTCTACTAAACGGAGGAAGATACAATTCACAAATTACACGTGTGTGGGAGCATCTGGTTCTACGATGTTCTATGTTGGAGGAGCCCAATCGTGCCACAAAAGATAGTGAATGGAACCCTATAATTAACTTCCCTCTCAAAAATATGCATTTTTACACGCTTCATGATTTTATGTGCATCTTTGATCGTTTATGAAAGCGTCATATTGATTATGCCTTTACAATGAAGCGTGCGGAGAGGTCGTTTGATGCCATCTCAGAAGTGGAAGGGCTCTTAAATTCAATAGGTTGTCATGGGACCAACACCTCCATTGTTGCACAAAAGAACAATGCAAGCGCTCAGGAAGTGGCCCAACCAGTGTCCATGAGTGGACTAAAGGCAAGGCATTTTTGAAGAGGGTTCGGTAGGGGTGCTACTACCGCAACATCAACATCTGAAGGTGGATGGGAGTTGTGGAAGGATCTCTGCAAGTATACAACCGACAATGATAGCAATGCAAGTGTTGTGCTTAGCCGACAACATGTTTGGGTGGTATTCAACAAAATGATGAAGATACTACGACTTGCAAGCACAACCAGCGAGCAATGACAAGAATTCCAAAATTTGATGGTGGAGTTCACAAAGGCAGTCATCATTGCATGGGGTGAATAGAAAATTAAACACTATATGGTGAGTGCTTGCTATTCCGGCTTGGTCTGTACTATGCTTTAGTTTTGATCATTGATGTGTTGTGGCTTTTTGGGCAGCACATCCTCTATGTCCATGGTGCATACGTTATGAACATGTATGGTTCATTGAATCTTTGGATCATGCAAGGTATAGAGAAGTCACATTATTGTGCCAAGGGTGTCTACTTCAAGATACAAGACATGGAGGGGGTTTAGTGCGCTCATGCTATCTTCAGGAAATGTTCAACTGGTTTTATTGCACCACCTTTGGACGTAAAGTGTCGATTGAATGTGCAAGGTCATAGCGCTTGGCAAAAGAAGCCTGTCAATTGGACCATGTTCATTCTTCAGAATGCTAGAGATCCTCACAAGGCCCAGCACGGCATGCAGTGTGGCGAGCATCAAGGACTAGGGTTGGAAAAGTTTGGGTTAGGAGGTAGTAGATGTATTTAGAATCTCATGAAAATGAAAAGTCTATTACATTTGGATGCTCTCTTTTTTTGGATCAAGTGTTTGTATTATTTGATTTTTTACGCAATTTTACAAGTGTATGTTTCGCTCTATGTGTTTGAATAGTTCTCCAATTTCATGTGGTTTTAAAATTCAAAAGATTATTTTCTCGTGCTTTTATCAGCTCTTTTCCACCGTGTGAACCCACCCTTATATGACCACCCTATATAAAGAGGTAACCCCCCCCCCCCCCCCCCCCCCCCCCCCCCCCCTCCCTCCTTACAAACACATAACACTCCTTCCCTCACCAAACACCACAAGCTCTAAGAAGCCCCCCAAACGCACTTTCACGATCGCAAGGACCAAACAGACTGCAAAGAAGAATCCAAAGACCATTGAGGCACACAAAAAGCAGAAGATACATGGGTGAAATCATGTTAACCTATCATGCTTTTTGTGCTAGTTAGCAGTTTCAAGTTAGCAAATCTTCGAAAAGTTGGGCGTCCGATAATTTTTTTACTAATAATATCAAACTTTGTCAGAGGTTGTACATTTGGATTCCTTGTTTCAAGTGCTTTCTATTGATATATCATATGTCATAGATCTTGGAGATGTAGCTCAAGTTATTGTACTAGTTAGCATATGTCAAAATTGTGCTAGTTAGCATTTTCCGGGACATGAAAAAGCATGACAAGTTAACATGCTTTCACCCACTTGCAAATCAGCAACCAGAAGAGCTAGCTGACCCAGAGCGCACAGAGACCGACACGTTCTATGAACGTCCTCCATGGGAAGGGGAGGACATCCCAGTGAACCATAAGGTGGGTGGGAAGACATTGCCAGGCCAAATGGGCGCGATGCCATCTGGCCCAAGTCACCCCACTGTGCTCAGCAAGTCACTACCCAGAGGAATGGGTCCCATGCCTTCTGATCAACCCAACAATGATGAGCATAGCAGTGATGATGAGGATTATGATCCGGATGAAGATGCCCCCCGGACACCTCCCAATCACCGTTGAAAGTCAAAATTCTACAGGAAGCCGCAGAGAGCAAAGCCACAAGGAGCTCATAGGCCCCCACAATGCAAACTGCAAAGAACACAACGGTTTTTTTCGGCATTACCAGAAGATAGCGGACCTGCTTATTAGGAAAGCACCATTTGCTCGAACATGTAAGGAAGTGCTACAAAGATACAACACAGAGCTTCAAATGTCTTCAATTTCCCTCGAATCAATTCAGGAGGTTGCATAGGCTTATTTGGTTAGTCTCTTTGAAGACACCTTCTTATGTGTTGTCCATGCCAAGCGTATAACAATCATGGCTAAGGACACACAACTTCCATGTCGCCTAAGGCATGACTGATACCCTTTGATGTCAAAACCTCTTTTTGTAACTAACTTTTGTATTGCAATCAATTTACTTTGGAAACCCTTGTACTGGATGTAAATTTTCTTGTGAACTCATTGTATTTTCACTTTGCGACAAATATAATACGTCTCTTTTTGTCGCTCTATGTAAACTTAATATCCACTTTTAATGTCTATTTGTCTACATTTATTTTGTTAAATGGTTGAAAGGTGAGATGCTAAGCAGCTGTACAAAAGGTTCTCCGGTTGACAGGCATAGCTTAGATGATGGAAACCAAAGTTAAAAAGAAAATTTGGTTGGCCTGAAATTGTCCATTAGGTAAAAGGTTTGCTCTATATTTGCCAGAATATTGCAAAACTAGTAAAATTGGTGTTGTCCACAAGACAACGAGGTTTAGCCAGATAGCAAGTTTGCAGGGCTAATTCTCGTTGCCTTGTGGACACATAGAGAATTGCATAAAATGTCATAGACAAGGCACATCTAGTACAAAAAAAGCAATTATATGCTATTTTTTGGACAAGTTGTTTTCAATGTACAAAATCAACTTTCAAATAGTTAACACATTTACAAATGGGTAGAATTTTCACAGTTCTCGTTTTCACTGAACATTAACAAAACAGTAAAATGAACTTTGCAAAAGATCATGGACAAGAGAGATAATTTTCATTTAAAAGCTTGTACATCCGGTTTAACTATCTTTTGATAAGAGGTGCTTTGCAACCTATCTACGACGTTCTATAATGTTGGGTAGAATGGATGTAAGTACAGAAGCAACTATAGCTTGGGCACTCCCAGGGCTTGACAAAGAGCTATGCATGTCATGACCTTGCCACGAAAGCTAATGTCAAAAGTGTCAATTACAAGTGATTTTTTGACCAGAATAATTACATGGGTTGTTTGAGGGATGGTGGCTAAGCATAGGAGTTTATTTGCGGCCTTAATAGTGTGATAGGGCTGCCTGAGGCCAAAACACTGTGCACTCTCCCCCCTTCCGGCTAGCCCAAAGGTCCATGTCCAAAACATCCTGCAAAATTGTAATTAACCAAAAGCAAAGAAGAAAAGTTGCATAGAAGATGCTTAGTATTACCTCTTGTTGCTTATCCTCATCATCCGTAGTTGGTGTGGCTTCAAGGTTGATAGAGGATTTGCTCTCATCAACCTTGTGGGGGCTTCGTGAACCAGACGAATTGGAGTGGATATGAGTTTGGTTGGCAACAACCGTGGCTTGTGGCAATGAACTCCTCGTCCGTGACTTCACTCTACTCTGCAGCAAGAATATCCATTGTCACTAGTGCAATCGTGTCACCAACAGAGTCCCCCAATGGAAGAAACTTGTCATCTATAGCTTCTAGTATAGGATCAAGGGGGAACTCCATCTTGGTGCATATGAGGCTAAGACACTCATCTAGTCGGACACCAAAAGACTTTTCAAGATCATGTAAGAATAAATACTCTTCATCTTCTATAATTATGATATTGAGACGGCTAATCTCCACTTTGGGAATTGTAGCAGGGTCACAGCTCTCAGGGTTGGGTACCTCGGAGGTGCCAACAATCTGGTCTCTCACTGCAATTGCTTCTTCCAAGCCGTGGGGATATTTGGCAGCTTGCACTCTTCGCTCACTTTGGACATCTATAGATGCGGCCTTGTGATCTTTACGATCCACTAGCACCTCACCCACTGCCAGATGTAGGATTTCTGTCTCCTCCAAGGAGGTCTTCTCATTGATGAGGAAGAAGAGAGTGACAATGTTGGACAAGAAAGATTGCCCAATTTTGCGCTTCTTGAAGGATTCTGCAACTTCCTTTGTCACTTAGCAGAAGTGGTTCGCCTCTTTTGCAATCGCCTCAAAGCGAGCTAATCTCTTTGAAAATGCAATGTCGCCCTTGTGGATGTAGCGAATCAGATCACATGGAAACCACAACATGGCATTGTTTTCAAAGTTTACATCATACTTGAGTATATGCACATGCATATCTCTATGATGTCGTGAAAAGTGTCATTGTGGACTTGCATGGTTTTTGGTAAATCCACTGTGAGGATAAAGAAGCCATGAAATCATTGCATCCAACATATTCGGTGTCCTCTAAGAAAAGAAGAAACTATGAAAGGGGGGTATGTGGTTGTTCCGACGCTGCTACTGCATGGCAGGAGGATGAGCTAGCATGTGCTGCCATGGCTCTCTCTCTATGTGTGTGTGTGTGTGTGTGTGTGTGTGTGTGTGTGTGTGTGTGTCTTCTTTCTGTCTCTCTCAAGTGTTGACAGAAAAATAAGAAGCCCCTCCCCTTTATATACCCCCCCCCCCCCCCCCCCCCCCCCCTTTCCCCACACTGTCGCGGCCCGGTGAGTGTCCAGTGTTCACTAACTTGCACAATCTCAAAAACACCATTTGAAAAAGTAACGGGCATGTCAAATATCACAAAATTAGCAACACTAGATTGTAAGGGTATCCACTCTTACACATTCAACGCTCATAGTGGAAAAGTTTGTACAAAGTTGTTAGAAGCTGGACACACCACACGACAGCAACTACTCGGAGGATTATTATTTTTTGTAATTATTCATTCATTGAGGAAAACTTGAATTTTCACCTTGTAATTATTGGGACTTACAGAAGTTTCCAGATTGTATCCCAGTTTTGATAGTTAGATTAAGTAGATGGTTGAATTTTGGAACTTTAGGGTTTAAGAAATTGTAAGGTATATATACCACTTTTTGACCTTAATGAAAAAAACCTTTTGTCATTTTAAAAAACAAGTTTTGAAGTCTGTGAGTGAGCGTACTGTGTACGAGAGAGAGAGTGTGAGATTCATCTTGACGCTACGTGTGCTCCAGTGGTCGGAATCGAGTGCGAAGAAGTGCAGCATGTTTCCCCCGACGAGAGCTACGCGCCGGTACCTACATTGCGCACGTACGATCTGGTTTTGCGAGCTCCTTCTACGAGCTTCATCGGGTGTTTGGGTGAGCATACGTTGTCCGATTTTGCATTGCAACATATCCACGCGTTCAGATTGAGTAGAACTACACGTTAGGCACTTTAGATTTTGGAAATGAAGACCTGCAGATTTTGGCCAAACATCCTACGTGTTTCTGCACCAGGTGTTTTGGGTCGGGATTTTGGTTCATAGACCTTAGGGAGAGCGACCTAGTGGTATTAGTAAGGTCTCCTTCAAGTTCTATGGTGTTTCGAGATTGTTTGATGGGTGTTCTGCTCTAGAAAGCGTTGTAGGAAGTTTCCTCTTATGCACTCTTGAAGGCTGTGACTTAGACAATTGGTAGAGACCTCTATAGGAATTAGTTAGGAGTGGGTCGAGTGTAGGTTGACACCTTATGCTTTCTTCCACGCGCCTGCGGGTCGAGATTCGTCCTTAGCTGACATTACATGTTAGGTGAGTTCTCGTTGTGCTGACGTCCGTCGCGGCGTATCCGTCCAACATTGGCGCCGTTGCTGCCGGGGACGAAAACCTTAGGTAGGTGACCGAGACTAATCCTTGAGGATTGGGATTTTTGGCTTGCCAAGAGTCTCGCTTTACATTTAGATAGGATCAGAGGGTGGAGGACTCTCTAGGTCTTAGAGGGAGTCTAAGAAGCGTGTGCCTGGCCTAGATCCTTCGACTTAGGTGGATTAGGTAGACCAAGATAGTTTTAGGTAGTAGTCGAGTTCTAGAGTAGGAGTTGGAGTGGTAGAAGTGGTAAGAGGGGAGCTTGAGAGTTAGGGGAGGCCAAAAAGAAACCAAAAGCACCATTATCACCATTTCACATGATAAGTAGGAGTAGAGTAAGTAGGACATCATGATTCAGGATCTAGAGCATTTCATGCATGTACACTTGCTTGGTAAAGTCATTACAAGTTTGTAAAAGACGCAAAAAGACGTAAAGGTGTGTTTGAAAGTGTTCAATATGATGAAACAGGAAACAGAAGGAAGGCAGCAACTCAGAGTAGGAAGAAGATGGAGAAGGAGAAGACACAGAGCTTGCATACGAGATCTCTGTAGTCTATCTCTCTGTATTAGAATAATAGAGTATATACAAACTCAGAGCTATAAAGCTTATATGAAACCCTAAGAGATAAGGTGTCCTTTCACACCAGATGTCCAGGGGGAAAAACCCAGTGGGAGAAAAGTGCCCCTGATGAAGCGCGTATACACACTAACACTACTACATGTCTACAAATCCCCCCTGTAGTGATAGTGTGAATCCGTACAAGGTAGCAGATCATCATGTGTATGAGAGTAAGCCCAAAGATTTTCGAAAATCTTCAAACTTTTCTCGTGATAACGCCTTTGTAAATAGATCTGCAATGTTATCCTGTGTAGGACAGTAAGTTAGTGTGATCTCCCCTGCATGTAGCCTTTCTCTGACATAGTGGTAGTGAACCTCTATGTGATTTGTTCTTGCATGAAATACTGGATTCCTTGCAACTGCCATAGCACTCTGACTGTCAGTGAAAATGGTAGTGGGTGCCTGTTGACACTCACAAAGATCTGCCAATAACCTACGTATCCATACACAATCAACTGTTGCCGTGAAAGCTGCCCTGTACTCAGCTTCACAAGTTGATGTAGCCACTGTGGGTTGCTTCTTGCTTAGCCAAGATATACATGCATTTCCCAAGAAAAAACAATTCCCACTTGTGGAATGTCGTGTGTCAAAATCACCAGCCCAATCTTAATCGTTGTAACCAAGAAGCTGCATAGAACTGTGCTTTCCATACATATCCCCCCTTGGAAAGAACATGGAAAGATTAGGGGTACCTGAAAGGTAATGAAGTATACGCTTCACAGCCTGGCAATGATGCATACCTGGGCTGTGCATAAATCTGCTTGCTTGTGAAACCCCAAATTGAATGTCTGGACGAGTGTTGCCTGCCAAATATATCAAGCAACCAACCGCTGCTGCATAAGTATGTACATCAAAAGGTTCTCCAGCATCGTGCATGCTCAACTTTTATCCAGTTTCTACGGGTGTAGAGATTGGTTTACAATTTTGCATACCAAACTTGGCCAAAATTTTATGCAAATATTTTTCCTGTAACATGTATATGCCATCCTCTCATTGCACAAACTGAATACCCAAGTAATAATGTAGCAAACCAAGATCAGACATCTCAAAGGTTTTTCTCAAAGCATCTTTAAACACTTCAATTTCATCTGCAGTATTGCCTGTAAGAAGCATATCATCCACATAAAGTGTTAGCATAATGAGAACTCCATCTCTCTTTTTGACATACAAAGTACTTTATGTTGGACTATTCTGAAATCCCTGGCCAATCAAATAAGTATGTATCTTGTCATACCATGCTCTTGGAGCCTGTTTGAGACCATACAAAGCTTTACGCAATCTACATACCTTTTGCTCTTGACCTTTTACAACAAAACCACTCGGTTGACTTACATAAACTTCTTCCTGCAAATCACCATTTAAAAAAGCAGTTTTGATATCCAACCGATGCACTTTCCAACCATGATGAGCATCAATTGCAACTAGTGATCTAACGATGGACGCACGAGAAGTAGGAGCAAAGGTTTCATCATAATCTATGCCTTTCTGTTGCGCATAGCCTTTTTCCACAAGCCTTGCTTTGTACCTGTCAACAGTACCATCCTGTTTCCTTTTTACCTTAAAAACCCACTTTGTACCAATAGGCTTTTTACCTGTAGGCAAGTCCACTAGATCCCATGTATGATTCTTATGAATAGAATCAATTTCTTGCTGCATAGCATCTTTCCACTGAACACACTCTAAAGCTTGTTCAAATGAATCAGGCTCATCTGCATCACAAAGAGTGCTAAAGCAAGCCAAATCTACTTGCTCTCTGCCAAAAGTAGTATCAGCATGTATTTTTTGTGGCAACGGTGCATCCAACTTGCTATCCTGCAAAGTTTTCTGAACCCATTTAGGCAAGGTTCTTTCTTCCTTGAGAACTTCTTGCTCTTCACGCACAATTTCCTCTACATCATGAGATGTCACATGCTAATCAAAAGATTGATCAAGATTATCAACCTGTTGTGATTCTTGATTCTCCACAAAAGAAGGAAGAAAATCTTCAAATACATCATGTGTTTGCATATGAGGTACATCAAAAGCAACCATAGGTTGAGCAGTAGTTTCTGCAAAAATTACATCACGACTTTCAAAAATCTTGTTTGTAGCAGGATTGTAAAGTCTATAAACTTTACTTCCACTATTGTACCCCACAAATATACATTGCCTTATCATCAAGCTTCCCACGTAACTGCTAAGGGATGTGAGCATAAGCAAGACAAACAAAAAAACGAAGATAACTGACTGAAGGTTTTCTGTCATACCAAGCTTCATATGGAGTAATGGTCTTCAAGGCACAAGTAGGACACCTGTTCAAAACATGTGCTGCACAAGCAACTGCCTCCATCCATAGCTTATGAGGCAAACTCTTAGCCTTGAGCATACATCTATCCATCTCCATTAAAGACCTGTTCTTCCTTTCTGCAACACCATTTTGTTGTGGTGTGTATGGCATAGTGCATTGGTGTTTAATGCCTTTCTTTCCCAAAAAATCCTTAAATGCACCTGACATGTATTCACCTCCTCGATCGGTACGAAGAGTGTGTACTTTGCAACCTGTTTCATTTTCAACCATGGCGACATAATGTTGAAAAATTGCAAACACATCTGACTTTGCTTTGAGTGGATACACCCAACAAAACCTAGAAAATTCATCAATGAAGGTCACAAAATAAAGGCTGTTTCCTATAGATGGCGTCCTCATAGGACCACATACATCACTGTGTACAAGCTGCAACTTTCGTGTCCCTCTAACTGAACCATCCTGCGAAAATGAAAATCTGTGCATCTTTCCAAGAACGCAACCTTCACATACATGTCTTGGTGGCATCTCTAATAAAGACAAATCATGCACCAGATTATGACGTTGTAAAGTCATCAAACTGCCATAACCAACATGCCCAAATCTAGCATGCCACAACTCAGCATCCTGCATGGCCTGAGTCTTTGTTTTTGCAATACATACCTGAATCTGCTTTTCATAACGATCTAATAGTCCATTTTCTAGCGTACCTGTAGTGATAAGAGAATAACCATTCTCTCGATCTCGTACAACACATCTGTCATCCTCAAAAATGACCCGAAGACCATTTTTTGCAAGAGAGGATACAGACAACAAATTCTTCTTGATCCCTGGAACATATAAGACATCTGGCAAGCATAAATCTGAACCATCTGAAATGGTAATCAAAATCTTACCGACGCCTTTGATTGGATAAGAATCATTATTTGCACATGTCACCTTCTTTCCTGCTGGAGCTGCATCCAATGAACAAAACAAATCCTTCCTTGAAGTAATATGCCTGGATGCACCACTATCAAAGTACCAAATCATTTGTGTCTCATCAACACTGTAAGCAGAAAAATCTGAACATACTACGAAAGCATAAGAATCCTGCACAAAGTTTGCAGACTTGTCTTTAGCTGTAGAAGAATCACCGGAAGCTGAAACAACCAAACTTGACTCTTTCTTCTTTTCTTTAGCAATTCTCTTTTTACACTCACTAATATAGTGACCAGGTTTCTTGCAGTAGTGACATTTACCTTTCTTCTTGGACTTGTCGGAATCACCTTTAGACTTCTCTGAAGACTGTCCTGCACCAGACTTGGAGTGATGAGCACTCTCTTTACCCTTGTTTTTGTTATGTACAACAAGAGCATGATCCATACCATCCACCTGTAAAGACTTGTTATTACGTGATTGATCCTCCTGCAATAGAAAAGCCACTAACTCTTCAAAACGAAGAGGCTCAGGATTAGCTCGCAAAGACAGAGTCAAAGAAGTCTGAAAAGTCAAATAAGATGGTGGTAGTGAATTGAGTGTTTTGGAAACCAAGTCCTTCTCTGGAATCACTTCATCAATGCTAAGCAATTGCTCTTTAAGATCCCTGATTTTTTTAAGATGCTCGACGATATCGTCACCTTCGTCCATCTGTATTTTGTCAAGTTGTTTCTTCAAAAACTCTATTCTGGCAGCGTTTCTTCCTCCAAACATAGCTTGCAGAGTGTTCCAAGCATCCTCAAAAGTTTTGCAAGATCTGATATGTGGTGTGATTGTCCTCTTTATGGTTAAGGCAATCACAGCCATAGCTTGTGCATCTTTAGTATCCCATCTCTTTTGCTCTGGAGTGACTTGTGAGGGTCCTGCACCAACAGCTGCACCACGACCAGGCGTGGCAGGTGCAATGCTACCTGGACAAACTTCATCTTCAGATACATAATCCCACAATCCTTTACCAACCAAAACATTTTTGGCCATAAAAGACCAAAGAGAATAGTTGGTACCATCCAATTTGTCTTCGGATGTAAACGCACCAAAAATCTCTTTCTCCGTAGATTGAGCCATACTGTGGATGCACACAACAGAGCAAAAGAACCTCAAAGAGATTCACAAATCTCCTCTCCAATGCAAGCAAAACTCTACACAAAATCTCAGCACAAAGCTAAGACAAGCTGCTTCCCAAAAGAACTGTTTATCTGAAGAAAATCTGTCAAAAAGCACACCCTCTTGATCTAAACGCTTCCGAAAAGTAACTTCTGCTACGCTGCTCAGAACAAAATTCTGAGGGCTTGAATGGCTTCAAAAGGGGGGTAAAACCCGAGGTCGCCTGATCAGAATACTCTCGGAACGTCGAGGATGCTCCCACGAGAAAATTTTCCGAGAACTGCCTGAAAACTGCGATTGCGCGCGCGGACGCGAAAACGCAAGTAGAGGCTCTGGAAATCACCTTGCTCTGATACCAATTGTTGAAGATGATGAAACAGAAAACAGAAGGAAGACAGCAACTCAGAGTAGGAAGAAGATGGAGAAGGAGAAGACACAGAGCTTGCGTACGGGATCTCTGTAGTCTATCTCTCTGTATTAGAATAATAGAGTATATACAAACTCAGAGCTACAAAGCTTATATAAAACCCTAAGAGATAAGGTGTTCTTTCACACCAGATGTCCAGGGGGAAAAACCCACTGGGAGAAAAGTGCCCCTGGTGAAGCGCGTATACACACTAACACTACTACATGTCTACTAAGCCTAATTGAAGTCCAAAAGTTACTGTGAGTGTTTCTGATAGATCTACAAAGCATCAGGAGTATTCCTGTCAAAAAAAAATTTAATTTTAAGCCAGGAGACATCCTACCCGTAGGATGTCTACATGCTAATCTGGGAGGAATTTTGGGATTTTGAGTTGACCAGTGTGTTCAGAAGGTAGGGTTTACCCTAACTTCAACTGGAAAGTGAAATTTTGGCCATATCTTGACAGGATAAGGCCAGATAGACTAAAATTGCCAGACATCCTACCCAAATAGTGCCAAAACATTATTTTGAGACCAAAACCATAAGATGGCTGCATGAGCATGTCTTGCATGATATATTGAGTGACTGAAAGGGGTTTCACCTCATTTGGGTGAGAAAATTGGGTTCAAAGCGGACTTTAGCACTTTTGATTGAAAAAGGAAAGAACAGCTGAAATTTGGTACTTTTGACATCCAAACCAAAATCTAAGCATACCACTGGGTTACTGACATCAAGGGGAAGCTGTGGGACAAGTCTGGGGTCAAACAGGCCAAAAAGACATCCTATGCATAGGATGTCTAAAGAGTGATTTTGGACTCCAATGAGTAGACCAAAGTGATCATCAACTCAAGGGGAGCCTGGGCTTTGAGTTTGAAGCCATTCTGATGAAAAAGACATCCTACGCGTAGGATGTCTAAAGCAAGAAATTGAAGCCAGACTTTGACTTTGAGCATAGTAAGATGTTATATAGCCTAAGGCAAGCCTCCTAGTCAATTTTGGTCCAAATTGGAGTTGATTAGACTGATCAATATCAGCAAAACAAGCTGCCGGAACAGATTTCTGACTCATTGACCAGCTAATAGGTGTCCAAATAAAAAAGTAAAAGCAGCTGTAAGCTCAGCACAACAAGGGAAAACCACAATGCAAAAATCCAGGCAAAACACAGCAGGAGACATCCTATGCGTAGGATGTCTATTGGGGCATACTACAAAGAAAATTTGACCTAGCATAGACAGTGAGAGTCTATTTGTCTTAGGGGTTCCAGAACTTCTTTCAGAAGTGAATTTGGACCTTGTTTGCCCATTTGACGAAGCAAAGACTGAATTCAGACTTTTTCGCGTAAATTGACCAACATCTGAGGGTAGTACTGTTTCAGATTAGAAAACCTAATCCAGAACATCAGCAGTGTATAAAATACAATAGTGGTTGATATTAACTCTCCAGTTATACCAATCATTACTAAGATAACCTCTAGCAGATAAATGCTTTGATTCAATTGTCGAAATTAAAACGCTTGTGTACAGGTATATTCAGCAACAAAGCAAGAAGTTGTACAGAAACTGACCCTTTGCCAGGTGAGTGGTTGGATTTGTGATAAATTGCATTGACAAGTTTGATGAATTTAAGATCAAGAAGATACATTGTTAAAGACCAGAAGGTGACAGGTGACCAAGGTAGCTTAGTGTCCACCGAAGAGAGTGTAACTCAGGCAAGGATAGATCCGCTAGCACCGATGATTGATGAAGGTAGTGATACTGACACTTTGTCAGACAACTCTTTCTTCATGATGGGTAGTCAACAGCTAGGAGGTTTCACCTATGATGGAACTATGTGAGGAGGAAGCACCTCCCAAAATCCTTTGAATGATTCCAAGCTCACGGTGATCTTCTTAGAGGGAACAAATTCGAGAGGAGCCCTAGTCTATTCTGACTATCAAGGCCGCAAGTACATTTGTATCGAAGAGAGGCCAACCCAAAGATTGGAGATAATTCGAGTGTATGATGATGGAGATAGATTCCGAGACAAAAAGGGGAACCACTGAAGATTACAACAGATATGGAGATAACGTGGTGAAAGGGAAAATGGTTTCAGAAACTCAAGAATCGCCACCAAACATTGATCATCCTGGAGCTATTTTTATGTATGATAAGAAAACAACCAGGGTTCCAACTTATAACGAGAATGTGGGAATCTACAAACATGAGAGTGAGGGTATAGTCTCCTACTTTCGCAGCAAAGAACCATACGTAAACGAATTAAGCAAAGACAAGGTTCTTTACTTATTCTCTTATGAAACTGCTATGGGGAAGGGTATAGTTTTTGTTGATAGATACGGGTGAGAATACCAGCGTATTCTCCCAGAGGAGGTAGAAAGGGCAACAGGCCCAGGAGCATCAACATATGCCCCTGAGGAAGTGCCAAGAGCCACCTACACCCCGAGCAAGTCAACGAATCCTTTTTCAGATAAGTATGACGCTACCTCACATTCCACCCGACTGCAAGCATTCAACAACCAAGACCAACCAGCAAACCAGCCATCATTGAAGGCATGGCTTCGGCAGAGTGCAACAATGAAACCAGACCAAAACCAAGATGGTTATCAAGCCGCACGAGGGCTCAGGGATTTGCAAGAACCACCACTCTATTCAAGGTATCAGGCAGAGAGTAATCCAAAGACTCAAGGGTCAACAGAGCCTGTAGGACCACCCATAAAACGAGTTCGAAGAGAAGAACCACCTCCAACAAGAACCGTTAGAAATTATGGCTTAGGAGCACCATTAGGAGAGGAACCAGCCTATTACAGAAAGCCTGAGGAGTTATATCGATTAGGACAGGGAGATCCAATGATGAGGTTTGTAGACCATCGAAGAATTGGACCTTCTCAAGTGCAAAAATGGGTAAACAAGAAATACACAGGAAGCAAACACCCAAGAGATCATGTAGCAGCCTTTGTGCATGTAATTAGAGCCGAAGAGGTGTTAGATTTTCCTACCCAATTTGAAGGTTTTGGACTAACCCTAGAGGATGATGCTGCCACTTGGTTTGACTCTGTAGAGTGTAGAGACTTTGAGTCGAGGGAGGAAGTGTTTGACAAGTTTATCGAGGAATTGTCTCAAAGGGGAATAACTCATAATACCGTTTCACAGATCCATAAATTCAAACAGAAAGATGGGGAATCTGTACGAAAGGCAGCCCTAAGACTAAAAAGATATGTTAAGTTCTGTCTTGTTGAAGAACTGCCAACTCAGTCCAGACTTATGCTGATATTCATCCAAGGACTAAGGAATGCAGATCTCTAGAAAGACTTACATATGAAGAGGAGCACGACGGTGAATGAGTTGACCAAGGAGGCTCTTTACCTTGTGGACAATTGTGCGGTCTACAAAGAAGGGGAGTTCAAGGACCTTGATGATGATTCGTCTTCACAGCAAGTGGAATCAAGTCTTCTAAGACAACACCGAAAGGAGAAGTAGCGGTAAACCAAGAGCATCTCGTAGATGAAGTGCTAAAAAAGATCAACTTGTACGCCAAACCCCAGGCTAAACAGCCCAAGTGGTGTGCTATTGAGCAAAAATGGACAAACCATGGGACCGAGGAATGTTATTATAACAAGGGATATGTGAGAGAGAGACCTTACGCTCCCCAAGCTCCAGTAGCTTCCCCTCAAGTTCCACCGATGCCTAGATATCAAGCAGGCAACTTACCAGGACCTGTAGGTGTAGAAAGACCACAACTGGTGTTGGGGCAACAACCACCCCTACCAGGATTACGACCAGTTGGTATGAGATACACACCAACAGTAACTGAATCAGAGGATAAGGCTTTGGTGCCTATGCATGCATATTATGAAGATCCCAATGGATATGCGGCAAAACCTGTCTATTATCCACCGGAAGAACCCTCGACACTAGAACCATGGAGCATGATAGGAAATACAGGACCACCAACTGCTGCACAGGCAGCAGGAGAAGGAAGATATAGCTTAGATGAACGAACATTGTTGTTCATAGCCAATGGAGGCATGAGCGGACAGAGACATGCTTACCAACAAAGAGGAGCTCAAGGAGCACCTCAACAACCCAAGGGACCCTGTACAAGTGTCGTGGAGACCATTAGCTGAGAGACTGTCCTCATGATGAAATCATTAGAGTCAATGCGTATTGCCCAGAATGTGGAATTACTCATTTGATTCCCGATTGCCCTAAAAACCCGAGCAAAGGAGCAAAAACCACCTTGAACATGTTAGAAACACTACCTTCCAGTGGAGGATCGGAAAATGAAACAATCATACCTATTCAGGCGGTAACACGAGCCCAAGCTCAAAGAAGGACGAACGAACCCATAGTTGAAGAGCCAAAAACCGATGCCCAAAGTTCAAAAACGAGAAATCAGAGAAGCACTTGGAAAGCTAGAAAGGCGCGTAGGAAAGCTAGGAAGGAAAGAGAGCAAACAGCCCTATCCGAGGAGTTGAAACATACAAAGGACAGATTGGAGCGGTTAGAGGATCTAGCTAGCTTAAGCTCACACACCACAGCAACCATAGCACCCAAGGAAATAGCAGAGCCCAAAAGTGTAGGATCAAGAGGATCTGTACTGGCAGACAAGGTAAATGAGCAGTTGGATGCGCTTCTTAAATCTTATGAAGCTCGACTTAAAAAGAACCAAACCCAGGAGCAAAGGTGGATGACTTATCCATATGCAAAAATAGAAAAACAGAGGTTGGATATGTGTAAAAAGATAATCGAGACGGCTCAATCATTGATGGAAGGCCCACTGGGTAAACCTACAAATTGGCATGAGGCACCAGCTCCAACCCCTATCCAACCAACTTTAGTGAAATGTGTGGAAATGAAGGAAAGAATCACTAATGCCTATGAGTTCAGAGGAGAGCCTATCATAGTGCCAAATACCACTGATGGGACAAGTGACGGGTTCCAACCTAAAATATTGGCAGAAATAGGTAAGGACTATAACGGTCTAGACGATCTGTGGAAGCAAATCCTTGAGGCCAACGAGGCTAATAGGATGAGTAACCACTTGAATAGCACGAGAAAATAAAAGAATGTAACCTTACCTCGTATTGAAGAATTTGAGGCAAGGTTGCAAATGAACTTTGAGATACATTCACAAGGGGGAGACCAAGGATCAATTTGTTCGCGACACAACCAACCAGACCCGTTGAGAACTTTACCCTCTTACCTAGGAGAGTACGAAGCCAAGTCGGAAGTGAGAGCAATCCCATCTCAAAGACTTTCTTCTAACAAGGTGATGGATTCGCAAGGATTGATTGAGTTGTTATCCACCCCGGTAGCATGCACAATCACGTTAGCAAAAATCCTAAGGTTAAGGCCAAACATGTGGACTACATTAGGAAAATGCCTAGAAAAATTTGGAGTGAAAGACCCCACCTTGAAGCTACAAGAAGGGATCAGAGAGTTGGACAGGCCTCAACTAAACACTAGGCCAGTACCATTGAACAAGGTTGGAGAATATTGCGAGGGAGAAGATGGAAACACCACGCTACCAGTAGAATTCCAAGAAGTAGTTTCCAAAGCTATTCTTGACAGTGGAGTGGGAGTTGCTATCGCCACCAAGGAAATCTGGAAAAAATGGAGAAAACCTTCTTTGAGGGCTACCAGAATGAAACTGCAATTGGCAGATGGGTTCATGGAGAAGCCTCTAGGACTCTTAGAAAAAGTGATTGTCACTTCTTGCGGAATCGAGTACGAGCATACATTTGCGATAGTCGATTTCGACAAAAAGAACAATTATGAGATCATCTTGGGACGACCATTCATGTGACAATTGAAGATGGTCCAAGATTGGGGTTATGACCACATATACCTCAGACATGGCAAGACAACAACTAAAATACACCTGAAAGACCATAGTTACAAAGATGTGAACCAAACACCTGTGGAAGAGTTTGATTTGGCTACAGTAGCAGGATCAGAACTCCCAGCATGGTTAGGGCAACCAAAAGAGCTATGGATGTGCGGAGCTTCACATTGTGGAAGCTTAAGAAGAGAGGAGTGCATCTTAGAAAGAGCAATTGAGGACAAGGAGTATATTCCGGAACCTTTCCCTGAAGATGCCTTGGAACCTCTAGAATGGGAACACACACTAGCAACATTGGATGTCTGTACCATTACTAACAGTCCAACAACAAAATTTTGCGATAAGGATGGCTATGATGTATTACCCTATTACATGGTAAGAGTTATACCAGAAAAAGAGACGGTAGAACCACCAGAACAAGAAGAGTTTTACAACTCCTCTGAACATTTAGAAGTAAATGATGATGCAGATAATGAGTGTTCAGACACCTCAAATGAGCGTGGAAATGAAACCGAGAATATCAAGTTTTATGATTTTGCTAATCAACACCCTAAACGCCAAGAACGCTATAGGAGGAAACGAGCAGGAAACAAACGGAGAGAAAACCTGATGCCCAGGATAAAAGATAAAACTCACTATTTGATGCTTGTAAAAGCAGAGGATTGTGTAAAAGATCAATATCAGGAAGATTCTCAAAAAATCGAAAAGAAACACGAGAGGAAATAAAACAGGTACAAAAAGCTAAAACCGAAACAAAGTAACAAAAATCTCAAAAATAAAAAAAAGAAACAACAAAAGACCAAGAGTGGACCAAACTGGAGCGTAAACAGAAATACCAAGAACTGAAACGGTCTTTGAGAGAGATATGGACTACTAAAGAAGATAGTGATGGTAAAGGGGAGTCAGAAAAGGGGAACATGAACGTACCATCACACTATCGGAAATTTACTATCCAGGACAGAAAAATCATCATGACACCACCAGCCAGGGAAAGAACCAACCAAGAATCTTACGATGGGCCTGAAAATGCAAAAAAAATAGACCTCGCAAAACCATGTGAAAAGCCTCAGCTGGTCTATATAGCTAACGATTTAGAGCCTGAGGAGGAAGAACAGCTAACACAACTTCTCAAGAAGTACAAAGATGTGTTCGCTTGGTCCTATAAAGACCTCAAAGGAGTCGATCCATTGATATGCCAACATACAATTCCTTTGAAATCGGATGCAAAACCTAGCAAACAACGTCCTTATACATATAATGACACATTTGCTAAACGAATCAAAGAAGAGATTGATAAACTGATGAAAGCTGAATTCGTCTATGAGATTGAACATACAGATTGGGTATCACCCATTGTGGTAGTTCCCAAAAAGAATGGAAAACTGCGAGTGCCAATCACAGAAAATGTACTTGAGCGAGTGGCCGGGAAACGGGCTTATTCCTTTCTGGATGGGTTTTCAGGATACAACCAACTGGCAATAGAAAGGGAGGATCAACACAAAACAGCGTTTGCCACAGAATGGGGGATTTATGCGTATCGAGTTATGCCATTTGGCTTAACTAATGCCCCAACCACTTTCCAAAGGTTAATGACTCACACATTCAAGGAATACCTAAGAATATTCTTAGAAATTTACATGGATGACCTGTGTGTACACTCTTCTACGAGAGGAACATATTGACCATTTGCAAAAGGTCTTTGAAAAATGTAGGACGTATCGAATCTGTCTTAACCCGGAAAAGTGTGTATTCATGGTTAAGCAAGGACGAATCTTAGGACACATTGTCTCAAGAAATGGCATAACCACTGACCTAGAGAAAGTCAAATTCATTGTAGACCTACCCAGGCCTACTAATACGAAACAAGTGCAATCCTTCATGGGACACTTCAGATATTATCGAAGATTCATATACATGTATGCGGTTATCGCACAACCTCTGTATCGTTTGCTAGTCAATTTTGAGTGGACCGAGGAGTGTGAAACTTCATTCCAAAAGCTGAAGGAAAACCTTATATCAGCACCTGTACTAAAGGCACCAGATTGGGAAAAGATATTCCATGTGCACATTGATGGTTCAGCATATTCCATTGGAAGTATTCTGGCTCAACCTAGAGACGGAACAATGGATTTTCCAATTTGCTATGTGAGCCGACAGTTAAACAGTGCAAAAAAGAACTACACAACCACCGAGCGGGAAGGATTATTTTTGCTGTAAAAAAATTTCGGCATTATTTTCTTGCAAACAAATCTGTGTTCTTCACAGATCATCAAGATCTTTTGTACCTGGTAAATAAACCTTGCAATACAGGGAGAATTGTACGCTGGTTTATTATATTGCTAGAATTCGACTTCACAGTGGTGGTCAAAAAGGGTAAAAGCCATCTACGAGCGGATCATCTTTCAAGGATACACAACGGGGAAGCTCCTGAAGGAGTAGATGATGACATACCAGATGCTTAGCATTCTTTCCTTTGGAAGTGGGTTTGATAATACGGAATGCAGATCCAAACATCAAACAATTCGACAAACAAAAACTTCCAGCTGGTAGCAGGACCGCTGTATCATTTTGGATCGGACCTAATCCTACGATTATGTATAAATCCGGAAGAATTCGAGTTCTACCTTGAAGAGGCACATGTCCAGGGTTGTGCATTTCATTGTTCAACAGTGAAGACACACCAGAGACTGAAACAGTTAGGGGTTTATTGGCCAACTATGTATGCGGACACACATTCTTATGTTACCAATTGTACTATATGTAGTGCCAAACGACCAGTGGATCACGCAACTTTGTTTCAGGTAAACATAGCACCTGCATGGAGTCAATATATCATTGACTTCTTAACCACCAAGACGTTCCCTGAGAACATCACACGAGCACGGAAAAAAGCTATAGAGCTAGAAGCTCGTGACTTTCAGTTAATTGGGAACCAACTCCATAAGCGAGGTAAGGACAATCAACTTAGCATCTCTGCAAGTGAAAGCGAATACCTGCTGATTCTAGAACATGCACATAGCGGAATAAGTGGAGAACACACATTCTTATGTTACCAATTGTACTATATGTAGTGCCAAACGACCAGTGGATCACGCAACTTTGTTTCAGGTAAACATAGCACCTGCATGGAGTCAATATATCATTGACTTCTTAACCACCAAGACGTTCCCTGAGAACATCACACGAGCACGGAAAAAAGCTATAGAGCTAGAAGCTCGTGACTTTCAGTTAATTTGGAACCAACTCTATAAGCGAGGTAAGGACAATCAACTTAGCATCTCTGCAAGTGAAAGCGAATACCTGCTGATTCTAGAACATGCACATGGCGGAATAAGTGGAGGCCATTTTTCGAGCGATAAGACGGAGAAAAACTGTCTTAACCTCAGGAATTTGGTGGCCTACATTGCACATTGATGCTGAAGAGTTTGTAAAGCGTTGTGACGCATGTCAAAGCACCAAGGTGCCAATAAAAAGAGATGAGATGCCATTACGGCCAATGATGGGAGCAAGAGCATTTGCAAAATGGGGCATTGATTTTGTGGGACCTATAACACCCCCTGCATATCTCACCCATACCCAATATATCATTGTCGCCTACGGACTATCTCACAAAATGGGTCGAAGCCAAAACAAGACAAAAAGCTGATGCATGCACCACGGCACAATTTTTGTATGAGAATTTTTTTGTACGTTACGGGTTACCAATAGAAATTTTCAATGACTGTGGAACACATTTTCTCAATGAAGTCATTGAATATCTGCTAGAGGAATTCATGGTCATACATAGGAAATCCGCACCCTACCATCCATAGGCCAATGGGCAAGCTGAGGCCACTAATAAAACACTATGCAGGGTTCTCACTAAAATAGTGTCAGAATCAAGAACAGATTGGGATCAACAGCTACACTCAACACTATGGGCATACAGGGTAGCTTACAAAACATCAATAGGAACAACACCATACAACATGGTGTTTGGCCTAAATACTATACTACCCATAGAGTTTTTAATTCCAACTCTACGAGTAGCAAAAAGCTTAGAATGGATAGGGCATGAGCTCTCTTCAAGAATAGATGATCTTGAAAAGATCGATGAACTCCGCTTACGAGCTGTGGCTTCAATCTATGCTAAAAAGAGAAGACAAAAGGAATTTTTTGACAAACATGTGCGTACCAAAGAGTTCAAAACAGGTGATTATGTACTTGTTTATACCTTGAAACAACATGCCAAGAAACTTAAAAAGCGAAGGATGGGACCATTTGTGATTAGTGATCTATCAGAAAGTGGAGCTGTCAAGCTTGCTACATTAGCAGGTAAAGAAATGCCAAACTGGATTAGTGGATGTCGACTGAGGAGGTATCATCTACCACTCACACAGGAGATGCTCCAACAAATTCATCAAGGAAAACAAAGAATGAAGGAAAAACAGAGAGTACGAGAAGAAGCTCAATCCGAAGCACAAGAACGCATTGCAAAAAGATGGCTTCTGCGACAACAACAACAAAGTGGACCACCATTGCGAATCAATGCCATTCGTGTTGGAATTAGGGTTGCAGAGAAACACACACATCTTGGAGAAGACGAAGGAAGCTCAAGGCACACAATAGAGAGTGTGTTACTTAGTGTGCAATGGAAAGATAGATAGCCCTAGAGTGATGGGCGTATATACAATGCACGGGGAAAAAACCTCCTAAAGAGGGAAAAAATGCCCCGGCGGTCCTAGTGTGTTCACACACATCACTACCACATGTATATGGTAACAAATCCCCCCTGGAGTGATGCAGTGAACGAGAGCTGGCACATGAGTAAAGGGAAGTGCCATGCCCTGAGGACAGGATCAATCCACAAAGGGGAGTAAGCCCAAAGCTTTGCGGAAAGCTTCCAGCTTCTCACGAGACAATGCCTTTGTGAAAAGATCTGCAAGGTTGTCCTATGTTGGCACATAAGCCAAGCTGCTCTCCCATACTGAGAGCCTCTCCCTGACATAGTGGTAATGCACCTCAATGTGCTTTGTGCGAGCATAAAAAACTGGGTTCCTCGCAACTGCCAATGCGCAGTGACTGTCAGTGTAGATAGTGTTGGCAATGTCCTGTCCAACACCCAAATCAGCCATAAGGCGTCTGAGCTATACACACTCAACCGTAGCTGTGAAGACTGCCCTGTACTCAGCCTCACAACTCGAAGTGGCCACAATAGGTTGCTTCTTGCTCAACCATGATATACATGAACTGCCAAGCATGAAACAAAAACCACTTGTGGACACTCGCGTGTCAAAACAACCAGCCCAATCTGAGTCCGAAAAAGCATGTAAGTCTGGCGGCAATGATCCCCCCTTGGGATAAAACAAGCCAAGATGAAAAGTGTCACTAACGTAGCGGAAAATCCTCTTGACAACCTGCCAATGCTTAGACCCTGGGCTATGCATAAATCTGCTGACCTGTGAGACTACAAACTGAATATCTGTCCTCGTGTTGCTTACATAAATGAGGCAGCCAACAGTAGTTTGGTAAAGAGTGACATCAGCAGGATCACCAGCATCGTGTAGACTCAACTTCAAACTTGTTTCCATGGGAGTGGCAATAGGTTTGCAATCCTCAAGTCCAAACTTACATAGCAATGTCTCTATGTAACTTTTCCGACACAAGGCAATACCACCATCATACTGCTTAAACTGTATACCCAAATAATTATGCAGCAGCCCCAAATATTTCATCTTGAAAGTAGCATTCAAATCAGCCTTAAATTCAGCAATATGTCTCTCATTTGGTCCAGTGATCAACAAATCATCAACATAAAGAACCACAATGAGAAGTACATCACCCTCACGCTTTACATACAATGTGCTTTCTGTTGGACTATTACGAAAGCCTTGTTTGACCAAATGAGTGTCATCTTTCTCATACCAAGCACGAGGAGATTGCTTCAACCCATACAAAGCCTTGTTACATTTGCACACTTTGTCCTCTTGTCCTTTTATGACAAAGCCGCGAGGCTGCAATACATAAACTTCCTCAAATATGTCACCATTCAAGAAAGCAGTAACAATGTATGATTGATGTACATCCCAACCAAAATGAGCTACCAATGCACATAGAAAACGCACAGTAGTCATACGGCAAGTGGGAGCAAAAGTCTCTTCATAATCTATGCCTTTTTGCTATGCATAACCTTTTGCAACAAGTCGAGCCTTATGGTGATCGATCTCACCATCCGGCTTGCGTTTCAACTTGTAAACCCACTTCGTACCAATGGCCTTTTTGCCAGGAGGCAAATCACATAAAGTCCATGTGTCATTTTCTATAAGTGCATCATATTCTGATTGCATGGCAGCCATCCAATTTTCTGAATTTTGTGCTTCATCAAAAGACAGAGGCTCCTCAACATCATGTAAACTAGACACAGCCAAAGCATAAAAATCTGATGCATAAGATGCATGGCGAGAGCCTGAACGAGTACGACTAGACAAAGGTGCATCCAATTTACTGTCACGCAAAGTGTGCACCAGCCATTTTGGCATACCTCTAGCCTGCTCATTTTCAGCCCTTTCCTCATCAAGTACATCATGTACATTTGCATCAGTAATAGGCTGATCTAAACATTTTCAGAAACCCCCATAGGCTGTACATTTGCCTCATTAGAACTTACATTCGTATTTCCACCACTGAAAAGAGGCAACAAAGTGTCATAAATGTCCTGTGAGCTTACATTACTATCTCTAGTACATGACAGCAAGGGCTGAACAGAATCTTCCACAAACACTACATCCCGTGAAACCAGAATACGTTTTGTTTGCGGATGATACAACCTGTAACCTTTGCTTTCAGCACTATAACCAACAAAAATACATTTGACAGCCTTATCATCCAATTTTCTGCGCTGCACTTGTGGCACCAAAGCATATGCCAAACAACCAAAAACACGCATGTGCTCAATAGAAGGTTTCCTATCATGCCATGCTTCATATGGAGTAATAGACTGCAAAGCTTTCGTAGGACACCTGTTAAGTACATAAGTGGCACACATGATGGCCTCAAGCCAAAAAGAATGCGGTAAAGCTTGACTTTTGACCATACATCGTGTCATTTCCGTCAGTGACTTGTTTTTCCTCTCAGCAACATCATTTTGCTGAGGTGTATAAGGAACTGTACATTGGTGTTTTATCCCACGACTAGCCAGAAATGCATTAAATTCACGAGACATATACTCCCCCCCTCGATCGGAACGGAGGGTGCCCATAGTACATTTCGAGACACTTTCAGCCATAGCCAGAAATTGTCTGAAGCACATAAAAAATTCATACTTCGCTTTAAGTGGAAATACCCATGCATGCCTGGAGTAATCATCTATGAAAGTCACGAATTACAGGTAATTGCCCAAGGACGGAGTTTGCATGGGCCCACAAACATCACTATGCACAAGCTGCAACCTACATGTGGCCCTAATTGAACCATCCTTTGGAAATTTAGAACGCTGCATCTTACCCAAAATACAGCCTTCACAAACATGTTTGACAGGTGCTTCAAGAGGTGGCAAAGAAGCAACCATATCAGATTTGTGCAAACGCAGCAAACTGGCAAAATTCAGATGACCAAAACGTGCATGCCAAAGTTTTGCATCTGAAATAGCCCTTGAATCTGCAACAACATTTGCAAAGTTTTGTCCACACTTGTCATACAAAGTGAGCTTATACAGCCCACAGCACAAAAGCCCAGATGCAACAATTTCATCACCAAAACTGAGATCATGAACTGTACATCTGTCATCCACAAATTTGACTACAAGTCAAAGTTTAGCAAGTGCGGATACAAACAAGAGATTCTTCTTCATCTCAGGTACATAAAGTGCATCAACAAGTGTGAAGGAACTGCCATTAGCAGCAGTGAGCACAATCTTTCCAACTCCCTGAACTGGATAAGAGGCGTTGTTGGCACAAGTGACTGAATTCCCATGAGGGAAAGACTCGAGAGAGGTAAACAATTCACGATGTGAGGTAATGTGCTTTGTAGCATCACTGTCGAAATACCACACATGTGAATCTGCAGCAACTGACAAGAATGCATCATGGACAGCAGGATTGTAAGTGCACTCTGCGCTAAAAGCCCATTCTGCATCAACATCAGCAACACAGTCTCCTTTCACAGAAGACTCAACAATGGCTACATTTGTAGTGGAACCAGCATTTGCAGTGGAATCACCCTCTTTCTTATTAGCCTCTTTGGCCTTCAACTTAGGACACGACTTGATCAAGTGATCATTGGCTTTACAATAATGGCAACGCATCTTCTTTTTGCCCTTATCACCAGAATTGCCAGACGAAGTACTGCCAGCAGAAGCATTAGGAACAGAATTTTTGCCACTCGCAGCAGAACCATAAGAAGTGGCTGCATTATTATAACCACCCTTTCTTTGAGAAGCAATAAAAGCCTGTTCAACTGCACGCTGCCTAGTCCTGTTTTTTCTAGAAAGTGACCCTTGCAACAACAATGTGCATAATGCATCAAACTTGACAACTTCAGGATTTCCTTGGGTCATCAGTCTCCAAGTACTAGCAAAAGTCTGGTAGGAATCTGGTAAGGCATCAAGAACAGTCTACACTAGGGAACTGTCTGAAATGACTTCACCTGCAGAAATAAGCTGCTCATTGATATCCTTGACACTAGCAAGGAAAGTGTCCATATCATCTTCCTCATGCATAATCTTCGATTCTAGCTCTTTACGCAGCAAAGCAATTTTAGCCTCATTGCGGCTTGCATAAAGACCTGCTAAAATATCCCAAGCCTGTTTTGCAGATTTTGCTGAACGGATGTGAGGAACAATGGTGCGCTTCACAGACAACGCAATCAATGCATGAGCCTGCGCATCCTTAACATCCCAACGAGCTTGTTCTGCCGTAGGCAAAACAACTCTAACAACTGCAATCCTTGCAACAAGACCTCCAACATCCTCAACATCGCCTACATCCTCAGAACCAGGACGTACATCAATGCCCTGCACAATGTTCCAGACACCGTTTGACACAAGAACATGTTGCATCATATAAGACCACATAGGGTAGTTGTCCCCATCCAACCTGTCCTCAGCAGCAAACATCTTGAACACATCTGTGTTGTTGTTGTCAGCCATGGTAAATGCTGCACCTGATGTGAAAACTGCCCGAAAATAGGAGAAACGGAGCGGGAACAACCTGTGCTATATAGCACAAACCGTAGAAGACTATAAGGCACCTGTTATGCAGAAAACGACACTGACAGAAATTCTGTACAAAATGACGAAATAGCATGTGCAGTACTGCCTGTAGTGGAAATGGAGGCCGAAATGATTCCAAATCAAAATTCTGAGCAAACCTGCGAATGCTCACCAAAGCTCACTGAAATCGGAGAAAGTGATCAGGCGTGTGCTGGAGCAGCTGGCGACTAAGCCCAAGAGGACGTGACCTGCTCTGATACCAATTGTTAGAATTAGGGTTGCAGAGAAACACACATAGCTTGGAGAAGACGAAGGAAGCTCAAGGCACACAATAGAGAGTGTGTTACTTAGTGTGCAATGGAAAGATAGATAGCCCTAGAGTGATGGGCGTATATACAATGCACAGGAAAAAAAACCTCCTAAAGAGGGAAAAAATGCCCCGGCGGTCCTAGTGTGTTCACACACATCACTACCACATGTATATGGTAACAATTCGACTGACGAAGTTGGAGGAAGAAACAGTGGAGCCAATAATTGCAGTCAAAGCGGGCAGCAATCAAGTTGAATCAACAGCCTTGCTTGATTTGGGTTCTCAAGCAAATTTGATCTCTTACGGATTATACCAACAACTCAAAGTCACATGTCAACTTCATCCTACTCCTCAAGTGCTGGAAAGTAGCACATCACACCCATTGAAAACATTGGGATGGACTATATTGCATGTACAGATACATCAATATCTTTACCCACACAAATTCTATGTGGTGAGAGATGAAAGCACACAACACCCAATGATGCTGGGGCAACCTTGGCAAAAAAAGTACAATGTGCAGATAGATTGGAAAGCAAAGGTAGTCAAAATTCATCATGCACATGAACAACAGGTGATAGATTTTGCTCAGCAATACCAGCATGATCAACTGCAAGCCATGCAATCACTAGAAACAAAGCCAAAAGCACAAATGCCATTAAAAATACAAAACGATACCCAAGACCAACAATCAAGTAAAAGCCAACCATGCTAATTACAGACATATGTAGTCACCGGCTACAATGCAAAGATCTCGGTTACCAACACAAGGAAAACAAGTATGGATACGGAAGGATAGAAATGCCATGGCGGACAAACAACAATGCAAAAACAAAATTCCAACAAAGCAGATGGTTCAACCACAAACCAAGGGCATAAAACAGATATGGATCCCAAAGAAAATGCTTCGCCATAACCCAAATGTCACTCACATTTGGATATCAAAGCAAAAGCAAAAGGAACTCCCTTCAGTACAAGCAACAACGGAAGGTAGACAACTGCATTTCAAAAAGGAACACCGACATATGTGGATGCCAATAAAAAACAAACCAGTGGAAAACAAGAAAGTGCCAAACCATCTACAAAAACCGACAACAAAAAAATACCAATGGAAAGCAAAGGCAATACGGCCCATAGCCATTCCGGCCCAACCAATTCTCTCCTTAGAAACAACTACGACTCTATCAACAGTTTCGGCAAAGCAACTGCCCTTTGCAAAAAAGACAATTAAACAGAGAGCAATAGAGTTACAACTGTTACTTGCAAAGAAAGCAGGAAACCTCAACGGTGAATGCCAATAAGCATCTTGCTTATTCCCTTCTCTTGCACAACATTAATTTTTCCATGCATTGACCGAGTATGCATAAAGTAGGGCCACATTAATCGGCCAGGCATTAGCACAACTTTTTCAACCTATGCACGGCACATACTCTGAGGCGATACCTTGTTGTCCGGCAGGACTCCGGCTAGGAGGGGGGGAAGCATTCTAGAGGCACTCTCAAATGCGGGACCAATAACAGAAACAACAAAAAAGGGTATGATTTTCGACTATTTTAAGGGTTGTTGTTTGATTACGAAATTTTCTAGAGTAACCCAAGTATATATGCCCTTATACAGTATGAGGCTACAGGTATATGGGACCAAACGCCAAATCAAGCCCCTAGGTGTGTTTATATAAGTAGAAATAGCCATTTTTCAGGCAAAATATTGGTAAAACAAAGAAATCCGGCCAAAAAAATTGCATGCGAGTGTATATAATGATTGGCGGTGATGTTTGTGATTTATTATGATTTTTGGAGATTTTCTGGGTTTGATTTGCTATTTTCCTTTTAATTTTGCTAATTTTCGGCAGAAAAACTTCAAAAATACAAAAAGCAGGTGAAAAACAGTCGTAATGAAAAACAAAAAATATGGGGATGATCAGTGACTATAGAACAACCTATGGTGCAGTGGGGGTGCAATTATGAGACAGGAGCGGAAAGCGTGTTTTGGCCAGATTTTGACCGAAATGCCAAATTTCTGGTAAACAGAGCAAATGGAGTCCAAATCAAGAAATTTTTGAGCCTAAACCGCATCTCGCAAGAAGATAGGAGCACACGTCTAATTTCATGAAAAGTGGTCCGGGGACCTTCATTAGAAGAAATTTTCACCCCATTTTTAGCTCATTCTCATGACTATTGATTTTGTGGAGAGAGCTTCTGCCACCTAGAGCGGATAGAGCGGATCGACCTTCCAACATCTCCTATGACGTGCACGACTACCCGACGAGCTCCAGACATGAGAGGTAGGCTCACCACCTTGAGCTTTTCGCGCATGTTTGTCATTATGTCGCGAAAACTAGCGTAGGGGTCACACACAAAGCGGGCGGTAGAGACCTACAAGTAGAGACGGTGGCCTAACGGCTAACCCGAAAGCAAGAAGACTTCATCGGCAGCTTACCCTAGTCTAGGAGACCAGTCATGGATGTCCAAAGGCAGTAGGAAACCATCGGGAAAAACCCTAATTCCCAGAAACCCGCAAGAGGCCACCAAATGGGAAATTGGTAAAACGGCGACCAAATGCTACCAAAATTCATGGGTAGGAGCATCTCGACATGCTCGACAAGTCTATATGACCCGCATGACCAAAAAGTGACCCCAAGCGGCACTAAACTTCAGAAACGGCATCAGACACACAAAGCGTCAAATTGCACTTGCGGCCAAACCGCAAGCCCGTTTGCCAGCTAACTTCACGAGCAGCTTTCCTAGACCATCAACAACCAATTCCTATGGTGGTAGACTACCAAAAATTATCAAAGGTATGTAAACGCAACCACGGGTGCTTTTAGAGCGACAAATTTCCAAATGAAGCTCCGGGGAAGCCAAAGTCGACAAAAACCATACGGCAAGGATCCCCAAGGGATCGGGAAGCTATGGAGACCAACATCAAGAAATTTCATCTCACCAAAAAGCACTCCAAAAGTCAGAAAACGGCTCGGAGGCTCTAAAGTCCACACAGGGAGTTATTCTCTATCCATTTGACTTTTTTGTTGAAATTAGGCTTAAAAGGGACTTAGGGGGGCCAAGGGCAAGCACTGGGAGCACCAGCAATGAAAAAATCACCAGAAGACATCCTACATGTAGGATGTCTCAAGGGCACTTTTGGACACAAACTCCAACATTTTTCATCATGCACATGTTTTGAATGACATTTACAAGCTATCCACCAAGTTTCATCACATTTGGACCAAATTTGACCTCATATGCATGAAAAAACGCAAAGTTAGGGCATAGAGGCAATAATGGGCCATAGACCTACCAAATCTTGTCCAAATCCAATGAAACTTGCACAACACATTCACCAACACATCAACAAACAATCTGTGTGGTCAGAGGGAAAAAATGATGAAATAGACATCCTACGCGTGGGATGTCTATTTGACTTTTTTGACATGCAAGGGATTTTTTATCATTCCAGATCTAATCACCTCATCATCATGAGCCCATATATCAAGTTTGAAGCCATTCTAATCACTTTTGACCCCAACACCTTCAAGATACACTTTTTTGAGCCCAAAAACACCACACAGAGCCTTACAAGCATCAAATCTTGTCCAAATTCAAATCCAAGAACATGGCCATGTTCCATAGGCCAAGGAAAACCCACAGAACAAGTTTCATGTCATTTTGATTGAAAAAAGACATCCTACATGTAGGATGTCTCCAGCATAAATTTAGCCTTCTGTGCAAAGAATGACATCATGGGAGCCAATACCCTGGTGTAATAATCCCATATACCAATTTTCAACCCATTTGGACATCAATTGCTACCTATGATGGACATTCTATCCAAATTGTGACCTAAAGCCTGAATCAGCCCAAAAATCCACTTTTTGATATCCAAATTCAAATCCAAGCATATAGGCATGTTCCATGAGCCTTACACTACCTACATGTCAAGTATGAACCAATTCTGATGAAAAAGACATCCTACATGTAGGATGTCTAGATGGAAATTTTTGGCCAAATTTGCAGTGTGAGCACATGCACAGCTTCTCAAGTTCCTTTTAAGCTTTATTTTCAATTTTCAAGTCATTTGGATAAGTAAAACTCAGTTTCGCAGCTAATATGAAAAAAAAACGCTAACTTCGAACTACTGAGTGCAATAGGATCTATGGAAGCCTCGAAGTCACCAGCAAAGAGGAAAAGAATGACCATCAAGGATTATCTGGAATAAGTGGAACCCTTTGTCATTCCAGAAGGAACACTAAAGCCCACCAGCACCTGGATACAAGAGGATCTGTTAGAGTCCAACGACCTAAAGATCTACCAGGGAGTGTTCAAAGACATTGAAGGCAATGTTATAGAGCTGCCAATGCTGCCGAGAGAACTCAATGAGTTTGTACAAAGCAAGATGGCTGGCTACTTGGAGAAGATTGATCTCCACAACTAGTTTGAAGCAATACCGGCAGGGGTGGACATCAAAAGAGTCTGGGAGTTCGTAACAAGCATCAAAGAGGATGGAGTGGCCAAGGTAACAGATTTACAAGGCAGACCAGAAACGGAGATAATAATCACTGAGCAGGTTGTAGCCAATGCACTAGACCTCTCCAACGAAGGGGACAGTGTAACAAAAAGAAGGGATGAGGTCAAGGTGTACAAAGAGAAAAAGGCGAATTACACCTTTGAAGACATTGCCAACCCAAAAGTGGCAATCATGAGCCAGTTATACAACCAGTACTTCCACATGTGCATGAAGAGGCCACAGAAGTACAGGATGCCGCCAGGTGCAATTGCCACAACGTTCACTTGGGCAATGACAAAAGGCACCCCAAAGATAATCAACTATGCGGCATATATACATGACAGCCTGGTAAAGATGGGCAACAAAAATCTAACCTATATAGTGCCAGGAGACCTGATCACCAAGGTGATTTATGCACTACATGCAAAAGGAAGGTGGCCTGACCCCCCATCTCAGAATGATTGGTTGAGAGTAAAAGAAGACAAGGAAGATGAGCCACAAAGGGCACCAAAGGTGGCAACAGGATTGAAAAGACGGCTAGAACCAATCCAAGAGGAGCAGCCCAAGCAGAAGAAAGGGAAGAAGGAGTTTGCTCAAGTGCCGGCCAAAGAAACAAGGTCACAGAAAGCGGCAAGACTAGAGAGGCTGATGGAGAGTTTTCGAGCGGAGAGAGCCCTCAAGGGTGATTTAAGTGAACTCTAGAATCCATCTCTAGAGTCTATGTCCGGATCATCCAGAAGAGTGCAAAGGGACCGATTTGAAGATTATATCAAGAATTTTGAGATTCTTGATGCTGCAGCAGAGAACATTCCTCATGTCCCTTTCACAGAGGAAGAAGTACAACAAATACGGAAGAAACTGCTAGATGAGCAAGAGAGCCAGGAAAGAGAAAGAAAAACAAAAGAAGACAGGGACTTAAAGGGCAAACCTGCATCTTTACCAGCCAGCCCTAAACCCAGCCCACAGCCATCCCCACCACCCTCACCACCTCCTAGTAGCCCTCCACAAGAAGATAAGGAGGCTGAGGACAAACAAGAAGAAAGGCAAGCAGAAGAGCAAGAGCAAAGACAAGATCCTGAGCCAAAAGCAGAGGCCAAGCCTCAAACTGAGCAAAAAGAATTAGATGATTCTTACTATGCATTTTTGGACATGCTAGCTGCAGGCTATACGAAGGAAGAAGCCGCCACAGTCGCATTTGACTTGGCGAAGACAGGGCCTAAAGAACAGATGCAAGGCATCAGGCTAGTGGAGTTAAAAGAAATTGCTACAGACACAATAGACCTGCACCCGCCCTCCAATGACTGGGACATGGTGATGACAAAGCTAGCCGGATTGAGGGCACAATCCATGGCTTCAGAGAAAGAGATGACAACTCTCAAGGCCACCGAAGAAAAGATCAAAATGGAAGTAAATTCTCTGCAGGCACAAAGACAAAGGCAAAAGGAGAGAGAAGCTGACCTACAGGCCTACAGGCCAGCTTGGCAAGGGCTCTACAAAACTGCCAAGCAATGGAAGAAGCAAATCAGGAAGCAGCAAAAAGAATACAAGCAGCTGAAGAAGATTGTCAAGAGCAGCTCAGCAAGTCATTGCGAGATGCCGAGAAAGAAAGAGATAATCTGATACTACAACTGGCAGAAGAATCGAAAGAAGCAGAAGCCATGAGAAATGCCAAGGAAAGAACAGAGATAGATCAAGAAGCAAGCCTGGATGAAGTCCTTGAGCTCAAGGACCAGCTAAAAGTCAAAGATCAAACCATCCAGAGGCTGCGAGCATCACCTGCTAGAGTCAGAGCTACGAGATCGACTCAAATCATGACTGAGAGTCAACTCTATGAAGAGCAAATGCAAGAACTTCAGAAAGAGATGACTCTTGAGAAAAAGCAGAGATTGATGATGGCAGAAGGTTCTATAGTCATGCAAACGAGAATGGAAGAGAACCAAAAAGCCCTGCAAGAAGAAGAAGAAAGCATGAAGAGAAAGCTCGAGGAGGCGGATAGAATAAACGTCGAACTTAATGACCTCCTCGTGAATATGGGCGGAGAAGCTGAAGCGGAAAAGCAAAAACTCCTTAGGCAAATTGAGGAGTTGAAAGGACAGCAAGGAGGAGAGGCAGAGAGCACAAGGCCAGCCGCCAATGAGGGCATTGACCTAGAAAATGTGGCGGATCCTGTGGACACGCCTATGCAAAACCATAGCAGGATCCTCTCAAGAGCCACAGGATCTAACACAAGAAGAGGAAGAAAAATTGTGTAAAGCAATAGAGGTGGAGCTTAGGGAAACAACAAAGGAAGCCTCGGAGTGGGAGCAGAGGGTCGTCAAATCTATGACCATTCAGAAGATCGATGCCAGCAACCTTAGGCGCGAGTGGCTTCAACCATCTCTCCCATACCCATTGCTGAAATATGAGGCAGCTACCATAAACAAGCGGATCAGAGAAGAGCCAGTTGTACCTCTCTACAATGCAGATACCTCAAAACCAGAAGGGGTCATGCTTATTGTGGATTCTCAGTCAAAGTGGAGGAAGGCCTAGCTTACAAAGTACCCACAATACCTAATCCACTTGGTAGAGGCACCTAAAAATATCGGAGACAACCTCAGCTTTTGTCCTCTGCCAAGGATAAGGACGTGGAAAGTGCAGGAAATTTTGCAAAGAAGCCAACCCACTTGGCTGAACTACCCCAAGCTGCCAGGCTTGAAGGCAGGTGAGAGAATAAGTGTCCAATACATGGTGAAAACCCTAACGGGCGCCATAAAGTTGTTCACTGGCTCACCTGCCCTTACATGCATTATGATGAGGAAAATCTACACAACCATCTTAGCAGTGTTCGAGACCTTCAAGCTAGGCCAGGTGACCGACAGCATCTTCTTCTTCCAGGATACATACAGATGCGATTATGATCTGTCAGGTCAGCCTTCCAAGAGGTGATACATGCGTTGTATCAAAGGATAATGTTTCTACCATCCTATCACCTCCAGGCTTTTGAAGAAGCATTCTATACAGGTTTCTTCACCATAAATACTGACATTTTTGGCCCAACATTGTTGAACCTGCATGCCAGGTACGAATCATTGCAAAAGATGCGAGAAATGATACGATGAAGCAGTAGATCAAGGCCATGTCAGGGACGACATGAACAAGGAGGGGGGGAGTGTTAGAAGCTGGACACACCACACGCATTAACTATTCGGAGGATTATTACTTTTTGTAATTATTCATTCATTGAGGAAAACTTGATTTTTCACCTTGTAATTATTGGGACTTACAGAAGTTTCCAGATTGTATCCCAGTTTTGATAGTTAGATTAAGTAGATGGTTGAATTTTGGAACTTTAGGGTTTGAGAAATTATAAGGTATATATACCACTTTTTGACCTTAATGAAAAAAACCTTTTGTCATTTTAAAAAACAAGTTTTTAAGTCTGTGAGTGAGCGTCTTGTGTACGAGAGAGAGAGAGAGTGTGTGAGCTTCATCTTGACGCTACGTGTGCTCAGGTGGTCGGAATTGAGGTCGAAGACGTGCAGCGTGTTGCCCCCGACGAGAGCTATGTGCCGATACCTACATTGTGCGCGTACAATCCGGTTTTGCGAGCTCCTTCTACGAGCTTCATCAGGTGTTTGGGTGAGCATACGTTGTTCGATTTTTCATTGCAACATATCCACGCATTCACATTGAGTAGAACTACACGTTAGGCACTTTAGATTTCGGAAACGAAGACCTGCAGATTTCGGCCAGACATCCTACGTGTTTCTGCACAGGTGTTTTGGGTCAGGATTTTGGTTCATAGACCTTAGGGAGAGCGACCTAGTGGTATTAGTAGGGTCTCCTTCAAGTTCTATGGTGTTTTGAAATTGTTTGATGGGTGTTCGGCTCTAGAAAACGTTGTAGGAAGTTTCCTCTTATGCACTCTTGAAGGTTGTGACTTAGACAATTGGTAGAGACCTCTGTAGGAATTAGTTAGGAGTCGGTCGAGTGTAGGTTGACACCCTATGCTAGCTTCCACGCGCCTGCGGGTCGAGATTCGTCCTTAGCTGACATTACATGTTAGGTGAGTTCTCGCTGTGCTGACGTCCGTCGCGGCGTATCCGTCCAACAAAAGTAGTACACACTTACTTTACACTTGTATTTATCTCCTTGGTGCACTCCCCCAACCATTCCCCAATTATCTCCAATTACCAATTTTAGTGCTTCATACATGACATTCTTGCTACAAAACATAGTAGGTGTGACACAAAATGGCAATGTCTTGAACAAGTGTACAAAAACATGCATGGGGCAGCACCAACTAGGCCCTACTGATCTGGAAGCCTTCCCAAATTTTAATGAGGAGAAAATATCGGAAAGCTTCTTCTCCTTCACTGAGAAGAGTGACCACGCATCGGGTTGTGGCCATTCCGGACTCAGTAATGAAGGTTTGTCAATAGCAATGATCTTACCATATCCATCCTTCGAGGCCGGCACTACATACGTGTGTGAGTAGAAAAAGATTCTGCGATGCAGCATAATCGAAGGTGGCGAGTTGGAAAGCATCATAACACCAATGTCCGCATGAAGAGCATTGAAGGTTCCTGTGAGACTCTTGATTGGTTGTTCCTCAGCAAAGTCAAATGGGAATATATCCACGACAACACAAAAAACTATCTATTAAAAAACAAATAACAAGCGTTTACAATCAAACATCAAAATGTTTTACGACTTACAATGTACTGGGAAATCTCTTGAGCTTCCATTCCTCAAGCACATGGAATGCCAAGAGTATACGTGTTGAACAATGGCCACTATACCATTGACTCTATGGCCCTTTTGGGGTTCATATTTTTCCTAACACAGGGACTGGTGACAATCTCGTGTATATGAACATGATTCTGATTCAGGTGAGAACATGGAGACTAAAACGACCATTAGAAAAGGAAAAACAAGGAGGATCATGATGAGCCACAATGAACACAATGATTCTGATTTAGGTGAGAACATGGAGACTAAAACGACCATTAGAAAAGAAAAAAACAAGGAGGATCATGATGAGCCACAATGAACACAACCCATGGAACATAGGAAGAAGGTCAAGACTTACCCAAACCCTATAGAGGAGATCGAGCGAGTCAAACAATTAATGAGTTTGGTAGATGAGACCCAAAGGGAGCTAGAACCACCACCTAGGACGATCCAAATTACAAACACAATGTTTCCTACACAAAATCAACCTCACAAAGACCATAGACCACTAGCCATACCTAGTGTCAACCAAGAAGAAAGTGACTTGAAGTCATTGTTGGGAAGTGAGCGTACTCCCTTCTTGTTTGAGAGAATGTTTACAGAGGGATTACCTGACCCTATTGAAGAAATGAAGATCCCATCTTCCCCATGTCAAGGGAATGAATCCCAAAAAATTTTCCTAAATATTACCAAATTGATGGATTTCATGGCTTCAGAAGCTAGAACCACCATCATGTCTAAACTATATGGAGACCCTGAGCTATTCCTAGCTCTTCGAGCTTTCCTCAATAGAGAACTGAAGGTTGGGTTACCACAATTTTTGTCGATAAATAGGTTTGATGAAGTGCCAGTAGAGGAGGAAACCTTAGATCCACAATCCAATCTAGATGAGAACTCTGTTGTTGAAATACATGTTAACAAGTTGGGACAGTACTTTGAAGGCGATGAATCCAATGCGACCCTACCAATCACTACCAAAGGATTAACAGTGAAGGGAATCCTTGATGGTGGCACTGGGGTTAGCATTGTAACTAAAAATTGCTGGGAGTCTATGGGAAGACCTCACCTTAAGACTACAGACATAGTGTTAAAGATGGCCAATGGGACCATTGTTAAACCTATTGGGATGCTAGAAGATCTCAAGATCAAAATTCTTGGACACAAGGTAAGGTACACCTTCATGGTTATGGATTTTTCCAAGCACACTATGTCATTTGAGATGATATTAGGACGTCCTTTCATGAGGGAAGTAAAAATGGTACATGACTGGTCTAAAAACCATGTTTACTTAAGTTCCAAGACTCTGTCATTCGAGTTGATCTTGTGACTGGTCGAGCACATCCTCTAGGAAGCAAATTTATAATTGACTATCAATCTGACACCACAATTCATTCAGTCCCATTGCAGTATTGTTATAAGTGTAAAAAGGACACTGATTTTGGAGAAGATCCCCCTTATATGGATGTTCTACCTAGAATGACCGAGTCTGACAAAGTGGACTGGGTCCACCTAGCGGTAACCATAGACACTTAGGGAAATGGAGGGACGACTTGGGTAACACCTGAGCCTGCTTAAAATTGATCAAAACCTGTCTCAAGGGATTGCCCTTGCATGGGAAGAACATTTCGACACTACATCACTCCTAATTTTGCATGTACTCGATGCTTTTGGAGCAAAACGTCATCATGTTGTTGTCTGCTACAGAACTTGTTAGTTTTTTTGCTTCTTTCACACTATTTTATATTAACCACTATTAATTGGCTTCCTTGGCCTTCAACCAAGAGGATCTTCCCACTCTCAAAAGGTCCTTGGCAACGGTGAAGGGGCAACTTTGCAAGAGAGAGAATGGAGGCAACCAATCTCCTATTGGATGACCAGCAAACGTCTACAAAGTTTCTCACTCGAACCTGCTCAGCTATATGGATGCTTCTTGGATTTTTTCTTATTTCTACATGGGCCATGTTTATATTTGGGCAATCATCATGGTTATTCAAATATTTATGGCAAAGGAACTATTGAATCTTGCTGCTCGAGAAAAGTCCTGACTAGGGTCAAAATATTTGGATTGGTAATTCTTTTTCCAGAGCAATGTGGTATGTTTATGGCTATTTAATGAGCAAGCATCTCACGAGTACAATAGTCAAGTCCAAAAATTTCATAATACTTTTCAGTGGAATCATCAAATACCACACACTCACTTGCTATCTTCTCTATCTTAGAAACTTCACATGGTTCATCTTAACACTACATAAAGGAAGGTATTTGTATCAATTTGGGCAATCTGCTTGGACGCACATGATTTTGTTTTTTGTCCTCTTTTGTCTATTGTCAAAACAATCGTACACTTTTTTAGTCAAAGACTCTTTTACCTTATCTGTTGGCAATCATGCCATGATACACATTTGTACGAGTTAGACACTGCCACACATACATAAGTGGTAAGACCTCCCAAACTACTAGGTTTAGTTCTCATCCCATTTTTGTCCTGCTTCTCATGAGGTTACTGGGTACACCTTAAACCCAAGGTTTGGCAATGAACCAAAAATGCCATTTATTGGTAGCTAATTTTTTAACCTACACCCTATCTGTTCAACTGGGGGGTCCACTATCATAGCACCAGGTTATGGATACACCATAATCCTTGGTTGTGAGAGAACATAAAACTCACGGCGGTTAATGAGTACACCGGTCAAAAACTCGCGATATCATGAGAGTGTTTTTTCTAGTTTGGGCTTGAGGGGGGGATTGTTGGGTTCAAGACCTTGACGGTATACCCATGGAAACATATCCCTGTAGCATGCAAATGAATTACACTTCTTTTAGAAGTGAGCATGACAACCTTTTTCTATATATTGTAAGATTTTACAAAGGAATAATATATCATAGCATTGTTTTTTTTGTTATTGCTGTGTCGACTCTCCTCTTCTCTTGTCCTCTACACTTTTGCACGCACCTCGCTATGGCTCCCCATCGGCGACATCCTCCCTAAGCTGCTGCACTCAACAAGTATTCGTACATACAGCAACAAGCACACATGGGCATAGCCGGAGGACATTTTTTGGGAGAAATAACTGCTAGGAAGGTGTTGCAATCAAGCTACTAGCGGACCACCTTATTCAAGGATGCATCACTTTTTGCAAAAGGATGTGATGAATGCCAATATTACAAGACCACATAACAGAAGGATCGGATGCCCTTACATCCTATTAAAGTGATCCAACCATTTGAAAAATGGGGTTTAGACTTTGTAGGACCAATTAGTCTGGAAGCTCATAACACCCAATCCCAATATATTATTGTTGCAACTGACTATGTGACAAAGTGTGTAGAAGCTAAGGTGACATGCAAGGCTGATGCAAGGTCAACCTCTAAGTTTCTCTTAGAGAACATCATTACGTGATTTGGTTGTCCCTTTGACATTGTGAGTGATAATGGAAATCGTTTTATACCATTCAAGATGGTATATGGCCAAGAAGCAATTATGCCATGGGAGTTTGTCATTCCTAGTCTTTGAGTAGCTTCACAAGAAGGTTGGGATGGTAACCCTTTATTTGAGCGTTTACATATCCTTGAGCGGTTAGATGAAGAGAGGCAATTGGCAGTGCAAAATGCACTTGTGGAGAAGGATAGGCAAAAGAAATGGTTTAATCGTCATTTAAAGAACAAGGATATCAAGGTTGGAGATAGAGTTCTTATGTATGGAGTACATAACAAGAAGAAAAAGCTAAAATATACGAGAAAAGGACCATATAAAGTATGCAAAATCATCGCACAAGGTACCATTAGTGTGGAAACTCTTGATGGAGTGCAAACCATTGGATTCCTCAATGGGAGTAAATTTAAAAGATACTGTGATCTTTTAGGCCAAGAGGAGCTACATGCCATTCATAAAAAAAGGCAGCCAAGGCACAAGCATAATTGAATAAGATACAAGCTCAAGCGGAGGCTCAAGAGTGACAACAACACAAACGTGGAGTTACACATGCATTTCAAGTTGAATCAAAGGAAAATTTGGAAGATTCTGACCCACCTCTATGATACCACATCGAGTTAAATAGCACCTATGGGAAGGTGCTATATAACACGTTATTGGACACATGAGCTAAACATAATCTGTTATCCTATGTAGTGTGGTGTCAGTTAGGAAATACATCTTTATCCGAAACTACCATCCAAATCAAGGGTATTCACAAGAAGAACACTATTGTCTTTGGAATCTTGCACACTCTTGTTACTTCTGCCAACGGGATCATGACGCAAAGATTTTTGGTCATGCCTACGGGTTCTATGGAGGGCAGCATAAACCTGGGATGTAAGTGGATGTCTGCAACTAAGTGTATTATTGATTGGGGAACGGGGAGTGTCATCACACAAAAACAAACTCTCAATCCTACCACTCAAGCAATAGTCCCTGAGTTATTGCCTCCTTTAGGAACACAAAATGGAACATTGCATATTCAAGAGGTTGAAACATCTGTCCCTATAGCACAACCCTTTAGAGCTTCAACTTTCATGGCTAAAACAAAGAATGAAGCACCCAAGACTTAGCGTGAATTTTCAAGAGCAACATACAAGTGGACCCTTAAAGCTTCGTTAACAACCACTTTTGATGCTCAATCTGGTTCAAAATAGAAGCCTCGTAAGAGACACCCCACTCACCCCAAAAAAGGTAAGAAAATGTTATGTTGGATTCCTAAATGACTATTGGAATCCCAAGGCTACTATACTGGAAACAATCAAATGTGGGTACCTTGTGTTCTCCCCTATCACCTACTAAAGATCCATGTAGGCCACATCGTGTAATTCCAAAACGATTTGAAGATCGTGGAAAGGAAAAAATCACAGAATGCTACACAACCGTTCCAGAGCAAGTTTGGGTATCGAAGAAGGAATGAAATGTTCCACCTAGCTCAGGAACAAAGAAGTTAAATGAAGCTTCCAGCTCTTCATGTAGTTCATCTACAAAATACAAGCTTTGACACAACCTCCACCTAAACAAAAAAGACTCCATACCTCCAATTATGAGTTCATCACTTGAAGCACCTTCTCAAATAAGATCATGGGAAAGTACCTTAACTTAGAGCTTGATGAATCACCTAAGGTGGAAAAATCCCATTGGTCAACATCTTCGCCCATTACAATTTGGAACAATTGGTTTTAAAAGGCGATGACAACTTTTCAAAAGGTATGATCTACCCAAGGAAGGGATGAGTACTTACTAACAATCATTATTCAATTGCTTCCCTCTTAACCTTCCTCCCACACCCCTTAACTTCCAAATCTTGGGGATTGTATATATATATAGTCCTAAACTAAAGCAAACCAAATTCAAAAAAAAAAAAAAAGGATGAAAACAGTAAATGAGTAAGAGTGACTAGCAATGAGAGTGCACCCTATTGGACCCAACACATAGTCCAAATGCACCATGTCACATCAAGCAACACAAGAAACAACCCTCATGGTTTGAAGACTTAACCAAACCTATCGGTGTTCCCAGAGATGGATAGTTCACTAGAGGCATGCACTTCTATTTTTTATGACTTTTTATTTTTCTCAAGTTTTTCACATATGCTACCTTGTACTTTCTTGTGAATAGGATTTTGTAGAGACACTCACGTGCGAGAAAACATTCGAGGAGTTAGAATGGCTAATGCATCTATGGACTACTAGTATCCTGTACCCAGTAAGGAATGTTTCTCTAGTGGCACATGACTATTATTTTGCACAAGATGAGTATCCATGCATAGCAAGGTTCTTGATTAACATATGTGCACACGAAGATGATGAAGAATCTGAGGAAGACTATGGTCTCATTGACAATGATTTTGTTTATCTAAATGATGAGGATAGAGGCCTAGCCTTACAGATGCCACCCAATCTATATAATATCCTCTTCCCTTGATTCCATAAGTGATAACAGATAGGTCAGTTAGGGATTTAGATTTTTTCATCTTGTTTTCTAGGAGTTTTGGTCTTTTCACAGTGACATGCGCCCTCGAGGTATAGTGCCTTGTTGCTTGATATTGTTGTGTATAACTTATATGGATCTCCATCGACATAGCTGAGGACATAAGCTTAGACAAAATGAGCAACTACATACCTCCAAGTATACTAATTTCCATGATTCATGCTGGTGGATATTTATACTTGTTGATTGTGGTTTTCCATGGTTTGATTAAGTGCATTTAGTTATGTTTTGTTATCTTCCATTATAGCTATATAAATTTTTCTTTGCTTAGGTTGATGAACTAGAGTTTAGTCTTATGGATGAGCCTTGAGTTAAGAGGCTGTGACTTTAGATTAACTCATTACTTGACCACTAGTCCTAGTTAGTAAAATTATATGGGTGTTTGAGACCTTATGAGTGTTTTAGGCATAGAGAAGCATGTTCACTTCAACAACAACGAAAGACATTAGTGAGAATACAAAGGACATGGAAGCAAAAAGAAAAACTACCACAAAGGTAAAATCTTAAGCTGCAATTCGAAATCCCGGCTTGATTTGGTACCTCACTCACATGTATTGTCTATAGATGGTACTAGAGCCCTCGAGGTTCCCAATGTGGGCACTTTTCTTTGAAAAGCAAAAAGGCCCAAAGATACAAAATAAGCACACACATAAAATAATTTTGAAAAAAAAAATAAGAAAACAATGATGATGACATGAAACAGACTTCCATTAGGCTTAAAGTGAAAAATTCAAGGTCTTGTTTGGAGTTGTGGAAGTGAGTTGGCTAATCAAAGCTAAAAGGACCAATTGGGCAATCTTGCATTTAGATCATCTTCCTAACTTCGCTACCACTAGAGTAGTTGTTTTAACCTTAGCCATACCTACCTAGTTGATAGATTCATCCATAAGCCCAAAACTCTTGATTGATTAATTTCATCAAAGTTCAATTTATTCGTCCTTAATGGCAGTGTAGCATTTCACAATTCTTTGCACTTTCTCATGTACTCATGTACTTGATATTTTCCTCATGTTTTTTATTTCTATATAGTTTCGCTTGCACACTCTCACAGTGAATTTGTTGTGCAAACAATCTATCCCAGATGCTCTACCACCTTGACGAACAAGCTTCACATCACTAGTTTTCAAGGACGGAATCTACATTAGAAAGGGGGGTGTTAACCCATGATGCCGCCATTATTCTTTAGTGCATATGTTTAGTCATGGACCGAGCTTGTCAATTTAAGAGATTTATAGTAAAAGGCTGGCGATCACCGATGAAAGACACACTAGAACAATTTAGCACTGATGACTGACAAGATATGGGTGCTCGTATGTGAAAAGGACAGCAAGCCCTAGATTAGGCTGTAACTAGGGTTTTAAAACATTCTCAACGTGAAAGCTTTTCTCTTGCTTCACCTCTTCTTGCTTGTCTGTGAGCATGAGTGAGAGAAGGGGGGGGGGGGGGGGGGGGGGGGGGGGGGGGGGGAGGAGAGAGAGAGAGAGAGAGAGAGAGAGAGAGGACGATCAAGCATCAGTGAGCACAACGACATGGAGAAGGACGAGCGGCGGCGTGGTGGCTTCTTCGTCTCTATGCGCACACAAAGTTCCTCGGTGGTAGCATTGTTGGAGGTGAGTGACACACCGCCCTGTAGACGTACAGCTTGTTTGCATCTATCAAGTTGTGTGCTTGTAGCCATGTGCCTCACACACGGCACATACCAAATCCCCAGTAGTAGACAACCATTCCAAATTTCAACTTCTGAGTTGATGCATGCTAACTGGTCGTCCCCTCCAGCTATTTTGTGTGCTGACTTGGCAAAGATCCCACAAACTACAGCGCTGCATTTTGCAGAGGAATGTCTAGAAGGTCGACGATGTAGATGTGCAGCCCTATGACCCTCGAGAGTGACGAATGGACATTGGAAACATCCTCTGGCTTACCACCCCCTATCACTTGTGATGCATCATGTCATGGTTTTCTTTTCAACAACCTCACTAAGAAATTTTTCTCAAGTGGCTGGCAAGAGTTTCTTCTTATACACTATTTCTACAATGAAAGGCCAAGACAAGTTGTGAAGCACCTTGGTCTAACCTTGGTCCCCACGGGGGGGGGGGGGGGGGGGGGGGGCTTCATAAAAAAGCCACGACACCAACTATAGAACATGCATCCAATAGTGGAGGCCTTAAAATAAACTAAGAGGAGCCTCTCAAAGGAAGCCCACATGGAAGAACCTCTCAATTCAACACATTGGCTTCCACTCCCATCATGCAAAATAAAACAACACTATCCTCACTCCATAAATCCTTTGAAATCTTCTCTCATGGAAGTAGAATCCTAGTCTATCCATTAGCCTCAACTTCCTACCCCATCCACCCTACTCAATCATTCTCCGTACCTACCTGTCACACAATCAACAAGCCTTTAAGCGTGATTGTGCACTAAGCACAAAGTCTTTGTTCTTCAACTAGCTTGGACTCATTCATGCAAGTTCTAAGGACTTTGTTGGAAAATTATGCCTCATACCTAGAGCTAAAGAGAGTTGCAATAGAATCTTACACCTCAGATATGCAAATACCACCCTACACCTCTTTGTAAAACCTAGTGCTAACGAGTCATCTGGTTGCATTCGAACCCATAACCGTGGTCACGGAGGAGGAATGCTCAAGCAACCAAGCTAGCTCCTTGAAGAACTCCATTGAGGGTTGACCTTAAGGCATTGTATGCTTGCATCTTCTTTTTTCTTTAAGAAAATAAAGATGTCCCACATTTGTGTAAATTGAGTGTTCATTGAAAATTGATAAGGAAGAAATATAGAAAATGTTACACTCTCTCTCACGACTTATGATTGGAGCCTTTCTTGAGTGTTATTGTATCCAATCTGGATGAGGATCATCCATCTTGTTTGATTGCAATTTGCGACACTTAACGTGACATGAGATTTGTAATGGCCCTAATAGACACATGGGTAAGTGTAAATGGAAAGAATTCTTAAAACACGTGAAAAGGTTTCTTTGGAAGAACAACACGAAAACCTCCCGGCCATGGAAGTGGGCTAGATGGGAGGTAGTTGCTCGCCCGGTTGACCAAGGCGGGCTCGGCATTCTTAACCCCGTATCTCATGCTGAGGCCCTTTGTGCCAAATTTATGGTCTCATTGTCTAAACAGGACCAAGCTTGGGCTATCATGACCAAGGAAATGATTGATGCAGCAAAACTGGGATCAAAAGGGGGAAAATGGAAGGGGGTTGTGATGCACGACAAACTGCTCACCCCGAAGTGGTCTTATCTTAGATCTGGTGGACTCTCAGGGGAGCTGATGAGGAAGTGTAAAAGTGCGGCTGAGGTTTTGGAATGGGGGGAAGTAACCAGATACTTTAAGAACCCCATATTGCACTGGTCCCCTTGGCTCTCTAAAATAGTGGGGCTGCCGCAAAGCCCCTACTGGATAGGTATGGCCAGGAAGGTGAATAATAAGGGGCTCGTTCGACTAGAGCAATTCTGGGATTGCAACAGGAAGTGTTGGAAAATTGCTGACTCTTTAGCTATCCAATTTCAACTGGATGGCTTCGAGATCTTACTAGTATGTAGGGTGATTAAAGAGCTCGATAAGGTGGTGATGCCAATTTGTGAATCCAACTTTGAATGGGACGCTTGGAGATGGCCCGGGAGTAGCCTCTTTTGGAAACCACACTCAAAGGCATCTACCATGTAATGGAAATGGCCTATGAACTTTGAGAGTAGCGGAATTAGGAAATTATGTGAAGCACTTTTGAGAGATTACTTTGTGATCATAGCGGGTGAACTTAATCGATGGTAGCAACATAAACATGGTACTTAGTTAACTTGGCATGAACAATACTTTTGCAAGAGAGAGGGAGAGTTTAGAAAACATGACAAGAAAGACTTGGTACAATACAATCTTTGTGTTCCTTGTAACCTAGGTGATGCAATGAAGATGGAAAGCTTCATGTATCACAAGCATAACATAAACTTGAAGAAAGAATTAACTATCCCAATAGGCATTTGTATTATAGTTTCTCCCATCAAGAGAGACTTGGTACAATACAATCTTTGTGTTCCTTGTAACCTAGGTGATGCAATGAAGATGGAAAGCTTCATGCATCACAAGCATAACATAAACTTGAAGAAATCATTAACTATCCCAAGCCTCAGTCCCAAGGCCTCAAACACCTTCGAAGGTAGAGAGAGCTAGCGGGGAATGAGGATAGGGAAGAGGAAGAAGAAACATTCCATAGGAGAAAGAAATAGTTCCTTACTTATCATTACTCTTCTTGCTAGCATACATAATAGCATAGTAATGAAGATGGAGAAGATGTCAAGCTTAAGCATTGAAGAATGACTCTTGGTTCGATTTGCATTCCATAGCCAAGAGTATTGGTGTAGGCTTTCACTCTTACAAGCTCAGAGAAGAAGGTGGTGTTCCTCCACTTTCCCCAAGTGAGAATAGCCAATGCAAATGAGTGTGTGTGTGGAGTATATCCCCCTAGCATCCCCCCTTCCTTGCTTTGGGCGAAATTTCTACATGCTACAAGCTCATTGGACCCCTCTCCCCCTAGCCAATCACATGTTTTGACAAGTATCCCCCTTACCCTTTAGAGAGAGAGAGCTTGAAAATATCTAGATATTTGTTAGATGGAAGTAGAATCTCATTGGATCCCTCTTTAGCCCAACCAATAGCATTCAAGCCCGGGGCGGTCACTTTTTAGAATGTGTATGATATCACGTGAGTTAACCAGAGAGGATTATTAAAAGATCAAAATGTATACATACAGAGGGGGGTGGGGGTTTTTTTAAATAGGCACATAGTGTAAATATAGTATGTATATTGAGGTATTATTAATAACCTCTTGAACGCACGTGATATAGGAAGCTTTTGATAAGTGACCGCCCCGGGCATTCAAGCACACCATGTGGTTAAGCTTAGTGAGAGTCTGACATGTGTCCCATGTGCTCTTTTAGAATTCCCCTAACTTTGAGATTTTTATGCATAGGAAGTTTCTCAAGCAACTTCCTCATTAAGTGTGTAGGTTCTCTTTTTGACTCAGGCATCTTACCCCCCATGCATAGAAAGATTCTCACGAAACTTCCTCATTAAATGTGACAAGTACCTCAAGTACCTTAGTTATCAAGCATGACAAGCACCTTAGGTGGAGTTCCCATCTCAAGCACATCCCTAGCTTGCTTAAGTTTAGGTCGGGTACCCACCTCAATCACAGCCCTAGCTTGCTTAAGTTTAGGCCGGGTTCCCACCTCAATCACAACCCTAGCTTGCTTAAGGTTCCCACCTCAAGCATAGCCCTAGCTTGCTTAAGTTTAGGTCGGGTTCCCACCTCAAGCTCAGCCCTAGCTTGCTTAAGGTCAAAGGACTTTTAACACTAACCGTTGGAGGTCTTTAATGAAGCTAACCCTAAGGTCTTTTAAGCTTCATTAGTTAGCCTTGCTCTTTGACAGACCATCTTTCATTTGGGCCCCTTTACCATTGGCCCCGTGTTGAGATAGATCTGTAAGCACATGTCTATATTATAACCCTTGTTCCCGTTTATTATCCCATATTGAATGATCAGTTTAATATGAGAAAATCATTTGGGTTGGTTAGATATTAGATATTTAATGACATACCATGCATTAATGTACGAGGCTGATTGGTGTAGCCCCCTCAACAAATTATGGAAGAGGCATTGGACGGAAAAAAGGTGGGAGGGAGTCATGGAGAACATCTAGAAGCCAAGATGGCCTCAGTATATGAAGATATTTCTGTGGAAAGTGATGTGGGGTGCTCTGCAGACGGGCGTAAAGATACAAGAAAGAGGCATCGGATCCGGTCGATGCTCAAGGTGCAGAATAGCCAGTGAAGACCTAGCCCACCTGTTCATGGGATGCCAGGCAATTAGGGGCATGACTGGGAAAATATGCAAGTGGATTCAAAGGACATGGCAAATTAAGCTCTTCAAGAATGATCTGTTCTTTGGTAGTAACAGGATGGGAAGTCCTGCTCTTCTTGTATGCACTCAAATAATCAGGTACTACTTCCTCCACCATATTTGGAAAGCAAGGAACCGCCGCGTGTTTGAGGGGGATCTAGCTGTGGCAAGTTTTTGTGAAATCACGCAAGAGAGCAAATTGATGATCCACATGATCGGATGCAAAAAAGCCTCAGAGGACTGGTCTAGAACAATACATAACATCTTGTAATGAGTAAAGCCGAGGAGTAGGAATGGTTTCTGTGCCAAGCAGATAATTTGTAATCCTTTGACCCTCAAGGCTCGATCTGAGCTCGAGGATTGGTGTATATTCTTGTTCTTAATACTATCCACTCACAATTGTGAGTTTTGCAAAAAAAAAAAATTATGATCCTTAGCATCCTTTTGGCACCATGTTGCACAATATGAATGGTTTAATGTATTTTCAACTTATTTTTGTAGTGTTTTTTCAAGTCTTTCTTTCACCCTTTTTACTAATTATTTGAGTATCTCTCAAGTTTACAATATCATTAATGTGACCACATTTTCCATCTTCCTTTTATTCTCCTTGTTCTTTTCATTATAGAAACCTTACGAGTAAAGATGCTTCCTTGGCAATTTGGAATGGCCGGTAGATTCCTCAAGGCTTGAAATGAGCTTGAGATTGCTTTGTACTTTTCATTAAGATTCTTCTCGGACAAAGTTAGAAAAGATAATGAAGTTAATTACTGGGCCATCCAAGAACATCATATGGATGCTCGCAGCACAAAAAACAAGCATTGGGGAAGAAGTTGGCGTCCTATGGAGAGGGAGCTAAAGGATTCAGTGGAGTCCTCTCTATTGTGGACAAAGATCTTGAACCAAAGATGGTATTCAACCATCCCTCTGGGAGGGCTTTGGGTATAAGGATTAAATGGGTTGAGCATGCTATCACTATCATCAACATGTATGTACCATGTATAGCAAAGAAAAAGGGCAAAGTGTGGGACCACTTGAAGGGTATCCAGGTTGAAGGAGAATGGATCTTGGTAGGTGATTTTAATATGGTGGAGAAAAGAAAGGACATAATTGGAACATTGAACATGTTAGTTGGATCTAAAAGATCCAAATGGCTAGGCCTCTCTGAGAAGTGTACATTGGTGGACATGTAGGATAAAGGCCCATGGGGAAACATTCTGGGGTTCACATACACTAGCCTACAGTATGCCGGTACGGCTTCCCGACTGGACTGTTGCTACTGTTCTCATCAGGCTGATTGGCTTCCTTCTTTGATGAAAATTAAGGTGATAACTTCTTAGTGCCTTTCAGATTACCTGCCACTAAGCATACAATTGAAAAAACCAAAGGAGTGGATTGTTTCCCTCAAGGGTCTAAAAAGTTACTCTCAACAAGGACCACCTGTTTAAAGACCCTCTCTTCAGAATCCTGACCCTTAAAGCTCTGAGCAAGCTTCAAAAAGACGTAGACTCAAGAAGCCCAAGGGCCTGGGATATTTTTACCAAGGGTATTCAAAAGGCCATCAGAACTGCAGGTCCTAGAAGAAAGACCAAGAGGAATGCCTCACTCAGTTCACTAACAAATTTGAGATCTTAACCACCAAAAAACAAGAAGACTCTGCTTCAAAGGTGGAACACATTAGATGGCTAAAAGCTAAAGTATGATTAACCAATCTCCAACTAAAGGAGGTGAGGAAGGCCAGAATCCTTTCCAGAGAAACCTTTCTCTAGCCAGAGGGGCCAACCATAAACACTTCTTTAGGTCCCTCAAAGTCAAAAGAAGTTGGGGCCTAATCCACATGCTCACAAATGAGAATGGAAATGATACTAAAAATCCTGATGAAATGGATGTCTTAATGCTCAATCACCTACGATAGATCATAGGCCATCTCGAGGCCCATTCCCCTATGATAGATGACACAAGATCGACTCTCCTTGGGAGCATCAAAAGAATGGTATCCCACTCTGAAGACAACCTTTTGGAGAAGGCATTTGCCAAGGATGAATGCTCCCTTGCGATGCATGCTCTTGGCAAACAAAGACCTCCTAGTTGGGATGGGTTAACTACTGAGTTTTTCATGGAATTTTGGAACGATTTTAAGGATCCCTTCACGAGATTGGAAAATCAAGCCCTCGGTGATGGGGTCATGGACCTATGCATCAAAAGAGACCTTATTAAGCCTATCCCCAAGCAAATATTCTGCTCCCAATTTAAGCATTGGTGCCCCATAACGATGATGTATTTAGCTTAAAAAATTATCACCAAAATTGTAGCCCTCATGCTCTCTGCCCTCCTTGACAAAGTCCTCACCCCCCACCAGCATGGATTCATCAAGGGAAGATCTATCTATGATAACATTTTGGTAGCAATGGTTGGCATTGAATACGCCACTTTCACTAAAAAAGAGTGCTTCAATTGGATCTTAATAAAGCCTATGACAGCATAACATGGTCGTTCATTGAGGTTTTCATGAAGTCATTAGGTTTTGGGCCATGGATGTGCCACATGGTCAGCACCGTTGGTGTTGGTAACCAATCAAAGCTTCTGTTCAATGAGAGAACTGAGGGTGCTTTTGGGGTTAAAAGATCAATAAAACAGGGATGTCCACTTGTCCCTCTTATGTTCACCATTGGATCCCACCCTCTAGTTACATTACAAGAGGATTGTGCTGCTAAAGGTGAGATTCAAGGATTGACTCTGCCTACTAATAACGACCAACTTCTGGCTAAGCTTTTTGCAGATGATTCCCTGATCTTTCTCAAGGCTTGCCCTGAGGTTATCAGGAAGGCTCTAGAAATTGTGCAAACGTTTTTCCTAGCCTCAGGGTCAAAGTGTAGTATTGAAAATCTAGATTGATCTCTCTATCCGAGAACGACTCGTTTGATCCATCTTTGTGGAACAAGGAGATAGTGCCCAAAGGGAAGGTATTTCGACATCTAGGAGCCTCTATGGGGTTGGGAATTTCTCACAAGCAGATTTTGATGTGGGTTATAGAGCAAGTTAAGATTAAGATGCAAAGATGGGAGTATGTGCTTTTCCCCTTCTCGAGCAGAGTGAATGCTATCAATTTGTTTATGCTGCCATATATAACCTTCATTGCTTAAGATAGCTAAATGCAATTGGAGAGATTTTTTGAAACCAGTAAAGAGATTTTTTTGGAATAAAAACACTAAAGACTGGCAGTGGGTGAAATGGGAGACAATTGCGAGACCTGTAGAGCACGGAGGGCTTGGGATCCTTAACCCTAGCACTCATGCGGAGGATCAATGTTCCAAGTTTGTGGTAGCCCTTGCTAAGTAAGATGAGGTTTGGGTTATTATGGTTAAGAATATGATGAACAACTCCAAAATACGCTTGCAAGGTGGTCAGTGGAGAGCGCTTCAGGTGCATGATGAGTTGATGGCCTCGTAATGGGCCATTCTGAAACTTGGGGGTATGGCAGGCGAGCTTATTCAGAAATGCAACAAAGCAAGGATGAATCTTGAATGGGGAGAGTTGTTAAGATACTTACACAACTCTATATCTCAATGGTCCCCTTAGCTCTTTAAGACTGGAGAAGTCCTTCTCACCCCTTTTTGGAGAGAAGTGGCCAAAAAGGTCAATATCAAAGGTATTATGCATATAAGCCAATTGTGGGACTACATCAGAGGGTCTTAAAAAGGAACATATCAACTGGCCTTCGAATTTAGCTTCAGTGGGTCAGAAAGATTGTTGACTAGTAAAGCCCTTGAACACCTCAATAGGTGGTATTTACCTGACTATGAGTCCAAGCTCGAGTGGAGAGCTTGGCACTGGCCTGCGAACAAACATTTTTTAAAACCCCAAACTAAGAGTGTGTATCTTGCCCTCATGGAATAAAAGGATTGGTTCTCCCTGCTTAATAAGTAGTGGGGAAAACTTTGGCCATGGTCAAGATGGGAGATGGTTATGAGGAACATATGGTGCCCTCAATGGCTACTTGGGATCTTCTTTCTTAGCATAGCATAATAGCACAATAATGAAGATGAAGAATATGGCAAGCTTAAGCATTGAAGCATGGATCTGGTTGGATTTGCATTCCATAGCCAAGAGTGTTGGTGTAAGCTTCCACTTCTCAACAAGCTTGGAGAAGGAGGTGAAGCTCTTGCACTTTGCCCCCCCCCCCCCCCCCCCCCCCCCCCCCCCTCTCTCTCTCTCTCTCTCTCTCTCTCTCTCTCTCTCTCTCTCTCTCTCTCTCTCTCTCTCTCTTTTGTATTGTTTAATTATTTCATTTGGACATAGTTTCTATGCAGTTTTTGTGCAATCTGCAGATGGCAGTTCAACTGTTTACATATTTCAGATTATAGCATTCTAGTTTGCAAAATGTAGTTTTAATTTTTTAGTTTGCAGAATGCAGTTTCAGTCTTTCAGTTTACAGACTGCGGCTTCAGGTATTTCAGTTTGCAATGCAGTTTAAGCAGTTTCAGGGTTTAAAGAGGTACAAATGCTCTCTATTCTTTTGATGTGTGACTAATGGCAAAGAAGAATAAGAAAAAGTGTGCTATTTGTCAAAAAGATGGGCATTGTGCAAAGCAATGTCCTTACATGTGTAAGCCTTTTCAAAAAGAGGATGTTTGTGTCAAGTATTGCATGTCAAACCTGTACAGGGAGTTGTATCAAATTATGCAGAGTTTTCAAGACGCATCATGTCATCGGGACATGTGTGATTCTCAAGAGGATCTAGATTGGCTTTTTGGATTTCTTGATGATGCACACAATTGGCATGATAGTCGAGTTGGTAAGAAGAGGAAGTCATGCTATACAGCTCGACAAATATCAAGGTTGCAAGAAGCGTGTGAATGTATTTCAGAGAAGTATGAAGATGAGTTTGATGGTTACCTTAGTGATGATTATTCTCAATGGTTTTTTCAACAACCTGTTACTATTTCTAACCTAAAGCAACCTCAAGTTGTCAATTTTCAGCTATCAATAGTTTTTCAGGCACCTGCAGTTTCAAAACCTGAAATTTCAAAGCTTGAACCTAATTTTCCAGCACCTGAAGTTTTTCAGCCTGATTTTGATGTTTTTGAATATGGGATCAAAGTTATAGATACTCAGATTATTGAAGAGAAGAAGTTGATTCAAGAAGGAGATGTTGTTCAATGCAAGATAGATGAAGTCCAAAAGATGTTGGTGGAAGAAGGAGGAATCCAGGAGAAACTCATGAGCCAAAGGAGCCAAGAGGATTGCCAGCTATCCCCAAACCTCACACCGAAGAGACTCACCTCTTTGCAAGAAGAGAAGGCGAGTTGCCCAAAAGAAGAATTACTGATTGAGAAGAAGGAAATACAAGTGGGAGTGAGCAAGAGAAGCCACCAATATCCCATACAAACCCATATACCAACATTTGACATCAATTTTGAAGAGGTTGAAATTCAGGGAGACATTAGATTTCAGTGTAATGAAGTGGAAGAGCTAAAGATAGATAAAGACATAATGTGTTCTATTGATGAGGATAATGTGATGAATCAGTTTTTTATGATCTTGATGAGGAGAATTTGATAGGTGACAGTCCGGGAGGTGTTTGTGTTGATGGAGAAGAGCTTTTTGGAGTTTTGAAGACTGAAAGCCAATTTCTAGGAGTGGATATGAGTTATTCAGTCTATGAAGACAAGGATCTTGACTTTCAAATCCCTGAATTACCAGTTTTGATACCGAAGGTCCTTGATTTGCAAAGTTTCAAAATTTAGGTTCCTGATCCGTAGATTACTAATTTGCAAAGAAGTTATGTACATGAACTTGCTGAATTGCAAAGTCTTGTTCTTTCTCAAGCGAATATGATCAATAATCTCTCATTAGAGCTAGACAATGAGAGGCATTCAAGTATGGTTACAGCAATTGAAGCGCTTTCCAAAATCAGTCAACTTCAAGAAGAGAAGGCATCATTGATGGTGGAGATTTCTTAGGATCAAATTGAAGCCGACTTGCATATTTCTTACTGTTATGAAGTTCATGGTGCTCTTAAGCAAGTTGTTTTGGATAAGGATAATCAAATTGAGGACTTGAAGCTTCAACTTACTCATATCAAGAATGTGAAGTCTTCTTCAAATCTTGATGTTTTACAGAAGGTTTCTTGAATGATGATGTTGTTATCAATGATCTTTATGATGTTGGTGCTTTTACAAATTCAGTCATGGATATTAAAAGTCCATATTTTTTCAATGAATTTCATTTTACTGATGATTTTCTTGATGATTTATACCAAGTTTTTGATGTCAATGGTTTTGTTGATGTTGAGGGCATGGTTTTGATTGATGATTATGCAAGTTCCTGATGATGGTGAAGTGGGTTTTCCTGAAGATGGTTCTACATTTCTATGTGATGTTGCTAATGGAGAAGATGATGTTGATATTCTTATATCTCATTGGTTTTATGTCTTCATGCTTGATGACATAAGGGAATTTTTTCAGGGATCAGAAGTCAAAAGTTTTCAGTTTCAGGGAGATATCACTGATTGGACAGTTTTGCAGCTACAAAGTGGATTTCTTTCTATTTTCAAGGAGAAATGTGAGCAAGCCATCTTGGTGGTGTTTTTTCTATGTAAAGGAGAGTTCAACTTGTTATTCTTAAGCCTTGAATCATATCAGTTTGATGAAGAAGAAAATCAGTTTTGGTTTTTCGTGAATCAAGATTTTCAAGGAACTCAATTGTTTTAGCATGCGGAGTCTAAATCAGGTCTTTGAGTGTTGCATCTACATGCAGAGATATTGGATGTGTTCAAGAGGCAGTGTATAATGGTTGCAAAGTTTGCATCCTACCTTGAATCTTTCTTTATTCTTCTTGAAGGGAAAACTGAACCTGAACCTGAACCTGCTACTAAATTTGGATATGTACTTGAATATGAAAATGCGCCTAAAGACCTGAAATCACTTGAAGAAGAGTTTAGTTTTCTACTTTGTAGAAGGTATCTCAATTCAAGAGATGTGGAGAAAATGAAGACTGAAATGATGGAGAAGTACATGAAGGGAGTCTGGGAGAAAATGAAATTCATGGTGTATGATGTGGTCAGTAAGCCATATCAGATCTTTGCAGAAGAAGAAGAAGCCAAAGAGGATAATTTGTTACTGCAGAGGAAGTATGATGAGTTGAACCAGTAGTTTGAGCAGTTGCAAAAGTAAGAGGTTTAGCACAAACATGATGAACCTAAACAACAAAGTGCTCAGGGTGATACTGCAATTATGGAGCAAATTGACATTGAAGTTCAAGTACAGTTAACTGAAGCTGTAGTCACAGTTTCAGTTGTAGTTGCAGCTGAAGAAGCAGATGTTGCAGGTGGACCACAACAATTTAAAGATCCAGTATTGTCTATTGTTGATGAGATACTCAATGTAGAGGATGATGAGATTTCAATGAAAGCAATTGAAGACAAGGTGTCTGCAGGAATTTCTACTATCGCAGTTCAAGATGCAGATGCAGTTGCAGTTGCAGTTACAGTTCCAATTATACAGGTTGGTGATACAGAGGATCAACAAAACCTGGAAGATCTTTTGTTGAAGACTGCTGAAGCAATGTTGTAAGATCCAGGTATTGATGCTACATTACTTGAAGCTACTCAGGGTATGGAGCAACACTCAAGATATCCTATTGAAACTGAAGATTCAGGCCTTCACGGGCAGTAGACAAAAGAACTTTATTTTGATTTTCAAGCGTGTTTTGTCAAGGGGTGTTGTGGGTTCTCACATTGTTTGAGAAACATTGCCCACTAGGTGTGCCAGGTGTTAGGGCCTGATGTGTGAGGGAATTTATCTTTTTGGACTTTTAACTAAGGTCTTAGCTTTAAATCTTAGGAGCATGTTTATACAAGGTCTTTATACCTAGGTAGTTGGAAATACCCGAATGGTCACATGGCGAGTAGCAATTTTTGTATGTATCCAACAGGAAGTTTGTAGTTTGCAGTCTTCCTGCAGTCGTATTGCTATTTTAGGCCTGTAGTAGGACATTGGTGATGAATACAGGGTAGAGTAGTACTTTCTCTTGATTATCCATGGTCTCTTGTGTTCATACAGTCTGCAGTTTTCATGGTGTAATGTGCACTCTCCTACCTCGTTTTTCTCTACACTGCATCATTCTTGTATTGATTACCTATTAGGGTTGTGAGCTTCTAACACTTTGACAATCCCTGTTGTGCATGTCCTAATGGGCATGGGAGAGAATTATAGTTATCTCAAAGCGAATTATAGTTTTAGGTATTTCAATTAGATGCGAGCTGTTTGTTGTTTGGCCAATCACTCAATCCGACTGGAGAGTATGCTTAAAAGTTGTATGAACCAGTGGGTAAGCTCAAGGACACATTGAGGTAAAAATTTCAAGAGTTTGCAAAAACTCAAATTATTTACTTTTTCTTGACATTTTAGGCCAATTTAAGTTTTGACTTGATTCATAGGCTTAAAATAGCTCATGAAAAGACTGTCTGTTGAAAAGTGCAAAAAAGTGTTCATTTTGGACCTAAAGTAAATAATCACGATTATTTAGTTTCAGCTCAAAACTGACCAAGGTTGATACCAGTGAGTCATTGCATGTGTACAAACAAATTTTGTAAAGGCACATAGAATTTGGATCACCAAATTGATCAAAAACTAGGTGAAAACTAATGGGTAAAAACTAAAGTCTGTACTGACTTTCAAGAACTCAAGTGTAAATTGGAGAAAAATTTTGTTTAAACTCAATGAAACTTGATCCATAGGCTTATATTGATGTGATAGACATATGTACATGCTTCGTTGACCAAAAAGATGTAAAATTTTTCTAGATGTAAATATTTAATCATGATTATTTACATCTACCCCATTTTTCAACTTTTTTGACTAAGTTAGCATACCAATAGCTTTACCATGTTGTAATAAACCCACAAACCAGATTTGGATCATTGGTTTGAAAATTGTGACCAAATTTGCAAAGACAATCTGCAGACACAAAATTGAATACCATTTGAAAAAAAATTATCCAAACTTGATGAAACTTGGCTAGAGACCTTAAGTTGAGGTGCTTAACAGATCTGTGTCAAGGGACAAAAACTTGCAAAAACTTAGCCAGAGTAAATAATTGCAATTATTTACATCTGCTTCAAAATTTGATAATCTTGCACATTTGAGTATACCACAAGGTCAAGCATATCAAGTAGACCAAAGAAATCAATTTTGGTGAAATTTGGATCACAAAACTGAGACTTAAGCCAGAGTTTTGGAATCAGAGTCTGTGGACACGAAATAGTTGCTAAACTTGAACAAATTTTGTCCAAACTTAGTGAAACTTGTCCAAGGACCTTAACATGTTGTACACTTGGCAAATCAGGAAAATCAAGCCAAAAAGTGCAAAAAACTGAGAAAAGTAAATAATCGTGATTATTTACTACTGCTACAAAGAGACACCAATTTTGACTTTTGAACTTGTAAAGTGTTAGACCAACATAATACAAGGCCATTGGGAAATTTTGGGTTCAATCGGATCCAAATTGGTACATATTCACTTAGTTTTCTGGTTGCAGATTAGTCCTTTGATTTTTTGGAAAAGTGGAATCTGAAAGTCTCAATTGCTAACTCCCAGAGCTCGATTTGAAGTGATACACATAGGCCAATCATAATAGTTAGCAATAACTACACAGTCTTTGTGAAAGAATAGCTAAATTGATCAAAATTGATACAGGAATCAGGTTGCAGACAAGGAATCAGTAGCTTAACAGAAGTTGCAATCAAGTCACGTGAAAGAAATTGACAACAATTCAATCCGATGGTAAGTACTCTAACCACGGCTTCACAAGTCTATATGAACCTTAGATCTGGTCGTATAATAGGATATCAATGCATATTTGGAGAAACCTCTAGTAGAGTATCCCCACCAAAGAGAGTGTGAATCAAGGCAATTCCTTGCCCACTATCCTTGAAGAAGTTTCAGACACTTTGTCAGATTCAACATCTGAAATGTCTTCATATTCGACTCACTCAGAAACCATAATGACAGTGCGCTACAAGCATATACTCTCCTTTTATAAGACTAATCGCCATGGAGATCAGGTTTACCTGGACCCCAACAAAGAGTATGCTATTCGCATTGATGACCATGGTATTGAGTTTGAAGAGGAGATCAGGACAAACAAACAAGGAAAAATGTACATGTATAGAAACGAAACTCAGTATTTACAAGTTGAAAACCCTGATGTGATAGACAAATGGGGGTTAGAAGTAAACACCATAATTCCAGATATGGCAGCAAAAGAAGGACCACCAACTTTGGAATTTGAGGGATACGATCAAGTTGATTTGAAGCCTTTGAAATGTCTTAGTACAAACAATCCTAGGATTGGAGTCTATTGTTGGGAGGATAGAAATGTCAAGGATCTTCTGTGGACTTCGTATGCCAAATCAGGACAATTAACACCCATGAAGGTCATCTATATCTTCAAGATCAAAGATAAGGGTTTAGTAGATCTACCAACCTACCTGTTTAGGAATTGTTATAACAACAACTTTGTTATGATGACTCTTGAGGAGGTGGAACAAACCAAATACCAAGGGTATTCCATAAGGGATAGGATATTGGGCCAAGGACCACAAACTATTCCAAGAGAAGAACACCGTGAGAGATCTTCTGTGAGTAATGTTAAGAAACTAGAAACCACCTCATCACAAAGAAAATCGGGTGACACTAAAGCTAGTCCAGAGCTACATGAGTCACTATTTCCAATAGACTGGTTTGAAGGACTCGGAATGGGACCAACTGCCAAGAGACCGGGAGTTGAACCAAATAAACGTGTCAGACCAGCTGATTTTCAAAAATGGGTCAAAAAATATAGTGGATCTGGGGATCCCTATGACAACTTAGCAAGCTTTAAGCAAGTGCTAAGAGCACAACACATATTCAATTTCCGTACTCAATTCGAAGGGTTTGGAATGACATTAGAAGCAAAAGCATTGATATGGTTCCAAAACATTCCACCAAGGTCGATCATGGACTAAAATACATTAGCTCAAGGATTCGTAGTTGCTTGTTCCAAAACGAGGATCAAACACAATATGGTAGCTCAAATCTACGTTTCAAACAGAACAAGGTGAGTTTGTTAGGGATTGTGCAACTCGAATGAAACAATACATTGCCAGATGCCCAGAGCCAGAGATACCTGCAAAAGAATGACTAGTGTCATTTTTTCTAGAGGGACTGTTACAAAGAACTGTATGCTATATTGTATAGCAAGAAGCATACAACCCTAGAAGAGTGTGTCTCAGATGCTATTGATTTAGGAGCCAATTGTGATATTTTCAACGAAGAAGATTTCCCTAAAGATAACCAAGTGAGAAAACAGCATCCACTAAACCAACTCAAGTGGAAATGGCTGCTACAGCACCACTTTTAGCCATAGAAGACATACTCAAAAGGATGAATGACATGATGAATAACATGCAAAAATCACCTATGAGAGGACCAGGACAAGGGATACCTCAATAGGGACAACCAATTAGGCAGCAAAAATGGTGTGCAATCGAGGGTACATGGACCAACTATGAGACCAATGAGTGCTATTACCGACCAAGGTATGATGGGAATGTTCAGTATGTGCCTATGAGGCCACAAGGACAACCCATGTACAGATATCAGTCTAATATGGCCCCATCTCAAAGACCACCGATGGGTATCGAAAGACCTCAACCCGTGTTGGGTCAACAACCTCCATATCCGGGACATAATGCAGTGCCTGTAAAGTACATGCATCCAAAGGGAGTCATAGATGAACAAGCACTAGTGCATGTTACACCCTCTGCTGAGCCTAGTCCATCTGCAATAATGGTAGAAGGAGATTGGTATAATTCACATCCACCACCAATGGAATAAATTGTTACTTATGCTACACCAGATCTTGCACCAATGTATTATGTAGCTAATTAAGGTGTTAGACTTCCTCTGGTAAGACCCATGATTAAGCCAAGAACTAGAAACTGTCATAACTATGGTGCAGATGATCATTGGAAAAACGAATGCCCAGAGCCTGACAAGAACCTCAAACCAGTTGAATCTTATTGCATACAATGTTGCAGAAAGGGAGAACATTTTTCGGAAGATTGTCCAAAAAATCCTTTAAACAAGAGTAAAACAATAGTGAACGTAGTCCAAGTGATACCTAGTAGCTCATCTGAGAGTGAACCAATTGTTCCAATCAAGGTAATCACCAGAGCCCAGGCTAAGAAAAAGAAACATAACTCCTCTAACGATTAAGAAAATACATAAATTTTCTCTCAAAAGACCAAAAGAAGCAAAAACAAAAGGTATGAGATGAGAAAACAAAAAAAAGGGTTCAAATCAAGGAGAAAGCAAAGAAGCTATTCTAGGAAAAGGTGAAAGAAATTGGAAGAGAAATTAAGGAGACCACCGTGAAATCTGGAGGATCAATTTTGGTTGACAAAATTTTTGAGCCTATTAATGCAGCTTTGGAAGCCTACCAAGCAGGACTTAAAGCGAGCCAAAACATGGGAAACCAATGGAAAAACTATCCTTCTCCAGACATGGAAGCAGCTAAGCTTGAAGCTTATCAAAACTTGGTAAGAATCACTCAAGAGTTGCTGGAAAAACAAAAACCCAAGCTCGAAAGTATGGCAAAACTTGAGGAGCTTGTGGTAAGAGACAATAAAGAAAAATCCAAAGTGGTGGTAGAACCCCACCTTGAAACAAAAGAGCCAGAACTTATAGTGCCAGACAACGAAGATGTCTTAGACGAAATTATATTTGTAGAAGAAGACTGGCCAGGACACTTATGGGAAAAAATTAGAGAGATCAATGATGGGAGCCTAGCTCTGAAGTCAGCTCCTATATAGGAAGTATGGTTAGACAATCTACCTCCTCATATGGGCATGGATGTACAATCCTTGAATGGGGATTGCGGATCTGAAGCTTCAGGGATGTTTAAACCATTGACCTTGAAAACACTACCCTCTTGCTTGGGAGATAACAAGGATGAATCCATAGTGTGTAAAAAGTAAAAAGAGCGGAAGAGACCCTAAAAGTAGACAACATCCATTCAATCATGTCTACACCTAACCAATGCACTCTTACTTTAGGAGAACTATTGAAAATCAGGACATATCTATGGAATGATCTACATAAAACCCTAGAGAAGGTGGGAATAACGGGGTTAATCACAAAAAATTTGGGAAAACTGAAACATGAAATGGACAACAAAGAGATTCGATCTGTTCCAATGAACAAAGTCGGAGAATACTATGAAGGGGAAGAAGAAAATGTAACCCTTCCAGTGAAATATAATGACATAGAAACCATGGCAATATTGGATAGTGGGGCAGGCATAGCCATAGCCACAAAAGCAGTATGGGAATCCTGGAGACAACCATCCATTAGACAAACTTGAATGAAATTGCAATTGGCTGATGGACACATTGAAAGACAATTAGAACTGCTTGAAAAGGTAATTGTTAATTCTTGTGGGATTGAATATCAACACACTTTTTCCATAGTAGACTTTGGAAAGAAACTCAATTACGAAATCATATTGGGAAGACCTTTCATGCGACAAGTACAATCCATTCAAGATTGGGGGAACAATTATCTGTACTTGAAGCAAGTGAGATCAATAACCAAGGTTAATCTAAAGCATCACACTTATAGAGATGTCATGAAAATGCCCATACAAGAATTTGATTCAATCTCTTCGGCTAAAACTAAGCTTCCATTTTGGTTGAACAAAGACACTCCTATTTGGATGTGTGGAACTTCAGAATACGGGAACTTAGAAAGAGAAGAATGTATCTTAGAAAGGGATTGCATGAACGAAGCTTATGTACCTGAACCATTTCCAGAGCATTTGTTTGAGCCATTTGAGTGGACTCAAATTTTAGCAACAATGGATGTACGTGTAAATATGTCTATGCCTACTCAATTTTGCAATGAGGACAACTATGAAATAATTCCCATACAAATGATATCAACCCTCCAGATTGAAGACAAAATTTTGGAACGCAAGGACTTGATGAAAGCTTAACAAGTCTTTTTAGACCTCTACTATGATGCAACAGATGAATTAGAAGAACACTCAGCTACCTGAGATGATTCGGGGTTGGAAAAAGAACATGTGAGAGCTAAGCTACTCATGAAAGGAGGGGAGAAAAAGTTTTTTTCCTTTCCTAACCAAAAACCAAGAAGACAGAAATGGTATAGACAAAAAAGAGACACTAGAAATTTGAAAGCTAGACCTATGCCATCAGTATCCAATAGAACACAGTTCCTGATGCGAATAGATGCACATGATTGTGTCAAGAACAAAATCACTAGCAGATATCCTTCAAACAAAAATCCAAAAATGTCAAAAACCTCAACAAAACAAGAAAGGAATCTCAAGTGAAACCTAAAAACCAGGACAAGGATTCAACCATAATAAGAGTCGAACGAAAAACGAAATATCAAGAGTTGAAGAAAGCTCTAAAGGAGATATATACAACTGAAATGGAAACCACTGAAGAAGAGGGTAAAGATGTAATAAGTGTTCTATCCCAGTACAAGTATTATACTCTCCAAGATCGAAAAATCATAGTTGAACAACCTGTTAGAGAACTACAAAAACAGGGCGAGTCCTACGAAGGGCCTGAAAATGCAAAAAACATAGATCTGGCCGAACCAGGAGAAGAGTCTAGACCAACCTACATTGCAAATGACCTTACGAAAGAAGAAGAAGGGCTTTTGTTTATCTTACTGAAAGAATACCAAGATATGAAACATTTGCCAGGAAGATCAAAGAAGAGATTTAAAAGATAAGGGTAGTTGAATACATTTATGAAATTGAACACACAGATTGGGTGTCTCCCAATTGTGGTAGTGTCCAAGAAAAATGGAAAATTATGAGTGTGTGTCGACCTCAAGAAAGTGAACGCAACTACCATTAGAGATAACTTTCCTCTTCCAATCACTGAGCATGTTTTAGAATGAGTTTCAGGTAAAGAAGCTTACAACTTTTTAGATGTCTTTTCGGGATACAATCAACTTTTGGTTGACCCAAAAGATCAGCATAAAACTACCTTTGCAACGGAATGCGGTATTTTTGCCTATCGGGTTATGCCTTTTGGGTTAACTAATGCCCTTGCCACCTTTCAAAGATTGATGAGTCACGCTTTTAAGGAATATTTTAGGAATTTTTTGGAAGTATATATGGATGATCTATGTGTACATTCATCAATCCAAGCAGATCATTTTGAACACCTCAAACAGGTATTCAAAAAATGTAGACTTTATAGGATTTTCTTAAATCTTGAGAAGTGCACATTCATGGGTAGACAAGGAAAAATTCTGGGACATATAGTGTCTAAAAATGGCATAGCTAATGATATGGACAAAATTCATATTATTGTTGATTTTCCTAGACCGACAATAGTCAAGGGAGCCTTCATGGGGCATTGTGGATATTACAATTGTTTCATTTACATGTACGCTATAATTGCAAAACCCATGTATAGCTTGATTACACACTTTGAATGGACTGAGGCATGTGAAGAATCCTTCATGAAGCTTAAGCAAGCTCTCACTTCAGCTCCAATATTGAAAGCACCATATTGGAATACGATATTCCACATACATGTAGATGCTTCCAATTTTGCCATCGGGTGTATACTAGCTCAACTAGGAGACAGAAAAATTAATTTTTCTATTTCTTATGCTAGCCAACAATTGAATATGGCAGAAAAATAATTATACCACCACCGAAAGGGAAGGATTAGGAATGATCTATGCCATAAAAAATTATAGGCATTACCTATTAGCAAACAAATTTGTGTTCTTTGTGGACCACCGAGCCTTATTGTAATTGGGTCAAAAAGCCATGCAGCGCAGGAAGAATAGTGAGATGGTTCATCATTCTTCTGAAATTTGATTTCACTGTAGTTGTAAAAAGGGTACTACTCACCAAGAGCAGATCATTTATCTAGGATTGTTTCAGGGGGACCACCTAAAGGAGTAGATGATGATCTACCATATGCTTATCTGTTCTTTGTGGAAATGATACCTTGATGGTCGCAAAATATGGTATCATTGATGCCATAACTCAAGTGGATCCGCAAATACCACTTCCTGTTACAATCGGATTAAATGAGCAATCGGCTATGTATCAACGGCTATGTATCAATTGCTAGCTAGAAGGTTGTACAAAAGAAATTTGGATGGAATATTGCTCTTATGCATCAATCCTGAGGACAAAACTCAATACCTAAGTCAAGCACATATTACCATGGTAGGACTTCACTTTGCAGAAGATCAAACTATGCAACGAATCTTGAGACTAGGAGTATTTTGGCCAACTATGAGGAGTGATATTCATTCTTTTGTGAACAATTGTCCTCGATGTCAAAAACAAACACCCATACTTTATGTAACATTGTTCCAAAGGTCGCATGTTCCTAAGTCGAGTAACTATCTAGTTACTTACTTATCAAGCCGAACATTTCCTGAGGATATAAGTAACGCCGTCAAAGATCAATTGAAACTGAAGCAAGAGATTATGCTCTTATTGGAAACCAATTGTATCAAAGAGGTAAGGACCAACATCTGAGTCTTTGTGCAAATAAAGACGAATATATTTCAATTATAGAACAAGCACATGCTGGATTATTTGGAGGTCACTTTTCTAGTGAGACCACTGCAAGAGCAGTCTTAATGGCAGGCATATGGTGGCCAACACTTTTTGCAGATGCCAAAGAATATGTTCGGAGATGTGATGCTTGTCAACAACAAGAAAAAATGCCAACACGTGTAGATAGCATGCCCTTAAGACCAATGATGGGGGCTATAGCTTTCACAAAATGGAGTATAAATTTTGTTGGGCCAATACAACCACCTGCGTATAGAACCAAGCTCAATATATCATTGTAGCTATGGACTATTTGACCAAGTGAACAGAGGCTAAGGCAACTCAAAAGAATGATGCCAGAACCACCACCACATTCTTATATGAGTATGTGTTCACCAAATATGGACTGCCAATAGAAATTTTCAGTGATAGGGGAACTCATTTCCTCAATGAGGTAATCAAGTATCTACTTTATAAATTTATGGTCATCCATAACAAATCAGCTCCCTATCACCCACAGGCAAATGGACAAGCTGAGCATACGAATAAAATTCTTAGCTTGGTACTAACTAAAGTGGTTAGTTTAGGAAGCACAGACTGGGAAATGAATCTCCATACAACTCTATGGGCTTATCGAGTTTCATTCAAAATAGCTTTAAATGCTACACCCTTTAACCTTGTTTATGGTCTTGATGCCATACTGCCAATAGAGTTTCTATTGCCGACACTAAGGGTAGCTAAGGATCTTGAGCTGACTGGGCATGAATTGTCAAAGAGACTTGAAGATTTAGAAAAGCTAGATGAGCAAAGGCTAACTATTGTAGCTCACATCTATGCACAAAAGCGGAAACAAAAACAGTTTTTTGATTCCCATCTAATTACAAAAATCTTCAAAAAAGGGGATTTGGTTTTAGTTTATTCCCTTAAGCAACACATTCCCAAGTTTAAGAAAAAGAGAAACGGACCGTTTATCATTGAAGATATATCTCCAAGTGGAGTAGTAAAGTTGTCCACCCTAGATGGTGAACCAATGGCTAATTGGATTAGTGGATGTTGATTAAAGAAGTTCAATTTTCCACTAACCAATAAATTGCTAGAAAGAATGCATGTAACTAAGCAAAGGAAGATAAAACGACGGTAGGTTATTGATGAAGTCCAAAAAGAAGCTCGGCTATGAGTACTCAAAAGAAAAGCTGCTCTCAAGAATCAACAAATACCTATTCCCATCAACACCCTGCAAATAGATGACCGACAATGGGAATTACAGAAAGATGTTATGTCAACAGATAATGAATGGTTAGATGGAATTGACCTTCGCATCAAAGTACAGCTCAACAATCATATCACAAATGCATTGGTCAATACACGAGCTCGAGTAAATGCAATCAGTTATTCCACATACAAGAAAGCACCCAAGAAAGTCTTTGACAGCAGGAATAGCGACTATCAAAGGATGCAACAAGAACCCAACACCAACTTTGGGAGTACTCAACTTAAATGTGATAGTACATGGATGTTCATGTCCTCATCAGTTTTTATGCTTACCAGATGAACACATGAATGCGACAATGATTCTTGGAATCTCATGGATGTGTACATACAAGCAATACCAGATTGGGAACAAATCAGCTCAAGCTATCACCTAAAGGCGGACAACTCATTGTTCCAATTGCACCAAGCAAGGAGGAGTGGAAAGGGAGTAATTAGTAGAGCAAACAACAAAGCAATCATTCTTCTCAATTCTCTCGACAAGCAAATGCTACAAGTAGCATGCAAGGAGCCAGGCAAATTTGGGTACCAAAAGCACATCTTAAGGACAACCCGATTCAAATCTGGGTGCCCAAAACATCATCGACAATACCAAAGACTGTTTCAAACATCACAACACAGAGACGATAATTTTCAAGCAAGGAACCTAACAAGAAATGGATTTGGAAGAAAAAGGATCACTTATCTTCTCCACAAACTAAAAATCGATCAAGCAATGGAGAGTTAAGTCTCAGAAAACTCAACGGCACCATTCTGACCAAGATGAACCAAGATAATATCAATGGCGGCTAAAAGCTTGACAACAGTCAAAAGTGATACCAACAGCTCAAGCAATCAGCGTGCTAAAGCATCCTGATGGTACAATCAAGCAAAGAGCACACAAGCTACAAGATATGCTCTTTGGAAGACAGCATCAGAAAGCCTCGACATCAGAAACCCTTGAGTTAATTACTCAAGACCCAACTCTTGCACAGCATAATGGTTTGAACTGCATAGATCTTCAAAGCATGGTAGAGCCAACCAAGGCTATGCATAGACACGATTTTTCAACCCATGCACACAATTGTCCTGGAGTATGCCATCTCGGAGGGGTGGAAAGGCACTAAGTAATTAAGGGCAATGTTTGAAGAGAGAGAAAAAAGTTTGATGTTAACGTGTGATTTTTTGCAAAATTACCTAATAATGCCCTTATAAATCATCAACAGGGGAATTTAAATGATAATATCTCCCCGATGAGTGTAAATGGTGTATATACTATCAAAAAATCATCAAAAATAGTCCTTTTGGTTATTTTTCATCATTTTTCTTGATATTGAGACTTAAAAATGGAGAAATCCAACAAAAAATAGTTAACGTGTGTTTTTCAATGGATTTTCTTAATTATTGGATTTTCACTTTGCTTTTTTAGCGTATTTTTTTATTTTCTTTGATTTTTTCAATAAAAATATCAAAATTTAATAATAAATAAGAAACAAGCTCAGATGGAAAAACTGAAGATATGCTGATGATTAAAAAGACAAGGCGAACATATACAAAAGATTTCAATCAAATCGGCAGATGGAAGTGGGAAGCCTAAATTAAGCGGCCAGACCTACTTTTGCGGAATTCTTGCAGAATGAGCTACAGGAATCCGATTGGGGAAAATTCTGAGTCTAACATAGATTTCACGGCCTAGTAGGACTAATAGAGGAATTTGAGGAAAATTGGTTCGGGAAGTTCGAGTATAGATACCCAAGGTAGGCTAAAATCACCTCATTTCCACTTGTTGCCTTTGGAGAGAGAGCTTTTCGACCTTCTTCGCGTGCATTTTTTGGAGTCCACAGTTGGCTGTTTTCAGCACCGTCTCACACGAGACATGAGAGGTAAGTTTTATACTTATCAATGATCCATTATGTACGGCATGTAGCTAGTCTAAACCCATGGAAAAAACCCTAGAATCCGAGCAGTGCACGAAGACCTACGACCAAAAATCAACCATAGCGGCCTGTCAGCTCAACCAAATCATATGAGACTTGAACTGTAGCATGCCCCAACATAATAGAACACTTCTATATCAACAGTTCACCATTCGACAAGGGTCGAGGGGGTCCCGAGTAGAAAAGCTAGGTTTTTGGCAGATGTCAGAGTTGGATTCTGACTCCAGAGACAGCTTATATACGAGATCTATACACAATGTATATAATTGGTTCCATAAAATCAATCAAGCCAAGCCCTCGAAAAGCAGAAAACGGCTCAAAAGCTACAAAGCCTCAAATTTGACATACGAGGTCAAACTGACTCCAAATGGGCCAAAATTGGATGAGTTGCTTTAGGACTATGTAGCGGACAAGTCCATAGCCTCAAAAGTGACTAACCAACTCTACAGGCCATGTAGTCACAAAAATCGGTGATTTCAGAGTCGACAAAGCACAAAGTGATGCCGGCAACACAAACTTTACCAAATTCAATTTAGGACTTGTTTTAGGTGTATAGAATATGTTTAGGTCAAAATTTTAAAGTTTTGCAAGAAAAAGTTGACTATTGTAAATAATCATGATTATTTTCTTTTGCAATATTTTGACTTGAAAATGGTGTCATTACCTCACCTATCACTTGTACACACCTATTACATGCCACATTTCAAGTATGAGCCAAAATGATCAATTATAACTTGAAAAATTCCCAAAAAAAACGCAAAGAAGTCCTTTCAAACCAGTTTTTGAGTTATGAGTCACATTTTTTGATCCAAATCACCTCATATCATATACACAGGGTCTACACAATTCCTAGAACCAAGTTGCACCAAAAAAATATTCATTTTGATGAAAAAGTTAATAATCGCGATTATTTACTTTTTTGCCAAGATGGGAGAAAACTGCAACTTTGCCATCATCGGACCAAAGTACATGATGTCCTAAGCCCACTAACCAAGTTTGAACAAATTTGGAGCTCAAAATATCAAAATTCCTTTACATCTACTGTTTCAGAGACCTAAAGCCTAAATCTGGCACCATTTTCACCGTGTGCAGTCAAATGAGCCCACACTTCACTCAGAGTATCTAATTGATACATACTTCAATCCTATAATGTCAAAATTTCAAGAAGTTAATTCTCTCAGTTGTAAATAATCATGATTATTTACTTTTATTGCAAATTTTTGTTTGGACTTCATGATTTTGATCTTTATATGTTTTTATGCATCTATGCACGTTCAAAAATTGGTTTGAAGCAAATTGGACTCAATTTGTCAACAATTCAGACTGAAGGACAATTCAAGGCGGAATTTGCCAAATTTTCTAACTTTGACACTCTATTCACTTAACAGGAGCCATGCAAGCTGCAGAGAAGGCCAAGAAGAGGGTCTCCCAAAAGGAGAAGCTGCAAGAGCTACCACCATACCAACTGGACCCCAGTTCAATAAAGATAACCAAAGCAACCTATCTGTCTAAAGAACAGCTTGAGGAGAATAACACAATGGTTTTCACAGGTAGATTCAAAAGTGAAGAAGGACATCAAGTAGAACTACAACTTCTACCAAAAGAGGTCTATGATGTCGCAGCAAAGCCCGAGACAAAAGAGGCTAACAGAAGGCTTGGGCTCAGAGAGGTCTACGACCAAGATCCATGTGGAGTATATTTTCAAAAAGCTTATGAGCTCCTATCCACAATCAAGGAAGATGGAACACCCCAGATCTCTGACCAGCAAGGGAACAAGGTCAAAGTGGTGAATACGAAAGAGATAGTGGCCAAAGCCCTCAAATTGTCGATAGAAGGGATGACCATGACAGCTAGATATAGAAAGATGTGCACATCTTTCGCACGTGTCAATGCAAGGGACTTGCCGATACACTGTGTGCAAGCCACAAAAGGCTCCAAGGTGGAAGAGCATTTGAGATGAATGTCTTTAGCCTTCTTCAATCACTGCAAAATCAAACACCATTGGCATAGTAAATTGCTCATGAAATTATCGCCTGACTTATTTCCTTTTCTTTGACCCCCCAAAGTCTTTTCACATTGTTTCAATTTTGTTGTGTGTGCTTATTTTGTATACCTTGGGTTTTTTGCTTTTCAAGGAAAAGCGCCCACACTGGGAACCTCTAGGGCTCTAGTACCATAGGCGATACATGTGAGTGAAGTACCAAATCAAGGTGAGATTTCTCTTCCAGCTTAAGATTTTACATTGTGGCACTTTGATTTTTTTTGTTTGTACGTTTTCAGCATTTTAATTTTGTAACTTTGGGGGATCATATAACACTGTTACCCTTCTCAGGCTCATCACATTAGTAAACTCCCTTTATAATACTTAAGCTAAAGGTCAATAGGGAGTAAGCCCACTAGAAAGCCCTAATACATTTCACACAATGCTGCCTAAATCGAATTAAGAACCTAAGTAACCATTGACTATTAGGAATGTATTCCGCATGGTATTAAAAGAAGATCTTTAACGCCTATCTTGGTCAAACTAGCTTAGTCAGACTGGTTGATTTTTAAACCTAGACAAGTGCTTATGACAAAAAATTACATTGAGTTTAATGTTTGATACTAAGCAAATGTGTTGGATATTATGCTACCAATCACAATTAAAGCAGACAAACATGGATGCAAAAAGATTTCCTTACATTTTTTGGAGCGAGTGGGACATTTCTTACAAGGCTTCTATTTTTTAGCACTAGCTATGGTCGCTAAAGAAGATTTAGGGACCCACTTGTATGTTTTCTTTGTTATATGACAATGAGTCTTGTCAGAAGCTATATGCATTGCTTGTAGCATATTTAAGGGTACGGGCATTTCATCCCCCTCAGGTGTTACCCAGGTTGTCCCCCTGTTTCCCCAAATGTCTATGGTTGCTGCTAGGTGGACCCAAACCACATTGTCCGACTCAGTCATCCTAGGTAGTACATCCATATAAGGAGAATCTTCCCCAACATCAGTGTCCGCTTTACACGTGTAACAATATTGCAATGGGACCGAGTGACCTGTGGTGTCAGATCTATGATCAATTATAAACCTGTTTCCTAGAGGATGTGCTCTACTAGTTACAAGATCCACTCGAATGATAGAATCTTGGAACTGCAAGTAGACATGGTTTTTAAACCAATCATGCACCATTTTTGCTTCCCTCATGAAAGGACGTCCTAAGATCATCTCAAATGCCACAGTGTGCTTGGAGAAATCCATAACAATGAAGGTAAATCTTATTTTAAGTCCAAAGACCTTGATCTTGAGATCTTCTAGCATCCCAATAGGTTTAACAATAGACCCATTGTCCATCTTCACTACTAGTATGGTTGTGGTGCAAGGTGAGGTCTTCCCATAGTTTCCCAGCAACTTTTAGTCACAATGCTAACCCTAGCACCACCATCAAGGATTCCCTTCACAATTAATCTCTTCGTAGTGATTGGTATGGTTGCATTGGATTCATCACCCTCAAAGTATTGTCCCAACTTGTTAACACGTATTTCTATAACAAGTCTCTCATCTAGGTTGGTTGTGGATCTAAGTGTTCCTCCTCTATTGGCATCTCCCCAGCTCCATCCATCTGTGCAAATTGTGGTAGCCCAAACTTCAGTTCTCCATTGAGGAAGGCTCAAAGAGCTGAGACTAGCTCAGGGTCATTATATAGTTTGGACATGATGGTGGTTCTAACTTCTGAAGACATGAAATCCATCAATTTGGCAATATTTAACCGAACCTTTTGGGCTTCAGCCCCTTGACGTGAGGAAGATGGAATCTCCATTTCTTCGATAGGATCAGGTAGTCCCTCTGTAAACATTGTTTCAATCAAGAAGTGAGTACGTCCACTTTCCCATGACTTTAAGTCACTTTCTTCTTGGATGACACTAGGTATGGCTAAGGATCTATGGACTTGGTGAGGTTGTTGTTGCATAGGGAACACCGTGTCTGTAATCTGGATCTGCCTAGCTGCTGATTCTAGATCCCTTTGGGTATCTTCTACCAAACTCCTTAATTGCTTGACTCGCTTGATATCCTCTGTAGGGTTTGGATAAGTTCCTACCTTCTTATTGGATCCTGGCCATTATGGCTCATGAAGGTCTTCCTTGTTAGTTTCTATCTTAGTGGTCGTTTTGGTCTCCATGGTTTCACCTGAATCAGAATCCTCTTCAGCATCGTTCATATATACGGGGTCGTCACCAGTCCCTATGTTGGTCTTTAAAATGGGGTCTGATTTCATTGCTTTTTCCTTGATCTCTTCCTTTGTGTTTTCTTCTTTTTTTGAGATTGGGCAATTGATGCCGTGTCTCTTTCCTTAAGAATATAATTTTGTTTTTGGAACATTGACCGTGTGAGTATGTTTACTGGTACCACAAGTGTACTTTGTGATGGCTCCTCGATAACCTCAATCAAGTTTAATGGCGTAATCTTCGGTGCATTTGGATTATTTGGACATTGGGCAATCAAATGATCTATACCACATTGATTACACATGAGTATTGGCATTGTAGACGTGCTCACTTGATTGGTTTGCATTAATGTGGCATTCTTTTGTACCCTAATAGGACACTCGGCCACACGATGTGGACCTCCACACTCATAGCATTGAAGAGGTGGTCTCTTAGCAGTGTAATTGATATTTTTGCCTCTTGCAGCAAGAGCAGCTACTTAATATTAAGGTCTATATCTCACTCACAGCCTTCCAAACAAGCAACGGACGACTCACAACCCACTTGATTCACAGAAGTTATTCTTGGATGTGGTGGTTGCAGTCCTAGTACTAGAGGTGGTAAGGATGTTGTTTGAACAACATTTTGGGCCCTAGGGACCATGTGTTGTGTTGTTTGTTCAAGAGGTGGGGCCGGCATCAATGCAGACACTCGACGTGTGTATATCCATGCTAAGGTTGGTCTATTGGCCATCGCGCGCTTAAATACTATGCAATCCTTAGCTTGATGACCATACCTCCCACATGCATTGTAGTTTCCATTGAATTTTACTCTAAAAGTAGGCCATTCACTGGTACTATGCGGTCCATAGCATACTGAGCACCATTGTTGCTCCCTTCTTGGATACATGTGATTGTTTTGTGGAGCACGATTGTCTCTAAAACTCTCTTGAATAGCCTTGGTGAGATCTGCTAAAGTCATCTCAGATATCTTTGGCTCCTTAGCAATATGTTTTAGGGTCATTGGTTGATGCCCCGATGCTTGCGAGCCCATAGATTTAGGCTCAACAGACACTCTTTCTCCTTCAATCATTAAATTATCCTCCAATTGGATCACATTGGTGGTGTCTGCTTCCCAAGTGGTGATACCTCTAATGACTAGGCCATTGTAGATATCCTCATATCGTAAACCCCTAATGAGTCTATCAAGCAATTGTTTATTGTTGAAGCGTTCATTTGGATTACAATGAGAATTCAAATGCTTTAAGCGACTAATAAAGTCTCTCACCGACTCTCCTTCCTCTCGTTGAGCTTTCAAGAGCTGAGAGGCTACACCCCAAAGTACTCCCTCTCGTATGTATTCTTTCAAGAACAATCTCCTAAGAGTAGGTTAAATCGTTTTTTCTTCCACCCTTAGGGTTCTATACCATTCCCTTGCCTTCCCACTTAAGGTTAGGCTTAAAGCATTACTCTTATGCAGGTCATTGTGTTTTCCTAGAGAATCGCATATTTGTTCAAACACTTCTATATGCTTTCTCACATCCCCATCTCCACTAAATTTTTGTGTGAGCTTGGCTATTTGTACTGCCTTACTTCTAGCCTCTCTATCAGGCGTGTTACGCATATTCTCAGCAATAGATCGACCAATAGCTCGAGCAAATGTTGCCAAGTCACCTAAGTGAGCAGGCACCGTGGGTGAAGGCGCTCCAGAGACTACATGTGGAGTAGATATTGGCATTGGGCTTGGCGCATAGGAAGCCCTTGAGTTCCACGTTTGGTACGGTGTTGTACCATGTGACGGCCCAAAGTTCATATGGGTGGCCCTGGGCATAGCAAACATCGAATGTGACATGCTAATGCTAGCCAGTATAGTCCCTTGGAAATAAGAACTTGCGTGTTTTGGTTGTGGATCATAGGTTGTTGAAACAATGGGAGGGGTAGGGGCTACATGAGTGCGAGGTCCCATAGGTGCATACGATTGATACACACTTGTAGGTACTGTTGCAGGCATTGAGCTACCATGTAGCGGTGCTTACTAATAAATGAGATCCATGGTGTGTTTCTTGGCATGCCCATCATTGGGGTAGGCATGGTAGCCGTGGTGTCATCAAGAGAAAGATGAGCTAGACTTGGAAAGGTAAAGCTATCACTTGTGGGCTCAGATTGCACTGAGACCCCTAGCAAAACAACATATGGGGGATCCATCAGACTTACCGAGGGAGTCTCCATTTGCGATAAGGTTGGTTGTTTAGCCTTCCCTATATCCAAGAATCTCATGAGACCCGTTGAAGTCATGTGGATCCCCTTAATATGTCTCTCTATCTCAATAACCCTATGGATGACCTCACAAACTCTTTGTTGTTGATCCTCCACACTAGTAGCACCCATTGTGGATTGTAGGACATCATGATAGGTGTGACCTGTGTATAGGTCAGTTAGAGTTTCTATTTGTAGTTCGTACTCCCATTTCTCATTTAGGAATGCTCCATCTAAGCTTGAGGTGCTAGGGGTGTCCTTTGAACTAGATGCAATGTGGCTCTCTATGGGTTGACTCTTAGTGGTCGCTGATTCAAGAGCACTCGATTGCTCTCCTAGAAAATATATTGACATAGGGGCTTTTGCTTTTAACTCTCTTTGTTGCTCCGCCTTGCCTAAGCTCTCGATTTCCTTTTCCCTAGCCGCAATGATATATCGCTCAACCTCTTGCACTTCAACAAGGCTTCTACCATCAGGTAATATAACCTCGGAGGTGAATAGCTCTAAAGAGTCAGGGGGTGCAGTGAAGGGAGTATTCAAGTGCACACTCTCTAAGGGCATAGGGTCTATGTTGGTCATGAATGGAGAATTTACTTCCCCACCCTCCTCATTTACATCATTAGCTCCATGTTTGGAGCGAGTGGCTCTACTAAAGGTTTCATTCAAGCGGCTAAGCACGCTCGGCCCGGACCGTGGGCCCATGGCATGCATTTCTTGGCTTGAGCTATCAGGATTAGGCATTGGGAAACCCTCCATGAAGTCGTAGTCAGAGGAAGAGTCACTAGCTGCTATGTTTGGATCTTGGTTTGTACTGCCTTGGGTCCCTGCCGAGCGCCCGAAACCCAAGGCAGGTGGATATTGAGAACTCGCATAAGTCGAAATTCTCTCTAGTTGCTCCGTCTCTAGCACACGACCAGAGCGCAGATGCATGTGCCTTTGGCACCCTACAAGCATCGGTGAATAACCTCGAAGGTTAACCGCTTACTTTTTTAGGCGTCCTTTTTCACTCGTTTTTTTAATGTTTTTTAATGTTTTTTAATGATAGGTTTTTTGATTAAAGTGTGAGATAGCTCGAAATGAGCGTATCACTTAGAGGTCATGATGTGCTTTACAGAACAACGTTTGGTCACCTGAAGCTCTGTTGGTCCTCAAAAAAGTCGATTTTTAGCTACGTGTGAGACTAAAATACGTAATTTTAAAGGGCGACTGAGGCTTGAGCCTGAGTGTGAGCTTGGGCTTGGGTCTGGGCTTGGGTCTATGGGATATTCTCTATCCCGGTCCTACCTTTAAATGTTTTTTTAAAATCATTTTTTTTTTTGGGATAAGGTCGCCGCAGTCGCGATGTGCACGCGAGCACACACACACCTAACCTAGCTACTTACCACTAATACAGCTACTGTTACACACTAACATACTACTACAACAACTCACTAGCTAACATAACTACTTACTGTACCTTACACAGAACTAACATTATGGATCTACAACCTTAATACTAACACCTTATCAGAGAGAAAACACAGTACCTTTCAAAACCTTATTAACAAAGAAAACATAGTACCTTTCAATTTCTTATTGACAAAATAATACACAGCAGCAAAACAAACTCCTTCTTCTCAACACAGACACCTTCCTTCTCTACCTTTCCTACAATTGAAAATGCACCAACAAGAAGCACAGAATGCCATTCAAGCTTAGTGTATGGCATTCCCCGGTAGCGACGCCAAAAATGTGCGCGTCTGTCGTACGTGTCAATGCAAGGGACTTACTGATACACTGTGTGCGAGCCACAAATGGCTCCAAGCACACAACTAACCTAAACTAGTAAGCTCAAATATGGTGATGGTGTGTCACTCACCGCTCCACGCTTCCTGTTGTGGAGGATTCCTCGCCGCGAAGAAGAAGGAGCCGCCACTACGCCGCGTTCAACCGCTTTGCCACCGTCGTGGTGCCATCGTCGCAATGCTCGATTGAACTCTCTCTCTCTCTCTCTCTCTCTCTCTCATACACACACACACACACACAAGGAGATGGAGAAGAAGAAGATGGAGATGGAGCAAGAGCACTCTTCAATTGCACAAATGAGAGAATGAGTGATTTTTAGGTTTAGGTGACTTTTATATGAGCTCGCCCCATTCAAACTTGGGCACCCATACTTAGCCAACTAACCCTTGAATGTTCCTGTTAGAGTGTGCCTCTCATCGGCGATCACTCTTACCCTTTCCTATTGGACCGACAAGCCCGATACCTGACTCTACTAAATAAATAATACCGCGTCTGTCTTAGGTGATAGGAATGTGCGTGAGGGTTAACAAAAGGCAGCAGGTAAATTCACCAAGGAAACCACTACGACAACCTTTGCCGATCTTATCCAGAAGCAAGTGGAAGAACTAGCAAGCTTCGACTTCCTCGCAAAGAGACCGCCAAGATACACAACACCCAATCATGCAGCTGCGACTACATTTACACAAGTGTTAAACTGAACAACCAAGCAACCCATCGACCATGCACAATATGTTCTATCCACACTGAAGAGTACAAAGAAAGAGGGTAAGATAACATATCTGGGAGCACCTGAGATACTCACAAGAATAGCCTACCATGCTATCAGCATGGCAGACAATTTTCCACATGCCCCAGATCAGAACACATGGATCGTGTCTGCCAAACCATCCCCTCAAGCCACAAGGTCCACCAAAAGAACTTACAAATCCAATGAAGATTTTATCGAGAGCTCTCCAGAAGGACATAGCAGCAAAAGATTCAACAATGAGGAAAGAAGAGCCCGCATTGAAGAAATGAAAAGAAAAGCAGTGGCAGCACATCAAGAGGAGCCTCAACATAAGCAGGCAAGGTTTGAGAGAGAGAAGCATTCTTATGAACGAAGCCACCAAGCTCAAGGCAAGGACCCTGCAAAGTGGGTACCTATAGAAGTAAAAGGACCAAGAACAAAGCACCCTGCATAGAGAGAAGCAGAAGATCCAAAGGATTTATTGAAAAGAATGTATTAGGAGGTGGAGGCATCAAAGATAAAAGAAGCTCAAGAAGTAGAAAGAAAAGCTAGAGCAGATGCGTCAGAGCAAGAAAAAAAAGCAGAAGAAGCAACCGCACAAGGAGAGATCCATCATGAACATGTCTCCCCGACCATCTTCACCTGCTACGAAACAGCACGACAACCCCATGCTAAGACCACCATTGTCACCAACAGATAGACCAACAGATAGACCCACAGAGGGCGAGCCAACCAAAGAAAAGGAGTCTGAACCACAAGAGGCGGCAACTACTTCTGACCAAGCTAAAGCAAAAGAACCAGAGCCGGAAAGGGAAGCAAGTCCTGCACCAAACGAGTCGACAAGGTTTGAGCAAACAAAGGAACAGGAAATAGAGGAAACCCCGTCTACCACCACCCAGCAAGAAACAGCTGAGACATTCATGAAGCCTCAAGCAGACAAACCAGAAGAGGCCCAAGCACAATGTCAAGGGGAAGAACAAACCCGGCCGCTACCACAACCCCACCAAGAGAATCACAAGAGATTGACAAAACGTCTAGGCAGCCCACAGAAACTGAAGACTGGCAGACCAATGATGTGGTACTTCTCCAAGTCAATGAATATGCAAAGCAGAAGTAGGATATGATAGAAAAACTTCGATCAGAAGCACTTAGCTGCAGCACAAAGGCTAAAGAAATGGAGATGGTGATGGATGCTCTCCAAGGAGAGTTAGAGGACATATTAAATGTCATCACTGATCTGCAAAAACAAGTCCAAGAATTGAAAGCTAAGGCTGAACAACACCAGTTAGCAAGAGACAAGCAGCAAAAGGAAATGAAAGAGTCAGGCAAACATTATGTGAAATTTGGACTCACAAAGGGGCCCTTTAAGGAGTTTGACTTTACCTCTCTGTACCAAAACAGGTGCATGGATAAAGTTTTGCAAACAAACTCCAAAGTTGGTTTGACAGTTAGAATGTCCTCTTCAAGCTCTATCTATTGATATATAGCACGCCATAAGATTCCTCATATTTTAGAAAATTCTTCTTTTGATTCACCTATGATGTGACAACTCCGCCGAAATCTAAGTGAATCAAAAGAATAATCTTCTAAAATATGAGGAATCTCATGGCGTGCTATATATCTGTAGATAGAGCTTGAAGAGGATATTCTAACTATCAAACCTCTGCCAACTTTGGAGTTTGTTTGCAAAAATTTATCCATGAACCCGTTTTGGTTGAGAGAGGTAAAGTCAAACTCCTTAAAGGGCCCTTTTGTGAGTCCAAATTTCACCTAATTCTTCTCATGAAGTTAACAGATACCTGGCAAAACCAAAGACAAATAGCTGACAGAGGTTACTAACGAACTCTTGACTACAACTCTGTCAGTTCAGAAGATCCAAGTACAGCTAGACGTAGCAAACGCCTCATTGCAATATTCAGAGCAGAGGATCAACGAGTCACAGGCAACCTTGTTGCGATAGATAAGAGACAATCTCGCAGTTGCCTCGATCAAAGGTACAGACGAAGTTGACAAAGCACTGGACAAAAAGAATAAATATCTCTAGCTAGAGCTAAAGCTGGAGCAGTCACAAAGCAAAGACTTGGCATTAATGCAGGTACAACACCTCATTGCAATATTCAGAGCAGAGGATCAATGAGTCACAGGCAACCTTGTTGCGAGAGATAAGAGACAATCTCGCAGTTGCCTCGATCAAAGGTACAGACGAAGTGTACAAAGCACTAGACAAAAAGAATAAAGATCTCTAGCAAGAGCTAAAGCTGGAGCAGTCACAACGCAAAGAATTTGCATTAATGCAGGTACAACGAAAAGAAGAGCTGCGCAAGGAAATAGCCGAGCTGAAAAGAGTCAACCAGCTACTGTGAGATGGACAGCAAGAGATGTAGGAAGAAGCAGGTACGTCAGAGCAGCCACATATTGATATTCCCTCGGTCTCTTTTGCTGAGATGGAAACACAGCTAGTAGAAGGGCTAGGTGACGAAGAAGATTTTAAAGTACCATTAACCAAAAGCTGATGAAGTGCCAATGGTCCAGCTGTCAAAAGCTGAGGAAGATGCACTTAAAGAAAAGGTTACCCACCAGGAGGCGGATGAGCAGTGAAAAGCAACGACGGACTGGGAGTTGAGAGTTCTTCACTCTGTCAATGTTCCTCAACTCACTCCCAACCAAATCAATGCATAATGGCATCAGCAATCACTACCATATCCCTTGATCAAGGTAGAGCTGCTACTACAGGTCAAGGAAAGACCTTATAAAGACATGCAAGTAGAAGGCACAGATGAAGTCCACCCCAAGTGGAGAAATATCTGGTTGAACACTAATCCAAGATACTTGATTCTGTTCACAAGAGCACCTGTGGCACTTCAAAAGGATCGAGCTTTTTGTCATGTACCAAGAGTAAGGAAGTGGAAAGCACACGAGGCAATAACAAATAAGCGGCCTACATGGCTGAATTATCCAAGATTGCGAGCTCCAAAAAAGGATACACCGATGGAGGAATACATGGTGAAAACCCTAACGGGCACCATGGCATTCTTCAAAAGTCTCCCTAATCTCTCATCGGCTATGCTTTACAAAATTTTCCAAATGCTGCTCACTTGCATTGAAGTCTTTCATGATCCAGAACAAGCACGATCCTCGTGGATTTCCTTCCTCAAGGGCAATATGGGTTTATGTTATGACCTCAGTGGCCAACCTTCCGAAGAAGTACTCTGTGGCTTCTACGCCCGTTGCATGTTCTTAACTTCTCATAATATGTTGGCATTTGAGGAAGCGTTCTACACAGGGTTTTTCACTTGGCGCGACGCACTAGCTGTATAGATGAACCTAATGAAAAAGAACACCTAGACAACACCCCTGATCCAGCAAAGCCCCAAGTCAACGACCCTTTTGTCTAAGGGTAAGCCATGTAGGTGATCATAGTCTTGTAGCAACGCTACAATGAAAAACATAACACATGAGTCCAATCACAAAAGCTTCCATATGCACAAAAAATCTTTTCCAAGCAGTAAAGTTGTACATGGTCTCTACCCTTACATGTCCACCATAAACCAATCTTTTCTAAGTATTCAGGTTGTACATGGTCTCTACCCTTACAAGTCCACCATAAACCATCAAAACCACTTGATGATCCACTCCAAAACCAGAAATCATAATCTAATCTCGTCACATGGATGAGAACTTCACCCAAATCAGAGTGGTGTACATTCAATTGTGCAAAACCACTTTAGCACATAACATGGATGCAAAAATTTTGGTAGCATTTTGGTAGTACAACCATATCCCAAAAAAAGATCCAAGAGCCACACTAGCTTCCACAATCAAAAATCACAACCATAATCCATGAGGAATATCAGCCAACCATAAACCATATTCCACATTGAACTTACTCTCACACTTAAAGTTTGACATATTTACTTCAATCAAATTGAGCCCACACACATGTACCTTAAGACATCAACTTTTTATGCTTAAAATAAGTCCAATTAGTGACCAGACATGACCTCAAAATCTAATTTTGACAATGTCTAACATGCATAAGTGATGCACTATGACCGCACCTCATCCCTCTAACACATAGAGCTAGTTTTGACCTTGAAGGATGGAAAGCATTATACATATGCACATGAGGTATCCATATCCATCCGTGAATTTCCTTACATCACATTACATCATTCCATCAACATAATAATGATGCAAATCAGCCCCGTCACTTTGATCAGCCATATACCATAACTTCGCATATATGCAAAAAAAAAACTTTTTGTCTTTTTTGGGTGTATGCATAACATGCAAATGAATGTATTTGACGTCAAATCAATGCATCAAGATCAGCCCCAAAATATAAAATAACACCTTTTCACATCACTTTTCCCATATGAGACTCATGCAACACACGATAACACAAAAAGAGAGCCACCTTTTTTTTTTGCTCGTACGGTTCGGGACGACTAACCATATAGCCCATATAAGTTTATGGACATCAAAATCTTGAAATCAACTCACCAAAACAAACCATAAAACATAATTTAACCACTCACCCAACTCACGACGTCATATGGTACTCCCCTTGGTAGCACCCCTACACGCATAGGAATCCCATACAAGGAACGATCAACAACTCGCACTTACGAAGTAATCTTAGAGATCTAATACATTTATCAAAACATTTAATCAATTTTTTTATTTTATTAAGTGGGTTAATCTATGTAGTGGTTCTCCAACGGGCGTGTAGTGGACAGCAAGCTGTATATTGACCATAACTCTTTGCTCGTGCAAAATATTCACATGACACCTAGAGAGACAAATGTTGAGCTCCATAGTGGAAGCACACTACTTCTCAAACCGACCTAGCTATGGAGAGAGAGAGAGAGAGAGAGAGAGAGAGAGAGAGAGAGAGAGAGAGAGAGAGAGAGATAAGGACAAGATATTGTACAAATGAAAGAGAGTTTGCATTAGATTTTGATGAGCTTTATAAAAGCATTTACAAGTGTTTATGCCCAAGTGAGTGCCCAAGTTGGGCTGACCCCAACAATTGCCCCCTTCAACTAAACACGCACCAAAAATTAGCCAGTGGCCAGTGATGTGGCTTGATTAAGTGACGATGTTGTCAAACCTCCAGGCTAGGAATGAGATGGAGCTCACCGACTTGATGGCAATAGTAGCACTTAAGTAGTGTCAGTAACACACTGTGATCAATAGCACAAATTTGTATGCGAGTAGATTCTCCCTCCCCTTCTTGGTTTATGGCAGCCTTGACAAAGCATCTGCATTAGTAGCTAGCAAAGCCCACATCTAATGATGATGAAGTAGGGAAAAAGGGGGGGTGTTGATTCATTGAGTGGCCTTAATGGCGATCGGGCCCAACTAATGATTTTTTAGTGTGACGACATGGAGCACCATCTTGGGGTATTGATGAGCGGCCCCCTTTCTTTGTTGGTTTGACAAAGCTTCCTTTCTAAAAATAGGGGATTCCCACCATGGACTTTGGGAGCTTTCAAAGCTACACGCACACAAAAGTTAAATATAAAATATCAAAGTTTCACACACACACACGAACACACAATTGCATAACTACTATAGCAAAAGATCAAGAGGGAAAAATAACACACTTTGCAAGTTGATTAATAATGCTAGAGTCTTCCAAATGCAAAGGATAGGGGCTCAATGGAAAGCCCTTGAGCAACACTTCTTCCACACACACAAATAATGCAACAGTTTGATGTTTAAGTATCAAATAATTAGGAGATTAAAAACATGTAAAATCACTTACTAAATGCAAATTAAGAAATGCAAATTCAATTAAATATGCATGCTAATTGTAATCTAAAGTTCAAAGCACAATCTTCTCCTCACCTAATCACCAAAGGGTAGTGGAGCATGCTCATGCCCAAGTGGTGCTTAGAGAGTGATTATTAGGGATGCTAATGCAATGGGAGTTAATTGGCCTAGGTGTAGAACGGTCGGCTTTCATGCCACTTGATGGGTTAATCAATGCAGAAGCATGCTCCCTAATCACCAATGAGCATTAGGCTATGGAGAGTGAAACCTTAGCTTAACCATGGTGTAAGAGTTAGGGTTAGAGAGATGGTGATTAGGGATGGGTTATTCCAAGAGCAAGAGCATAGGGAGAGAGAGTATAAACACAATGATAGTGCTCAACGTACAAAGATTGATTAGAAAATAGCCTCTCAAATAGGCTTAGTGCTTTACACTCATTGGCTAGAGAGGTTACACCCTCTTCCTATTGGAACATCTCATCATTTATCTTTCCTAGGTGGCTGGAGAGCTTTCCCACAAGTTGGGCTTACCCCAACATGTAGGAGATAAAAAGTTGTAAGCCACCAAATATTCTTCTTTGAATAAATTCCAAAACACGTGTTTCCTTCTTGGTTGCATTTAGCTCAACATCAATGCCCACCAAGGCCCTATTCATCAATGTTATGCTTACCCTTTAAAGAAATTGACCTTTGACAACCTGGCACTCATCAAGCTTCACACGAAGATAACCTTACTATCACACTCTTCCTCTGTCACTTCATGGAACTTGAACATTGACTCTTGGGGCCTCCACAAAAATCTACATACACATTGTTGAACTCATTGTAGTGGAAGAATTTGTTGTCTTCCAAGGGCATGACATTATCCACATATTCAAGTCCACCTATCAAGTTTACAACATCATTACCAATGTATTTCTTTGCAACACTAACATTTTAAGGTGTTGGTAGCAACCTAAATAGTCCATTTTCCATATGTCCAAGCGTGAAAATTCTATAAAAGGCTTCATAAGCCTTGAAACTTATTCTTGCACTGTCACATACCTCCATCATCTCCTAAGGCAACACAATGTTCTTCAATTCACTGAAATACTAGTGGTGCAAAACTTTGGCAATGGTAGCATTGGATGTATCATCCAATATCTCCACCAACTCCTTTGACTTAACGATGTGTTGCAGTAGGGTATGTCTCATTGGGCATCTGAATCGATTCCCATCATCATTCGAGCCAAATTCCTGCAGGTTGAAATAAAGTTATAGTAGCCTTTGAAAAATGTAGCAAATCAAAAGTGTGCATTCTTCCCCTTACCTAGTTTAATAGATTTTATGTTTTTTTAGCTCCACCACCTAAAGATAGCATGGACATTGCTTGTCTCTTGTGTTTACAAATGTGAAAGCCAAGGATAATGTGTGTACAATAATTGATTCAAAGGGCATAATTGTCCAACTTGCATTTTTGCTCCTTTTTTGTAGTTTTAATGTTTGTTTGAGCTTTGCCATTTCTTTGTTGAGCTTCTTGGTCTTCTAATTGGCTTCCTCTATGACTTGTTGAATGTTCTTTATATACTTCTCTTGCAGCAAAGAATATGCAGTAAAGAGTTTCTTTTTATATTTTACTTCAGTGAAGAAAGCTAAATATAATCTCTTGCAATAACCAAATAGGCCGTCTCTTCCATCATGTATAAAATGCAATAGCTCAATGACGTTCCAAAATGGTGGTGATGCATTGGTTAGAGTATCTCTTGGGTAAATATAAACATAAACCCATAAATTGATTTCTTTGCACCCAATGATCCATAGCTAATCTACAACATTGGGACTGGATGTGCCAAGTCGCACAGTAGCATACTCCTACTCTAAATCAGCATTTAAATGATACCATTTTGGCCTTTTAGTAGTTTCTTGAAGCAAAAGGTTGTTGAATGACATTTGGAGTTAGCTTGATCAAGAAAATTAGAGAGAGAAGGTGTAATGGTAATGGATACAAGCAAAGGATGTTGGCTATGGTGGGAAGAACCTGAGAGTACTTAGAGATATGAGATTTGGATGATGTTCTGGAGGGAATAAAGGGAGGGAATACTAGTTTGAATAAGAGAGAGAGAGAGATTTAATAAAGAAAGAGAGAGTGGGAGGGAGTGAGAAGATCTATAACTTTATAAGATTTCCACTTTTTGTCAGAAGTCACCAGCAAAGAATGTGCGTTCAATGATTGGGAGAGGGAAGTGATAAGAGAGGAAGGGGGGGGGGGAGAGAGAGAGAGAGAGAGAGAGAGAGAGAGAGATAGATAGATAGATAGATAGTTCTATTATCGTCCTCGGAGGTCAAATATGACCTATGGGACCAAATGAACATGTCACGTGGTGCGAGTGGAGGTCATAAGTGAATCTCGATGCTCAAAAATGGTTGAAATGAGCGTCGCAATAGAAGGTATGTAGGGAGAGCTCATGGATGAATATATGGGGAAAAGAGGACCTATGGTGGTCAAAAGCTGAGCACTCAAGTAGTGTGTGGTACTCACTCTCTCGCACTTGACGAGGGCATAAGGTGCAAAGTCGATGACACTCCTCGCCAGTGCCCCAACATCCTGTTTCGCAGCGTAGAGAATGGGAGCTAAGACGAATGGAGGCAATGGTGCGGATCGCACTCAACGGGATGGGCTCAAGGATGTAGGGATAGGTTCGGTTACCTCGTTCAGAGAAGAAGAGAGATTTGTAGTTTGGGGGAACGTGTGTGGTGTAATGGCTGAAGCGAGAACCTTCGGATTCCTCCCAAGCCGTGATACATTGGTGTTGCAAGAAGGCCTCATTAACTTGGGATTCGATCGACGCATCCTTGACCAAGTGACATGCATCCCATCTTCCAAACCATTTCTTGATGTCAAGCATCCACCCCGAACTTAGTATTTTGCTCTTGCATGTATTTTGAACCTTTTGACTTGCTTCATATGCAATTCTAGGAGGTCAATGCAAAGGCCTACGTTGTGTCTTACGCATGTACTCCACAACCCTTTGCATTCCCAAGACCTCAATGGGAAGTGATCCCGACTCACGAAGTAAGATCATGTAGGGTGTTTGTGTCTTGACTTGGAGAAAGTTGGTGAGAAAACGCTTTTGGACATTCTCAAACTCTTTACAAGTAGACTTCCACACACACACAGAGAGAGAGAGAGAGAGAGAGAGAGAGAGAGAGAGAGAGAGAGAGAATGCATTGAGAGTTTGAAAATCCGCTTTTGTAGGAGGGGGAGGATTGAAAAGTTCTTCCTTTAATAACCTCAAAGAGAGAGAGAGAGAGAGAGAGAGAGAGAGAGAGAGAGAGAGAGAGTGGTTTCAATGTAAGAGAGAAAGGAGAGGGGTGGAAAAGAGAAATTTTAAAATTTTAAAATATTTATTCTAAAATTCAATTATCCACCTCTCTTTTTGGTGAAAATTGTTTATTTTCAAGCCTTAAGCCAAAAACACTTTAATTATTTATGCACAGCATGTTGAAAAGCAATAGCAAATAGCAAAGAAAAAACAATAATGTTGTTGTCATTAAAAATCCAGCATTGTTGGAAAACAATTAAAGCAAACAGCATTGAAAAGAGCCATAAGCATGTTCCTTTATAATCATCAAATCAACCAACTAAGAATTGATCTATACCTATTTTTGTCAAGCCGTCAAGTTGTCATCCTCACTACATGCTCCGCAAACCAACATATTTGTCTACAAACATGTTGTTTCACCTCGCTTTAGCTTCTCAACAAGCACCATGCAATAGCTCTCTCTCTCTCTCTCTCTCTCTCTCTCTCTCTCTCTCTCTCTCTCTCTCTCTCTCTCTCTCTCTCTCTCTCTCTCTCTCTCTCTCTCCCCGCATGGCTACTATCTCTTCTATATTCATCTTGAACTCATCGTCTCTTGTTTTTTGGCTCTCCTTGCTCTAGCTATTAGTACTGCTTGTACTGTGGCTATACTCGTCCATTTTCTCCTTCTTGCTCTTAGTTGTTGCAGGACAGTGTTGGTCCTAAATATTACTACTCTTGATGCATTGGCCCAATTCTAGGTGATCTTCTATAGCCTTTGCAAGGAATGCAAATCCTTATGTAGCTTAGTTGTGATTGCATGTAGGTTTGCTGACATCTTGGCTCCACCCTTCCAAAAAATCTATTGTTTGTGCAAACAGTCCCAATGCCCTCGTAGGCCCCTCCAGAAACACCATCATCTACCACCTCATATATCCAACACACCAAGGAAATAATTTCAACCCTTGGTGATAGAACTTGACGGCTTGCACTCAATGAAGGGGGAGGAATGAGAATGTTGTTGATGCCAATTGCAGTGTTGTTGTTGAAACCTTCCCTACATACATCCCTCCGGCCACATCAAATTGGTTTCTTTTTGTCCCTAATTATTAATTATGATACTTCAAGTATTTTTATCTAACATAAGTACTGACATTCATTTCCTAATTATCTCCAAAAGGAAAGGCCACTTCCTCAACAACAAAAAAAGATTTGCCCTTTTTTCCTTGTTGAAGCTGAGGGTACTTAAATGATCAAGGCTATAATTGTAATCACCCACAAGACAATATAACCTTCATATGCACCATCCATAGCATGGTCTAGATATTATGTCTCCACTCAAAGCTGACCATCACCAAAACTACCATGCTTAGTGTATTGTACAATTTTGCTTTGGTGTCAATTACACCTTTTCCATTGTGCTAATGATGGTGTCGTTGTAGGATAGTGTGGGTAGCACCACAACTAACGTGGGAAAGAACCAAGACTTTGTATCATAGCACAATAACAAACATCATGTTAGATAGCATAAGAGCACAATAACACCTATAAAAGAACTCGTATCATGCCATCAACAAATGTATTGTGGGTTGTGAAGGTAATGCAACTTGCACGAGGGAGTGTCAATACTTGAAGCTATCACCGGTGGCCATAGTAGCACACGATAACCATCTCACACCTAAGGATGTTTTGGTTGTACCTGGTAATGTTCTTTCCACTTTACTTTTTCTCAGCTGCATGCCATAAGGTTGCCAAACCCACTGTCAAACTCACTTGAGCTCCTGTATGTCTAGCATTGCCAATTGGCCTTGCTATCGGTTCCCTCTAGTACACCCATGGCATGCCTAATTTAGACAAGCCCAATAGTAGCGATCACCTCCTTGATAGTAGCTATGTTTTTAAAAGAAGATAGTTGCTAATGATCGAGATACATAAACTTTGCAATTTATCATGATTCATGGCAGTGACGTTTTGCTCTTTTTCTCTTGCCAAATCTAAGGGCACTTAATTAATCAAGGCTATAACCGTAATCACCCACAAGACAATACAACCTTCAAGTGCACCATCCATAGCATGGTCTAGATATTATGTCTTCAATCAAAGATAACCATCACCGAAAACTACTATGCCCAATGGATTGGGGAATTTTTATTTTGTTTTGACTACACCTTTGCAATTGTGCTAATGATGGTGTCACCGCAAGATATTGTGGGTAGCACACAACCAATGTGAGATAGCAGCAAGACTTTGTACCACAAAATCAAGAACAAACATCAGGGTAGGTAGCATAAGAGCACAATAACACCTATAAAATAGCCCTTAATAGGCCATCAACAAACGTCTTGTGGATTTTGAAGGTAATGCAAACCAACAACAAGGGATGCCAACGCTTGCAACTATCATCGGTGGCCATAGCAGTGAGAGATAACCATCTCACACCAAAGGGTGGGGTAGTTGTACCTGGCAGTGTTCTTGCCACTTGGCTTTTTCTTGGCTACACACCATAAGGTTTCCAACCCCACCGTCAAACTCACTTAAACTCCTCTACAGCTGGCATTGTCTAGTTGGTGTTGCTATTGGCTCCCTCCGTTGCACCCATGGCCCACCTAATTTACACAAGCATAACACCCATCACCTCCTTCATAGTAGCTATGTTTTCAATAGAAGATAGTTGCTAATGATCGAGATATTTGAATTTTGCATTTTATAACATGTTTCATTGCACTGATGTGCTTCATTAGGTTCCAGTGGGGCTTTCAAACTAAAAACTCATCACTCCGATAAAATCTACACCATTTATAAGTAGAACATAAAGTTACTTCTACTTCTCTTTAAGGTTAATCTATCTTTTGTATTTGTGTTAAGTCTTGTTTTGTGTGTCAAAGAAAGGAAATATATTCAAAATAGTGGACGTTTCAACTACACAACCACAACTTTAGCTCAAAAACACTACAAGGTCGTTATCTACATACAATTCCCCATGCCTATGCATTTTCTTGGTCCACACAAAACATAAAGCCTACAAGATAGGCATTTGTTTCTTATTATTTTGGATAGACCACAGTACCAACTTTCCACCATACTTTTGTATGGCACTTCTGCATGACGAGCACTGTATATCTAGCGGTTTCACTTTGCGTCTAGCTGCAAGACAAAATGTTTTGACTATTCATGTTGTTTTTTAATAGCTTGACATAAATATTGGCATGTAGTTGGACAATCAAAAATAACCTATATAAGATTTCCAGGTCAGTAAAGCGCTTCATTTCTTATTAGAGTCCATTAGTATTTTCTTGTTTCAGAATCTCAGAGTGCTTCCTTTAGTTTACTTTACCTGCATGTTATTTCACTAGTATACACTCAATGTCGATTAATGACTATACATATATATTAGACACATACTTCTTTGCACATGGTTAATAGCCAATGCATGTTATGTATTATAGTATTCAATGCACCTTGTGCACGTTTACTTTATTGCTAAATACTTGATGCCATTATATATATGCCATTATATATATATATATATATATATATCCTTTTTTGTCCCATACTAGGTCTAAGTATGAGGATCTCAAGATCTACAAGACTACAGTCCAAGCATCAAAATGCTAGGGAGCAAGTTGCAACCAAATTGAAACTATCTCACCATCCATATGCTAAGTCATGGTTTTCAATTACTGCACCGTATAGAGATTGGACCATGCTTTGTGACATTATTTCTCACAATCTAGAAATATGTCTCTCTTGCGCGATGACAGACTTCACATATAACGATAAATATAATTATCAGACATGAAATAGATAGTCATGTTGCCCTCATTTTAGTGTCATTGCTTCGATCTTTGTAACATGCAAAAGTCAAATAATCATAGACGTCTTGCACTTCTTATAAAACATCTATTTCCCATCCAAGATATGTTGTCATCCATGCCCCTGACTACATAGACCAAATTCTCTTTGCACATCAACTACATACACAATTGCTCAACATTATAACATCTTACTTAGTGTGACAAAAACTACAACACAAAAACTAATCTGGTTTGGTAAGCCCCGTACAATGTAATGAACAATGTCCATATGGAATTAAGAAGTGAAAAACAATCAACTCTATTGTGATGTTGTGTCTTTCATGTACAATGGCAACACAGAGAAGGACAAGCAACGACGCGGAGGCTTCTTCTTCTTTGCGTGCACACGGAGTCCCTCGACGGAAACACTGTAGGAGGTGAGTGACACATTGCCCTGTAGACGTAGAGCATGTTTGCATCTGTTAGGTTGTGTGTTTGTAGACCTACGGCTCGCACACGGTGCATAGCAAGTCCCTAGTAGTAGACATTTTTGGCGCCGTTGCCGGGGAAATTCTATTCCCCAAGCTCCACCTATAGCCTGCATACTGCATTACTGAGGTTAATATTTCCTTTGTTTACAGAGAAAGGTTGGGAAGATTGTATGTGTGTGTGTGTGTGTGTGTTTGTTTGTTTTTGCAAATCTATGTTTTGCAATTTCCTTGTTAATTTTCTGTCAAAACAGTTTTTTGCTTTAGATCTAAGTGTCTAGAAAATTTATTTTTGCAAATTTGAATTTCGATTGCATTTGTGTGAATTTGCATCTTTGCAATTCTGAAATTCCATAATTCTTGCAATCTTTGAATAAAAGAACCAAATTAAAAAATGAAAAAAAAAACACCGAGAGAGTTTTTGAAGTTATAAAAAAATCGTTCACTAAAAGAATGATCAGGATCGGGATCATACCCCCAACCCTAACCCCAGCTCCGACCCCGGTCTTCGATATAGATATATAGGAAGAGGAGACCCCTAAATCTTCCTTTCAAGTGAAGGAATAGAGTACCTCATTCTATATATATACCCCAAGTCTAAAGGTCAAAAGGAAGTAAGTGGGATTTAGGCTTCACCCTTTCCTTCCACTAACTTCCTCAGACTTTTCCCTTTTCTCCACGCCCAACTAGAATTCGATCATTTTGGGGGGTCACAAGAGTTTTTGGTAGTAGCCGAATTGTGCGATGTAAAGCATGCCAAATTTCTCTAAAAGGTACACTTGTTTCGAGCTATCATAGGACCTATTCCATCTCACGCACATAAAAAGGGGTTTAAAATGAAAAAATTTACAAAACAAACAAAACAAAGTAAAACAACCAAAATCTCTAGTGGCAAGACCTCTTAGAGTACTCATCACTCAACACTTTTGGGATACGCGCATCACATGTATTTGCGCTTTGGACAAGTGATAGAGTCCGATCCTCTAGAGAGTTCCTTGAATTGCACGGTAACCCATTATCCACCACATTAGGTTTCGGGCCTTCGACTAGAACCAAAGGTTGTGCAACTCAAGACCCCCATATCACATCTAGTGACTCTTCCTTTGACTACGACATCATGGAGGGATATCCTACACAAAACCCTAAAATGTCAAGTCAAGACATGCATGCCTTTGTCCCATGGCACGAGTCTAGCATGTTTAGCCTCTTAAAAGAGACCTTTAGTCGAGCCACCCCTTCGGAGCCCACAACTAGCGTACAGGGACTACATGAAGAGCAAGAAGCGTATTCGTTTTTTCTATGGTTAAGCTGAGCGAAACAGGCATTTCTCGCTTGGGAACCAATACTAGCTCCGGATCCGGTGTATAATATTTTTGGATTTTGTCTTTCCCACGATCTTCCATCGGCCTTGTCGTCACAGGATGTTGGAGCCCCATTGGTCCAACTGTTGTAATGAGCCCATCTTGTAAAGCATATCAAATTCCCATTTTATGTCAAAGACGTCTTATCATTTTGATCCATTCGTTTGGGTTATGTAAAGATTAATCAGTTAGTCAGGACTCAGATTTGTTCCCACTTTGTAATAATGAGTAAGAGAACCCCATGTACATTTTTGAGCTAAGGTGACTAAAGTATAAAAGTCACCTTAGAACCATTTTTGAATAACATTTGAATATTAATCCTGTGTCGTACGAGTCTGAGAGGGAGGGAGAGAGAGAGAGAGAGAGTGTGTCTTATCCTCTTTGCTATGCGCTTCTCGCTCACCGGATTCACGACGTGACCACACCATCGCGGTAGTCTCTCGGAGAGCTACGCGCCCACGCTACGCATTCACCGTTTCGAGTTGATCGCGATCGATCCTTCCTCGAGCTTGTTTTGCTTGTAAGTAGCACAAACGGTGTCTGTTTTCAATAATCAAGTGCTTTATGGAATGAAAAAGAGATTAGCTACACATAGATACTCATAAACTTAAGTTTCGCCCACTTTTGGATTACGACCTATTAGTCTATCGCGACTGTATTCGAGATAACTAGGGTTCAAATCTGGTGAGATTAGACTTATAGGTAAGTATATCCTAGTGAGAGGATGGTCCCTAGTAAGTTTGATGGGATTCCGAGTTCATTGGACGTGTAAACTGTGTTGTGAGCGTTTAGGGATAGAGTGGGTTGCATTCTACTAGGGTTAGTGATTGATGCATCATAAAAGTGCGTATGTGTAGATTGGTCTCAGCCTGACAAGCTAACGAGATTGCCTACGTGCACCTACGGGTTAGTCATGTCATCGGATGAAAAGTATGTTGTCTGTGTCATGCTCGTGAGTATGAACAGGGGAGTAGTTTTGCCCTAAAACATTGGCGCCGCTGCCCGCGACACAAGACCTTAAGTAGGGAGATCTACGTCACTCGTATGATGGTTAGCTTACTTTAGTTTTGACTAGAGAGAGCTTAAACTTTTAGAACAAGATCCAGGATAGAGTATCCTGAGGTCTAGTGGATAGCCAGGAAGCCTGTGTCTTGCCGAGGGTCTGCGACTAGTTAGATTTAGTTAAGTAGGATAATGTGGAGTTATGGTTTTTGGTTTTGAGTGCTTGTTATACTTGTGAACAAATAGAGTAGAAAAACGTTGTAAAACCGTAAAAAAACAAACAAAAAGAAGAAACAATAAGGTAGTTGCTTGCCTTGAAAGCAAAACCCACCCCATATAGCCTTGAAAGGGGTGAAAAGAGTCGACATTGAAATTTATGATCCAACACTCGAGAAAACATAAAAACTGCGACCAAAACCAACAAAAAAAAAACAGGTGATTGTCATAAGGAAACACTAAGTGAACCTAAAGAGGCCAAGAAGAGATATAACCATTAGCCAAGGGTAAACTGACTGTGTCATGGGGTATGACTGATGTTCACAAGTTTAAGATGAAGTGTCATCAAATTTGCATCACTTCAAGTGCAATGGAGTTGTGAATTGTCAGAGAAAAGTGAAATTTGTGAAGTGCTTGAGTTTGAGGTCAAAATAAGTCCAAACTTCATAAAACTTGGGGAATAGACTTATATGGGCACAGGGAACAAGACTATGCAAAAACAGACAAAAAATTAAGTCCCCATTGCTCTCTGCCTGGTCTATCGCGATAGACTGATGAAGGTGGTGATTGACTAGCAACAAGCAAAAAACCTTTACACCACAGGTTTAACACATCAATACAAGGGTACTCACAAAAATTGAGTGAATTTGAACACCATTTTGACCACAAAACTTCAAAACTGGTGTTTAGAGTCTGAATTCAGAGACAAGGGCAAGAAGTCTTTGACCAAATGTACAAACAGTGCCAAAATTGGTCAATGCACTACAAGGGGAGGCTGAACCAACTGTGGTGAAAACTTGAGAAAAATGCTAAAATTGGAGAAAGTGCCTAGTCTATCGCGATAGACCAAGGAAATTGTTGCTGGGGAACTTTTCTTTCAAATTTTCCCTAGGGAGAGTTTTATCAGGGCCTAAATGGTAGACACACCAAAATTCAAGGCATTTAGAACACTGAAGGTCAATCTGAGGGTCAGATAGAGAATCAAGCTCTGACTGAAATACTAAAATGGGACCAAAACCCAACCCAAGTGTCCAAACTTCATAAAACTTGAGGGATAGGCTATAGAGGGTAACTAGAACTCAAGGGTAAAGTCACAATTTTGAATTGACTTGTGCTGAGCAAATTGTCAGTCTATCGCGATAGACTAAGAAAGTAGTGAATCAGACACTTTTTGCAATTTGTGACTATACTGCTAGGATATACTCTCTATATAGATCCCAGCCATCATTTCATATTTGAAATTGGGCCACCAGAAGACTGACTAAGGGGTTGTTGTATATACTTGAAAGATTTTTGGTAATTCAGGGAAAACCCTTGTGAACAGACTAACCATCCTTGTGTAGATCCCAGAAGGAGATCAACACAAAGCCATACAGGAAGAAGGAGTCCAGGTAAGCTTTAAGTTTGCAACCAAACTTTCATTCTTATGTATTTAAGGTTAGGAGCCTTTGTTAAGTCGGGAGCTAAAAGTGTCAAAAGTCAAATTAACGCCACGTCCACCGAAGAGAGTGTAACTCAGACGAGGCTAGACCCATTAGCACCAATCATTGAAGAGGATAGTGATACTGACACTTCGTCGGAAAAGTCCTTCTTCATGACGGGGAGTCAACAGCTAGAAGGTTTCAACGGTGAAGGACCAATGCCAGGGGGGAGCACCTCCTTACATCCTTTAAACGAAACCCAGTTCACTATAATCTTCTTGGAAGGAACTAACTCGAGGGGAGCCTTAGTTTATTCTGACTATCGAGGATGCAAGTGTATTTGTATTGAAGAAAGAGCGGCTCAGAGACTAGAGATAATTCGAGTCTATGATGATGGTGACAGATTCCGAGACGAAAAGGGGAACCACTATCTGATAGTGAGTAACCCTGAGGATTACAACAGATATGGGGATAACGTGGCAAAAGGGAAAATGGTTTCACAAACCCAAGAACCGCCTTCTAACATCGATCGACCTGGAGCGCTTTTTATGTATGATAAGACAACAACCAGGGTCCCAACCTATAATGGGAATGTAGGGACTTACAAGCATGAAAGCGAGAGAATAGTCCCTTACTTTCGATGCAAGGAACCCTACCCAAATGAATTAAGCAAAGACAAGGTTCTTTACTTATTTTCTTATGAAACTGCTATGGGGAAGGATATTGTTTTTGTTGACAGATACAGGCGAGAATACAAACGTATTCTCCTTGAAGAGGTTGAAAGGGCAACAGTTCCGGGAGCATCGACCTATGGCCCCGACGAAGTACCAAGAGCCACCTACACCCCTAGCAAGTTGACTAATCCCTTTTCAGAAGAGTATGACACTACCTCACATTCTACCCGACCACCGACGTCCAACTACCAGGACCAACCAGCTACTCAGCCATCATTGCAGGCATGGCTTCGACAGAGTGCTACATTAGAACAAGACCGAACCCGAGAGGGTTATCAAACCGCATGAGGATTAAGGGATCTACAAGAACCACCACTCTATGCACAGTATCAAGGAGAGAGTAAGCCAAAGACTCAGGGGTCAACTGAGCTTGGAAGAACACCCCGAGAACGAGTTCGAAGAGATGAACCATCTCTCACAAGAACTGTTAGAAATTATGGATTAGGAGCACCATTGGGAGAGGAACCTGGCCACTAAAGAAGACCAGAGGAGGTATATCGGCTAGGACGGGGAGATCCCATGATGAGATTTGTAGACCATCGTAGAATTAGACCTTCTCAAGTGCAAAAATGGGTAAACAAGAAATATACGAGAAGCAGGGATCCGAGAGATCATGTAGCAGCCTTTGTGCGTGTAATTAGAGCTGAAGAGGTGTTAGACTTTCCTACCCAATTTGCAGGATTCGGTTTAACCTTAAAGGATGATGCTGCTACATGGTTTGACTCGGTGGAGCGAAGAGACTTTGAGTCTATGGAGGAAGTGTTTGATGAGTTTATCGAGGAATTCTCACAAAGGGGGATAGCTCATAATACAGTCTCGCAAATCCATAAATTCAAACAAAAAGATGGAGAGTCTGTGCGAAAGGCGGCCCTCCGATTAAAAAGATATGTTAAGTTCTGCCCTGTGGAAGACTGCCGACTCAGTCCAGACTTATGCTTATATTTATCCAAGGACTAAGGAATGCAGATCTTCAAAAGGACTTACATATGAAAAGGAGCACTACGTTGAATGATTTAACCAAGGAAGCTCTATACCTTGTGGACAATTGTGCGGTCTAAAAAGAGGATGAGTTCAAGGATCTTGACGATGATTCTTCCTCACAACAAAGCGGAAGCAAGTCTGTTAAGACAACACTGAAAGGAGAAGTAGCAGTAAGCCAAGAGTAGCTTGTAGAGGAGGTGCTTAAAAAGATTAACTTGTATTCCAAACCACAAGCTAAACAACCAAAATGGTGTGCGATTGAACAAAAATGGACAAACCATGGGACGGAGGAGTGTTATTATAACAAGGGATATGTGAGAGAACGACCATATGCTCTGCAAGCTCAGGCGACATCTCCTCAAATCCCACCGATGCCTAGATATCAGACTGGCAATCTACCAGGACCTGGAGGTGCAGAAAGACCACAACCAGTGTTGGGACAACAACCACCCCTACCAGGATTAAGACCAGTTAGCATAAGATACACACCCACAGTAACTGAGTCGGATGAGAAGGCTTTGGTACCTATGCATGCATACTACGACGAGCCCAATGGATATGCGGAGAACTCTGTCTATTATCCACCGGACGAACCCTCTACACCAAAACCATGGAGCATGATAGGAAATACAGGACCACCAACTGCTGCACAGGCAGCGGGGGAAGGACGATATAGCCTGGATGAAAGAACATTGTTGTTCATAGCCAACGGAGGCATGAGCGGGCAAAGAATTGCACACCAACAAAGAGGAGCTCTAGGAGCACCTCAACAGCCTAAAGAACCATACTACAAGTGTGGTGGAGACCATTGGCTGAGGGACTGCCCTCATGACGAAATCATTAGGGTCAACGCATATTGCACGGAGTGTGGAATTACTCACTTGATCCCTGATTTCCCTAAAAACCCAAGCAAAGGAGCAAAAACTACCTTGAATATGCTAGGAGCGCTACCTTCCAGTGGAGGGTCAGAAAACGAAACTCCGATTCCTGTTAAGGTCTTGACGAGAGCCCAAGCAAGGAAAAATGACAATCATCCCAAGAGTAACGATGAAAATCAAGAAGAAATCAAGACTGACAAGTCTAGCGTTAGTCGTGATAATCCTTGGAAAGAACGAAGAGCAAAAATGAAAGCTAGACGTGAGCAAAAACAAAAATATGTAGAAGCTGAGCTAACGATAGCTCGAGAGCAACTTAAACAGTAAAGAGAGTCCGGCTCTCTAAAATCAACGGAAGGACCAAGAAGTGCAAGCTCAGGAGGGTCGGTATTGGTAGATAAGATCAATGAACCCTTAGATGCAATCTTGCAAGCATCTGAAGCAAGATTGAAGAACAAACAGACTCTAGAGCAAAGATGGATGAAATATCCATATCCAGAGATAGAAAAATAGAGACTAGAGATGTGCAAACAGCTGATTGAAACTGCACAAGCTTTACTGGAGCCTCCACCTATTGAAGCAGGAGATAGAGTAATCAAACCACCAAACAATGAAACACCTCACAAAATCGAACAAAGGATATCTGACAAGATAGAAAACATTAAATCCTTACCGGATGTAGAGGATGCAAAAGACGTACCTAATAGCACTGATGAATCACTGAAAGATTTTCCACCATATTCCCCTATTGTGGAAGAAAATTGGCCCGAAGAGCTATGGGAAACGGTGCGAAAAGCTCAAGAAAAATATGAGACAAAAACAGTCGAGTCAGCGCCTTTCTCGGAGCTGAACTTGAATAAGCCTCCATGGGATTTAGACGTTAAATCATTTCAAGGGGATAATGGTTCAGTTGCATCCGAAGATAGCAGACCACAATCACTCAGAACTTTGCCATCATAAATGGGGGACTATGAGGCAAGGTCAGAAATTCGAAGAGTACCTTCTCACAGAATAGGCGGGTCAAATCAATTGGACACTAAAATCCTGACAGACTTGTTGACCACTCCGGTCAAGTGTACAATTACATTGGCAGAATTGTTAAAAATTAGGCCAATCATGTGGACGGAAGTGGGCAAATGTCTTGAAAATTTTGGCATAAGGACGCCTCTTAAGTTCTTCGAAACCGAGCTTAATGGCACAGAATCGAAGAAAGTCAACACTAGACCAGTGCCACTCAACAAGGTAGGAGAGTATTGTGAAGGTGAAGACGGCAACACAACCCCACCAGTTGAGTATAACGGCATAGAGACTAAGGCAATACTTGATAGTGGAGCTGGCATTGCCATTGCGACCAAAATGCTATGGGAAAAATGGAGAAAACCAGCAATACGAACAACTAGAATGAAATTGCAACTAGCGGATGGGCACATAGAAAGGCCTATAGGATTGCTTGAGGCAATTGTGGTATCTTCCTGTGGCATAGAGTACGAACATACCTTTGCCATAGTAGATTTCGGCAAGAAGAACAACTATGAAATTATCCTTGGTAGGCCGTTCATGAGGCAACTCAAAATGGTGCAGGACTGGGGGTATGATTATTTGTATCTAAGACATGCTGAAACTACTACACGCGTAAACATGAAAAATCATAGCTACCATGATGTCACGAGAACCCCTGTGGAAGAATTTGACTCAGCCACCATTAGTGGATCAGAAGTCCCAGCGTGGCTTTGTAAGAAAAAGGAGATATGGATGTGTAGGGCATCTCAATGTAGTGAATTTGACAACAATGAAAGGACACTGAAGAGGGTCTTGGAAGACGATGCCTATATACGAGAACCTTTTCCTGAAGAGAAGCTCGAACCCCTAGAATGGTCTCAAATTTTGCCTACATTGGATGTATGAGTCAATGAAGTCACTCCCACCAAATTTTGTGATGAGAATGGCTACGATATCATACCATACTACATGTTGAGCAAAATGGTGGAGGAGGACGAGAACAATGGAGATACTGAGAATATGAGGATCCATAAAACAGAAACAAAACTTGAGATTAAGATAGGGGGCTATGTGGACATCCCCACTACAGAAATCAAGCAAGAAGGAGAAGAATTTTATGATTCTTTTGATCAAAGTGAAAACAAGGATAACACGGATGACGAGAAGTCGGAAAATACGAAGGGAGACGACAATCAAGATCAAGACAATGACGTCTTCTACAATTTCCCAAACCAAAGTGAGAGATGCCAAAAAAGATACAAGAGTAAACGACACCATATCAATCCACCAACCAGGTTGAGACCCATGCCAGAGTTTAAGGGTAAGACACATTTCCTTATGAACATTCATGCTGTTGATTGTGCTAAGGATAAAGTGTCAGGAAGATTTCTTAAGGTTGTTGACTCAGGATTTAAATCCAGACTGTTGAAACCTAAGAAAACCAGCAAACCAAAAAGAAAAGTTGCAACAGAAAAACTGAATGTTTGTGGTAGCCCAATTATGACGAAAATTGAAAGGAAAACGAGATACAATGAGTTGAAACAAAAAATTAAAAATGTATGGACAACTGAAATGGAAAGTAGCGATGGAACGAACGAGAGTGATGGGAGTAAAAAGATAGATGTACCTCCTCACTATTGTAAGTACACCATTCAGGAAAGAAGATTGGTGGTTCAGCAACCAATGAGGGAGCCTAAATCAAACTAGTCCTACGATGGCCAGATAAAGCCAAGAAAATAGACTTAGTAGAGCCAGGAGAAAATCCGCGACCTGCTTACATTGCCACAGATCTAAGTTGAGAAGAAGAGGACTTACTGATCAAAACACTTAAGGAATTTCGATATGTATTTGCATGGTCGTACAAAGATTTGAAGGGAGTGGATCCTAACATTTGTGAACATTCAATCCCTCTGAAGTCTGATGCAAAGCCAAGCAAACAACGTCCATACACGTATAATGAGACATTACCCAAAAGGATAAAAGAGGAGATAGACAAACTTATGGAGGCTGAATTTATTTATGAGATAGAGCACACGGACTGGGTGTCCCCGATAGTGGTGGTACCCAAGAAAAATGGGAAATTACGAGTGTGTGTAAATCTCAAGAAGGTAAACGCAGCCACGATAAGGGACAACTACCCTCTTCCTATCACTGAACATGTCTTGGAACGAGTGGCAGGCAAGCAAGCCTATAGCTTTATGGACGGATTCTCTGGTTATAACCAATTGGGGGTCAAACTAGAAGATCAATACAAAATAGCATTTGCAACAGAATGGGGCATATATGCGTTTAGGGTACTGCCATTTGGCTTGACCAATGCTCCAGCCACATTTCAGAGATTAATGACACACGCTTTTAAAGAATACTTGCAAAAATTCTTGGATATTTACATGGACGACTTGTGTGTCTATTCTCTATTGAGAGAAGACCATATAGATCATCTGAGAAAGGTATTCAAAAAATGCAGAACGTATAGGATTTGCCTCAACCCAGAAAAATGTGTATTCATGGTACGACAAGGTAAAATCTTAGGCCACATAGTGTCGGCTAATGGAATTACCACTGATGAAGACAAGGTAAAGGTGATCATAGAATTGCCAAGACCAAACACTATACGAGAGGTACAATCATTTATGGGACATTGTGGATACTACTGACGTTTTATCTACATGTATGTTGTAATAGCAAAACCCTTGTATAGTTTAATCACGCTCTTCATTTGGACAAATGAATGTGAGGAGTCATTCCAGAAACTGAAAGATGCACTGGTATCTGCACCAATTCTAAAAGCACCAAATTGGTCAAAGATCTTCCATGTACATGTAGATGCTTCGGCATTTGCAATAGGCTGTATATTAGCACAACCAGATGAGGGTAAGACAGACTTTCCAATCAGTTATGCTAGTAGACAACTCAACAGTGCAGAAAAGAATTGTACTACCACTGAAAGAGAAGGATTGGGTATGATATATGCGGTAAAGAAATTTCGGCATTACTTACTCGCGAATAAATTCACATTCTTTGTGGATCATCAGGCACTCTTGTACTTAGTAAACAAACCTTGTAACACGGGACGAATTGTAAGATGGTTCATTGTGTTACTGGAGTTTGATTTTACGGTAGTAGTTAAGAAAGGAAAAACGCATCAAAGAGCAGACCACCTTTCTCGACTACTACATGGCGAAAAAGCTACCGGGGTAGATGATGATCTCCCAAACGCATACATGTTTAATATAGAGATGATACCGAAATGGTCAGATCAAATTATTCCGTTGCTGAAATATGGAATGAATCTTGACGACAAACACACGGTGGAAGACATTAGACAAGTACGAAATTACACAATGCTTGCGGGAAGAATGTACCATCATGGAAACGATATGATTCTAAGGTTGTGTATAGGCCCAGAGGAGTACGAAGCGTATCTAGAGGAAGCCCACACACAAACAGGGGGATTCCATAGAGGAAATCAAATGATGTATGAACAATTAAGAAGACTTGGAGTGTATTGGCCAGGAATGGTAGGCGATGTAGCAAATTACATCAAGAAATGCGCCTATTGCACATCCAATACCACTATGGATTATGCCACATTATACCAAGTGACAGTAGCACTCGCATGGAGTCATGCTATTGTGGAATATTTGACTAATAAGGAGCTGCCAGGAGATTGGTCTAAAGCCAGACAAAAGGCTCTACAAATCGAAGCGAATAGGTATACCCTCATTAGTGACCAATTGTATAAAAGAGGAACTGATGACCAGCTGAGGTTAGTTCCTCATGAAAATGACTACTTTCCATTATTTGAGTGCTCGAGCATTCGCTAAATGGGGATTGGACTTTGTTGGTCCTATCACTCCACCAGCGTATTGTTCACAAGCACAATATATCATAGTAGCCACGAACTACATGACCAAATGGGTGGAAGCAAAAGCCACAACGAAAGCAGACAGTAGAACCACGGCACAATTCTTATATGAATATGTGTTTACACGTTATGGCCTTCCAATCGAGCTGGTGAGTGATAGAGGGACACACTTTGTAAATGAAGTTATCCAACATCTCTTAAATGAGTTTATGGTAATTCATCGCAAATCGGCACCCTATCATCCACAAGCCAATGGCCAAGCGGAAGAGACCAACAAAATATTGTGCACGGTTCTTACGAAACTGGTTAGTGAAACAAGAACAGATTGGGATCAAATGCTCTATTCGGCATTGTGGGCTTATCGAGTTGCATATAAAACAAAACTCGATGCTACACCATTTAATATGGTATATGGGTTAAATGCAATATTTCCTATTGACTTTTTGATCCCCACACTAAGGGTAGCCAAAAAATTGGACTGTACGGGACATGAACTTTCAGAACGGTTAGAGGACCTTGAAAAATTAGATGAGTTACGACTCAATGCTGTAGCGGCCATATATGCAAAAAAAAGACAACAGAAAGAGTTTTTTGACAAACATGTCAAGAACAAGGACTTTAAAACGGGAGACTATGTCTTGGTATACACCCTTAAACAGCATGCCAAAAAGCTAAAGAAAAGGGGAATGGGGCCTTATTTGATCCAAGAAATATCGTCCAGCGGAGCAGTAAAACTGTCGACACTAGATGGAAAAGAAATGCCAAACTGGATTAGTGGGTGTCGTTTAAAAAAAATATCATCTACCTTTAACACCGGAAATGTTGTTTCAACTGCATTATGGAAAAACCTATAGACAGGAACAACAAAGAATTCAGGACCAGGCACAACAAAAAGCAAAAGAACGGATTGCTAAACGAAAGCAGTTTCTCAAGACAATAAACATGGTCACCCCAATGATGAATGACGAATATCCTCTTTCAACATCCCAAACGATCGAAGCGGATATACAAAGAGACGAATTAGAAAAGACCATGACAGACCTTAGGGCTCAGGACGATAGCATCCTGGACGACTTGGAAGATACATGGTGTAGTCCTTACATAAAAGCTTATGCAGGCACAAAACAAGTTGAAATCTATGCATTGCTTGACACTGGAGCAAAAATGAGTGTCATCAGCTTTGAGCTCTTTCAGAAACTTGGACCAATGAAGACGATCCCAGAGACACACCATTTGAAATTAGCATCGGGTGATGAGGTGACCACGTTGTGGTCTATTATAATACCAATCACAGTGCAGGCACACCCGTACACTACAAAATTCCATGTACTGCCACCAAGTAGATCAGCAACGCCGTGTATCTTAGCAGTGTCATGGATGAAAGCTAACAGGGTATTCATTGATTTGGATACTAATGAGGCACTGTTCAGAAAGGAAAACTTTTCAGAACCCTTCTTATCATATAACCAATTCATGTCAAGGAGGAAACAAAAGTCAATAAGACCGCAAAGATCTGCCCAACAACAAACAAAGTTTACAAGTCCAGCAACGTCTTATCAAAAATCAGCAACCATGCATGGAACCAGGCAAGTTTGGGTACGGCGTACAGAGATGATCGAGGCACAATTACATCAAAAGCGAAAATACAAAGTTTGGAAAAGGCACGATAGCCCAATTCCTATAAAAAAGGAGTCATAAGAACAGACAAAACACCGAAAGCCAGCAAAACTTCAAAGAAACATAATCAATCTGTCAAATACGCAACGGACTATATTGGTATGGCGGCCAAAATTGCCAATTCAAAACAAGCCAACAACACAAGAAGGGCGGCCAAAGATGACAAACGAGCAGTTATCTACAACTGTCAAGGTCATGCAACATCATGCAAACAGCATGAGGAAACAAACAGAATCAACAACAAAAACTACAAGGATTTCTAAGACCCAAGTCATCAAGGCAGAAAGAAAGAATGTTCCACCAGATACGACAATATCGACTTCAAAGGAACCACATATGCCAATTCAAAACCAGTCGAAAACAATCAAACAAAGAGCGGCAAATCTACAACTACTCCTTGCAAAGAAAATCTTCCAGCCAACTCAAGCTACCACAGGAAGCCTCAACGACAAATGCCAATAAGCGAATCGCTTATACCTTCCTCCTGCACCGCATAAATTCTTTTACATGCATTGACTGCACATGCATATAGGGCTATATTACAAGGCCTACATTAGCACGAGTTCAAACCCATGCATAGCACATACCCTTGACGATACCCTGTCGTCCGGGAGGACTCCAACTAGGAGGGGGGGAGGCATTCCAAATGCGGACTCATGTCATATATTAGAGGGCAATGTTTGTGAGCAATTTTTCAACCATTTTTGCGTTTTATTGTGTGATTTTTGGAAAAAGAATATGCCCTCGTAATTAATCAGAATTGGGGGACCAAATCATCATTCATGAGCCCCTAGGGATGCGTACAGACTATAAAGAGAGTCAAATCTGGCCAGAAAATGTTTAAAAAAAACAGCAAAAAATAGGCCAAGGATGACGATAATGAGCGAGTTTGTACATAGACGAGAGAAAAGTGAGCTACAAAGTGTTTTGCTTTTCATTGGTATTTTTCTAGGTTAGAATTGCTATTTTCGGGTTATTTTGGGATTTATTGCTTTATTTTAGCCATTTTCTAGCAAAAAATATTGAAAAAAATCTGTAATCCAGATGGAAACACAAAATAAGAGACACCTAATCAGAGCAAGGTAAAGAAGACACAGAAAAAATAGGGACTGCAAAGGTGACAGGGCAAAATGACCACCGTCATGAAGGGACCTCCAACAGGGGAAATCTACAAAACTGGCAAAACTAGAGCAACCGAAGTCCAAATCAGGAAATTTGTGAGCCTAAACCGCATCTCGCAAAAAGTTATAACCACAGGTAAAAGATTGGAAAATTTGGTGTCGGAGTCTCGATTACATATAGAGAGGCTAGGCTAGAAATCCCTCATTTGAGTCATTTTCCATAGTGAGAGAGAGAGAGCTCCCTACAGCAGTTGAGACTTCCAAGAGCTCATCCATTGCACACGGTCACCAGATAGACATCAGATATGAGAGGTATGCTCGTCAACACTGACTCTAAGTGTTGTTTACTTCAGTTAGTCGCAACACCTCGCCGGCATCACAATCACAACCTGTGCACACATACGGTAGACCGGTTGTTAGGGAGACCTAGAGGCCACCAAATGGAACCAAAATTGAAAGGCACAATGCCTATAGCTTAGGGATTGAGCCTATGACCTCGGAAAGCGTGAAGGAAGCCGCTCAGAAAACCCTAATTTCACAGGACCTACAAAAGGGCAACTAAACCAAGGTGATCAGAAATGAGTCAAAATTCATAGACAGCAAGCCAATAACCTCGACAAACCGACTGAAGGGTTAGACTATGAAAAAGTTCGTCAAAACAAAGCCTAAAGTCCCTATCTGACGAAAACCGCACAAAGCGTCACGATACTCTAAAGGGCCGACCAAGTGACAAAATGACACCAAATTCAACAAGGTACATCCAAAAGAGTTCAACTACAAGATGGAATGTGTCTACTCGGGAAAAAAGCTCTTCCACTAGGGAAAATGCCGGCAACAAACCAGAAGGATGTCCAAATGGTCGTTCTTGGTGTTGTAAACACCAAAACAACTGACTGCTTGGATGGAAGGTCAAAAGGAAATAAAAGACAGCTGGAATCATACAATGACCAAAAGGAACAGCGACCATCACCTAAGTGGTCTACTTCGACTCCAGGACCAGCTAAGTGCTGCAAACAGGGAGTACACTCTGCTAAATTGATTAAAACTTGATGTGTGTGTCTAGGAGGGCCTATTAAAACCATGGTGGTCAACTAACATCAAGAAAAAACTAGAAAAAATGACCAAGTGCTAGTCTATCGCGATAGACTTGAATTTACACTTAGACAAGTCAAATTTTGACTTTAGCTTCATGAGGGGTGCTAACAAGGATTATTAACCACCAATATCAAGTCAAAGTGCAAGAAGAATCTTTTCTGGCCAAAAAACTTAGTCTATCGCGATAGACTTGCTACACCAATTATTGGGGGAAAGACTTTTCAAAATTTTTACAAGCTAGACTTGGGGAAGCACATGAAGGCAGTACACCAAATTTGGTGACAAGATAGACTCATATGGCAAGCTGAGAAAGACATGCAGACAACTCAGAGTCAGAATAGGACATCTCAAGGGCAGACAGGTAAAATTCTCATGTGAGGGGTCAAGAAACCTTGCATCAACTGGGAGAAGGCAGATAGATGGTCACAGAGCCAAAAAATGACAAATTGGTACTAAGTACCAGTCTATCGTGATAGACTAAGCAGAGGAATACTGGACCATCTTATCAAAAATTTGAATTATCAGTTGTCTTCAACATGATGCAAGAGGACCACCCAGTAAGTTTGAGCCCAAAACAACACAAAATGAAGGAGATAGACCAACATCTCCTTGGCAGGAATCTGGAAAAGTGGGAGTTGATCTAAAAAGGGGTCACTTGACATTCATTTGAGGTGAAAATGAGATCAGATCATGTGCAAGGTATGGGAAACCAATTGGTGGAGGCACAACTACAAAATAGGACCTTGGTCAAAAAAAGGTTAGTCTATTGTGATAGACTGAGCAAAAGCTACAAATGAACAGATTTTGAGCCTGGGCTTATAGAGTGACCTTACATGCCTTGTGAGCATACACCACACCAAATTTCAAGGCATTTGGACTTGTTCTCCTTCACCAACAACATCAATTTGAAGCCGCCAAAGTCGCATAATGGAAGAGCTTGTCTATCTGCTAACATTTTACCTTAACTAATCTTGGGAAAAGAAGGCTCATCTAGATGCATGATTAAGTAATAATCAATTTAGGAGAGTAGTACTATGTTTGTGCATTAACTGTTAATTGTGAATACAGGATCTATGGAGGCTTCTCCGGGAAAAAGAAAAGGCAAGAACCTAGCAACGGAAGGTGCAGTACCCTATGCACTTCTACCCAATTCCTTAAAGCCAGCAGCCACCTGGATACCTGCAGATGTGCAATAGGCAACAGCCTTTCAGATCTATCAAGGTTCATATGTGGATGACAAAAGAAACTTAGTGGATACAGTGATGATTCCCAAGGAGGCAAAGAATTACTTGAAAAGATCACCGCAAAGGTCATGGTTCAAAAAAGTTGGCTTGTGGAACTTTGTATCACTACCACCAGTAGGGATAGATTTCAAGAGGATACAACATCTAATAGAGACTATCCAAGAAGATGGAACTTGCAGAGTGGCAAGCATGGATAACGAAGTGATGGAGATCCAGATCACCAAAGAGATCATCAAAGAGGCATTGAAATTGTCAGATCAAGGAGCCAACATGAGAGAAAGAAGGAAAAACCTCACAGTCTACTTGCAAAAGTCCAAACTACCTTCTTTCGAACTCATAGCAAACCCGGAAGTAAGAGAACTGACACAGATCTATAGTCAATGTTTGTTGAGCTACAGCAAAAGACCGCCAAGATACACTACACCACACGGGAGCATCTCAACCACACTGACATGGGCTATGGGAATGACCCATGAGTTCTATATAGATCATGCGTCATATCTGTTTGAAGAAATGACAAAGCTAAGGCAGGACAAACCAAATTACATTGCAGGAGGAGAAGTCCTAACCAGAGTAATATACCATGCCATAGGCGCGGCAGATCAGTTGCCACCTACCCCTCATCAGAACGGCTGACTGGTATTAAGGGAGAATATTGAAGACAGATCACAAACAAAAGTACCGGCCTCTATTAACACCATTGGAGGATGCAAGCTGGAAAGAGTAACAAGAAGTACACAAGAAAATATGGAAGAAGAAAGAAGAACCCAAGAGGAAGATGCCCGACTAAAGAAGCGGAAAGCGGAAATGGAAAACAACACCAGGTTGCAGAAGATAGCAAAAATGGAAAGGATGCTAGAAGGATTTTCTCTAGAAAGATCTCTACGAGGCGATGTAGGCGCCACTTGGAAACCTTCTAGTAGCACTTACACACTGAGAACGAAGAATAGAAACAACCCAGCTTTTGAGTTGGACTGGTTCGAGAGGTACATCCAAGAAAGAAATGCTAGGGACGAACCAGAATTTCTACTAGAAGAGGAGGATCTCCAAACTTTGAGAGATTAGTTGAGGCCAACTTCACGTGATCAGGAAACACCGCCGCCATCTCCAAGGCCAAATACAAGTGAGAGGCAATCTAGCCCACCTGCTGACTCTACTTCGCATTCAGAAAGTTCACATCGTGATGACAGAGTTCACACACCTCCAAGTGAAGAAGAAGAGGAAGAAGAATAAGAAAGAACAGATGGACACCCAAACACTGGAACCATATCACAAAGTGATAAGGAGGTGGATCAGACTAAAGATAAAGCTTCCTCCTCTCAAGAAATTGAGCTGGAAGCTACTATAGATGAAGATTTGCAGTCAATGGCGACAATACTAAACAGAACAAGACTGCACAGTCAATGGTTAGCTGATCAGAACTGGTCCAACAAGATGAAGTTACAAAAAACCCATGAGGAAGTTCTGAGACTGCAAGAGCAAAGGGAGGACACTCTAAAGCTGATCAGCATCAGAGATGCTAAGATCTTGGGGCTCAAAGGCACAGTAAATCTCCTCAAAGACAATTTACAGGAGTCGGAAGACTTCAATGCTATATGTGAGGATACAATAAACGTATTCCTTGAAGATGTCAGTGACAAAGATGAACACATCCAAAAGTTGAAAAAAGAAAAGCAAGATGCGCTGGAGACCATCAAAAGTTTGCAAGTCGTCATCGAGGACTTACAAATTGAAGTCAAATATTTGAGAGCAGTAACAGATATACAAGCAAGAGAAATCGAACGAGCTAAGAAGCAAAAAACGTCGCTACCAACACCATCGGTAGTCCACCCAGAAGAAGAAGTGGCTGCACTGAAAAGGGAGCTGGAGTTGGAAAGAAAACAGCGTTTAATGATTGTTGAAAGTGCGCTTAGAGCAGAAGATCAACTACAAAGACAAATTTCAGACTTACAAAGTGAACAACAACAAGGACCAGCTCCTGACAGTGAAATGGAAAGCATTGTTTCCAAATCACTCAGGGAAGAAAATGAAAACTTGCACATCATGTTAAAACAGTTAGAGGAGTCTGCCGCTCAAAAAGAAATGGAATTTCAAGCTCTACAAATCAATAGTAGAACAATGGCCGCGCAAATCGCAAGTCTACAAACTGCAGGGCAACACCAAGGACAGGTACGAGTGCACCTGGAGCAAGAAACAACGAATTTGGTTGGACTCGCCGAAGTATATGGGGGTCAAGATGAGTACGAGGAAGATTCAGATGAACAAGAGGCACCAGATACACAGACTGATCAAACCGGCTCCAAAGACCAAGAGATAGAAGAAGATTCAGTCATGAAATTGGAAGAGCAGAGGCTGGCCGAGCAGATGGAAAAACAAACAGAAATGATATGGTACAAGGCAATGCAACTCGAAAAGGAGTTGCTACAAGGGCTTTCCATATCGGGCAAAACAGCAGCAGAGCTACGAAAGGAATGAAATGCACCTATGTTACCCTATGCTCTGCTGAAGTACGAAACTCTAACACATCAACGGCAGCTCGAAAAAGAAGAACAAGTGCCAGTGTTTGAAGGAGAAGTACAGGATCGGGAACAGCAAAACAGAATAGTAGACAGCCAGCCAAAGTGGAGGCGTCAATGGCTCTTGGATCATCCTAATAACCTGATCCACTTAGTCAACGCACCGCCTGAGCTGAGGAATGACAGAACTTTTTGCCCAACTCCCCGAACATACACCTACAGCCAACATAAAGCACTACAGAGCAGAAATCCGACATAGCTAAATTATCCAGTAATGCCACGGCTAGCAGAGGGAGAGAGAATATCCGGTTCTTACATGGTGAAAACCCTACAGGGCGCCATCGAAGAATTCGGAGGCTCTCCCGACCTATCCTGCAAGATGCTATGTAAAATAGCTCGAACATTTTTGGCCTGTCTCACAGTCTTCTCAGAAAGCTGGACATCAGAGTATATGACTACTGAAAGAAGCATCTCAGAGTTGTCATACGATCTAAGTGGGCCACCGACAGAACCAGTATTGTATGCTTACTTCAAACGGCTAATATTTCTGCCAAGCTACCATCTCCAAACCTTTGAAGAAGCATTTTACACAGGCTTCTTCATGTACAAGTAAAAAAAATTTGGCCCATTAATGGCAAGCGAGTCTATACGATATGATGCGTTTCTACATCAAATCAACCAAGAAAGACGACAACGACAATGAAGACAAAGACAATCATGTCGTGGTAGACATGAATTAGGAGGGGGGGAGTGTTGGAGCCCCATTGGTCCAACTATTGTAATGAGCCCATCTTGTAAAGCATATCAAATTCCCATTTTATGTCAAAGACGTCTTATCATTTTGATCCATTCGTCTAGGTTATGTAAAGATTAATCAGTTAGTCAGGACTCAGATTTGTTCCCACTTTGTAATAATGAGTAAGAGAACCCCATGTACATTTTTGAGCTAAGGTGACTAAAGTATAAAAGTCACCTTAGAACCATTTTTGAATAACATTTGAATATTAATCCTGTGTCGTACGAGTCTGAGAGGGAGGGAGAGAGAGAGAGAGAGTGTGTGTGTCTTATCCTCTTCGCTGCGCGCTTCTCCCTCACCGGATTCACGACGTGACCACACCATCGCGGTAGTCTCTCCGAGAGCTACGCGCCCACGCTACGCATTCACCGTTTCGAGTTGATCGCGATCGATCCTTCCTCGAGCTTGTTTTGCTTGTAAGTAGCACAAACGGTGTCTGTTTTCAATAATCAAGTGCTTTATGGAATGAGAAAGATATTAGCTACACATAGATACTCATAAACTTAAGTTTTGCCCACTTTTGGATTATGACCTGTTAGTCTATCGCGACTGTATTCGAGATAACTAGGGTTCAAATCTTGTGAGATTAGACTTATAGGTAAGTATATCCTAGTGAGAGGATGGTGCCTAGTAATTTTAATGCGATTCCGAGTTCATTGGACGTGTAAACTGTGTTGTGAGCGTTTAGGGATAGAGTGGGTTGCATTCTACCAGGGTTAGTGATTGATGCATCATAAAAGTGCGTATGTGTAGATTGGTCTCAGCCTGACAAGCTAACGAGATTGCCTACGTGCACCTACGGGTTAGTCGTGTCATCGGATGATAAGTATGTTGTCTGTGTCGTGCTCGTGAGTATGAACAGGGGAGTAGTTTTCCCCTAAAACACAGGATTTGACTCACATGGATCAGGTGACAGGTAAGGTAAGAACTCAAATCACGTTTTGGCACCCAGATTTGATCATTTTCTTGATAGTAGCTTTGAGTTTCCAATAGTCGTTTAGGAATCCAACACCACGTTTTCTTACATGTTTGGGAGCGAGTGGGGCATTTCTTAAAAGGCTCCTGTTTTTTAGCATGAGCCATGTTCGCTAAAGAAGCTTTAGGGACCCACTTGTATGTTTTCTTTGTTATATTAGGATGCGTCTTGTGTGTCTCAAGCTTTGTTTAAACTACAGAAGTTGAATCTTTAGAGAGTTGGGCCATAGGGACATGTAGTTCAACCTCCTGGACATGCATTGTTTTGGGTTTTATTTCCTCGGGGGGTAATATTTCAAGGACTATGGCTTGAGTGATAGGGCTAAGAGTTGGTTTCTATGTTGTAACCCTCTCTGCTCCTCAATCAATAGTGCATTTGGTCGCTATCATCCACGTACGTCCTAAGTTTATATTATCTTCTATAGTTCCAACAGGCATGACCAAAAAGTATTGAGCTACAACCCCGTTGTCATAACTGATAGAAGTGTGCCAAATACCAAAAATTGTAGTTTTCTTCTTGTTAACACCCTTGACTTGGATAGTACTCTTAGATAGGGATAGATTTCCCAAGTGACACCACACTTCGTATGAAAAAAGATTATATTTAGCACCTGTGTCTAACAAGGCATATATAGCACTTTCCCATAGGTGCTATTTAGTTCAACGGGGTATCTTAGAGGTGTGTCAGATTCCAACCAATCATCCTCTGTTTCAACGTAGAATACATGTGTAACTCCAAGGTTGGCCTCTCGTTGGCGTCTTATGCATTGTTTTTGCTCCTTATCCTCATCTTAAGCTTATATCTTCTTCAACTTTGTCTGTGTCTTGGCTGTCTTTTGTTTATGGATGCACGTAGCTCCTCTTGGCTTAAAGAATCATAGTATCTTTTAAATTTTCTCCCATTGAGGAATCCAATGGTTTCAACTCCATCAAGAGTCTCCACACGAATGGTATCTTGTGGAGTGATTTCACATACTCTATATAGTCCTTTTCTTGCATATTTCAACTTTTTCTTGTCGTTTCGTACTCCATGCATGAGGACTTTATCACCAACATTGATATCTTTGTTCTTTAGATGACGGTCAAACCATTTCTTCCTCCCATCTTTCTCCACAAGTGCATTTTACACAACCAATTTTCTTCCTTATCTAATCTCTCAAAGATATATAAGCGCTCAACTAAAGGGTTACCATCCCAACCTTCTTGTGAAGCTATACGCAGACTAGGAATTACAAACTCCCAGGGCATAACTGCTTCTTGGTCATATACCATTTTGAATGGTGTACAATTAATAGCAACTTTGTAAGAAGTACGGTAAGCCCATAGAGCTAATATCAACTTCAAATCCCAATCCATGCGATGAGCTTCGACTGTTTTGTGGTCAAGATAGAAATTAAGGTCTTGTTAGTGCTCTCGGCTTGGCCATTTGCTTGTGGATAATAAGGCGTGGACTTATGGTGGGCTATTATGAAGTTTGTCGTGAGTTCCTTTATCACTCCATTTATAAAATGAGTACATTGTCAGTCACACAATCTCAAAGGGACAACCAAATCTTGTAATAATGTTCTCAAAGAGAAACTTGGCAATTGACCTTGCATCAGTCTTATGTGTCACCCTGGCTTCCGTCCACTTTGTCACATAGTCAATGGAAACAATAATATATCGAGATTGAGTGCTACGAGATGTCGGACTAATTGGGCCTACAAAGTCTAAACCCCATTTTTCAAATGGTTGAGTCACTTTAATAGAATGTAAGGACATCTTATTCTTTTGTTGTGTGATCTTGTAGCATTGGCATTCATCACATCCTTTTGCAAAAAGTGATGCATCCTTGAATAAGATAGGGCACCAATAGCCTGATTACAACACCTTTCTAACAGTTAGTTCCCCTGAGAAATGTCCTCCGACTATATCATGTGGGCTTCTTGCAGTATGTATTGCACTTCGGCAAGGCTTCTACCATCAGGTAATATAACCTCTGGGGAAAATAGCTTTGAAGAGTCAAGGGATGCAGTGAATGGAGTATTCACGTGTACACTCTCCAGGAGCATGGGATCTACGTTTGTCTAGAGGTGTTGGTGAGTGCCCGTGAAGGCCGCTCACCTAGTTTTTTAGGTATTTACAACCCTTTTTTTTTTTTTTTGGTCCCTTTTTTAACCGAGCCACGGATATGACGTGTGATAGCTCAAAACAACCATTTTGACTAAGGGGACATGCCGTCCTTTACAGCCCCCAATTCGGTTACATACAACCCTCAGAATCCTAAAACTAATCTTTTCCTAGGTGAGGAGAGAGATAGAGGTAGTAAGTCGAAAGGGTGATTGTGAAGGGGATGGTGGAGGACTTGAGGAACTTGTCCCGCATGCCCTCCCTTCACTTGAGGTCCTAGTCTTTGTATATAAAGTAGTGTGTATAGTATATCATAAGACTGAGGACTGAGGCTTGTTGGGCCTGGGCTTGGGCTTGGGATTGGCTTGGGTTTGGGCAACGATCCCGATCCCGATCCTTCCTTTCAGAATAAGGTTTTTTTTTTAAAAAAAATTATAACTTTATCTGAGGATAATGTGACTGCGTGGACGTCGAGCTTCCACATGCACACAGCAGCTCCTAGGAGCTCTTTCTAACCTCCTTGCTGCTAATTAACAACTAATTAATTGTCTAACACAGAATTGCACACTCACAGCAGACAGTCAACTCTACTGCTCACTGTCTACTCTACTTTTCACTGTATACACTCACTAACAGATCTACTAACACCTACACATTGCAGATCTTGCAAAACTAACAAAAAACCATTACAAAATGCAGCACTAACATAGCTTACAGTCACTAACAGAATCTGGAAAAAACCTGCTAAACTGCACATTACAATTACTTAACAGAATCTAATAGAAAGCTGCTAATCTGCCCATTGTAGCCACTTAACAGTTCTCACAGAAACAGCAAAAAACAAAAACCAGATGGAAGAAAGCCTTTTAGAGGTAGCACTGAATGATACTCAAGCTTAATGCAAGGATGTCCCCGACAACGGCGCCAAAAATGTACGTTTTGTTGTACGTGTAGAAGCTGGGAACTTGCCTGTGTACTGTGTGCAAGCCCTGAAAGGCTATAAACACACAACTAGAAGAGCCTAGCAAGCTCAAATGGGTAGGGGTGTGTCACTCACCGCTCAATGCTTCCGTCGTGAAGGATCTTGTGTTGCGAAGAAGAAGGAGCCGCCGTGGATGCCACGCTCAACCGCCGATGCCGCCGCAATGATCTCTCTCTCTCTCTCTCTCTCTCTCTCTCTCTCTCTCTCTCTCTCTCTCTCTCTCTCTCTCTCTCTCTCAAGCATACACACACACACGCACACATCTGTGAGCACACGAGAAGGAGAAGGAGATAGAGATGGAGCAAGAACACTTCTTAGCTTACACCTCAGAGAATGAGGATTTTTAAGTCAAATGGATCTTTTATAAGAGTTTGTCCTAATATCCACAGTTGGCGGTCGTTGCAAAACTACTGTAAAAATAAGATAAGTGGTGCGCCTCTCATCTGAGATCACCTACACACCTATTGGACCAACAAGCCCGGTCCATGACTCAATCAAATAAATAATATGTGTCCATCGAAGGTGATAGGGTGTCCGTGAGGGTTAACAGGTATCCTGCATCTTTAATCCCACCTTTAGTGTTGATAATCTTCTAACTCAGCACATCGGTCTCTTAAAGCCTAAAAGAGAGAGGTTTGATTTGGAGGTGCAAAAGGTAGGGTCATCCTTTATTACATGGTGGTGGTCCACTTATAAGACTGTGATACCAAAGGATGTTCGTACAAGAAATATCATTAGTTTCCACTATCATACAGACCATTGTGGTGCTCCATGCCACATAATGCACAAAAAAGGGTGCAAGCTAGTCTAAGAAACGTTTGTCTTTTTTTAATATTTGAATTACATATTTTCTAATCTTATAGAGAAACCCAAGAAAATTATGGAGGAATAAGATCTACCACCAAATGAACAAGAGGACGAAGAGAAGGACTACAATGAAGTGGATGAGATTGAGCAGGCTATTACCTTGATGCACAAGCAAAGGAGATTGAATAAAGAAAAATGGTATCTATGAAAATATCAAAAATCAAGCTACCATTGGATGTGTCTGGATTCCATGAGAAACAAGCTAAGCTAATGTTTCCTAGTGTGCCAGAAGACTTCGCACTGGACACCATCTCGAAATTCCACGAGGAGAGAAGTGGCTTTGTTTCTAAAGACAGACGTGATGACAAGGCAATAGAAACCTCCTTTAACCCATTGGAGTGCCCCAAACTCTATTTTCAAAAGGCAAAAAAATATGAGGAGACACTTCCTGATGAGGCCACTTTTTAAGCAATCAAAAATAGCATGAAGCCCTCAACCAACAATGAAGAAGTAGATGATTGGTATAAGCTCCTAGCACAGAGGTCGAATAGTTCGATGGACCTATGGAAGAATGAAATTTATATGCAAGATGAGAGCTTCATTGTAAGCCCCAAATCTCTCTCTCTCTCTCTCTCTCTCTCTCTCTCTCTCTCTCTCTCTCTCTCTCTCTCTCTCTGGCACTTCTTTCTGGCTATAGTTCTAGATTGCTGAAAAGGATGAATTTTTCCATCATCGAGCCCGGGAGAATCGTGAAAGAGATAAAGCTCTTCTCATAATACCTTGAAAAACTTTGCAAGACACCAATCATGGTCTTGCACAACAAAATGTCGCAAGAGGAGAATACGGTAATGTTGGCCTTGAAGAAACTCCACACTTCCTAGGTCGGCCGATGTAAGCCCCCTTCCCCCCCAACTCTCTCTCTCTCTCTCTCTCTCTCTCTCTCTCTCTCTCTCTCTCTCTCTCTCTCTCTGATACTTCTTTTTGGCTATAGTTCTAGATTGCTGAAAAGGATGACTTTATCCATCATCAAACCAAAGGGTACCGTAGAAGAGATACAGCTCTCTCACAAAATCTTGAAAAACTCTGTGAGACACCAATCCTAGTCTTTCACAATGGAATGTCGCAAGAGAAGAATACGGTAACGTTGGCCTTGAAGACACTCTCATGCTTCCTAGGTGGACTAATGTAAGCCCCCTTCCCCCCAACTCTCTCTCTCTCTCTCTCTCTCTCTCTCTCTCTCTCTCTCTCTCTCTCTCTCACAGATACTTCATTTTAGCTGCAGTTCTAGATTGCTGAAAAGGATGACTTTCTCCGTCGTCAAACCAGAGAGTATTGTGGAATAGATACATCTCTCTCACATTATCTTGAAAAACTCTATGGAACACCAATCCTGGTCTTTCACAACGGAATGTCACAAGACGAGAGGAGATTCCGGTAACATTGACCTTAAAGACACTCTCACACTTCCTGGTCTTTCACAACGAAATGTCCCAAGAGGAGATTACGGTAACATTGGCCTTGAAGACACTCTCACACTTCCTAGGTGAACCAACACTGACACAAAACATCGTCAAAGTCATTCTTGTCGATAAAGGTTTTGCAAGAATGTTTCAGATATAGTCCTGGGTATACACACGACGTGTTGCATATTACTACACATACACAACAATGATGCTATCATTAGGAAAACAAAACCCAAATGAACTCTTAGATTATGGCAAACTTAATGATAAGATACAAGGATAATGTGCTAGAAAATATATCCAAATCTTCAACAAGTTGAAACACAACTTGTGACTTATACGTGTTGTGTTAAACACAATAGGCATTTGTGCACTTCCACTCTTGTATATGTTGTGGTTAAACACAATACCATTTGTGTAAAATGTATCCAAACTCTCAACAAGTTGAACTACAACTTGTGACTTTTACATGTATTAAATACTGAGAGTCTCTTATTTCACCTATGGTTCACATATTCCATTGTCTTTCTCCACTTTCTTTGGCCTTCACAAGCACTATAGTTGTCAAAAGCCTCTTAGTGTCCAAATTTTTTTCATTGAAAATACATCATTACATGTGCTATTGTTGAAGACGTTAATACTTGCTTTTGCTACATGCAATGAAGGATTCTATAATAGAACCATTGGAATAGCTCTTTCAACATTTTTACCTTGTTTCGAGAGCCATCATGCTGAATGTGTCTGAAGTAGGCATTCCTCGCTATGTAATGAAACTTTTCCAAACCCTAGGATTTTCGTACTTTTGGATAAAGTATGATAAATGGTTGAAACGTTATGCAAACAAAACACTGATATAGTTGTTTCTAATCATAAGAATGATTGAAGAACACCATGTAACGAGTAATCTAAGTGTCGGTCCAAGCTGTTATTGAATGATTTCTTTAGTAGCCGAAGGTTCTCTTGAAACTTGTTGAGATCCTCTTGTGACCAATCATCTTTGTCACGCTGTCGGGGGATAAGTGTTCGCTACGTGAGCCGAGCAGGCGCCGGGCCTCTGGCTGTGGGAGGTGTGAAAGAGAGAGAACAAGAGACAATGACAGCTCTGCCAATCACTACAATCATCAATTAATCAAATATTACTTTGAGTACAATTTATCCTTAGCCAAGGCGGGCTGTTAACAGCGCCGTCACTTGGATCAGCTGCTAACTAGGAGTTTAAGCTCCCGTTTATAGGATTAGCCGGGCCGTTAACGACACCGGACTTAATAAAATGCTAATTCAATCTTTAACGGATGACGATGATGGAATTTTTCCTCTGCCGCTTTAAACTGTCTTTGAATTATCTGCTTCAAGTTCCATTAGATTTTTCAAGCTTTAAGTCAGCTTCCTTGCCGAGCTCCGACTCCGAGCTCCGACTCGCTGCTTTGCCGAGCTTCAACTCTCTTCTTGCCTTTGCCCTTCGGACTTCATTCTTCCCTTCAAGTCCCTTCTTTAGATCAAGAACGAGAGAGAGATTCCCTTATCCAAGCTCGGAAGAGAGAGAGAGAGAGAGAGAGAGAGAGAGAGAGAGAGAGAGAGAGAGAGAGAGATTTCCCCTCCTTGACCTCGACTCGAGCTTCTCGCTGCTTGCTTGCCTCGACCTCCTCGACAAAGCCTTTCTTGCTTTGGCTTGTTCAAGCCTCACTTGGAATCCCCTTTTTAAAGCACCTTCCTCGCATGCAATTGCCTTGATCAAGCTCCGAGCCTTGGCTTCTTCTTGTTCAAGCTCGAAAGAGAGAGAGAGAGAGAGAGAGAGAGATCTTTGCCCTTCCTTATTTACCCTCAAGGGAGAGAAATACCCCCTTTTCCCTTCATATGAGAGAGAGAGAGCTTTGCCTCCTTTGTCTTGCCGCGCATGAGCGATAACGAGAGAGAGAGAGAGAGAGAGAGAGAGAGAGAGAGAGAGAGAGAGTCCTCCGTGCTAAGCAAAGAGAGAGAAAGAGAGAAGGTTTGCCTCCTGCACCTTGCCGAGCATGAGAGCGAGAGAGAGGGATCTTTGCTCCTTGCTCCGACTCCTCCCCGCCTTCCTCATCTCCTGCTCATGCTCGTCATCCCTTTGTTGATGCCCTCCTAAAAAAAAGTCTCCCTTGCTATAATTGCCTAAGCCCATCAGTCACGGTGCCGTGACTGATGTGGCACATGAATAGGCTTTAATGACATGGCAGCTTGACTTCAGAGCTTGACGAAATTCGCAGAAGTGATGCCGAAGGGGGTCGCCTTGCCATGGTGGCCAATTCTCGCTTCATGCTCTCCGGCGTTTGAGCTCTCTACAAGCCATCTCTACACCTGTGCTCCTCGTCCTCGCTGCTTCTCTTGCCATGCCTTCCTTTTTTATTTTATCCCCTTCACACACTTTATTATTGGGGTGCCCCTTTGATCAAATGGACGGCCCTGTTTAATGGTCCTTGGGCTCCTTGGTTGGCTTGGGCGGCTTCGCTTAGTGGCCTAGCTTGGGCGGTCGGCCTTCGAGCTCCACATTAGGCATACATATTGGCCAAGGCACCACCAAGCTTATCCATTGGGCGGCCACGGCATTTCAAAAGACAACATTTTTGAGAACTCAACAAGGACTTTCTGTGCCTTCGTAACAGCACCACATTTCGCATGCACTTGTCGAACAAAGCACATTGCCAAGCACAACAACTTCCTTGACTAGTCCCGCAGTCAATGCATTCCAAGAGACCACATTCCGTACACAAAGCTCTTCAAGCACTTTTTGTACTTTACGAGAAGTACACCACATTTGGCGTACAAGTACCGTTGTTGGCAATATACCCTACTATCAATGCACTGCATAAGATAACATTTTGGACAAATTCTCCTTGAGCACTTACTCTTTTGCATTCCAAAATCCCAGCTGCAGCTCATTGGCTGAGCTGACCGGAGTGGTACGGAACCGACCCGTGGTGAATATTTACCGACCAATATCTTGGCAACCAGAACTCCGATCACTGATCTGAAAAGACCAACGCGCTCCAGAAATTGAGCACTTCAGCCCGACGCATTCACTTCAACTCTGTCACCTCAGCTACAGTTGCCCAATCCGGTGCGGATCTGCAATCGACTTAAACTTCAAACTGCGATAACTTCTTCACCGTAGCTCCAATCGACGAGACGTAAAGACAAGCCGGTAGAGCACTTCAGGCACTGCAATTTTACATCACAATCTTCCATCTGTGCTCACATCAAGCATAATCATTCTTGGCATCATTGAGGCATCTATTGGCCCTTTTAAGCCGCATCTGGCATACATTAATCATTAAACTTGACATGTTATCAAGCCCTGATCATTGCTCACTAAATGTGTAGCCTTCAAAAAAGCTTAGCTTGCATTTCTCTACTCTTTTCTCTTCATGGCAGCGGAGCTGCACGACAACAAATCGAAAAAACACACACCTATGGAACGTCACATATCAACCTTAGCATTGTGAATAGCTGGCTCCTAATCCTTCACTATCATATATAGTTTTTGCCATTGTAGATACTCAACTTTGCTAACATAGGTGGAGTGATATATCTTCCCATGCTTTGTCAGCTTCATATCTTTTATGCCTAATGGTTTATATAAAAAGATCTGTGCCTAGACCGTCAATGGATGGTTTAGAAGACACATTCTTCTCATTGCTTCATCTTTTTTCATCCTATCGGATTTTGACATTGTCCCCATGAAAACCATCTGACAGTACTAGTTCAAGGACCTTTAGAGCCATCTAACACTCATCTGATGTCTTGATTTTCCAAGCAAACCCAATGTAGAGATATAGTAACTTCTCCACAATTTTGCAAAGAGCATGCATTGTACAAATGTGGACATTAACAAGTGAAATAGCAAGAACTGCGCGAAAATTATGGTCTTCATTGTGACAAGTAGAAACCTTTCTCCACACTTTGGGTTCGTCACCTTTGCAGCGAGAACTGAGAGAAAATTATGGTGTTCATTGTGACGAGTAGAACCCTTTCTCCACACTTTGGGTCCATCAACTTTGCAAACTCCATGTAGAACAAGCATGGAGATCTTGCCATGGCACCCATTCCACAATTATACATATGGTTCATTGTTTTGAGGTCACTTGCAAGATGCCATTGGATTTCAAAGTCTCTCTTTCCATCCACAATCAGCACCTTTCGATTCAATTGTCAATCAATTATATCAAGAATAGGGGTTTGATAGAAGATCCAAAATAAAATATCATGGTCCTCTTTCTTTACCTGTAAGATTATTCCTAATCTAATGTGAAATAAAATGTATTATTTTTGTACAAAAGTTGAAAGAAAATGAACCATTTGAAAAGTATCAAGCCACCGTATGTTTGTTTTTCGTATGTTTGTTTTTATTAAACACTAAAGTATCAAAACTTATCGGTGGAACATTTCAAAAGTATGTTATTCATTAATGTGGTTGCCACTCGCTCTAGCTTCTTCTCTTTAAGAATCCCACACTCTTTTAGCATCAAGACAATATATAGTACCCTGTCAGTCTCTTCAAATGTGACATTGTAGAACTCTACTATTCTAATTTGCAACAAAGTAAGATCCATTAAGATATTGTTTTACTCATCATAAATTATAGCTATTCTTTGGCCTTTGTAAGTACCTTGAATATGAAAAGGAAATCCAAGGATGTCATTGAGATGAAGTCTCTCTTTCCAGACACTTACTGATGTCCATAGTAGCTTAAACTTTATTCACTTCTTCGCAAATATGAAAAAGATAGATTGTTGAATAGCTCAATACCCTCTTGCTCATTCCAAGGGAGTCAAGTGTACCATGTATCTCAATGTAAACACTACATTCTTTGAAATAAAATGGTTCTCCATATCTCGCTACAAACCTGTTTGTCATAGATTATATCTTCTGCAAGACTATTGTTAATCAAGAGCTTCAATTGCTTTCCTACATTGATTGTGGAATCAATGTTTTCTTTGCCTTGATAGACAGCATGTCTACAAAGGAAGCAATACACAAATCAAAGAAACCAATTTTTAGTTGAAATAGTTTAGAATGTTTCAAATCCTCACCTCAACGCTTGATTCTTTTGTTAAGACCACCAAATCCAACCTTCAAGATTTTAAAATTATGTAATTTCTTTTCCCACACACGAGCACCTAAGCTCATATCTTCTTTCGTAAGCTTTGTACCTTCTCTCGCAAGAGCTATAAATCATGTGTGTGTTACAATATAGTTCTTTGGTCATTACAATGCAGATTAGAAAAAGTTGTAAAATCTCATTCTCTTGAGCATGAAGCATGCATTTGTGAATTTCACCTTGGCCAATTAGAGCTTTGCAATAGCCAAGCGCACTTGTCGATAGGGCCCCAAGGGACACTAACCATAATAAAAGGATGACGGACAAACTATACGGACGTCGCAATTTACATTGATTTCTGACATGGCATTTTGTGTGGAGCCTCCATGTTTTGTGCTGACAGAGTGGACATGGCACAGCGTATAGACTTCCACGTTTCGTGCTGGGAGCTTTTGGAACCAAAAGCTTTTAAGTTTTGAAGCTTTTCATGTAACTGCTTTTGAGAGCCCTCAAGGCCTTTAAATATGACCCCATGGCCACTCTCTTGATCAGATTTCTGACGAGCTTTCGAGCAGAGGATCCACAAACATTGTGACTTTGCTCAAGATTTAATACAAAATAAATACTGAAAGGGACACCAGTCTTTGGGGCCAATCTCTTTGGGCATGGAACTACATCGAGCTGTATCGACTCAATTGAACTGTGATTAAAGTGTGAAATTTTTTTAAGTGTTTCCTCTCGTGTGACGCGCCAGATTTCCGAATTGGGGTGCCCAAGTTTGTTACAGTACTTCAGCAATGACACCTAGATCCCAATTTCAACAAGGTGAACTCAATCGCAATTGGTGGTCGTTGCATGATCACTAAAAATATCAACTTGACAATCAGTGCAACAAACAATACAACATACATTGTTGATGGGATAACATAGAACACAAAAGATGGAGTTACATGTATCATTGTCCTCATTCATTACATTGAAAAAAAGATGCTTTGTCGAATGAATCATAAGTGAACTTCAATGAATGAAACATGGCACCGTAAATCTACATTCCCCTTGACACTTGCATACGCCTTGACCGCACACAAGGTGCAACAATTGCCAACAAAGTTCTAACCTTTAGAGACGCATTTACACCAAGCGTTATCTATGTCATGTTGTCACAAGTTAAATCGTTGAAACCTCACAATTCTCAACATACCAACTCTTGATATATTCCGTGCTATTCAACTTGAGATTGTCCACAAAATTCATTAGTAACATTTCAACAACTAAATATATATTTACATAAATCTTTCAATTCGTCCATGGCTTTGTTTTGCAATGACAATATTATTTTATGAATGGAACAAATATGCACAAACAATTATTATGTAACTCAATAATGTTTTGAAAGTTCTTTCTTTATATTGATTTTGCAACATTGTTAGCATACACTTAACTCTCTAGCCTTACGATGCTTTGATCTCTCTATTATTGTGATCACATTCTCTACTTTTTCACACCCTTCTACTAATTTTTCACTAAAAATCTAATTACATAACCATTGCAAGTGACATGCACACTAAAATAATCTTTTTTATTCTTTTCAGATCTAATAGAAGAGATCATCAACATACTAAATATAAAAACTGATGTACACAAAGATCTCACGACTATTCAGGACGCCAATCGTTTACTTCAAACCAAAATACCAATAAAATCCTATGTTCTCAAGATGCTCTACTATACCGACGATGTCACCCTCAAGGATCTATTAGATACAACAAATAGTGATGCAAGGAGATCCTAGCAAACTTCAACAAACAATGCACATCCATCACGAACAAAACACTCACATGGCAGCACAACAAAGATGTTTATAACACACGATTCAAAAGTTTTGATCCATACGCCTTCATCGACATCGACAACCAACTTATAGCTCGAATCAACTTTAAAGAATTTTTATCAAATATTTCAAAGATATACTCCACAGTTTTTATATTTCAACATTCAATCTAACACTATCCATGATCTTATAAGCGTGTCATTCCTAACAAATTTTTGTATCATCGACCACCAAGGAATAGAACTCTCATACACATGATCAACTATTTCTAAATTATATAGATTATTCAAATTACTAATGGTCACTTTAAATATCTTTAATATCATGTTTGTTTACTCATTCATTTTGCTACAACATTGTATAGCAAAGCCCACCAAGCAAGATTAGTTTCTTTTTGGAGATGCAAATGCCCGCCTCAAATACCCAATGCCCTCCCGACTCAAATACCCAATGCCTAGAAGGTGAAGGCAAATTAGGCCCATCCATCTATATAAGACAAGGAGAAAGTGGAGAGATCGACAACGCGACAAGGAGAAAGTGGAGAGATCGACAACGGAGAGGCTAGTGTGCAAATCCCCGAGAGGTCTTGTACAATTGTAATTGGCACATTCCAAGCTCACAACTTCTATCACCCTCGAATTGCAATGCCTCTAACTCTAACCATATGCTTTGACAACACGTTGATTATAGCCGTTGGATAACATGGCCACATCATCCAACGATGGGAATCCTTTAATGACCTTCCACCCTCTAGTCTCTCCTGTTTTAAATATAGACCAAGCCGGAGAAGGGTAAACCCCACAATATAAGAGCACGTTCGCACGTTGGAGTAGCACCCCCGCCGGCTAAACCTTGCTCCGACTCCAACCATGAACGTGTCCTACACACTATATGACATTCGCACCCTCCACGTGGAGCCATGTGAAGCGGACGTCCAAAAAAAAAAAACTAGGTAAATACTCTTGGCGGTGCACGTTTACCAACGCCAAGGCCCACTCGCTTCCTTCAGCGCCGCCGGTTAACGAGGCCATGGAATGCCATCTCTGCCATTTTTGGCTGAGTTGAGCTAAGGTAGTCTTCGTTTAACACAACCCTACCCCCGCCCTGACTCCGGCCATGTGGCGTTGAGAGACATTCGCACGGAGCGAAGTGGCCCACAAGCATCCAAGTACTCTTGGATCTAGAGGCTTTGGTGAAATCGTTTTTGTTTGTTAACTCGTGTCACGTGTGTGGCATGAGAGAGAGAGAGAGAGAGAGAGAGAGTTATAATATTGCAAAGAGCCTTTGTACTAGCATGTCATGAGAAGGGGCTAATCAGTACTACCTAGTGCTAGTGCTGCTTGGATGAGTGAATGGAGACCTGGATCGCATGAAAGATGCAGCACACCCCAAGACGCAGAGGAAGTTGACGAATCCAAGCCCCCCCAGTAGCCAAAAGAAGTAGTCCAGGTGCCCATCATTCAGCTCCGCTCGTAACCACCCAGCCTTGTCCCCCTCTACTGCTCACCTCTGTCACAGCCCACACCAGAAATGAGCTCACATAGCTACCCAGCGCCACACCTGTCAAACCGAATGCGCTCCCCAAACTGCGCTGCGAGAGAGGCGCATATGAATAGAAGAACTCTAGAAACCCAATGCCACAAAGGAACTGAGCAAGCCCCAGCAGCGCAAACTCCGGCACCTGCCAGAAAATAGAAGGTGGAGATAACCCTTGCTTGACGCAGTGCAAACGGTAAGCCTCCACCGCTGCCGCAATCAACACCGCCACAATGGATGCAATGTAGCCCATGCCCGTCTCATGAAGTGGTGCGAATCCACGCGCAAGCCCCGTCATCCGCCGCGCTAGCGGTACCACCACCGAATTGTAGAGGGGCACCACCAGCACTACTACCGCAATGTTGAACAGATTCATGGTGGCAGGTTTCATGGTGAGATGCCCTCCTGCAATGCTGGCGTTCATGAGTGCCCCTTCTTCCACCAGCAAGGTAGCCGTCTGAGAGTTCAGTGTATTAAAGAAAACGAGGGTTGCTGTTATGGGAATCAGCCTAGCCACAGCCTTCATTTCCTCCACCTCTGTCACACTACTCAGCTTCCATTTATTTCTTGTGCTACCATCAGCATAATCTGATGGCATAACTGTAGCCCCCTTATCGAGCCACCTACTCATTATACGATCGACGCACAATTATGCCACCACACAATAAGAACATACCACACATGAATTCATAAGTATTCATCACTTGTACCTTAAGCTGTCTGTGTGATTCATCTGTGGCTTGCCTCCTTTGCCATGATTGCCCTCCTTATAGAGATCGTCAGAGTCGGTGGGCAACACAATTCTCCATTTCCTGGAAGCTGCCACCAGAACCTGCAATGCCCTTCAATAAGGATTACCTTCGTGTCTATACAGCCTACATAGGGGTGCGCCCCACAAAAACAAAACCAAACCCATTGCCCCAACCACTGTTGCCACTCCAAAGCCAAAGAGCCAACCCTTCACTGATGCCAAATACACCACCAACGTATCGGCCACAGCCATACCCACATTGTCAAAGATGACATAACGACTAAAGAAAACGGCCCTGTCTGCATCGGCATCAAATTGATCTGCCCCTAGAGAACGTAGTGCTGGCACAAATGAGCCATAGCCCATGGATAGAAGATAAATGGAGATGTAAAAGAAAGCCCGCACGAAAGCTGTTGTAGTTTCTGCTGAGAGTATCATCTTTGTTGCTACCATCATCAAAACCATGCCCTTTTCAAAATCCAGAAGCAAGAATCAGATCTCCTCATGTGGTGCTGTAATGGGAATGCATAATCATGGTGTACCAAAACACCCACCACCAGTGCAATGGTTTGGCACAAAGCACACGCCCACAGACGCCCAACGGAGGATTCTGCTATAAAAGCTCCCAGCAAGGAGGCCAAGAACATAGAGCCCATCCAATTGTTCGCATCCCTAGCCGCAACGCCACTCCCCTCCTGAAGCACGTATTTGAAGAAGAGGACTAGGTTGAAGAAGACTCCAAAGAACGCAATGTGCCAAAAGCAGATAGTGCCTTCAACCAAGCACCCAGTTCATTGTTAGAGAAAAAGGGGCATATCAATGAGCTCTTGGAATGAGCATGTGTGAGAGTGCTTGGTATGAACAGGTGTGCCGCCACACATGCAGCACAGTGCACACAAACATGATGCCCTACAACGGCACATGTGCACGCAACTACGACAATGACAACAACACGTTCAGCTATGAAGATTTGAAACCTATGGTGAAGAGCAATGTCCTCTTGCCGCCCAAGGCCCCGGGATGAAATGCTGCTGATCTGCCAAGCCAATCGAACGTACAGACTTTGAGGTGAAGGATCCTGTGTGTCAACGTTGGTATGCTCTTGGAGAAGAAGCGAGTGCTGGTGGTCTCCTTCTCCCATGTCACCGGCTCCACAGAGAGAGGGGTAGTCTGGAGACTCTCTGGTTCTCTCAGCAACCAATGTCCCCAACCACTAGGTCCATGCTCATTGCTGTATAAAGTTCACTTCTGGAAAGTTCAAGGACACGTAGAGCACGACATTTAAATGTTGCTCAGCTAGTTTAAGTGTGCACGACGTGAGCCAGCGTCAAAAGAGGGAAGTAGATTATAGAGGCACTGCAGTGACGGTGACCCAGCCAGCCTCGTTGATATATAACACGGGCCCTTCTCGAGGGATCTCCGGTGGATGTTCAATCCACCGTCGATCCCAATTTTGCATAGCAAAAAAAGCTACGTCCCCAGCCTCCCCGCCTCGGTTTCGACCTCGCGACCTTCCGCTGGCCACCCGCGCTCCTTATCCAGCCCGCCTGTCGCGTCTGCTTGCAATGCAAGTGAGTCCAATGCTATAAAACCCTACCCCCGCCCCCCCCCCCCCCCGGGCCCCCTGCTGTGCGGATCCGGCGGCCTCAAGCCCTCTCGCCCTGTCGATCGTGTTCCCCGCCGTCGATACTTTGAGTTGGACCCCGTGTTATATATAAACGAGGGTGACCCGGGGCTAGAAAAATACATTTTTCCTAACCGAACAAAATAAGGGAAACTTGAAATTCTCCCGGTTTATAGGTCAAAATTTGAAGCTTTTGCCGGTAATCTACTAACATAATATGGCGGAAGGGCTCCCCTTTACACGTGTCGCAATCTGCGACTTGAAGGCTAAAGTCCAAAACGAAAAAAAGCCCAGTTGCACGCGATAAAGAGGGAGAGAGGGGGAGAGAGAGAGGCCGCCGAAGGCGAAGGCGGACGGCTGTACTAGTTACACTAAAACTTGTGTAATTTTGCCGGTTTTCTTAAAGGCAAGCTCAAAATCTAACCGGGATTTTATAATTTCAACCGGTTAAAATACACTAGACCTCGGTTTTTTTCTAGCACTGCTGCAGTCTGCCACATACACCAACTAGATAAGGCCCCTGTCACACAAGATGAGGTGGCAAAACCTGGTTGGCTTAACACCTCGTTCGTTGCTCTCAATATGAGCTGGGGCAGACCCTCAAAAGCTGCGCACATGAGGGCTTCGCTACATGAAGTTCTGCGGATCCGCAACTTTATTTAATGCTCACTTGACGTTTTTTAATCTTTGTTTAGTTTATGAATGGGTCTCTTCATTTAAGGATCTAATTACTTTCTTATCAGCTTTTTTATTTAAACATACTTTTTTCTTGTAATTTTTTTTCATTTACAGACAATTTCTAACTAAAAATTTATAAATTGTCCTTAAATGAAAAAAAAAATTACCACCAAGATTTTTTTTTCAGTTTTTGGTTTTGATATGCAAATGTCTCTTTATTACTTTAGTGCATGTATATTATTAGAGATTAGCATTTTTTTTAATCACAACTAAGATTTTTTTTTCAACTTTTTGTTTTGATATATAAATGTCACCTTGTTACTTTAGTGCATGTATTATTATTAGGGATTAGGTTTAGACATTTTCAATATTCATTTCTATCTTAAGATATTATGTATTTATTTCATTTAATAGCATGCATCATTTTATTGTGTAATTTGTTTTATTGATATATTTATACAAGAATTAGATCAATTCCTAAACTCTCACTAATATTTTATATGCTTTATGTTTTCATGAGGTCAATTAATATAACACTCATATATAAGGGCATAAAGAAAAGCGAAGATTTTTGGTGCAATTCCTCTATCATTGAATTGAATTGTTGAATGTTCTCCATGTGGCATTTGAACGTTTTTGGATTTTATTGTGTGCATATGGGAGTGCCCCCCCACTCTCTCACTTTGTTGAAGTCGAGGTCTCTCTCTCTCTCTCTCTCTCTCTCTCTCTCTCTCTCTCTTCTTTAGGCCGTCGTAAATCTTTACCTTGTTTGAATTCTATTTCTATGCCTACCTTTTAGGACTTTTCAATTGTAGAGAAACTCCCCCCATTCTTCTTGGGTGCGACTTGGCCCTAAGCTTTGTCTGTCAAAGGCTGCGCATGTATGAAGTTTTGCGCATCCGCAAATTAGCGAGTTGCCGCCCAGCCTTCTTCGCGCACATAACAAAGCTTGAGCCACAGAAATCGCTCTCTCTTCCTTACTTCGAAGCTAGCCGCAGCGTCCAACTGTGTCGCAAGTCCTACTTTCAAGGCTTGGATGCAGCGGCATCTGAAAGACTCTCGCCACGTCAGATGGTCTTGCCGCTGCAGGTAATTGTAGGTCTCATGTATGTAGCGCTTCATGTGTGACTAGACGAGCGCCCAAAAATGGGTCATTTACGAGCTTGTCCGTTGTTTGCATGTGACAGGGGCCTTATCAAGGCTTACAACTTCACTTCACTCTCATCGACTAGTAATGTAGCCCCATAGACCATAACAATTTTCAGGTGGAATTGGGAGATGTTGAGAGAAAAGGCGCAGTGGAGCATGGCGAAACTTGGCAGGTAGTGAAATTAAAGAATCCACGGGGTACACCTTGAGCTTGGAGGGTGGTTCAACCACCCCCTAGTTTATCTGCAATTCGAAGGTGCAAGATGTGCCAGCAAGCAGTTCTTTGTTGTATGAGAACGTAAATCCCCCCCCCCCTCCCCCCTAACCCGATAGGTTGTGCTAAAGGGCTCTCTGGACTCTACCACATCTTCAGTGTTGCACAGGCTATAGGAGGTAAATTGTGCCGCATGCTCAGAAGAAACCGCCTCCAATAGGTCATAAATACATTTCCAAAATGTAGGGGGGGGTTGAAGCACCCCCCAACTAAAAAGTCGCAATCATCTTCTAGTTTTTCATGTACGCATTGTAATGGAAATGGCCTATGACTTTGAGAGTAGCGAAAATAGGAAAATTAGAGAAAGCATTTTGGTGATGTTACTTTGTGAGCATAGAGGGTGAACTTAATTGATGGTAGCAACATAAACATAGTACTTAATTAACTTGGCATGAACAATACTTTTGCAAGAGAGAGAGTTTAGAGAACTTGACAATAGTTGAGGACCAGATTTATGTGAGCCGGTCCCCCTTCCAATAGGCATTTGTATTATAGTTTCTCCCATCAAGAGAGACTTGGTACAATACAATCTTTGTGTTCTTTGTGACTTAGGTGATGCAATGAAGATGGAAAGCTTCATGCATCACAAGCATAACATAAACTTTTTTCAAAAGCATTAACTATCCCAAGCCTCAGTCCCAAGGCCTCAAACACCTTCGAAGGTGGAGAGAGCTAGCGGGGAATGAGGATAGGGAAGAGGAAGAAGAAACATTTCATAGGAGAAAGAATTAGTTCTTCACTTATCATCACTCTTCTTGCAAGCATACATAATAGCATAGTAATGAAAATGGAGAAGATGGCAAGCTTAAGCATTGAAGGATAGTTCTTGGTTGGATTTGTATTCCATAGCCAAGAGAGTTAGTGTAGGCTCTCAACTTCTCTACTAGCTTGGAGAAGGAGATGGAGCTCTTGCACTTTGCACTTCACACAATGAGAGTGTGTGTGAGTGTGTGTGGGAGAGTATTCCCCCCAAGCTATCCCCCTTCTTGCTTTGGTTGAACCCCCCTTGTAGCTCAAGCTTGAAGCTCATTGGACCCCTGCAAGACTGGCCAATCACATGCAGGATGCATTACAAGCAACAAGGGTAGTCTTGGGACAAGTGTCCCCCTTTCCCCTTTGAGAGAGAGGACTTGATAAATGCAAAAACAATTAATTAAATCTACTAAATTATCATTGGACCCCTTGGGAGGCCAACCAATAGGCTTTAGGCACACCATGAGGGCAACATGAGGAGGAGCTTGACAAGTGTCCTATTTGTTTTCTTTGTACCAATCTTGCCTTGTGTGAGGGTGTGTGTGTGTTCTCTCTCTAGACCCCTCTTGTAGGGTTCGCTCCCTCCTTGTATGGATAGATGTTGACTTTGTGGAACACCTTACCCTCAAGCACCTTAGTCAGCAAGCATGACAAAGCACCTCAAGCTTGGGTAATGTCCCCACAAGCATCTCAAGCTCCCTAGTCGGCAAGCACGACAAGCACCTCAAGCACCTTAGTCTCATCAAGCACGACAAGCACCTCAAAGCTTGGGCCGGGTTCCCACCTCAAGCTCGGCCCTAGCTTACCTAAGGTCAAAGGACTTTTAACACTAACCTTTGGAGATCTTCAATAAAGCTAACCCTAAGGTCTTTTAAGCTCCATTAGCATTGCTCTTTGATAGACCATCTCCCGTTTGGACCCATTACCTTTGCTCCTGTGCTGAGATGCATCTAGGGGGCTTCTTATCACCGAGCAAAAAAAAACCAAGCGAAGGTAAATCCGAGCAAATTGATGCAAGAGCAACAATAGTGAAAGAAAAACATTATGCCATGCACATTACTTTCACTACCACAAATCTGACACTTAATTAGCAAAAAATGAGATTTTAGAACCATATGAAAATTGAATACTCGAGACACAAGCAATCTCTTCATACTCGAAACATATATAGTTCAATTCCATGTGGCATGCCTCCTCTCAAAATAGCCCACCAAAAATTCGGCACCTAGATTTTGCAAAAAAAGTCAACATACAACCTTCTAAGCCTACAATGCTATCCGAGAACCTCCTTAAGCCTAGAACAACTCCACTTTTGTAAGCAAGAGAAAACAAGTTCCTAAAGAGAGCAGAAACAAGCGCACTCTCTCTCTCTCGTCTTAGCTTCACAGTGCAACACCCTTGAGCTACCTTCCCTTTCCCCTTACCAGCTTGGCACTAAAATAGTGGAGGAAATGAGAGCAGCAAGATGTGGATGCACCCACTACAACTACATCGATGGCGTATGTAGTGGCAATGATGAAGTGATGTGCCCAATGCATGATGAGCTCAAGTATACCCAACTGCCTCATGACCAACTCAACGAGATTCTTGAGGTATGATTTGTCTATTGCTTTTTCCCAGACTTGACTAATAGTTAATCCATGTTAAGATCTTCTTAGAACACAAGAGAAGGGCCCATTTTATGAGGCTCATGTGAAACATGTAGATGTTTAGTTGTTGCTTTGCCCAATTGTGACAAAAGTTGATTCCTAAAACCTCCTTTACCGTTTAAACAGATTTACAGACATCGATATTCTTTATTAGAAGCTTCCAAGTGAAATTTTGGGCTTGTTTGGATGTACAAGACCATGAAAAGGGTTAATGGATAGCTCCAGCCTATAGAATCAAAAAAATCAATCAAGGAAGCATAGGAGGTTGTCATCTCTTCTCAAAATGGTTGCATCACATTGAGAGTGGTCCTTTGAAAGTTAATACTTTTAAAGAGAACTAGATATTTTTCTTGAGAGAGAAATTGATAGAGTCACAGTTATAGTGGACAATGTGTGCAACATTGGCTTCTAAGCTACCGCTTAATTCTTTGAGACCTCCTAATTGCAAATTTAAGGATAAAATAAGGCTTGAAGAGGTACCTTGCCGCGCATGGACCTCTAAAAGGATGCTTGATGTTATCATTTTTCTTTTGAAACCACTTTTCGTGAGGACTATTTCTTGCCTAGCGAGTCTATTATGATCATTAAATAGAAGCAATCTGACCTAGAGTCAAATGCAAGTTCTTCTGCACATAGAAGGCCCAAGTCTCAGGTGCATTTTCTAGCTGGATGGAGAGGTGAATTCATGAAGCAACAATTTCTTATAATCTTCTATGTTGTGAGTGCTCTCACCAGTGTCCGAGAAAAATGTGTCTCAAATCAATATCGTGCCGTTTTGAATTTCCAAAATGTCGATTGAGGGCAAGGGAAAAAGGAGAAACCCTGCCTCGAAAAAGAGAAAAATAGTATGAAACCCCAAGAAAATAAACCTAATTTTTTTAATTTCCTCTTGGAAAATTCAAGGAAAGAAATTTTGTATGTTTGGAAAAAGGATTTTTCCCGAACACTGGCTCTCACTGCTCAAAACACCCAACTTGTGACCGAAGTTTCTAGGATATACCAGGCAAAGATTGGAATAATTTTTTAGTCCTAACTCACATAAATGCGATTTAAAGCTTCAAAGCTTGTCGAATCCTTTGCAGTCACATAATGGCGATGAAAAGCTTAAAAACCTTGTCGAATCCTTTGCAGCAGCACGTAGACAAGAGCATTAACCATCACATGAGTAGAGTAGAGAGAGAGAGAGAGAGAGGGAGAGAGAAGAAGAAGAAGAAAAAGAAGAAGAGAATTTTAACGTCATAGGAAGCTATCCCAAGTGACGTCAAAGATTTATCCATAATCCGACCAGATATGAACTCACGACTTGTTATTCAAGAGGGAAATGCATAAACAATCTACCAAACGAGACCTTTTTTACATCAAAGAAGCAATATCACAAGAGCCACACCCTGCAAATGCAAATTCAGTCTTGCGCAACCGGAGGGTCAGCGTCACCGTCTAGTGCCTGTGATTCATCCCTACTTCCTTCTTCTCTTGATCGGCTTCTGAAGGTAGGGGTCCATGTTTAGCAGCGGCTTGTAGGACTCTGTTTTGCACGACTGAAGTTGATGGTGAGGTTGCTAGCTGCAATTTGCTCGGCTCCAATATTGCCCTTGCTGCCCAAACAATCCCTAATTGTGTTGCAAGAGCAAAGGGACGTAACAGTAACCTTCCAAACAATTCAGACAAGCTGCTCTTAGACACACAAGAGCATTAACCATCACCAACTCTATGGCTACAATCCAATGCCCCAATCCCTTCATTCACGAAAAAAAAAGCCCTCGCATTCATTGCATTCTCGCTATACTGTCGTCCGCCCTCAACACAACAGCATGTCGCTTCGCCATCTTTTCCCAAGAACTCAGCTGAATGATCTTGATTCTCCTACAGTCCTACTGCAAACCAATATCACATGCGCCGTGCGCCACTTTCTCTGACTGTGGTGCCGCCTATTACAATAGCTCCTTCATGTTTTTTATTTAGAAAAGGGACCCTACCCAAGTGACCCTACCCATCCTTGGTTTGCTGCTGCAACCAGTCCGAAAAAAAAAACATCATGCCAGCTTGTAGTCACCATTTTGAAGGTTGTTTTATGAGTGAAATCTTCTGCAAATTCCATACACTTGCTTGCAATGGTTTGAGAAGTAGAAGCAAGGCCTACGAGTAGCCGAGATGGAGAAGGAGGTGTGTTGTGTTGAGAGGCAAACGTTGCAGGTTGTGCCACCCTCAGACGTTGGAGGTTGTGCCACCTTGAGTTGGGGGGAGAGAGAGAGAGAGAGAGAGAGAGAGAGAGAGAGCACAAGCGTCAACTTGGATGTAGGCCTCACAAGAACCAACTTCCTATTACCTCTTTAAAATGTCAATCGTATGAAGATTGCTCCTTCACCAGGCATGTCCTATGTTGCTCTGGTGACCTTGGCCTCACTGCCATGCAACCCCTCCACTAGGTAGCGTACTCTTCTACCCCAGCTTGCGACCCTCCTCCACGTGCGGTTGGAGAAAACTCCTCCCACCTGTAAGGTAGCAAGGTTGCTTGCCGCCTTTCGCAGTAACAGCCCTTCAACCTCTTGTCCCTGTTTGCTCTATGGTGCTACAACACAGATAGAGAGGCAATCGCCACCAGAGAGAGAGACAGAGAGAGAGAGAGAGAGAGAGAGAGAGAGAGAGAGAGAGAAGAAGAAGAAGAAGAAGAAGAAGAAGAGAATTTTAACGTCATAGGAAGCTATCCCAAGAGATCTCAAAGATCTATCCGTGAAGGTTGAACTCAAGACTTGTTATTCAAGAGGGAAATGGCATAACCAATCTACCACACTTGGGTGATAGAAAGGTTATACCATTTTCCTCTTCTTATTTGTATGTGAACTAGAGTGGCTATGGTTTAGATTACTTTGGTCTTCAAGACATCCCAATGTTCGAGAAAAAGATTTAGCCTTGAGCCAATTGAAAAATCAAAACAATCGGTTAAAAGAATCCACTAGAAAATGTCTTTGATGCTATAATAATGCAGCTTCATCTTTGGTATCTTCTCGGGATATGCTATTATTTTGTTATCATGGTTTGCTCATAGCTAGACTTTACCTCATGCTTGGTTTTCAACATAGAATGAGTGTGTTGATTACAATGAGTGTATTGATTACATGATAAATGTGTAAATACAATTGTTAGTAGTGATTGTGTTGTGGTTTAAGGGGTTGTTTATTTTTTTGAAGGGTGTAGTATAAAAATGGAGAGTCTCTCAAAGAAAAAGAACAGGGTCTAGGGCTCACGATCCTCTATGCACTGATCAAGTGTGCTCGTGTCAGTCACACAGGACTTTGATGACAATGATCTTCGTGGTGATGAGAGTGAAAGCACAGACATTGGCTTGGGGTCATTGAATGAAGTAGATGCTCACATAGCTAGGAGGGATGCAACCTTGAAATTGGCTGCAATTTTGGTTCCATGAGATATATTAGTCATCATGGGATTTGAGTTTGATTGTGAGATTAGTTTTCAACAATGGAAAACCCGCTTGCACTTTTGCAATTTGCTCTAAGTAATAAAGAATGTTTGATGGGACTTGCTCGATTATTTTGTTGCTCGAAAATACTCGCTCGCAAATTTATTTGACCCTGCATCTAAAGCACATACTTATATTCTAACCCTTGTTCCTGTTTATTCTCCCACATTAAATGATCGGTTTAATATGAGAAAATCATTTGGGTTGGTTAGATATTAGATTTTATGACATTACCTCTCTCTTGAAATCATAGTCGTCCTCGACTATGAGGTAGAAGAGATAAAGCTTTAGCTATTAGTCAATCTTTCTTAGTGGGTAGAGGATCCCTTTTTTCCCTACGATATCATTCCAAGATGGATGACCAATCCATTTGGTGCTTGGGAGACATAGTTGCCACAAGCATGTCTGCTCTTTAGTCCATTTCATTCTCCCAAGTAGAGTGACAAATTCTACTTGGTGTTTGAGAGACGGCGTCATTACAAACATGATTCTAAGCATGCATACTATTTAAATTTGTGCACGATAAAAAGAGAATTAGTCTTATAAGACAAAAACATTGGTCATTTAAAAGAAATTTGTACATTTGCTTACTCTAATGTAGCATTGTAAGCATTGACAAAGTTTATACTATCCTTAAGCTGTATTCCTTGCATCCATCTAGTATCTTCAAAAGGATAATATTTGAGCTTAATAAGATACCATCGAATAATCTTAGCATGTCCTAGTACCTTGTCTTCATGCCAGAGGATAGCTTTGGGTTGTAGTACCTCTTCTTGGTCTTCAATTTCGGGAGGATCTTCGATAACAGGTTCATGATGAATGGCTAGATGGAATAGACCTTCGCATCAAAGTATAGCTCAACAATCATAGCACAAATGCATTGGTCGATACAGGAGCTCGAGTAAATGCAATGAGTTGTTCCACATACAAGAAAGAAACAAATCAGTCTTTGATAGCAAGAATAGCGACTATCAAAGGATGCAACAAGAACCCAAGACCAACATTGGGAGTAGTCAACTTAAATGTGATAGTACACGGATGTTCATGTCCTCATCAGTTTGTATGTTTACCAAATGAACACATGAATGAAACAATGATTCTTGGAATCTCATGGATGCGGACGTACAAGGCAGTACTAGATTGGGATACAAATAAGCTCAAACTATCACCTAAAGGCGGATAACTCATTGTTCCAATTGCACCAAGCAAGGAGGAATGGAAAGGGAGTGAGGAGGAATGGAAAGGGAGTGCCCAACAGAGCAAACCATAAAGCAATCAAAATTCTCCATCCTATCGACAAGTAAATGCTCTAAGTAGCATGCAAGGAGTTAGGAAAATTTAGGTACCAAAAGCACAGCTTAAGGACAAGTTGATTCAAATTTGGGTACCCAAAACATCATTGACAATACCAAAAACAGTTCCAAAGATCACAAAACAAAGATGATCATCTCCGAGTAAAGAACCTAACACGAAATGGATCTGGAAGAAAAAGGATTACTTATCTTCTCCGCAAACCGATCAAACAATGGAGAGTTAAGTCTCAGAAGACTCAACCACACCATTTTGACCAAGACAAACCAAGATATCAATGGCGGCTAAAAGCTCAACAATAGTCAAATGTGATACCAACAGCTCAGGAAATTAGCGTGCTAAAGCATCATGATGGTACAATCAAGCAGAGAGCACACAAGCTACAAGATTTTCTCTTTGGAAGACAGCATCAAAAAGCCTCGATATCAAAAACCCTTGAGTTAATTACTTAAGACCCAACTCTTGCACAACATAATGGTTTGAACCGCATTGATCTTCAAAGCACGATAGAGCCAACCAAGGCTATGCATAGACACATTGTTCAATCCATGCACATAGTCGTCCCGGAGTACGCCATCTAGGATGGGTGGAAGGGCACTAAGTAATTAAGGGCAATGTTTGAAGAGAGAGGAAAAAGTTTGATGTTAACGTGTGATTTTTTGTAAAATTATCTAATAATGCCCTTATAAATCATCAACAAGAAATAATATCTCCCCGATGAGTGTAAATAGTGTATATACTATCAGAAAATCATTAAAAAAAAGTCATTTTTTGTTATTTTTAAAATCATTTTTCTTGATATTGAGACTTAAAAAATGGAGAAATTCAACAAAAAACAATAAAGCTGTGTTTTTCGATGGATTTTCTTAATTATTGGATTTTCACTTTGCTTTTTTAGCGCATTTTGTTATTTTCTTTGATTTTTCTAATAAACAGGTCAAAAATTAATAATAAATAGCAAGGGAGCTCAGATGGAAAAATTGAAGATACATTGATGATTAGAAAGACAAGGCGGACAGACACAAAAAATTTCAATCAAATTGGCAAATGAAAGCCGGAAGCCTAAATTAGACGGCAATACCTACTTTTGTAGAATTCTTGCAGAATGAGCTACAGGAATGTGATTGGGGAAATTTTTAAGTCTAACATAGATTTCACGGCCTAGTAGGACTAAAAGAGGAGTTTGGGGAAAAATGGTCTTGGAAGTCCGAGTATAGATACCCAAGGTTGGCTAAAATCACCTCATTTCCACTTGTTGCCTTTGGAGAGAGAGCTTTTCGACCTTCTTCGCGTGCATTTTTTGGAGTCCACAGTTGGCTGTTTTCAGTACCGTCTCACACGAGACATGAGAGGTAAGTTCTATACTTATCAATGATCCATTATGTACGGCCTGTAGCTAGTCTAAACCCATGGAAAAAACCCTAGAATCCGAGCAGTGCACAAAGACCTACGACCAAAAATCAACCATAGTGGCCTTCACAGCTCAACCAAATCATATGAGACTTGAACTGTAGCATGCCCCAACATAATAGAACACTTCTATATCAATAGTTCACCATTCGACAAGGGTCGAGGGGGTCCCAAGTAAAAAAGCTAGGTTTTTGACAGATGCCAGAATTGGATTCTGACTCCATAGACAACTTATATACGAGGTCTATACACAATGTATATGCTTGGTTTCATAAAATCAATCAATCCAAGACCTCGAAAAGTAGAAAACGGCTCGAAGGCTACAAAGCATCAAATTTGACGTACAAGGTCAAACCGACTCCGAATGGGCCAAAATTGGATGAGTTGCTTCAGGACTATGTAGCGGACAAGTCCATAGCTTCAAAAGTTACTATCCAACTCTACAGGCCATGTAGTCACAAAAATCGATTTCAGAGTCAACAAAGCACGAAGTGATGCCGACAAGACCAAATTTTACCAAATTCAATTAGGACTTGTTTTAGGTGTATAGAATGTGTTTAGGTCAAAATTTTCAAGTTTTGCAAGAAAAAGTTGACTGCTGTAAATAATCGCGATTATTTACTTTTGCAATATTTTGGCCTAAAAATGGTATCATCACCTCACCTATCACTTGTACACACCTATTACATGCCAAATTTCAAGTATGAGCCAAAATGATCATTATAACTTGGAAAATTGCCAAAAAACGCAAAGAAGTCCTTGCAAACCAATTTCTGAGTTATGACTCACATTTTTTGATTTAAATCACCTCATATCACATACACAGGGTCTACACGATGCCGAGAACCAAGTTGCACCAAAAAATGTTCATTTTGATGAAAAAGTTAATAATCGCGATTATTTACTTTTTTGCCAAGATGGGGGAAAATTGCAACTTTGCCATCATGGGACCAGATTACATGATGTCCTAAGGCCACTAACCAAGTTTGAACAAATTTGGAGCTCAAAATCTCAAAATTCCTTTACATCTACTGTTTCAAAGACCTAAAGCCTAAATTTGGCACTGTTTTCATCTGCACCCAAATGAGCCCACACTTCACTCAGAGTATCTAATTGATACATACTTCAAGCCTATGGTGCCAAATTTGCAAAAAAGTTGAGAAAATTGCTCAGCTCTGTAAATAATCGTGATTATTTACTTTTGTTGCATTTTTTGATTGGACTTCATGATTTTGATCTTTACATGTCTTTATGCATCTATGCATGTTCAAAAATTGATTTGAAGCAAATTGGACTCAATTTGTCAGCAATTCAGACTGAAGGACAATTCATGGCGGAATCTGCCAAATTTTCTAACTTTGAGACTCTATTCACTTAGCAGGAGCCATGCAAGCTGCAGAGAAGGCCAAGAAGAGGGTCTCCCAAAAGGAGAAGGTGTAAGAGCTACCACCACACCAATTGGACCCCAGTTCCCCCAGTTCAATAAAGATGGCCAAAGTAACCTATCTGTCTAAAGGACAGCTTGAGGAGAATAACATAACGATTTTCACAAGTAGATTCAAAAGTGAAGAAGGACATCAGGTAGAACTACAACTTCTGCCAAAGGAGGTCTATGATGTCGCAACAAAACCCGAGACAAAAGAAGCTAACAGAAGGCTTGGGCTCAGATAATTCTACGACCAAGAGCCATGAGGAATGGATTTTCAGAAAGCTTATAAGCTCCTATCCACCATCAAGGAAGATGGAACAGCCCAGATCTCTGACCAGCAACAAGGGAACAAGGTCGAAGTGGTAATTACAAAATAGATAGTGGCCGAAGCCCTCAAATTGCCAACAAAAGGGATGACCATAAGAGCTAGAGATAGAAAGACGGCAGGTACCTTCACCAAGGAAACTGCTGCTGCAACATTTGCCGATCTTATACAAAAGCAAGTGGAGAACCAGCAAGATTATATCATCAACACTTCCACTTTCTCGCGAAGAGACCGCCAAGATACACAACACCCAATCATGCAGTTGCAAAGTGTTAAAGTCGACAACTAGGCAACCCATCGACCACACACAATATGTGTTATCTACACTGGAGGGTACAAAAAAGAGGGCAAGATAACATATCTAGGAGCACCCGAGGTACTCACAAGAATTTCCTACCATGCTATTGGCACAGTAGACAATTTGCCATCTGCCCCGGATCAGAACACATGGATCGTTTTTGCACAACCATCCCCTCGATCCACAAGGTCCACCAAAAGAACTTACAAATCTGATGAAGTTTCTCCCGTGAGCTCTCCAGAAAGACATAGTAGCGAAAGCTCAGAGAATGAGGAAAGAAGAGCCCGCATTGAAGAGATGAAAAGAAAAGCAGTGGCAGCACATCAAGAGGAGCCTCAAAAGAAGCAAGCAAGGTTTGAGAGAGAGAAGCACTCTTATGAACGAAGCTGCCAAGCTCAAGGCAAGGACCCTGCAAAGTGGGTACCTATAGAAGTAAAAGGACCAAGAACAAAGCACCCTGCACGGAGAGAAACAGAAGATCCAAAGGATATATTGGAAAGAATGTATCCGGAGACGGAGGCATTGAAATTGAAAGAAGCTCAAGATGGAGAAAGAAAAGCTAAAGATACGGCAGAGTAGCAAAAACAAGCAGAAGAAGCAACCGCACAAGGAGAGACCTAGTACGAACAAAGTGATATGTCTCCCCGACCATTTTCACATGCTACTACAGAACATCACGACCACCCCATGCCACGTCCACCAACATCACCAATAGTTAGAACCACACAAGGTGAGCCCACTAAAAAAAAGAGCTTCAACAGAAAGAAGCAGTATAATATGTGCAACTAGAAACTAATCTGGAGCAAGCCAAAGCAAAAGAACCAAAACCACAAAGTGAAGAAAATCCCGCACCAGGGGAGTCAACAACGCCTCATTGCAATATTCAAAGCAGAGGATCATGAACGATGAGGAAACCTTTTTGCAACATATAAGAGAAAATCCCATAGTTGCCTCGATCAAAGTTACAGATGAAGTGTACAAATCACTAGAGAAAAAGAATAAAGATCTTGAGCTAGAGCTAAAGCTGGAGCAGTCACAACATAGAGCCTGGCATTAATGCGGGTACAATGAGAAGAAGAGATACTCAAGAAAATAGCTGAGCTGAAAAGAGTCAACTAGCCACTGCGAGACAGAGAACAAGAGATGCAGGAAGAAGCAGGTACGTCGGAGCAGCCACATATTGATATTTCCTCAATCTCTTTCGCTGAGATGGAAACACAGCCATCAGAAGGGCTAGGTGGTTAAGAAGATTTCCAAGTACCATTAACAGCAGCAGCAGCTGATGAAGTGCCAATGGTCTAGCTGTCAAAAGCTGAGGAAGATGCACTTAAAGAAAAGGTTACCCAGGAGACAGATGAGCAATGGAAAGCAGCGATGGATTGGGAGTTGAGAGTTCTTCACTCTGTCAATGTTACTCAACTCACTCCCAACCAAATCAATGCACAATGGCATCAGCAATCCCGGCCATATCCCTTGATAAAGGTAGAGTTGCTCCAGGTCAAGGAAAGACTTTATAAAGACATGCAAATAGAAGACATAGATGAAGTCCACCCCAAGTGGAGAAAGAAATGGCTGAACAAGAATCCTAGATACCTGATTCTGTTCACAAGAGCACCTGCGTCACTTCAAAAGGATCCAACTTTTTGTCCTGTACCAAGAGTAAGGACATGGCAAGCACATGAGGCAATATCAAAGAAGCGGCCTACATGGCTGAATTACCCAAGATTTCAAGTTCCAAAAAAGGGAACACCGACAGAGGAATACATGGTAAAATCCCTAACAGGCGCCATGTCATTCTTTAAAAGTCTATTTGATCTTTCATGTGCTATGCTTTACAAAATTTGTCGAATGCTTCTCACCTGCATTGAAGTTTTTAATGAGCTAGAGCAAGCAATAACCCCGTGGATGTCTTTCCTCGAGGGCAATAAGGGTTTATGCTACGGTCTTAGTGGCCAACCTTTTGAAGAAGTCCTCTATGGATTCTATGCCCGTTGCATGTTCTAACCTTCTCATAATATACTAGCATTTGAGGAAGCGTTCTACACAGGGTTTTTCACTTGGCGAACGAAGATATTTTGGCCAGTGATTAGCAACCTGACTTTAAGATTCGTTGGCTACTCTGTAGTTGAGCTTAAAAACAGAGTCACTATGCAGTTTTTACAGGGACCAGAAAAAGAGAGAAAGATCAAATTTGAGACCATAAGCATGTGTGCTTAGGTCTTATAAACTTGTCCTAGAAGTTTCATTACATTTAGATGTCATTTGATGCTATAACAAATGTGATTTGTTTGCCGATGAGCGATTGGCTTTTGGTGATTTCAGTCACTTGAGTGTAGCTTGAGTTAGATGCGAGTTGTTTGTTGTTTTCCGAGAGATTGACAACCTCTTGTAGCATCTATGCATTAGTTGAGTCAGCTTCGTCCCATGGATTGACAATTTAATCATGGTTGTCGCTAAATTTGTAATAAGATAGGAGTGAGGTTAGACACCCGTCCCACACATTCTCTGATCACAAAATAAGACAAAAATATCGTGTTAATATGAGAGTATTACATTGCAATGACAGTTGCTTGCTTCTCATAGATATATTTAGGGAAAGGGATAGATTTTCCATATTCCAATCAGCATTGATGGCCACATTCCACACTTCCTCCTGCTTGCACACATGTACTTCAACTTGCTCCATATCAATGATGTCCAAATCAAGTGCTTCCCATTCACCTCGTGTCTACTTCACCGCCGATAAGGGTATATAATGGAGATTTGCTGCTTCGCAATGTGGTATTGGATGTCATTTTCTTTGTTACAACCATATACTTTATGGTATCCCCATTGTGCTGAACAATCTTTGAGTCCCATGCAGATGGAAGGAAGGCATTCATTGCTGTTCCACCCTTTGCAATCCACATGGTAGGCATGCAATGAACATCATCTACCTTGAACAACAAAACAAAAAGATGCAGAGGCATAAAAGATGTTATTGCTGCTCGATGTGACCCATACGTGCATTTCATTGCATTGAAGATTTTATTTTCAATCCACCACCTGGTTAATACAATAGAGGTACTCTCAAGAGTTGGCCAATCATCATCCCTCAAAGTTGGTGGACTAAGTGTTTTCAAGGTCCCATAGCCATTACTTGTCATTGGACTACATACTCTGCATCAAAGAAGAAGATGGACCGTATTGCAAGCTCCCATTCGTTGCATCTAGAATATAGCAATGAGCCGAACTCAAAGTGGTGAGCCTCAAAAGTTCCGGAGAGCACCTCCAGAGGCTCCCATTCCATAAATATTGATGGGAAAATATCTGCACAAGCCAAACACCATGCCCACAGAGTTTCCTCATTAGAGACTTCATGGGAAAGCATAGCATTTGCTACAAAAAACACTAGTAATACTTAAAATTAGCAAGAAATTTCTTACGATAGACGTCGTTGATTCATAGTTGAGAAGCTTTGTAGACGTGTTGTATCTTCACTTGCTTGCTTCCACTAGCCTTCAAATGATGGAACTTCAGTCTGATGAATCCACGCAAGACTTTGTGGGATCTCTTTGTGCTTGGCTGCATTGTCACCCACATGCATGTCACAAAGGTTGTAGTTACCCAATGGCCATTGTTGTCTTGCTTGTTGCTGCAGCAACATGAGTACCCCCTTGAACGAGGTCTATAAGTCATGCTATCTAAACTTCTTGCATTGTGCAAGATGAAGCTCCCTAACCCTAAAGCCTAAAGCATAAATCCTTTTAAGATGAAGCTTTTTAACCCTAAATATTTGCAAACTCAAGGTCCCTAAACCCTAAGCTTGGGTAGCTGAAGCTACTAAGCTCTACAAGATGTATGTGAGCCCCCAAGATGAGAGTGGAGAATGGGTGCAAGCATGAGAGGAAGACCTCCAGGAAGGGGAAAATGGATTGTATTACAAGATCTCCATATCCAAAAAGGAGCCAAAACTTAGAACTAGTCTTGGGAGAGAAGAGGAAGGTAGATTGGAGAGAGAGGAGCCCAAAAAGGTACTCTTTCAATAGGAGAGAGAGTGAAAATCAAGATTTTGGTTTCTAGAGAGAGGAGGGATTAGATCTGGTATGTAGTGAGAGAAGGAGTGAGTGGAGGGAGGAAAAAGTAGACTTAAATGTCAAATTAATGATGAGGGACCATTTTTGGGGCTAGCCCACTTTTTGAGGATGGCCCATTTACTTGAGCCAATAGTATTTAGAATAAAAAATAGGCCCAAATCTTTTATTTTTGAAGATTTTGCAATTTTCATGTCCATTTACAAAAAAGAAAAGCCTACACTCCAAGTTTGACCCCTAGAAATTAGGGGCTGACAAACCCAACATTTTTGTTCACATGGCTTCCTCCTATTGCTCCACTACTTAAACACTATCATTAGGCTTGGGGCAGATCAAAGGGCCAAAGAAGACCCCAAACAAGTCCTAATGCAAAAGGGTCATTGACATAGGGCTTTGGTGGATCGAGCGTGTTGCCTAGGTCTTCTTTTTTGTTAGGCTCATCTATACAGTTAGTGCATCGGGGGTTGAATGACCTACACGGCTAACGCATCAAGAAGCTTGCCTTGGCTTTGTCTAAACACCCAATGTTGGGCGTTGAAGAGGCGTTGTACCTAAACTGGTATGGTTGGTGTTGATACCTTACCACCTGTTGATATTTGGGATCATTTCAAAGCCCCCGTTCATGAAGGGAGGCAAAGCGGCCTCAGTCTATGTCTAGCTCAGGTAGGTAGGAGGTTGCACTCTATTTCACCCTCCACTATCAAGTATCATAAGATTGGCTATCTCACTTTGGCCATCTGTTTGTGGGTGATAGGCCAAAGAGAAATTCAATCTTGTACCTAGATTTTTAAAGAGAGCTTTCTAGAAACTACTGGTTATTCTAGGATCTCTATCTGACATGATGGATGTTGGCAATCCATGGTGTTTGAAAATCTGTGATATGAAGAGAGTTGCCATTTGGTGTGCCTAAGTAGTCTTTTTGATAGGAATGAAGTGTGCTTGCTTGCTAAACCTGTCAACTATTGTCCATATTCCAGTATTTCCATGGATAAACTTGGGTTCTCCAAAGATTTCAACATGGATATACTCTCCCATGGTGAATTTGGGATAGGAAATGGCTGGAGTAATTCAGGTTGCTTCCCTCTGTCATACTTAGTCTTTTGGCATACCACAATTTTTGAAACATACTCTTGTATGTCCACTTTCATGGCCAATAGAAATACATCTCTACTCCTCGGTTGAATGCCTCTATTCCCCGCATAGGGAGGAGCATGGGATTCATACATGAATTTCTCACAAAGGGAGTGGGTAACACATAGCCTATTTCCATGGAGAAGATAACCATCCTACAAAGTGAATGGTTCCTCTTTCATCCCCAAAGCAAGGTCTGACAATACATCTTTAAAGTCAGGGTCAGTAGCATACTCATCTACCATAGAAGATAGATCATTGTGAGTTGCTATAGACACCGCATTAACTTTTGGTCGTCGTGAAAGTGCATCGACCACTTGATTGTGATTACCAACAAAATGTGATCAATATGAAAATTAAATTGCGAAAGAAAATTTTCCCACCTCATTTGTTTGTCAGAAAGCTTAGTTTGCGTCATGAAGTACTTGAGACTTTGGTAGCTTGTTCATAGAATAAATGGATTCCCCAATAGATAGTGCTTCCATGTGTCTAGGGCATGTAGAATAGCTAAAAGCTCTTTCTAAAAAATATACAAGACCCGTTCATCCGTATTGAGCCTTCGACTCTCATATGCTATGGAATGTCCTTCTTGAAGCAAGACTGCTCCAAGGCAATCACCACAAGCATCACATTGGATGAGTCAAATGGCTTTGAGACATCCGGAAGCATGAGAACTAGTTGGGAGGGAAGCTTCTCATTGAGCTTGTCAAAAGCATTTTTCTCCTTAGAGTCCATGAATATTTAACGTTCTTCTTGGTTAAGTCATGTAATGGTCCTGCTATTTGAGAGAGTTTTGCTACAAGAAGTGTCTATAGTATGCACACATACCAATAAAGCTTCTTAGCTCATGTAGATTCCTTGGATTAGGCCATGCTTTTACTACCTCCAACTTTGATGGATCCATACGGATACTATCTTGAGAGATAATATGACCTAAGTATTGAATCTCCCTCAATGCTCAAAAAATCACTTGGAGATATTGCTTGTGTTCCTCCAAGGACTTGGAGATGCTGCTTGTGTTCCTCCAAGGACTTGGAGTAGAAGATGATATCATCAAAGAACACTCTAGTGATTTTGCGGTAGGGTTAAAGATTTTATCCATTAAACGATTGAACATGGCTGGTGCATCAGTCAAGCCAAAAGGCATGACTAGATATTCATAAAGGCCAAATGTTGTACGAAACACGGTCTTTAGGATATCTTCATCCACTGTCCATATTTGATGATAGCCACTTTTAAGGTCAATCCTACTGAAGTAGGTAGAGCCTTGTAGCTTATCAAACAGATCTTCTATCAGAGACACAGGAAATCTATTTTTGATATGGTGATATTGTTTAGTGCTCGATAGTCCACACACGTATGGTATGTACCATCTTTCTTTTGCACTAAAAGTATTGGAGAGCAAAAGGGAGAGGAGCTAGGCCTCACCATCCCTTTGTCTACCAATTCTTGTACTTGTTGTAGACATGTAGTAGTGTTAGTGTGTATACCCGCTTCACCAGGGGTACTTTTCTCCCACTGGGTTTTTCCCCCTGGACATCTGGTGTGAAAGGACACCTTATCTCTTAGGGTCACACATATAAGCTTTGTAGCTCTGAGTTTGTAAATACTCTATTATTCTAATATAGAGAGATAGACTACAGAGATCTCGTACGCAAGCTCTGTGTCTTCTCCTTCTCCATCTTCTTCCTACTATGAGTTTCTATCTTCCTTCTATTTCCTGTTTCAACATCTTCAACATTTGGTATCAGAGCAAGGTTATTTCCAGAGCCTCTACTTGCGTTTTCGCGTTCGCGTGTGCAATTGCAGTTTTCAAGCAGTTTTCGGAAAATTTGCTCGTGGGAGCATCCTCGACGTTCCGAGAGTATTCTTAGTTGGTGACCTGGGGTTTTACCCCCCTTTTGAAGTTGTTCCAGCCCTCAGAATTTTGTTCTGAGCAACGTAGCAGAAGTTACTTTTCGGAGGCGTTTCGATTAAGAGGGTGTGCTTTTTGACAGATTTTCTTCAGGTCAACAGTTCTTTTGGGAAGCAGCTTGTCTTAGCTTTGTGCTGAGATTTTGTGTAGAGTTTTCTTGCATTGGAGAGGAGATTTGTGAATCTCTTGGAGGTTCTTTTGCTCTCTTGTGCGCATCCACAGTATGGCTCAATCTACGGAGAAAGAGATTTTTGGTGCGTTTACATCCGAAGACAAATTGGATGGTACCAACTATTCTCTTTGGTCTTTTATGGCCAAAAATGTTTTGGTTGGTAAAGGATTGTGGGATTATGTACCTGGAGATGAAGTTCGTCGAGGTAGCATTGCACCTGCCATGCCTAGTCGTGATGCAGCTGTTGGTGCAGGACCCTCACAAGTCACTCCAGAGAAAAAGAAATAGGATACTAAAGATGCACAAGCTATGGCTGTGATTTCCTTAACCATAAAGAGGACAATCACACCACATATCAGATCTTGCAGAAGTTCTGAGGATGCTTGGGACACTCTGCAAGCTATGTTTGGAGGAAGAAACGCTGCCAGAATAGAGTTTTTGAAGAAACAACTTGACAAAATACAGATGGACGAAGGTGACGATATCGTCGAGCATCTTACAAAAATCAGGGATCTTAAAGAGCAATTGCTTAGCATTGATGAAGTGATTCCAGAGAAGGACTTGGTTTCCAAAACACTCAATTCACTACCACCATCTTATTTGACTTTTCAGACTTCTTTGACTCTGTCTTTGCGAGCTAATCCTTGGCCTCTTCGTTTTGAAGAGTTAGTGGCTTTGCTATTGCAGGAGGATCAATCACATAAGAACAAGGCTTTACAGGTGGATGGTATGGATCATGATCTTGTTGTACAAAACAAAAACAAGGGTAAAGAGAATGCTCATCACTCCAAGTCTGGTGCAGGACAGTCTTCAGAGAAGTCTAAAGGTGATTCCGACAAGTCCAAGAAGAAAGGTAAATGTCACTACTGCAAGAAACCTGGTCACTACATTAGTGAGTGTAAAAAGCGAATTGCTAAAGGAAAGAAGAAAGAGTCAAGTTTGGTTGTTTTAGCTTCTGGTGATTCTTCTACAGCTAAAGAAGAGTCTGCAAACTTTGTGCAGGATTCTTATGCTTTCTTAGTATGTTCAGATTTTTCTGCTTACAATGTTGACAAGACACAAATGATTTGGTACTTTGATAGTGGTGCATCTAGGCATATTACTTCAAGGAAGGATTTGTTTTGTTCATTGGATGCAACTCCAACAGGAAAGAAGGTGACATGTGCAAATAATGCTTCTTATCCAATCAAAGGCATTGGTAATATTTTGATTACCATTTGAGATGGTTCAGATTTATGCTTGCCAGATGTCTTATATGTTCCAGGGATCAATAAGAATTTGTTGTCTGTATCCTCTCTTGCAAAAAATGGTCTTCGGGTCATTTTTTAGGATGGCAGATGTGTTGTACGAGACGAGAGAATGGTTATTCTCTTATCACTACAGGTACGTTGGAAAATGGACTATTTGTGCTAGATCGTTATGAAAAGCAGATTCAGGTATGTATTGCAGAAACAAAGACTCAGGCCATGCACGATGCTGAGTTGTGTCATGCTAGATTTGGGCATGTTGGTTATGGCAGTTTGATGACTTACAACGTCATAATATGGTGCATGATTTGTCTTTATTGGAGATGCCACCAAGACATGTATGTGAAGGTTGCGTTCTTGGAAAGATGCACATATTTTCATTTTCGCAGGATGGTTCAGTTAGAGGGACACGAAAGTTGCAGCTTGTACACAGTGATGTATGTGGTCCTATGAGGACGCCATCTATGGGAAACAGCCTTTATTTTGTGACCTTCATTGATGACTTTTCCAGGTTTTGTTGGGTGTATCCACCCAAAGCAAAGTCAGATGTGTTTGCAATTTTTCAACATTATGTCGCCATGGTTGAAAATGAAACAGGTTGCAAAGTACAGACTCTTCGTACCGATCGAGGAGGTGAATACATGTCAGGTGCATTTAAGGATTTTTTGGGAAAGAAAGGCATTAAACACCAATGCACTATGCCATACACACCACAATAGAATGGTGTTGCAGAAAGGAAGAACAGGTCTTTAATGGAGACGGCTAGATGTATGCTCAAGGCTAAGAGTTTGCCTCATAAGCTATGGATGGAGGCAGTTGCTTGTGCAGCACATGTTTTGAACAGGTGTCCTACTCGTGCCTTGAAGACCATTACTCCATATGAAGCTTGGTGTGACAGAAAACCTTCAGTCAGTTATCTTCGTGTTTTTGGTTTTCTTGCTTATGCTCACATCCCTCAGTAGTTACGTGGGAAGCTTGATGATAAGGCAATCAAATGTATATTTGTGGGGTACAATAGTAGAAGTAAAGGTTATAGACTTTACAATCCTACTACAAACAAGATTTTTGAAAGTCGTGATGTAATTTTTGCAGAAACTACTGCTCAACCTATGGTTGCTTTTGATGTACCTCATATGCAGACACATGATGTATTTGAAGGTTTGCTTCCTTCTTTTGTGGAGAATCAAGAATCACAACAGGTTGATAATCTTGATCAATCTTTTGATCAGCATGTGACACCTCATGATGTAGATGAAATTGTGCGTGAAGAGAAAGAAGTTCTCAGGGAAGAAAGAACCTTGCCTAAATGGGTTCAAAAAACTTTGCAGGATATCAAGTTGGATGCACCATTGCCACGAAAAACACGTGCTGGTACTACTTTTGGCAGAGAGCAAGTAGATTTAGCTTGCTTCAGCACTCTTTATGATGCAGATGAGCTTGATTCATTTGAACAAGCTTTAGAGTGTGTTGCCGATTCATTTGAACAAGCTTTAGAGTGTGTTGAGCATGGTATAAGAAGATACATACTTATTTGATTGGCCTCGGATTTCAGAATAGTCCAACAGAAAGTACTTTGTATGTCAAAAAGAGAGATAGAGTTCTCATTATGCTAACACTTTATGTGGATGATATGCTTCTTACAGGCAATACTGCAGATGAAATTGAAGCGTTTAAAGATGCTTTGAGAAAAACCTTTGAGATGTTTGATCTTGGTTTGCTACATTATTACTTGGGTATTCAGATTGTGCAATCAGAGGATGGCATATACATGTTGCAAGCAAAATATTTGCATAAAATTTTGGACAAGTTTGGTATGCAAAATTGTAAACCAATCTCTAGACCCATAGAAACTGGATCAAAGTTGAGCATGCACGATGCTGGAGAACCTTGTGATGTACATACTTATGCAGCAGCGGTTGGTTGCTTGATATATTTGGCAGGCAACACTCGTCCAGACATTCAATTTGGGGTTTCACAAGCAAGAAGATTTATGCACAGCCCATGTATGCATCATTGGAAAGCTGTGAAGCGCATACTTTGTTACCTTTCAGGTACCCCTAATCTTTCCATGTTCTTTCCAAGGGGGGATATGTATGGAAAGCACAGTTCTATGCAGCTTCTTGGTTACTGCGATTCAGATTGGGCTGGTGATTTTGACACACGACATTCCACAAGTGGGAATTGTTTTTTCTTGGGAAATGCATGTATATCTTGGATAAGCAAGAAGCAACCCACAATGGCTACATCAACTTGTGAATCTGAGTACAGGGCAGCTTTCATGGAAACAGTTGATTGTGTATGGATACGCAGGTTATTGGCAGATCTTTGTGAGTGTCAACAGGCACCCACTACCATTTTCACTGACAGTCAAAGTGCTATGGAAGTTGCAAGGAATCCAGTATTTCATGCAAAAACAAAGCACATAGAGGTTCACTACCACTATTTCAGGGAAAGACTACATGCAGGGGAGATCACACTAACTTACTGTCCTACACAGGATAACATTGCAGATCTATTTACGAAGGCGTTATCACGAGAAAAGTTTGAAGCTTTCCGAAAAGCTTTGGGCTTACTCTCATACACATGATGATCTGCTACCTTGTACGGATTCACACTATCACTATAGGGGGGATTTGTAGACATGTAGTAGTGTTAGTGTGTATACGCGCTTCACCAGGGGCACTTTTCTCCCACTGGGTTTTCCCCCTGGACATCTGGTGTGAAAGGACACCTTATCTCTTAGGGTCTCATATAAGCTTTGTAGCTCCGAGTTTGTAAATACTGTATTATTCTAATACAGAGAGATAGACTACAGAGATCTCGTACGCAAGCTCTGTGTCTTCTCCTTCTCCATGTTCTTCCTACTCTGAGTTGCTATCTTCCTTCTGTTTCCTGTTTTATCATCTTCAACACTTGCCTCATGATCTCCTCTTATTGAGCTTGGAAAACTTATAAAAGGAGGCTTGTTATGCGGTGAGCTTCCTGGTAGGAGCTCAATTCGATGGTCGTCATCCCCTCGTTTTGGAGGAAAGTCCATAGGGATATCATCGATGAGCACATCTTGGAATCCTTTTAGAAAATTAGACAATTCTAACTCTTCTTGATTTCTACCATTTACATTTGATAAAGCATTAGGATCTTTTAGAGACTCTTTGACAAAAATTATTTATGCAAAAACTGAGCTCTTCATTGATTTATCAAAAGCAGGAGGATTTACAAGTGGTATAGTATGACCAGACCCACTAGCATCTATATACATGCTCTTTTCTTTGTAGGTGAAGTAGATTCTCTTTCAAGGAACTTCATGCTGACAGCCATACGGTTGAACCATGGTGCCCCTAGGATAGCATCCTCATGTTGGAGAGGAGAGATGAAAAATTCTTATTTGTCAACATAGCTTTGGACATGAAGCCTCAACTTCCCAATCAAGGGAGTAACGGAGGCTTGCTGTCCCTTGAAAGTGGTGTCAACCATTACTGTATCTCCCATCTTGAAAGCTTGAATGTCCAACTTGGTGGCCAACTCCATTGATATGAAGTTGTGAGTAGAGCTAGGGTCAAACAAGATGAAGGCATCATGCTCCCTTACCTTTCCCCAAGCATAGGAGACATGTGATCCTTTACAATGATCATCCTCTTTTGGAGCTTCGATGGTGGAAGCTCTAGGAGTCTCATTGCGGGTATTTCTCTTGGGGCAAGACCAATATCCATGTCCTTGCTCCCCACACTTAAAACATTTATGGTCCTTGCAAAAAGCTTCAAGATCTTTAGGAGAGAGTTTGTTTTTACCTTTGTAAACTCCCTTCTCCTTGGAGCGATTTGTTGTTGTTGGAATTTTCTTGGAAATAATTTTGGGCATTGGTTTTTCCCTTTGCATCACTCTTGTCTTTGTTTTCCATGGGCTTGACATTCCGTCCAGCCCCTTGTTGGAAATTGATGCGCAAAGCAACCATGGTGTGGTGGATTACTTTAGTGATAGAACCAGGCCGTTGGGAGTTGATGTACTCGGCCATCTCTTCGGGTAATCCCCCAAAAAATTATTGCTTTTGCTCGGCAAAGTCTATCTTTTGGAAGACAGAAGCCTTGAGATGTAAATCCCAAAACTTGTCCACATATTTGTGAATAGACTCATGGGAGAGAATCTTCAAACTATGCCATTCGGTAAGAACTTTGTCCTTTGCATCACTTGCAAGGAATTGCTTCATGATGGAAACTCATAGAGATTTCCATGTCTTTGGGGCTTTGCTGTTGCCACAAAGGCTAGCCCACCATTGAAGAGCCAATTTTTGGAAGTGCATAGCTACATGGCGTAGCTTGGAGGACTCCATGAAGCCCTCGTCTCCAAAGGCCACATCAAATTGCTGGATGAAGGCCAATATTTTGTTGGTGGCACCAAAGGTGCCATCATAGATAAGAAAAGAGATACTCTTTCCTCCTTCTTTGAACTTCCTGAGATTTTGTGAACTTCTCCATGCAGGGTATGATTTGCGATGTCCTTACCTCTTGTATTCTCTAGGAGAATAGCCATAGCTTTCGTCGAAAGAGGAGGAAGGTGAAGAAGAAGGAGAAGAGGGTGACCTCTTTCTTGCCCTTATCTTCCTTTCTTTCCTCTCTTCCCTTTCAGAGTGACGAGGAGAAGGACTATGGGCTAATCATTTCCTCTTGGGACGAGTTGGCGACCGTTTAGACTGCCGTCTTCATGGAGCCATAGTATCATTCCACTGAACCCGCTTTCTCTTGCCCTTCTTCTGTGTTGGTGCCTCAGAAGTCCCAGTGCCAACATTGTTCTTCTGGATAAGTCTCTAAATGGCCTCCTGCTCAAGCTGATCCTGCCTTTTAGTAGACATCTCAAATTCAAAAGGTGTGAGTGGGTTGTAGGTTTTGGTGTCGGGATCATACAAATTGCGTTTGCCCTTTGTCAGATGAGTTCTGGTCAATTTATGACAATGCTAGGCTGTGTGGATCCATCCCAGTTGAAGAGGCTGATTTTTCTTCATTCTAGCTTCAAAGAGAATCTCAACCATCTCTTTAAATTGTGGCCCCAATCCTAGCTTTGTAGTGATATCCTTTTTAGGAATTTTAGAAGACTCCACAGTTAGTTGAAGTAATGGATTTGTGATGTTTGTCAATCCACGGAGCTGGATCTTTCACTATCCCATACATAGTTTGACCTTCTACATTTCGCCTTTCAGATCCATGACATTATCCATTTTGAGGGCGTTGTTGATCAGTGATTGCCAGGCTTTCCATTCCATAGTGGCTCGTTCATACCAGTCTTGAAGTTCATTAGTGATGTTGAAGTAAGTGAGTCGATCCACTGGTTCTGGATGTTGAGGATATAAAGCTGGGAAAAATCTAGGTAGTTCAGCTTCTTTAGCAGGCAATGAATACAGGAGAACTGGAGAATCAGACACAAACTCCAGAAAATTGAGGACAAGTTGGTTCTCCTGCTGCATCATCTTCCTAGTAACTCGGACGAACTGAAAGAGTCTTTGGAGAGAAGTTGCCCGTTCTCCTATTGTCATTTGTGTTCGAGGTCCCTTACTTCTAGAAGTCTGATATTTGATGATAGCTTGCACCCTCTGATCCAAAACTCCTATGGCAATTTTCATTTGAAGCAAGACTTCGTTTAGCTGAGTTCTGACCTCCTTCATACACTTGTATGTAGGCATGTTTCCTAGCAGTAGATCCAATTCAAGAGCTAAAGAATGTCAATCTATAGTGGACTTTTGCTGCCAATGTGGATTGACTGTCATATCATCAGAAGTCAGCGTCCACTCAGGTCTTTCCAGTAGCTGGATTCTGCTAGGATGCTTAGGTAATTGACACAACTCTTGATCATGAAAGGTAGCTGATTTCCAGTACTGAATCATTTTCCCTCCACCTACATACAGACTTTGAAAGACTTCTAGGTCAAAGATAAGAGTATCATCCTCTAAATACTTCCTAATAATAGGAGCTTGCTGATGTCTTAATCTCTTATTCAGTGTGATGAGTTGTAAGGAGTGTTGCTCATCAACCTTTAAGGATTCTGCCACAGCTTTGCCTTTTTCCTTGCAAATCTGGACTGTGCCATGATTGGTGTATTGGAGAACCTCCAATGTTGCCCTTCTTTCCACTGCATTGCTGTTGATCATCAGACCACTGGTCCTTGACTGCTGGTCTGATTGGTCCTTTTGTTGATCTGGCTGGTCTTTGTTGGGTTCACTGCCTCCTGTGGCAGCTGATCCTCCAGCTCTAGAGCCTGAAGGTGGGTAGGAGGAGTATTATCATCATCATTAGGTTTATCTACTGGGTTGTTCTCCCCTTCCTCATCCTTCTCTTCTTTCCTTTTTAGAATTCTCATCAGGATCATTTTGCTTATCAATATAATCCATGATGACTTGATTTGCTAAAGCGGTGTTGTACTCAGAGATCTTGTCTTGCAAATCACTTTGCATGGTCTCCATAAGTGCCTTCAAATTGTCCATATTCAGAGTGACATTGCCTTCTGGAGTCAAAATATCAGCAAGGTTATTATATATATACCTCTCTATAAGAGATCCTTCAATGCAGTGTGGGTAGTCAACAACGCAGTATAGTTTGAAATCTGTCAGCATTTATTATAGCTTCCGCCTTGTCCTCATTTAAATGCCTATTCTCTATTTTGATCTTTCATAGCTTCACTTGTAGCTCCTTAATTTTCCGGGTTGACTAGTTTTCAGCAAAACTATGCCTCAGAGATTGGGCTTTGATATCTTGCTGGGGTTTTTGAACTTGCTGCTTGCTGCTTCCTTGTTCATCTTTTAGCTTAGAAACTTCATCATCAGTGGAAATTGATGCATCCATCATTTGTCCCAAAGCATTGACAATTGTGTTCCATGATGAATGGATAAGCACTGAGCAGCCATCAACTACTGTTGCTGGGTTAGAGTGGACTGGCTCATAAACCGTAACAGGAGCCATGTATGATAATGTAGCAAAATTAGGTTTTTGAAGGATTAGTTGGCTTTTGAGAGGGTGATGGTGTAACTGCTGCAGTCTATCCTTCTTAGCTATGGATAAAGCCAATTCACTGAAAGGAATTTTGTTGGTTGGACTAAGGTTTTGAATCCTTTTCCTTGTCAGTATTAACTGTCATCTGTTCAGCACTAGACGTTTCTTGCTGATGTGTTCTAGCACTGGTGTCTATTGGAGTCTGTTTTTCAAGTATGGCCAAAGTCTGGCTTGCTGAGGAGTTTTCAGTAGGCAATGGATTGGCCTGGCTCTCCAGTTGCTTTAGTAAAGCATTGCTTTTGTCCAACGTAATCTTTGATTTCTTTGAACCACTGGCCACCACCTGTGTGGCCTTCTTTTGTCGGTCCAGCTAGAGCCAAAGCTAGAGCCAACTAATTGCCTGAAGTCTCTTCATCTGAAGAAAGCTCAACATTGTTAGTCTCTGGGATGGGCCTCAGACTCCAAGCCATCTGCACCTGGTAATTAGCTTCTGGAGCAGTTGCCCAGTATAGAAATTGCCAGACATACCAAGCTTTGAATACATTCTGAGGTTTTAGCTTGGCAGTCTGCTGGAGCACATTATGGGATAAGATCTGGCATAAGTTGATTTTAGTTGTAGCGTCTAATCTTTTTGCAAGTAGCATAGCAAACAGCTTTTCTGACTCATATGTAGGGTTGATCTTCAGGCTAACAGCCTCAACAACAAACCTCTAGGCTAAGGGGACGTCCAATCCTGCTACTGGGACCCCTTGTGCACTAGCCTTTCATTTCTTCTTGGCTGCTTCATCCTCTTTCAGAGCCGAAATTATCTGTTGTGTAGACACTATGGTCGGTTTTGGCTCATTGGGCATTTTGAAAGCAAAAGATGGCGTCAGGAGTTGCTTTGACTGTTACACCATTGACAATAGCACTGCCATCCTTGGCACTAAAAGAATCAAGAACTTGCTTGATTATGACCATGTCAAAGTCTATTCTTGTAGATTGCACCACCACATGAAGATCCCATAGCTACAACAACACTTCCACTAGTATATTCCAGTCCACAACAAGGTGTGCCAAGTAGGGATAAAGAGTGATTGACAGACTCTTCGGACGAGGAGGTTTGTGGTTATAGTGAAGAAGCCTTAGAGCTTAGCGATGGCGAGTGTGTAACAGTAGGTAAGCATCACACAGGATATTTTTGAGGAAGAATGCCTACTCGCCTTACTGTTATACGTGTTCGTGCCATAAAAGATCCACTACTTACCGTTCCTAGAGTTTTGTGCATCGTCGACGATGTGGCACACATGTATTGGCTAATACTTTCCATATTTCCTTTAATGATTATCACATGCATTCCCACTGGCACTTTTCCCCATAAAAACTGGTACTGGCTCTGATACTTTACTGACTTTGCCCGATTGGCATTGTTTTATCACGCTGAGACTTTTCTGGCACCGTCACTGATTCTGGTATTGTTTGTACATGGAAGAGGTTTAAAATAGCTGGTTCTGACAGTTCTTGGTCATCAGTACCCAGAATGCTCATATTTTCTCCTCTGGAAGTCTCTTTTTATTAGAATAATATAGCTTAATTTTGGCCCCATTATAAACACCTAGCAATAGTAATCCAGATAAGTCTTTCAACCTTATTGTGCCATTGGAAAATACCCAATCAACTTCATATGGACCAGCCCATGCTCTCTTCAAATTTGGTTTCTTAGGGCCCAATTTGGACTGATAAAACAAGGCCAAGTCTCCCTTCTGGAACTCTCTAACTTTGATACTTCTATCATGCTAGTGTTATCTTCTTTGCTAAACAATTTTTTTGTTCCAGTATGGCATGTTGGCACAACTCATCCAGCTGCACTAACTTCTTTGTTTAAGGTTGTGATTAAAATCTAATCCATATTCCACCACCATTCTGAGATTGGGAATTACAAATTCAATAGGCACTACAACTTCAATACCATACACCATTCTGAAAGGTGTCATTCCAATGGTGACTTTGTAAGCTGTTATGTAGGCCCATGGATCAGTTTGTAGCTTAAGGTCCCACTAATGTGGTTCCTTCAGAACAATCTTGGTCAAATTGTTCTTGATGGTTTTGTTACTGCTCTCTGCCTGACCATTGCATCGAGGATAATAAGGAGTTGATTTCTTGTGCCTTACTGAGAGCATTTCCATCATGGTATCATTTATAAAATGTGTCCCTTGATCAGACACAATCTCAATAGGGCATCCATATCGGCAAATACTGTTTTCAAATAAGAAAATAGCAGTGGACTTTGCATTATTATCTGGAAGAGCCTTGGCCTCTACCCATTTTGTGACATAACAGGTAGCCATTAAGATATACCGGTTCTTCCTTGGAGTGACCTTCTTGAATGGTCACATGAAGTCCAGACCCCATTTCATAAATACTCCTAGTGGTTGAATTGGAGTAAGTGGAGTCATATTAGTTGCCGTTGGCCTGCCCATTCTCTGACATATATCACAAGTTTTGCAGAAACTTCTAACATCAGATATCAAAGCTTGCCACCATAATCTAGCCTGCAAAATATTTTTATAAGTAATATCAGTGGAGAAATGTCCTCCAGAATCCCCATCATGTGCTTCAAAAATGACTTGCATTCTTCCTTCCATTGGCACACACCGTCAAAGAACCCATCTACTCCTAGTCTATAGAGAAATCCTCCTATGATGGTGAACTTCAGACTTAATAATCAAATCCTTCTTTTGATTCTGAGTCAATTCTTTGGGAATCCTCCTTTGGAAAGGAACTGATACACATCATACCATTCTGGATCTATGTTTTCCTCAGCTGCCACTTGAAACAGCTCTACATCTACTGGCTCATCTCTCAAGGATATTTCTAAGTAGCCATCAATGCTTCTGGATAAGAAATCAACACCACAATGCGATTTACCGGGCATGTGAAATATGTGGAATTCAAACTCCATCAAGAACATCATCCATCTAATTAATCTCTCTTGAATAATAACTTTGTTAATAAAAAATAATAATACCTGATGATCCACATAGAAATGAAAAATCTTTCCCAGTAAATAATGTCAAAACTTGGTAGCACTGAAAACCATTCCTAAGGCTTCTCTCTCCGTAGTAGTATATCCTTGTTGAGCCTGACTGAATCTCCACGACTGGCAAAATACAATGGATAATCAGTCCTCCCTTCTGGTTGAGCAAGTATTGCTCCCATTGCCAGTATTGAATCATCAACATGCGTATGGAAAAAACATCCCAATCTGGTAGTCAAAGTACTGGCTTACTGATAATGGCATTTTTAAGACACTGGAAACTCTCCTCACATTCAACAGCCCAGATGAACTTGCTGGTTTTCTTTGTGAGCTCATATAACAGTAATGCCTTGGAAGCAAACATATGAACAAATCTTCTATAAAAATTGATATATCCCAAGAATGAACTTAACTCTGATGCTGTGTGGGATGTTATCACTGGCCATCTCTATACCATTCCTTGACACTATATGTCCCAGTAGTTGTCCCTTCCAAAACAAGAAAACAGATTTGAATGGGTTCAAACAGATCCTCTTCTCCTTACAATTTTGAAAAAACATTTCCAAAAAGAGAAAATGCTTCTCCTTAGCTGAGAATACAATGAAGTCATCCATAAATATAGCGAGAAATCGATGGAGGAATTTGCTGAATATCTCCATCATACACCTTTGGAAGGTTGCGGGAGCATTGCAAAGACCAAATGGCATGACCAGATACATGAATGCACCCCATTCAATAATAAAAGTGGTTTTACTCCGATCTTTAGGAGCAATCGTCAGCTGATTATAACCACTATAGCCATCCATAAAGCTATACATCTCATGGCCTGCAATCTCATCAAGAAGAATATCGTAAAAGGTAATGGAAAAGGATCCTTGATGGTTTGATCATTCAGCTTCGATAATCCACACAAACTCTGAGCTTTCCATTCTTCTTGGGCACTACCACAATAGGAAACAACTAGTCACTATAGGCGACTTCTGTGATGAATCCAGCCTTAAGAAGGTTGTTTGATTTCTTCTTTGACCTTCCTAGCATAATTCGGATTCATTCTATACCATTGCAGATGCACTGGTCTGGCATCTGGGTTCAGAGGTATTCTATGTTGACAGACCTCTGGATCTACACCTTTTAGATTGGTATGTTCCCATGTGATACGTCTTTGTACTTCTGAAACATGAGTTGGGCTTTTTCTTTCATTCCTGGGTTCAGATGCTTGTTTACTTTGATCAATCTAGGACTTTCCTCAAAACCTAAGTTCCATTCGTTGATTTCTTGATCATTTGGAAGCAACCAGGTAGGCTCACCTCCCTTCCTTTTGGTTGACTCCTCAGCATAATCCCAGGACGGACCTCTTAGTTCTGAGTTGTCATTTTGAACTTCAGTAACTTCTTCAGAGTGTACCTGTTCAGAGGCCGCTGGTGTACTGGAATTTGAGAATTCTTCTATAGAGTCAACTAGTTTCTCTAGCTTGAATTGGTCGTTCTCCAAAGTTCAGTTCAATGAGCTAACCTAGAAATTGCTTCCTTTGCTTTTCAACCTGATCTTTATCAAATAATACTGCATTTAGGTCTATCTCGGCCAATGGAGAAATATTTATTGTTGCCAGTATCCTCTCAATTTTCTTTACCCCATACTTCTGGCAAAGCTCTTCTGGTCACAGTGCCTTCGTCCAGCTTGTAGTGTTGTTTGTCTATATCTGAATTCTTCTACTGGTGCCCTGTATTGTCAGAGTCTGATTGGCATAGTCGTGAACAGCCTGTGCCGTTCGCAACCATGGGCGTCCCAATAGCATCCCATATGCGCCTTGCACATCCAGTACTAGGAAGCTAGTCTTGAAATTTTATTTTCCTACCCTTATTTGCATACTCTCTATCATCCCAGTACAACTTTGTGATTGGCCATTCAAACTTTGAAGGGTGCTGGATTCAAGTTTGTGATACCCATTCTTTGCTAAAGGTGTGCCCCTAGGATGTTTACTAAGGTGTACCCCCATGATGTTTACTCCTACCCCTCCATCCAGTATGACACCAGATAGTGGCTCCCATTGTTTCTTGACTTTGTAGTCTACCTGGATCACTGGCCTAGCCCTAGCCTCCGCTTCAGCCTTTCTTCGATGTCTGATGAATTTTGCTGGTTCAGGCAAAGTTCTTCTGATGTCTTCTAGTTTAACTGTCAATTTTTGAATTCTTTCACAGATCTTAATATGAATTTCTTCTCTCTCTTGATCAGAGTTATTATCAGATATTGAGGAATTGGCACTATCTGCATAGTGCCACTCCTCTGTTTTGGTGCTTGTTATGCCCCCTTCATTGTTTCCCATTGCAGTCAGATCTGATTTAACGTTCCCTAGATCTTCCACCAGTCCCTAAACTGCAGCCAACATAGTCTCAAGAATCCCAGACCGTGACTGATATGGTTGTGTTTTCTCAAAAGATTGGGCTGGTATCTTCTGAATGACCCGAGCATCAGAACTTTCTGGTTGCTCTGGTAGCTTCTTGGCTAGATCTTCTATGATCTTAGCCGCCAATTCTCTCTACTCCTGCTATTCATTGACTACCTTCTCTTTGCTCTTTGCCTTCCATACCTCTCTCTGCTGAGCCCATTTGCTAGTTTTAGGGCTGATTGGTTTTGCCAGCTCATCTAGGATTTCCTCAATGGCTACCCCTTTTTTACGTGTAACGGCTCGTACTGGAACTGGCTCTAGGGCTTTCGCCTCAGTAGCCGTAGTGTTGGGTGCTTCTAGACACTGAGCCACAAAATGTCCATACTTGCCACAAGTATAACAATTAAGGCTTTGATTTTGAAAATTACCATGATCCCGGCCCCCGCCAATAGCTCCCTAGTATGTGTTGCACCCAGTACCAATGCCACTGGTACCTAATTTCTCTTCTTGGGATACACTGGTTGTCTCTACTCTAGCTCATTCATCATTGGTAAATGCTACTACAAACAAATACTTTCCCTTCTTGAAGTGATGAATGCAATACCACAATTGTTCCATAAATGACCATATGCTTTGCAATAGGTACATTGTGGACATTCATTGGAAACATGATCTTTAGATTTGCACCTTGAGCACCAGGTTTCCATTCTCCTAACTGGTTGTCTTGTCTGGCTGATTTGAGAAATCTGCAAGGCCATTTCATCAATCTTCTTGAACCAAGACCCCTTCTTGGCCTTGTCCTTGCCCTTTTCATCTGAGCTGCTATTAGAGCTGCTAGAGGTCTCGCTAGAATCAGAATTCCAGTGAAAGAACTACCACTACTGGACCTCGCCTTCTTGTGACTTCTCTCCTTCTTAGCTTGTTGTTCAAGCTTCAGAGCTCTCTGCACCAAATCATTAGATTTCTTTGTTGGTGCAGGTACCTCCTGTTCTCTGAGTTTCTTACTACGGAACCCATTTAGGAACCATGCACGTAGCATCTTTTCTAATGGTGGCTCCTGCAACTGCCTGGTTAACTCCTTGATCTTCTCTATATAACTTCTCACGACTCACTAAAAATTTCCCTTGTTTAACCTTATTGAGCTTGCAGAGGATGTCCTCATCACCCCTGTTGTCTAAATACTACAATCTGAAAGCCTTGAGCAATTTGTTGTATGATCTGAGTTGGCAAGCCAGGTAATGGTAATACTATTTCCTTGCTGCATCTTTCAGTGTCTAAGGAAAATATTCCCCCCAGTCATCTTTATAAATATTCTTCAACTCAACATACTATTCAAAAGCTTGAATATGAGCATCTGGTTCATCTTTCTTCCCTCCTTTGAACACTGGGAAAGAGGTTTTCAGTGAAGAAGTATAATCATGCTAATTGGCATCATCTCTGCTTCTTCTGACCTTGGGAGACTGACTTCATCTTCAATATTTTTGTGGTGATCAGTATCAGCATCCCAGTCAATTTGTTCTTCAGTTTCAGTCTCTGTCTCGTCTCTAGCTTTCCTACTGGAACTGTGACAACTGCACTTGATGCCCTTGGCCTCAATTTCCTTGTGTGTGGATCGAGAACTCCTGGTTTTGCGTTCTTCCCACTCAGCCCTTCTCCTCCCAGAATGCTTGGAGTGCTGAGAGTCCCTGGCCTCATCAACATGACTGTGCTCCTTCTGAGCCTCAGTCTCACTCTCAGGGTCCTTGGGATCAGACTCTCTTTTTGATTCCTCAGGAATAGGGTCGATGCGGTTGGAATTAGTGCCTAATCGGGTTGACGGTTTGCGAGCACGGCTGGCTTTGGGTGACATCGGTATAGCTAAAAATTCTAATTGGGAGATAAGAGTTTTCTGGTAGAAGTGCGAACAGCTCTAACCACCATGATTGACAAAATGGAATTGGAGCTGGTCTCTTTAGACAACTGATTCCAATGTTAGAATTTAGAGCTTTTAGTTATGTTGTCAGTTTAGTGTTGTCACATCATAGGTGAATCAAAAAAAGAATCTTCTAAAATATGAGGAATCTCATGGCATGCTATATATCAGTAGATAGATCTTGAAGAGGACATTATAACTATCAAACCTCCGCCAACTTTGGAGTTTGCTTGCAAAAATTTATCCATGCACCTCTTTTGGTAGACAGAGGTTAAGTCAAACTCCTTAAAGGGCCCCTTTGTGAGTTCAAATTTCACCAAAATGGGTGTAGTCCCAATAACAGTTTTGTATGCAACCTTATGAGCCCAAACAATAGAGTGAAACTTTTGATCCCTATCTGATCTAATGTCGTTCCCAAATTTAGTGAGAATTGTACCCACGACTTTGTTGGTGCTCTCGGCTTGACCATTAGCTTGTGAGTGATACGGGGAAAATTTTCTATTTGTGATCATGAATTCATCAAGCAAGGACTCAATGACTTTCTTAACAAAGTGTGTCCCTCAATCAATAAAAGTCTTGATAGGCAAAGTGTACCGTGTGAAAACATTTTCATACAAGAATTGTGTCGTGGTGCATGCATCATTTTTTTGGGTGTTTTTAGCTATAACCCACCTGGTCAAATATTTTGTAGCTACTATAATTTATTTTGCATGAGGTTTGTAAGCCAGTGGTGCTATGGGGCCCACAAAATCTAGACCCCACTTGGCAAACGCACGTGCTCCTATCATTGGTCTCGTTGGCATTTCATCCTTTTTTATTAGAACTTTGTTTCTTTGACACTCATCACATTGCTTCACAAATGCTTCAATGTCCATAAAGAGTGCAGGCCACCAAATTCTCGCAAAAATTATAAATTTATCCGTTCTTTCAGCTGAAAAATGACCTCCCGTTGAGCTCTCGCTTGCCATAAATGTGCTTCCTACAAGATTGGCATGTACTCACTTTCTGATACACAAAGTCTGAGTTGATTATCTTTGTAACATTTGTACAACTGGTCGCCAATTAATTTGTATGGCTGTGCTTCAGTTTTAATTCCTTTCATCCTTGTTTTGGACATGTTCATAGAGAAAGAAACCCAGTTCAAACAATTCACAATATACTTACTCCAATATGATGCTATATTCACTTAGAACATTGTAGTCTACTCTTTAGGGGTGATGTATGTACATGATTTGCAATTCTTAACACACATGTGTGTGTCAAATTTCATATTAGGCCAGAAAACTCCCATCCTCATCAAATTTTGGTGTGTTTTGATTTTCCCATGATAAATAAAGTCCATTGTGACATGTGTTTCCTTCATGTACAAAGGAATGTTAGAGGCTTCTATACACAATCTCATGATGCCATCCAAACCCCTATGATAAAGTCTTCCACTAAGTAGTTGAAAAGGACCACTTTTCTCAACCAAGTGCCTATCAGTAACTAATTTTTCTTGGCCTATCAACAATTAACCTTTATAAAAAAGTGGAGATATATTCTCACTCCATCAAGGAATCATTTCTAGGTTAAAGAAATATGTGTCTTACAAATCATCTTCAACTCCATCAAGGTTCTCTCCGTTTAGTAGCCACGAATAAAGATGATCAACTCGTTGATAAGTTATACCCTTTTTTACCACAACTGTGAAATCAAATTCGAGCAAGATGATAAACCATATCACTATTCGGCCCATGTTGCACGACTTGTTGAATTGGTTGGCTAGGAGATAATGCCGGAATGTTTTCATAGCAAAAATTATTCCTAATCCTTCCCTTTTAGCAGGTGTGTAATTTCATTCAGCACTGTTCAGTTGACAATTGGCATAGCATATTGGAAAGTCCATTGTGCCTTCATCAAGTTGTGCCAGGACACATCCAATCGCAAAAGTAGAGGCATCTACATAGCATGAAAGATTTTTCTCTAATTTGGTGCTTTAAGGATTGGTGTTGATACCAATGCTTTCTTCAATATCCAAAATGATTCTCACAATCTTTTGTCTAGTCAAAGGTTACAATCAGACCATAGAGAGTCTTAACAATGATTTTGTACATGTAGATAATTTTTTTGTAGTATTAACAATGTCCCATGAATGATTGAACTTATTTCATTGTTTTTGGATGTGGCATGTCCACAATCACCTTGATTTTGTCCATATTCGTGGATACTCCATTCACAAATACAATATGACCCAAAATCTTGCCTTGTCTAACCAAGAAAACACATGTTTTTGGATTTAGGTAGATCCGATAGGTGCGGTATTTTCCAAACACTTTTAGTAGCTGGTCTATATGGTCTTTGTGTAACATTGAGTACACACATAAGTCATCCATATAGATTTCTAAAATTATATGTAGGTACTCTCTAAAAGCATGAGCCATGAGCCTTTGGAGGTGGCTAAGAAAAATGGCCCATTTAGTCACAAAGGCTGTTTTGTGTTGATCTATTGATTTAATTGCCAATTGATTAAAACCTAAAAACCCATCCAAAAAGCTTTATTGTGCTTCCTTGCTACTCTGATTAGTAATAGGAAGATGATAATTATTGCGGATAGTAGTTGCATTCACTTTTTTGAGAATGACACACGCTCTCAACTTGCCATTCTTCTTAGGTACCACTACAATTGGGGATACCCAATCCGTGTGCTCAATAATGAATTCAACTTCCTTTAGCTTATCGATTTCCTCTTTGATTTTCTTTGCAAATATCTCATTACAAGTGTAAAGGAATTGTTTGCTTGGCTTATCATCAGGCTTCAAGGGAATTGTATGCTAATAATGGTAGGATCAACCCCCTTCAAGTCCTTATAAGACTAGGCAAACACATCCTTATACTCCTTGAGTGACTTAATCAACAACTCTTCTTCATCTAGTGATAGATTTGTAACAATGTAAGATTATTTAGGCTCTTCTCTTGGTTTTGTTAGATCTATCCATTTAGCATCCTCAGGTCCATCATAAGATTTTCCTGGTTCAGCCTTCTCCCTCATTGACCGTTCAATGATGATTTTGCGGTCTTGAATAGTGTACTTCTTGTAATGAGAGGCTACACTTATTCCATCCGTCTCTGAATCTTCTTCATTTTTAATGTCACTCTCCTTTTTGGTTTTCCAAACCTCTTTCAATGTTCATTTCACTTTACTATACTTCTTTTTGCATTCAACCTTTGTTCATTGAGTGTTCATTTAGGTTCACTAGCAACATCCTTTGGCTTTGATGCATCTTTTGGAGGTTTCATTTATTTCCTTTTTCTTGGTTTTGATTTGTTTAGCTCATAAGGGGTTGTTGTTTTTCCAAATTATTTTGTCTTTTATGTAGTCAAGGGCTCCCACTAGTCTCAAGTATGATTGTTTCCCTTTGATATATCGCATCGGATTGTTTCTCATCCCCTTCTTTGTGCGTTTGTTCCTGTATTGTTGTTGTATTCTGGGTTTCTAGGTTGAGAAATCAAGAACTTCTTCAATTTTTTTTCCAGATCACACTCATTACATTTTGATTTCTCATCACCATGTGCACTAAGTCCTTCATATACTTGAGCATCAAGGGTTTCATAGTACTGTTTAGTCTAAATTTTCAACTCGGTTTTTGATTCCCATTTTCTCAATACATTTTCCAACATCCTTCCACATATGTGGTTTGATTTTTAGCAGTTCAGCCACAATTTGCGTGCATCTCACTGGTGTTGACATAAGTTCTTGCAACCCTTGAGAATCTACGATTGGTCCAAAATCCTTCCACTATGATGGTAGGACCACACTATCCAATTTTACTTCATAAGGACCTAAGTAAGGAGGAAGCCCCTAAAAGGTTTCCTCTCAACTATCCTCTAATTTCTCTGTACTTGGATCGCCATACATACCCTGAATGTTGACGTCAACCATGCCTTTATCAAGGTCAACTTCAACAATGGATGTTATTCCTGAGCTAACAATATCATCATGAATTCTTTGGCCGATATCAGCATCTTGTGTAATGACACATGCCTTCAAGGTGCAAGTGTACGTGATTGCATTTGGAGATATGCCCTCTCTTTGCATCTGTTGAAAACAGCCCAGAGTTGACCCTTGCCTTCAAGATGCAAGCATATGTGATTGCATCTGGAGAGACACTCTCGTTTTGCATCTACCAAGGATAGCCCATAGCTTCTTGGCCCTACCCAAGCTAGGCATATCCACAAATTAGAAAATTCCAAGAGATGGTGACATCTCGGACAGGAAGCTCCTTAAGCACTTTTTGTGATTTATGAAGTGCACCACATTTGGCATGCATGTTGACCAAGGGAGTGCTAAGCACGATGTTCTCTTTCAACAACCCACACTAACAATATCATTGTGAATTATTTTACCCATATCAGCATCTTGTGTAATGCCATATGGCGTCAAGGTGCAAGCGCACATGATTGCATTCGGAGAGATGCCCTCTCTATGCATCTATTGAAAAAAGCCTAGAGTTGACCCTTGCCTTCAAGATGCAAGCGTATGTGATTACATTTGGAGAGACACCCTCACTTTGCATCCATTGAAAATAGTCCAAAGCTTCTTGGCCCTACCCAAGTTAGACATATCCTACAAACAATACATTGCAAGAGACTATGATATTCCGGATAGGAAGCTCCTCAAGCACTTTTTGTGCTTTATGAAGTGCACTACTTTTGGCATACATGTCGACCAAGGTAGTTCCAAGCACAAAATTTTCTTTCAACAAACCCCAGCTAATGATATCATCACAAATTCTTTTAACCATATCAGTGTCTTTTGTAATTCCACATGCCTTCAAGGTGCAAGCTTACACAATTGCATTTGGAGAGATGCCCTCTATCTACATCTATTGAAAATAGCCTAGAGCTGACCCTTGCCTTCAAGATGCCAGCATATGTGATTGCATTTGAAGATACACCCTCACTTTGCATCCACCAAAAATAGCCCAAATATTCTTGGCCCTTCCCAAGAACCCGCAAATTAGTGCATTCCAAATGATTCTAAGAGATGACTACATCCCGGACAGAAATATCCTCAAGCACTTTTTGTGCTTTATAGAGTGCACCACATTCGGCATACATGTTGACCAAGGCTTTGCAAGTACGATGTTTTCTTTCAATGCCCCTTGACTAGCAGTATCATCATAAATTACTTTGCCCATATCAACATCTTGTATAATGACACATGCCGTCAAGGTGCAAGTGTATGTGATTGCATTTGGCTGGATGCTCTCTTTCTAGAGCCCAAAGCTTCCTGGTCTACTAACCCTTGCCTTCTAGATGCAAGCATATGTGATTGCATCTAAAGAGACACCCTCACTTCAGATCTGCCAAAAGTAGCCTAGCTTGATATTTTACCCTTGCAAATAATGTAGTGAAAGAGACTCCATCCCCATAATAGAGCTCGGCAACAACTTGAGCATTTGAAAGAAGACGACACCTGGCATGCATGTCAATCAAAGGATTGCCTAGCACAACGATATTTTCAAAAGCGCCCAACAAAAAATCTTATTAGTTTTGATTGTTGATGTCAACATCTTGCATAATGTCAAATGCCTTGAAGATGCAAGCATGGATGATTGCATTTGGAAAACAGCCTTGCACTTCCTCACCCCTTGTTGGTCATGGGCATGTCTTCATATTCCAAACCAAAAGCTCATCCAAAGCTTTGAGCTTCAAAAGCTCACCTTATTTGAAGTAGATTTTGAATTAAAAAGCAGCGACAAGAACCAAGGGTCTCTAAATCACAATCTCGTCATGAATTTGTTTGCAAGGATCTAAGTACTTGCATAAGGTCCCATGCCTTCAAGATGCAAGGATATGTGATAGTGTATGGAGCTTTTAGTCAACATTTGTTGAAAGAAGCTACGCCGTTGAGCCCATATTAGCATATCCTGCCATCATTGCATTCCAAGAGGGCACATCCAAGTCAAGTAGCTCATCTAAAGATTTTTGTGCTTTCAGAAGTACAACACATTTGACATACATACAAAAGAAATCAATGCCAAACATGAAATTTTATTGCAAGAGCCTCTAGCTAGCTATTGCATCATGGATCGATTGGCCAATGTCAACTTGTGTGCATGTGAATGTGTGTGTGTGTGTGTGTGTGTGTGTGTGTGTGTGTGTTGACGACCAAACACACAAGGAGCTTTTCCCAACTTTTTGTATCACTATTTTTTGAAGCGGAATGACATTTTTTGTAATGTTTGAGCGGCCAATATTCTTTGTGGGAACAAGTCTTTGAGGAGGAAATGTATAGAAGCCAATTTGTAAATAATCAAATCTCAAGTTTATTGTGCGTTGTGTCTGAGACACACGCACACACACACACACAGAGAGAGAGAGAGAGAGAGAGAGAGAGAGAGAGAGAGAGAGAGAGAGAGAGAGAGAGAGAGAGAGAGAGAGAGAGAGAGAGAGAGAGAGAGAGAGAGAGAGAGAGAGAGAGAGAGAGAGAGAGATTTCTTCTCTTTCCTACATGCTCTACAGAGCCTCCATTGCGAAAGCGACACCACCAATGCGTTAGCAACAGCTAGGGCTTCAATCCAATGCCAAGCTTGAACAATTCCGATGTTGTCATGAAGCTAGCTCCTACGATTCTGGGTGAGTTTTCTTGCAAACTGTGTTTCCGTTCGGTGGTTTGTTTATACCTGTGGGTTCACATCGAGTAGAGCTACGGATTAGGATTATACAAATTGAAAAGTGGTGACCTGCATTTTGCTGTCTGTCTTTATATGTGATTATTGCATGAGGTGATTTGAGGTAGGATATCAAGTCAAAGTCCATAAGTTAATGATCTCTTGACAAGGAGAGCGTTTCCTATGAGTTTAGTGACTTTTCAAATGCCTTTGGTCTAGTTTCGGATAGCATGAGCATCATAGGTTGAGTTGCTTTCACTAGTGCATAGAACGTTTAAATTTGATTTCCTTGATTAGAGATTGTCTTAGAAGGTCAAGAAGGTGATTGACATCCATCTCCTTGTTTCCATGCGCCTACGGGTTAAGATTCATCCTTGGCTGACATAGAGTTGGTGGTTTTGTTCTTGCTATGCTAGCATCCGCTCCTTGTGGCGTATCCGCCAACATTGGCACCGTTGCCGAGGATGAGAGCCCTAGGTAGGTGACCTTAGACCAATCCTAGGAGGTAAAAGTCTCTTTGGTTTTGGTTAAGTTTTATTACTTTACTGTAGGTAGAATTTGACGGTAGGACTTTCAAGATTGTAGAGAGGTTTGAGTGGGCATATGGCTTGCTTAGGTCATCGGCGTTTGACAGTATTGTTGTAGTTAGTGTAGTCAAAGAGTGAGTGATTTCTGAGGTGTTAAAAGCGTAAACTAGTCCGTGTGCGGCAGTAAAGTGTTTTTCTAATCATGAATACAAAAGCCCCATAGGATGTGTAGGAGTAGGGTAAGTAGAACGTGCGATTGAGATTTAGAGCTCACTACTATAGAATAGATTTGCTTTTTTTCTTGTTTGCATTTGCATTTGCAATCATAAGAAGTGAATTCAAGAAGAGGATTGCAATAAACAAGCATTAGTGATTGATTGAACATGGTTGGATATTGCTGGGTATAAAACAATACATCTGCAAGAGATATGTCTGTGAAAACTGCAAATTTTCAACATCAAACATCATATGTGTATGATGTCTGTTGTCTCAGGGCATGACAAGAGGTAGAATTTTGCAAATAGACTAACCAGAGTGTTGTAGAGGGCTATTTTACCCTAAATACAAATTGAGACCAAGGCTTTGACCTACACTTGATACCCAAAAGACAAAGAGTCAAAAATTCAAAAATGGAAAACTAGGGAACTAGTGATTCTAAGCACTTTTGTTTGCATAAAAATTGGTAAAAGTGTGGGAAAACATTCCCAAGAACTTACGGAAGCTTGTGAGTAAAATTTGGACAAAAACTCATCAATAGACATCATACACATATGATGTCTCAAGGGGTGATCTGGCAGTCAAAGTGAACCTTTGACTTCATGCTCACATTTTGCATATTGTGTGTGGCACACTCACCAAGTTTCATCTCATTTGGGCAACTAAGTAGAGAATTGAGTGCATATTACTCTTTTTGGGAAGTTTCTAGGTAAAAAGGAGTTAAATGGTACAACTCTGATATCCAAAATTGGTTGTGAGCACATATGCATGTTTCACATATCAAAGGGCAGATGTGGTAGAAATAGAACTTCATTTTGGCCAAATAGACATCATACGCGTATAATGTCTCTTTGGTCAGGATTGAGTCAAATTGTGCATGTGAGTGTACCCTTGTGATCTATAACAAACAATGAGCACATAGAACCAATTTCATCAAGAGGGAAGCACTATTGGAGCTAAAAAGTTCCAAAATACGGTTTGAAGCAAATGTGTGATTGCATTGCCCATATCTAGCACAAAAAGTATTGAAACTGAGTTTAGAAAGCTTGTGAGAGTTGCTTGAATGGTAGAGAATATCTGGAGAAGGAATCTTCTCATTTTAACCAGATAGACATCATATGCGTATAATGTCTCAAGGGCATATTTAGAGACTAGAACTGACTTTAGGATTGACCAGAGGTCTAGCACCCCTAGGGAAGCTTAAGGACCCAGTTTCATCTAAGTTGAGTCATTTAGGGGTTAAGAAAACCTCTCGAGGAGTTGAGAAATCTCCTAACAGCTTCAGGAGGATTTAACTAGACTCCAGGTGTTAAGACCACAAAAGGAGGTTGGATTGAGGCTTAATATATTAGAGAGAACCTAAGATTAGAACTTGAGCTGAATCTAGCACAGTAGACATCATACTCGTATAATGTCTATGGGCCATAGTTAGAGCCTATTTGGTTGGATTGAGCCTTCCAGAGTGTTCCAACTAACTCTAACAACCCATTTTACAAGTCAAATGAGTGTGAAGAACATATATAGGGAATCAACCCTCCATAAAACAAACTTTAAATGGAAAGTACCCACAAGGTCATACTAATCAACATTGAATATTACTGAAGTGAGAATCACTATTTGACAAATATTTGTAGAGTTTAAAGTTTCGCACAAATAGCCATCAACAAGGTCCAGCAAGTCGAGACCAATCGGAAGTACAATCAGTCAACAAATTGGAGAGCTGAAAGACTAGCCTAAATAAGGAACGACAACACCACTAATAACCGACCAAGCCAAGTGGGAGGAGGGAGCACCTCTAAGAACCCCACTAGGATGATGAGGTTTACAACCCTCTACTTAGAAGGACCAAATGCCCATGGGGCTCTGGTATATGCTAATGAAAGGAGACGTAAAAGCATATGTATTGAGGGAAAACCAGGCAAAGGAGTGGATGCCCTTCTAGTTTATGATGATGGGGATAGATACAGTGATGATGAGGGAATACATTACCTCCTTGTTAAGGACCCAGAGAACTATAACAAATACGACAACAATGTAGCAAAAGGGAAGATGGTTTCTAAAATCACAAAAATAACTCGAATAGATCTTCCTAATGCCACACTGCTGTTTGACAAGAAGGTGACTATAGTAGTGACTAACCAAGGAATGGTAGGAATCTACAAGTACATGAATGGAAGAGTCAAAACATATTTCCGGTGTCTAGCACCTTACACATTTGAGTTAGGCACAAAAAAGACTTTATACTTGTTCTCATATGAATCAGGTGAAGGAAGTCTCATAATATATGTTGAAAAATATGGACAGGGGTATGTGCCGATAGAGAAAGCGGAGGTAGCGAGATTGATAGTCACTGGAGTAATTTCAACAGATCCAGTTGCAAATCAAGGACTAAACTCTACCCCTACTAGCAAGTCTACAAATCCCTTTGAGGAAGTAGAGGATACGGCCAGATTTCCAACAAGACAAGCTAGAGTAGTTGAAACGCCAATTTTTCCTTCATATCTCAACCCAAATCCTGAAAGGTTGCAACCCTCAGTAACGAGGGAACATGAGTTCTATAGAGGAGAAGTCCCTATTACAACCGGATCATGTGTGACCCCTATAGTATCACCAATACCCACTTATTCTTACTCCTATCCCAAGGAGAGCAAAGGACCAACAAGGATGCCAATCACCACAGCAGGATTCCCCTATATGGAGAGAATCAAGACGAAAAGAAGATTTGCAGCGGAACCACTTGTTGAAAGAACCTATAGAGGATATTGGATGGAAGAAGCATTTGACGACAAATTGAGACATGAACGAGAACCTATAATGGGAGAGAGACAAGGAGATTCCACAATTAGGCTGGTAAATCACAGACGTGCTAGACCTTCTCAAGTCCAAAAATGGGTTAACAAGAAATATTCAGGGGAAAGAGACGCTAGAGACCACGTGGCAACTTTCTTGAGAGTGATCCGAGCAGAAGAGCTCAGGGACTTCGATACACAATTTGCTGGATTTGGACTCACCTTGGAGGAAGACGCTGCCACTTGGTTTGATTCTATTGAAAGACGGGATTTCGAGACCATCTAAGAAGTATTTGATGAATTTATGGAGGAATTCTCTAAAAGTGGGATAGCCCACAATACTATCTCTCAAATCCACAAGTTCAAGTAGAAAGAGGGGAAGGCAGCCCTACAGTTGAAACGATACGTAAAATTTTTCCCAATGGAAGAATCACCTACTCAATCCAGACTCATGTTGATATTTATCCAGGGACTGAGAAATACAGAACTTCAAAAGGATTTGCATATGAAGAGAAGCCCCATTCTGAATGAGTTAACCAAATAATCTTTATTCTTGGTAGATAGTTGTGCGATCTACAAGGATGGAGATCAAAGAGGCAGAGATGATGAATCATCATCTCAAAAAAGTGGAACTAAGTCCATGAAATCAACACAACAAAGCGAACCGGTGGTAAGTCAAGAGCGACTCATAGAGGAGGTGTTGAAGAGGATTAGCCCATTTGCTAAGTTGCATGCTTAAGCAACTAAAGTGGTGCACCGTCGAATAGAAATGGAAGAATCACATGAGTGAAGAGTGCTACTACAATAAGGGTTATGTGCAAGAAGGACAGTATGTTCCCCAGGTGCAAGTAGCATTGCCTCAAATACCACCAATGCCTAGATATACAACAAGGAATTTGATAGGATAATTGGGGTTAAAGACTATCGGGTCACAAACACCACTCCCAGGAGCGGTGTGAGGCGTATGCCCACTGTGTAAGAATCGGAGGAACAAGCCTTAGTACCTGTACCCGTATATTACAAAGAGCCAAGTGGAACTATGGCTTGTCCTGCATACTACCCCCACCAGAAGAGTTGAGAGCGCCAAAACCATGGAGCATGATCGACAATGTTGGACCACCAACAACGACACATGTTGCAGGAGAAATTAGATATAGTTTGGAAGAGAGAAAATTTTTGTTCATAGCCAATGGGGTCTTTGGTGGACCAAGATCTGCTTACCAATAGAGGGGAGTTCAAGGAGTGCCATGACAACCGTTGGGACCATGCTATAAGTGTGGGGATGACCATCTCATGCAGAGATTGTTTGAGTCAAATCGTATTGTCTAGACTGCGGCATCAATCATTTGATTTCCATTTGTCAAAAGAATTCAAAAAAAGTGGTTAAAACAACTTTGAATATCTTGGAGGTAATCCCTTCAAGCAGTGGTTCAGAAAACAAAATGGTAATACCTATACAGATTATCACACAAGCACAAGCTCAAAAAGAGAAAGGGGAACCCATAATTGAAGAACCAAGACTGAAAGCACCTAGCATTGAACGAAAAAGCCAACGAAACACATGGAAGGACGCGAAAGCATGGGTGAAAGCTAAGAAAGAAAGAGAACAGGCTACCCTAGCGGAAGAATTAAAAAAAACCAAAGACACATTGGAAAAACTTGAAAGTCAAACTGTTCAAAAACAAGAAACTCCAAAAGACATCGATCTTGAGAAGAAAAATAAATCAAAAAGTGCGGGATCAGGAGGATTTGTGCTAGTCAAGAAATAAGAGAAGCCAATGAGGTTAATGAATTAAGCCAAAGGGTTAACAAAACCAGTATGGGAGTAGATGTCTTTCTTCCTCCTATTGAAGAATTTGAGGTAGGACCTCAAGAATATCTAGAGATGCACTTGTATTGGGGAGACAAGGGATCCATGAGATCTTGGGATAGCCAACCTATATCTTTGAGAACTTTTTCCTCTTATATGGGAGAGTATGAAGCAAAGTCAGATGTGAAAGTTGTACCATCACAGAAACTCTCTACAAGGAAGGGGATGGACTCCTAGGGGTTGATAACCCTCTTGTCTACTCTAGTGACTTGTACCATTACTCTTGCCAAGCTTCTCAGCCAAGCTTCTCAACATAAGACCTCATATGTGGAATATAGTAGAAAAATGTCTTTAAAAATTTGGGTTAAGGATCCAAATTTACGAATGTAGGAAGGAATCATAGAATTAGAGAAACCTTAACTAAACATGCAACCAGTACCCTTAAACAAGGTAGGAAAATACTGTGAAGGGAAAGATGTCAATACCACGCTCCCAGTTGGAATAGAATGTGTCACCACCATGGCAATTCTTGACAGTGGAGCCAGCTTGTGTAGCCATCGCGACCAAGGAAATGGGGGAAACCAGCTTTGAGAACCACCACGATGAAGTTGCAACTTGCTGATGGTTATATGGAGAGACCCATAGGGCTCCTAGAAAAGGTAGTTGTTATCTCTTGCGTAATTGAGTACGAGCATACCTTTGCAATAGTGGACTTTGGCAAGAAGAATAACTACGAGATAATACTTGGACGAACATTCATGTTGCGACAATTAACACTAGAATGGTAACCTAACAGGACATAAAAGTGTCCTTTCAGGGTTTTGGGGAAAAATTCCAAAACCATAGTAGATCCACTCATTTTGAAAAATACTTTCATGAGCTTATAGTTAAATAACTACTACATATAGAAAAAATGAGAAACTTGTAATTTTTCTCATCCCTTGGTCACTACAAGCCTCCAAAGTTGATGGACCAGTGCATTTTGCCCAAAACAGCAATTTCTTATGGTTGATTGCATATAAATAAGAGTGGGTATTTTTGTAGGACATGAGATAAAATGTCCTGTTAACTTCAATGGGTTGGTGACCAAAACATATGGTTGCTTTTACCTCACTAATTTTTTTTTGGGCAAAAAAAATAGGTACAAAAAAGTTGCGTTTTTGCCATTCTGCGGACCTATCATCAAAGTTTCTATAGTCACGCTCAATACAGATACTATATACATGTTTTCTTAGTTCCCTTTGGGCCTTTGGATTCAAAAGGAGCCATGGAGCATGTCAAAAGGATAATGGATCTCTTACAATTGGAACCTTGGGGGCAATGATAAAGTGCTAAATACAGCAAACATGAAAAAACTGGGTTTAGCATTATGATCTCTAGAAACCCATAGAAACTACTCAATATCTAGCCAAGTTTGTAGTCTATGATTAGATATGGTTACTACCTACAAAATACACACAATTGGCCTAAGAAACTAGCAATATTGAGAAAGTTATACTTGCTACTCTAAAATGTATCGTATTCTTTAGCAATCAAAAAACTCAACCATCATCATATACTATGCTATATAGCATATTAGGTCCCCCAAAACTCAAGGAAGATTAGCTTTATGTTATACATTACACTTACACAATCAAAATTGAATTTGGATATGAAGAAAGCCACCAAAAAAATCATAAAAGTGCTAATTTTGGCCAAAAAACAGGATTATGCAATTCCTGTAAATTGGTCATAACTTTCAATTTTAACACTTAGCTCTCCCTACAAGCATCAAAACATGTTGAGAACTATGAAGGCCTAACCTCTAGCCATCTAAACCTCACAAACATGAAGTTTAGAGTGGTATAGTTGCCAAAAGTTGAAAAAAAGCCAAAAACAGGACTCGTTTTTTCACACAGTTTAGGTTCAAAAATGTTGTGCAAGAGTAAGGTTAATGGTGAGATCGATACTCCAAAAAAAATGCTAAGTTTTTTTCAGCTCATAAGGCAACTTTGTGGATATATAGCACCTAGAAATTCATTTTCATACTCTTCAAATAATTCAAGCAAAATGGTCACTTAACAGGACACAAAAGTGTCCAAGGACATAAAAGTGTCCTGTTACCATTCTAGTGTTAAAGATGGTCCAAGATTGGGGCTATAATCACAAATACCTCAGACACATGGAAACCACTACGAGAATAAACCTTAAAGACCATAGCTACAAAGATGTGGACCAAACCCCGGTAGAGGAATTTGAGTCTACTACGTTAGTAGGGTCGGAACTTCCAGCCTCTAGCTAGGTAAACCAAAGGAGTTATGGATGTGTGGGGCATCCAATTGTGAAAGCCTAAAACAAGAAGGATGTATTCTAGAAAGAGTTATTGAGGAGGCAGAATACATTCCAAAACCTTTCCCAGAAGAGTCCTTAGAACCTTTAGAATGGATGCATATTCTAGCAACATTAGATGTGTGTGTTGTTACGAAGGAACCGACGACTAAGTTTTGTGACCAGGACAGTAATGATGTGGTTTCATACTACATGGTTGATTTAATAGACAATGATGAGGATAAACGAATCTCAGAACAACCAAGAAAAACTAAACACAAGGAAGAGGTGAATGGGGAGATGTTCTACAATTCTCTAGAGCATCTTATACAAGATGATGATGCGGATAATGAATGCTCTGACAACCCCAGTGAGCAAGAGGAAATGATACCCGGCATAAGGTTTTATGATTTCCCAAATCAAAACCCTAGACATCAAGCACACTACAGGAAAAATAAGGCAACACACAAAGCAAGAGATAACCCAATGCCGAAAATGAGAAACGAAATGAAATTTTTATCTCTGGTAAAAGCTGAAGACTGCATTGAAAATTAAATATCAGGCAGATTCTCTTGAGATGGAGACTCTAGGACAAAAGACAACGCTAGGGAGGTGAGAAAAAAAACTCAAAAGTTGAATTTGGAAACTAAATCAAAAGAAACAGAAACAGGACCGAACAAAATAGGAGAACCAAAATGGATGAAAGTTGAGCGTAAAAAGAAGTACCAAGAGCTCAAGAAAACTTTAAGGAAAGTATGGACAACTAAAACGGAAAATAGAGGAGATGAAAAAGACAAAAGCGACAACCATATGAGTGTACCCTCTTATTACAGGAAATTTACTAGCTTATCAAGGAAGAAATTGATAAGCTAAAGGAAGCAGAGTTCATCTATGAGATAGAACACACCGATTGGGTATCTCCAATCGTTGTGGTACCCAAAAAGAATGGTAAACTCTGAGTGTATGTCAATCTCAAAGAAGTCAATGCAGTCACGATAAGGGATAATTATCCCTTATCAATCACGGATCATGTCCTTGAACGAGTGGCAAGCAAGCATGCATATTCCTTCTTGGATGGATTCTCTGGCTACAACCAACTTGCAATTGCACATAAGGACCAATATAAAACAGCATTTGCCATAGAATGGGGCATATTTGCATATCGAGTCCCATTTGGGTTGACGAAGGCACCTGCAACATTTTAAAGATTGATGGCACATGCTTTCAAAGATTACTTGATAATCTTCTCGGAAATTTATATGGATGAACTATGTGTACACTCTCTCCTAAGAGAGGAACATACAATACACCTCAAAAAAGTATTTGAGAAATGTAGGACATATTGAACTTGTCATAATCCAGAAAAGTGTGTTTTTATGGTCAGACAAGGACAAATCCTGGGACATATTATCTCAGAAAATGGCATATCCACAGATTTGGATAAGATAAAAGTGATTATTGAAATGCCTAGACCAACCAATGCAAAACAAGTACAATGTTTTATGGGACACTGTGGTTATTACACGAGGTTCGTACACATGTATGCAATCATCACCCAACCTCTGTATAGACTTATAGTGATCTTTGAATGGACGGATGAGTGTGAGAAATCATTTGCAAAAATTAAAAGATGCCCTTGTTACCATATACATGTGGTAGTGATGTGTGTGAACACACTAGGACCGCCGGGGCATTTTTTCCCTCTTTAGGAGGTTTTTTCCCCCGTGCATTGTATATACGCCCATCACTCTAGGGCTATCGATCTTTCCATTGCACACTAAGTAATACACTCTCTATTGTGTGCCTTGAGCTTCCTTCGTCTTCTCCAAGCTGTGTGTGTTTCTCTGCAACCCTAATTCCAACAATTGGTATCAGAGCAGGTCACGTCCTCCCGGGCTTAGTCGCCAGCTGCTCCAGCACACGCCTGCTCACTTTCTCCGATTTCAGTGAGCTTTGGCAAGCGTTCGCAGGTCGACAAATATTTTGGGATAGCTCGAAGAGCTCGGTCTGCTCAGAATTTTGATTTGGGCTCATTTCGGCCTCCGTTTCCACTACGGGCAGTACTGCACAGGCTATTTCGTCATTTTGTGCAGATTTTCTGTCAGTGCCGTTTTCTGCATAACAGGTGCCTTATAGTCTTCTACGGTTTGTGCTATATAGCACAAGTTGTTCCCGCTCCATTTCTCCTATTTTCGGGCAGTTTTAACATCAGGTGCAGCATTTACCATGGCTGACAACAACAACACAAATGTGTTCAAGATGTTTGCTGCTGAGGACAGGTTGGATGGGGACAACTACCCTATGTGGGCTTATATGATGCAACACGTTCTTGTGTCAAAAGGTGTCTGGAACATTGTGCAGGGCATTGATGTACGTCCTGGTTCTGAAGATGTAGGCGATATTGAGGATGTTGCAGGTCTTGCTGCAAGGATTGCAGCTGTTAGAGTTGTTTTGCCTACAGCAGAACAAGCTCGTTGGGATGTTAAGGATGCACAGGCTCATGCATTGATTGCGTTGTCTGTGAAGCGCACCATTATTCCTCACATCCGTTCAGCAAAATCTGCAAAACAGGCTTGGGATATTCTAGCAGGTCTTTATGCAAGCCGCAATGAGGCTAAAATTGCTTTGCTGCGTAAAGAGCTAGAGTCGAAGATTATGCATGAGGAAGATGATATGGACACTTTCCTTGCTAGTGTCAAGGATATCAATGAGCAACTCATTTCTGCAGGTGAAGTCATTTCTGACAGTTCCCTTGTGCAGACTGTTCTTGATGCCTTACCAGATTCCTACCAGACTTTTGCTAGTACTTGGAGACTGATGACCCAAGGAAATCCTGAAGTTGTCAAGTTTGATGCATTATGCACATTGCTGTTGCAAGAGTCACTTTCTAGAAAAAACAGGACTAGGCAGCGTGCAGTTGAACAGGCTTTTATTGCTTCTCAAAGAAAGGGTGGTAACAGTAATGCAGCCACTTCTTATGGTTCTGCTGCGAGTGGCAAAATTTCTGTTCCTAATGCTTCTGCTGGCAGCACTTCGTCTGGCAATTCTGGTGATAAGGGCAAAAAGAAAATGCGTTGCCATTATTGTAAAGCCAATGATCACTTGATCAAGTCGTGTCCTAAGTTGAAGGCCAAAGAGGCTAAGAAGAAAGAGGGTGGTTCCACTGCAATGGTGGTTCCACTACAAATGCAGCCATTGTTGAGTCTTCTGTGAAAGGAGATTGTGATGCTGATGTTGATGCAGAATGGGCTTTTAGCGCAGAGTGCACTTACAATCCTGCTGTCCATGATGCATGCTTGTCAGTTGCTGCAGATTCACATGTGTGGTATTTCGACAGTGGTGCTACAAAGCACATTACCTCACATCGTGAATTGTTTACCTCTCTCCAGTCTGTCCCTCATGGGAATTCAGTCACTTGTGCCAACAACGCCTCTTATCCAGTTCAGGGAGTTGGAAAGATTGTGCTCACTGCTGCTAATGGCAGTTCCTTCACACTTGTTGATGCACTTTATGTACCTGGGATCAAGAAGAATCTATTGTCTGTATCCGCACTTGCTAGACTTGGACTTGTAGTCAAATTTGTGGATGACAGATGTACAGTTCATGATCTCAGTTTTGGTGATGAAATTGTTGCATCTGGGCTTTTGTGCCGTGGGCTGTATAAGCTCACTTTGTATGACAAGTGTGGACAAAATTTTGCAAATGCTGTTGCAGATTCAAGGGCTATTTCAGATGCAAAACTTTGGCATGCACGTTTTGGTCATCTGAATTTTGCCAGTTTGCTGCGTTTGCAGAAATCTGATATGGTTGCTTCTTTGCCGCCTCTTGAAGCACCTATCAAACATGTTTGTGAAGGCTGTATTCTGGGTAAAATGCAGCGTTCTAAGTTTCCAAAGGATGGTTCAGTTAGGGCCACATGCAGGTTGCACCTTGTGCATAGTGATGTTTGTGGGCCCATGCAAACTCCGTCCTTGGGCAATTACCTATACTTCGTGACTTTCATTGATGATTACTCCAGGCATGCATGGGTATTTCCGCTTAAAGCAAAGTCCGAAGTTTTTATGTGCTTCAAACAATTTTTGGCTATGGCTGAAAATGTCTCAAACTGTACTATGGGCACCCTCCGTTCCGATCGAGGGGGGGAGTATATGTCTCATGAATTTAATGCATTTCTGGCTAGTCGTGGGATAAAACACCAATGTACAGTGCCTTATACACCTCAGCAAAATGGTGTTGCTGAGAGGAAAAACAGGTCACTAACGGAAATGGCACGATGTATGGTCAAAAGTCAAGCTTTGCCGCATTCTTTTTGGCTTGAGGCCATCATGTGTGCCACTTATGTACTTAACAGGTGTCCTACGAAAGCTTTGCAGTCTATTACTCCATATGAAGCATGGCATGATAGAAAACCTTCTATTGAGCACATGCGTGTTTTTGGCTGTTTGGCATATGCTTTGGTGCCACAAGTGCAGCGCAGAAAATTGGATGATAAGGCTGTCAAATGTATTTTTGTTGGTTATAGTGCTGAAAGCAAAGGTTACAGGTTGTATCATCCGCAAACAAAACGTATTTTGGTTTCACGGGATGTAGTGTTTGTGGAAGATTCTGTTCAACCCTTGCTGTCATGTACTAGAGACAGTAATGTAAGCTCACAGGACATTTATGACACTTTGTTGCCTCTTTTCAGTGGTGGAAATACGAATGTAAGTTCCAATGAGGCAAATGTACAGCCTATGGAGGTTTCTGAAAATGTTTTAGAACAGCCTATTACTGATGCAGATGTACATGATGTACTTGATGAGGAAAGGGCTGAAAATGAGCAGGCTAGAGGTATGCCAAAATGGCTGGTGCACACTTTGCGTGACAGTAAATTGGATGCACCTTTATCTAGTCGTACTCGTTCAGGCTCTCGCCATGCATCTTATGCATCAGATTGTTATGCTTTGGCTGTGTCTAGTTTACATGATGTTGAGGAGCCTCTGTCTTTTGATGAAGCACAGAATTCAGAAAATTGGATTGCTGCCATGAAATCAGAATATGATGCACTTATAGAGAATGACACATGGACTTTATGTGATTTGCCTCCTGGCAAAAAGGCCATTGGTACGAAGTGGGTTTACAAGTTGAAACGCAAGCCGGATGGTGAGATCGATCGCCATAAGGCTCGACTTGTTGCAAAGGGTTATGCACAACAAAAAGGCATAGATTATGAAGAGACTTTTGCTCCCACTTGTCGTATGACTACTGTGCGTTTTCTATGTGCATTGGCAGCTCATTTTGGTTGGGATGTACATCAATCAGACATTGTTACTGCTTTCTTGAATGGTGACATATTTGAGGAAGTTTATGTAACGCAGCCTCGCGGTTTTGTCATAAAAGGACAAGAGGACAAAGTGTGCAAATGTAAGAAGGCTTTGTATGGGTTGAAGCAATCTCCTCGTGCTTGGTATGAGAAAGCTGACACTCATTTGGTTAAACGAGGCTTTCGTAACAGTCCAACAGAAAGCACATTGTATGTAAAGCGTGAGGATGATGTATTTCTCATTGTGGTTCTTTATGTTGATGATTTGCTGATCACTGGACCAAATGAGAGACATATTGCTGAATTTAAGGCTGATTTGAATGCTACTTTCAAGATGAAAGATTTGGGGCTGTTGCATCATTACTTGGGTATACAGTTTAAGCAGTGTGATGGTGGTATTGCCTTGTGTCAGAAAAGTTACATAGAGACATTGCTATGTAAGTTTGGACTTGAGGATTGCAAACCTATTGCCACTCCCATGGAAACAGGTTTGAAGTTGAGTCTACATGATGCTGGCGATCCTGCTGATGTCACTCTTTACCAAACTACTGTTGGCTGCCTCATTTATGTATGCAACACGAGGCCAGATATTCAATTTGCAGTCTCGCAGGTCAGCAGATTTATGCATAGCCCAGGGTCTAAGCATTGGCAGGCTGTCAAGAGGATTTTCCGCTACCTTAGTGGCACTTTACATCTTGGCTTGTTTTATCCCAAGGGGGGATCATTGCCGCCAGACTTACATGCTTTTTCGGACTCAGATTGGGCTGGTTGTTTTGACACGCGAGTGTCCACAAGTGGTTTTTGTTTCATGCTTGGCAGTTCATGTATATCATGGTTGAGCAAGAAGCAACCTACTGTGGCCACTTCGAGTTGTGAGGCTGAGTACAGGGCAGTCTTCACAGCTACGGTTGAGTGTGTATGGCTCAGACGCCTTATGGCTGACTTGGGTGTTGGACAGGACACTGCCAACACTATCTACACTTGTGTTGTTGAGCAAAGCTTTGGGCTTACTCCCCTTTGTGGACTGATCCTGTCCTCAGGGCATGGCACTTCCCTTTACTCATGTGCCAGCTCTCGTTCACCGCATCACTCCAGGGGGGATTTGTTACCATATACATGTGGTAGTGATGTGTGTGAACACACTAGGACCGCCGGGGCATTTTTTCCCTCTTTAGGAGGTTTTTTCCCCCGTGCATTGTATATACGCCCATCACTCTAGGGCTATCGATCTTTCCATTGCACACTAAGTAATACACTCTCTATTGTGTGCCTTGAGCTTCCTTCGTCTTCTCCAAGCTGTGTGTGTTTCTCTGCAACCCTAATTCCAACAGCCCTCATCTCCGCTCCAGAGCTAAAAGCACCTAATTGGGAAAAAATCTTTCACGTTCATATTTATGCATCTGCATTTGCTATAGGATATATTTTGGGTCAGCTAGGAGACGGAACTATGGATTTCCCAGTCTGCTATCCAACCAACAACTCAATAGTACTAAAAAAAACTACCCCACCACTAAAAGAGAGGGGCTTGGAATGATTTATGTTGTTAAGAAATTTTAGCATTGTCTCCGTTAAAATTAGTTTGTGTTTTTCACGGACCATCAAGCCCTCTTATACCTTTTCAACAAACCATGCAATAGGGGAAGACGCATCTTCAAATAGATCACCTTTATTGATTGCCAAATGGAGAGGATCGAGGAAGTGGATGATGATATCCCAGATGCATATCTCTTCAATATAGAAATGGTGCCTAAGTGGTCCCAAGAGATCGTAAGCCTACTATCACACGACGAAGAATTTGACAAAACTGACCAAGACCATAAACGACAAACGGTTCAGCAAGCTAAGAACTTTTAGTTGATTGGAGGACGTTTATATAATCTAGGCTCCAATGGTATCCTGCAAGTATGCATAAACCCAGAGGAATACGAAGCCTATTTGTTGGAAGCGTATAATAAGTATTTGACATTTCATTGCTCATCCACAAAAAAATTCCAACGCTTGTAACAATTGGGAGTGTATTGGCCAACTGTGTGTATTGATGTTTATGATTATGTAACTAGATGTGCCGAATGTAGATCAAGCCCACCAATAGAACATACAACATTGTTTCAAATAACAATTACGCCAGAATGGAGTCAATACATTGTTGACTTCTTAGAGATGCAAAAGTTTCTTGAAAATACCACTAGAGCATGACAGAGAGCGATAGAAATAGAAGATTGTAATTTCACTTTGATTGAAAATCGGCTTTATAAAAGAGGAAAGGATAACCAGCTTAAGCTGTGCGCAATGGAGATCATGTACATTCCAATCCTGGAACAAGCACATGAAGGAATAATTGGAGGCCATTTCTCTGGGGAAAAGACAACAAAAATTGTCCTCACCTCTGGAATATGGTGGCCAACGTTACATATGGACGCAAACAAAAGGGAAACCTTGGAAGAGAAGGTATAATGTACAACTTGACTAGAGCTACAATATAGTTTGTATCCAATCCGTTTCAAGAAAACAACAAGTTCTTTTATACAAGACAATGTGACTCTTGTCAATGCACCAAAGTGCCAATAAAACGGGATGAGATGCCCTTATGGACAATGATGGTAGCTAGAGCTTTTGCTAAGTGGGGAATAGACTTTGTGGGACCAATTTCACCTCCCGCTTACAAGACACATGCTGTTAGCAGCGACTAACGGCTACACCAATTATGCACCAAGCTGTGGATGTGCCATAGTGCACAATATTTACTTCATTGTATAGTGCTTGGGCTCATTGAGGAGTTCCAAAGTTGTATGAGTTTAGGCTAGAGAACTCACTTTATCCCATAGTTGAAGGGTTTGAGGCCCAAAGCTATAAAAGAACCCTATGCTTAATGAGAGGTCATTCTTGAGTGTTCCTTTTGAGAACTCTCTCCCTAGAGGTCTTGATGGCATAGCCTTTGAGATTAATGCCCATGCTTAGAAGGCTAGTGCTAATCACATGTAATTAGTGTAATCCTCTCTTAATTAATCTAGTCTTCATTATGTTGTCAATCATGTTTCTCTACTTTCCTTCATTGTTTTGAAGTGTTGATCTTCTCTAATCTAACTCTTACTTATGCTAAGCTACTCCAATTAGTGGAGTCCTTATCTAACTCTCTCTCGATTAAGTGGAGTGGGTGTACTCGTGATTGAGGGATTAGAGTTGTCCTCTAATGGTGTGCTTGTGTGTGTGTAGGTTTAAGAAGCCTTGAGCTTAATTTGATTATGTGTGACTTGATTTGGACACCATGATTGGCATGGTTGGGGTGGCCGACTTGAATGCGATCTTGTGTGCTTAATCGTCAATGCATGTAATTAGAGTTGTGCTTGAAAGACTCCAAGATTAGTGTGTTTCACTTCGTTGCTTGATGTGTGTAGATGATTGCTTGAATTGATGCTTGATGTGCGATTAGCATTAGTTGTTTGGGATGATTTCTATTTGCATTGGAGGATGCACGCTCTTGAATCCTCTCAATCTTTGCATCCGATGACGCTCTCGCACATTCTTTGTGTGATGCCTCCAAGCCCTAGCCGGGTCATGCTCTCTCTCTCTCCGGATTGATAGATTTTGTGGGAGATTGCCTATGCTATGGCGAGCCTCCAACACATGCCCAGTATATCATTGTGGCCATGGATGATCTCACTAAATGGATTGAAGCTAAAGCTATACAAAAAGCTGATGCCAAGACTACTTCACAATTTCTATATGAAAATGTCTTTGTTAGATATGGCCTACCTATAGAAATTGGCAGTGATCGGGGCACACATTTTAAAAATGAGAAGATAAAAAATCTTCTTGAAGAATTCATGGTAGTTCATAATAAGTCCGCTTTGTACCATCCACAGTCTAATGGGCAGGCAGAAGCTACAAATAAGACTCTATGTACTATCTTAACCAAAATAGTATTAGAGTCAAGAATGGATTGGGATCAAAAGTTGCATTTGACACTATGGGCTTATACAATTGCTTATAAAACCTCAATTGGAACAACACCGTACAACATGGTATTCGGCCTTAATGCTATATTGCCAATGGAATTCCTAATCCCAACACTAAGAGTAGCCAAACAACCAGAGTGGATAGGCCATGAAATGTCTTCACAAATAGATGACCTTGAGAAGCTAGATGAGCTTCACTTGAAAGCAATAGCTTCTATCTATGCGCAAAAACAAAGGCAAAAAGAGTTTTTTGATAAGCATGTATGATCAAAGGAATTCAAAACATGCGATTCTGTCCAAATTTACACTTAAAAACATGCTAAGAAACTTAAAAAGCGAGGGATGGGACCCTTTGTGATCAAAGACTTATCACCAAGTGGGATCATCAAGCTTGCTACATTGGATGGTGTAGAAATTCCCAACTGGATTAGTGAATGTCGACTAAAAAAAATTCATCTACCACTAACCCCAAGTATGCTTCTAAAAATCCACAAGGAAAAGAAACGGACATAAGAGAAACATTAGATTGTTGCAAAAGCACAAGCAGAGGCCAAGGAACAAATAGCAAAACGATCCACATAAATTTTATGTGGTAGAAGATAAGAACACACAGCATGCTTTATTGATTTGCTAAAATAGCTACAAACATGCCATCAATAATGCACCCAATGAATAAAGGTAAGCAACCCTTACAAGCGATAATTGTGCAACAATGGATTCCAAAGAGACCTACAACGTAGGAAAAGCAAGTCAGTATGGTAAATACTCTTACCCACGACATGAGTTTGACAAGTCATAAGCAATCAGAGGGAATTCACAACTGCGTGCCACGACGAACCCCACCTACTCTGCCCAACAAAGCTATCAAACAGATATGGATTAGAAAGGATCAGGTCGCAAGGTTGGAGCAAATTCAATTCACGGATACCTGTCCAAAGACCTCCACTACAAATTGCAAGCTGAACCACAAGCTTCTCCTCAAGAAAATATGGGTACCAAAGTAATTAATTGTGGCCCAAAGTAAGCTTGCAAAAATTTGGATTCCAAAACAACAACCTAAGGAATTCCCTGCCAAGTACATGCCTTCAACAAACAACCAAAAGCATGTTCCAGTCCAACCATACCCACAGTTCAGATTTGGATACCTAAACGGAGAAGAGCCACGACTACAAAGATGACTCATAGCCACATGGTTTCACCAACTCCATTGTCTATCAAAGAAAGAGCAAACATACTGGAGAGCTTATTGTTTCACCGCTCTCACCAGGGTCATACTTTCACAAGAAACTTCAACATCAAATGCCAATAAGCATCATGCTTATACGTACCTCTTGCACAACATTAATTTTTCATGCATTGCTTGAGTATGCAGATAGGGCCGCATTACATGGCCAACATTAGCACCTTCTTGATTCCCATGCAGAGCACATACCCTCGGGCGATACACCATCGTCTAGGAGGACTTCGACTAGGAAGGGGGGGGGGGGGGGGGGGGGGAGGGGGGGGGGGGCATTCTCAATGCGGACCCAAGTGTAAAAAAGGGCACTATTTTCCATGACTTTGTGGTTTTTTCGTGTTTGATTGCGAGAATTTTGGTAAACTCGCGTATATATGCCCTTAATTAATGTGTATAAACACCAAAGATGAGCCTCTAAGTGTGAGTATATATGTAAAAATCACAATTTTCATGCTAAAAAACAAAAAATGGAGCAATCTGTCAAAAAATACTACAATGTTTTATTATGCTATTATCTAATTATCTTGATTTATGGGTACTTTCTGGGTTAAGTTAGCTATTTTTCTTTTATTTTTGTTAATTTTTCAAAAAAAAAAGAAAAATATAAAAAGCAGGTGAAATAACAAAATGGTGACAAAAGAAAAATATGGGAGTGATCAGTAAGTGAATGTCAGCTTATGGTGAAGATGGGGTGCAAGTATGAGAAAAGTTGCGGGAAGCCGATTTGGCCAATTTTTGGACGAAATGACAAATTTTCCAAAAATAGAGCAAACAGAGTCCAAATGAAGAAATTTCTGAGCCTGAAGTACCTTTTGCAACAAGATAGGAGCACATGTCAAGTTTGGTAACAAGTGGTCTAGGAAACCCCGATATAAGTTTATTTGGACCCACTTATTAGCTCATTTTCACTATTCACAAGTGAGAGAGAGCTTGATAGACCTAGAGCGCATAGACCTTCTACGACTCTATACGATGCACACGACACACTGATCAATGCCAAACATGAGAAGTAGACTCGTTACCATGTGCTTTTCTTGTTCTATACTCTCTTTGTCGCAAAAAACTCCAAAAACGGCAATGTGGCATCGCAAGAAAGAAACTGAAATGGGGCCGTAACTCTTCAACCACTGACATGATAGCTACAAGACTTGATCGGAGGTTAAACATAACCTAAGAGGACACCTCTATGACCTCCAATACAGGTTTAGGTCAATCAAAAAAACCCGAACCTCTTCCGGCACGAGAGAAGCTAATCGGGAAGGGATCACTGAAACGATGCAAAACTTCATGAGAAGTTATGTCTCAAGTATGTCTATAAGACAAGGTAACCTCCTCCCGGACCAAAACCTCGAGCTAGGCTTTGGACACACAAAGCGTCATTTGGTACTCACACCCAAGCGAGGTGTTCGTTTGCCACGAAACTGCACAGGCATCATCGACATATCATTGACAACCAACATGTAGGGTGAAACATCAAGAAAAATTATCACCGACCATCGCCTTATCAAAAGACACTATTGGAGCGACAAATCACCAAAAAGGTTATCCTTGAGTTAAAACGATACATCAAAGCCATGGAAAGGTGCCCTTCTACATCCACATGCTTGGGAGATGGAGCTCAAGAAGAATCTTTACCAGAAGACATCCTGAAATGAAGAAATCCCTTTCGGAGACTGAAATTCCAAACAAGGAGGTTATAGCCTACACATCTGACTTTTTAAGTTGAAAACTAGCAAGTAGGGCCTGGGGCACAAGCACAAACCATCCCAAGGCATCAAACTCAATTTTTATCAAGGGAGACATCATACGTTTATGATGTCTCACAGTCAGATTTTGCATAGAAATCACTCACTTGACTTCACAAACACATTATGCATACCCTAAACATGGAGCACATAAAATTTCATAAGATTTGGAGCCAATAAGGGTACTCAAGACCCAAAAAATGCAAAGTCTCAGCCTAATCCCATAAATTTGTCCTTGGACTTACCAAAAGTGCTTCAAATCAAGTGAAATTTTACACACAGCAAGCATGTAACCTAAACATAATGTGCCTATGCTCAAATATCTATTTTGCAAAAGTAGACATTATACACATATAATGTCTAGACCTATCATAGAGGAGTTCTATCAACACTCTAAACATCAAAAATTGTAAAGTATATCACATATAGCCTCTACACCAAGTTTGGGCACCTTTGGACATGTTTTGATCACCACCCACATCAATTTTCAAATCAAAGTGTCATAATCTACTTCTATGGCCTTGAGCTCATAAGCACTAGTCCAAATTCATATTTGCACACATCAAAGCCATACACACAGCAACATGAGCTACCTCTAGCACAAGTTTGAGCCAAAAATGCCAAAGTAGACATTATACGCGTATAGCGTATAATGTCTAAAAGCTTTGAATTGACATGATGTTGTGATTCTGGAAACTCTAATTCTCTATACACATCATTATGAGCTTCCCAACACAATTTTATCACACTTGAATATCTTTTGACCTTCAATCACTCAAAAAAGTGGGATTCTGGATGCAAAAACCCTTTCAAGCTCTTTGACACCCATTCACAAGCTCAAATTCAAATCAGAGACCATGGACATCATGCACAAGCTATACACAACTTACCCATGGAGTTTCAAGCTATTTTGTATCTGTAGACATCATATGTGTACGATGTCTCTTCTCTTATACAAATGCCAAACTCCACATTTTTCATCAGAAGCATGTTCACCATATAGTATAAAAGCAATGCATTCAATTTGGACAAATTTGGGCAAGGTTGTGACCACTTGCAACCCAAAATCAAGAAATCACGGCAAAAGAAACATTCTAGCCCCCAAACACATGACTCATCTCCAAATCAAAATATGAGATGATCAAAGGATTTGAAATCACCTGAGGATGCTACATATGAAATCTGGGCCAAAAATCTTAAAAGAGACATTATACGCGTATAATGTCTCAAGAGGGCCAAATGACAATTCTGGAGGGATTTCTCACTTTCAAGGTCTTTACCCCATCAATCTTATCCAAAAGCCCAAGTATCATCAAGTTTTGTATTTGTATGCCCATCTAAACCCAGGGTTTGAAATCCAAAGCTCTATACTAGATTATTGGCTCCAATCACATGAGGATAAATCCAAACCAAATTCTAAAGTCACAGGAGTCTATACCATGCTAGGGCCCAGTGACACTACAAGCTTGATCCAATTTAAACAAAGTAGACATCATATGCGTGTGATGTCTCACTAGCCTGAAAATGAACCTAGAGGATAACTTGACCCCTTCTAAGCCTTTACCACATGATTATGAGAGCATCTACCTAGTTTCACCCCATTTGTACCTCATTTGCTCAAAACAAAGCAAGAATCTAGCTTTAGAGCCGTCAAGAGTTCTAATGGTCACAGCTTGTCCAAATGACATCCAAATTGAAATTCAAGCATATACCCATGATGTACATGATAAGATCTATGCACATATGAAATATCACTAGTTTTGAGCACCTAGACATTATACGCGTATGATATCTCACATCATAAATATGCACCCAAAATGCAATTGTGACCACATGCAATGTACCCTAGGCCCTTATTAGCTTGTGTTTCAATTTTGAAGCCATTTGGATAGCTAAAAACTGAGAAAATGCAAGATTTTGTAAGATACTGCTAACTTTTGCACTTGGAGTGCTCGCAAGATCAATGGAAGCCAGTAAATCACCAGCAAAGAAGAAGAGGATGTCTTTGAAGGCGCAACTAGTGAGCCTTACACACTGCTAGAAGAGACACTAAAGCCAGCCAAGGCTTGGGTAGATGAAGCCATATTAGAAAGGGAAGGATTGGTAGCGTACCAAGGTGCATTCAGAGACTCACAAGGAAACACAATGGATATACCAATGAATCCACGAGAAATTTTGGAATATGCAAACAAAGAAGAAACACTCACCCAAATGGAAAGAGTAGATTTATACAACTTCTTCATAGCACCTCAAGCGGGTGTGGATATGTAGAGAGTCTACGAGCTAGTCAGCTCAATCCAAAAAGACGGCAAGGTAGTAATTACTGCTTTGGATGGATAGAAGACAGAGACTCTAATTACACCTCAAACCATAGCAGATGCATTGGGGCTCCATAATAAGGGTAGCCCAATCAAACGTTCAAAGACCTTGTAGACCCAAGATCTGCAAAGATCTGCAAGCTCTACAACCAATACTTCCATGTTTGCAACAAGTGGACCCAAAAAAACACAACACCTCCCCATGCAGTGGCTACTACCATAACTTAGGCATTGAGAAGTAGTGTGCCCAAAGAAGTGAATCATGCCCAATATTTGTATGAGCAAGTGATCATCATGGGCATAGAAAAGCCCAAGTACATTGGAGGTGGAGAAACACTGACGAAGATTGCATATGAAGCTATCGGCGTGAGAGGACAATGGCCCAATCCACCAACACAAAATGAGTGGTTCAAGTTAAAGCAAGATACAAAAGATGAACCAGTAATTGCAGTAGCCCCACCAGTCACCACACGAATTTGGAGACGGCTAGAGACAGTACCGGAGGAAGATCCTGAGGAACCCCCAAAGAACAAGGGTAAAATGGCAATGCACAAAGAAATAAGGCCCAAAGAGACACACAACCAAAAAGCCGCTTGGATTGAGAGGTTGATTGAGAAATTCAGGGCAGAACAAGCACTCAAAGGAGACTTTGAGGAGTATTGGGTACTAGACCCAGCAAAAGTCGGCGGAAGCTCCTCGAGACCTCTAGAGGATCAATTTGATCACTACATTCAAGCATATGAAGAAACAAAAAAGGTGCTCGAACAATAGAATTTAGAGCTCTTCACAAAGGAAGAGGTACAATACATTAAGAAAAATTTTAAAGAAATGCCAGAGCCTCTAGCTAAGAAGGGTCAAGAAGGTGACTAAGAAAAAAATGAAACCCCACCACCTTCACCACCAGGCTCCTCTACTCTTCCTCCAAGTCCAAAACCCTCTACATCCCAACCAAAACCCTTACCAGAAAGGACAAAAGAGGAAGCACCTCCACCAAGAGACAAGGAAAAAGAAGAAAGGGACACCTATGAAGACCTCCTTCAAGCCGGATACACATTAGTAGAGGCTTCTACAGTAGTTTATGGCACTCCAATCCCACCACGGGCTTCCAGAGAGGAACTAGAGAGACAGGAGATCCCTACAGAATAGATGAGAGCTGATAGACCTCAAGGACCACAACTAGACCAAGAAATGCACAGAAGAGCGCAAGAAAGGTATTCCTCACAGCTTGGAGTGCTAGGGTTAGTCCAAATCTCGAAAGAGCCACAGTGGAGACCATTGGCCAGCCTGTGGAGAGCACCTCCAGTAGGGGTCATGTTGAGTATGGGACACCAGGTCCCCTTTTTTGGCCCAATCCCTAGGCCATCAACCAAAACTTTGGTTGCAGCAAATGAATATGATGTAAGAGCCACATATCAGATACTTGAGAGAGTCAGGACATGGTCTCTAACACTTGCTGAAGAAAACAATATGATGCATACCGGAGAAGAAAATATGCAAATGGAACATGATCACCTCTCAAGCATGATCCAAATTACCCACCAGAAAGCTGAGGAAGCAGAAAAAGAGCTTGAGACTCTCAATGCAATAGTAAGAGAGGCCAAGAGCGAATGAGATGGTCTAACACTAGAAATGGTAGAGATTTCAAGTGAAGTAAAGAATCTCCAAGAAGAAAAAGAAAGAGTAGAAGATGAGGAGGTAGTGAAAGATGAAGTGTTGGAGCTGAAAGCAAAATTAGAGCTCCAAGACTTGACAATCAAGGGACTAAGGGCAACCATGAGGACTGCATGGGTAGATAGTCAAGCTATCCAAGTCTTGGAAGCAAAAATCACTTCCCTCCAAAAGGAATTATGGCTAGAACAACGACAAAGAATGCATATGGCAGAAGGGTCTCTGGCCGTGGAGGAAAGACTGAAGGCTGAACACCAAGAGCTCCAAAAAGAACATGAAGAGCTCCAACGACAATTAGCGACTCTAGAAGAGATGTTGGTGGACCAAGCAGAAGGAGCTACAAAGAAGAATATACTTGCTCGACAACGAATAACAGAACTACAAAAAGAAATAGACGAAGCAAGGACATATGAAACACAATCAAGGCCCAGTGATCTAAGAACTAACGCCAAAGACGAGACCTTGGAAGTTCCTGAAGATGCAAAATATTGCAGCACCAAGAAGAACAGTTGGAGACATAGGAAGAAGCAGAGAAATCATTGACTGCAGAGGAGGAGACACACCTCCAAATTTTGAGTGAAAAGTCCACAACTGAAGGCCACAAGGCAATCTTGGAATGGGAGACAAGAATGTTACACTCTGTAGGAGTTCAAGGGTTTGCCACAAATGTGCTTAAGGAGGAATGGATGCAACCTTCAGTCCCATATCCTCTCCTAAAGTATGAAGTGTTGGTGATCAAGAAGAGAGTCAAAGCGGAAGCAACAGAGCCAGTGTATGAGGGAGACATTAAAAGATGTAGAGACTGCAAAGAAGATAGTGGACTCCCAGCCAAAGTGGAGAAAATTTTGGCTCCTCAAGTACCCCGTATTTCTAAAGTATTTGGTGGAAGCCCCCAAAATTAAGAGGTATGACACTCTATTTTGAAAGTCCCTCGTGTATGCACATGGGCAAACCACATTAGAATCTTGACGAGACATCCCACCTGGCTCAATTACCCATCTATGCCACCACCCAAAGAAGGAGAGAGAATAAGTGTCTCTTATATGGTGAAAACCCTAAAGGGCACCATTAAGATTTTCATTGGCTCCCCTAACTTGATGTGTTTGATGATTAGGAAAATACATAAAACCCTCTTGGCTTGCATTGAAGTGTTCGCACTGTCCAAAGCTACAGACTCAACCCTCATATCAGCCGGTGACACTGTCACCACAATGGCATTTGATTTGTCTAAGAACCCAGCCTTGGAGTTGTTACATCTGTTATATCAAAGGATAATGTTCTTACCAAGCTTTTGAGGAAGCCTTCTACACCAGCTTCTTTACTTATGATGGAAATATATTCGGCCCCACAGTCACCTTGGGCAATATAAGGTACGAGTCATACTTGAAGCTACTAAAGCCCCAAGGGTTCCATTGACACAAAGACAGCTTTTACCAAAAGTAGGTGATCAAGACCTGTCATGTCAGGGATGACATGAAAGCGAAAGGGGGGAGTGTTGATGGCCAAACACAGAAGGAGCTTTTCCCAACTTTTTGTATCACTATTTTTTGAAGCGGAATGATATTTTTTGTAGGTGCAATTTCTATCATAGGAAAGGTAGGGAATGAGTGTGTGTAGTTGTGTGGAGAAGGATTTGTGAAGAAGGAAGGTGTGTGGTTGTGTGGAGAAGGTTTTTTGTTACACTGTACTGTCTTTTTTGTTTTCTGTTAAAGAAGGAGTTACATTTTTTTGCAATGTACTGTTAGAATTAAGGTATTAGCTATGGAATGTTAATTCTGTAAGGTTCAATGTTAGTTCTGTAAGGTTAGTTTTGTAGATCTGTTAGCTACTGTAGTACTGTGTAAACAGTGTTAGAGTGTGTGTGGCAGTATCTCCATTAGCTGTAAGTAGATAAGTTAGGTGTAGGTTAAGTGTGTGTGTGTGCGCGCGCGCGGCGCGGCCGCGGCGACTTATAAAATAAAAAAAATAAATAAATTAAAAAAAAAATCAAAAATTTATTTTCGGGCTGGGGATCATTCCCCAAGCTCAAGCCCAAACCGAGACCTTAGTCCTCAATTTTAAAAAATAGTTTATACATCTTTTTATATTTAAAAACTATTTTTAGGATTTCGAGGACTATAAAAACTATTTTTAGGATTTCGAGGGCTTCACGTAGCCAAATAGAGAGCTGTAAAGCACGGCACGTTCCTTTAGCTAAAACGCTCGTCTTGAGCTATTACACGCCATATTTTGTGGCTCGGTTACAAAAAATAACAAAAAATAACGAAAAACTTGGGCTATAAACAACTAAACAAAAGAAAAAAACTAAGTGAGCGGCCTTCACGGGCACTCACCAACGCGCTTAGAGTGTGGAAGTCATATGAACCTACGCTCTGGACGACTGTTAGAGCACGAGCAGATTGGTAGTGCCTCCATTTACGCGGGCACCCATTATTCCTCCACCCTAGGTTCTGGACCTTCGGCCGGGACTCAAGGTAGCGCGACCCAAGATCCTCATATCGTGTCTAGTGATTCTTCCTCTGACTACGAAGTCATGGAGGGGTATCCTACACCAAACCCTGATAGTGCGGTTAATGAAATAAATGAAGGGAGTGGGGAAGTAAATTCGTCATTCATGCCTAAAATAGACTCTATGCTTCTTGAGAGTGTGCATGGGAGTTCCATCCACTGCACCTCCTGATCCTTTAGGACTATCTCCCTCTGAGGTTTTACTACCCGATGGTAGGAGTCTTGCCGAAGTACAAGAGATCGAACGCTATATGCAAGCAACAAGGGAGAGGGAAATTGAGAACCTACGAGGGCTAGAACAAAGTCGAGCCCTGAAAGCAAAGGCTCCTATGACAACAATCATACCAGCCGAGCAACCGAGTGCTCCCAAGGTAGCAGTCACGGAGGGGCAAGCAATGGGGAGCAATAATGCTTCCACTTCAAGGGAAACCTCCAGCACACCATACCTAGATGGGATATTCCGTAACGAAAATTGGGAGTATGACCTACAAGCAGAAGCTTTAACTGATCGGTACACGGGACACACCTATCATGTGGGTTGGTTAGATGTTCTACAATCCACATCGGGTGCTACTAGCATAGATGAGCAACAACAGAAAGTCTGTGATGTCCTCCATAGGATTGTCGAGTTAGAAAGACAGAACACAGGGATCAACATGCCTTCAACAGGCCTAATGAGATTCTTGGATATGGGAAAGGCCAACCAACCAACCCTGTCACAAATGGAGACCCCCTCAGTGAGCCCCATTGATCCTCCATATGTTGTTTCGCCAGGAGCCTCAGTACAATCTGAGCCCACAAGTGGCAGCTTTACCTTCCCAGATCTAGCTCATCTTTCTCTTAATGACACTACGGCTACCATGCATATCCCAATGGTGAGCATGACAAGAAGTACACCATGGAGTTCATTTGTTAACACTGCGCCGATGCCTAGTAGCACAGTGCCCCCAACTATACCTACATGTATGTATCAATCATGTGCACTTGTCGTACCTCAGCCTCATGTAGCTCCTACACCTCCGATTATTCCAAGAGCTTACAATCCACAATGGAATTATCCAAGCTCTTATACAAGTGGAGCCATGCCATTTAATAATAACATGCCATATCAAGCACCCCCTATGCCTAGGGCCACGCCTGTAAACTTTGGATCACCGTCTGGTACACCACCATACGAAATATGGGACCCAAGAGCCGCGCGTATGCCAAGGCCAAGGCCAACTCCCATCTCACATGTGGTTCCAGGAGCACATACACCCATTATACCTGCTCAAATAGGAGATTTGGCAGCATTTGCTCAAACTATCGGTCGCTCTATTGCGGGAAACATGCGTGGTGCACCTGATAGAGAGCCTAGGAGCAAGGCACTTCAAGTAGCTAAGCTCACACAGAAATTCAATGGAGACGGAGATGTTAGAAAGAATATGGAAGTCTTTGAACATGTGTGCGATTCCTTGGAAGAGCACAATGAGCTACATAAGTGTAGGGCTTTGAGTTTGACCCTAAGCGGAAAGGCTGGAGATTGGTATAGAACCTTAAGAGTAGAAGGAAAAACGATCTATTCTACTCTTAGGAGACTGTTCTTAAAAGAATACATACGAGAGGGAGTACTTTGGGGTGTAGCCTCTCAGCTCCAGAAATCCCAACGAGAAGAAGGTGAATCCGTGAGAGACTTCATTAGTCGCCTAAAGAATTTGAATTCTCGATGCAATCCAAACGAGCGATTCAACAACAACCAATTGGTCGATAGATTCATTAGGGGACTACGACATGAAAGTATCTATAATGGCCTAGTCATTAGAGGTATCACTACTTGGGAAGCAGTCACCATGAATGCAATCCAATTGGAGGATAATTTAATGATTGCAGGAGAAAGAGTGTCTGCCGAGCCGAAGTCAAGTAGCTCCCAAGCATCAGGGCATGAGCCAATGAAGATAAAGCCAATCGTGAAAGAGCAAACGATATCTGAGATGACTTTGGCAGATCTCACAAAGGCCATCCAAGAAAGCCTTAGGGGTAATCGTGCTCCACATACTACGAGTGAATGCCCTACTTTCAGAGTAAAGTTTAACGGGACTTGTAACGCGTGTGGTAGGTATGGCCATCAAGCCAAGGATTGCCTAATGCTTAAACGCATCATGGAAAATAGACCGCCTATAGCTTGGGCAGACTCACCTCGAGTTCCTGCATTGATGCCTACCCCACCCATGGAGCAACAGTTGCCATTACAGCACATGGTCCCTAGAACCCAAAATGTGGTCCAAACCACACCGTTGCCACCTCCAGTGCTAGGACCGCAACCCCCTCATCCAAGAGTTACACCTATGAACCAAATAGGTTGCGAGTCATCTAGTACTTATGTAGATTGCGAAGAGGACATAGACTCTAGTATCACCTATGGAGTCGACATGCTTGAGGAGTGTCCCATGTACTATATGGAAGACCATTGGGGACAAATCAAACCGGTATATCAAGCTACTCCGCTAGCAGCAAGAGGCCAAAACATTAATAGTTTTGCCAGAAGACCACCTCTTTAGTGCTACGAATGTGGTGGACCACATCGAGTAGCTGAGTGCCCCATTAGAATACAAAAGAATGCCGCACTAATGCAAACCAGTCAAGGGAGTGCATTGGCAATGCCAATACTCACTTGTAATCATTGTGGCATAGATCATTTGATCGCACAGAGTCCTAACAATCCAAACGCACCGAAAATCACACCATTGAACATAATAGAGATTGTTGATGGGACACCACCAACTATAAACATAGCACCAGTGAATGCACTCACACGGTCGATGCTCCAAAAGCAAAATTACATCCTCGAAGAGAGAGATGCTGCGTCCATTGGCCGAGCGAGAAAGAAGAAAACACGAAGAAAGAAATCCCTTAATGCTTCTAGCTCAAAACCTAGTTCAAATACTAACATAGGGACAGGAGAGGATCCCGTGTATATGAATGACCCTGAGGATGACTCAGATTCGATACAGACCACGGAGACCAAAACTGTTACTACAAAGGAAAAAGCCAGTGAGGACGATCACGAGAGGGAATTACGACGAACACCAAAAGAGTATTCAAAGTTAAACTACCCAGTTGCGAACCCCCAAGATAAGCCACGAGAGACAAAAAATGAGGATTGCAAGAAAAAGATTGGAACCTATCCAAACCCAACAGTGGAAATTGAACGAGTCCAAGAACTGAGGGGTTTGGTGGAAGAAACTCAACGAACATTAGAACCTGAACCCAAACACATCCAGATGTCGGACACAGTGTTTCCCACACAAGTTCAACCTCACAAGAACTACAGGCCGTTAGCTATACCCAGTATCATTCAGGAAGAGAGTGAGGGTAGGACATCTGAAAGTGGAAACACACCTTTCCTACTAGAGAGAATGTTTGGTGAGGGAATGCCCGACCCCCTTGAGGAAGTGGAGATTCCATCTTCACCATTCTCTTGTCAGGGTCCTACGTCCCACAAGATGCCATTAAATGTTGCCAAATTGATGGATTTTATGTCTTCAGAAGTTAGAACCACCATCATGTCCAAACTATATAAAGACCCCGAGCTAGTCTCCGCTCTTCGAGCCTTCCTCAATGGAGAATTACAGGCCGGACTACCACAGTTTGCACATATGAACAAACCTGACTCGGTAATGAATGATGAGGAACATTTAGCACCACCATCTGACCTAGCGGGACATGAATCTGTAATTGAAGTACCCGTTAACAAGTTGGGGCAATACTTTGAAGGTGATGAATCTAATGCTACTCTACCAATCACTACTAAAGGATTAATTGTAAAGGGAGTCCTTGACGGTGGTGCGGGAGTTATCATGGTGACAAAGAGTTGTTGGGAGTCTATGGGGAGACCTCACCTTGAAGCCACAAGCGTAGTGGTAAAAATGGCTAATGGATCTATTGTTACGCCTATTGGAATGCTTAAGGATCTCAGGATCAAGGTCTTGGGACACAAGGTAAGGTAGACTTTCATTGTTATGGATTTTTCCAAGCATCCTATGTCATTTGAGATGATCTTAGGGCGTCCATTCATGAGGGAAGCAAAAATGGTGCATGACTGGTCCAAAAACCACGTCTACTTACAGTTCCAAGACTCTGTCATTCGAGTTGATCTTTTAAGTGGTCGAACGCATCCTCTAGGAAATAAATTCATCATTGATAATCGATCAGACACAACAATTCACTCAGCTCCATTACAGTATTGTTACACATGTAACGAAGACACGGATATTGGGGAGAAATCTCCTTATATGGATATCCTACCCGGAATGGCTGAGTCAGACAATGTCGATTGGGTACACCTAGCGGCAACCATAGATACTTGGGGAGCTAGAGGTACAACCTGGGTAACACATGAGGGGGATGAAATGCCTGTACCCTTAAATATGCTACAAGCAATGCATATAGCTTCTGACAAGACTCATCCTAATGTAACAAAGAAAACATACAAGTGGGTCCCTAAAGCTTCTTTAGTGACCATAGCTAGTGCTAAAAAACAGAAGCCTTGTAAGAAACGTACCACTCGCTCCAAGAAAAGTAAGAAAATGTTGCGATGGATCCCTAAACGACTATTGGAAGCCCAAGGCTACTATCAAGGAAATGATCAAATCTGGGTGCCAAAACATAGATTGTGCTCTTACCTATCACCTGACCCATGTGAGCCCAATCCCGTAGCTCCAAAACGAATCAATGATCGTGGAAAGAAAAAAATCACAGAATGCTACACACCCGCTCCTGAGCTAGTTTGGGTACCAAAGAAAGAACGATTTGTTCCACCTAGCTCAGGAAGGGGGGAGTCCCATGAAGCTTCTAGCTCCTCATGTAATGCATCCGTAGAGGTAAAAACTTCTCCACAGCCTCCATCTACAATAGTGGACCTCCATAAAGCTACAAAGGAATCCACACCTCCCAGTGATCAAGAATCACCTGATGAACTACTTCAAGTTTGATCTTGGGAGAGTACCTTACCACCCTTGCAACTCGACGAGGCGCCTAAGGTAATAGAAAACTACTGGCAAAAATCTCCACCTATTACCAACTGGAACAATTGGTTTCAAAGGGTGACGAGCTCATTTCAAGCGGTATGATCTACCCAAGGAAGGGGGGAGTGTTTGCTGACAGTCATCATTCATTTGTTTCCCTCTCAACCTTTTTCCCTGACCTTTCAATCACCAATCTTAGGGAATGTACATATAAAGCTTTATACTCACAAAAAACAAAAAAATAAAGAGCAAGAGCAATTAGCAAACGAGTATGCACGTTAAAAGTCAAAACATTGACCCCAGACCTACACATTTACATCCGGTACACTGAAACAGAAACCTATGTCATGAAACACCTTTGATCCTCATCACTTGAGTGATGGAGGGTAGGTAAGATTAGTACGATAGGAGTGTTTCTGTTTTAGAGTTGAGTGATTAGCAAAGTTGTCTTTTCCCACTAATGTGCCTCTTGGAGGTATTCCTTTTGTTTCCTAGTGTGTACAGGAGCGTGTTGCTATTGATAGGATTTGGACCTTCATGGAATCTTTATCTCGACTCACTCTTCAAATCAAGCGCGACCATTGACACAAACAGGTGTTTCTTGTCCATTAGCATTGCCCCTTATCTTTTTTGCATCTATGATTGTCAGCTTTAATTGTGATTGGTAGCCTAATATTCACCGCATTTGCTTAGTATCAAACATTTAATTCAATGTAATTTTTTGTCATAATCACTTGTCTAGGTTTAAAAATCAAGCAGTCCAACAAACTAGTTTAACCAAGTTAGGTGTTAAAAATCTTCTCTTAATACCATGGGGAATGCCTTCCTAATAATTAATGGTTACTTAGGTTCTTAATCCGATTTAGGCAGCATTGTGTGAAATGTACTAGGGCTTTCTAGTGGGCTTGACCCTATTGACCTTTAGCTTAAGTATTATAAAGGGAGTTTACTAATGTGATGAGCTTGGGGAGGTGTATCAGTGTTATATGACCCCCCAAAATTACAAAATTAAAATGCTGAAAATGAACAATCAAAAAATCAAAGTGCCACACTGTAAAATCTTAAGCTGGAAGAGAAATCTCAGCTTGATTTGGTACTTCACTCACATGTATTGCCTATGGTACTAGAGCCCTAGAGGTTCCCAGTGTGGGCGCTTTTCCTTGAAAAGCAAAAAACCCAAGGCATACAAAATAAGCACACACATCAAAATTGAATCACTGTGAAAAGACTTTGGGGGGTCAAAGAAAAAGTAATCAGTCAGGCGATGATTTCATGAGAAATTCCTTTTATGGTAGCTTAACTACAAGGTCTTCTAGATATAGCCTCTAGTCAGCCCTCGAACATGAATACTTAGCTCTCGCGATTAAACAACTTAATTGACCACAGAAAATTAAGAAGCTTACCCATGGTATTAATATTCGATCTCTAGTGCCTTTCGACAGTCAAATTAGCGACCCCTGACTTGTTTAATTTTTTACCTTTACATCTGTTTATGCATTTGATTACATTGCAATTTAATGATCATTGCTGACAAATTGTTTGAAATTCTTTTACCAATCAAATTGTCTACCTAAAACTGCATATGCTTTTAAATCACTTATGAGAATGCAATTACTGTGCCAATGTTGTTTGATTTTGCAGTGACTGAAGAAGGCTAAGGACATTCATCTCAAATTCTCTTCCACCTCGATGAACGAGCTTCAACTCAATAGCTTCCGAGGACGGAATCTACATCAGGAAGGGGGGCATGTTAACCCTCACGGCTCACGGACACCCCATCACCTACGACAGACGCGTATTATGTATTTGGTAGAGTCAGGTACCGGGCTTGTCGGACCAATAGGAAAAGGGTAAGAGTGATCGCCGATGAGAGGCGCACTCTAACTGGGACATTCAAGGGATTAGTTGGCTAAGCATGGGCGCCCAAGTGTGAATGGGGTGAGCTCATATAAAAGCCAACTAAACCTAAAATTCACTCATTCTCTCATTTGTGCAATAGAAGAGTGCTCTTGCTCCATCTCCATCTCCATCTTCTTTTTCTTCACCTCCTTGTGTGTGTGTGTGTGTATGTGTGTGTGTGAGAGAGAGAGAGAGAGAGAGAGAGAGAGAGAGAGAGAGAGAGAGAGAGAGAGAGAGAGAGAGAGAGAGGGAGAGTGTGTGTGCGATCGAGCATTACGAAGGCACGACGGCGGCGAAGCGGTTGAGCGCGGCACGACTGCAGCTTCTTCTTCATCGCGGCGAGGAATCCACCACGAAGGCGAGCGTAGAGCGGTGAGTGACACACCCTTTGCTCTCTTGAGCTTGCTACGGTTTAGGATTGTTGTGTGCTTGGAGCCATTTGTGGCTCGCACACAGTGTATCGGCAAGTCCTTTGCTTCGACACTGCGGCAAGGAGCGCACAGGTGGTCATCTCTTCTTCATAAGGCGTGAGGGAATGATAGGTTTTGGTGTCAGGATCATAGAGTGTATGCCTGTCCTTACTCAGTTTGGGTCTGGCCAGCTTATGACAATGCGAAGCAGTATGGATCCATCCTTCTAGAAGAGGATAATTAGTTTTGACGCGAGCTTCAAAAAGAATCTCAGTCATCTCCCTGTACTATGGTGCCAGACTCGGCTTTGCTGCAATGCCTTTTTAGGCAATTTGGAAGATTCAATCGTAATGTCATTGATTTGGAGAGCATCATTGAACAAAGTCTGCCAAGTTTTCCATTCCACAGTTGATTGCTCATACCAATCCTAAAGCTCATCAGTAATTTTGAACTATGTGAGACGATCAATTGGTTCTTGATGTTGAGGATACAGCGATGGAAAGAACCTTGGCAGCTCGGTTTATCTTGCTGGAACAGCATACAAGAGAACTGGAGAATCAGGCACAAATTCTAAGAAATTGAGAACAGCCTAGTTCTCCTACTCCATCATCTTTCTGGTGATTCTCACTAGCTGGAACAATGTTCGGAGGGCAGTTGCCTGTGCTCCGACTGACATTCTTGTTTGAGGTCCTCTACTAGTGGTTGTCTGGTCCTCAAGAATGGCTTTGAATCTCTGATCCAAAACACCTCTGGCAGTTTGCATTTGCACCAAAACTTCCTTGAGTTGTACCCTAACATCCTTCATACAGCGGTAAGTTGGTTTGTTACCCAGTAGATGTTCCAGTTCCAGGGCTAGGGAGCGACAATCTGCAGTAGACTGCCTTTGCTAGTGCGGGTTTACCACTTTCTCATCAGCATTGAGTATACATTCAGGAACTCGTTCCAGCACAGATGGACTGTACTGGGATGCGAAGGTAGTCGGCAAGCTTCTTTATCATGGAAAGCTGGCTTCGGCTACAAACCTGTAAGCAGTGGAGGCTTCCAGTCCTATTGGAACTCCTTGAGCACTTGCCTTGCGCTTCCGTCTAGCCGTTTCATCTTCCTTCAGAGCGATACTTATTTGTTGCGCATTTTCCACAAAAGGTTTGGGCTCATTGGGCATCCAGAATGCAAATGCTATGGCTTCTGGTGTCATTGACACCTTCCTACTATTTACCATGGCACTGCCATTTTCAGCATCAAAGTAATCAAGAACTTTCTTGATGATATCTTCATCAAAAGCAATCCTTGTAGCTTGCACACAACTCGAAGATCCCAGAGTTGTAGCAGAGTCATTGCTTGATCAGTAAATATATAACGCTGGATTTTACTGTACGGGATAACAGGAAGGCTTGCCTTTGCCTCAGCAGCTATGGCCTGGGTTTCCTCAAGAGACTCCTGCATCTTCTCTAAGCGTTTCTTTCTACCCATGCACTATGAGGTCGATGACGATGAAACAGGCGAACGAGAAGATGAATTACTTGTTGTGGCGAAGCCATTTCCTTGTGTCACTGGCAAGACTATCTGACAGTCGACTGTCGCGTCAGAGGTCAAAGTTTGCGGCTGCAGTGAAGAAACCTCGGAGCTTGGCGATGGCGAATGGTTGACAGGAGGAAAGCGTCGTGCAGGGGATTTATGAGGAAATATGATAACTCTCCTGACTGTTATACGCGTTCGTGCCATAAAAGCTCCACCACTCGCCGCTCCTAGACTTTTGTGCGTCGTTGCTGTCGTGGCAGACATACATTGGACAAGACTGCGATCGATCTTTGAAATGATTAGCACTGGCGTGCCATTTGACCGTTGGACGCTTAAAAATTGAAAAGTGTATCCATACTAGTACTGGACTGATTTCCAGTCTGGCTTGACCATACTAGTATTGATTCTAAGGTCAGCCTGATCTGGTCCTTCTGGTACTGGTTCTGAAGCTGGAACTGGTTGCACATGAAAAAGTCGAAAAATGTCCGATTCCGGTATCTCTTGATCAGCAACCTCCAGTTCCTTAGTACCTTGTTCTGGCTCAATTTCTCTGATCTCTGAATAATAAAGCTTGATCTTTGCTCCATTATATACTCCTGGCAACATTAGTCCAGATAAATCTTTCAGTTTGACTGTGCCATTAGAGAAGACCCAATCCACCTCAAAAGGTCCCGCCCAGGCAATCTTCAAGTTCGGCTCCTTTGGACCCAGTCTAGACTGATATAAAAGCACTAAGTCTCCTTTCTGTAATTCTCGAACTTTAATTCGGCGATCATGCCAGTGCTTCCTTCGTTGTTGAACCATTTCTTGTTCCAATATAGCCCTTTGCCTGAGTTCATCTAATTGCATCAGTTCATCCAGCCTCTTCTTAAGATTATGGTTGAAGTCTAATCCATACTTCACAGCCATTCTCAGACTGGGGATTACAAACTCCATAGGAACCACAGCTTCAGTACCATACACCATTTTGAATGGTGTCATTCCAGTAGTTACCTTATAAGCTGTCCTATAAGCCCATAGAGTAGTCTGAAGTTTCAAATCCCACTGGTCTGGTTTCTTTTGCACCACCTTAGTGAGAATAGTCTTTATTGTCTTATAGCTACTTTCAGCTTGTCCATTGCATCTGGGATAGTAAGGAGTAGATTTCCGATGCTTGACTGAAAGCATATCCAATAGGATTTCCATAGTGTCATTGATAAAATGTGTTCCTTGATCGGTCACAATCTCTACTAGACATCCATATCGGCAGACAATATTCTCAAACAGAAACCTTGCAGTTGACTTGGCTGTGTTGTCAGGAAGAGCCTTAGCTTCAACCCACTTGGTAACATAACAAGTAGCCATTACTATGTACTTGTTCTTCCTGGGAGTCATCTTCTTAAAAGGTCCCATAAAATCCAGTCCCCATTTCATGAATACTCCCAGTGGTTGTATTGGCATCAAGGGAGTCATATCTGCAGCTGTTGGTTGACACATTCTTTGGCATATGTCACAAGTTTTACAAAAATTTCTGACATCAGCAATCAATGTTTGCCACCACAGCCCAGCTTGCAGAATCTTCTTGTAGGTTACTTCATTGGAAAAGTGTCCACCAGACTCACCATTATGCGCTTCTGAAATTACTTGCATTCTTCCTTCCATAGGAACACATCGTCAAAGTACACCATCTACACCCAATTGATAAAGTAATCCTCCTATGATGGTAAATTTCAGGCTTTTTATGATTAGAGCTTTCTTCTGATTTTGCTTCCAATCCTCTGGAAAGGCACCTTGGGAAAGGAATTGATAAATATCATACCAATCAGGATCCACTGATTCTTCTGCCTCTAACTGAAATAAATCAGCATCCACTGGCTCATCTCTCAAGGGTGATTCTGAATATCCTTCCGTACTTCTTGAAAGAAAATCAGCTCCACAATGGTTTCGTCCTGGTTTATGGAAAATTCTGAATTCGAATTCCATAAGGAACATCATCCATCTTATCAGCCTACCTTGAATAATGACTTTGTTAATCAGAAACAGAAGAGCTTGATGATCCACATAAAATTCGAATAACTTTCCCAATAGGTAATGCCTGAACTTCGTGGCGCTAAAAACCATTCTGAGGGCTTCTCTCTCAGTAGTCGTATAGCCTTGTTTAGCCTGACTGAATCTACGACTTGCAAAATAAACTAGATAGTCTGTTCTTGCATCTGGCTGAGCTAATATTGCCCCCATTGCCAATCCTGAAGCATCTACATGTACATGGAAAATAATATCCCAATTTGGCTGCCTAAGGACTGGTTTACTGGTAATGGCTTTTTTCAAATTCTGGAAACTCTCCTCACACTCAGCAGTCCAGTTGAACTTACTGGTCTTCTCTTAGTAGCTGTCCCTTCCATACTAGAAAAAAAGATTGAATGGATTCAAACAAATCCTCTTCTCCTGACAGCGTTTAAAAACCATCTCTACGAATAGAAGGTGTTGTTCATCATCTGAATAGATAGTGAAGTCATCCATAAAAATGGCGAGGAACCGATGAAGAAATTCATTAAACATCTCCATCATACACCGCTGAAAAGTAGCTGGTGCATTGCACAGGCCAAAAGGCATCACCAGATACATGAAAGCTCCCCACTCAGTGATGAAAGTGGTCTTGGCTCTATCTTCAGGAGCGATCTGTAACTGGTTATAGCTGCTATAACCATCCATGAAGCTATACATCTCATATCCTGCGATCTCATCAAGCAACATATCAGTAAGAGGTAAGGGAAATGGATCCTTAATAGTCTGGGCATTTAGTTTCCTATAGTCAACACAAACTCTCAATTTCCCATTCTTTTTGGGAACGACAACTGTGGGAAATAAACAATCACTGCTTGCCACTTTTGTAATGAACCCAGCCTTGAGAAGATTATCAATCTCCTCCTTGACCTTCTTTGCATAGTTGGGGTTCATTCGGTATCTTTGCAATCTTACTGGCCTAGCATCTGGTTTCAGTGGTATTTGGTGCTGACAGACTTCAGGATCTACTTCCTTCATATCTGTATGTTCCCAGGCAAACACATCTTTATAGTTCTGGAACATTTTTCGTGCCTTTTCCTTCATTGCTGGGTTGAGGTGCTTGTTAACCTTGATCATTCTGGGATTTTCCTTTGATCCCAGGTTCCACTCTTCTACTTCCTAATCATTTGGGAGCAACCAGTTTGGTCCGCCTCCTTTTCGTTTGGTCGATTCTTCAGCGTAATCCCAGGATGTTCCATTCATTTCTGAATCATTATTCTGATCCACTTGGTATTCTTCAGAACATGCCAGTATTTCTGAATCATTATTCTGATCCAGTTGGTATTCTTCCTCTACTATGCCAGTATCAGCTAGTTCCTCTATTCTTCCAGTTAGCTGAACTGTTCTTTCCCCTACATTGACTTTGGTAAACTGTTGAGGGAATTGTCTCTTCTGCTTGTCATCCTGCTCTTTGTTCAACAAGACTGCATTCAAGTCGATTTCTGCCAAAGGAAATATGTTCATAGCCGCTAGCATTCGCTCGATTTTCTTGGCTTTGTACTTTTAACACAACTCCTTCGGCCTCAGTTCCTTTTTCCAGCTCTTGGTATTGTTGGTCTGGATTTGGATTCTGTCACTGGCCCCTTCTATGATCAGAGTTTGGTTTGCATAGTCATGAACAACATGTGTTGTCCTTAACCATGGGTGCCCTAGTAGCATTCCATATGCTCCCTGCACATCTAGGACTAGGAAACTGGTTTTGAATTTCTCCCTCCCAACTCTTATCTGCATGTTTTCAATCATACCCATCGCTTGTACGACTCTATGATCTACCATTCTCACTTTGAATGGTGCTAGTTTCATATTAGTGATACCCATTCTTTGCTGAAGATGGGCTCCCATTATGTTGACTCCTGACCCTCCATCCAGAATAACGCTTGAGAGAGGTTCCCACTGCTTCCTGACCTTGTAGTCTACCTGAATAAGTGGAACTTCATCATCCCGGACAGCCGTCAGGTCCACTATTTTGGCCTCTACCTCAGTCTTCCTGTGCTGTCTGATAAAGTTGGCCACCTCATGCAAGGTCTTTCTTATATCCTCCAGCTCTACAGTTAGCTTCTGGATTCTATCACAAAATTTTACATGAATTTCTTCTCTCTCTTGGTCAGACTGATTGTCAGAGCTTGAAGAACTGGTATCTTCACACTTCTATTCTTTTACAGTGCTTCTACTCTTTCCATCCACTCCCATTTCATCAGCTAGTCCTTGTACCACAGCTAGCATGGTCTCTGTCATGGCTGGTACTGATTGATCTTTATCAGTCGATTGGGCTGGTATCCTTTGAATGACTCTAGCTTCGAAACTTTCTGGCTGCTCTGGAAGCTTCTTAGCTAAATCCTTCGTTATTTTAGCTGCTAGTTCTTACTGCTCTTGCCACTCATCTACCACCTTTTCTTTACCTTTGGTCTTCCAAACTTCCCTTTGTTGAGCCCACTTGCTGTTGTTAGGATTGACTGGTACTTCTGAAATGTATGGGATTTCTTCAATGACTACTCCCTTGCTCCTGGTAACCACCCTGACCGGAACTGGCTCTGGTGCCTTAGCCTCAGTAGTAGTCGTTACAGATGCATCTGGACATTGGGCTGCAAAATGACCATACTTCCCACAAGTATAGCAATTCATGCTCCTGTTCTGGAAGTTGCCTCTTCCTCTTCCTCTGCCCATTCGTGGTTGGTATCTTCCACGTCCTTGACCAGTACCAGTGGTACCTGGTCTCTCCTCTTGAGCTACTTTGGCTGGTTCAGTGTAGGCAACTATTGACAGATCCTTTCCTTTCTTAATGGTGAATTCTGATCCCACAATTATTCCATAAGTGACCAAAGGCCTTGCAGTAGGTACATTGTGGACATTCAAGGGAGATATGGTCCTTGGATTTTCATCTTGAACACCAAGTCTCCATCTTTCGGACTGGCTGTCTCGTGTGGCTAATTTTTGCAATTTGCCTAGCCATCTCTTCAATTTTCTTGGTCCATGATCCCTTCTTCGATTTCTCCTTTGCTCGTTCATTTGAGCTACTCTCGGAGCTACTGGAAATTTCAATGGAATCAGAAGTTTCAGTAGCAGAGCTACTGCTACTGGTCCTTTGCTTCTTGTGGCTCTTCTCCTTCTTAGCCTGCTGTTCTAGCTTTAATGCCCTTTGGACCAGATCATTGAATTTTTTTGTAGGGGCTGGTACTTCTTGTTCCTTAAGCTTCTTGCTTCTGAACCCATTCAGGAACCATGCCCTCAATCTCTTCTTAGACGGCGGTTCTTGCAACTGCTTGGTTAGCTCTTTTATCTTTTCCACATAGCTGCGGACTGACAAATTCCTCTGTTTGATCTTATCTAATTCACAGAGAATATCTTTGTCCCCTCTATTGTCAGAATATTCCAACCTGAAGGCCTTAAGAAATTTGTTATATGATCTCAGCTGGCATGCAGGGTAATGGTAATACCCTTTCCTCGCTGCCTCCTTCAAGGTTTGTGGGAAATATTCCCCCCAATCATCCTCATCAATGTTTTTTAGTTCAGCATACTGCTCGAAAGCTTGTATGTGAACATCTGGATCATCCTTTTTCCCCCCTTTGAATATTGGAAAGGAAATCTTCAGGGAAGCTATGTAATCATTTCGATTACTACTGATCCTGGAACTTCTCTTCTTGGCTTCAGAATGACGCTTGGGAGCCTTCTTGCAATTGTCAGTGTCAGCATCCCAATCAATCTCTGTCTCTGTCTTAGTGTCAGTGTCCTCTCTGGTTTGTCTGCTAGAAGTACGGTGACTTCCCTTACTGCCCTTGGTATCCTCATCTCTCTGGCGAGACTGAGAATTCTTGGAACTCTTTGCCTTCCGTGCTTCCCGTTCTGCCCGTCGACGTTGACAATGACTGGAGTGTTGTGAGTCCTGCGCCTCATCAGCCTGACTATGCTCCTCCTGAGCCTCAGTGTCAGTCATCTTCTCTTGCTTTGGGTCAGACTCTCTTCTTGACTCCTCAGGAATGGGGTCCACACGAATGGTAGATTTCCGACCACGATTGGATTTTGGTGCCATTGCTGAAAACTTCAACTGGGAGAAGAGTCTTTCAGTCAACGAGCTTCAGCTCTAGCCACCGTGATCGCCAAAATGGAATTGGAGCTGATCTCTTGAGACAGCTAATTCCAGGGTTGAAAGTTTCAGCTAGTATGGGAAGATTTCAGATAGCAGACTGAACAGGAATCAGAGACTAAACTGGAATGTGGATACTAAAATAAGAATCAGACTTAGGTACTGGAAATAAGGTTCCGATTCAGAAGACTAGACGAGAAGTAAGTATAACTGAAATATATGCCATGATTGGGGTTATAGATCAAGATTACAACGAATATGATTACAGAGAGAAAGTACAGCCGACAATACTGCCAATGATTCTCAAGTACAATTATAGCCAAAGTGCTAACCCAAGTGATAACAATTGCCAACCCGATTACAATGTAATGGGCCCTATTTATACACTTCGGGTTTATTGTAGTAATTACCATGGTAATTACTAAGTAGTTTGCTGCCCATCTTCTAAGAAGACGTTCCCACATCGTGACTTTCCAGCCGTCTACTATATGTGATTGTTTCATGAGGTGGTTTGAAGTAGGATATCAACTTAGAGTCCATAAGGTAGCGATCTCTGGATGAGGAGAGTGTTTCCTATGAGTTTAGGGACTTTTCAAATGTGTTTGGTCTAGTTTTGGATAGCATGAGCATCGTAGGTTGAGTTGCTTTCACTAGTGCATTAGAACGTTTAGATTTAATTTCCTTCAGTAGAGATTTTCTTAGAAGGTCGAGAAGGTGATTGACATCCATATCCTTGTTTCCATGCACCTATCGGTTAAGCTTTGTCCTTGGTTGACATAGAGTTGTTGGTTTTGTTCTTGCTATGCTAGCATCCGCTCAAGGCGTATCCGCCAATTGTGTGTGTGTGTGTGTGTGTGTGTGTGCGCGCGTGCGCGTTGGTGGTTGTGAGTATTGGATGGAGAGAGAGAGAGAGAGAGAGAGAGAGAGAGAGAGAGGGAGAGTGAGGTTCATACCCAGACTCGATCCTACTCACCTCCGTCAGTCCTCCAGAACGTTCCAGGGAATGACATAGATCTATCTTCAAGTATCCCTCCCACTTGGGACCGACACTCAGATAGGACTCCGATCTATCTCGAATGCCAACCCAAGGGGGTACTTCCCTTCATTCAATGATTCTATCCGCTTCTCATAATCAATCTGTCCTTGACAACTTTCTACACCCAAAATCGTGGTCCTTAGTCTTGATTCTTTTGATCTTTAACTTGAGGATCTGCTTAAATTGACAACTTTTAGAAATACTTTTCAATACCAAAAATTGAACTACTTCTATTGATCTTAAACAACTACTCTTTTCTTATGGTGTAGCTTTCCACTTAAGAAGCTAGAAGGTCATCCTATAATTTATGAGTTTTCGAGCTTTCCATTCAAGCTTAAACCTAAAATACAACGTAGTCACTAAATCTTACACCTAAGTGCAATCTACCAATAATGATTAGCTTAAGAGTGCAAATCTACCTTTGAAACTTAACTTAATGATGCATAGATATGTTGGGGTATAAAGCCCAATGTGGTCGCCCAGGTAAGTGGGCGGGCCGCCAGGTATGTACACATATTCTTTTGTTAAAACCTAATAAGAACTCACTATGCTCTACACATTACAGTAGAGCGAGTTCACTATATCGTCGTGCTCTTCTTCTCGCACTCTCTCTCGCGTCGCACTTCCGCTCGTACTCCTTCAACTGGTATCAGAGCTCAGATCGAGGCTCGGGGCAACACTGCAGGAGGCTAGAGTCACCAGCTCACATTGGAGTGAAATTCGACAGGCAAAGACACGGCCCCAAATCTCGTGGGTACGCCCGAAGGGCACGGTGTTGTCAAAAATTCATTCTGAGGTCATCTCGGCCACCGTTCGGCTTCGACAAAGGTCTGCGCAGGCCATTTTCGACTATGTGGTCTCAGCGGGTGCAGATCTGACTCTGCAAATTTGGGGTTTTCGGCCTACGACTGCAGGTGCTGAGGATATCGACACTCCCAGAGTGTTGATTTGTGGCTGTCTACACATCGAAGGACGGCTCACAGTTCTTGGAGGCGTGTCACATACGACACGGGCGCATCTACACATAGACTGTAGGCGACATCCACTAGTTCATCAGGTAGCTTGTGTTTGCTGCTTGATATTCCAGATTTCATCCTGACATTGCAGGTACTTCCACATGGGATGTATTGTCAGAGATGATGTATGTCTGTTGAGGATTTGCTGGCTGTGAGTCACGCAGCAAACAACCGCCGCAGCGGTTACAGCATACAGTGGGAAATTTGTGGATGTATGACTTTGTGGGAAGTCTATGTACTGTCAGATTTACTGCAACCTTTGTTGAGGGTTGAATGAGGTTTTATTGAGCTGGGGGATTCTCGAATGTTGAGATCCTTTCGGTGATACAGGTCTTGGAGCGATCCCTCGAGCACCCTTAGATAGGCAGCTAGGATGTATTGACTGTGAGTTAGACAGTTGGGATTGCATCTTTGCTTTACTGTCGTTGAGGCATTGTCGCAATCTATGCTTATAGGACAGTGACAGGACAGTGAGACACAGTACAGGTGCAGGACAGGTTTACCCACAGCTTACAGTGTCAGAGAGACAGTGTTTTTGAGCTGTTTTTTGGTCTGTTTTTAGTACACCATAGCCATTTTACAAAGGAGACTCTACCAAAATTTCTGCAGAATTTGAAGCTTTCTTGGTTCATTTGACAGGTTGATATTGGTTCAGAGGTCAGTTTACAGGGGAAACTCTGCCGAATTTTTCCCAGGAAAGTAAACTACTGTGAAGCGTAGCTATGGCTGGATCACAGGACACTGCTCTTTACAATATCAAGAAGCTGGATGGAACCAATTTCCCATTGTGGAAGAAGCAGATTTGGCACGTGTTGGTATAAAAGAAGCAGATAAAACCTATAAAGCTCAAGGGGATAAAACCAGAAGATATGGACGAAGATGAATGGAGCGAAATGGATGAATTGGCACTTTCTACCATTATGCTGACTTTGGCAGAAAGCGTTTACTTCAATGTAGCAGACGAGATGTCGGCTTATCAAGCATGGTTATAGCTGAGCGATCTTTATGAGAAGCAAAGTGCAGCTTCACAGGTATACTAGCTTAAGAAGCTTGTTGACTTGAAGATGAAAGAACGGACACCTATGTCCAATCATCTGAATGAATTCAACACAATCTATAGTCAGTTGTCAGCTCAAGGTGTCAAGTTTGATGAACCTGTTAGAGCTATGTTCCTGTTGATCACATTGCCGCAAAGTTGGGACACTTTTCGCACAGCTTTGAGTAATTCTGCACCTCCAGATGGTTTGAACATAGCAGGTGTAGAAGGAAGTCTGCTTACTGAAAAAACCAATAGAAAGACAATGGACAAAGGCAAAGGAACAACCTTAGTTGTCAGGGGAAGGACCAAAGCAAAGTACAAAGGTGGAAAGAGGAATCAGTCTCGTAGCAAGTCCCGCAGTGCTAAAGGCAAGAGTGACATAGAATGCTACCATTGTGGCAAGAAGGGTCACATGAAAAGAGACTGCAGAGAATGGAAAGCAGAAAAAGGCAAAGAGAAATCTGAAGACCATGGTGAGAAGAACAAGTCTTCAGTGAAGATTCAAGAAATAAATGTGACAAACATTGTTGCAGAGGATGACAGTCTAGTGTCAGGAGACATCTACTTCTTGAAGAATACAATGGACTCAGCTCTTCTTACAGCATCTGATGGAAATGCACTGAGTGACTGGATTATAGACTCAGGGGCATCACTTCATGTGTCTCCAAACAAGGAGTGGTTTACTTCTTATGTGACCACTAAAGATCATGTTCGGCTATGCAACGGGCAGACATGTGAGATCTTAGGTGTTGGAGATGTTCAATTGAAGTTTCAGAATGGCTCTTCTTTCACACTGAAGAATGTGAGACATGTTCCTGCAATTACAAAGAGCTTGATCAGCACAGGTTTACTTGATGATGCTGGCTACGTCACCATTTTTGGACAGAACATGTGGAAGATATCCAAGGGTTCTATGACAGTAGCACATGGAGTAAAGTCTGGAGGACTTTACATGATTTATGTATCAAATGTCTCTAAAAATGTAATCAATGTAACCGAGCAGCCGAACGTTTCTTTGTGGCATAGCCGGTTAGGACATATGTCCAAGAAGGGAATGGAAATCTTGTCTCGTTCTGGTTATTTGCCTGGCTTTTCATTTAATGATTTTGAATTCTGTGAACATTGTCTGTATGGTAAGCAAACACAGCAGCCACATAAGCATAGAAGCAGTAGAAGAGATACACAATTGGCACTTGTTCATAGTGATTTGTGTGGACCTATGCCTAACCTATCTCTAGGGGGAGCTTCTTACTTTATGACATTTATAGATGATTACTCGAGGAAAGTATGGGTTTACTTTCTCAAGCACAAGGATGAAGCGTTTAGTGTTTTCAAAACGTTTGTGACACTTGTGGAGAATCAGAGTGGCAAGAAGCTTAAATGCTTACACACTGACAATGGTGGAGAGTATGTTTCAAAGGCCTTTCAGGACTTTTGTGAGTCAAAAGGTATAAAACGTGAACTTACTGCTCCTTACAATCCTCCTCAAAATGGTGTTGCTGAGAGGATGAATAGGACCATACAAGAGAAGGTCAGAAGTATGTTGTCTAATGCACAGCTGCCAAATGGGTTTTGGGCTCAAGCTGTATCAACAGCTGTTCATCTTGTAAATAGATCTCCTAGCAAGGTTTTGCAGAAGGATTCAGTGCCAGAGATGGTATGGTCAGGCAAAATGCCCTCATACAAGCATCTCAGAGTCTTTGGGTGTGAGGCATATACTCACGTTCCAAAATAATTTAGGAACAAACTTGAGCCAAAGAGTAGAAAGTGCATCTTTCTAGGCTATGGTAATTCTGGTGAGATGGGGTACAGACTTTGGGATCCCGAATCCAGAAAGGTTGTCCGCAACAATGATGTTCACTTTAATGAATCCAAATATCATTCTAAACCAGAGAGGGTTGAGGAGATTAGAAGAGTTGTCTTCCAAGAAGATGGACCTGCACGTGCAAGACAAAATGTCAGGGCTCAAGAGGATCAAGGACAGGATAGAGTGGAACCACAAGTTGTGGATGAGCCTGAGCCACCTATTGTGCGTAGATCTGGGCGTGTCACGCGACCTCCTGATAGGTTTGTTACATCTATGAACTATGTCATGTTGACTGATTGCAATGAGCCTTCATGTTACAAGGAAGCAGTGCAAATGAAGGACTCCGGGAATTTGCAATTGGCCATGCAGTCAGAGATGACAGCTCTGCATAAAAACCAGACATGAAAGCTAGTTAAATTACCACGGGGCAAAAAGGCTCTACCCTGTAAATGCCAAAGTACAAAGCAAGGCTTGTTGCCAAGGGCTTTAAGCAAGAACAAGGCATTGACTTTGATGAAGTCTTCTCTCCAGTGGTCAAGATGACTACATTGAGATGCTTTCTTGCATTGGTTGCCATATTAGATTTGGTGTTGCACCAAATGGATGTCAAGACAGCGTTCTTGCATGGTGATTTAGATGTGGAAATTTACATGCAGTAGCCAGAAGGGTTTGTTGAGAAAGGCAAGGAAGATTGGGTATGCCAGTTGTTAAAGAGTCTTTATGGCTTAAAACAATCACTGAGGGCATGGTACCATAAATTCCACAAGTTTATGATTTCTCAAGGCTACAAACGTAGTGAGTTCGATCACTGTCTATATACAAAGAAGGCTAAGGATGGCAGTTGGCTGATCCTTATTTTGTATGTGGATGACATGTTGATTGCTGGCAAGAACTTGGAAGAAATTTCAGCTTTGAAGTCAAAGATGGCAAAATCGTTTGACATGAAAGACATGGGTGAGGCAAGTCATATACTTGGTATGCGCATTGAGAGAGACAGATCAAAGAATTTGATTTGGTTATCTCAAACAGAGTATATTGACAAGGTTTTGCAACGTTTCAATACGGAGAAGGGAAAGGCACTGAGTGTTCCATTGCCACCATATGTGAAACTTAGCAAACAAGATTGTCCTGTGTCTGAGGAAGAACGGGCTGAAATGGATAAGATTCCATATGCGTCTGCAGTGGGTAGTTTGATGTATGCAATGATTTCTACTCGCCCAGACATTGCATTTGCAGTGGGAGTAGTAAGTCGATACATGTCAAACCCAGGCAAGAAACATTGGGAGGCAGTGAAAGGAATATTGAGATACCTGAAAGCTACAAAGAGTATGCGTATATGCTATGGGAGTCAGGAGCTAAGTGTAAAGGGTTTTACAGACTCAGATTATGCAGGTGACTTAGACAACCGAAGGTCTACGTCAGGGTATGTCTTTACATTGGCTGGTGGAGCAGTATCATGGCGTTCTAGATTACAAGATTGTGTTACTCAGTCTACTACAGAGGCTGAATATGTTGCAGCAGCAGAGGCATGCAAAGAATCAATTTGGCTTAATCGACTAGTAACAGATTTGGGAATCAAAGAAGAGATGCCTGTGTTATATTGTGATAGTCAAAGTGCTATACAATTGGCTCCCAATCCAGTTTATCACTCAAAGACAAAGCATGTGGATATGAAGTATCATTTCATCAGGGAAATGCTCGAGGATAAGCAACTTCAGCTTGTCAAAGTTCACACCACAGAAAATCCCGCTGATCTACTTACAAAAGGACTTCCCTCAGAGAGCTTTGCGCATTTTCGCAAGCAGTTAGGTGTAGGGTAGTACATCACTTCTCTACATCTCTTGTATATTAGCTTGTATAGTAGCTTCTCTCACACTTAAAGTACCACATTGGACTTTAAGTGGGAGGTTGTTGGGGTATAAAGCCCAATGTGGTCGCCCAGGTAAGTGGGCGGGCCGCCAGGTATGTACACATATTCTTTTGTTAAAACCTAATAAGAACTCACTATGCTCTACACATTACAGTAGAGCAAGTTCACCATATCGTCGTGCTCTTCTTCTCGCACTCTCTCTTGCGTCGCACTTCCGCTCGTACTCCTTCAAGATACTCTTAGCACTTAACTCTAATTGCGAGGTTTTCATTAAAGCGTAAACCTAAAATACAAGGTAATCACTAAAGCTTACACCTAAGTGAAAAGTTACCTTTAAAGCTTAGCTTACGAGAGCAAATCTACATTTGAAGCTTAACTTTATGATGCATAGATACTCTTATCACTTGACCCTAATTGCAAGGTTTCCATTAAAGCTTAAACCTAAAAATACAAGGTAGTTACTAAAGCTTACATCTAAGTGCAAAGTTACCATTAAAGCTTAGCTTATGAGTGCAAATCTACCTTTTAAGCTTAAATTAATGATGCATAGATACTCTTATCACTTAACCCTAATTGCGAGGTTTCCATTAAAGCTTAAACCTAAAAATGCAAGGTAGTCACTAAAGCTTACATTTAAGTGCAAAGTTACCATTAAAGCTTAGGTTATGAGTGCAAATCTACCTTTTAAGCTTAACTTAATGATGCATAGATACTCTTATCTCTTAACCCTAATTGCGAGGTTTTTGTTAAAGCTTAAACCTAAAATGATGCACATAAACCTTCCTAGTATTAAAACATATGGATTAATTAATCCTACTAGAAATGAAGATTACCTCCTCTAAACAAGAGGGAAGTGGAGTTGAAGTGCTTCTTGAAGAGATGTGAGGTTCAAGGAGGAAGGAAAGGGTTAGGATGAAGAGGAAGGAGAGAGGAGCTTCTTCACAAAACCCTCAAGGATTTGTCCTTCAAGAGAGGGAGAGAGCAAGAGCAAGATTTAATGGAAACCTTGATTTACCTAAGCATAATCTTGAGCATGGCAAGTATGCAAGGAGCTTAGCAATATGTGTGTGTGTAAAATTACAAAGGAGAGGGGATGCTTATATAGGAAATGGTGGGTATTCTTTTCTCAATTCCTATTGGATCCCAATTCTCTTCTCAATTCTTATTTGACCCCAATTCTCTTCTCAAATCCTATTGGATCCCAATTCTCCTCTCAATTGCTATTGGACTCCATTTCTCTTCTCAAATGCTATTGGACCCCAATTCTCTTCTTAATTCCTATTGGACCCCAATTTTCTTCTTAGTTCTTATTTCTTAACTTTATCTTTCAATCAAGTTAGTCCCTTTTTCTCCCAGTTCCCGATTTAAATCAGTTCCCACGCGGATCTTCACACGAAGAAGTATAAAAATAATCTTAATCTTTTTGGAAAAATATAGGGATGACGTAATTTCTTATCCAAAATATCCTTGTCTTTTCATTCTGGAGTAAAGTCTCGTTTTCCACATGACTTCTTTGTCCGTCTTGATTTTTCTAAATTATTTTCTAGGCTGAAAGAAGTTCTGAATGGCTCTAGTGTTTAGGGAGGGACCTTACAAACTCCCTAACAAAAAGAAAGAGATGTCCTGAACTCGGGACATGCTTTAGAGAGTAGACAGACTCCATCTTTGGTCAACTTATGATTGAAGATGGTCAGTAACTTTAGGGTATTTAGATTAAAGGATAGTGAAGCTGGTATGGACCTTGAATAATACACTTCTCTTCCATTTTTTAGCGCTGACTCAAAAGTCTTAATCATAAAGAAGTCTTAATGACTCGGGGTTACTTTAATTACTGAGTGTGATCTTACTCAACTAGGTATTTTTCCTTTGGTGTGACCGGATTGTGTTTCTCTTGTTAGGTCTGAAGATCATTTCTCCACTTCGCTCTCTATCTAGCCTTAATACGTTTTGTAAAAAACTTACCATTCTTACCTAGACTTTAACTTTTTTTTTCCCGTTTTGAGCGTTGACTCATTTCACTATTGATATCATCCAACTAATACCATGTTCTTGACAGTTAAAGGATTTCATATTGATCTTTCAATTAATCTTGCAATATCTCCTCTCTTGCATACCCAATTTATTTCCTCCATCCTTATTTATCTTATGTCTATAGCTTACTGCCTCGTCTTTCACTTGGTAATCAGATATTCCATGTATCATAACAATTAAACTTGTAAAACACCATAGACGATTTGAACCTCAAAAGAATTGACTAACTAGAGATGCTTGAATTTCATAAATATGACGATTGATTACATCCGCATTACATCAAAAGTGCCATCAATATTTTGAAGAATAATTTTAAGTTGTTCCGAAGAACCAGCCAAAAATATGATCAAGGGTTTGGATAAAAAGGAGATATTGATTTGATTCCAAAAGGTCCACAATATCTAAATGCAAACTTACGGAATTTCCCTAGCTTTAAGGAGCTGTGTTTGGGTTTGACTTTGAGGAAAACTTGTTCGTCTTTGCTAAAGCTTCTAGTGGAGAGGTGAAGATTAGCGTAGCTCTTCTGTCTATCACTAGCTCTCTTCAGGTTGTCTCTAATGACTAGAAGTTGACGATCCATCTCTTCCAGGGTAGACTTAGCGGTAGGAACATGAAGAGCTGGGTTAGCTAATCGAAGAGGGACTAAACATTCCTGATCATACAAGGCTTTAAAGGGTGACATTCCGAGGTTGCGATGGTGAGAAAGTTATAAGCAAACTCAACTAGGGGAAGAAACTTGATCCATTGCTGGGGGTTCTGGTTGCATTATGCTCGAAGCATATCTTTAATGACTTGATTCACTCGCTTAGTTTGATCATCGATCTCCGGATGATATGCTGAGTTGAGATTCAGTTGGGTACCCAGAGATCGAAACATGGCTTGCCAAAACTTAGAAGTAAATTTGGCATCCCAATCACTGATGATTCTTGCAGGGATTCCATGTAATCTTACTACCTCTTTGACAAATACTTGGGCTATGTCGATGGCGGTAGCTGTCTGCTTGATTGGAATTAGATGAGCCACCTTAGTGAGCTTATTTACTATGACAATAATAGAATCATAGTTTCTAGTTGCCTTTGGAAGACCAGTGACAAAGTCCATACTCAGAGATTCCCACTTTATCTGAGGAATATCTAGGGATTGAAGCTTTCTAGGTAGTAAAGAAGACCATCTGCTAAGGTATAGTCAATTAAGTATTCCCTCGGGTTCTAAGCTTGAATCTCTTGGAGAAGAGATCTAAAATAGTGGTCTACCCGAATTTCTTATTGAACTTCCTCGGGTAAAGAAGAGCTAAGGATTGAATTAGTCAGGGTTGATGAGAACAGGACTGCTGGTGAAGAAGTCTTTGAATCTATTGAAGGTAGCATCTCTCCCCAACAAAAGAAGAAAGAGTTATCCTCAACTTGAATAAAATACATAATTGATGAAGCTTCTTGGATACGTCTTGCAATTTAACTTCTTGTTAACGCTTTCAACTTGACTTCTCTCTTACACTTCTTCATCCCCAAAATCTGCTAATATAATATTGGAGTCATGGAAAATCTTTCTTAATAAGCTATCTTCTTGAATAAGTCATCGCGTTTGTGGATTCTTTGATACGCTACTTCCTCTTTATAAGCTACTGGTAATCCCTTCTTTATCAGCACTTGTTATCCTCTTATTTTTGTGATCTTCACTCTCTTATAACTTAGTCATTTTCTTATTTGATGACGTCTTGACAAGAAGACTTGGTTCTTCCTGTATGCATCTCTGACTTGCAGAGTGCAAATGAAACAGTTAAAAGACAGTTCTTAGAGCGATACAAAGATCTCTTCTTTCCTCAGCCAAATTCTTGTGTCGGCCAGACGATATGGAAGACATGGTGACATCTGACAAGAGTGACTCTTTGGGCTAGAGACCATTTTCGCAACAATACCCGACTTGCTATGGTTACAGATGCTCTGGGACTTGGCCCTCAATACTATTGCATCAAAAGGACACGAGATCCTGGGTTCTCCGCAAGGTTGTTCTTGCTTGTGCAATTTACCCCCCATTCCAAGATTTACCTCGATACCATCTGGAGTCTTCCTCTTAGAGGTCCTTTTCTTTTCTCAGCTCATACCTGAGAAATTGCTCAAGCTGTTTCTCGTAGAACCATTCTAGAGGGTGAGAGTCCTAACATGTGTGGTGCTTGCGATACTTGGTTATGTGACCAGGTATTAGAGGATCTTCATGAGTTGTAAACTTTCTTGCCTCTCTCTGTAATTACTTCCTACCTCCCTTGTAATCTTTTTTGGCTTTAATTGAAGAAATAACCCTTTTTTGAAAAATTTGAGTATCCGTACTTCTTTGTCTTGAAATGTCACTCTCTCCTCTTTAATTAAATTCTTAAGGACATCTCTATTTAGTGCTTTCAGTAAAGGGTCTTCTGTCAATGATAATCTTGAGAAAAAATTCCAACTTTGAGTTCTTGGCTAACTCATAAGTTTGTTTTCTTATTCTTCTTCGGAGTTTAAATGTCTGCAATATTTATGAGCTTATCTATTACACTTTCCCATCTTGATTCCTTGTGAGTTTTTTAAAAATTGGAAATAAGATTGGACCATACCATATCTCTTTGGTCCCAATCCCAGCTTTCTCTCATCATTGCAATCCAAAAATTATTCAATAGTTGTACGCGTCCGCATTAACTGTGTAACTCCAGTCGACCCACATGTTCTCCATTTCTTAGTAGAAATGGCACTTTCCTTAGGAGAGGACTATCCTATAAACTTCTTCTTCTTGAATATTCCAAGCCATCAATAATTTCAAAACGAGTCTTGCTATATATACTTATAGCTTTATTTGTGGCTAATCACAAGAACTTATTGGATTTCTTCATTATTACTCAAAATTATCTTCTAGTAAATGTCCCAAAAATTAATTCTTCATGTGGTAGCTACCTTACCCAATCTTGCTCCTTATTACTAAGCTTAAGGGATACTGACAAGTAAAGCTCAATAAAAGTTTCATCCATGTCAATTTCATGTGTCTTCGCACAAGTGCATGCCTATTCTTTCACAAATTTCTATATCGGTCATTTCCAACTTTACTCACATTTCCCACTTGCTTAAATCCCAGGGACAAGTATAGGTTTTTAACATAAAAAGTCCCAAAAATGTTACAGCATACCGAGCCTTCGCTCTAGCATAGCATTTTCCATCCTCTCATATATAATCCACTGAATTTCTTCTGGCAGATCCCAAGCCATCTTGAAATTTTTTGAATAATTTATTGGAACATCAAGACTTCCTTTTGTAATATATTATTGAAATTTGGGTGTAGAATAGATTGAATTGTTTTTCCCTCATGCATTAATCCAAAATTCCAAGGTCCAAGATTCAAAATTAGGCTCTGATACCACTTGTGAAGGCCATACCCAGACTCGACCCTACTCACCTCCCTCAGTCCTCCAGACCATTCCAGGGAATGACGTAGATCTATCTGCAAGTATCCCTCCCACTTGGGACCGACACTCAGACATGACTCCGGTCTATCTCGAATGCCAACCCAAGGGGGTACTTCCCTTCATTCAATGATTCTATCCGCTTCTCATAATCAATCTGTCCTCGATAACTTTCTACACCCAAAATCGTGGTCCTTAGTCTTGATTCTCTTGATACTTAACTTGAGGATCTGCTCTTGGTTCTTGTTCTCCCTTGGTTCATGGCAATAACCCCTTTTTCCTGGCAAGCAGACATGACAGTTATCACTTGTCCCTAAGAAGAGAGATCTTGCAATCCTACCTGGTTTCGGTCGTCCCCGATTACCCATTTTTATCCCACTTAGTCCTAGCGTTTAACATAAAAAAAAAAAAAATCAACATCCGGCCATCTGACCCTCCGGATCTGCCCACCAACCGAACCATTTCATGACCCTTCCCGAGGTAGTACTTAACTTCTACAAAATCAAGAAGACAGCAGTTTATCACACATCATCAAACAACAAGCTGCATGCAATCTATTGCATACCCTCGTTCAAGGAAATTCATCTGGTTGTTCCCACCAGATCTTTATTTAGAAACTTTTAATTCATTTCCTTTTCTTTATCTACTATAATTAGCTTGTAACTAGTTTCCTAACTAATCAGGCAACACATTTAGTTTCAACCAATTCATCTTGCTTCCCCATTCAGGCCAAGATAATCGGTTACAAGCCATCAAAATGGAAACACCTTCACAATATTTTCCAAAATTAAGTGTTTGGGAAAGGCTCATCAAGTAATTTAATCATTCCTTCCTAAGTATTTTATTTCGAGAGGTATAGCACAATCTGGTGACAGATGCACAGGATAGTCCCTATATTCCTAACCTTTCCAGTTTCTTTTTAAGCAACCAAGTCGAACAAATTTTCTTAATAAAATTCACATCATCCTCCCTGAGTATGACCTTCTCATCCAACTATTGGCATCTGGACATACCCAGATTATGGCCAATTTCCAATAAGATACCGCGGGTACTTCACCCGGTCGGGAAAATATAAAACAAACCCATTCATCTCTTATCCCTCGGACATGAATGACCTAGGTATAACAACTTTTTGGTTACGCTGCCCTAGCCGAAAACAACCAATATCCGTCAAGTTCCCCAAGAGAATCCTTTCAATGGGCCGGCCTTTCAATCAAATGACCCCAAGAAGATTCATCTTGGTTTCCAGTCATTTTCAGACAATCTTCAAAAATCCTAGTTAAATCTATGTTTTGCAATGGGCTATCCCTATCACCTCTCGAGATTCCTTTTCAACTCCTAGTTGGTAATTTCCAGGTTCATTTATTTATCAACCTTAATTCCTACGTTCATTAATTATCTACCAGCCAAGTTTATTTAGAAAATACAAGTAAGTTTTTGCCATAGGCATTTAATGGTTAATGTCTCTTCGGAAATGCCAACTTTTTAAGTTCAATCCCCGTTTTGTATGATTCCCAGGTTTTTGCAACCCTTTGCCATCCATGGGACATCTCCATGGAAGCTTTTAGAGTTTTCGGTTCAAAACAACATGGAGGTCAATTCGCGAAGTTATCCCCTATCTCTCCCATCCCGTATTTACAAACAAACTTGAAATTGACAACTTTTAGAAATACTCTTCAATACCAAAAATTGAACTACTTCTATCGAGCTTAGACAACTACTCTTTTCTTATAGTGCCTAGCTTTCCATTTAAGAAGCTAGAAGGTCATCCTATACTTTATGAGTTTTCGAGCTTTCCATTAAAGCTTAAACCTAAAACACAAGGTAATCACTAAAGCTTACACCTAAGTGCAAAGTTACCATTAATGCTTAGCTTAAGAGTGCAAATCTACCTTTGAAACTTAACTTAATGATGCATAGATACTCTTAGCACTTAACCCTTATTGCGAGGTTTTTATTAAAGCTTAAACTTAAAATATACAAGGTAATCACTAAAGCTTACACCTAAGTGCAAAGTTACCATTAAAGCTTAGCTTACAAGAGCAAATCTACCTTTGAAGCTTAACTTTATGATGCATAGATACTCTTTATCACTTGACCCTAATTGCAAAGTTTCCATTAAAGCTTAAACCTAAAAATACAAGGTAGTCACTAAAGGTTACATTTAAGTGCAAAGTTACCATTAAAGCTTAGCTTATGAGTGCAAATCTATCTTTCAAGCTTAACTTAATGATGCATAGATACTCTTATCACTTAACCCTAATTACGAGATTTTTATTGAAGCTTAAACCTAAAAATGCAAGGTAGTCACTAAAGCTTACATCTAAGTGCAAAGTTACCATTAAAGCTTAGCTTATGAGTGCAAATCTACCTTTTAAACTTAACTTAATGATGCATAGATACTCTTATCACTTAACGCTAATTGCGAGGTTTCCATTAAAGCTTAAACCTAAAATGATGCACATAAACCTTCCTAGTATTAAAACACATGGATTACCTAATCCTACTAGAAATGAAGATTACCTCCTCTAAGGAAGAGGGAAGTGGGGTTGAAGTCCTTCTTGAAGAGATGAGAGGCTCAAGGAAGAAGGAAAGGGTTAGGATGAAGAGGAAGGAGAGAGGAACATCTTCAGAAAACCCTCAAGGGTTTGGCCTTCAAGAGCAAGGTTTAATGGAAACCTTGATTTACTTAAGCATAATCTTGAGCATGGCAAGTATGCAAGTAGCTTAGTAATATGTGTATGTGTAAAATTACAAAGGAGAGGGGGTGCTTATATAGGAAATGATGGGTATTCTTTTTTTAATTCCTATTGGACCCCAATATTCTCGATTCCTATTGGACCCCAATTCCCTTCTCAAATCCTATTGGATCCCAATTCTCCTCTCAATTGCTATTGGACCCCATTTCGCTTCTCAAATGCTATTGGACCCCAATTCTCTTCTTAATTCCTATTAGACCCCAATTTTCTTCTTAGTTTTATCTCTTAACTTTATCTTTCAATCAAGCTAGTCCCTTTTTCTCCCAGTTCCTGATCTAGATCAGTTCCCACGCGGATCTTCACCAAGAAGTATAAAATTAATCTTAATCTTTTTGGAAAAATATAGGGATGACGTAATTTCTTATCCAAAATATCCTTGTCTTTTCATTCTGGAGTAAAGTCTCGTTGTCCGCATGACTTCTTTGTCAGTCTTGCTTTTTCTAAGTTATTTTCTAGGCTGAAAGAAGTTCTGAATGGCTCTAGCGTTTAGGGAGGTACCTTAGAGAGAGAGAGAGAGAGAGAGAGAGAGAGAGAGAGAGAGAGACCTGCAATACTAGCATGGTAAGTAGAGGGTTGGTCTTTAGAAGAGGAGTTGATGGAGTCTCAAGGGTGCCAATAATGATGATGATGGTAATGATGGTGGGGTAGCATGCATGAGAAAGACTAGAGTGCAACCAAAATAGAGTGCACATTAGTGGTGCCATTTGATACCTCAGTTCAAATCAGAACAAGATTTCAATAGACGCATTGGATAGCCCTACAACTTGAAGTGCTAAGGAGGGGTTGTAATATTCGCAGGTGACTCATCATGAAATTAGGGGTCATGCACTCTAAGCTCATCTGTGCAAACCAATGGAACGTTGGGTAAATGCATCTCTCTCTCTCTCTCTCTCTCTCTCTCTCTCTCTCTCTCTCTCTCTCTCTCTCTCTCTTTGTGTGTTAACCCTCACGCACATTCCTATCATGTACAATGGGTGTTGTATTATTTATTTGGTAGAGTCAGGTACCGGGCTTGTCAGTCCAATAAAAAAAGGGTAAGAGTGATCGCCGATGAGAGACGCACTCTATCTGGAACATTCAAGGGATTAGTTGGCTAATCATGGGCACCCAAGTATGAATGGGCGAGCTCATATAAAAGTCAACTAAACCTAAAATTCACTCATTCTATTATTTGTGCAATTGAAGAGTGTTCTTGCTCCATCTCCATCTTCTTCTTCTTCATCTCCTTGTGTGTGTGTGTATGCGTGAGACACACACACACACACACACACACACACACACACACACACACACACACACACACACACACACACACACAGAGAACGTGTGTTCAATCGAGCATTGCGACGATGGCACGAGGGCGGTGAGGCAGTTGAGTGCGGCGTAGCGGCGTCTCCTTCTTCTTCGCGGCAAGGAATCCTCCACGACAGCAAGCGTAGAGCGGTGAGTGACACACCATTGCCATCTTTGAGCTTACTAGTTAGGCTGGTTGTGTGCTTGGATCCATTTGTGGCTCGCACACAGTGTATCGGCAAGTTCCTTGCATTGACACGTGCAACAGACGCGCACATTTTTGGCGCCGCTACCGGGGAATGCCATACACTAAGCTTGAATGGAAATCTGTGCTTCTTTTGTGGTGCAATTTCAATTGTAGGAAAGGTAGGGAAGGAAGGTGTGTGTATTGAGAAGAAGGATTTTGTTGTTGCTACTGTGTATTTCTTTGTTAATGAAGTTTTGAAAGGTTACTGTGTTTTCTCTGTGATAAGGTCTTAGTATTAAGGTTGTTAGTTCTGTGTAATGCAAAGTACAGTAAGTAGAAAGTAGATCTCTTAGAGCTAATGAAGTGTGTTAGTGTGTAACAGTAGGTGTATTAGTGGTAAGTAGGTAGGTAGAGTGTGTGTGCTCAAGCACAGATCGTGGCGACCTTATCCCAACAAAAAAAATAAAAATAAAAAAAATTAAAGGTAGGACCGGGATCGAGAATATCTCACAGACCCAAGCCCAAGCTCATGCTCAGGCTCAGGCCTCAGTCGCCCTTTAAAATTACGTAATTTAGCTTCACACGTAGCTAAAAAATGACTTTATTGAGGACCAACGGAACTTCAGGATACCGAACGTTGTGCTGTAAAGCACACCACGACCCTCTGAGTGATACGCTCGTTTTGAGCTATCACATACTTTAATAAAAAAATTGATCATTAAAAAACAAAAAAACAAGTGAAAACGGACGCCTAAAAAAGTAGGCGGTTAACCTCCGAGGTTATTCGCTGACGCTTGTAGGGTGTCAAATGCACATGCATCTGCGCTCTGGTTGTGTGCTCATTATCCACCTACCTTAGGTTCCGGGCCCTCGGCGGGGACCCAAGGTAGTACAAACCAAGACCCGAACATAGAGGCTAGTGACTCTTCCTCTGACTATGACATCATGGAGGATTTCCCAATTCCTAATCCAGATAGCTGAAGCCAAGACATGCGTGCCATGGGTCCACGGTCTGTGCCGAGCATGCTTAGCTGCTTGAAGGAAACCTTTAGTAGAGCCACTCGCTCCGAACATGGAGTTAATGATGTAAATGAGGGGGGTGGGGAAGTAAATTCTCCATTCATGATCAATGTAGATCCTATGCCCTTAGAGAATGTACATGTGAATACTTCATTCACTACACCTCCTGACTCTTCAGAGCTATTCTCCTCCGAGGTTATATTACATGATGGTAGAAGCCTTGTCAAAGTGCAAGAGGTTGAGCGGTATATCCTTGCAGCGAGGGAAAAGGAAATTGAGAGCTTACGCAAGGCAGAGCAACAAAGAGAGTTAAAATCGAAAGCTCCTATGTCAATATCTTTGCTAGGAGAGAAATTGAGTGCTCCTCACTTAGCAACCACTAAGGGCCAACCCCTAGAAAGCAAAATTGCATCTAGCTCAAAGGACACCCCTAGCACCTCAATCCTAGATGGAGCGTTCTTAAATGAGAACCGGGAGTACGAACTGCAAACGAAAACTTTGACCGACCTATACACAGGTCACACCTATCACGTGGGTTGGTTAGATGTCCTACAATCCACAATGGGTGCTACTAGTGTGGAGGATCAATAGCAAAGAGTTTGTGAGGTCATCCATAGGGTTATTGAGTTAGAGAGACAGAACAAGGGGATCAACGTGGCTTCAACGGGTCTCATGAGATTGTTGGATACAAGAAAGGCTAAACAACCGACCTTATCGTAAATGGAGACCCCTCGGTAAGTCCGATGGATCCTCCATATGTTGTTTTTCCAGGGGCCTCGGTGCAATCAGATCCCACAAGTGATAGCTTTACCTTTCCAACTCTAGCTCATCTTTCCCTTGATGACACCACGGCTACCATGCCTACCCCAATGATGGGCATGCCAAGAAAACACGCCATGGACCTCATTTGTTAGTAAAGCAACGCCACATGGTAGCTCAATACCTGCAACAGTACCTACAAGTGTGTACCAATCGTATGCACCTTTGGGTCATCTCACTTATGTAGTTCCTACCCTCCGATTGTTTCAACGACCTATGCTACACAACAACAACACCCAAGTTGTTATTCCCGTGGGACTATACCGGCTAGCATTAGCATGTCACATCCGACGTTTTCTATGCCTAGGGAAACCCATATGAAATTTGGGCCACTACATGGCACAACATCGTACCCAACGTGGAACCCAAGGGCTTCCTATGTGCCAAGCCCAATGTCAATACCTACTCCACATGTAGTCTCTCGAGCGCCTTCACCCACGATGCCTACTCACTTATGTGACTTGGAAACATTTGCTCAAGCTATTGGTCAATCTATTGCTGAGAATATGCGTAACATGCCTGATAGAGAGCCTAGAAGTAAGGAAGTACAAATAGCCAAGCTCACACAAGAATTTGGTGGAGACGGGGATGTGAGAAAGCATATCGAAGTGTTCGAACAAATATTCAATTCTCTAGGAGAACACAATGACCTGCATAAGAGTAATTCTTTAAGACTAACCTTAAGTGAGAAGGCAAGGGATTGTATAGAACCCTAAGGGTGGAAGAAAAAATGATTTACCCTAATCTTAGGCTCGACTGTTCTTGAAAGAATACATACGAGAGGGAGTACTTTGGGGTGTAGCCTTTGAGCTCCAAAAAGCCCAACGAGAGGAAGGAGAGTCGGTGAGAGACTTTATTAGTTGCTTGAAGCATTTGAATTCTCGTTGTAATCCAAATGAGCACTTCAATAATAATCAATTGCTTGATAGATTCATTAGGGGATTACGACATGACAATATCTACAATGGCCTAGTCATTAGAGGTATCACCACTTGGGAAGCAGTCACCACCAATGCGATCCAATTGGAGGATAATTTAATGATTCAAGGAGAAAGAGTGTCTATTGAGCCTAAATCTATTAGCCCGCAAGCATCAGGGCATCAACCAATGACCCTAAAGCCTATTGCTAAGGAGCCAAAGATATCTGAGATGACTTTAGTAGATCTCACCAAGGCCATTGAAGAGAGTCTTAGAGACAATTGTGCTCCGCAAAAAAATCATATGTATCCAAGAAGGGAGCAACAATGGTGCTCAGTATGCTATGGCCGCATAGTACCAGTGAATGCCCTACTTTTAGAGTAAAATTCAATGGGAATTGCAATGCCTGTGGAAGGTATGGTCATCAAGCTAAGGATTGCATAGTATTTAAGCGCGTGATGGCCAATAGACCAACCTTAGCATGGACAGACACACCTCGAGTGCCTGCATTGATGCCAGCCACACCTCTTGAACAAACGTCACAACACATGGTCCCTAGGTCCCAAAATGTTGTTCAAAAAACACCCTTACCACCTCCAGTGCTAGGACCGCAACCACCACATCCGAGAATCACTTCTGTGAATCAAGTGGGTTGTGAGTCATCTATTGCTTGTTTGGAAGACTATGAGGAAGATATGGACCCTAATATTGCCTATGGGATGGATGTGCTTGAAGAAAGTCCACAATACTACATGGAGGACTATTGGGGACAAGTCAAACCTGTATATCAAGTAGGTTCTCTTGCGGCAAGAGGCCAAAATATCAATTACACTACTAAGAGACCACCTCTTGAATGCTCTGAGTGTGGAGGTCCACATCGTGTAGCCGAGTGTCCTATTAGGCAACAAAAGAATGCCACACTAAGGCAAACCAATCAAGTGAGCACGTCTACAATGCCGATACTCATGTGTAATCGATGTGGCAATGTCCAAATAATCCAAATGCACCGAAGATCACACCATTAAACTTGATTGAAGTTATCGAGGAGCCATCACAAAGTACACCTATGGTACCAGTAAACATACTCACACGATTGATGCTCCAAGAACAAAATTATATTCTTGAGGAAAGAGACACGGCATCAATTGCCCAATCTAAAAAAAGAAGAAAACACGAAGGAAGAGATCACAAAAAGCAGTGAAGTCAGACCCTATTTCAAAGACCAACATAGGGACTGGTGATGACCCCGCATATATGAATGACGCTGAAGAGGATTCTGATTCAGGGGAAACCATGGAAACCAAAACAACCACTAAGATAGAAACCAACAAGGAAGATCTTCATGAGCCACAATGGCAGGGATCCAAGAAGAAGATAGGAACTTATCCAAACCCTAGAAAGGAGATCGAGCGAGTCAAGAAATTAAGGAGTTTGGTAGAAGAGAACCAAAGGGATCTAGAACCATCACCTAGGCAGATCCAGATTACAGACACTGTGTTCCCTACGCAACAACAACCTCACCAAGTCCATAGACCCTTAGCCATACCTAGTGTCATCCAAAAAGAAACTGACTTAAAGTCATGAGAAAGTGGGCATACTCACTTCTTGATGAAAAGAATGTTTACAGAGGGAGTACCCGATCCTATCAAAGAAATGGATAGCCCATCTTCCCCACATCAAGGGACTGAAGTCCAAAAGGTGTTGTTAAACATTGCCAAATTGATGGATTTCATGTCTTCAGAAGTTAGAACCACCATCATGTCCAAACTATATAAAGACCTTGAGCTAGTCCCAGCTCTTCAAGCCTTTCTCAATGGATAACTAAAGTTTGGGCTACCACAATTTTCACAGATGGATGGAGCTGGGGAGATGCCAATAGAGGAGGAACACTTAGATCCACAACCCAACCTAGATGAGAACCTTGTTATAGAAATACATGTTAACAAGTTGGGACAATACTTTGAGGGTGATGAATCCAATGCGACCATACCAATCACTACTAAGGGATTAATTGTGAAGGGAATCCTTGATGGTGGGGCTGGGGTTAGCATTGTGACTAAAAATTGCTGGGAAACTATGGGAAGACCTCACCTTACGACCACAACCATAGTAGTGAACATGGCCAATGGGTCTATTGTTAAACCTATTGGGATGCTAGAAGATCTCAAGATCAAGGTCTTTGGACATAAAATAAGGATTACCTTCATTGTTATGGATTTCTCCAAGCACACTATGGCATTTGAGATGATCTTAGGATGTCCTTTCATGAGGGAAGCAAAAATGGTGCATGACTGGTCTTAAAACCATGTCTACTTGCAGTTCCAAGATTCTGTCATTCGAGTGGATCTTGTAACTGGTCGAGCACATCCCCTAGGAAACAAGTTTATAATTGATCATAGATCTAATACCACAGTTCACTCGCCCCCATTGCCGTATTGTTACACGTGTAAAGCGAACACTGATGTTGGGGAAGATTCTCCTTATATGGATGTACTACGTGGGATGATTGAGTCAGACAATGTGGATTGGGTCCACCTAGCAGCAACCATAGACACTTGAGGAAATAGGGGGATGACCTGGGTAACACACCTGCGGGGGATGAAATGCCCGTACCTTTAAATATGCTACAAGCAATGCATATAGCTTCTGACAAGACTCATCCTAATATAATGAAGAAAACATACAAGTGGGTCCCTAAAGCTTCTTTAGCGACCATAGCTAGTTCTAAAAAACAGAATCCTTGTAAGAAACATCCCACTCGCTCCAAGAAATGTAAGGAAACATGGCGTTGGATTCCAAACGACTATTGGAAGCCCAAGGCTACTATCAAGAAAATGATCAAATCTAAGTGCCAAAACGTAGATTGTGTTCTTACTTGTCACCTAACTCATGTGAGCCCAATCTTGTAGCTCCAAAATGAATCAACTGTCGCGGAAAGAAAAAAATCACAGAATGCTACACACCCGCTCCAAAGCTAGTTTGGGTATCGAAGAAAGAACGATTTGTTCCACCTAGCTCAGGAAGGGGGGAGTCCCATGAAGCTTCTAGCTCCTCATGTAATGCATCCATAGAGGTAAAAGCTTCTCCACATCCTCCACCTACAATAGTGGACCTCCATAAAGCTACAAAGAAATCCACACCTCCCAGAGTTCAAGAATCACCTGATGAACCACTTCAAGTTCGATCCTGGGAGAGTACCTTACCACGCTTGCAACTCGATGAGGCACCTAAGGTAATGAAAAACTACTGTCACCTATTACCAACTGGAACAATTGGTTTCAAAGGGTGACGAGCATATTTCAAACAATAGGATCTACCCAAGGAAGGGGGGGAGTGTTTGCTGACATCCACCATTCACTTGCTTTCCTCTCAACCTTTCTCCTTGACCTCTCAATCTCCCAATCTTAGGGAATGTATATATAAAGCCTTATACTCACAAAAAACAAAAATAATAAAGAGCAAGAGCAATTAGCAAACGAGTATGCACAATAAAAGTCAAAACATTGACCCAGACCTACACATTTACATCTAGTGCACTAAAACAGAAACCTATGTCATCAAACACCTTTGATCCTCATCACTCGAGTGATGGAGGGTAGGTAGGATTAGTATGATAGGAGTGTTTCTGTTTTAGAGTTTAGTGATTAGCAAAGTTCTTTCTTCCCACTGATGTGCCTCCTAGAGGTATTCTTTGTGTTTCCTAGTGTGTATAGGAACGTGTTGTTGTGGTCAGGATTTGGACCTTCATGGAATCTTTCTCTCGTTCACTTTTCAAATCAAGCCGACCATCAACACAAACAAGTGTTTCTTGTCCATTAGCATTGCCCCTTATCTTTTTGCATCCATGTTTGTCTGCTTTAATTGTAATTGGTAGCATAATATTCAACGCATTTGCTTAGTATCAAATATTAAATTCAATGTAATTTTTTGTCATAATCACTTGTCTAGGTTTAAAAATCAAGCAGTCTGACTAAGCTAGTTTGACCAAGCTCGACGTTAGAGATCTTCTCTTAATACCATGGGGAATGCCTTCCGAAGTATCAATGGTTACTTAGGTTCTTAATCCGATTTAAGCAGCATTGTGTGAAATGTACTAGGGTTTTCTAGTGGGCTTAGTCCCTATTGACCTTTAGCTTAAGTATTATAAAGGGAGTTTACTAGTGTGATGAGCTTGGGGAGGGTAGCAGTGTTATATGACCCCCCAAAGTTACAAAATTAAAATGTTGAAAATGAACAAACAAAAAATCAAAGTGCCACAAGGTAAAATCTTACGCTAGAAGAGAAATCTCAGCTTGATTTTGTACTTCACTCACATGTATCGCCTATGGTACTAGAACCCTAGAGGTTCCCAGTGTGGGCGCTTTTCCTTACAAGCAAAAAACCCAAGGTATACAAAATAAGCACACACATCAAAATTGGAACAATGTGAAAAGATTTTGGGGGGTCAAAGAAAAGTAAATAAGTCAGGCGATGATTTCATGAGCATTTCCTTTTATCCTAGCTTAACTACAAGGTCTTCTAGGTATAGCCTCTAGTCAAACCCTCGGACATGAAATACTTGGCTCGTGATTAAACAACTTAATTGACCAGAGAAAATTGAGAAGCTTCTCCATGGTATTAATAGTCAATCTTTAGTGCCTTTTGATCGTTAAATTAGCGACCCCATACTTGTTTAATTTTGTATCTTTACAATTGTTTATGCGTTCAATTATATTGCAATTTAATGTTTATTGTTGGTGACAAATGGTTTAAAATTCTGTTACCAATCAAATTGCTGCCTACAACTGCAAATGCTTTTTAATTTTATATGAGAATTCAATTACTATGCCAATGATGTTTGATTTTTCAGTGACTGAAGAAGGCTAAGGACATTCATCTCAAATGCTCTTCCACCTCAATGAATGAGCTTTAACTCAATAGCTTCCGAGAAAGGAATCTACATCAGGAAGGGGGCATGTTAACCCTCACGCACATTCCTATCACCTACAATGGGTGTTGTATTATTTATTTGGTAGAGTCAGGTACCGAGCTTGTCGGTCCAATAGGAAAAGGGTAAGAGTCATCGCCGATGAGAGGTGCACTCTAACTGGAACATTCAAGGGATTAGCTGGCTAAGCATGGGTGCCAAGTGTGAATGGGGCGAGCTCATATAAAAATCAACTAAACCTAAAATTCACTCATTTTATCATTTGTGCAATTGAAGAGTGCTCTTGCTCCATCTCCATCTCCTTCTTGTTCATCTCCTTGTGTGTGTGTGTGTATGAGAGAGAGAGAGAGAGAGAGAGAGAGAGAGAGCGATCGAGCATTGCAACGGTGGCATGACAGCGGTAAGGCGGTTGAGAGCGGCGTAGCAGCATCTCCTTCTTCCTCGCGGCAAGGAATCTTCCACGACAGCAAGCGTAGAGCGGTGAGTGACACACCATCCCCATCTTTGAGCTTACTAGTTAGGCTGGTTGTGTGCTTGGAGCTATTTGTGGCTTGCACATAGGGTATTGGCAAGTTCCTTGCATTGACACGTGCGATAGACGCGCACACACACTCTCTCTCTCGTGGATCTCACTACTTTGCAGAGAATGCACTGGCCGAATGAGGAGCTTTTGACACATGGTTGGGGGAGGGGCCGGGGGATCCCTCCTTGCTTTATATATAGTATAGAAATCCCAAAGAATACCCTACATTTTGGCATAAATTGTGGTTGTTATACTATTTTTCCCTTTATATATATAGTGCAAATATCCCAAAGAATACCCTAGATTTTCGCATAAATCTCGGTTGTCTTACTAGTTTTCCCTTAAAAAACATGGCCACCAAGAAATGGATTTTTTAGAGCATTGATCAGATTTAAGAGTTTGAATAGTTCCCCTACTTGATGCAAAATGATGAGAGTGAGATTTAAGTATGAACAAGTATCCTCAAATGGACTCCTAGTTTGAATAAATATAGAGACACCTTTCCCATTACAAAATGCTATTGACCCACCTATTTGGGGCAAGTTTCTCTAAACTAAATTAAATTATCTCTAACATTTCTTGGCAATCTAAGAATTGAATACAAAATACACTCCTCCTTTCACCATTATCTGCTTGAGAGACAGTTACCCTCACCATTGTAGTCTATGCGCTCTGCTCCCCACCTCTCCCTTCCCTTGTAGCATCCACTTCTCCTCATCCTCCAGCTTCCTTGCTCAAATGTTCTCATCCCCATGTAGGCCATGACAAGAATACCTCTCTCTCTCTTGTTGAGTTAGGGTGGATCAATAAGACTAGCATTCATAATGACACAGTAGATAGTTACACTAATGATTAGAGTGTGTGTGTGTGTGTGCGTGTGTAGACTCAAAATGACAAGACTTGGAAATAAACTAACTTATTGAAGTGTACAAATGAGATACCTAAGTAGTAGAAAACATGGCTAGGTGCACCTCTGAAGGGTCACAAAGAACCTTTCACAAGGGTCAAGGAGAAACTCTCCAAAGGTCAAGAGAGGCTCCATAGAATGTGGAAAGGCTATGTTGACTGGGATGGGCTTTTGGACTCTTGTGCAACTCACCTGCCATGTGTGCTAGGCCATGGACTTTGGACTATATTGAAGAAAGGTAGATCAAAACTCAATCCCACATAGGCTAGTAGTCATGTAGATTGGGTGGTCACACAGGCTAGAAGTAGGTCTCATGGTGTCACAAAGACTAAAGAATCCTCCCATCAAACAAATAAGACATTAGGAAAAATATGGACTCTCCATGGGCCTTGTAAGAATCCCTAATTTTAAGGAAGTATGTTGTGATTAAGGGAGACAAAGAAAATGATGGGGGCTATTTTGGTAGGTCATTTTCTATCCTTCAAGCCTAGAAAAGATGGGGTAAGAAGTGACTAAGAGGCTACCTTCTCTCTCTAGATTTTCAGCATCTCCTAGAGAAAAGGGGGTGTCATAAAGAGGGAGAGGGACCCTTGTACAAAAAGAGAACCCCACCTTTCATGTTTTTTTAAAAACGCGGCCAAAAATAAACTCTAAAAATTTAAAATTTATTGAAATTTTCAAAAGTAGTCATTTCCCCCCAAAAAGTGACCCCAAACCTATTCTAATATCAAAACATCATTTTTTGCCTCCAAAATCCCTTTCTCTCTCTCCATGTCTCCTCTTTGTCTCTCTCACTCCCCTTCCTCTAAGTAGCCATGCCCACCATAGCCAGGACCTGCTGCATCTCCCTCTTCATCTAAATGCTAAATCCTCCTTCTCACTCTTACAGAATTTTGCATCTCCCTCTCCATCTACCTGCTAAACCCTCCCTCTCTTTCTCACACACTCCTGGATATGCCTCTTCATCTACCTGCTAAACCCTTCGTCTCACTGTCACATTCCTCTCTCCTCTCTTCTTTCTATCCATGTACCCTCTTCCATTGTTCATTGTCCTCCCTCAAAAATACCAAGTCTACAGTAAGCCAAGATCTACAGCAACTACCTCTTCATATACCTCCTCAATCTTCCATTTCAATGTCAACGTCCCCTCCCCTGACCCTACCCCTTTCCTCATACTCAACTTCCCCTATCAACCAAGCCCACCATGATTACAAGCTAATGTAGTTGTCTTCACATCCACCTTTGCCTCTATTGCATCCCACAACACTAATACACAACCGTCACATAAGCTATGGAAAAGACTCTAGCATACCCAACTTCTTGCAAGCTATGGAACAGAATATTTCTTTTTCATGTAAGGTGGAGTCACATCATAAACTTTCTAGTTGGAAGGACACAGAAGGGTGCCCCTGCACCACAGGTGGAAACTCCATAGCCATGAGACAGAGATGGATCCCAAGCATAGGAAGGTCAAGTATTTCAAGCAATGGTGATGTTACTTTACACAAGGGCACTGGTTTCAAACCTGAGTGTATTTGAGGCAACATTTGAAGAATTTAGATTTGTACTCTATACATGCTGAACATGTATCCATAATGCCCAAAGCTATCAACATAGCTTTTACTTTGTAATCTCAATCATGTTTGAGGTGGTCTACAATGGACATGGTTTTGTAACAGCAAGTGCTATGGCTTTAATATATGAAATCTTTGATCTTGCAAATTATTTTCCATGTAGCAATTTCTTTAAATCTTTGATTCTTAATGAGGGGTTTGATGCTTATACAAGTGTGTCACATGAATACGGTAAATTCTTGGTGAATTCTAGGGGTTCATTACTAATATAGAAAGTGTTGAACCAATGTTGAGAATTATGCTAGTGGGGAGGATTACCCATCACTCATAAGCCTGCATCAAGATGGGCCATGTAATTGCATCATGGTAGCATTTTTGAGGATGCAAAACTATATCAACCAATGCTTCAAAGGTAAGGGCTAGTTGGTTAGTTTAGGAGAGGAGGCAAGGGTGCGTATTCATGCATTGGATAGAAAAGAGGCATGGGATGGGTTTAGAAAACCTTTATTATCTCTCTCTCTCTCTCTCTCTCTCTCTCTCTCTCTCTCTCTCTCTCTCTCTCTCCCTCCCCCCCCCCCCCCCCCCAATATCTCTTTGCTTACAGCTAGCTAGCCATGTATGATCAATTATTTTTTGCATAAACTTATAGAGTAGTGTTTTGTACTAATAGAATATTGGCTCCTTTATGGGTAGCTTCTTTAAGAATCAATTATCTCTCTCTGTATCTCTCCTTTTGTGGATGTTATGGCCATTTGCTTCAGCTCTGTTTCACTAGTAGGCCTTTGTGAGACTAAAAAGTGTCTTGTAAAACCAAGCAAAGCACCCCCTTTTTCTTTCGAGACCAAAACTAGAGCATACACACTATGGGGCACTATCCTGAAAATCAAAGGGGGGATTGCAACGCGCCATGGTATGAGATAGCTATTATTGCATGGTTGAGTGAAGTTTGAACATCCTGTAGGACCATGTCAACCATGCCAAAGCAAGCTGGCACAAATAGAAGGCAAGGCAAGGTATGCATAGTCCTTGGGGCCCAAAGAAAGCCTGCCACAAGGGAGCGCATTTGGGCCTTCCATAGACCTATGGAAGGCCCAAATGCGCTCCCTTGTGGCAGGCTTTCTTTGGGCCTCCCAAGGACTATGCATCCCCTGCCTTGCCTCCTACTCTTTGTGCTTGCTTAGTTTTGGGCATGGTGGCCCAAAGAAAGCCTTGGGAGGCCCAAAGAAAGCCTGCCACAAGGATGCATAGTCCTTGGGAGGCCCAAAGAAAGCCTGCCACAAGGGAGCACATTTGGGCCTTGACCTATGGAAGGCCCAAATGCGCTCCCTTGTGGAAGGCTGGGCCTCCCAAGGCCTATGCACCCCCTGCCTTGCCTCCTACTCTTTGTGCTTGCTTATTTTTGGGCATGGTGGCCCAAAGAAAGCCTTGGGAGGCCCAAAGAAATCCTGCCACAAGGGAGCGCATTTGGGCCTTCCATAGACCTATGGAAGGCCCAAATGCGCTCCCTTGTGGCAGGCTTTCTTTGGGCCTCCCAAGGACTATGCATCCCCTGCCTTGCCTCCTACTCTTTGTGCTTGCTTAGTTTTGGGCATGGTGGCCCAAAGAAAGCCTTGGGAGGCCCAAAGAAAGCCTGCCACAAGGATGCATAGTCCTTGGGAGGCCCAAATCAAGCCTGCCACAAGGGAGCGCATTTGGGCCTTTCATAGACCTATGGAAGGCCCAAACACGCTCCCTTGTGGCAGGCTTTCTTTTGGCCTCCCAAGGCCTATGCACCCCCTGCCTTGCCTCCTACTCTTTGTGCTTGCTTAGTTTTGGGCATGGTGGCCCAAAGAAAGCCTTGGGAGGCCCAAAGAAAGCCTGCCACAAGGGAGTGCATTTGGGCCTTCCATAGACCTATGGAAGGCCCAAATGTGCTCCCTTGTGGCAGGCTTTCTTTGGGCCTCCCAAGGCCTATGCACCCCCTGCCTTGCCTCCTACTCTTTGTGCTTGCTTATTTTTGGGCATGGTGACCTTGGGCCTACAAGATAACCATGAACATCCATCCAAAGAAGCATTTTACAAAACTAGCTCATATGATATATCTAGAAAAAGAAAACTCATCCTCTACTACAAATGGCTATAGATGGCTCACCATGTGCATGATGCATTCTCTACTCATTCTCTGCTACAGATGGCTCAAAGTATGCATGATGCATACTCAATTAGCAATCAATACAAGGAATAACTTGTCTTGGGTTTGATCCATGTATCATGTCATTTGTCCATCATAAAAGTGTATCCTCAATAAAGAGGCAATGCCCTTGAGTTCCAAAAGGGTCTCTCTCTCTCTCTATCCCTAGTTATCTATCTATGTATCTATCTTTGTGTTTTTTATTTGCATGTGTATCTATCTATGTATTTATGTATCTATCTATCGAATTATCTATCCATCTATCTATCTATCTATTTATCTATTAATGTATTTATCTATATCTATCTGTCTGTCTGTCTGTTTATCCTCCATCTATCTATGTACGATATATATATATATACCCTATCTCTATCTTGTTTGTTCGTTCTCTTTTCTTTATTTTGATTTCATACTCTGTTTTCCTTTGGGATTTCAAAGAACACAAACTTATGGTTGAACTTACACAAACTCATATCAAATACAACATATCAAACTCATTTCATACTCTTTTTTCCTTGGGGATTTCAAAGAACACAAACTTATGGTTGAACTTACACAAACTCATATCAAATACAACATAATAGCATGCCATTGCATTATTGATGGCAAAGGTAGAACGAAGTGTTTGCACAATGCCAAGAGGGGATTCATGTGTGTGCTTGCAAACATGAGGGAATATGGTTGCTCTATCTTTCTTGGATTAGGTTTGAGTGTATTGTTTCAAAAATTTTAAGCCTGCCAAATATATTGAGATAAACTCTGAGTGCTCATGAACTAAATGTTTGTTCAATGCCAAAGGAAGTTCATGTCTATGCCTGCAACACAAGGAAATATGATTGCTCTATCTTGCTTAGATTAGTCTTGAGTATGGAATTCTTCTAAGAATTTAAAGGTTGCCACCATTTTGATATAAACTCTAAGTGCTCATACAACAGAAAATGAATCAAAACCTGACGTTTGAGGTTAGATGGCTTACTAGATCTACATGCAGGCACATTGCAAAGGGGTACTTGCTACCAAAAAATCAATTTACTTGATCAATTCACTTATGAGCACCAAAAATTTGACAGGAAGCACAATACACATACAAGATTAGATGAAACAAAAATTGATCACAAGAACAACATCATATAGTTGAAGATTAACTAGAGTGGACAAAAATGTAATGAAACAAGAGTGCTTTCTATTCAAGTAGTTTCATTACAAAGTTTGTAGTTTGTCTACAATAATAGCTTGGGATGTTATGTACTGGATCAAATACATTGAATGGAATATAGACTGAGGAAATTGCTATGCTCTTAGCAAGGCTTGTCTCATCATTGATAACTCCATGGACCTCCATATACAAGTATACACACCAAACAAAGACTGTTTAGAATGAGCTTCTGATTGGAGAAGTCGCACTTTCCACTTGACACCAAACCAAGTTGAGCCCAAGCATCCACTACAATAACATCCTGTAATACAACAAATATGGTGTTAGCTACTATATTTCAAATTAGTATACATTGTTGAGTTATATAGATTAGTTCTTATCTATAGCATGCACAACCATAAAGGTACCCGAGAGGCATTCAAGCGGTTGCTTTGCAAGTAAGCTGAATAAAAAAATATGTTCACAAATACCGTTGTCAAAAAATATGAACACATGCAACTTAAAGAGGAAATATCCATAAGATGACTTAGCATTAGACTTACAATGAGGTGCAAATTGGTTTGAAGCCATCAGTCTTCACTTCCAATGGCGTTCCAGTATGCCTCGACATTGTACTCCATGAGGACCAACACTGAACGGTTGCATGTAGACCCATGAGCCTTGCTAAATACCTATGGGATCCATTCCACCTTCGAGCTCTTTGTGTTGTGCAGTATGAACTTTTGTATCTCCAACTTGGGCCGTCTATGCGTGGTATGGGTGGACATGCTTGAGAAGAGGTCGGGTGGCCACACAGTAGAGAGAGATTGGGAAGGGGGAGGGGGGTGAGGGTTGGAGAGAAGGATAGTGAGGTCTACACAGTAGAGAGAGAATGAAGGGGAGAAAGGGAGAGATAGAGAGGATGGAGGGTGAGCTTTTGGCTATGGTGGGATAGTGATGAGCTTTGGGCTATGGTGGGCTGCATTGTGGAGAATGGAGGGGTGAGGGGAGGGAGAGCTAGAGAGGATGGAGAGTGAGCATTTGGCTATGGTGGGGTTGACTGCAGAGAGAGTGAGGAGAGGGAGGGGGGACAACTGAAGAGGAGGATAGTGATGAGCTTTGGGCTATGGTGGGCTGCACAGCACAGAGAGAATGGAGGGGGGAGGGGAGGGAGAGCTAGAGAAGATGGAGAGTGAGATTTTGGCTATGGTGGGGTTGACTGCAGAGAGGAAGTGAGGGGAGGGGAGGGGGCAGGGGAGAGAAGATTGTGGGAAAGAGGGAATTTGGAGAGAAAAAGTGACTTTTTGATGTTTGGTTATGTTTTGGGCAATTTTGGAGGGAAAACGGTCATTTTTTAGACTTTTCAAAAATTTCAAATTTTTAGGGTTTTTTGACCTGCGCAATTTTTCTTTTGGGGTCCCTTTTTGTCAAGGGTCCCTCTCTAGGTTTTATGACACCTCTTTCCCCCTTTTTACCCCCCCCCCAGTCCACCTCCCCTTTCTCTTTAGGAATCAAGCATTGAAGAGGGGGACAAATAGGCTACCCCCCTATCTCTCCTTAGGCTATAGGTGATATCCCAAGAGGCCTCTCATTGGTCCTCCACTAACCCTTCCCTAATCAAAAGGGCCCTAGGAGAGTCCATATTTTTCCTAATGATGGAAGACCATCCATATCTATAGTCCATTAATATATACACAAAAGTGATTGGGGCAACACAGACATGCAAAAAAAATTCCTCCTCTTGATCTGAGTCTTCATCTTTGTCCTCTGCAAGGTTGACTTTAACTTTTTCTCTACTGCTGATGATGCTACTTCGACTACTTGGGAATTTTGATGGTGGATGTCCTTTGATGCTGCAGTTGCTACAAAACTTGTTCTTGTAGCAATATTTAGAGAAATGCCCGGATTTTTTGCATTTGAAACACTTTTTATTCTTGGTCCTAGTTGATGAAGATGCAGTCCTAGATGATGATGCAACGTAAAATCCTCCATTCGCTGCCACCTTCTTTGTTTCTTCTTTTCTTCTTCAATCAAGGCATTTGTACACTTTGCCGTATGTGTCGAAGGTTGGGAACTTGCCTATGCACTGTGTGCAAGTCTCGAAAGGATGCAAACACACAACTAGAAGAGCCTAGCAAGCTCAAAGGGGCAGGGGTGTGTCACTCACCGCTCAATGCTTTCGTCGTGAAGGATCCTATGTTGCAAAGAAGATGGAACCGCCGTCGATGCCGCACTCAATTGCCTCGCTGCCGCCAATGCCACCGGAATGCTCGATCTCTCTCTCTCTCTCTCTCTCTCTCTCTCTCTCTCTCTCTCTCTCTCTCTCTCTCTCTCTCTCTCTCTCTCAAGCATACACACACACACACACATACACATACACACATAGCTATGAGCACACGAAGGAGAAGGAGATAGAGATGGATCAAGAGCACTTCTTAGCTTACACCTTCGAAATAATTATTTTTAGGTCGAATGGACCTTTTATAAGAGTTTGGCCCATTCACAAATGGACACCTAGAGTGGTTGATCGTTGCTAAACTGCTGTAAAAATAAGATAAGTGGTGTGCCTCTCATTGGTGATCACGTACACACCTATTGGACCGACAAGCCCGGTCTGTGACTCAAAATAATGTGATATTTGTGGATGTTTACTGGGCCAACGCCCATTCTCCAGGGTCAGCACCAAGCAATGGAGAGCGTTGGGCAGCACCAAGCCTCCTACTTGCTCGGTGTTGACTCCACTATTGCATGTAATGACATATTTTTGTTTGGTGGCTCTTGCTCTTTTACTTTTTAATTTTGTTTTTTGTGAGTATAAGGCTTTATATATACATTCCCTAAGATTGGGAGATTGAGAGGTCGGGGAGGAAGGTTAAGAGGGGAATGATGATAGTCAGCAAACACTCCCCCCTTCCTTGGGTAGATCATACCTTTTGAAATAATGTCGTCACCTTTTGAAATCAATTGCTCCAAGTTGTTATGGGTGACGGCTTTAACCAATAGTTTTCGATCGGCCTATGCGTATCATCTAGTTGCAAGGGTGGTAAGGTACTATCCCATGATTTTATTTGCAACGTTGTTGTAGGTGGTGAACTTACAATGGGAGGTGAAAACTCTTTCTTGTTTGTATGGATATGTACAATGGTAGGTGCACGTTGTGTCGAAGCTTCTATTTCCGTATAGGAACTACATGAAGAGAAAGAAGCTTCATTTGACTTCCCTGTTCCTGAGCTAGGTGGAACAAATTGTTCTTTCTTCAGTACCCAGACTAGCTCTGAAGCCTGTGTGTAGCATTCCATGATATTTTCCTTTCCACGATCTTCAATTCATTTTGGAGCTACAGGATTGGGCTCACATGGGACAGGTGACAGGTAAGAGCACAATTTATGTTTTGGCACCCAGATTTGATCATTTCCTTCATAGTAGCCTTGGGCTTCCGATATCTTTTTAGGAATCCAACACAACATTTCTTTACATTTCTTGGGGTGAGTGGGACGTCTCTTACTAGGCTCTTGTTTTTTAGCACTAGCTATGGTCGCTAAAGAAGCTTTAGTGACCCACTTGTATGCTTTCTTTATTATATTAGAATGGGTCTTGTGTGTCTCAAGCTTTATTTCAACTATTCAAAAGGATAGTTCTTAAACTTAATAAGATACCGTTGGATAATCTTACTGCCTCTCAATACCTTGTCTTCATGTCGGATAATGGACTCGGGCTGGAGCACCTCTTCTTGGTCCTCGGTCTCCTGTGGGTCTTCAATAGTTGGTTCTTGAGGTGGATCTCCTTTGTAAGGCTTTAGTAGGCTCACATGAAAAGCATTGTGTATGAGCCAATGACTGGGTAACTTGAGTTGGTAGGCCATCTCATTGATTGGTCTAAGAATCTAGAAGGGACCATAGTACCTTTTTGCTAACTTAGCATAGTACTTTTGGCATCCCGTAGGATTCTTGCTCGTCGTGTGCCTTAATCGAGCCTTGGGAAATTTAAGCAAGACCCAATCATTTTATTTGAAGGCTTGGACTCTTTTGTGCTTATCAGCAGTAGCCTTTTGCCTTTGCTGTGGGATAGAGATAGCATCCTTAATCTTTTGGAAAGATTCTTGTAGGTCTCGGCTATACTCATCTACAGTGAAGATCTTCTTGTATACCTTAAGTAGCAGGGGACTTTTGGATATTCCTTCAATTACCTTGAAAGGTGCTTTTCTCGTGGAGGTATGTACAGTATTATTGTAGGCATACTCCACTAAGGGTGAGTACTTCTCCCATTGGGACCTTTGCTCTACTTCCATTATGTAGGCTTTTAGTAGATCAAGAATTGTTAGGTTAGCTATTTCACTTTGGCCATCCGTTTGCGGGTGATAGGCCAAAGAGAAGTTAATCCTTGTCCCTAATTTCTCAAAGAGACCCGTCGAGAAATTACTGGTCATTCTAGGATCTCTATCCCCGACACTATAGACATTGGCAAGCCATGCTACTTGAAAATTTGTGATATGAAGAGGGTTGCCATTTGATGGGCTTTGATAGTGTTTTTGATAGGTATAAAATGAGCATACCACACATTTAGAAACATACTTTTGTATGTTTGTTTTCATGACAGGCCAATAGAAATATGTTTCAATCCCTTTTAGGGTAGACTGAATCCCTCTATGCCCTGCATAAGGAGGAGCATGAGATTCATACATTACTTTTTCATGTAGTGAGTTAGTAACACATAGTCTATTACTATAGAGAAGATAAACATCTTGTAGGGTAAATGGTTCTTCTTTCTTCTCTAGTGCAAGGGCTGAAATCACATCTCTAAAATCGAGATCAATAGCATACTCATCTATCATAGAAGATAGATCATTGTGAGTTGCTACGGAAACCGCATTCATTCTCGGCCGTCTTGAGAGTGCATTAGCTACTTGATTATGCTTGACAATAATGTGAGCAATATGAAAATTAAATTGCGAAAGGAAATTTGCCACCTCATTTGTTTGTCGAAGAGCTTGGTCTGCATCATGAAGTACTTAAGACTTTGGTGATTTGTTTGTAGAATGAAAAGATTCCCCAATACATAGTGCTTCCACGAATCTAAGGCATGTAGAACTGCGAGGAGTTCCTTTTCATATATGCCTAAATCTTGCTCAACAGGGTCGAGCCTTCGAATTTCATAGGCTATGGCGTGCCCTTCTTGAAGAAAAACCACTCCAAGGAAATCACCACAAACGTCACATTCGACCTCAAACTGCTTTGAGAGATCCGGCAGTGTAAGCACAGGTTGAGAGATAAACTTTTCTTTCAGGTTTTCAAAAGCATTGTTCTCCTTAGCAGACCGTGTATACCTAACGTTTTTCTTTGTTAGGTCATGTAATTGTCCCACTATTTGTGAGAACTTTTCTATGAAGCGTCTAGTATGCACACATACCTATAAAGCTTCTTAGTTCATGAAGATTCCTTGTGTTAACCCTCACGGCTCACGGACACCATATCACCTACGACGTACGTTGTATTATTTACTTGGTAGAGTCAAGTATCGGGCTTGTCGATCCAATAGGAAAAGGGTAAGAGTGATCGCCGATGAGAGGCGCACTCTAATTGGAACATTCAAGGGATTAATTGGATAAGCATGGGCGCCCAAGTATGAATGGAGCAAGCTCATATAAAAGTCAACTAAACCTAAAATTCACTCATTCTCTCATTTGTGCAATTGAAGAGTGCTCTTGCTCCATCTCCATCTTCTTGTTCTTCATCTCCTTGTGTGTGTGTCTGTGCGAGAGAGAGAGAGAGAGAGAGAGAGAGAGAGAGAGAGAGAGAGAGAGAGAGAGAGCATTGCAGCGGTACGACGGCAGCGAGGTGGTTGAGCACGACGTAGTGGCGTCTCCCTCTTCTTCGCGGCGAGGAATCCTCCATGACAGCAAGCGTAGAGCGGTAAGTGACACACCCTCGCCATCTTTGAGCTTACTAGTTTAGTCTTGTTGTGTGCTTGGAGCCATTTGTGGCTCGCACACAGTGTATCGGCAAGTTTCTTGCATTCACACGTGCGACAGACGCACACATTTTTGGCGCCGTTGCCAGGGAATGCCATACACTAAGCTTGAATGGCACTTTGTGCTTCTTTTGTGGTGCAATTTCAATTGTAGGAAAGGTAAGGAAGGAGGGTGTGTGTGTTGAGAAGAAGGATTTTGTGTTTCTACTGTGTATTTCTTTGTCAATGGAGTTTTCAAAGGTACTCTATTTTTTCTTTGTGATAAGGTCTTAGTATTAAGGTTTTAGTTCTGTGTAATGCAAAGTACAATAAGTAGGAAGTAGATCTGTGAGAGCTAATGAAGTGTGTTAGTGTGTAACAGTAGGTGTATTAGTTGTAGGTAGGTAGAGTGTGTGTGTGTGCTCTTGCGCAGGCCGCGGCGACCTTATCCTTTAAAAAATAATAATAATTTTTTTTTAAAATAAACAAAATATGAAGGTAGGACCGGGATCGGGAATATCTCCCAAACCCAAGCACAAGCTCACGCTCAGGCTCAGGCCTTAGTCGCCCTTTAAAATTACGTATTTTACCTTCACACGTAGCTAAAAATTGACTTTTTTGAGGACCAACGGAGCTTCAGGTGACCGAACGTTGTGCTGTAAATCACATTGCGACCCTCTGAGTGATATGCTCGTTTTAAGATATCACACACTTTAATAAAAAAACCGATCATTAAAAAACATTAAAAAAATGAGTGAAAACGGATGGCTAAAAAAATAAGCGGTTAACCTTCGAGGTTATTCGCAAACGCTAGTAGGGTGCCAAAGGCACATGCATATGCGCTCTGGTAGTGTGTTAGAGACGGAGCAACTAGAAATAATTTCGACTTACGCGAGTTCTCATTATCCACCTACCTTAAGTTCCAGGCCCTCTCGACGGGGACCCAAGGTAGTACAAACCAAGACCCGAACATAGCGGCTAGTGACTCTTCCTCAGACTACGACGTCATGGAGGGTTTCCCAATGACTAATCCCGATAGCTCAAGCCAAGACATGCAATGGGCCCGCGGTCCGGGCCGAGCATGCTTAGCCGCTTGAAGGAAACCTTTAGCAGAGCCACTCACTCCGTACATGGAGCTAATGATGTAAATGAGGGGGGTCGGGAAGTAAATTCTCCATTCATGACCAATGTAGAGCCTATTCCCTTAGAGAATGTGCACGTGAATACCTCATTCACTACACCTCCTGACTCTTCAGAGCTATTCCCTTTGAGGTCATATTACCCGATGGTAGAAGCCTTCCCGAAGTGCAAGAGATTGAGCGGTATATCTGTGCAGCGAGGGAAAAGGAAATTGAGAGCTTACGCAAGGCGGAGCAACAAAGAGAGTTAAAATCAAAAGCTCCTATGTAAATATCTTTGCTAGGAGAGCAATCGAGTGCTCCTGACTTAGCAACCACTAAGGGCCAACCCCTAAAAAGAAACATTGCATCTAGTTAAAGGACACCCCTAGCACCTCAATCCTAGATGGAGCGTTCTTAAATGAGAACTGGGAGTACGAACTACAAACAAAAACTCTGACTAACCTAAACATAGATCACACCTATCACATGGGTTGGTTAGATGTCCTACAATCCACAATGGCCACTACTAATATGGAGGATCAACAACAAAGAGTTTGTGAGGTCATCCATAGGGTCATTGAATTAGAGAGACAGAACAAGGGGATCAACATGCCTTCAACGGGTCTCATGAGATTCTCGGATACAGGAAAGGCTAAACAACCGACCTTATCGCAAATGGAGACTCCCTCGATAATTTCGATGGATCCTCCATTTGTTGTTTCGCTAGGGGTCTCAATGCAATCTGAGCCCACAAGTGATAACTTTACCTTTCCAGTCTAGCTCATCTTTCCCTTGATGACACCACGGCTACCATGCCTACCCCAATGATGGGCATGCCGAGAAACACGCCATGGACCTCATTTGTTAGTAAAGCACCGCTATATGGTATCTCAATGCTTGCAATAGTACCTACAAGTGTGTACCAATCGTATGCACCTATGGATCATCGTACTCATGTAGTTCCTACCCCTCCCATTGTTTCAACTACCTATGCTCCACAACCACAACACCCAAGTTCTTATTTCCATGGGACCATACCGGCTAGCATTAGCATTTCACATCCGACGTCTGATATGCCTAGGGCCACACATATCAACTTTGGGCCACCACATGGCACACCATCATACCAAATGTGGAACCCAAGGGCTTCCTATGTGCCAAGCCCAATGCCAATACCTACTCCACATGTCGTCTCTGGAGCGCCTTCACCCACGGTGCGTGCTCACTTAGGTGACTTGGCAACATTTGCTCAATCTATTCGTCTATCTATCACTGAGAATATGCGTAATATGCCTGATAGAGAACCTAGAAGTACGGCAGTACAAATAGCCAGGCTCACACAAAAATTTAGTGAAGACGGGGATGTGAGAAAGCATATCGAAGTGTTTGAACAAATATGCAATTCTCTAGGAGAACACAATGACCTACATAAGAGTAATGCTTTAAGCCTAACCTTAAGTGAGAAGGCAGGGGATTGGTATAGAACCCTAAGGGTGGAAGAAAAAACGATTTACCCTACTCTTAGGAGACTGTTCTTGAAAGAATACATACGAGAGGGAGTACTTTGGGGTGTAGCCTCTGAGCTCCAAAAAGCCCAACGAGAGGAGGGAGAGTCGGTGAGAGACTTTATTAGTCACTTGAAGCATTTGAATCCTCGTTGTAATCCAAATGAGCACTTCAATAATAATCAATTGCTTGAAAGATTCATTAGGGGACTACGACATGAGGATATCTACAATGGCCTAGTCATTAGAGGTATCACCACTTGGGAAACAATCACCACCAGTGCGATCCAATTGGAGGATAATTTAAGGATTCAAGGAGAAAGAGTGTCTGTTGAGCCTAAATCTATTAGGTCGCAAGCATCAGGGCATCAACCAATGTCCCTAAAACCTTTTGCTAAGGTACCAAAGATATCTGAGATGACTTTAGCAGATCTCGTCAAGGCTATTCAAGAGAGTCTTAGAGACAATTGTGCTCCGCAAAACAATCATATGTATCCAAGAAGGGAGCAACAATGGTGCTCAGTATGCTATGGACCGCATAGTACCAGTGAATGCCCTACTTTAAGAGTAAAATTCAATGGGAATTGCAATGCCTATGGAAGGTATGGTCATCAAGCTAAGGATTGCATAGTATTTAAGCGCGCGATGGCCAATAGACCAACCTTAGCATGAACAGACACACCTCGAGTGCCTATATTGATGTTGGCCCCACCTCTTGAACAAACAACACAACACATGGTCCCTAGGGCCCAAAATGTTATTCAAACAACACCTTTACCACCTCCAGTGCTAAGACCGCAACCACCACATCCGAGAATCACTTCTGTGAATCAATTGGGTTGTGAGTCATCTATTGCTTGTTTGGAAGGCTCTGAGGAAGATATAGATCCTAATATTGCCTATGGGATGGATGTACTTGAAGAAAGTCCACAACACTACATGGAGGACTATTGGGGACAAGTCAAACCTGTCTATCAAGTAGCTGCTCTTGTAGCAAGAGGCCAAAATATCAATACACTGCTAAGAGACCACCTCTTCAATGCTATGAGTGTGGAGGTCCACATCATGTAGCCGAGTGTCCTATTAGGCTACAAAACAACGCCACACTAAGGCAAACCAATCAAGCGAGCACGTCTACAATGCCGATACTCATGTGTAATCGATGTGGCATAGATCATTCGATTGCCCAATGTCCAAATAATCCAAATGCACTGAATATCACACCATTAAACTTGATTGAAGTTACCAAGGAGCCATCACAAAGTACACATGTGGTACCAATAAACGTACTCACACGATCGATACTCGAAAACAAAATTATATTCTTGAGGAAAGAGACACGGCATCAATTGCCCAATCTCAAAAAAAGAAGAAAACACAAAGGAAGAGATCTCAAAAAGCAGCAAAGTCAGACCGAGTTCAAAGACCAACATAGGGATTGGTGATGACCCCGTATATATGAACGACACTGAAGAGGATAAGGATTCAGGGGAAACCATGGAAACCAAAACAACCACTAAGATAGAAACCAACAAGGAAGATCTTCATGAGCCACAATGGCAGGAATCCAAGAAGAAGATAAGAACTTATCCAAACCCTACAGAGGAGATTGAGCGAGTCAAGCAATTAAGGAGTTTGGCAGAAGATACCCAAAGGGATCTAGAACCAGCACCTAGGTAGATCCAAATTAGAAACACTGTGTTCCCTACGCAACAACAACCTCACCAAGTCCATAGACCCTTAGCCATACCTAGTGTCATCCAAGAAGAAACTAACTTAAAGTCATGGGCAAGTGGGCGTACTCACTTCCTAATGGAAGGAATCTTTATAGAGGGACTACCTGATCCTATCAAAGAAATGGAGATCCCATCTTCCCCATGTCAAGGGACTAAAGTCCAAAAGGTGCCGTTAAACATTGCCAAATTGATGCATTTCATGTCTTTAGAAGTTAGAACCACCATCATGTCCAAACTATATAAAGACCCCGAGCTAGTCTCAGCTCTTCGAGCCTTCCTCAATGGAGAACTGAAGTTTGGGCTACCACAATTTTCACATATGGATGGAGCTGGGGAGATACCAACAGAGGAGGAACACTTAGATCCACAACCCAACCTAGATGAGAACCTTGTTATAGAAATACTTGTTAACAAGTTGGGACAATACTTTAAGGGTGATGAATCCAATGCGACCATATCAATCATTACTAAGGGATTAACTGTAAAGGGAATCCTTGATGTTGGTAGTGGGGTTAGCATTGTGACTAAAAATTGCTGGGAAACTATGGGAAGACCTCACCTTGCAACCACAACCATAGTAGTGAAGATGGCCAATGGGTCTATTGTTAAACCTATTGGGATGCTAGAAGATCTCAAGATCAAGGTCTTTGGACATAAAATAAGAGTTATCTTCATTGTTATGGATTTCTCCAAGCACACTATGGCATCGGAGATGATCTTAGGACGTCCTTTCATGAGGGAAGCAAAAATAGTGCATGACTGGTCTAAAAACCATGTCTACTTGCAGTTCCAAGATTCTATCATTGGAGTGGATCTTGTGACTGGTCGAGCACATCCTCTAGGAAACACGTTTATAATTGATCATAGATCTGACACCACAGTTCACTCGGCCCATTGCAGTATTGTTACACGTGTAAAGTGGACATCGATGTTGGGGAAGATTCTCCTTATATGGAAGTACTACCTGGGATGACCGAGTCGGACAATGTGGATTGGGTCCACCTAGCAGCAGCCATAGACACTTGGGGAAACATGGGGACAACCTGGGTAACACCTGAGGGTGATGAAATGCCACCACTTGTACCTTTAAATATGCTAGTAGCAATGTATATAGCTTCTAACAAGACTCATCCTCATATAACAAAGAAAACATACAAGTGGGTCCCTAAATCTTCTTTAACAACCATGGTTGATGCTAAAAAACAGAAGCTTTGTAAGAAACGTCCCACTCACCCCAGCTTTGGATTCCTAAACGACTATTGGAAGCCCAAGGCTACTATCAGGGAAATGATCAAATATGGGTACCAAAACGTAGATTGTGTTCTTACTTGTCACCTGACCTATGTGAGTGAAACCCTGTGACGACAAAGGCGATAAAAGATCTTGGGAAAGGAAAAATCACAGAACACTATACACCGGATTCGGAGCTAGTATGGGTTCCCAAGCAAGAAAGGCTTGTTTTGCTCAACTCAACCATAGAAAAAAGGAATAAAGCTTCTAGCTCCTCATGTAATGCATCCATAGATGTAACAGCTTCTCCACAGCCTCCATCTGCAATAGTGGACCTCCGTGAAGCTACAAAGGAGTCCACACCTCCCAATGTTCAAGAATCACGTGATGAACCACTTCAAGTTCGATCTTGGGAGAGTACCTTACCACCCTTGCAACTCGATGAGGCACCTAAGGTAATAGAAAACTACTGGAAAAAATCCTCACCTATTACCAACTGGAACAATTGGTTTCAAAGGGTGATGAGCACATTTCAAACGGTATGATCTACCCAAGGAAGGGGGGAGTGTTTGGTGACATCCATCATTCAATTGCTTCCCTCTCAACCTTCTTTCCCTGACTCTCAATCACCAATCTTAGGGAATGTATATATTAAGCCTTATACTCACAAAAAACAAAAATAATAAAGAGCAAGAGCACTTAGCAAATGAGTATGCACAATAAAAGTCAAAACATTGACCCAGACCTACACATTCACATCCGGTACACTGAAACAAAAACCTATGTCATCAAACACCTTTGATCCTCATCACTCGGGTGATGGAGGGTAGGTAAGATTATTACAATAGGAGTGTTTCTGTTTTAGAATTGAGTGATTAGCAAAGTTCTTTCTTCCCACTGATGTGTCTCCTAGAGGTATTCTAGGTGTTTCCTAGTGTGTACAGAAACGTGATGCTGTTGTTAGAATTTGGACCTTCATGGAATCTGTCTCTCGTTCACACTTATTGTCCATTAGAATTGTCCCTTATCTTTTTGAATCCATGTTTGTCTTCTTTAATTGTGATTGGTAGCATAATATTCAGTGCATTTGCTTAGTATCAAACATTAATTTCAATGTAATTTTTTGTCATAATCACTTGTCTAGGTTTAAAAATCAAGCAGTCCGACTAAGCTAGTTTGACCAAGCTAGGTGTTAGAGATCTTCTCTTAATACGATGGGGAATGCCTTCCTAATTATCAATGGTTACTTAGGTTCTTAATCCGATTTAGGCAGCATTGACCAGAGAAAATTAAGAAGCTTACCCATGGTATTAATAGTCGATCTTTAGTGCCTTTTGACCGTTGAATTAGCGACCCCGAACTTGTTTAGTTTTTTACCTTCCCAACTATTTATGCGTTTGATTATATTGCAATTTAATGTTTATTGCTGACAAATGGTTTAGAATTATGCTACCAATCAATTTGTCTTCCTAAAATTGCATATGCGTTTTAATTGTATATGAGAATGCAATTACTGTACCAATGTTGTTTGATTTTGCAGTGACTGAAGAAAGCTAAGGACATTCATCCTAAATGCTCTTCCACCTCAACGAACGAGCTTCAACTCAACAACTTCCGAGGATGGAATCTACATCAGGAAGGGGGGCATGTTCACGGACACCGTATCACCTACGACGGACGTTGTATTATTTACTTGGTACAGTCAGGTACCGGGCTTGTCAGTCCAATAGGAAAAGGGTAAGAGTGATCGCCGATGAGAGGCGCACTCTATCTAGAGCATTCAAGGGATTAGTTGGCTAAGCATGGGCGCCCAAGTGTGAATGGGGCGAGCTCATATAAAAGTCAACTAAACCTAAAATTCACTCATTCTCCCATTTGTGCAATTGAAGAGTGCTCTTTCTCCATCTCCATCTTCTTCTTCTTCATCTCCTTGTGTGTGTGTGTGTGTGTGTGTGTGTGTGTGTGTGTGTGTGTGTGTGTGTGTGTGTGTGTGTGTGTGTGTGTGTGTGTGTGTGTGTGTGTGTGTGTGTGTATGCATGAGAGAGAGAGAGAGAGTGCGATCGAGCATTGCGGTGGTACGGTAGCGGTGAGGCGGTTGAGCGCAGCGTAGTGGCGTCTCCCTCTTCTTCGCAGCAAGGAATCCTCCACGACATCAAGCGTAGAGTGGTAAGTGACACACCATCGCCATCTTTGAGCTTACTAGTTTAGGCTTGTTGTGTGCTTGGAGCCATTTGTGGCTCGCGCACAGTGTATCGGCAAGTTCCTTGCATTGACACATGCGATAGACGGGCACACCTTGGATTAGGCCATCCTTTTATTAGCTCTAGCTTTAATGGATCCATTTGGATGCCATCTTGAGAGATAATATGACCTAAATACTGAATGTCTTGTAAGAAAAACTCACTTTTGTTTCGATTAATATAAAGTTTATTCCGATTATAAGACTTGAAATATTACCTGGAGGTGTTGCTTGTGTTCGTCTAGTGAATTAGAGTAGATGAGGATATCATCAAAGAACACTCCAGTAAAGGTTCAATGAGGCCTGAATAGCTTCTCCATCAAGCGGTTAAATGTGGCTGGTGCACTGGTCAAGCCAAAATGCATGACAATGTATTCGTAAAGACCAAATGTAGTGCAAAATGTGGTCTTTACAATGTCTTGCTCAACTATCCTTATTTGATGGTAGCCACTTTTTAGGTCAATTCTACTAAAGTAGGTTGACCCTTGTAGCTTATCAAATAGGTCTTCTACTCGTGGAACTAGAAACCTATTTTTTTAGTGATCCTATTTAGTGCTCTATAGTCAACACACATACAATATGTGCCGTCTTTCTTTTGCACTAGTAACACAGGTGAACAAAATGGAGGTGAGCTAGGCCTAACCATGCCCTTCTCAACTAACTCATGCAATTGCCGCATAGTCTCCTCTTGTTGAGCTTGAGAAAATCTATAAGGAGGTTTATTAGTAGGCAAGGAACTTCCTAGAAGAATTCCAATTGAATGGTCATCATTGCCTCGTTTAGGAGGCAGTTCACAAGGGATGTCGTCAACAAAAACATCTTGAAATCCCTTGAGAAAATTGGATAACTCTAATTCCTTCTGATTATTTATTTTTTCTTTTGCTAAAGCATTAGGTTCATTTTGAGAATCTTTAACAAAAATCATGTACACGGAAATAGAGCTCTTTATTGACTTATTGAAAGCTTGAGTATGTACAATGGGTATGGTGTTACCCAACTCCGTAGCATCTATGTACATATCTTTTTCCCGGAACCTAAAGTAGATTTTCCTTTCATGGAGTTTAACATTGGTAGCCATGCGATCAAACCATGGTGTCCCTAGGATTACATCCTCATGCTTGAGAGGAGAGATAAAGAAGTCCTCTTTGTCCACATAGCTTTGTACATGGAGCCTCAATTTCCAAATTAAAGGAGTGACTAAATATTTTTGGCCCTTGAAAGCACCATCGACGGGTAGGACATCTCCCATCTCATAGGATTGGATGCCTAGCTTGGTGGCCAACTCTCTGGATATGAAATTGTGAGTAGAACTAGGGTGTAAGAGAATAAAAAGCATCATGTTCTCTTACCTTTCCGCAAGCATGGCACAGAGGAGATCCTTTGTGGTGAGCATCCTCTTCTTGGATTTCGACCAAGGTAGCTCTAGGAGGCTCATTTTTTGTGTTCTTGTGGAGGCAAGCACGATAAGCATGCCCTTGCTCCCCGCACTTGAAATAGCAGTTATCTTTATGATAACGCTCAAGCTTTTCAGAAGAGAGTTTATTTTTTCCTTTACAAACTCCCTTCTCCTTAGCTTTATTGTTGTTGGCATTGCCTTTAGGAGACTTTTCCTTCCCCTTAGGCTCATTTTTACGGTCCTTGTTCTCCGTGGGCTTAAGATTTCTCTTAGCCACTTGTTGGAAATTGATTTGTGAAGCCAACATGGTATGTTACGGTCCTTGTTCTCCGTGGGCTTAAGATTTCTCATAGCCCCTTGTTGAAAATTCATTTAGTGAAGCCACCATGGTATGGTGTATGACCACCGATATGGTGCGTGGCCTTTGGGAGTTGACATACTCTACCATATCTTCAGTTAGACCCGCACAAAATTGTTGTTTTTTCTCTCCAAAATCCATCTTTTCGAAAAGAGTGGCTTTGAGATGTAAGTCCAAAAACTTGTCTACATATTTGTGAATATATTCGTAGGGAGAGAGCTTCAACCTTCACCATTCGGTGACTACTTTGTCTTTGGCACCGGTAGCCAAAAACTGCTTCATGATGGAAGCTCTTAAATCTTCCATGTTTGTGGAGCTTCACCGTTTTCCCATAGGCTAGACCACCATTGCTTGACGGACTTTTGAAAATGCATAGCTACCTGGTGTAGGTTACAGGACTCTATGAAGCCCTCATCTCCAAACACCGCATTGGATTGTTGAATGAAGGCGAAGACTTTGTTTGTAGCACTAACGGTGCCATTGTAGGTAAGGAAAGATATTCTCTTTCCTCCCTGTTTGAACTTCTTGAGCTTGGATGATCTCTTCCACGCGGCATAGGATTTCCTATGGCCTCTTCTTTTTGGTGGTTCAAAAGTTACACCGTCGCTTTCTTCAGAAAATGAAGAATTTGAGGAAGATGGATAAGAGGGTGACCTCTTTCTCGCCTTTTTCTTTCCTTGTTCCTCGTTGTCTGCACCATCACTTTCTTCATAAGAGGAGGAGGAGGAAGAAGTTGAAGAAGAGGATGACCTCTTTCTTCCCTTTTTCTTCTCTTGTTTTTTGTCATCCCTCTTTGAATCATGGTATGGAGAAGTGTGCGATGGTCTTCTCCATTTGGGAGGTGATGCCCGCCGTCTTCATGGAGCCATCTCTAGCCACGTGGCAAGAGACTCACTTATTTCTCGTTCTTTTGGTGGGGGCTCTTGAGTTCTCCTTTGGAAAGGAGATTCGTCAAAGTAGTATATTTTTTAGTCCTTCGTACGGATCCTCTTCTTCTTCCCGAATCGGAGAGAGGCCTCTTTTGGAAGTCTCACAAGGAGGCTTCCTAGGTACTCTCTTCTTGGTGGGGAGTCTGGAAAATCCCATGATCACGTAGCTATCGTTGCACTTCACTTTGGAGGGATGGATTACCCATGGCTTGTTGAAGCGTAGAAACAAGGTAGTTAACAAGCATAGGGGAATCATTAGTAGCTTGCTCATTAGCAAAATCAAAGCTATCCACATTAATTTCACTCTCTTTAATATTGTCAGCCATTCTAACAACTTTTAGGTGTAAATTTTTAAGCGTACTCTGGAACTTCAAGCCCTAGTTGCTACTTCTCTTTACCCCTTTAGAAAATCACTCAAGCTCCTGTGCCGGTGGCTTGAATATCATTAATTGCAAGGAATAGAAGAGAGGGTCTTTCAACACCAAAACAGTACCCGCTCCTCTCAAGCTTCTAATAGCTCAATAGTGGTTAAAGCCATAGGCAAGCCCCGTAGGACTTCACTATTAAGACCATAGCTCTCGACGGTGATGCCCCATTATCTGCACGAAACAGACGCACTGCAAAGCTGAAAAATCCCTATCTACTCATTCAATTGCAATTAATGATACCAACCATTTATAGTTAGCTTGAGGACCTCCCTTCTTGAGCAAGAAAGAGAAACCTTGTGCTCTGATATGACTGTAACATTTAATGGCCTAGTAACTTCTGTGTAGCGGAGAATAGCATAAACATAGTGAGCATTTCATTAGAATAGATTCATAATGAGCTTAGCAAGAGTGCTTAGATGGAGAGAGCAACAAAAAGCATAACACCTAGTCAGATAGGCATGAACAATGCTTCAAAAGAGAGAGAAATTAAGCCATTGACAACAATTGAGGACCGGATTTACATGGAGTTGGTCCCCCCTCCAACAGGCTTTCTATTATAGGTTTCCCCCATGATACAATACTTTGTGTTCCTTCAATAACTTGTTGGTGCAATGAAGATGGAAGCTTCAAGCACCATACTCACACTAATAAAACATAACATCAATTCCCTCACGGTCTCAGACCCAAGACCTCACACACCTTTGAAGTTGAGAGCTAACGGGGTATGAGAGTAGATTGAGAGGAAGAAGGAGTAGTCTTACGAGAAATAAGTATATCTCCTCACATAATCACTCATAAAATCTTAGCATACCTTAGTAATTAGCATGGTAGAGGAGATGAGCATGCATTGGAGCTTGGCTCTTGGTTGGATTTGCATCACAAAGCCAAGAGTTGTTGGTGTAGGCCTCCCTTCTCACAAGCTTGGAGTAGATGATGAGCTTTCCACTAAAGCTTGAGAAGGAGAGAGAGTCTTCTTTGCTTCACACATAAGATTGTATGAGAGTGTGTGTGTGTGTGTGTGATAATGCCTTGCCAAAATCAGTCCCTTCTCTCTCTCTTGGTCGACCCCTCTTGCATTTTACTCATGCAGGCACCCCATTGGACCCTGCAAAGCTTAGCCAATGATAATTCAGAAGCATAAGTGATATCCTTGTGACATGTGTCCCCTTTCCACTTTTGTGAGAGCTTTAGGTAATTAGATAATGGAATTAAACTCTCATTGGACCCCTTAGTCTTCTAGCGAATAGGAATCAAACAAGCCATTGGGTTACTGAATGCTCATTGGACCCCTTGTGAGACTGTCCAATAGTCTTCTAGGCTCTTTTATCAAGTGTTTTGGAATGAATTAAACTAAATGTACTCTAGCCTAATTGTCATTGGTCCACCTCTATGGCCATCCAATAGGAATTGAATGCAGACAACGGGCCTAGGGAGTTGACATGTGTCCCCTATTCTTTTTGTGTAAAAGGATCCTGCTAGACATTGTGTGAGTTTCTCTATCATCCCCTGCAAGAAAGGATCGCCCCCTCCAAGATAGGGATGTGGGAAGACTTTTGAGTCTTCCCACAAGCATCCAATTTTCTCTAGGTTTTGGAACATTGGACCTAACCTTTCAATTTTGGAACCTTAGCATTTTGGAAGTCCTAATGGGTTGAACCTTAGGGTCTTTGAAGCCCATTTTTTTCACATTGCTCTTTTGCAGATGGCCCCCCCTTTGGATCCCTACTTTGGTTGGTCTGCCAGCTTAACCAATATTCTAGCTTTTTCTCCCTTGGTACTTCCCCATATGAAATGATTAGTTTAACATGAGAAAATCATTTAGGAGAATTAAATATTAGTTATTATGACACATGGGGGCATCATCATTAGCACCTTCATGTGAAAAATCAAATTTATCAATGTTCATTCTACTCTCTTGGTTATTGTCAGCCATGCTAATTATACTTATGTGTTTACTTAGTGTATTCTTTGGCAATTTGAAACCTTAGTTGCTACTCCTCTTAGACTTTGAAAATTAGCACCTAAGTATCTACATACATCACTCAAATTGGTTAATTATAGAGAGTAGCGGAGTGGGTTTAACATTGCAGAGTTTCCAAGGGATAGCTCCTTTCAGACTTCTTATGGCTCAATAATGGTAAAGTTGTAGGCAAGTCTAAAAAGATTGCATTACTAAGACCAAATCTCTCAAGGTGTGCACCATATCCCACATAGTGGGCTCAACAAAACCGATAATAGATCCCAGTCCCACTTACCCTAATATAATTAACAAAATCGACCATTAATAGGCTATTTAATGACCTCTCTTCTTAAGTAAGAAAAGAGAAATCAAATGCTTTGATACCAACGTAATGGAAATGGCCTATGACTTTGAGAGTAGCGAAATTAGGAAAATTAGAGAAATAATTTTTGTGATATTACTTTGTGAGCATAGAGGGTAAACTTAATTGATGGTAGCAACATAAACATAGTACATTATTAACTTGGCATGAACAATACTTTTGCAAGAGAGAGAGTATAGAGAACTTGACAACACTTGAGGACCGGATATATGTGGAGCCGGTCCCCCCTCCAATAGGCATTTGTATTATATTTTCTCCCATCAAGACAGACTTGACACAATACAATCTTTGTGTTTCTTGTAATCTAGGTGATGCAATGAAGATGAAAAGCTTCATGCATCATGAGCATAACATAAACTTTGTCCAAAAGCATTAACTATCCCAAGCCTCAGTCCCAATGCCTCAAACACCTTTGAAGGTGGAGAGAGCTAGCGGGGAATGAGGATAGGGAACAGGAAGAAGAAATGTTTTATGTGATAAAGAATTAGTTCCTCACCTATCATTTGTAATGGAAATGGCCTATGAACTTTGAGAGCAGCGGAACTAGGGAATTAGATAAAGCACTTCTGTGAGATTACTTTGTGAGCATAGCGGGTGAAGTTAATTGATGGTAGCAACATAGACATGGTACTTAGTTATCTTGGCATGAACAATACTTTTTCAAGAGAGAGAGTCTAGACAACATGACAACAGTTGAGGACCAGATTCATATGGAGAAAGTCCCCCTCCAATAGGCATTTGTATTATAGTTTCTTCCATCAAGAGAGACATGGTACAATACAATCTTTGTGTTCCTTGTGACCTAGGTGATGCAATAAAGATGAAAAGCTTCATGCATCACAAACATAACATAAAATTTATAGAAAGCATTAACTATCCCAAGCTTCAGTCCCAAGGCCTCAAACAACTCGAAGGTGGAGAGTGCTAGCGGGGAATGAGGGTAGGGAAGAGGAAGAAGAAACATTTGATAGGAGAAATAAAAAGTTCCTAACTTATCATTAATCTTCTTGATAGCATGCATAATAGCATAGTATTGAATATGGAGGAGATGGAAAGCTTAAGCATTGAAGCATGGCTCTTGGTTGGATTTGCATTCCATATCCAAGAGTGTTCGTGTAGGCTCTCACTTCTCACAAGCTTGGAGAAGGAGGTGGAGTTCCTCTACTTTCACCAAGTGAGAATGAATCCACAAAATGAGTGTGTGTGTGTGTGTGTGTGTGTGTATCCCCCAGCACACCCCTTGCTTTCTTGGGGCAAGTTCTACCTTTTTCTCATGAATCAAGCTCACTGGACCCCTCTCCCCCTAGCCAATCACATGCAGCATGCATTCCAAGTACATGGGTAGTCTTTGGACAAGTGTCCTCCTTACCCTTAGAGAGAGAGAGCTTGAAAATATCTAGATATTTGTTGGACGGAACTAGAAGCTCATTGGGCCTCTCTTTAGCCCAACCAATAGCATTCAAGCACACCATGTGGCTAATCATAGGGAGAGTCTGACATGTGTCCCATGTGCCCCTTGAGAAAAGGGGTGCCCGTTGGGTGAGTGGGAGGTTAAGTCAAAGATTCCCCTAAATTTGGGGCTTTCCCCCTTCTTTGTAGGGTCTCTTTTTTACTCAAGCACCTTACCCCCCATGCATGGGATGCTTCTCAAGAACCTTCCTCATTAAGCATGACAAGCACCTCAAGCACCTTAGTCATCAATCACGACAAGCACCTCAACCACCTTAGTCATCAAGCATGGCAAGCACCTAAGGCACCTTAGTCATCAAGCACGGCAAGCACCTCAAGCAACTTAGTCATCAAGCACAACAAGCACCTCAAGCTTAGGTCGGGTTCCCACCTCAAGCTCAGTCCTAGCTTGCCTAAGGTCAAAGTCCTTTTAACCCTAACTATTGGAGGTCTTTAATGAAGCTAACCTAAGGTCTTTTAAACTCCATTAGTTAGCCTTGCTCTTTGACAGACCATCTCTCATTTGGAACCCTTTACCATTGGCCCTTGTTGAGATATATCCGTAACCACATGTCTATATTCTAACCCTTGTTCCCATTTATTATCCCACATTAAATGATCAATTTAATATAAGAAAATCATTTGGGTTGGTTAGGTATTAGATTTTATGACATTACCTCTCTCTTGAAATCATAGTCATCCTTGACTATGAGGTAAAAGAGATAAATCCATAGTCAATTTGTCTTAGCGGGTAGAGGATCCCTTTTTACCCTACGACATGATTCCAGGATGGATGACTAATCCATTTGGTTCTTGGGAGACATAGCTACCGCAAGCATGTCTGCTCTTTAGTCCATTTCATCCTCCCAAGTAGAGTGACAAATTCTACATGGTGTTTGAGAGACATCGTCATCACAAACATGATTCTTAGTATGCATACTACTTAACTTTGTGCACAATAAAGAGAATATTAGTCTTATAAGACAAAAAAAATGATCATTTAAAAGAAACATGTACATTTGCTTACTCTACTGTTGACAAGGTTCATACTATCCTTAAGTTGGATTCCTTGCATCCATCTAGCATCTTCAAAAGGATATTTTTTGAACTTAATAAGATACGGATAATCTTATCATGTAGTAGTACCTTGTCTTCATGCCGAAGGATAGCTTCGGGTTGTAGCACCTCTTCTTGGTCTTCGATTTTGGGAGGGTCTTCAATAATTGGTTCATTTGGAGGCTCTCCTTTGTAGGGCTTAAGTAGGCTCACATGAAAAGCATTGTGTATGAGCCAATGGTTGGGCAACTTGAGTTGATAAGCAACTTCATTGATTGTCTTCAAAATTTGAAAAGGACCATAGTATCTTTTTGCTAATTTAGCATAATACTCTGATGGCTCTTAGGACTTTTTCCCATTGTTTGCCTCAATCGAGACTTAGGAAACTTAAGTAGGACCCAATCATTTTCTTTGAACGTTAAGTCCCTTCTGTGCTTGTTAGCAGTAGCTTTTTGCCTTAGCTGAGAGATGGATATAACCTCCTTAATCTTTTGAAAAGATGCTAGCAGGTCATGGCTATACTCATCAGCATCAAACATCTTCCCATGTACATTAAGTAGCAAGGGACCGTTAGGTCTTCCCTTGATGATTTCATAAGGTGCTTTTCCTGTAGAAGTATGGATAGTATTATTATACGCATACTCTACAAGAGGTAAGTACTTTTCCCATTGTGAGAGTTGATCTACTTCTCTAACATAAATTTTTAGTAGATCAAGAATTGTAAGATTGGCTATCTCACTTTGGCCATCAGTTTGTGGGTGATAGGCCAAAAAGAAATTCAATCTTGTACCTAGATTTTCAAAGAGACCTTTCCAAAAATTACTAGTCATTCTAGGATCTCTATCTGACACGATGGATGTTGGCAATCCATGGTGTTTTAAAATCTGGGATATGAAGAGAGTTTCCTGTTGGGGCGGTTACGCCGCAAGCGGATGCTGTAATAGCAAGAACTCAACCAACAAACAAGAATGTCAGACGAGGATGGAGCTTGACCAGCAGGCGCATGGAAACAAATAGGTGGGTTTCAAATCACCTATTCGACCTTCTAATGACAATCACTACCAAGGAAATCAAACCTAAGTTCTCAATTACGCAAATGACTGAAATCCATACTTCGAACCAATGCTATCCAAAACATGATCTAAAATCATCGAATCAGCCTCAAATTCAAAGGGGGTTCCGCAACCACTCTGGGCGGTAACGCATATGAAGATAGACCAAAAAATACAGGGGACCAAATCCCGACTCTGATGGTACCAATGTGTATCTCTACTCGCTGCGGTTCTATAGATATATGGCACGCTCAATTCCGACACACAGGTAGGGAGAAAACTCACATGGAAGCTTGTGGGAGCTCACCTCGGGTAGAAGCCGAATGCGCGCACACTTGGTGTCAGTGCGTAGCTCTCGCCATTTCTAACACAATAGCGGTGTCGCTTCTCCAATGGTGGCTCCGTAGCTCACATAGCAAGAGGATGAGACTCTCTCTCATTCAATCTTTCTCAGACACAGTCACGGCGCTAAAAAACTCAACTTTTGATTAAATATAAGTCTCTTAGGTTTACAAAAATTGCCTCTTATACCTCAGCCTTGGAGGTGTGAAAACATCTCTAATCTAATTACATAAGCAGGTGAAACTACTTGGGGAATACAAACTGAAACTCAATTGAGTCCCGCTAATTACGATGAATAGGCTCCCTGAAGAAAATTAAATGTCGGAAAGACATTTATTACAATAAGTGTTTACAACAATATGAGTGTGAGCAAAAAATGTATAGGTGTGGTCCTCCGCTCAACACTCCCTCCCTGCGAGTTCATGTCGTCCCTGACATGACACCCTTGCTTTGTCTTTAGTGGAGTCCCGTCGATTTCAGCATCTGAATATGTGACTCGTATCTCAGGTTTCCAATGGTCAATGTAGGGCCGAATATCTTACTTTCATGAGTAAAGAAACCAATGTATAATGCCTCCTCAAAGGCCTGCATGTGGAAACTAGGCATAAACATGATTCTCTAATAAAAGAGGTGTAATACTTTTGGAGATGGCTGCAAGGCTAAATCATACATCATATCTGTGACTCTGTCAGCCGTTGACAACAATGTTGAGCTGGTAGCTTTATCCGGCGCGAACACTTCAATGCAAGCCAATAATGTTCTGCAAATATTTTTGAGCATTTGACACGAAAGGTCAGGAGAGCCAATAAAGAGCTTAATGGTGCCCGTTAGGGTTTTTACCATGTAGGACTTACTTATTCTCTCTCCCACCTTCGGTCTTCCCGGCATCCTAGGGTAATTAAGCCAATTCGGCTTCTTTGTTGTGATTCTGTCATGTTCTTGCTAGCTCTTGACTCGTGGCACTGGAAAAAATGTTGCATCTTCTCTAACTTCCTTGGGTGCCTCCACCAAATAGAGTAGGTAGGTGGGGTACTTTGTCAACCACCCTTTCCTCCATCTTGGCTGGGAGTCTACTATCTTCTTTGATTCCTCCTCTTTTGTGATGTTGCCTTCGTACAGCGCAACATACTGCTTTTCTTCTATCCTTTTCTTTGTTTTCAGCACTTCAAACTTTAGTAGGAGAAGGGGCAATGTAGGTTGCATCCACTGTTCTTGCAGCACCTTAGTATCCAACCCTTGAAGTCCAATGGAGAACAGGAGTCTTCTTTCCCACTCCATGGCCGCCTTTGCACTCTCCTCTGTTGCCTTCTCTATTTGCTCGTGCATTCTTTCTTCCTCCTCCTCGGTAAGTCTTGATGTTGTGGCCTCTTCTTGTAATGGGGCTGGATCTTCACTAGTTGTGGCTTCCCCAGTCTCTGGAAGCTCCACGGCTGCCCCGCCTATTTCTTCTTGTTGATCCTCTGTATCCTTTATCACTTTGTCTTGCAGATCTTGGAGCTGCTTTCGGAGGGCCTCATTCTCCACTCTCAGTGCTTGGTTCTCTTATGTAAGTCGTTCTTCTGCAGCCAATGATCCCTCCACAATGTGCAATCTCTGCACTTGCTCTAGCCGCAATTCTCTTTGCAAACTCCGGATTTGATCTTCCAGACCGGGTAGTATTGCTCCTTCTGGCTCTACTCCTGCTCTACTAGCTCTTGGTGTGGATCTAAGCCTTAGGATTTTTCTCTCTTGCAGCTCCATCCTTTCTCGTAGCTCAATGAGCTCGTCCTTTGTAGCTTCCAATTCATCATTAATTGTTTCTTTGGCTTCTTATGCACTAGCCACCTCTCTTGAAGCATCAGCAAGTTGGAGGATTAGTCCATCTCTTTCATTTTCTGCTTCCAAGAGAGATGCCTTGAGGTACTCTAATTCTTTTAGTGCACTCTCATATTTTGTTTCCAGCTCATCTTCTCTCTTTTCCACTTCTTTGCTGTCTCTCATTGTCTTTGATCGGGCTTTGATCTGCTACAATAGTTGATGCACTTTCTAGATATCTCTTTCATCCTCATCTTCAAGCTCATCCTCCGCCTTCTCAGGTACCACAACCTCAGCTCTCTGTCGAATCGATTCTTGGTCCTCCTCTCCATTCCTCTTTGTTCTTCATGTGTTAAGGCAATGCCATACGCAACTTTGAGGGCCTCTTCTTGAGTATATCTTGTGTCTATTAGAGCATCATATTGCTCTTTCTTCTCTTGAATTGGATCCGTTGCCTTCTCCTCTTGCTATATTTCAGGCTTTTCTAGCACATCCACCTCAACTTCAGTAGTTGTTTTCTCCACTATCTTTTCCTCTCCTTCAGGACTAGACTCTTCTACCTTGCCCTTGCCCTTGTCACCTCCTTTTAATTCAGCTTTAAGGTGTTGAACTTTTGCTTCAGTGTATGGCTCTACTGGTTGTTGCTCCAATATAGCTTCTGATTCTTCATAAGCCTTGATATATTGATCGTACTGATCAATATTTGGTCTTGTTGAGTTGGCTCCGACTTTAGTTGGGTCTGGTACCCACTTTTCCTCAAAATCTCCTTTTAAGGCTCGCTCGGCTCTAAAATGTTCAATCAGCCTCTCCATTCTGGCGGCTTTCTGGCTCTTAGTTTTCTTGGGAGCAGGTTTCTTCTTGGTCTTCTTCTTGAGGGGCTCGTCTTCTTCTTCTTCTGGCTCGGAAACAATCTCTAGCTTCCGCCTTGCCCTTGTTGACACTCTCTTGGTGACCTCTGGCTGGTCTTCATCTTCATCTATCTCTTTTAGCCATTGGTTTTGTGAGGGAGCCTTTGGCCACTGGTCCCTTGCTCCAATAGCTTCATAAGCTATCTTAGTCAACACTTCGGCTCCCCCAATGTACTTTTGCTTCTCGTTCTGCAAAGCAATTACTTGCTCATGAATGTGCTGAGCATAATTGACTTCCTTCGGGATGTTGCTCTTTATTGCCCAAGTGATTGTTGTGGCAATGGCATGTGGTGGTGTGGTATACTTCTGTGGTTTTTTGCTGCCTATGTGTAAAAATTGGTTGTAGAGCCGGCAAAGCTTTTCCGCTTTCGGATCTACTAGGTCTTCATAGGTGGGATTTTTCTTCTTTGGCCCATACACTTCTATGGCTTCTCTTCTTTCTCTGACTGAGCATCCTTTGTTGTGCAGCTTCAGAGCATCTGCAATGAGCTGAGGAGTGATAACCACTTCAACCTTTTCCCCATCCCAAGCTGTGAGTGTAGCCATTCTGTCTTTCTGTATGGTGGTTACCAACTCATACACTCTTTGAGCGTCTACTCCTGATGGTCTGGAAGTAAAAAATCTATCGAGATCTGCCCTTTCCAGGTATCTAATTATCTACTCTGTTCTGCTGTAGTCCACCAGTTCTTGGGGAATCATTGGGATATCCACTGTTTGTCCCCGTGGGTCTCTGAAAGTACCTTGGTATATCTTTATCACCTGTTCTTCTAACACTGCTTCTTCTATCCAAGTCTTTGTGGGCTTGAGAGTCTCTGGGGGAATAGAGAATGGCTCGACTTCTGCTATTGCTTCCCTGAGTATTGGTCTCTTTCTCTTTGCTGACGACTTCCCCGAATCTATGGATCCTGTAACTCCAATTTCAAAAGTTAGCGTCTTTTTCAGTACTGAAAGCCGAAATTAAGCTTTTAACTATCCAAATGACTTAAAAATTGAAACATAAGCTATTCAGGGCCTAAGGATGCAATGCATGTGGAAAAATATGAAATTTGGGTGCAAAATCATGATGAAGACATCATACGCGTATGATGTCTTTTGTGTCAAAATGGCTTGATATTGGTTGTGCTTGTAGGTTATAGTGCATACATCCATTCTATATGCCTAGATTTGAATTTGGGTCCCATTTGGTCAAGTTATGGTCATTTTAGTCCTGGTCACGCTCTTTGCAAGATATTGAGGGGGAATTGGATTTTGTGATCCAAATTGGATGAAACTTAGTGGTTTGCTCTCAATTGGCATGTAGATCACTTCTGTGTGGTGGTTGCAACTCTGAAATGCAAAATTCAAGTAGGGAGACATCATACACGTATGATGTCTTTTTGGGTAAAATTGAACCATTTTGCATTGTAAGCTTGGATTTGGCTTTATATAGGCTTAGACAATGATTTTATGAAATTTGGGTATAGTTTGGACCAAAATTGGCTCTGAAGACATCATACGGTATGATGTCTTTTGTGCCATTTTTGCATGAGATTGGTTTTGCGGGCTCCTCATATGATAATAAAGGACTGTGTGTACCCAAATCTTGACTTGAAGTTGAGTATGATGTATTTTGGCAAGATTAGGCTCTAAATAGAGGATTTTCCGCTAATTGGGCTAATGGAGTGATCCCCTTGACCAAATGGTACCAAACTTCATATGTGGCATGTATTTGATATATATAATGGATATATGATGAGAAATGATCAATTTTGACTCTGTATGTGCAAAGTGACTTCATACATGTATGGTGTCTTTTTTGCCAAAATGGTACCTTTTGGTTCCAGATAGCTTGTGCATGTGTTGAACAACATTCCTACAAAGTTTCATTGAGTTTGGAGCTATTTTGGCAAATTTAGGGTCATAAGTCGGTTTTATGCCCTACTTTGCGTCTTTTTTTGTTTCCAAGTGGTTTTTCAACTCCAAATCTCATGATACTTTGTACATTGGATGTTGTTAGCATATAGAAAGAGGCTATGCATTCATGTGTTCAAGATGATGTGAAAATCATGTTGTGAGACATCATACGTGTATGATGTTTATTCTTGATAAAAAGTGTTGTTTGTGCAAAGCATGGTTTGTGCTAGTGCCCTAAGCCCTGCTAACTAGTTTTTAACCTTAAAAATCATCAGTTTAGTTAAAAGCCCCCTTTGTAGGCATTTCAGTCTCCGAAGTCGTCTTTTGGTGTTGGAATTGATTTTCCTCGATCTTTCTCCTCGAGAGTTGCATCCCGAGCTCATTTGAGGTGTTGGGAAGTCGTCTATGTGGTTGGACTCGACTTTGGTTCCTTCTTTTCCACCTTTGTCCATTTAGTTGCCTGAAAGCGTCTTTTTTCCCCATTGGTAAGTGAAACGGCTTTCTTTTGGGTTTTGCTTGTACACATGTGTCATTGATGGCTATTTGAAGCCGCTTGTGAAGTTTCATAGCAATTGGTCATCAATTTTGGTCGTTATGCCAAAATGACGCTTTGTGTGTCTACCGCCGAATCGATTGTTTTGACCCACTTTTGGTGGTCCAAACCTGGAGATACTCCATAGTTGCATTGTCCTCGATGTTGTCAAGCTTCTTGTGAAGTTTTGTGTCGTTTCGACAACTTTTTCCTGTTTGCCGCTTGCAGGCTCTATTGACCTAGGGTTTTTTCAGTTGGTCTTTCTCGTACTTTGAGAGTTAGGAACTCATCTTCTACACTAGGGTAAGCCACCTATTGGTTCTTGCATGGTTTGGTTAGGCGGTTGTGCCTCTACCTAGCGTTCTACCCATTTCCCGTTTGCTCTTGTTTCTTTGTTTTGGTTAGTTTTCGCGACAAAAGTTAGTGGTAAGCATCAAAAGCTTATGGCAACGAGTCTACCTCTCATATCTAGAGTCCTCTGAGCTCTCGTAGCAGTCGTAGAAGGCTGTAGAAGGTCGGATGCTCATGTGTGCTCTTTGCTCTCTCCAAGTGGGTAATAGTGCAAATGAGCTTGTAAGTGGGTAATAGTGCAAATGAGCTTGTAAATGAGCTTGTAAATGTGTGCTCTTTGCTCTCTCGAAGTGGTAATAGTGCAAATGAGCTTGTAAGTGAAGTCAAAAATACTTAACTCTAGACTTCCCGGCTCACTTGTTACCAAATTTGACATGTGATTCTATCTCGTCTTGAAATGCACTTTAGGATTTGAAATTTCTCAATTTGGACTCCTTTTGACCTGTTTCTGAGAAATCTGTCCACTTTGCCAAAATTCTGCTATTTCGAGCTTTCGTAACTTTTCCCGAATTGTGCCCAATTTTTACCATGGGTTGCCCTTGTCATTAGAATCATCACCATCTATTCTTTTCTTTTTTTTTATCGCGTTTCACCTATTTTTTATTTTTCTTTTACTTCTATTAAGAAAATCCTAAAAAATAAAGGAAAATTACAAATTGAAACCAAAAAATTCCAAAAATACACAATAATTAGCTGGTAACCCCATGTATATGTATATACACTTATTTGTGGTTTCTTGGCTTGGATTACCACTTTTTGGCTCCAAAAACACGCATATTTAGTCGTATTTACAAACTTAGAGACTCAAATTCATCATTTGATCTCTTATTATTGCAAAACAAAGTATATAAGGACGTAAATATTATCAATATCCGCAATCAAACATAAAAAATTCGAAATCATGTAAGACACTGCCCTCGTAATATCATTTTCTTTGTCCTTATTGTTTGTAGTTCCGGTATACCTGTATACCTCCCCCCCTCCTAGTCTGAGCCCTCCCGGACGACTATGAAGTGTCTGAGGGTGAAGCATTGTAGTTGTTGTGGTCATGGCTGGTGAATTCAATTGTAGAGCGATGAAATAGCAATATTTGCAATAGTGCCGATCTTTGTTTGATTGTCAAGTTTTTGGGCAATATTTGGGTTGTCTGTAGCACTTGTGTTGTAGAATCAGTACCTAGGTTCTTGTTTACATTTGTGTCCTTTTTTATAATCCAAATTTTCTTCCGATTTTCCTGTGCTTGCCACAAACACTTTGCTACCCAAATTTGCTTGACTTTAGGTTGTGATGTCTCTGTCCTTGAATACTGAGGATTCTCTGTTAATTGTACTGAAGGGAGTTCCTGTTTAAAAATCTTTGGAATCCAAATTTCCTTGCTATGGCTTTGTGCTGTCATCAACTTCTTTGGAATCCAGATCAGTTTCACTGAATTTGATTGTCTGAAATCACTCTGTTGTCTTGTGTTAAAGACTTTGTTTTCCACCTTTGTTCTCTCTGGCACAACCTTCTTTGGCCTACATACCAACTTTGAGTCTGTCTTTATCCAAGGTTGAGCTGTGCGTGTATTTCCTGTCGTCTCTACCCATGTCTGAGATTTCTTCTTTGAGGAGCATTATGGTTGTGTAGAAGTGGCTTTTGGTTGCCATCGCTCCTTCTTCACCTCTTTAGGTTGTTTACCCTTGTCATTGGATTCTTCTGCAAGCACCTGTACGGTTGCTTTGGAGAACGGAATTGATTGACTTTCCTCCTCATATTTGATGTTAATTGAATTTAAGCTCCAATTAATCATCGCATTGTACTGCTTTTGCCATGGTTGTCCTCGTAACAACGGATGTTGCGTAGCTTTGTCTTCAACCACATAAAACATATGTGGATACACATATTGCTTTATCTGTACGCGCAGTACTATGCATTTGATTGCTTTAATTGAGTGTTCTGAATAACTCTTCAACTTCTGTTTGGCAGTTTGCAGCTTAGTGTCCTGTTTCAATTGTTTGTACAAATTGACTGAAAGCAGGTTAGCTTGTGCTCCTGAATCCAATAGTGCTTTGGCTTTAATCTGGTTTGGCCCCAATTTGACCTCGATGATGGGCTCTACTTTGTCTTCACCCATTTCTGATACACTGACTGCGTTTATTCATAAGGCTCCTTCATTGCATTGTCGCTGACGCAGTAGTCTTCTTTTCTCCATTCTTTCTTTTGCTTCCACTTGTGCTTCCTCAACAATCTTTTTCTTTTTCTGAAATTGCAATTTATCTTGATGTATTTTGAGAAGCATGCCCTGGGTTAGTGGCAAATGATACTTCTTCAATCTGCATCCACTAATCCAGTTTGGCATTTCTTCTCTGTCTAATATAGCAAGCTTGGCGGCCCCGCTTGGTGATAGATCTTTAATCACAAGAGGTCCCATCCCTCGCTTTTTAAGCTTTTTTGCATGTTGTTTTAGAGTGTATACTAGGACAAAGTCCCCAATCTTAAACTCTTTAGTTCGCACATGCTTATCAAAGAACTCTTTTTGTCGCCTTTTTTGAGCGTAGATTGAAGCCACGGCTTTTAAGCGAAGCTCATCTAGCTTTTCAAGGTCGTTTATTCTATCTGAAAGCTCATGTCCTTTCCACTCTAATTCCTTAGCTACTCTCAGTGTTGGAATTAAAAATTCTATTGGTAAAATAGCATTCAAGCCAAAAACCATGTTGTACGGGGTCGTTCCTATCGATGTTTTATATGCTACCCTATACACCCATAGTGTCGAATGCAATTTTTGGTCCCAATCAGTTCTCGATTCTGATACAATCTTTGTAAGACCGTGCATATGGTTTTGTTGCTTCAGCTTGTCCATTGGCTTGTGGATGATATGGAGCTGATTTGCGATGTAGTACCATGAATTTGTCTAGAAGGATCTCTATCACTTCATTTATGAAGTGTGTGTCTCGATCACTCACAATTTCTATTGGTAATCCATATCGTACAAAGACATATTCATATAGAAATTGTGCCGTGGTCCTGGCATCTGCTTTTTGAGTTGCTTTTGCCTCAACCCACTTTGTTAGATAGTCCGTCGCCACAATGATGTATTGTGCATGAGTCCTATATGCAGGAGGTGAGATAGGTCCAACATAATCAATCACCCATTTTGCAAAGGCTCTAAGCGGCATATCATCTCTTTTCAGTGGTACTTTTGTCCCGCTGACAGTCATCACATCGTTTTACGTATTCCTCAACGTCCATGTGTAATGTCGGCCACCATATTCCTGCAACTAAGACAATTTTTGTTGTCTTATCACCTGAGAAATGGCCTCCACCTACTCCTCCATGAGCTTGCTCTAGGAATATCACATACTCTGACTCTGATGCACAAATCCTAAGCTGGTTGTCTTTACCTCTCTTATAGAGTTGATTTCCTATGAAAGCATAATCTCGCGCTTCTGTCTCTATAGCTCTCTAACGCGCTTTTGATGTTCCCTCTGGAAAAGTTCTATTTGTGAGATATTCAACAATACATTGACTCCATTCAGGAGCGATCATTATCTGATACAATGTTGAATACTCAGCTGGCGGTTTTGACGAACATGTAATACATACCGTGACATATTCATGTACACTCTCTTTCATTCCTGGCCAGTAGACTCCCAGTTGTAACAAATTTGTGTACGTGTTCCTTCTTGAACAATGAAATGCATACTCGTGAGCATGTGCTTCTCACAGATATATGTTATATTCTTCAGGATTGATGCATAACCTTAAAATGTTATCGGTTCCTAAGTGATACAACCTTCCTGCAAGCAACTGAAGATTTTTGGATTACTGAATAATAACTTGTTTCTGGTTGTATTCTTTTTTATCAAACTCTCCTCCATAGGTTAACACTAGAATGGTAACCGAACAGGACATAAAAGTGTCCTTTCAGGGTTTTGCAAAAAAATTCCAAAACCATAGTAGATCCACTCATTTTGAAAAATCCTTTCATGAGCTTATAGTTCAATAACTACTACATATGGAAAAAATGAGAAACTTGTAATTTTTCTCATCCCTTGGTCACTACAAGCCTCCAAAGTTGATGGACCAGTGCATTTTGCCCAAAACAGCAATTTCTTACGGTTGATTGCATATAAATAAGAGTGGAGATTTTTGTAGGACATGAGATAAAATGCCCCGTTAACTTCAATGGGTTGGTGACCAAAACATATGGTTGCTTTTACCTCACTAATTTTTTTTTGGGCAAAAAAAATAGGTACAAAAAAGTTGCATTTTTGCCATTTTGCGGACCTATCATCAAAGTTTCTATAGTCACGCTTAATACAGATACTATATACATGTTTTCTTAGTTCCCTTTGGGCCTCTGGATTCAAAAGGAGCCATGGAGCATGTCAAAAGGATAAAGGATCTCTTACAATTGGAACCTTGGGGGCAATGATAAAGTGCTAAATAAAACTGGGTTTAGCATTATGACCTCTAGAAACCCATAGAAACTACTCAATATCTAGCCAAGTTTGTAGTCTATGATTAGATATGGTCACTACCTACAAAATACACACAATTGGCCTAAGAAACTAGCAATATTGAGAAAGTTATACTTGCTACTCTAAAATGTATCGTATTTTTCAGCAATCAAAAAACTCGACCATCATCATATACTATGCTATATAGCATATTAGGTCCCCCAAAACTCAAGGAAGATTAGCTTTATGTTACACATTACACTTACACAATCAAAATTGAATTTGGATATCAAGAAAGCCACCAAAAAAATCATAAAAGTGCTAATTTTGGCCAAAAAAACAAGATTATGCAATTCTGGTAAATTGGTCATAACTTTCAATTTTAACACTTAGCTCTCCCTACAAGCATCAAAACATGTTGAGAACTATGAAGGCCTAACCTCTAGCATCTAAACCTCACAAACATGAAGTTTAGAGTGGTATAGTTGCCAAAAATTGAAAAAAAGCCAAAAACAGGACCTGTTTTTTCACACAGTTTAGGTTCAAAAATGTTGTGCAAGAGTAAGGTTAATGGTGAGATCGATACTAAAAACAAAAATGCTAATTTTTTTTCAGCTCATAAGTCAACTTTGTGGATATATAGCACCTAGAAATTCATTTTCATACTCTTCAAATAATTCAAGAAAAATGGTCACTTAACAGGACACAAAAGTGTCCAAGGACATAAAGTGTTCTGTTACCATTCTAGTGTTAATAGACTAACAACATCCTGAGACCACTTTGGTATCATTTCTATGTTGAATAAGTACGCATCTGGCATGTCATCATCTACACCTATAGGGTCTTCTCCATTCGTCAACCTTGAAAGGTGATCAACTCTGAGATGTGTCTTCCCTTTCTTTACTACTACCATGAAGTCGAATTCTAACAAGATGATGAACCATCTTACTATCCGTCCCGTATTGCATGGTTTGTTCACTAGGTAGAGCAAGACTTGATGATCTGTGAAAAACACAAACTTATTTCCTAGAAGATAATGCCGAAATTTCTTCACAGCATAAATCATTCCTAATCCCTCTCGCTCTGTTGTTGTGTAATTCCTTTCAGCATTGTTGAGCTGTCGACTAGCAATTAGCAGATTGGAAAATCCATGTTTCCTTCTTTTGGATGAGCCAGGATGCATCCTATTGCATATGCCGAAGCATCTATATGCACATGGAATATCTTCTCCCAATCTGGTGATTTCAAGACTGGAGCAGTAATAAGTGCCTCTTTCAATTTCTTGAAGGATTCCTCACACTCCTCTGTCCATTCAAAATTCATTGTTAGCCTGTAAAGTGGTTGGCCTATTATAGCGTACATGTAAATGAATCGTCTATAATATCCACAATGTCCCATAAAGTTGTGCACTTGTTTCGTGTTGGCTGGTCTAGGCATATCCACTATTACTTTTATCTTTTCCATATCCGTGGATATTCTGTTATGTGAGACAATATGTCCCAGAATTCTGCGTTGTCGGACCATAAACATACACTTCTCAGGATTGAGACAAATGCGATATGTTCTACATTTCTCGAATACCTTTCTTAGGTGTTCTAGATGCTCATCTCTCAGAAGAGAGTGTACACACAAATCATCCATGTATATTTTTAGAAACAACCTCAAATACTCTTTGAAAGCATGCGTCATCAGCCTTTGGAATGTTGTGGGAGCATTAGTTAAACAAAACGGCAAAAGCTGTTGTTGAGCCAGCAGAGGATCACACCCGCATTTTTGCTCACACCCATCATTTTGTAACCATTGATTGTAATAAATGTCTTTCCGACATTAATTTTGATTTGAGCCATTCACTAAGTAACGGGACTCAATTGAGTTTCCAGTCTGTAATCCCGACGTAATTTCACCTGCTGATGTACATAATTAGAGATGTTCTCACCTCCAAGGCTGAGGTATATAAGCCAAAGTTTTGTAACCTAAGGGAGATTCAATTATTAATCAAAGTGAGTTTTGAGCGTCGTGACTGTGTCTGAGAGAGTGAGAGAGAGAGAGAGTCTTATCTCCTTGCTACGCGAGCTACGGAGCCGCCATTGGAGAAGCGACACCGCCATTGTGTTAGCAACGGCGAGAGCTACGCACAGATACCAAGAGTGCGCGCTATCGGCTTCTATGTGAGGTAAGTTCCTACGAGCTTCGGTGTGAGTTTTCTTCCAACTCGTGTGTCGGAATAGAGCGTGCAGCATATCTATAGAACCACAACGAGTAGAGCTACACATTCGTACCATCGGGGTCAAGTTTCGGTCACCTGTAATTTTCGGCCTGTCTTCATACGCGTTTACTGCACGGAGTGGTTATAGGTTGATTTTGCAGTTCAAGTCTTTAGGGTGTTGTTCTTACCTAGTGTATAGACTTCCCCTTGAGTTTGAGATCGATTCGATGATTCTAGATCCTGTTTCGTATAGCATTCGTTCGTAGTACGGATTTCAGTCACTTGCGTATTTTAGAACTTAGATTTGATTTCCTTGGTAGTGATTGTCATTAGAAGGTCGAGTAGGTGATTTGACACCCACCTAGTTGTTTCCATGCGCCTGCGGGTCAAGCTTCGTCCTCGTCTGACAAATTCTGTTGTTGGTTGAGTTCTCGCTATTTAGCTTCCGCTAGCGGCGTAACCGCCTTAACATTTGGCGCCGCTGCCGGGGACGAGAGCCCTAAGTAGGTGACCTTAGACTAATCCTACGAGGTGAGTCGTATAAACTACTTTGTATACTTTAGTTAGAAAAGATCTAGGAGTGGTGGACTCCGAAGATCTCGAGAGATACTAGGAAGTGGGGTATTCCTGGGTCTTCCGTGTTGACAGTATTTTTAGTTTAGCTTAGATTAGATTGTTTTTTGATGGTGTTTAAGTGGTTGTTGACATAAAAAGCATTTGCTACTCCTTGTGTGGTAGTAAATCTCTTTATATTTTCAATTGCAAAAAATCCATTTTATGATTAGAAGTAGCTTAGGTAGGGCCTGATTTGATCCTGATCTAGAGCTATCAATTGGTGTTCTATTTGCTTGATGTGTTTGATTGCATGTTAGATCACTGAAAAAGTCGCTTTGGTAGTGAAATATGCAATAAACAAAGTTCAGAAAAATTTTCTGTGTAACTGATTGTTGCTGAGCACTTAAAAGAGCTATTGGAAGAGTTCTGTGCTGAAAAACTGAAAATCTGCAACTTTAGACATCATACGCGTATGATGTCTTAGGACCTAAACAGAGACTAAAATTGAAAATTTGACATTGCCAGAGTGTTTAGAAGGGGGGTTTTACCCTAAGATCAACTTAAAACAAGGGCATTAACACTCAAAGAAACCCAAAAAAAGACAAGTCGGAGTCCAAGAAACGCAAAGAACAAGAAATTTTGGATTCAGATCTTGTTTTTACATTCAAACCTGACAAAAACACCTGAAACTCAATTATAAACATTGGAGAAGGCTTAAAACCAAAAATAGTCAAAATCTGGGAAAAAAAGACATCATACGCGTATAATGTCTTTTTGCACTTCCATTGCTTATTTTTGAAATCTGACCTGACAAGATTGTTACAAACACTGTAGAAAGCATAAATATCAAGTTTGGACCCAAATTGATGAAAAAGACATCATACGCGTATGATGTCTTTGACCTAATTTTGGACATATTTTGATACTTTGCCAACACAGATCCATTGTAATAGCTGTCTAGAGGTTATATTTCAAGTTTCATCCCATTTGGATCACAATTGAGCCAGAAAACAAGTCAAAAGCGGAAAATTGCCAAGAAAAGCCTAAACTAGCCATAACTTGCTCAAACAGAGTTCAAACTGAATTTTGTGAGTGAACAGAGCATAAAGGGGTCACTGAGAGTGAGCATAACCAAAATAGTCAAAATCTGTGAAAAAAGACATCATACGCGTATAATGTCTTTTTCAGCATAACTGCAACAAAATTCTCACTTGATGAAACAGAAGTTGTCCAACTGACAAAATTAAACAGTTGACCAAGTATCAATCAATTTGGATCAATTCTGACCACAAAAACTTGGGGAAAACAAATTGCTTAGACGGAAAAGCTACAGTCCTTTAGGGGAATTGATGAATTTGAGATCGGGCAGGAATCTCCGGAATAATCAACCAAAACAAGGGGAACCAGCAAGTGTCATATCAACCGAGGGAAGTGTAAACCAAAGTTGGGTGCAACCATTAGAGCCGATCTTTGAAGGAAGTATCTCTGATACTTCTTCGGAGAGATCTTACGAAATTTTCACCGAAAACTTGGAACACTTGAACCTGAACAACAGAGAAAATATGGCAGCAGGATCATCAAACCCTTCCGCCACCATGAAGCTATTGTTCATAAAATACCAGTACGACAATGAGCAAGGTGCAAAGATCTACAAAGATGGAATGGACCGCTATTGTGTAAAGATAGAAGAAAGACCTAGTGAGTTCAAGGACTTAGTGCCTGTGAGCTATAGCGGAGATAGATATCTAGATGACGAGGGTACCATGTACTTGGTAGTCCTAAACCCTAACATTGTGGACAAGTGGGGATTGATGGGCACCAAAGCCAAAATAGATGAAGAACTTGAGGAGAAAGCACCAATAATGAACTTCCCTAATGCGAGGTTAAGAAGAGAGAATGAAACTACAAGGATCAACACTGATAACATCTATGTGGGGCTGTACAAATATAATAATGGGGAGCAAGATCTCTATTATAGATGTGAAGAACCCTACACCGGAGAGTTGACAGACAAAAAAAGACTCTATGTCTTTACCTACACAGAGGGATCGGAAGTGAAAATTGCCGCTTACGATAAGTATGGCAGGCAATACTCAACAATGGGCAAGAAAGAATTAGAAGGATATACATACTTTGGGGGACCTCTACATCAGTATTATGTTACTTCTAGCTCACATAGACCAGCACCAACAACTGGAGTGCAAAACTCAATGACAACAGGAGGACAAAGAACTCGGGTCGCTGACTCTTTCAGTCAACCTTGGGACTCGAAGCTCGGACCAATGGGATCATTACATTCCAGAGAGTCAATGGAGACGAATCGAGGTAGTGCAGTTCCAATCCCCACCTATACCACTCCAGGTCCAAGGTTTGAAGCGGAACCATCACATTTACCTCCCAGTAGTAGATTCAGGGCAGAGGAACCGACAAGGGTAACCCATGAAGTCCATGGTGCTAGAGAAAGCTTTAGCCGAGACACAGGAGCAATGAGATTGGTAGCAGATCATAGACGTATGAGACCATCTCAAGTAGCCAAGTGTGTGCAAAAGAAGTATGGTGGTTCAGGAGATCCGTATGCACATGTGTCACTCTTTAAGCAAGTCTTAAGAGCTGAGCAGATAACCGATTTCCATACACAATACGAGGGATTTGGTCTTACTCTAGAAGGTACTGCATTGACATGGTTTCAACCAATGAACATTGGGGGATTCCATGACATTGACCATTTGCTAAGAGAGTTTGCTGAGGAATTCTCAAAACGAGGGATTAAGCACAATACGGTCTCACAAATATATGCTTTTAAACAGAGAGAACACGAAAAAGTGAAGGAAGCTTCACTTCGCTTCAAACAATACATTGAGAGATGTCCAGTACGTGAATGACCACAAGATGACAGACTATCTGTTCTCTTTATCGAGGGACTGAGGAACGACACTCTCAAGAAAGACTTGCACTTGAAAGCTTGTACAAGTTTCGAGCAAGTAACAAGAGAGGCATTGTACTTAGTGGATAACTGTACGGTTTATGGAGAGGTGTCAGCGGATACAGATTTTGCATCCAGTAGCTCCTCCTCCGTGGCGAGCGAGACTACCACTAAAAAGAATGTTCAAACAACAACCATGCCAAATGTAGAGCAAATGATAGAAGATGCTCTAAAAAGGATGGCACCATACCAAAAACCATTGCCAAAAACACTGAAATGGTGTGCTATCGAACAAAAATGGACAAATCATCCAACAGAGGAGTGCTATTACAACAAAGGGTATGTAAGGGAGCGCCAGTACGCACCTCCTGCTCAATTAGCACCACCTCAAGTACATCCAGTACCTCGATACCCAACGGGAAATGTACCAGGACCTATGGGGATAGAAAGACCTCAACCGGTATTGGGACAACAACCACCTTTACCAGGAGCAAGACCAGTGGGCATTAGATATGCACCAACTTTAGAGAATCAGGAAGAACAAGCCTTAGTGCCTGTTCAAGCCTATTACGAAGAATCGGGTGCACACATGTCTCCGACAGTGTATTACCCACCAGAAGAACCTAAACAACCAGAACCATGGGGCATGATGGGGAATGTTGGAACACCAACGGTTACAAGTGCTTCTGATGAAGAGAGATACAATTTAGACGCAAGAACCTTGATGTTCATAGCTCATGGAGGGTTAACAGGACAAAGACCATCATATCCACAAAGGACGAATCAAGGGGGACCAAGACCAGCACTAGGACCCTGTTACAAGTGTGGAGGTGACCATCTGATGAATGTTTGCCCACATACGGAAATCATTAGAATTAACGCTTATTGCACTGAGTGTGGGGTTACTCACTTCATTGAGGATTGTTCAAAGAATCCAAACAAAGTGCAAAAGACGACATTGAATATGTTAGAAACTATTCCTACCAGCAGTGGGTCTGAAAATGAAACTCTGATACCAACGCAAGTTGTTACTAGAGCTCAAGCTAAGAAAACCACTAGAGAACCTGAGAATGGAAAGTTAGCGACTGAAGTGGTTAATCAAGGACCGCGGAGTCAGAAAAACACATGGAAAGCTAGAAAGCACGCATGAAGTTGAGAAAAGAACGTGAAGACGCTATTCTAGCTGAGGAACTAAAGCAAACTAAAGCTAGATTAGAAAAACTTGAGAGTCAAAACGGGAAACGAGAGATGAGCCCGGAAAGGACGAAACAAAAGAGTATCAAAGAAACAACGAGCTTAAGCTCCGGGGGATCAGTGCTAGTCGACAAAGTACACGAACCATTAGACGCACTGATGAGAGCTTATGAAGCTAGGTTAAAGAACAACCAAACACAAGAACAGAGGTGGATGACATACCCAAACGCGGAATTGGAAAAGCAGAGACTTGAAATGTGCCAGAGAATGATCGAGACTGCACAAGCTTTATTAGAACCACCAAAAGAAACAATGAATTGTGGGAAGGAAAACCCAATTCAGCAAGAGACTATTGTTTCACGGGTAGCTGAAAGGACTCCCAGTGCACAAAAGCCTGAAGATACACGAAAGGATGACCGCATAGTGTTGAACACAACCGATCAGGAGGTCGAGAGTTTTCATCCAGTCATACAGAGGTCTTACGGACAAGATGAGGATTACAATGAATTTTGGAAACAAGTGAGAGAGGCAAACTTTGCAAACGAGCTAAGTTGCCAAGCTAATCAGACAAATTGGGAAAAGGACATCAGGAATCCTCCCATAGTGGAATTTGAGGCAGGATCTCAAGTGGACTTGGATCTGCAATCTTACTGGGGAGATGGGGGCTCTGTTAGAACAATGGAGAGCAAACCTCATTCACTGAAAACCTTACCTTCATACTTAGGAGAGTATGAAGCAAAATCTGAAATTAGAGCACTTCCCTCACGGAAAATCTCACCAGAAAAAGTCATGGACTCGCAAGGATTGATAGAGATTTTGTCAACACCAGTGACATGCACTATCACTCTAGCTGAGCTTCTGAGGCTAAGACCACATATGTGGACCACTGTAGGAAAATGCTTGGAGAAATTCGGGATAAAAGATCCAACATCGAGATTGCAAGAGAGCATTGAGGAGCTGAGCAAGCCACAAAAGAACGCTAAGCCTGTACCCTTAAACAAGGTTGGAGAGTATTGCGAAGGTGAAGAGGGGAATACAACCTTACCAGTTGAATTCCAAGGAGTGAACACAATGGCAATACTAGATAGCGGAGCTGGGGTAGCCATAGCTACAAAAGAAATCTGGAAAAAATGGGGGAAACCAGCAATAAGGAAGACTAGGTTGAAACTCCAATTAGCAGATGGACACATGGAGAAACCTATGGGGTTATTAGAGAAAGTTGTAGTGACTTCTTGCGGCATTGAATACGAACATACTTTCGCTATTGTCGATTTTGGCAAGGAGAATAACTATGATATCATATTGGGAAGACCATTCATGAGACAGTTGAAAATAGTCCAGGATTGGGGCTACGATCACATATACCTGAGAAATATGGAAACCACTACACGTGTGAACCTGAAAGACCATAGCTACAAAGATGTGAACCGAACACCGGTAGAGGAATTTGATTCAGCTACTTGGGCGGGAGCCGAATTTCCAGCTTGGTTAGGTAAACCCAAGGAGTTATGGATGTGTGGAGCTTCGAAATGTGGAAGTCTGAAACGAGAAGAATGTGTTTTAGAAAGGGCTATCGAAGACGAAACTTATGTAAGAGAACCCTTTCCAGAGGACACGTTTGAACCATTAGAATGGACACACATTCTAGCAACCCTAGATGTTTGTGCAATTCCAGATGGTCCCACAACGAAATTTTGCGACAAGGACGGGTACGACGTGGTTCCGTATTTCATGTTGAGAACTGTGCTCAAAAAAGAAACTGAAAAGAACGATACACTGGAAAAGGAAGATGAAGAAGAGGTGTTTCACGACATTCCCGATCATCCTGAGTGGGGAAATGAAGCAGACAACGAGTCAACGGACAATTCAAGCGGAAATGAAGAAACTATAACGGATGTCCGATTTTATGATTTTCCGAACCAAACTAAACAACGCCAGAAACACTATAGAGCAAAGAAAAAAACAAAAGGGGTTAGAACCAATCCGATGCCTAGAATAAGAGGAAAAAATCAATTCCTAATGCTAGTAAAGGCTGGAGATTGTGTTAAGGATAAAGTTTCTGGAAGAATGAGAGGCAGTGATCAAAAGAGCTTACGAAAAGACAAAAGAGGCTCAAGAAATCAAGTTCAAAATAATGGAACGAAAACTGAAACAGAAAAATCAGAAAAGAACAAGCGCAACAGAGAATACACGGAGTCCAAGTTAGAACGTAGAAACAAGTACAGAGAGCTCAAGAAAACTCTGAAGGAGGTTTGGACAACTGAAATTGAGAGTGGAGAGGACGAAAACGTCAAAATCAAGGAAAACATGGATGTTCCCTCTCACTATAGGAAATTCACAATAGAGGATAGGAAGGTGATATTAACCCCACCTATTCGAGAGAGGAAGGAGAACGAATCTTATGACGGACCGGAGGATGCAAAAAAAGTTGATTTAGCAGCTCCAGGTGAGACGCCTAGACCGGTGTACATAGCCACAGATTTGTCTCCAGGCGAGGAAGAGAGACTTTTGAGTCTTCTCAGAGAGTATAGGGATGTGTTTGCATGGTCTTATAAGGACTTAAAGGGAGTTGACCCATCGATATGCCAACACTCAATCCCACTGAAACAAGACGCAAAGCCTAGCAGACAGAGACCATACACATATAATGATACTTTTGCTAAGCGAATCAAGGAGGAGATAGATAAGCTAATGGAAGCTGAATTCATATACGAGATTGAACACACTGATTGGGTATCTCCGATTGTGGTAGTACCTAAGAAGAACGGAAAACTCCGAGTGTGTGTCAACTTAAAGAAAGTAAATGCTGCAACAATCAGGGACAATTATCCCCTGCCGATAACTGATCATGTTCTAGAGCGTGTATCAGGGAAAACAGCATACTCCTTTCTTGATGGTTTTTCAGGATATAACCAGCTAGCCATAGCACTAGAAGATCAACATAAAACAGCTTTTGCAACGGAGTGGGGAATTTATGCTTATCGGGTTATGCCTTTTGGTCTAACCAATGCTCCCGCAACCTTCCAGAGGCTGATGACGCATGCTTTCAAAGAATACTTAAGGCTGTTTCTAGAAATCTACATGGATGACTTATGTGTACATTCTCTTTTGAGAGATGAGCATTTAGAACACCTAAGAAAAGTATTTGAGAAATGTAGGACATATCGCATTTGTCTCAATCCTGAGAAATGTGTGTTTATGGTCCGACAGGGCAGAATTCTGGGACATATTGTCTCACAAAACGGAATATCCACGGATTTAGAGAAGATAAAAGTTATAGTGGATATGCCTAGACCAACCAATGCGAAACAAGTACAGAGCTTTATGGGACATTGTGGATATTATAGACGATTCATTTACATGTACGCTATAATAGGCCAACCACTTTACAGGCTAATAGTGAACTTTGAATGGACAGAGGAGTGTGAGGAATCGTTCAAGAAATTGAAAGAGGCACTCATTACTGCTCCAGTCTTGAAATCACCAGATTGGGAGAAGATATTCCATGTGCATATAGATGCTTCTGCATATGCAATAGGATGCATTCTGGCTCAGCCAGAAGAAGGAAACATGGATTTTCCTATCTGTTACGCCAGTCGACAGCTCAACCATGCAGAGAAGAATTACACCACAACAGAGCGAGAAGGATTAGGAATGATATATGCTGTGAAGAAATTTCGGCATTATCTTCTAGCCAACAAGTTTGTGTTTTTTACGGATCACCAAGCCTTGCTCTACCTAGTGAATAAACCATGCAATACCGGGAGAATAGTGAGATGGTTCATTATCTTACTGGAATTCGACTTCACGGTAGTAGTAAAGAAAGGAAAAACACATCTTAGAGCTGATCATCTTTCGCGATTGACAAATGGAGAAGACCCTATAGGAGTAGATGACGACATGCCAGACGCGTACTTGTTTAACATAGAAATGATACCGAGGTGGTCTCAAAATGTCGTTAACCTATTAACCTATGGAGGGGAGTTCGATAGAAGAGAATACAACTTGAAACATATTGCTATTCAGCAATCCAAGAATCTTCAATTGATTGCAGGAAGGTTGTATCAATTGGGAAATGATCATGTTTTACGACTATGCATCAATCCTGAGGAATATAGTATATATCTGCTCGAAGCACATGTTCAGGAATGTGCATTTCATTGTTCAAGAAGGAACACATATAGGAATTTGTTACAATTGGGAGTCTATTGGCCAGGAATGAAAGAAAGCGTACATGAATATGTCACTGTATGTATTGTATGTTCATCAAAACCGCCAGCCGAGTATTCGACATTATATCAGATAATGATCGCTCCAGAATGGAGTCAGTATATTGTTGAATATCTCACAAATAGAACTTTCCCAGAAGGAACGTCAAAAGCTCGTCAGAAATCTGTAGAGACAGAAGCTAGAGATTACGCTTTAATAGGAGATCAACTCTATAAGAGAGGTAAAGACAACCAGCTTAGGATTTGCGCATCAGAGTCTGAGTATGTGATAATCCTGGAGCAAGCTCATGGAGGAGTAGGTGGAGGCCATTTCTCAGGTGATAAGACAGCAAAACTTGTCTTAGCCGCAGGAATATGGTGGCCAACATTACATATGGACGCTGAGGAATACGTTAAAAGGTGTGATGACTGTCAGCGGACCAAAGTACCACTTAAAAGAGATGATATGCCGCTTAGACCAATGATGGGGCAAGAGCTTTTGCAAAATGGGGGATTGATTATGTTGGACCCATTTCACCTCCTGCATATAAGACTCATGCACAATACATCATTGTGGCTACAGACTATCTAACAAAGTGGGTCGAAGCAAAGGCAACTCAAAAAGCAGATGCCAGGACCACGGCACAATTTCTGTATGAATACGTCTTTGTACGATATGGATTGCCAATAGAAATTGTGAGTGATCGAGGCACACATTTCATAAATGAAGTGATAGAGATCCTTCTAGATGAATTCATGGTAATCCATAGGAAATCAGCCCCGTATCATCCACAAGCAAACGGACAAGCTGAAGCAACAAACAAAACCATATGCACGGTCCTCACGAAGATTGTATCTGAGTCGAGAACTGACTGGGACCAAAAGTTGCATTCAACATTATGGGCATATAGGGTGGCATATAAAACATCCATAGGAACGACCCCATATAACATGGTTTTTGGGCTAAATGCTATCTTGCCAATAGAATTCTTGATTTCAACCTTAAGGGTGGCTAAGGATCTAGAGTGGACAGGGCACGAGCTCTCTGATAGAATAGATGACCTGGAAAAGCTAGATGAGCTTCGCCTAAAAGCAGTAGCTTCCATCTACGCTCAAAAAAGGCGACAAAAGGAATTTTTTGATAAGCATGTGCGGACTAAAGAGTTTAAGGTTGGGGACTATGTCCTAGTTTACACTCTGAAACAGCATGCTAAAAAGCTTAAAAAGCGAGGGATGGGACCTCTGGTGATTAAAGATCTATCACCAAGTGGAGCCGTCAAGCTTGCTACATTAGACGGAGAAGAAATGCCCAATTGGATTAGTGGATGCAGAGTGAAAAAGTATCTTTTGCCGCTAACCCAAGACATGCTTCTCAAAATACATCAAGAAAAGTTGCGTGTCCAGAAAAAGAAAAAGATTGAGGAGGAAGCGCAAGCCGAGGCGAAGGAAAGAATGGAGAAAAGAAGACTACTGCGTCAGAAACAGCGCAATGAAGGAGCAATACGAATAAACGCAGTTAGTATAACAGAAATGGGGAATGACAAAGAAGAACCCATCATTGAATGCAAAGTAGGAACCAACCAAATCAAAGCCAGAGCACTAGTGGATTCAGGAGCTCAAGCTAACCTACTGTCACTCAGTTTGTATAGACAATTGACAAATGACACTAAACTACAAACTGCCAAGCAAGAGTTAACAAGTTACTCTGAGAATTCAATCAAAACTGTCGGATGCACAGTTTTACATATACAGATTAACCAATATGTGTATCCTCATATGTTTTACGTGGTTGAAGACCAAGCTACACAACATCCATTATTGCTAGGACAACCATGGCAGAAGCAATACAATGCAATGATTGACTGGAGTTCTAAATCAGTGCTTATCAAATACGAAGGTGAAAGTCAATCAGTTAAGTTCACCAAGGAGCAGAGCCAACTCCAAAGGAAGAATCCACGGACAAGGGCAAACAACAAACAGAGGAAAAGAAGAAGCAATGGCAACCAAAAGTTTCTATACAACCGGATTACTCTTCGACGAGGAATTCTCAACAGTGGATAAGGAAGACAAGCAATATTATAACAGCTCAACCTTGGAAAAAAACGGAGTCAAAGATGGTATGGAGACCAAAAAAGGTGGTGCCAGAAAACACAAACAGAGTCTTCAATACCAGACAACAGAGTGATCCCCGACAATCAAGGACAGTGAAACAGATCTGGATTCCAAAGAAGTTCATGACGGCACAAAGCTATAGCAAGCAAATTTGGATCCCAAAGAATTGTAAAAAGGAACTCCCTTCAATACAATCAACGGAAACTCCTAGGTATTTCAAGGCGAGGAAATCAACACACAGAACAAAGCAGGTTTGGGTCGCAAAGAGTTTGTGGCAAGCACAAGCAAAGCGGAAGCAGATTTGGATTGTGAAAAATGACAACAAGGTAACGAAGAATCCATCTACTGATTCTACTACCGAGGTGCCAAAACCAATCCAAAACCCGACCACCAATCCTTCAATCAAACAAAGAGCAGCTTTATTGGAAAGACTGTTGTATCATCGCTCTACAATTGCATTGGGAAATAATGACCAAAACAACTACAATGCTTCACCCACAGACACTTCATAGTCGTCCGGGAGGACTCAAACTAGGAGGGGGGGAGGTATACAGGAGCTACAAAGCAGCTACAAGCGGAAAAAACAAAGAAAAACAAAAATTATATTACAAGGGCAATGTCTTACATGATTTTGCAATTTTTTATGTTTGATTGCGGATATTGATAATATTTATGCCCTTATATACCTTGTTTTGCAACAAAGAAGAGATCAAATGATGAATTTGGGTCTCTAGATGTGTAAATATCACTAAATAAGAGTGTTTTTGGAGCTAAAAAGTGGAAAAAAGTGGTAATCCAAGTCCAAAAATCACAAAGAAGTGTATATTCATATACACAGGGTTACCAACTATTTATCGTGTATGTTTGGAATTTTTTGGCTTCAATTTACTATTTTCCTTTATTTTTTATGATTTTCTTAATAAAAATAAAAGAAAAATAAAAAAGCAGGTGAAATGAGATCGGAAAAAAGAAAAGAATAGACGGTGATGATCCTAATGACAAGGGCAACCCATGGTAAAAATGGGGTACAATTCTGAAAAAGTTGCGGAAAGCCCGAAATGACAGAATTTTGGCAAAGTGGACAGATTTCTCAGAAACAGGTCAAATGGAGTCCAAACTGAGAAATTTCAAATCCTAAAGTGCATTTCACGACGAGATAGGAGCACATGTCAAATTTGGTAACAAGTGATCCAGGAAGCTCGAAGTTAAGTATTTTTCACTTCACTATCAAGCTCATTTCCACTATTACCTTCTTGGAGAGAGCAAAGAGCACACAGGAGCATCCGACCTTCTACCGCCTTCTACGACTGCTACGAGAGCTCAGAGGACACCAGACATGAGAGGTAGACTCGTTGCCATAAGCTTTTGATGCTTATCGTTAACTTTTGTCGCGAAAACTCACCAAAACCAAGAAACAAGAGCAGACGGGGAATGGGAAGAACGCTAGGTAGGGGCACAACCGCCTAACCAAACCTTGCAAGAACTTAGAGGTGGGTTACCCTAGTATAGGAGATGAGTTTCTAGCACTCAAATCTCGAGAAAGAACGACTGGAAAAACCCTAGGTCAACAGAGCCTGCAAGAGGCAAACAGAAAAAAGTTGTCGGAACGACACAAAACTTCTCAGGAAGCTTAACAACATCGAGGGAAATGCAACCATGGAGTATCTCCGGGTTTGGATCACCAAAAGTAGGTCGGAACAACCGATTCGGCTGCGGACACACAAAGCGTCATTTTGGCATAACGGCTAAAATTGACGACCAAATGACATGAAACTTCACGAGCAGTTTCAACTATACATGGATGACTTATGTTTGCAAGCAAAACCCAAAAGAAAGCTGATTCACTTACCGATGGTGAAAAAGACGCTTTCGGGCAACCAAATGGAGAAAGATGGAGAACGGGGAGCCAAAGTCAAGTTCAACCGAATAGGTGGCTTCACAACATATCCAATGAGCTGGAAATGCAACTCTCAAGAAGAAAAGTTGAAGAAATTCAACTCCAAGGCAAAAGACGACTTCGGAGACTGAAATGCCTATAAGGGGGCTTTTTAGCTAAACTGATGACTTTTTAAGTTGAAAACTAGTTAGCAGGGCTTAGGGCACTAGCACAAAGCATTCTTTGCACAAAAAGACCAACATTTCAAGAAAAGACATCATACGCGTATGATGTCTCACAGCATGATTTTCACATCCATTTCAACATTTGAGTGCATAGCCTCATTCCACATGTTAATCACATCCTATGAACCAAGTATCATGAGAATTGGAGTTAGAAAACCCAAGGAAAACCAAAAAGACGCAAAGTAGGCCATAAAATTGATTTTTGGTCCTAATTTTGTCAAAATAACTCCAAACTCATTGAAACTTTGTAGGATTGTTGATTAACACATCTACAACCTATCTGGAACCAAACAGCACCATTTTGACACAAAAGACATCATACGCGTATAATGTCTATTTGCACTTACAGAGCCAAAAATGCTCATTTGACATCATACATCCATTATATATATCTAATACATGCTACATATGAAGTTTGGAACCATTTGGTCAAGTGGATCACCCCATTAGCCCAATTAAGAGAAAATCCTTCATACAAAGCCTATTTTTGTCCCAAATCCAACATATTCAAGTCCAAACCAAGATTTGAGTATAAACAGTCCTTCACTAGCACATGGAGAATCCACAGAACCAATCCCATGCAAAATTGATGAAAAAGACATCATACTCGTATGATGTCTTTTGAGCCATTTTTAGCCCAAATTCTATCCAAACTTGATAAATCCACTGAATAAGCCTATCTAAAGCCAAAACCAAGCTTATAGAGAAGATTGGTCCAAAAATGCACTAAAAGACATCATACGCGTATGATGTCTCACTATGTGATTTTGGCATCTAAGGGCTTCAACCACCAAACAGAAGTGTTCTACATGCCATTTGAAAGTAATCTACCAAGTTTTACCCAATTTGGATCATAAAATCCATTTCCCTTTCAAAATTTTGCCAAGAGCCTGAACTGGACTAAACTGGCCAAAACTTGACCAAATGGGATCCAAACTCAAATCCAAGCATATGACACTCATGAAAACACTATCAGCTACAAGCACAACCAATATGAAGTCATTCTGACACAAAAGACATCATACGCGTATGATGTCTCAAGCATGTTTTTGAGCCCAGTTTGCATATTTTTTCACCTACATTGCATCCTTAGGCCCTGAATAGCTCATGTTTCAATTTTCAAGTCATTTGAATAGTTAAAAGCTTCATTTCGGCTTTCAGTACTACTAAAAAGACGCTAACTTCTATGATTGGAGTTACAGGATCCATGGATTCCGCTAAGTCATCGGCAAATAAGAGAAAAAGACCAACCATCAAGGATGCTCTTGCAGACGCAGAACCTTTTGATATTCCAACGGAAACCCTCAAGCCAACCAAGACTTGGATGGAGGAAGCAGTACTAGAAAAAGAGGGTATAAAGATCTACCAAGGGACTTTCAGAGATCCTCAAGGGCAATCGATCGATGTACCTATGATCCCACGAGAATTAGTGGATTATAGCAGAACAGAGAACATAAGCAAATACCTGGAAAAGGCTGACTTACACAGGTTCTTCACCTCGAGACCATCAGGTGTAGACACAAGAAGAGTGTATGAGTTGGCAACATCCATTCAGAAGGATGGGAAAGCCACGTTGACAGCCATGGATGGAGAAACAGTTGAAGTACAGATCACTCCACAGCTCATTGCAGATGCATTGAAGCTGCACAACAAAGGGAGTTCTGTCAGAGAAAGAAGGGAAGCCATAGAGGTCTATGGATCAAAGAAACAAAATACAACCTACGGAGATATGGCAGATCAACGAGCGGCAACCCTTTGCCGATTATACAACCAATTTTTCCATGTGTGTAGTAAAAGACCGCAGAAGTATACTACACCACCCCATGCCATTGCGACAACCATCACATGGGCATTGAAAAGCAACATGCCAAAAGAGGTGAATTATGCTCAATACATCCACGAGCAAGTAATCGCCATGCACAACCAGAAGCCAAAGTACATAGGAGGAGGAGAAATCCTAACAAGAATAGCTTATGAAGCTATTGGAGCTAGGGATCAAGGGCCCCAGATTCCCTCCCAGAATGAGTGGCTTAGAGAAGCCGATAAAGAGGAAGAACAACAAGAAGTATCCAAGAGGGCATCCACAAGAGCACGCCGAAAACTAGAAATAGTTTCAGAACCTGAGGAGGCCGTGGACGAGCCGCTCAAGAAGAAAGTGAAGAAGAAGGCCGATCCCAAGCAAACCAAAAGTCAAAAAGCCGCAAGAATGGAAAGGCTGGTGGAGCAGTTTAGAGCGGAAAGAGCTCTAAAGGGGGACTTTGAAGAAATGTGGGTGCCAGACCCCAGTAAAGTCGGAACCAGCTCAGCCAGGCCACATGTTGATCAATACGATCAATATATTAGAGCTTATGAGGAGTCGGAGGCCATACTGGAGCAACAACCTGTCGAGCCTTATACTGAAGAGGAAGTACAGCTTTTAAAAGCTGAGCTGCAAAAGGACGACAAGGGGAAGAAGAAAGTAGATGAGTCTACTGAACCTCAAAAGAAAGACGGGCAAGCAAACAAAGGGAAAGCCAAGATGACTGAGGACAATCAGCCCTCTTTTACTGTTGTACCCAGCCCGAAGAAAATGGAAATTATTGTGGAGGAAACCCCAATAGAAATAGAAACAGAAGTTATGGAAAAGCCGGAGGCCGGGACCAAGGAAAAGGAGATAGATCCAGTTAAGCAAAAGAAAGATGATTATGAGGATCTGGTCGCTATCGGATACAGTGAAGAAGAGGCCCTGGAGGCAGTTTATGGGATATCCCTACGGAAGCAAGATGATCGGAAAGGGACGAAAGAAAAGACAAAGGGTACAATGGAGAGTGAAGAAAAAATGGACGAGCCGAAGCCATTGGAGGCGGTGGCAGAAAGAGCTGTCAAGTTGACAGACGATGATGAAAAAGACATGCACATGGTGCATGAACTGCTCAGCAAGATTAAAGAAAGATCCAGAGCAAAAGAAGTAGCACTTGAGACAGCAAAACAAAAGGAAGCAGATTTGCAGAAGCAGTTAGAGAATGCTATGACTGAATCTGAAAGTCATAAAGCATCACTCTACGACGCAGAAAATGAGAGAGACGGCTTGATACTCCAACTAGCCGAAGCTTCAAGAGAGGTAACAAGTTCACAGGAAGCAAAGGAGCGAATAGAAGATGAGCTGGAGGCAGCCAAGGATGAGCTCATTGAGCTAAGGGAAAGAGTCGAACTTCAAGAACGGACAATCATGAGACTCAGGACCACCCCTAGAGCTGGCAGAGCAGGAACAGAACAAGAGGGAGCCCTCGTACCAGCTCTGGAAGAGCAGGTCAGAAGTTTGCAAAGAGAGCTGAGGTTAGAGCAAGTACAAAGATTGCACATGGCGGAGGGATCATTGGCTGCAGAGGAGAGGCTCACATCAGAAAACCAAACACTAAGGACAGAAAATGAGGCCCTCCGCAAACAGCTCCAAGACCTCCAAGAGCAACAAAGAAGAGAAACAGAGACACCACAAGAAGAAGCAGGGAGAGCAGCCATAGAGCTACCAGAAACTGGAGAGGCAACCACAATTGAAGATCCAGCCCCAGTTCAAGAAGTGGCCTCAACTTCAGGAATCTCTGAAGAAGAAGAACAAAAGCTCCAGGACCAAATAGAAAAGTCAACAGAGGAAAGTGCCAAGGCGGAAATGGAATGGGAAAGGAGACTCCTCATCTCCATTAGACTTCAAGGTTTAGACACAAAAGTGCTCCATGAAGAGTGGATGCAACCAAGCCTGCCTTTCCCTCTGATGAAATTTGAAGTGATAAAGATGAAAAAGAGAATAGAGGAGGAGCAGTATGTCGCTCTTTACGAAGGCGACATCACAAAGGATGAACAATCAAAGAAGATTGTAGATTCTCAACCTAGATGGAGGAAAGGTTGGCTGAACAAATACCAAGCCTACCTCATCTACTTGGTAGAGGCTCCAAAGGAGATTCGGGAGGATGCAACCTTCTGCCCGGTGCCAAGAGTCAGAAGCTGGAAAGAGCATGGCAGGATTGCAGAAAAGAAGCCAAATTGGCTTAATTACCCAAGGATGCCAGGACCAAAGGAAGGAGAGAGAATAGGTAAAGCCTACATGGTGAAAACCCTAACGGGCACCATCAAACTCTTTACTGGCTCTCCTGACCTTTCGTGTCAGATGCTAAAGAAAATCTGCAAGACTCTCTTAGCATGCATTGAAGTGTTCGCGCCAGATAAAGCTACGACCTCAAGTCTACTATCGACGGCCGACACAGTGACGGATATGATGTATGATCTTTCATTGCAGCCCTCACCAAAGGTGTTACATCTCTTATACCAAAGAATTATGTTTTTGCCTAGCTTCCACATGCAAACATTCGAAGAAGCTTTCTACACCGGCTTTTTCACTCACGAAAGCAAAATATTCGGCCCAACCTTGACCATCGGCAACCTACGCTACGAATCACATTTGCAGATGCTCAAGACGACAGGACTCTATTGACCAAGCCAAAAGTCATGTCAGGGACGACATGAACGCGGAGGGGGGGAGTGTTGAGCCAGCAGAGGATCACACCCGCATTTTTGCTCACACCCATCATTTTGTAACCATTGATTGTAATAAATGTCTTTCCGACATTAATTTTGATTTGAGCCATTCACTAAGTAACGGGACTCAATTGAGTTTCCAGTCTGTAATCCCGACGTAATTTCACCTGCTGATGTACATAATTAGAGATGTTCTCACCTCCAAGGCTGAGGTATATAAGCCAAAGTTTTGTAACCTAAGGGAGATTCAATTATTAATCAAAGTGAGTTTTGAGCGTCGTGACTGTGTCTGAGAGAGTGAGAGAGAGAGAGAGTCTTATCTCCTTGCTACGCGAGCTACGGAGCCGCCATTGGAGAAGCGACACCGCCATTGTGTTAGCAACGGCGAGAGCTACGCACAGATACCAAGAGTGCGCGCTATCGGCTTCTATGTGAGGTAAGTTCCTACGAGCTTCGGTGTGAGTTTTCTTCCAACTCGTGTGTCGGAATAGAGCGTGCAGCATATCTATAGAACCACAACGAGTAGAGCTACACATTCGTACCATCGGGGTCAAGTTTCGGTCACCTGTAATTTTCGGCCTGTCTTCATACGCGTTTACCGCACGGAGTGGTTATAGGTTGATTTTGCAGTTCAAGTCTTTAGGGTGTTGTTCTTACCTAGTGTATAGACTTCCCCTTGAGTTTGAGATCGATTCGATGATTCTAGATCCTGTTTCGTATAGCATTCGTTCGTAGTACGGATTTCAGTCACTTGCGTATTTTAGAACTTAGATTTGATTTCCTTGGTAGTGATTGTCATTAGAAGGTCGAGTAGGTGATTTGACACCCACCTAGTTGTTTCCATGCGCCTGCGGGTCAAGCTTCGTCCTCGTCTGACAAATTCTGTTGTTGGTTGAGTTCTCGCTATTTAGCTTCCGCTAGCGGCGTAACCGCCTTAACAGCTGTTTTGTGTTGATCCTCTGGCGCAATGGCAAGCTGATTATATCCTAAAAATCCATCTAGAAATGAATATGCTCTTTTCCCCGATACACTTTCTAGAACATGATCAGTTATCGGCAAGGGATAATTGTCCCTGATTATCGCGGCATTTACTTTCTTCAAATTGACACACACTCGGAGTTTCCCGTTTTTCTTAGGCACTACCACAATCGGAGATACCCAATCCATGTGTTCAATCTCATATATGAATTCAGCTTCCATTAGCTTGTCTATTTCCTCTTTGATTCGCTTAGCAAACGTGTCATTATACGTGTATGGTCTCTATCTGCTAGACTTAGCATCTTGTTTCAAAGGAATTGTATGTTGGCATATTGATGGATCTACTCCTTTCAAGTCCTTGTACGACCATGCAAACACATCCCTGTATTCTTTGAGAAGACTCACAAGTCTCTCTTCTTCTTCCTGAGACAAATCTGTAGCTATGTATACCGGTCTCGGTTCCTCTCCTGGAGCTGCTGTATCAACCTTTTTAGCGTCCTCCGGTCCATCATAGGATTCATTCTCCTTTCTTTCTCAGATAGGCTGGGTTAATATCACCTTTCTATCCTCTATCGTAAATTTCCTATAGTGAGAGGGAACATCCATGTTTCCCTTGACATTGTCATTTTCATCCTCACCACTCTCGATTTCAGTCGTCCAAACTTCTTTCAGAGTTTTCTTTAACTCTCTGTACTTGTTTCGGCGTTCTAATTTGGACTCTTTGTTTTCCTTGTTTCTAATGTTCTCGTTGGGTTGAACTCGATTTCTTGAGCTTCGTTTGTCTTTCCATGAGCTCGTTTCCACATTTCCTCTCATTCTTCTGGAAATCTTTTCTTTGACACAATCTTCCGCCTTTACTAGCATTAGGAATTGGTTTTTTCCTCTTATCTTAGGCATCGTAGTGTTTCTAACCCCTTTCATTTTTCTCTTTTCTCTGTAGCGTTTCTAGTGTTTTTAAGTCTGATTTGGGAAGTCGTAGAATCTGACATCCTTTATGGTTTCCTCGTTCTCGCTTGAGTTGTCTATGGACTCGTTGTCAGCTTCATTTCCCCATTCTGGATGATCGGGAATGTCGTGAAACATCTCCTCTTCATCTCCCTTGTCTGGTGTATCAATCTTTTCAGTCTCCTTTTCGAGTAGTACAGCTCTCATCATGAAGTACGGAACCACATCATATCCATCTTTATCACAGAACTTTGTCGTGGGACCATCTTGAATTGCACAAACATCTAGGGTTGCTAGAATGTTTGTCTATTCTAATGGTTCAAGTGCATCTTCTGGAAAGGGTTCACCTATATAATTTCCTTATTCAATTGCCCTTTCAAAAACACATTCTTCGCGCTTCAGACTTCCACAGTTCGAAGCTCCACACATCCATAACTCTTCATCTGGTGTTCAGTTCACATCCTTGTAGCTATGGTCTTTTAGGTTCACGCGAGTAGTGGTTTCCATATGTCTCAAGTATATGTCGTCGTAACCCCAATCCTGGACCATTTTCAACTATCTCATGAACAGTCTTCCAAGTATAATATCATAGTTATTCTCCTTGCCAAAGTCAACAATAGCAAAAGTATACTCGTACTCAATTCCGCAAGAAGTCACTACAACTTTCTCTAATAGTCCCAAATGTCTCTCCATATGTCCGTCCGCTAGTTGGAGTTTCAACTTCGTTTTTCTTATCGCCAGTTTTCCCCATTTTTTCCAGATTTCTTTCATAGCAATGGCTACCCCAGCCTCACTGTCAAGTATTGCCATCGTGTTAACTCCTTAGAATTCAACTGGTAAGGTTGTATTCCCCTCTTCACCTTCTCAATACTCTCCGACCTTGTTCAAAGGTACAGGCTTAGCGTTTTTTTGTGGTGTACTCAGCTCTCGTATGCCCTCTTGCAGTTTTGCAGTTGGGTCTTTTATCCCAAATTTCTCCAAGCATTTTTCTACAGTTGCCCACATGTTTGGCCGTAGTCTCAAAAGCTCAGGTAGGGTGATATTGCATGTCACTGGTGTTGACAAAATCTCTATCAATCCTTGCGAGTGTATAACTTTTTCTGAAGCGATTCCTCATGAGGGAAGCGCTCTAATCTCAGAATTTGCTTCGTATTCTCCTAAGTATGAAGGTAAGGTTTTCAGCGAATGAGGTTTACTCTCTACTATTCTAACAGAGCCTCCATCTCCCAGTAAGAATGCAGATCTAAGTCCACTTGAGATCCTGCCTCAAATTCCTCTATGGGAGGATTCCTGGCGTCCTTTTCCCCATTTGTCTGATTAGCTTGACAACTCAGCTCGTTTGCAAAGTTTGCCTCTCTCACTTGTTTCCAAAACTCATTGTAATCCTCATCTCTTCCGTAAGACCTCTATATCACAGGATGAAAACTCTTTATTTCTTGATCTGTGGTGTTCATAACTATACGTTCATCCCCGTGCATTTTTTCAGGCTTCTGTGCACTGTTAGGCTTTTCATCTACCCATGAGAGGATAGTCTCTTGATGAATTGGGTTTTCTGTTCCACAATTCATTCGTTATCTAGGTGGTTCTAACAAGGCTTGTGCAGTCTCGATCATTCTCTGACACATTTCGAGTCTCTGCTTTTCCAATTCCGCGTTTGGATAGGTCAACCACCATTGTTCTTGTGTTTGTTTTCTCTTTAATATCGCTTCGTAAGCTCTCATCAATGCATCCAATGGTTCGTGTACTTAGTCGACTAACACTGATCCCCCCGAGCTTACACTCATTGTCTCTTTGACGCTCTTCAGTTTCGACTTTTCAGAGTCCATTTCCCGTATTCCATTTTGACTCTCAAGTTTCTCTAATCTGTCTTTTGTTTGTTTTCATTCCTCATCTAGAATCGCGTCTTGCTGTTCTTTTTTCAGTTTCATGCGTGCTTTCCTAGATTTCCATGTGTTTCTATGGCTTCGTCGCCCTTGACTTACTAATTCCGTCTCTAACTTTCCATTCTCTGGTTCTCTAGTGGTTTTCTTCGCTTGAGCTCTAGTCACAACTTGTGTTGGTATCATGGTTTCATTTTCAGACCCACTGCTAGTAGGAATCGACTCTAGCATGTTCAATGACGTCTTTTGCACTTTGTTGGGATTCTTTGAACAATCCTCAATGAAGTGAGTGACACCACACTCTATGAAATATGCATTTATTCTAATGATCTTTGTGTGTGGACAAACATTCATCCAATGGTCACCTCCACACTTATAACAAGGTCCCAATGCATGTCTTGATGTCCCTTGATTTGCTCTTTGTGGGTAGGCTGGTCTTTGGCCTGACAAACCCCCACGAGCTATGAACATAAGTGTTCTTGCGTCCAAGTTATACCTCTCTTTATCTAAGGCGTGTGCGGTTTTTGGTGGTCCAACATTTCCTATCATGCTCCAAGGTTCTGATTGTGTTGGTTCTTCAAGTGGGTAATACACAGTAGGAGCCATGGGTGCACCGGAATCTTCGTAATAAGTTTGAAAAGGCACTAAAGCTCATTCTTCCTAATTCTCTAGGGTGGGTGCATATCTAATGCCCACTGGTCTCACTCCTGGGAAAGGTGGTTGTTGCCCCAATACCGGCTATGGTCTTTCTATCCCCATAGGTCCTGGTACGTTTCCCGTTGGGTATCTAGGTACTGGATGTACCTGAGGTGGTGTTATTTGAGTTGGAGGGGCATACTGAAGCTCCTTCACATAACCCTTGTTGTAATAGCATGATTCGTCCATTTTTGTTCAATCGCACACCATTTCGTTAGTTTTGGCATTGGTTTAGGGTATGGTGCTAATCTCCTTATAGCATCCTCTATCATTTGTTCCGTGTTTGGAATTGTTGTTGTTTGGACACTCTTCTTAGTGGTGGTCTCGCTAGCTACGGATGATGAGCTATTGGATGCGACATCCGTATCCGTTGTCACCTCTCCATAAACAGCACAGTTATCCACTAAGTACAATGCTTCTCTGGTCACTTGCTCAAAACTTGTACAAGCTTTCAGGTGCAAGTCTTTCTTGAGAGTGTCATTTCTCAGCCCTTCTATAAAGAGGACAGATAGTTTGTCATCTTGCGATCGTTCCCGTACTGGACATCTCTCTATGTATTGTTTGAAGCGAAGCGAAACTTCTTTCTCCTTCTGTTTGAAAGCATATATTTGGGATACCGTGTTGTGTTTGATCCCTCTTTTTGAAAATTCCTCGGCAAACTCTCGCAGCAAGTGGTCAATGTCATGGAAACACCCACCATTCAGTGGTTGAAACCATGTCAATGCCATCCCTTCTAAAGTAAGACCAAATCCTTCGTATTGTATGTGGAAATCTGTTATCTGCTCAGCTCTTAAGACTTGCTTAAAGAGTGAGACATGTGCATACGGATCTTTTGAGCCACTATACTTCTTCGGCATACACTTGGCCACTTGAGATGGTCTCATGCGTCTATTGTCTGCCACCAATCTCATTGCTCCTATATCCCGACTAAAACTTTCTCTTGTGTCATGGACTTCATGGGCTGCTCTAGTTGTCTCCCTTGCCACAAATCTACTACTAGGAGGCAAATGTGATGGTGATGCTGCAAACATCGGACCTACCATAGTATGTATAGAGAATGGAACTGCACTACCTCGATTCGTAGCCATTGACTCTCTAGAATGTAATGTTCCCATTGGGCTTGGCATAGAATAATGAGGTCGACTGAAAGATTCAGTTACATGAGTCCTCTCTCTACCTGTTTCCATCGGGTCTGGCATGACAGTTGTAGGTGCTGGTCTCAGTGGTCTTGGAGTGACATAATAATGGTGGAGTGGTCCCCCAAAGTACGTGTATCCTTCCAACTCCTTTTTATCGATTGCTGCATAGCGTCTTCCATACTTGTCGTATGCGACAATCTTCATTTCTGATCCCTCTGTGTAGGTAAAGACATAAAGTCTTTTCCGCTCTGCCAACTCATCAACGTAGGGTTCCTCGCATCTATAATAGAGATCTTCCTCTCCATTATTATACTTGTATAACCCCACATAGACGTTGTCTGTGTTGACTCTCAAAGTTTTGTTTTCTCGTCTTAATCTAGCATTAGGGAAGCTCATTGTTGGTGCTTTCTCTTCGGGATCTTTATCTACTTTGGCTTTCGTGCCCATCACTCCCCACTTGTCCACAATGTTAGGATTCAGGACTACCAAGTACATGATACCTTCATCATCTAGGTACCTATCTCCGCTATAGCTCACAGGCACTAAGTCCTTGAACTCACTTGGTCTATCTTCTATTTTCACACAGTAGCGGTCCATACCATCTTTGTAGATCTTGGCACCTTGCTTGTTGTCATAGTGATACTTGATGAACAATAGCTTCATTGTGGCCGAAGGGTTTGATGGTCCTGCTTCCATGTTTTCTCTTTCGTTTAAGTTCAAGTATTCTACGTGTTCAGTGAAAATCTCGTAAGATCTCTCTGAAGAAGTATCAGAAATACTTCCTTCAAGGATCGGCTCTAACGATCGCACTACACTTTGGTTTACACTCTCCTCGATTGATATAACACTCGCTTGTTCTCTTTGTCTCGTTTGGTTATTCTGGAGATATCTACCGGATCTCAAATTCATCAATCCCCCTAGAGGAATCTAACTTTTCAGTCTCGGCCGTTTGTTTATCCCCCGTTTCTGTGATCAAAAGTGATCCAAACTGAATGATACTTGGTCAAATGGTTTGTTTTGTCAATTGGAAGATTTCTGTTATCTCAAGTGAAAATTTTGCATCAGATTTGCTCAAAAAGACATTATACACGTATGATGTCTTTTTTCACAGATTTTTGATATTTTTGCTTTGCTCACTCCCAGTAGCACCCTTATGCTCTGTCCACTCACAAAATTCAATTTGAACTCTGGTTGTGCAAGTTATGGCCAGATTAGGCTTTTTTGGACAATTTCTCGATTTTTGACTTACTTGGGGTCAAATGTGATCCAAATGACATGACACTTGAAATACAAGCTCTAGACAACTAGTACAAAGGATCTATGATAGCAAAATGTCAAAATTTGCCCAGACTTAGGTTGGAGACATCATACGCGTATGATGTCTTTTTGTCCAATTTTGGTCCAAACTTGATATTTTAGCTATTCACTATATTTGCAACAAGGTTGTCAAGTCAAAATTCAAAAATCACATCAGCAAGTGCAAAAAGACGTTATACACGTATGATGTCTTTTTTCACAGATTTGCCCAATTTTCAATTTTAAGCTTCTCCAAGTGTTTATCTTTGAGTTTCAAGTGTTTTTATCAAGTTTGAATGCAAAATTGGGCTCTGAATCAATTTTCCCTATTCTTTGCGGGTTTTTTTTTGCACTCTGACTTGGTCTTTTGAGTTTCTAGGGTTGTTAAAGCACTTGTTTTAAGTTGATCTTAGAGTATAACCCCCCTTCTGAACACTCTGGTAATGTCAAATTTTTTGTTTTGGTCTCTGTTTAGCCCCTAAGACATCATACGTGTATGATGTCTAAAGTTGCAAATTCCCAGTTTTTTGGCACAGAACTCTTCCAAGAGCTCTCTTCAGTGCTCAGCAATACTCAATTTCACAGAAAAATTCTCTGAACTTTGTTTATGCAAGTTTCACTACCAAATCAACGGTTTAGTGATCTAACATGCAAACAAACACATTAAGCAAATAAATCACTGCTTAATAGCTCTAGATCAGGATCAAATCCAGTCCTGCCTAAGCTACTTCTAATCATAAAATGGATTTTTGCAATTGTGAGTAGAGATTCACTGCCACACACGGACTGGCAAATACCTCAATCTCAACAACCACTCAACACCAACAAAAATCAATCTAATCTAAACTAAAAAAAAATGTCAAACACGACAGACCCAAGAATCTACAAGTTTCCTAGTACCTCTCAAAGATCCTCGGAGTCCACCACTCCTAGACCTTTCTAACTAAAATATACAAAGTAAATGAAACAATTCACCTCGTATGATCAGCCTAAGGTCACCTACTTAGGGCTCTCGTCCCCGGCAACGGCGCCAAATGTTGGGGTGGTTACGCCGCTAGCGGATACTGTAATAGCAAGAACTCAACCAACAAACAAGAATGTCAGACGAGGATGCAGCTTGACCCGTAGGCGCATGGAAACAAATAGGTGGGTGTCAAATCACCTACTCGACCTTCTAATGACAACAATCACTACCAAGGAAATCAAACCTAAGTTCTCAATTACACAAATGACTGAAATCCGTACTACGAACAAATGCTATCCGAAACATGATCTAAAGTCATCCAATCAGCCTCAAATTCAAAGGGGTTCTCTACACTAGGTAAGGACAATACCCTATGAATCTACAATACAATCTCAACCTGCAACCACTCCGGGCGGTAAACGCGTATGAAGACAGACCAAAAAATACAAGTGACCGAATCCCGACTCCGATGGTACTAATGTGTAGCTCTACTCATTGCGGTTCTATAGATATATGGCATTCTCAATTCCGACACACAGGTAGGGAGAAAACTCACATGGAAGCTCGTAGGAGCTCACCTCGCATAGAAGCCGAATGCGCGCACACTTGGTATCAGTGCGTAGCTCTCGCCGTTGCTAACACAATGGCGGTGTTGCTTCTCCAATGGTGGCTCCGTAGCTCGCGTAGCAAGAGTATAAGACTCTCTCTCTCTCTCTCACTCTTTCTCAGACACAGTCACGGCGCTAAAAAACTCAACTTTTGATTAATGATAAGTCTCTTAGGTTTACAAAAATTGGCTCTTATACCTCATCCTTGGAGGTGTGAAAACATCTCTAATCTAATTACATAAGCAGGTGAAACTACTTGGGGAATACAAACTGGAAACTCAATTGAGTCCCACTTATTACGATGAATAGGCTCCCTGAAGAAAATGAAATGTCGGAAAGACATTTATTACAATAAGTTTTTACAACAATATGAGTGTGAGCAAAAAATGTATAGGTGTGGTCCTCTGCTCAACACTCCCCCCCTCCGCGTTCATGTCATCCCTGACATGACATCCTTGCTTTGTCTTTAGTGGAGTCCCGTCGATTTCAGCATTTGAAGATGTGACTCGTATATCAGGTTTCCAATGGTCAATAGTAGGGCCGAATATCTTACTTTCATGAGTAAAGAAACCAATGTATAATGCCTCCTCAAAGGTCTGCATGTGGAAACTAGGCATAAACATGATTCTCTAATAAAGGAGGTGTAATACTTTTGGAGATGGCTGCAAGGCTAAATCATACATCATATCTGTGACTATGTCGGCCGTTGACAACAATGTTGAGCTGGTAGCTTTATCCGGCGCGAACACTTCAATGCAAGCCAATAATGTTCTGCAAATATTTTTGAGCATTTGACACGAAAGGTCAGGAGAGCCAATAAAGAGCTTAATGGTGCCCGTTAGGGTTTTCACCATGTAGGCCTTACTTATTCTCTCTCCCATCTTCGGTCTTCCCGGCATCCTGGGGTAATTAAGCCAATTCGGCTTCTTTGCTGTGATTCTATCATGTTCTTGCCAGCTCCTGACTCGTGGCACTGGACAAAATGTCTTATCTTCTATAACTTCCTTGGGTGCCTCCACCAAATAGAGTAGGTAGGTGGGGTACTTTGTCAACCACCCTTTCCTCCATCTTGGCTGGGAGTCTACTATCTTCTTTGATTCCTCCTCTTTTGTGATGTCGCCTTCGTATAGCGCGACATACTGCTCTTCTTCTATCCTTTTCTTTGTTTCAGCACTTCAAACTTTAGTAGAGGAAGGGGCAATGTAGGTTGCATCCACTGTTCTTGCAGCACCTTAGTATCCAACCCTTGAAGTCCAATGGAGAACAGGAGTCTTATTTCCCACTCCATGGCCTCCTTTGCACTCTCCTCTGTTGCCTTCTCTATCTGCTCGTGCAATCTTTTTTCCTCCTCCTCGGTAAGTCTTGATGTTGTGGCCTCTTCTTGTGATGGGGCTAGATCTTCATTAGTTGTGGCTTCCCCAGTATCTGGAAGCTCCACGGCTACCCCGCCTATTTCTTCTTGTTGATCCTCTGTATCTTTTATCACTTTGTCTTGCAGATCTTGGAGCTGCTTTCGGAGGGCCTCATTTTCCGCTCTCAGTGCTTGGGTCTCTGATGTAAGATAGATCATTCTGAGTTGCTATAGACACATGGTTAACTTTTGGTCGTCGTGAAAGTGCATCACCCACTTGATTGTGCTTACCAGCAACGTGAGCAATGTGGAAACTAAATTGCAAAAGAAAATTGCCCACCTCATTTGTTTGTCAAAAATCTTTGTTTGCGTCATGAAGTACTTGAGACTTTGATGGTCTATTCGTAAAATGAATGGAGTCCCCAATAGATAGTGCGTCCATGTGTCTAGGGCATGTAGAATAGCTAACAGCTCTTTCTCATAAATGCATAAGACGCGCTCATCTATATTGAGCCTTCGGCTCTCATATGCTATGGCATACCCTTCTTGAAGCAAGACTACTCCAAGGCAATCACCACAAACATCACATTGGACCTCGAATGGCTTTGAGAGATCCGAAAGCATAAGGAATGGTTGGGAGGTAAGCTTGTCTTTGAGCTTGTCTGAGTAGATCCAGGGTCAAACAAGATGAAGGCATCATGCTCCCTTACCTTTTTCCAAGCATAGGAGAGAGGTGATCCTTTGCAATGAGCATCTCTTTTGGAGCTTCGATAGTGTAATCTCTAGGAGTATCATTGCGAGCATTTCTTTTGGGGCAAGAATGATAACCATGTCCTTGCTCCTCACATTTAAAACATTTGTGATCCTTGCAAAAGTTTTAAGCACTTTAGGAGAGAGTTTATTTTTACCTTTGTAAACTCCTTTCTCCTTGGACCGATTGTTGTTGGAATGGCCTTCCGAAGAATTTTGGGCATTAATTTTTTCCTTTGCATCACTTTTGTCTTTATTTTCCATGGGCTTGACATTCCGTCTAGCCCCTTGTTGGAAATTGATGCGCAAAGCAACCATGGTATGGTGGATTCCTTTGCTAATAGAACCAGGCCGTTGAGAGTTGACATACTCGGCCATCTCTTCAGGTAATCCCACATAGAATTGTTGCTTTTGCTTGGCGAATTCTATCTTTTGAAAGACAGTAGCCTTGAGATGTAAATCCCAAAACTTTTCCACATATTTGTGGATAGACTCATGAGAGAGAAGCCTCAAACTCCACCATTTGGTGAGCACTTTGTCCTTTGCATTTCTTGCAAGGAATTGCTTCATGATGGAAACTCATAGAGTTTTCCATGTCTTTGGGGCTTCACCGTTGCCACGAAGGCTAGCCCACCATTGACAAGCCGATTTTGGAAGTGCATAGCTACATGTCATAGCTTGGAGGACTCCATGAAGCCCTCGTCTCCAAAGGCCGCATCAAATTGCTAGATGAAGGCCAATACTTTGTTGGTAGCACCAAAGGTGCCATCCTAGGTGAGAAAAGAGTTACTCTTTGAGCTTCTTTAGCTTTTATGACCCTTGCCATGCAGGGTATGATTTACGATGTCCTCCCCTCTTGTATTCTCTAGGAGAATAGCCATAGCTTTTATCGGTAAAGGAGGAAGGTGAAGAAGAAGGAGAAGAGGGTGACCTCTTTCTTGCCCTTTTCTTTCTTTCTTTCCTCTCTTCTCTTTCAAAGTGACGAGGAGAAGGACTATGGGTTAACCGTTTCCTCTTGGGAGGAGTTGGCGATTGTTTAGTCCGCCGTCTTCATGGATCCACATCTTCGAAGGAGCTTAGGGATTCTTTACTTTCTTGTTCTTTGGATTCCTCCTCTTTTATGGGACAGAGTATTATTTTGGGGGTCTCATCAAGAGGCCTCCTAAGCTCCCTCTCCTCTTGGAGAGGAAAGGAAATCCCATAAGCACGAAGTTGTTGAGTAACTTCGGCTTGCAAAGCGGGGTTGCCCATAGCTTGTTGCAACCTAGTAACAATATAATTAACAAACATGGGAGCATCATCATTAGCACCTTCATGTGCAAAATCAAAGTTATCAATGTTCATTCTACTCTCTTGGTTATTATCAGCCATGTTAATTAAACTTATGTGTTTGCTTAGTGTATGCTTTGGTAATTCAAAACCTTAGATGCTACTCCTCTTAGCCTTTGAAAATAGGCACTTAAGTATCTACACCCACGGCTTGGATTGGTTAATTATAGAGAGTAGTGGAGTGGGTCTAACATAGCAAAGTTGCCGCGGGATAGCTCCTTTCGGACTTCTTATGGCTCAATAATGGTAAAGCTGTAGGCAAGTCTTAAGAAGACTCCATTATTAAGACCAAAGCTCCCGAGGTGTGCACCATAACCCACATAGTGCGCTCAATAAAACCAATAATAGATCCCACTCCCACTTACCCTAATATATATATAAAAAATTAACCATTAATAGGCTACTTAAGGACCTCTCTTCTTAAGCAAGAAAAGAGAAACCAAATGCTCTGATACCAATGTAATGGAAATGGCCTATGAACTTTGAGATTAGCAGAATTAGGAAATTAGATAAAGCACTTCTATGAGATTACTTTGTGAGCATAGCGGGTGAACTTAATTGATGGTACAACATAGACATGGTACTTAGTTATCTTGGCATGAACAATAATTTTGCAAGAGAGAGAGTTTAGAGAAGATGAAAATATTTGAAGACCGTGGAGCAGGTCCCTCCTCCAATAGGCATTTGTATTATCGTTTCTCCCATCAAGAGAGACATGGTACAATACAATCTTTGTGTTCCTTGTGACCTAGGTGATGCAATGAAGATGGAAAGCTTCATGCATCACAAACATAACATAAAATTTGTAGCAAGCATTAACTATCCCAAGCCTCAGTCCCAAGGCCTCAAACACCTTCGAAGGTGGAGAGAGCTAGCGGGGAATAAGGGTACGGAAGAGGAAGAAGAAACGTTCCATAGGAGAAAGAAATAGTTCCTTATCATCACTCTTCTTGCTAGCATACATAATAGCATAGTAATGAAGATGGAGGAGATGGCAAGCTTAAGCATTGAAGCATGTCTCCTGGTTGGATTTGCATTCCATAGCCAAGAGTGTTGGTGTAGGCTCTCACTTGTCACAAGCTTGGAGAAGGAGGTGGAGTTCCTCTACTTTCACCAAGTGAGAATGAATCCACAAAATGAGTGTGTGTGTGTGTGTGTATGTGTGTGTGTGTGTGTGTACCCCCCCAACACACCCCTTGCTTGCTTGGGTCAAGTTTTACCTTTTTCTCATGCCTCAAGCTCATTGGACCGCTCTCCCCCTAGCCAATCACATGCAGTATGCATTTCAAGTACATGGGTAGTCTTTGGACAAGTGTCCTCCTTACTCCTTAAAGAGAGAGAGAGCTTGAAAATATCTAGATATTTTTTGGATGGAACTAGAAGCTCATTGGGCCTCTCTTTAGCCCAACCAATAGCATTCAAGCACACCATGTGGCTAAACATAGGGAGAGTCTGATATGTGTCCCATGTGCCCCTTGAGAAAAGGGGTGCCCGTTGGGTGAGTGGGAGGTTAAGTCAAAGAATCCCCTAACTTTGGGGCTTTCCCCCTCCTTTGTAGGGTCTCTTTTTGACTCAAGCACCTTACCTCCCATGCATGGGAACCTTCTCAAGCACCTTCCTCATTAAGCATGACAAGCACCTCCAGCACCTTAGTCATCAAGCATGAAAATCACCTAAAGTTATGAAGCATGACAAGCACGTCAAGCACCTTAGTCATCAAGCATGGCAAGCACCTCAAGCACCTCAGTCATCAAGCAAGACAAGCACCTCAAGCTTAGGTCCGGGTTCCCACCTCTAGCTTGCCTGAGGTCAACATGAGGTCAAAGGACTTTTAACGCTAACCATTGGAGGTCTTTAATGAAGCTAACCATAAGGTCTTTTAAGCTCCATTATTTAGCCTTGCTCTTTGACAGACCATCTCTCATTTGGACCCGTTTACCATTGGGCCCGTGTTGAGATAGATCTGTAAGCACATATCTATATTCTAACCCTTGTTCCCGCTTATTATCCCACATTAAATGATCAGTTTAATATGAGAAAATCATTTGGGTTGGTTAGATATTAGATTTTATGACATTATCACTCTTCTTGATAGCATACATAATAGCATAGTAGTGAAGATGGAGAAGATGGCAAACTTAAGCATTGAAGCATAGCTCTTGGTTGGATTTGCATTCCATACCCAAGAGTGTTGGTGTAGGCTCTCAAGTTATCTACTAGCTTGGAGAAGGAGATGCATCTCTTGCCCTTTGCACTTCACACAATGAGAGTGTGTGTGAGTGTGTGTGGGAGAGTATACCCCCGAAGCTAGCCCCCTTCTTGCTTTGCTCAAGCTTGAAGATCATTGGACGTCTGCAATATTGGCCAATCACATGCAAGATGCATTACAAGCAACAAGGGTAGTCTTGGGACAAGTGTCCCCCTTTCCCCTTTGAGAGAGAGGACTTGATAAATGCAAAAACAAATTATTAATCTACTAAGTTATTATTGGACCCCTTGGGAGGAGGCTTTAGGCACACCATGAGGGCAACATGAGGAGGATCTTGACAAGTTTCCTATTTGATTTCTTTGAACCAAGCTTCCCTTGTGTGAGGGTGTGTGTGTTCTCTCTCTAGCCCCCTCTTGTAGGGCTCGCCCCCTCCTTGTAAGGATAGTTGTTCACTTTGTGGAACACCTTACCCTCAAGCACCTTAGTCAGCAAGCATGACAAAGCACCTCAAGCTTGGTTAATGTTCCCACAAGCATCTCAATCTCCCTAGTCGGCAAGCACGACAAGCACCTCAATCACCTTAGTCATCAAGCACGACAAGCACCTCAAGCACCTTAGTCATCAAGCATGACAAGCACCTCAAGCTTGGGCCGGGTTCCCACGTCAAGCTCAGTCCTAGCTTACCTAAGGTCAAAAGACTTTTAACACTAACCTTTGGAGGTTTTCAATGAAGCTAACCCTAAGGTCTTTTAAGCTCCATTAGCATTGCTCTTTGATAGACCATCTCCCGTTTGGTCCCGTGTTGAGATGCATCTAAAGCACACACCGATATTCTAACCCTTGTTCCTGTTTATTCTCCCACATTAATGATGAGGCATGAATATTGAGAGGGTGGTGAATGCACATCCTTCATTTTGTAGTATCACCATCCTCACATTCTGGAAGAGTGTGCTCCCTTTCACCTGACAAGGCCTTGACTTGCTTTCCCTCTCCACGCCCCCCCTTGTGGGGAGAAAGGCTCAATGGAGTTGGTCACAAGCCCCATCTCTGCTAACCCTAACCAATACTCCTACCCCAGTCCCTATAGTGTTTCCCTCTTCCAGTGCATACCCCATCAGAGATCTTCATCAGTTGTTCCCTTAGCATCTCTCCTATGTTGGTATGGCTATGTTACCTCCCCACTCAATGCAGGCAGGTCCCAGTTGTGCATGAACCAACTCATCGAATCGAAATGTAGATGTTTACTGTGTAGAACTCAGGTATGACCCCTCGACTTCATCCTCCAGCTTCATCCTCAAGTTGTTTTTGAAAGGTCTCTTGATGAAGGTCGTTATAATACTCTTGAGGACAATAACATTAGGAATAGTCCTATGCAAGAGGCTCCTCCATAGCAAGGTTGTGCTATTGAAAAACAAGCTGATGAAGGACATGATAATCTTAACAGGGAGGATGTCTCAGTTAGGGGATTCCTACATTGTTGAGGATGGAGTGACCATTCCCACCAAGGAACTTGAATTGTGGCATTCATGATTGAAGGATAGTGTCAGGACAAGGGTCCTGTACCCTAAGAACTAGGATATTCATGGACTACGGCCAAGGGTCGGGCTAGGCAGTGTGGACAGGGGATCCGTCTAGGGCAAGGGGCTAGGAGCCCGCTTATATAAAGGGAGGTTGGGAGGAGGATCTCAGAGTCTAGTTCCCTAGTTCTTGCACTGGTATCAGAGCTTAGGAGTATCTCTTCCACTCTCTCTCTCTAGGCGTAGTCTCTTTAGGTCCCTAAAAGCAAGCTCTTTGGGTGAGAACCATGGCTTTTTGGGGCCTTTTCCTAAAATAGACAATTTTCTTGCCAAATCAGGTGGCCTTTCCCGTTTTGGAACTCTTTGTGTGTGTGTGTGTGTGTGTGTGTGTGTGTGTGTGTGTGTGTGTGTGTGTGTGTGTGTGTGTGTGTGTGTGTGTGTGTGTGTGTGTGTGTGTGTGTGTGTGTGTGTGTGTGTGTGTGTATGTGTGTGTGTGTGTGTGTGTGTGCGCGCGCGCGTATGTCGCACGTGTCAATGCAAGGAACTTGTCGATACACCGTGTGCGAGCCACAAATGGCTCCAAGCACACAACAAGCCTAAACTAGTAAGCTCAAAGAAGGAGATGGTGTGTCACTCACCGCTCTATGCTTGCTTCGTGGAGGATTCCTCGCCGCGAAGAAGAAGGAGCCGCCGCTTCGCCGCGCTCAACCGCTTCGTTGCCGCCGTGCTGTCGTCACAATGCTCGATCGCACTCTCTCTCTCTCTCTCTCTCTCTCTCTCTCTCTCTCTCTCTCTCTCTCTCTCTCTCTCTCTCACATACACACACACACACACACAAGGAGGTGAAGAAGAAGAAGATGGAGATGGAGATGGAGCAAGAGCACTCTTCTATTGCACAAATGAGAGAATGAGTGAATTTTAGGTTTAGTTGACTTTTATATGAGCTCGCCCCATTCACACTTGGGTGCCCATGCTTAGCCAACTAATCCCTTGACTGTTCCAGTTAGAGTGCGCCTCTCATCGGCGATCACTTTACCCTTTTCCTAATGGACCGACAAGCCCGGTACCTGACTCTACCAAATAAATAATACAATGTCCGCCGTAGGTTACAACGTTCGTCGTAGGTGATAGGGTTTCCATGAGCCGTGAGGGTTAACATGCCCCCCTTCCTGATGTAGATTCCGTCCTCGGAAGCTATTGAATTGAAGCTCGTTCGTTGAGGTGGAAGAGCATTTGAGATGAATGTCCTTAGCCTTCTTCAGTCACTGCAAAATCAAACAACATTGGCACAGTAATTGCATTCTCATAAGCGATTAAAAAGCATATGCAGTTTTAGGCAGACAAATTGATTGGTAACAGAATTTTAAACAATTTGTCAGCAATAAACATTAAATTGCAATATAATCAAATGCATAAACAGATGTAAAGGTAAAAAATTAAACAAGTCTGGGGTCGCTAATTTAACGGTCGAAAGGCACTAGAGATCGACTATTAATACCATGGGTAAGCTTCTTAATTTTCTCTGGTCAATTGAGTTGTTTAATCGCGAGAGCAAAGTATTTCATGTTCGAGGGCTGACTAGAGGCTATACCTAGAAGACCTTGTAGTTAAGCTACGATAAAAGGAATTTCTCATGAAATCATCGCCTGATTGATTACCTTTTCTTTGACCCCCCAAAGTCTTTTCATAGTGATTCAATTTTGATGTGTGTGCTTATTTTGTATGCCTTGGGTTTTTTTCTTTTCAAGGAAAAGCGCCCATACTGGGAACCTCTAGGGCTCTAGTACCATAGGCGATACATGTGAGTGAAGTACCCAATCAAGCTGAGATTTCTCTTCCAGCTGAAGATTTTACATTATGGCACTTTGATTTTTTGTTTGTTCATTTTCAGCATTTTAATTTTGTAACTTTTGGGGGGTCATATAACACCGTTACCCTCCCCAGGCTCATCACACTAGTAAACTCCCTTTATAATACTTAAGCTAAAGGTCAATAGGGACTAAACCCACTAGAAAGCCATAGTACACTTCACACAATGCTGCCTTAATCGGATTAAGAACCTAACTAGCCATTGATTATTAGGAAGGCATTCCCCATGGTATTAAGAGAAGATCTCTAACACCTAGCTTGGTCAAACTAGCTTAGTCGGACTGCTTGATTTTTAAACCTAGACAAGTGATTATGACAAAAAATTACATTGAATTAAATGTTTGTTAGTAAGCAAATGTGCTGGATATTATGCTACCTATCACAACCAAAGCAGACAAACATGGATGCAAAAAAGATAAGGGGCAATGCTAATGGACAAGAAACACTTGTTTGTGTCGATGGTCGCGCTTGATTTGAAGAGTGAGTCGAGATAAAGATTCCATGAAGGTCCAAATCCTAACAACAGCAACACGCTCCTGTACACACTAGGAAACATAAGGAATACCTCTAGGAGGCACATCAGTGGGAAAAAAGAACTTTGCTAATCACTCAACTCTAAAACAAAAACACTCCTATTGTATTAATCCTACCTACCCTCCATCACTCGAGTGATGAGGATCAAAGGTGTTTTATGACATAGGTTTCTGTTTCAGTGTACCGAATGTGAATGTGTAGGTGTGGGTCAAATGTTTTGACTTTTATTGTGCATACTCATTTGCTTATTGCTCTTGCTCTTTATTTTTTTATTTTTTTTGTGAGTATAAGGCTTTATATATATACATTCCCTAAGATTGGTGATTGAGAGGTCAGGGAAACAAGGTTGAGAGGGGAGTGAGTGAATGATGACTGTCAGCAAACATTCCCCCCTTCCTTGGGTAGATCATATCGTTTGAAATGTGCTCGTCACCCTTTGAAACCAATTGTTCCAGACGATAATAGGTGAGGATTTTTGCCAGTAGTTTTCTATTACCTTAGGTGCCTCATCGAGTTGCAAGGGTGGTAAGGTACTCTCCCAGGATCGAACTTGAAGTGGTTCATCAGGTGATTCTTGAACACTGGGAAGTGTGGATTCCTTTGTAGCTTTATGGAGGTACACTATTGTAGGTGGAGGCTGTGGAGAAGCTTTTACCTCTATGGATGCATTATATGAGGATCTAGAAGCTTCATGGGACTCCCCCCTTCCTGATCTAGGTGGAACAAATCGTTCTTTCTTCGGTACCCAAACTAGCTCTGGAGCGGGTGTGTAGCATTCAATGATTTTTTTCTTTCCACGATGGTCAATTCGTATTGGAGCTACGGGCTTGGGCTCACATGGGTCAGGTGATAGGTAAGAACACAATCTACATTTTGGCACCCAGATTTGATCATTTCCTTGATAGTAGCCTTGGGCTTCCAATAGTCGTTTAGGAATCCAACGCAACGTTTCTTTACATTTCTTGGAGCGAGTGGGATGTTTCTTATAAGGCTTCTATTTTTTAGTACTAGCCATGGTCTCTAAAGAAGCTTTAGGGACCCACTTGTATGTTTTCTTTGTTATATGAGGATGAGTCTTGTCAGAAGCTATATACATTGCTACTAGCATATTTAAGGGTACGGGCATTTCATCCCCTTCAGGTGTTACCCAGGTTGTCCCCCTATTTCCCCAAGTGTCTATGGTTGCTGCTAGGTGGACCCAATCCACATTGTCCGACTCGGTCATCCCAGGTAGTACATCCATATAAGGAGAATCTTCCCCAACATCAGTGTCCGCTTTACACGTGTAACAATACTGCAACGGGGCCGAGTGAACTGTGGTGTCAGATCTATGATCAATTATAAACCTGTTTCCTAGAGGATGTGCTCAACCCGTCACAAGATCCACTCGAATGACAGAATCTTGGAACTCCAAGTAGACATGGTTTTTAGACCAGTCATGCACCATTTTTGTTGTCCTCATGAAAGGACGTCCTAAGATCATCTCCGATGCCATAGTGTGCTTGGAGAAATCCATAGCAATGAAGGTAACTCTTATTTTATGTCCAAAGACCTTGATCTTAAGATCTTCTAGCATCCCAATAGGTTAAACAATAGACCCATTGGCCATCTTCACTACTATGGTTGTGGTCGCAAGGTGAGGTCTTCCCATAGTTTCCTAGCAATTTTTAGTCACAATGCTAACCCCAGCGCCACCATCAAGGATTCCCTTCACAGTTAATCCCTTAGTAGTGATTGGTATAGTCGCATTGGATTCATCACCCTCAAAGTATTGTCCCAACTTGTTAACAGGTATTTCTATAACAAGGTTCTCATCTAGGTTGGGTTGTGGATCGGTGTGTTCCTCCTCTATTGGCATCTCCCCAGCTCCATCCATCTGTGCAAATTGTGGTAGCCCAAACTTTAGTTCTCCATTGAGGAAGGCTCGAAGAGCTGAGACTAGCTCGGGGTCTTTATATAGTTTGGACATGATGGTGGTTCTAACTTCTGAAGACATGAAATCCATCGATTTGGTAATGTTTAACGTCACCTTTTGGCCTTGAGTCCCTTGACGTGGGAAAGATGGGATCTCCATTTCTTCGATAGGATCAAGTAGTCCCTCTGTAAACATTCTTTCCATCAAGAAGTGAGTACGCCCACTTTCCCATGACTTTAAGTCACTTTCATCTTGGATGACACTAGGTATGTGCAAGGGTCTATGGACTTGGTGAGCTTGTTGTTGCATAGGGAACACGGTATCTGTAATCTGGATCTTCCTAGGAGCTGGTTCTAGATCCCTTTGGGTATCTTCTACCAAAATCCTTAATTGCTTGACTCGCTCAATCTCCTCTGTAGGGTTTGGGTAAGTTCCTATCTTCTTTTTGGATCCTGGCCATTGTGGCTCATGAAGATCTTCCTTGTTGGTTTCTATGTTAGTGGTCGTTTTGGTCTCCATGGTTTCACCTGAATCAGAATATTCTTCAGCGTCGTTCATATATACGGGGTCATCACCAGTCTCTATGTTGGTCTTTGAACTAGGGTCTGACTTCCTTGCTTTTTGCGATCTCTTTCTTCGTGTTTTCTTATTTTTTGATATTGGGCAATTGATGCCGTGTCTCTTTCCTCAAGAATATAATTTTGTTTTTGGAGCATCGATCGTGTGAGTACGTTTACTGGTACCACGGGTGTACTTGGTGATGGCTCCTCGATAACTTCAATCAAGTTTAATGGCGTGATCTTCGGTGCATTTGGATTATTTGGACATTGGGCAATCAAATGATCTATGCCACATCGATTGCACATGAGTATCGGCATTGTAGACGTGCTTGCTTGATTGGTTTGCATTAGTGTTGCGTTCTTTTGTAGCCTAATAGGACACTCGGCTACACGATTTTGACCTCCACACTCATAGCATTGAAGAGGTGGTCTCTTAGCGGTGTAATTGATATTTTGGCCTCTTTCCGCAAGAGTAGCTACTTGATATACAAGTTTGACTTGTCCCCAATAGTCCTCCATGTAATATTGTGGAATTTCTTCAAGCACATCCATCCCATAGGTGATATTAGGATCTATAACCCACTTGATTCACAGAAGTGATTCTCGGTTGTGGTGGTTGTGGTCCTAGCACTGGAGGTGGTAAGGGTGTTGTTTGAACAACATTTTGGGCCCTAGGGACCATGTGTTGTGTTGTTTGTTCAAGAGGTGGGGCCGGCATCAATGCAGGCACTCGAGGTGTGTCTGTCCATGCTAAGGTTGGTCTATTGGCCATCGCGCGCTTAAATACTATGCAATCCTTAGCTTGATGACCATACCTTCCACATGCATTGCAGTTCCCATTGAATTTTACTCTAAAAGTAGGGCACTCACTAGTACTATGCGGTCCATAGCATACTGAGCACCATTGCTGCTCCCTTCTTGGATACATATGATTGTTTTGCGGAGCACGATTGTCTCTAAGACTCTCTTGAATAGCCTTGGTGAGATCTGCTAAAGTCATCTCAGATATCTTTGGCTCCTTAGCAATAGGCTTTAGGGTCATTGGTTGATGCCCTGATGCTTGCGAGCTAATAGATTTAGGCTCAACAAACACTCTTTCTCCTTGAATCATTAAATTATCCTCCAATTGGATCGCATTGGTGGTGACTGCTTCCCAAGTGGCGATACCTCTAATGACTAGGCCATTGTAGATATCCTCATGTCATAACCCTCTAATGAATCTATCAAGCAATTGGTTATTGTTGAAGCGCTCATTTGGATTACAACGAGAATTCAAATGCTTCAAGCGACTTATAAAGTCTCTCACCGACTCTCCTTCCTCTCGTTGGGCTTTCTGGAGCTGAGAGGCTACACCCCAAAGCACTCCCTCTCGTATGTATTCCTTTAAGAACAGTCTCCTAAGAGTAGGGTAAATCGTTTTTTCTTCCACCCTTAGGGTTCTATACCAATCCCCAGCCTTTCCACTTAAGGCTAGGCTTAAAGCATTGCTCTTATGTAGGTCATTGTGTTCTCCTAGAGAATCGCATATTTGTTCAGCCACTTCGATATGCTTTCTCACATCCCCGTCTCCACTATATTTTTGTGTGAGCTTGGCTATTTGTACTGCCTTACTTCTAGGCTCTCTATCAGGCGTGTTACGCATATTCTCAGCAATAGATCGACCAATAGCTTGAGCAAATGTTGCCAAGTCACCTAAGTGAGCAGGCACCGTGGGTGAAGGTGCTCCAGAGACTACATGTGGAGTAGGTATTGGCATTGGACTTGGCACATAGGAAGCCCTTGGGTTCCATGTTGGGTACGATGTTGTGCCATGTGGTGGTCCGTAGTTCATATGAGTGGCCCTAGGCATAGCAGACATCGGATGTGACATGCTAATGCTAGCCGCTATAGTCCCATGGAAATAAGAACTTGTGTATTGTGGTTGTGGAGCATAGGTAGTTGAAACAATGGGAGGGGTAGGGACTACATGAGTACGTGTACCCATAGGTGCATACGATTGGTACGCACTTGTAGGTACTATTGCAGGCATTGAGCTACCATGTAGCGGTGCTTTACTAACAAACGAGGTCCATGGCGTGTTTCTTGGCATGCCCATCATTGGGGTAGGTATGGTAGCCGTGGTGTCATCAAGGGAAAGATGAGATAGACTTGGAAAAGTAAAGCTATCACTTGTGGGCTCAGATTGCATTGAGACCCCTGGCGAAACAACATATGGGGGATCGATGGGACTCACTGGGTGAGTCTCCATTTGTGATAGAGTGGGTTTTTTCCCTTTGCCCGTGTCTAAAAATCGCATAGGAACCGTCGAAGGTATGTTTATTCCTCGATTTTGCCTCTCGGATTGGATAATCCTATGGATGACATTGCAGATCATGTGTTGTTGTTCCTCTAGACTAGTGGCACTAGATGTGGATTGCACAACTTCTAACCAACCCACATGGTATGTGTAGCCCATGTATAGGTCGGTCAAAGTCTCCATGTGTAGGTCATATTCCCAATTTTCATTGAGAAATACCCCGTCCAAACTTGGTGTACTAGAGGGTTGCCGTGAGGTGGATGCAATGTTGCTTCCCGTGTTTTGACTTTTAGTCACCGCTACCTTAGAGGCGACTTTGGAAGGTGGTAGCTCGGTAGGGCCCTCATTAAATGAGGTAGGTGGAATGTCCATGTGGACACTCTGAGGGAGTGTGGGGTCTACAGGAGATGTGAATGGCGATTCTACTTCCCCACCCCCTTCGTTTACTTCACTAGCTGTAGGTTCAGAGCGCGTAGCTCTACTAAAAGTTTCCATCAAGCGACTAAAAACACTAGTTCCAGGTTGTTGGGCCCAGCTAGGTATGGTTTCATTTGTTCCCCCAGGGCTTTGTGTAAGATGCTCTTCCATAATATCGTAGTCAGAGGAAGAGTCGCTAGCCGCTATATTTGGGTCTTGGGTTGCACTACCTTGGGTCCCCGCCGAGGGCGTAGACCATAGCGTAGAAGGATAGTGAGTACCCCAGTAAATCGAAGCACTAGCTAGTTGTTCGGACTCTAGCACACGACCAGAGCGTATATACATGTGCTTTGGGTGCCCTACAAGTGTCGGCAAGTACCCTCAAAGGTTACCTGCTTTGTTTTGTGGGTGTTTTGCACCCCGTTTTCTACTTGATTTTTTCTTTTTTTCGATGTTTTTTTAATGTTTGATTTTTTGATTGAAGTGTGTGATAGCTCAAAACGAGCGTATCACTTAAAGGGTCGTTGTGTGCTTTACAGCACAATTTTTGGGCATCTGACGTTCCGTTGGTCTTCAAAAAATCAATTTTTAGCTACGTGTGAAGCTAAAATTCGTTTTTTTTACAGGCGACTGAGGCCTAGGCCTGAGCGTGAGCTTGGGCTTGGGTCTGGGAGATATTCCAGATCCCGGTCCTACCTTTAAAATTTTTTATTTTTATTTTTTTTTAAAAAATAATTTTTTTTATTTTTTTTTTAAGGATAAGGTCGCCGCGGCCTGCGCGAGAGCACACACACACTCTATCTACCTACTTCTAACTAATATACCTACTCTTACACACTAACACACACTATTAACTCTCACTAATCTACTTCCTACTTACTGTACACAGAAAACTAACTATCTTAATACACAGAGAATAAACACAGAACCTTTGAAAACTTTATTAACAAAAAAAACACACAGTATAACACCAAATCCCTCTTCTCAACACACACACACTCCTTCCTTACCTTTCCTACAATAGAAATTGCACCACGGAGAAGCACAGAGTGCTACTCGAGCTTCATGTATGGAATTCCCCGACAATGGCGCCAAAAATGTGCGCGTATGTCGCGCGTGTCAATGCAAGGAACTTGCCGATACACCATGTGCGAGCCACAAATGGCTCCAAGCACACAACAAGTCTAAACTAGTAAGCTCAAAGAAGGCGATGGTGTGTCACTCACCGCTCTATGCTTGCTTCGTGGAGGATTCCTCGCCGCGAAGAAGAAGGAGCCGCCGCTTCGCGCGCTCAACCGCTTCGCCGCCGCCGTGCCGTCGTCGCAATGCTCGATTGCACTCTCTCTCTCTCTCTCTCTCTCTCTCTCTCTCTCTCTCTCTCTCTCTCTCTCTCTCTCTCTCTCTCTCACACACACACACACACACACACACACACACACACACACACACATACACACACACACAAGGAGGTGAAGAAGAAGAAGATGGAGATGGAGATGGAGCAAGAGCACTCTTCTATTGCACAAATGAGAGAATGAGTGAATTTTACATTTAGTTGACTTTTATATGAGCTCGCCCCATTCACACTTGGGCGCCCATGCTTAGCCAACTAATCCCTTGAATGTTCCAGTTAGAGTGCGCCTCTCATCGGCGATCACTCTTACCCTTTTCCTAATGGACCGACAAGCCCGGTACCTGTCTCTACCAAATAAATAATACAATGTCTGCCGTAGGTTACAACGTCCGTCGTAGGTGATAGGGTGTCCGTGAGCCGTGAGGGTTAACAGTGTGGTGGGTGATTTCGCGAGGAGTTTGGCTTGGAAGGGGTGCCATGGAAAGGTAGAAACTTGTGCCATTATCTCGGCCGTAGCCGGCTTGAGCAACACACCCCATCTTCATCTTCTTGCTCGCAGAAAACAGCACGTTGCTGCTCGTTTTTTTGGGCTTCATAACCTCCTATTTTCACATTGTGAGGCCTTTGGCCATTAACCTTAGGCCTTGGCCACTACAAGCCGCCCTTCCCATAGGCAATTCAGCGAGCCAAGGCGGTCAAGCTAGGTAGAGAAACACAAGCAAGGAGAAGCAAACACTTGGCTTCCCATCAAATCTCACGAAGTCCCCGACTACGCTCAGTACCTACAGAAATTTACAGAACCTGCATATTTTTTTGGCGACGACTTCGAGAGGTGTTCAAGCAACATAATAGTCAACACTTCCAACAATTAAGCTTTGACTCAAAGGTAAAGCTTCAACCATACACGGTGCGGAGTTTGATTTGTACCCCGCCGGTGCAAATTATTGTTTATTCGACGATTCAGTGCTATGACGCGCAAAGGGGAGTTCGCTATACTTTGCAAGTGCTACCAAAATTAGGTATTTTTTTGTTCTGAGTACTTCTTTCACTGTACTGTGTAGCCATGGATTCGGATATCAACATGACATTTGATTTTGAGCAAAGTACTCCCAATCCCTCCAATGACAGCTCGCGGCCAGATCCTCTCAAGGAGAGTACCCGCGACGCTACGACAGGAGAAGATACTTATGAATTGCTCAATATTCAAGAATTTTGTGCACTTCAGACACGCATGTCAGTCATGGATGAAAATTTTAAGGCTTTAAATGAAAATGTTACTAAACTTGCCACATTAGTCATTCAATTGATGCAACATTAGACTAAGAGTCCGGCTGACACCCACATGCATGAGCACGTTGGAATACAAGGGCAAGGCCCAATTAAGGAAACACTTCATACTCTCACTGCCAAAGAGGTAGATGATTTGTTGAAGAATTTCAAACCACCAGTTTTCAAAGGCGAAGACCGGGACCGCAATAAGGATGCAGTGAACATATTTCTCAGTAAATGGGATGGAATTCACGCCTTACGGCGAACTTCGGATGCAGTAAGAGCTCTGCAAACGAGCTTAACTCTGGAAGGCAAGGCCTACAAATGGTGGATGTCTCTCAAGGAGAAAAACATCATACCACAGAGTTGGAAAGCCTTTGAATCAATGTTTAGCAAGGAATTTTTTCCTAAAAACGAGGCCGATCAGAATTGGACCGCTTGGGACATGTGTTCCATGCGCCAATTTCCGTCACTCCTTGAAGATATCTCTCACTATAGGGATTTCATCCTCAAGTTGGAAGGCTTGGATACCTTTCAACAAGTACGAGGGTTCACACGAGGTCTGACTCTAGAACTTAAGAAGTATGTCAAATCCCAGGACCCTAAAACACTTGAGGAAGCCATAGTGAAAGCACATATTCATGATGACCCTGATGATAAGAAAACACATAACAGTAACGTGCTTGCTAGTACACATAGTAACCACGCACTCAGTAAGGGCACAATAAAAGAAAATTTATAGTTGCTAATTCAGATGCATCTAAAAAACCCAAGGGGTCCAGGGGTCCTCTCTCCCCTGAGGATTTTGATGAGGCTAAGAAAGAGAACCTATGTTTACAATGCTTAGGAAGAGGCCATGGCAACAAGGGTCCCAAGGGGAAATTTACTGCCCAGGGGAAGGAGAAAGCAGTGCACACGGTTCAACTACTACCTCTCGAGTCTTCCTCCAAGTTCTCTATAGTGGAAGTAACACACACTGAGGTGGTGCATGAATGCTGTCTCACAGCTTCCATGTGGCAACGAACCTTTGGACCACATGAGTTAGTACGTATGCACGGATATCTGTAAGGGCACAAGGTGTGCATCTTGGTAGATGACGGTGCTACGCACAATTTTATCAATTATGGATTGTTAAAAAATCTCAAACTGCCTCAAACTCCGAGTACCCACCGTTACAAGGTAGCAATGATGAATGGACATGATAGTGAAATATGGGATACTCAATGCCGAGCTGTTCCATTGGAAGTACAAGGATACTCTACTTGTTTGGATTTCCAAGTTATGAACATGGAAAGGGCGGATGTGGTTCTTGGTAGGGAGTGATTGCATAGCCTAGGGCCATCACTGATGTGTAGCTATGAGCACAACAGTTTGATGTTTGATTCCCATGGCACACATGTCTTGTTGTCAGGAGAAAAGGATATACCATCATCACCACACTGATTTGTACTGCCGAGCTTATGCAGCTCGTCTCTGATAATGAAATAGAACAGGTTTTCTTGTGTTACTCACTTTCTCATTTTCTTTCTAACATTGAGACTATTGAACAATCCTCAACGCCGCATGCTTCTCTCTCCTCTATTCCGCCAATTTCTAATTCTACACAAGCAAACGTTGCTAATCAGTTACAAAATTTGTTAAAGGAATTTCAAGATGTCTTTCCTAATGATTTGCCATCAGGTTTACCGTCGACACGCTCAGTGCAACATGGCATTGCCGTGATTGCAGGCTGTAAATCTGTTAGTAAACCACCTTACTGTATGAGTTACTCAGGTGGAATGTCAGCTTGTTGACTACCTTAGCAGAGGGTTTATACAACCTAGTTCTTCACCATGGGCTTCGCCTATCCTTTTGGTGAAGAAAAAGGACGGCAGTAAGCGCATGTGCGTAGACTACCGGGGTTTAAATGCGGTTACAGTTAAGAACAAATACCCATTACCAAAGGTAGATGAGTTATTTGATAAGCTAACTCATGCTCGTATTTTTACGAAAATCGACTTGCGGTCAGGATATCACCAAGTCCGTATTCGGCTTGTCGATATACCTAAGACTGCATTCCGAACACGTTTTGGAAATTATGAGTTTTTGGTGATGCCCTTTGGGTTAACCAATGCGCCCGCAACATTCATGACACTTATGGATAGTGTCTTGAAACCATATTTAGGCAAATTTTTCATTGTGTTCCTCGATGACATTCTAGTTTATAGTGCTTCTGAAGAAGAGCACTTAAAACATCTCAGGCAGGTGTTTGAGTTGTTACGTGCAAACAAGTTATATCCCAAGGAATCTAAATGTGATTTTCTCAAGGAAGAAATTCATTATTTAGGGCATGTCATTTCAGCTAATGGCCTCTACATGGATCAGTCCAAATTGGATACCATCCGAAAATGGCCACCTCCTAAAAATATGGAGGAATTACAGATCTTTTTAGGCTTTGCAGGTTTTTACCGAAGGTTCGTTAAAAACTATGCTCACCTTGCTGTACCTATGACGGCCAACTAAAAGGCAAAGGTAAGGCTTTTCAATGGGGTTCCGCTCAACAGCAGAGTTTTGAAACACTCAAAGATGCATTAGCTACAGCTCCTATACTGGCTATTGTAGATCCTTTGAAACCATTCATTTTGGAAACGGATGCCAGTGACCGTGCCATTGGAGCAGTCCTGTTATAAGATGGACGGCCAATTGCATTTGAAAGTAAGAAGTTGGATGTAGCTCAGCAGAATTATTCTGCTTACGAACGTGAACTCTATGCAATAGTGTCTGCCTTAAAGATATGGTGTCATTATCTATATGGTGCTCAGTTCGAGATTGTGTTTGACCATGAAAGCATCAAATGGTTTACACAACAAACAGATTTAAAGGGTCAAAAATCTAGGTGGGCCGAGATCCTTCAGGAATATGATGCCAAGTTAAGGTATCGCAAAGGCTGATACAATGTAGTGGCAGATACTCTCAATCGAACGCAAGAGATCAATTCTCTCTTGTTCACGGAACTTCGTAGTGAATTTTTAGAATCTCTCAAGGGCAAATATGAGCAAGATGAAACATATTCCAAAGTGTGGAGCCATGTTCAAAAGAGGGATCCTTCTCACTCCAATGCAAGTAGTGTACAGTTAACCTCCACACCTAGTTCTCCTTTATCAAGTGATGAACTACAGCGATGGAAGCATTTTACCATCGACAATGGGTACCTACTCCACAAGGGGAGAGTTTGTGTACCGACGAACACAAACATTCAGTGCCAAATTCTTTATGAATGTCATGATAGTCCAAGTGCAGGGCACCCGCGGATTAGAAAAACTTATTCTCTCGTACGCGACAGTTTTACTAGCCAGGTCTACATGGCTTTGTTCAAGCTTATGTCTTGCATTTCCAAAAATATCAAGTTAACAAAGCAGAGCGCCTGAAAGCAGGAGGACTCTTACATCCTTTGGAAATTCCCAATGGCAAATGGGAAAGTATCTCCATGGATTTCATAGTAGGTTTACCAACCACTATACGAGGTCATGGCTCAGTATGGGTGGTCATAGAGAGGTTGACTAAACTATGTAAGTTCATTCCGACCAAATCAACGGTTAAGACACCGGAACTAGCAAGATTATTTGTGGACAATTTATACAAATTGTATGTGTTGCCAAGTAATATTGTTAGTGATCGTGACCCAAAGTTTAACAGCCACTTCTGGAGAGCTGTATTTAAACGATTGGGTACACAACTCAACCTCAGTACAGCTAACCATCCAGAAACAGATGGTCAAACGGAACGGGTTAACCAGGTGCTAGAGGATATGCTAAGAGCATACGTCAGCAAAAAACAGATAGAGTGGGAAGAATACTTACCTATTCTCGAGTTTGCCTACAACAATTCTAAGCATGTCACAACAGGCTTCAGTCCTTTCATGCTCATGTACGGGTTTCAACCTAGGTCACTGGTTACGGTGGGGTTGGCAGCCGACAAACTCCAACAGGTTAAGGATTTTCTCCAAGACCACATGGATATGTTGAAACTTGCTTGTGAGAATGTTCGACAAGCTCAGGATCAGTATAAGAAATACGCTGATGAGAAACGTCGGCAAGCTACCTTCGAAGAAGGGGAGGAAGTATTTTTACGTGTTCCAGAACATTCAAAAAGTCTAAAAACTGGACCGACACCTAAATTATCTCCCCATATTGTGGGCCTTTCAAAATACTCAAGCGAGTTGGTGATCGGGCCTACAAACTACTACTACCATCACACTCTCGCATTCATCCGGTGTTTCATGTACGCCGTCTACAAAAGCGGTTACATGGGGACGACAACTTCATTGACCAACAGGTTTTGGTCCATTACATTGAACCTCCTACATTACCGCATGAACCTGAACGTGTTATGGATTATCATGAGTTGCGTACACACCATCATGTATGACAACAAGCCTTAATCAAGTGGAAAGACCGACCTAAAGAAGGTGCCACTTGGGAAAACATTAGTGTTCTTAAGAAGAAGTTTCCCACTTTTGTTTTAGAGGACAAAAACTCTTCTTTAAGGGGGGAGTAATGTCAGGACAAGGGTCCTGTACCCTATGAACTAGGATAGTCATGGACTACGGCCAAGGGTCAGGCTAGGCAGTGTGGACAGGGGATCCGTCTAGGGCAAGGGGCTAGGAGCCCGCCTATATAAAGGGGGGTTGGGAGGAGGATCTCAGAGTCTAGTTTCCTAGTTCTTACAGATAGGGTAGTTATAGGCCTATGTCATGGAATCAGGCCTTCTCTAAAGACCTTGAAATCTTGGTTGCTCAAATAACAATGGACTAACAAAAATATTAGAGTTTTACAAGTGCAATATTTTCACAATAACTACTATCTTTTCTTCTTTGAGAGGATTCTAATGCTGCCCTGCAAATTGTAGGGCATGGTCAGTGGCTCATCAAAAATACCCATATGGTTGTCTTCAATTGGCATCCTGGATTCAATCCTAAAGGTCCTAGACCTACCAAAGTGCCAGTCTAGGTGGATTTTCTAGACCTTCCCTTGGCTCAAAAATGTGGGAAGTTGGGTAGGCAAAGTATTGTGTCAAAGGGCACAAGGGGAGGGACAAACCCTAAATGGGACCCTCGATTGTTGATCGAGATTGACATTAGCAAAGATTTGAAAATTTAAGTGCCATATTAGGGACTCCACATGAAAATCCTTACACTTGGAAAGGGTAACCTATAAAAACTTGCCTGATGCTTGTTTCATGGCATGAAATAGGGGCATTTCATTAAAGTTTTCCCTGATCTTAAATTTGTCCCTACTGCCGATAAACACCCTCAAGATAAAAATGAAAGATTTCAGTGTGTTTTTAAAAAATAGTCTGCAAGAGGAGGCAAAGACCCTAAAACTAATCCCTAATGGCTTCAAAAGAAAAGATTCACCGCCTATATAGTGCAAGGACTCTCTAAAAGAGTAGAAAACTCTAAAGAGAAAATAACAAAAGGAAAATACAAATGTATGAATGTTTACTCGACCATCTCTCCTTCATATGGACACAATATGTCCCTACAATCTATCTTGGGTGATGCTTTAGGGCTTGAAGGAGTGAAAAGTTTAAAAGGAAAAGGAAACAAGGACATGATTGGTTAAACAATGGTCTCACCTTCCCCCACTAAAGTTAAGATGTAAAACCAAAATACACCTCTAATTTGTGAAAAAATCCAAAATACCCTTTGTCTATTTTGGTTGATTGTTCAAGATTTTTTAATCTTTATTTATTTTTGAGAATTGAGATCCATTTTTGAGAGCTCATTTGCATCGCAAAAAAGGCAATCATGTCTAAAATTAATGATCCCTATATAACCAGTTTACTTAGCATCTTGTATTGATAGACAATCAGTCTTCTTACGAAAAGCTACAACTTTTTCTATTTTTAGAAATATTTAATCCCACAAGCAAAAGTATTTTGGGAATTTTTGAAATTTGAGGGGTATTTTGATGATTTCCTAAAAAAAGTCTCTCTCCCTCTCTCTGCATATGCGTAGGTAGTACACTTGCCTCACTGTCTCTCTCTTTCTTTGTATCGCTCGACATGCGGCATATTTCTCTCTCTCTTGGTTGCTTGCTCCGCTACCATCCAAGGTTGTCTGCAACCGTGAGAAGCGCAATCTTGCCAGGGGAGGGACTCAGTAGGCCACTCAAAGTAAGGGAGGCAGGATATGGCAAGGTGAAGGGTGGGTAGGTGCTGCATGCCAGAGGAATCGTAGGATGCAAGGACAGGTTGCCAAGGAGTCTCTTTGTAGTGCAGTGCCTCACACAGGAGGCCATGAGAGAGAAACGGGCTTCTTACAGGTGCAAAATATGGGAGAGTGTAGCCCTATTATTCAGACCAAGAGGTGCCACAAAGATGTGCACACTTGCAAAGCAAAGCAAGAGCGAACGTGAGCTCGCATGCGTAGTGCCACAATGAGGCATTGAGAATGGGCAAGACGGGCTGGCTACCATCGACCAGAAGTAGGTAGAAATTTGATGGTCAGCATAGGGCACGGGTGTGTGGAGGAGAAAGGTACACCCACACATGGTACGTGCACGGAGCAGAGAAACATTACAAGCGTTAAGGGGAATCTTCACCTCTGTGAAGATTCACTATAATGAGAGGAGAATAGACCCAGTATATAGAGTCTTTTTAATTTTTTCATTAAAAAGTATTTTGACTTTATACTTTCATGGTCTTTTCATTTCCTAAACTCACCCTTTCACTTATGCACTTAAGATCTTTGAAAGTTTTTTTTTTTTTTTGAGATTGGGAAGACCTAATCTCTCTGAGAACAGACAAAGTTACTGTCCACTTTTGGAAAATGTGTTTGATCCCTTCAGCTACAACTTAGATGATGGCGCTGCGCAACCGCATGTGTGCATATCATAAAAATATAATATCTAACCAACCCAAATGATTTTCTCATATTAAAGTGATCATTTAATGTGGGAGAATAAACGGGAACAAGGGTTAGAATATAGGTATGTGCTTTAGATGCATCTCAACATGGGACCAAAGGCAATGGGTCCAAACGGGAGATGGTCTATCAGAGAGCAATGCTAATGGATCTTAAAAGACCTTAGGGTTAGCTTCATTGAATACCTCTAATGGTTAGTGTTAAAAAGTCCTTTGACCTTAGGTAAGCTAGGGTTGAGCTTGAGGTGGGAACTCGGCCCAAGCTTGAGGTGCTTGTCGTGCTTGATGACTAAGGTCCTTGATGTGCTTTTTGTGTTTTTTGACTAAGGTTCTTGTCGTGCTTGCCGACTAGGGAGCTTGAGGTGCTTTTGGGAACACTACCCAAGCTTGAGGTGCTTTTTCATGCTTGCTAACTAAGGTGCTTGAGGGTAAGGTGTGAAAAAGTCAAATCCTATTCGTACAAGGAGGGTGCGAGCCCTACAAGAGGGGGGTAGAGAGAGAACACAAACACCCTCACACAAGGTAATCTTGATACAAAGAAATCATTTAGGACACTTGTCAAGTTCCTCCTCATGTTTCCCTCATGGTGTGCCTAAAGCCTATTTCTTGGCCTTTCAAGGGGTCCAATGATAATTTAGTAGATTTAATTAATTGCTTTTGCATTTATCAAGTCCTCTCTCTCCAAGGGGAAAGGGAGACACTTGTCCCAAGACTACCTTTGTTGCTTGTAATGCATCCTGCATGTGATTGATTGGCCAGTCTTGCAAGGGCCCAATGAGCTTCAAGCATGAGCTACAAGGGGGGGTCAACCAAGGAAGCTAGGGACATGCTTGGGGGGTAGTAGAGAAGTGGAGAGCCTACACCAACACTCTTGGCTATGGAATGCAAATCCAACCATGAGCTATGCTTCAATTCTTAAGCTTGACATCTTCTCCATCTTCATTACTATGCGATTATGTTGCTAGCAAGAAGAGTGATGATGAGTGAGGAACTAATTCTTTCTCCTGTGAAATGTTTCTTCTTCCTCTTCCCTACCCTCGTTCCCCGCTAGCTCTCTCCACCTTCGAAAGTGTTTGAGGCCTTGGGACTGAGGCTTGGGATAGTTAATGCTTTTTAAAAAGTTCGTGTTATGCATGAAGCTTTCCATCTTCATTGCATCACCTAGGTCACAAGGAACACAATGATTGTATTGTACCAAGTCTCTCTTAATGGGAGAAACTATAATACAAATTCCTATTGGAGGGGGGACCGGCTCCACATAAATCCATTCCTCAACTATGGTCATGTTCTCTAAACTCTGTCTCTTGCAAAAGAATTGTTCATGCCAAGTTAATTAAGTAATGTGATTATGTTGATATCATCAATTAAGTTCACCCTCTATGCTCACATATTATTCTCACAAAAGTACTTTCATTAATTTCCTAATTCTGCTACTCTCAAAGTTAATAGGCCATTTTCATTACATTGGTATCAGAGCATTTGGTTTCTCTTTTCTTGCTTAAGAAGAGAGGTCCTTAAGTAGCCTATAAATGGTTGATTTTGTTAATTATATTAGGGTAAGTGGGACTGGGATCTATTATTGATTATGTTGAGCCCACTATTGTGGGATATTGTGCACACCTCGGGAGCTTTAGACTTAATAATGGGGTCTTTTTAGACTTTCCTACCCTGCTTCGCGCATCAATTTCCAACAAGGGGCTAGACGGAATGTCAAGCCCATGGAAAACAAAGACAAAAATGATGCAAAGGGAAAAACCAATGCCCAAAACTCTTCCCAAGGCAATAGAACAAAGAACAACAACAATCGGTCCAAGGAGAAGGGAGTTTACAAAGGTAAAAACAAACTCTCTCCTAAAGAGCTTGAAGATTTTCGCAAGGACTATGAATATTTTAAGTGTTAGGAGCAAGGACATGTCTATCGTTCTTGCCCCAAGAGAAACGCTCGCAATAAGACTCCTAGAGCTTCCACCATCGAAGCTCCAAAAGAGGATGCTCATTGCAAAGGATCACCCCTCTCCTATTCTTGGGGAAAGGTAAGGGAGCATGATGCTTTCATTTTGTTTGACCCTGGTGCTACTCACAATTTCATATCAATGGAATTGGGCACCAAGTTGCTCATTCAAGATTTCGAGATGAGAGATGTTGTAATGGCCAACACTGCATTCAAGGGACAACGAGCATCTGTTACTCCCTTGATTGGGAAATTGAGGCTCCATGTACAAAGCTATGTCAACAAAGAAGACTTTTTCATCTCTCCTCTCGAACATGAGGATGCTATCCTAGTCCTCCTCTTGTATGGGAGAGATTCTTCTTTTGGGGGTCCCTTCAAGAGGCTTCCTAAGTGATCTCTCCTCTTGGAGATGAAGGGTAAACCCATAAGTGCAAAGTCGATGAGTAACTTTGGCTTGCAAAGCAGGGTTGCCCATAGTTTGTTGCAACCTAGTAACAAGATAATTGACAAACATGGGGGCATCATCATTATCACCTTTATGTGCAAAATCAATATTATCAATGTTCATTCTACTCTCTTGGTTATTTTCATCCATGTTACTTAAACTTATGTGTTTACTTAGTGTATGCTTTGTCAATTCAAAACTTAAGTTGCTACTCCTCTTAGCCTTTGAAAATCAGCGCTTAAGTATTTACACCCACGGCTCGAATTGGTTAATTATAGAGAGTAGTGGAGTGGGTCTAATATTGTAGAGTTGTTGAGGGGCTAGCTCCTTTGCGACTTCTTATGGCTCAATAATGGTAAAGCCGTAGGCAAGTCTAAAAAGACCTCATTATTAAGACCAAAGCTCTCGAGGTGTGCACTATATCCCACATAGTGGGCTCAACAAAATCGATAATAGATCCCCGTCCCACACTTACCCTAATATAATTAACAAAATCAACCATTTATAGGCTACTAAAGCACCTCTCTTCTTAAGCAAGAAAAGAGAAACCAAATGCTCTGATACCAATGTAATGGAAATGGCCTATTAACTTTGAGAGTGGAAAAATTAGAAAATTAAAGAAAGAGCTTTTGTGAGAATACTTTGTGAGCATAGAGGGTGAACTTAATTGATAGTAGCAACATAATCATAGTACTTAATTAACTTGTCATGAACAATTCTTTTGCAAGAGAGAGAGTTTAGAGAACATGACAACAATTGAGGATTGGATTTATGTGGAGCCGGTCCCCCCTCCAATAGGTATGAACAAAAGAGAGAGAGTTTAGAGAACATGACAATGGTTGAGGACCGGATTTATGTGGATCGTCCCTAGCTTACCTAAGGTCAAAGGTCATTTTAACACTAACCATTGGAGGTCTTTAATGAAGCTAACCCTAGCTAAGGTCTTTTAAGCTCCCTTAGCATTGCTCTTTGATAGACCATCTCCCGTTTGGACCCATTACCATGGTCCCGTGTTGAGATGCACCTAAAGCACATACCTATATTCTAACCCTTGTTCTCGTTTATTCTCCCACATTAAATGATCATTTTAATATGTGAAAATAATTTGGGTTGGCTAGATATTAGATTTTTATGACATTACCTCTCTCTTGAAATCATAGTCGTCCTCGACTATGGGATAGAAGAGATAAAGCCTTAGTCATTAGTCAATCTTTCTTAGCAGGTAGAGGAACGCTTTTTACCCTATGACATCTTTCCAAGATGGATGACTAATTCATTTGGTGCTTGTGAGACATAGGGGTCGCAAACATGTCTACTCGTAAGTCCATTTCATTCTCCCAATGTAGAGTGACAAATTCTACTTGGTGTTTGAGAGAATTTGTCATCATAAACATGATTCTAAGTATGCATACTATCTAATTTTGTGCACAATAAAAAGATAATTAGTCTTATAAGACAAAAACATTGATCATTTGATAGAAATTTGTACATTTGCTTACTCTAGTGTAGCAGTGTAAGCATTGACAAGGTTCAAACTATCCTTAAACTGTATTCCTTGCATCCATCTAGCATCTTCAAAAGGATAATTTTTAAACTTAATAGGATACCGTCAGATAATCTTACCATGTTGTAGTACCTTGTCTTCATGCCAAAGGATAGCTTTGGGTTGTAGCACCTCTTCTTGGTCTTCAATTTCGGGAGGGTCTTCAATAATTGGTTCACTTGGTGGCTCTCCTTTGTAAGGCTTAAGTAGGCTCACATGAAAAGCAATGTGTATGAGCCAATGGTTGGGCAACTTGAGTTGATAGGCCATCTCAGTGATTGGCTTCAAAATTAGAAAAGACAATAGTATCTTTTTGCTATTTAGCATAATACTTTTGATGCCTAGTAGGATTTTTTTCCGTTGTATGCCATAATTGAGCCTTGGGAAACTTAAATAAGACCCAATCATTTTATTTGAACGTTAAGGCCCTTTTGTGCTTGTCAACAACAGTAGCTTTTTTCCTTTTTTGAGAGATGGATATAGACTCCTTAATCTTATGAAAAGATTCTTGTAGGTCACGGCTATACTCATTGGCAGCGAAGATCTTCCCATGTACTTTAAGTAGAAAGGGACTTTTAGGTCTTCCCTCAATGATTTCAAAAGGTGATTTTCGCGTAAAAGTATGTACAGTATTATTGTATGCACACTCTACAAGAGGTAAGTACTTTTCCCATTGTGAGTGTTGATTTACTTATGTAACATGAGTCTTTAGTAGATCGATTACCGTAAGATTGGCTATCTCACTTTGGCCATCCGTTTGTGAGTGATAGGCCAAAGAGAAATTCAATCGTGTACCTAGATTGTCAAAGAGACCTCTCCAAACATTATTGGTCATTCTAGGATCTCTATATGACACGATGGATGTTGGTAATCCATGAAATTTGAGGCTCCATGTCCAAAGCTATGTCTACAAAGAAGAATTTTTCATCTCTCCTCTCCAATATGAGGATGCTATCCTAGGGACACCATGGTTTAACCACATGGCTGCAAACATGAAGTTCCTTGAAAGGAGAATCTACTTCACTTACAAGGGAAAGAACATGTATATAGATGCTAGTGATTCTGGTCGCACTATACCACTTGTAAATTCTTCTGCTTTTGATAAATTAGTGAAGAGCTCAGTTTTTGCGTACATGATTTTTGTTAAAGAGTCCTTAAAAGGTCCTAATGTTTCATCAAATGTACATGGTAGGAATCAAGAAGAGTTAGACTTGTCTAATTTTCCAAAAGGATTCCAAGATGTGTTCATCGATGATATTCCTATGGACCTACCTCCAAAATGAGGTGATGATGACTGTCAGATTGAGCTCCTACCAGGAAGCTCACCGCCTAACAAGCCTCCTGTTAAGGCGGTTACGCCGCTAGCGGAAGCTAAATAGCGAGAACTCAACCAACAACATAATTTGTCAGACGAGGACGGAGCTTGACCCGCAAGCGCATGGAAACAACTAGGTGGGTGTCAAATCACCTACTCGACCTTCTAATGACAATCACTACTAAGGAAATCAAATCTAAGTTCTAAAATACGCAAGTGGCTAAAATCCGTACTACGAACGAATGCTATACGAAACAGGATCTAGAATCATTGAATCAATCTCAAACTCAAGGGGAAGTCTATGCACTAGGTAAGAACAACACCCTAAAGACTTGAACTGCAAAATCAACCTATAACCACTCCGTGCGGTAAACGCGTATGAAGACAGGCCAAAAAATACAGGTGACCGAAACTTGACCCCGATGGTACTAATGTGTAGCTCTACTTGTTGTGGTTTTATAGATATGTTGCATGCTCTATTCGGACACACGAGTTGGAAGAAAACTCACACCGAAGCTCGTAGGAACTTACCACACATAGAAGCCAATAGCGCGTACTCTTGGTATCAGTGCGTAGCTCTCGCTGTTGCTAACACAATGGCGGTGTCGCTTCTCCAATGGCGGCTCCGTAGCTCGCGTAGCAAGTAGATAAGACTCTCTCTCTCTCTCTCTCTCTCTCTCTCTCTCTCTCTCTCTCTCTCTCTCTCTCTCTCTCTCTCAAACACAGTCACGGCGCTCAAAAACTCCCTTTGATTAATAATCTGAATCTTTCTTTAGGTTACAAAACTTTGGCTTATATACCTCAGCCTTGGAGGTGAGAACATCTCTAACTAATTACATCAGCGAGTGAAATTACTTCGGGATTACAAGCTGGAAACTCAATTGAGTCCCGTTACTTAATGAATGGCTCAATTCAAAATCAATGTCGGAAAGACATTTATTACAATCAATGGTTACAAAAATGATGAGTGTGAGCAAAAATGTGGGTGTGATCCTCTGCTGGCTCTGCTGGCTCAACACTCCCCCCCTCCGCGTTCATGTCGTCCCTGACATGACTTTTATGCTTGGTCAATAAAGTCCTGTCGTCTTGAGCATCTGCAAATGTGATTCGTATCGTAGGTTGCCGATGGTCAAGGTTGGGCCAAATATTTTACTTTCGTGGGTGAAAAAGCCGGTGTAGAAAGCTTCTTCGAATGTTTGCATGTGGAAGCTAGGCAAAAACATAATCCTCTGGTATAGGAGGTGCAACACTTTTGGAGAAGGCTGCAATGAAAGATCATACATCATATCAGTCACTGTGTCTGCCGTCGATAGTAGACTCGAGGTCGTGGCTTTATCTGGCGCGAACACTTCAATGCAAGCTAAGAGAGTCCTGCAAATTTTCTTGAGCATCTGACACGAAAGGTCAGGAGAGCCAGTAAAGAGCTTGATGGTGCCCGTTAGGGTTTTTACCATGTAGGCTTTACCTATTCTCTCTCCTGCCTTTGGTCCTGGCATCCTGGGATAATTAAGCCAATTTGGCTTCTTTTCTGCAATCTTGCCATGCTCTTTCCAGTTTCTGACTCTTGGCACCGGGCAGAAGGTTGCATTCTCCCGAATCTCCTTTGGTGCCTCCACCAAGTAGATGAGGTAGGCTGGGTATTTGTTCAGCCAACCTTTCCTCCATCTAGGTTGTGAATCTACTATCTTCTTTGATTGTTCCTCCTTTGTGATGTCGCCTTCGTAAAGAGCGACATACTTCTCCTCCTCTATTCTCTTTTTCGTCTTTAGCACTTCAAATTTCATCAAAGGGAAAGGCAGGCTGGGTTGCATCCACTCTTCATGGAGCACTTTTGTGTCAAGTCCCTGAAGTCTAATGGAGATTAGGAGTCTCCTCTCCCATTCCATTTCCGCCTTGGCACTCTCCTCTGCTGACTTTTCTATTTGGTCAGGAGCCTTTGTTCTTCTTCTTCAGAAATTCTTAAAGTCGAGGCCACCTCTTGAGCTGGGGCTGGATCTTCAATTGTGGTTGCCTCTCCAGTTTCTGGAAGCTCTATGGCTGCTCCACCTGATTCTTCGTGTGGTGTCTCTATCTCTCTTCTTTGTTGCTCTTGTAGATCTTGGAGTTGTTTGCGGAGGGCCTCATTCTCTGTCCGTAGTGTTTGATTTTCTAATGTGAGCCTCTCCTCTGCGGCCAATGATCCCTCTGCAATGTGCAACCTTTGCACTTGCTCTAATCTCAGCTCTCTTTGTAAGCTTCGGATCTGGTCTTCTAAAGCTGGTACGAGAGTTCCTTCTTGTTCGGTTCCTGCTCTGCTAGCTCTAGGGGTAGTCCTAAGTCTAGTGATTGTTCTTTCTTGGAGCTCGACTCTTTCCCTTAGCTCAATGAGCTCATCCTTGGCCGCCTCCAACTCATCCTCTAGCCGCTCCCTTGCTTCCTGTGCACTTGTCACTTCTCTTGAAGCCTCGGCTAGCTGGAGTATCAAGCCGTCTCTCTCGTTTTCCGCATCATAGAGTGATGCTTTATGACTTTCAGATTCAGTCATAGCATTCTCTAATTTTTTCTGCAACTCCGCTTCCCTTTGTTTGGTTGTCTCAATCTCTACTTCCTTTGCCTTGGACCTTTCTTTTATCTTGCTGAGCAGTTCATGCACCATGTGCATGTCTTTTTCATCATCATCTGTCAACTCTAAAGCTCTTTCTGCCACCACCTCCACTGGCTTTGGCTCTTCTAGTGCTTCCGGTTCGTCCAGTTTCTCTTCACTTTCTTTTGTACTCTTTGTTTTTTCCTCCGTCCCTCTCCGATCATCTTGTTTTTGTAGGGTGATCCCATAAACTGCCTCAAGGGCCTCTGCTTCAGTGTATCCTATCGCTACCAGATCCTCATAATCATTTCTCTTTTGCTGAACTGGATCTATCTCCTTTTCTTTGGTCTCGGCCTTCGGCTTTTCCAAATCATCTGTGTCCATCTCTATTGTGGTCTCTTCCACGATATTTTTCGTCTTCTTCGGGCTTGGTACATCAGTCATAGAGGGGTATCTGTCCTCAGCTTCCTTGGCTTTCCCCTTGTCGGCTTGCCCGTCTTTCTCTTGAGATTTAGTAGACTCATCTACTTTCCCTTTCCCCTTGTCGTCCTTTTTCAGCTCAGCTTTTAAAAGCTGTACCTCCTCTTCAGTGTATGGCTTGACAGGTTACTGCTCCAGTATAGCCTCTGACTCCTCATAAGCTTTAATATATTGATCGTATTGATCAACATGTGGCCTGGCCGAGCTAGTTCCGACTTTAGTGGGGTCTGGCACCCACTTTTCTTCAAAGTCACCCTTTAGAGCTCTTTCCGCTCTAAACTGCTCCACTAGTCTTTCCATTCTTGCCGCTTTCTGACTTTTGGTTTGCTTGGGAGCAACCTTCTTCTTTGCTTTCTTCATAAGCGGCTCATCCAAATTCTCTTCAGGTTCTGAAACTATTTCTAGTTTCATGCGTGCTCTTGTGGACGCCCTCTTGGATACTTCAGGCTGTTCTTCCTCCTCATCGGCTTCTCTAAGCCACTCGTTCTGGGAGGGAACCTTTGGCCATTGATCTCTGGCTCCAATAGCTTCATAAGCTATTCTTGTCAGAACTTCAGCTCCTCCTATATACTTTGGTTTCTCGTTGTGCATGGCAATTACTTGCTCGTGGATGTGTTGAGCGTAATTCACCTCCTTTGGCATATTGCTCTTCAATGCCCATGTGATGGTAGTTGCAATGGCATGGGGTGGTGTCGTATACTTTTGCGGTCTTTTACTGCAAATATGGAGAAACTAGTTGTACAGTCGGCAAAGGGTTGCCGCTCTTTGGTCTGCCATATCTCCATAAGTTGCATTCTGTTTCTTGGACCCATAAACCTCTATAGCCTCCCTTCTTTCCCTGACAGAGCTCCCTTTGTTGTGCAACTTCAATGCATCTGCAATGAGCTGTGGAGTGATCTGTACCTCTACTTTCTCTCCATCTATTGCTGTCAATGTGGCTTTCCCATCCTTCTGAATGGAGGTTGCCAACTCATACACTCTTCTTGTATCTACACCTGATGGTCTCGAGGTGAAGAATCTGTGCAAGTCTGCCCTTTCCAGGTACCTGCTGATGTTCTCTGACCTGCTATAATCCACCAATTCTTGTGGGATCATCGGTATATCCACCGCTTGCCCTTGAGGATCTCTGAAAGTCCCCTGGTAGATCTTTATTCCCTCTTGTTCCAGTACTGCTTTCTCCACCCAAGTTTTGGTTGGCTTGAGGGTTTCTGCTGGAATGTCAAAGGGTTCCGCTTCTGCAAGAGCATCTTTGATTGTCGGTCTTTTTCTCTTTGTTGCTGATGACTTGGCGGAATCCATGGATCCTGTAACTCCAATTTCAGAAGTTAGCGTCTTTTTAGTACTGAAAGCCGAAATGAAGCTTTTAACTATTCAAATGACTTGAAAATTGAAACATGAGCTATTCAGGGCCTAAGGATGCAGGGTAGGTGAAAAAATATGCAAACTGGGCTCAAAATCATGCTGGAGACATCATACGCGTATGATGTCTTTTGTGTCAAAATGACTTCATATTGGTTGTGCTTGTAGCTGATAGTGTATACATGAGTATCATATGCTTGGATTTGAGTTTGGATCCCATTTGGTCAAGTTTTGGCCAGTTTAGTCCAGTTCAGGCTCCTGGAAAAATTTTGAAAGGGAATTGGATTTTATGATCCAAATTGGATAAAACTTGGTGGTTCACCTTCAAATGGCATGTAGATCACTTCTGTTTGGTGGTTGAAGCCCTGAGGTGCCAAAATCACATAGTGAGACATTATACGCGTATGATGTCTTTTAGTGTATTTTTGGACCAAATTTCTCTATAAGCTTGGATTTGGCTTTAGATAGGCTTATTCAGTGGATTTATGAAGTTTGGATAGATTTTAGGCTAAAAATGGCTCTGGAGACATCATACGCGTATGATGTCTTTTTCATCAATTTTTCATGGGATTGGTTCTGTAGACTCCCCAAGTACTAGTGAAGGACTATATCTACTCAGATCTTGGTTTGGACTTGAGTATGTTGGATTTGGGCTAAAATAGGCTTTGGATGAAGGATTTTCCCTCAATTGGGCTAATGGGGTGATCCACTTGACCAAATGGTTCCAAACTTCATATGTAGCATGTATTAGATATATATAATGGATGTATGATGACAAATGAGCAGTTTTGGCTCTGTGAGTGCAAATAGACATCATACGCGTATGATGTCTTTTGTGTCAAAATTGTGTTTTTTGGTTCCAGATAGCTTGTAGATGTGTTAATCAACAATCCTACAAAGTTTCATTGAGTTTGGAGTTATTTTGACAAAATTAGGACCAAAAATCAATTTTATGGACTAATTTGCGTCTTTTTGGTTTTCCTTGGGTTTCCTAACTCCAATTCTCATGATACTTGGTTCATAGGATGTGATTAACATGTGGAATGAGGCTATGCACTCAAATGTTGAAATGGATATGAAATTCATGCTGTGAGACATCATACGCGTATGATGTCTTTTCTTGAAATGTTGGTCTTTTTGTGCAAAGAATGCTTTGTGCTAGTGCCCTAAGCCCTGCTAACTAGTTTTCAACTTTAAAAAGTCATCAGTTTAGCTAAAAAGCCCCCTTATAGGCATTTCAGTTTCCGAAGTCGTCTTTTTGCCTTGTAGTTGAATTTCTTCAACTTTTCTTCTCGAGAGTTGCATTTCCAGCTCATTGGATATGTTGTGAAGCCACCTATTTGGTTGAACTTGACTTTGGCTCCCCGTTCTCCATCTTTCTCTATTTGGTTGCCCGAAAGCGTCTTTTTCACCATCGGTAAGTGAATCATCTTTCTTTTGGGTTTCGCTTGCAAACATAAGTCATCCATGTATATTTGAAGCTGCTTGTGAAGTTTCATGTCATTTGGTCGTCAATTTTAGCCGTTATGCCAAAATGACGCTTCGTGTGTCCGCAGCCGAATCGGTTGTTCCGACCTACTTTTGGTGATCCAAACCTGGAGATACTCCATGGTTGCATTGTCCTTGATGTGGTTGAACTTCCTGTGAAGTTTCGTGTCGTTTCGATAACTTTTTCCTGTTTGCCTCTTGCAGGATCTGTTGACCTAGGGTTTTTCCAGTCGTTCTTTCTTGAGCATTGAGTGTTAGAAACCCATCTTCTATACTAGGGTAACCCACCTCTAAGTTCTTGCAAGGTTTGGTTAGGCGGTTGTGCCACTACCTAGCGTTCTTCCCCATTCCCCGTCTGCTCTTGTTTCTTCGTTTTGGTTAGTTTTCGCGACAAAAGTTAATGATAAGCATCAAAAGCTTATGGCAACGAGTCTACCTCTCATGTCTGGTGTCCTCTGAGCTCTCGTAGCAGTCGTAGAAGACCGTAGAAGATTGGATGCTCCTGTGTGCTCTTTGCTCTCTCCAAGAAGGTAATAGTGGAAATGAGCTTGAAAGTGAAGTGAAAAATACTTAACTTCGGACTTCCCAGATCACTTGTTACCAAATTTGACATGTGCTCCTATCTCGTTGTGAAATGTACTTTAGGATTTGAAATTTCTCAATTTGGACTCCGTTTGACCTGTTTCTGAGAAATCTGTCCACTTTGCCAAAATTCTGTCATTTCGGGCTTTCCGCAACTTTTTCAGAATTGTACCCAATTTTTACCATGGGTTGCCCTTGTCATTAAGACCATCACCGTCTATTCTTTTCTTTTTTCCGATCTCATTTCACTTGCTTTTTTATTTTTCTTTTACTTTTATTAAGAAAATCATAAAAAATAAAGAAAAATAGCAAATTGAAGCCAAAAAATTCCAAACATACACGATAAATAGCTGGTAACCCTGTGTATATGAATATACACTTATTTGTGATTTCTGGACTTGGATTACCACTTTTTTCCACTTTTTAGCTCCAAAAACACTCTTATTTAGTGATATTTACACGTCTAGAGACCCAAATTCATCATTTGATCTCTTCTTGTTGCAAAACAAGGTATATAAGGGCATAAATATTATCAATATCCACAATCAAACATAAAAATTACAAAATCATGTAAGACACTGCCCTTATAATATAATTTTTGTTTTTCTTTGTTTTTGGCGCTTATAGCTGCTTTGTAACTCCTATATACCTGTATACCTCCCCCCCTCCTAGTCTGAGTCCTCCCGGACGACTATGAAGTGTCTGTGGGTGAAGCATTGTAGTTGTTTTGGTCATAAGTTCCCAATGCAATTGCAGAGCGATGATACAACAGTCTTTCCAATAAAGCTGCTCTTTGTTTGATTGAAAGATTGTTGGTCGCGGGTTTCGGGTTGGTTTTGGCACTTCGGTAGTAGAATCAGTAGATGGATTCTTCTTTACCTTGTTGTTCTTTTTCACAATCCAAATCTGCTTCCGCTTTGCTTGTGCTTGCCACAAAATCTTTGCGACCCAAACCTCCTTTGTTTTTTGTGTTGATTTCCTCACCTTGAAATACCTAGGAGTTTCCGTTGATTGTACCGAAGGGAGTTCCTGTTTACAAATCTTTGGGATCCAAATTTGCTTGCTATGGCTTTGTGCCATCATGAATTTCTTTGGAATCCAGATCTGTTTCACTGTCCTTGATTCTCTGGAATCACTCTGTTGTCTGGTATTGAAGACTCTGTTTCCACCTTTGTTTTCTCTGGCACCACCTTTTTTGGTCTCCATATCAACTTTGATTCCTTTTTTTTCCAAGGTTGAGCTGTTATATTATTGCTTGTCTTCCTTATCCAATGTTGAGAGTTCCTCGTCGAAGAGCAATCCAGTTGTGTAGACACTTTTGGTTGCCATTGCTTCTTCTTTTTCTCTGGTTGTTGTTTGCCCTTGTTCGTGGATTCTTCCTTTGGAGTTGGCTCTGCTCCTTTGGTGAACTTAACTGATTGACTTTCACCTTCGTATTTGATAAGCACTGATTCAGAACTCCAGTCAATCATTGCATTGTATTGCTTCTGCCATGGTTGTCCTAGCAATAATGGATGTTGTGTAGCTTGGTCTTCAACCACGTAAAACATATGAGGATACACATACTGGTTAATCTGTATATGTAAAACTGTGCATCCGATAGTTTTGATTGAATTCTCAGAGTAACTCTTTAACTCTTGCTTGGCAGTTTGTAGTTTAGTGTCATTTGTCAATTGTCTATACAAACTGAGTGAAAGTAGGTTAGCTTGAGCTCCTGAATCCAATAGTGCTCTGGCTTTGATTTGGTTGGTTCCTACTTTGCATTCAATGATGGGTTCTTCTTTGTCATTATCCATTTCTGTTATACTGACTGCGTTTATTTGTATTGCTCCTTCATTGCGCTGTTTCTGACGTAGTAGTCTTCTTTTCTTCATTCTTTCCTTCGCCTCGGCTTGCGCTTCCTCCAAAATCATTTTCTTTTTCTGGACACGCAGCTTTTCTTGATGTATTTTGAGAAGCATGTCTTGGGTTAGCGGCAAAAGATACTTTTTCACTCTGCATCCACTAATCCAATTGGGCATTTCTTCTCCGTCTAATGTAGCAAGCTTGACGGCTCCACTTGGTGATAGATCTTTAATCACCAGAGGGCCCATCCCTCGCTTTTTAAGCTTCTTAGCATGCTGTTTCAGAGTGTAAACTAGGACATAGTCCCCAACCTTAAACTCTTTAGTCCGCACATGCTTATCAAAAAATTCTTTTTGTCGCCTTTTTTGAGCGTAGATAGAAGCTACTGCTTTTAGGCGAAGCTCGTCTAACTTTTCCAGGTCAACTATTCTATCAGAAAGCTGTGCCCTGTCCACTCTAGATCCTTAGCCACCCTTAAGGTTGAAATCAAGAATTCTATTGGTAAGATAGCATTTAGCCCAAAAACCATGTTATATGGGGTCGTTCCTATTGATGTTTTATATGCTACCCTATATGCCCATAATGTTGAATGCAACTTCTGGTCCCAGTCAGTTCTCGACTCAATACAATCTTCGTAAGGACCGTGCATATGGTTTTGTTTGTTGCCTCAGCTTGTCCGTTTGCTTGTGGATGATACGGGGCTGATTTCCTATGGATTACCATGAATTATCTAGAAGGATCTCTATCACTTCATTTATAAAATGTGTGCCTCGATCACTCACAATTTCTATTGGCAATCCATATCGTACAAAGACGTATTCATATAGAAATTGTGCCGTGGTCCTGGCATCTGCTTTTTGAGTTGCCTTTGCTTCGACCCACTTTGTTAGATAGTCTGTAGCCACAATGATGTATTGTGCATGAGTCTTATATGCAGGAGGTGAAATGGGTCCGACATAATCAATCCCCCATTTTGCAAAAGCTCTTGCCCCCATCATTGGTCTAAGCGGCATATCATCTCTTTTAAGTGGTACTTTGGTCCGCTGACAGTCATCACACCGTTTAACGTATTCCTCAGCGTCCATATGTAATGTTGGCCACCATATTCCTGCGGCTAAGACAAGTTTTGCTGTCTTATCACCTGAGAAATGGCCTCCACCTACTCCTCCATGAGCTTGCTCTAGGATTATCACATACTCAGACTCTGATGCGCAAATCCTAAGCTGGTTGTCTTTACCTCTCTTATAGAGTTGATCTCCTATTAAAGCGTAATCTCTAGCTTCTGTCTCTACAGATTTCTGACGAGCTTTTGACGTTCCTTCTGGGAAAGTTCTATTTGTGAGATATTCAACAATATACTGACTCCATTCTGGAGCGATCATTATCTGATATAATGTCGAATACTCTGCTGGCGGTTTTGATGAACATACAATACATACAGTGACATATTCATGTACGCTTTCTTTCATTCCTGGCCAATAGACTCCCAATTGTAACAAATTCCTATATGTGTTCCTTCTTGAACAATGAAATGCACATTCCTGAACATGTGCTTCGCGCAGATATATATTATATTCCTCAGGATTGATGCATAGTCGTAAAACATGATCATTTCCCAATTGATACAACCTTCCTGCAACCAATTGAAGATTCTTGGATTGCTGAATAGCAATATGTTTCTGGTTGTATTCTCTTCTATCGAACTCTCCTCCATAGGTTAATAGGTTAACGACATTTTGAGACCACTTCGGTATCATTTCTATGTTGAACAAGTACGCGTCTGGCATGTCGTCATCTACTCCTATAGGGTCTTCTCCATTCGTCAATCGCGAAAGATGATCAGCTCTAAGATGTGTTTTTCCTTTCTTTACTACTACCGTGAAGTCGAATTCCAGTAAGATAATGAACCATCTCACTATTCTCCCGGTATTGCATGGTTTATTCACTAGGTAGAGCAAGGCTTGGTGATCCGTAAAAAACACAAACTTGTTGGCTAGAAGATAATGCCGAAATTTCTTCACAGCATATATCATTCCTAATCCCTCTCGCTCTGTTGTGGTGTAATTCTTCTCTGCATTGTTGAGCTGTCGACTGGCGTAACAGATAGGAAAATCCATGTTTCCTTCTTCTGGCTGAGCCAGAATGCATCCTATTGCATATGCCGAAGCATCTATATGCACATGGAATATCTTCTCCCAATCTGGTGATTTCAAGACTGGAGCAGTAATGAGTGCCTCTTTCAATTTCTTGAACGATTCCTCACACTCCTCTGTCCATTCAAAGTTCACTATTAGCCTGTAAAGTGGTTGGCCTATTATAGCGTACATGTAAATGAATCGTCTATAATATCCGCAATGTCCCATAAAGCTCTGTACTTGTTTCGCATTGGTTGGTCTAGGCATATCCACTATAACTTTTATCTTCTCTAAATCCGTGGATATTCCGTTTTGTGAGACAATATGTCCCAGAATTCTGCCCTGTCGGACCATAAACACACATTTCTCAGGATTGAGACAAATGCGATATGTCCTACATTTCTCAAATACTTTTCTTAGGTGTTCTAGATGCTCATCTCTCAGAAGAGAATGTACACATAAGTCATCCATGTATATTTCTAGAAACAACCTTAAGTATTCTTTGAAAGCATGCGTCATCAGCCTCTGGAAGGTTGCGGGAGCATTGGTTAGACCAAAAGGCATAACCCGATAAGCATAAATTCCCCACTCCGTTGCAAAAGCTGTTTTATGTTGATCTTCCAGTGCTATGGCTAGCTGGTTATATCCTGAAAAACCATCAAGAAAGGAGTATGTTGTTTTCCCTGATACACGCTCTAGAACATGATCAGTTATCGGCAGGGGATAATTGTCCCTGATTGTTGCAGCATTCACTTTCTTTAAGTTGACACACACTCGGAGTTTTCCGTTCTTCTTGGGTACTACCACAATTGGAGATACCCAATCGGTGTGTTCAATCTCGTATATGAATTCAGCTTCCATTAGCTTATCTATCTCTTCTTTGATTCGCTTAGCAAACGTATCATTATATGTGTATGGTCTCTGTCTGCTAGGCTTTGCGTCTTGTTTCAGTGGGATTGTGTGTTGGCATATCGATGGGTCAACTCCCTTTAAGTCCTTATAAGACCATGCAAACACATCCCTATACTCTCTGAGAAGACTCAAAAGTCTCTCTTCCTCGCCTGGAGACAAATCTGTGGCTATGTACACCGGTCTAGGTGGCTCACCTGGAGCTGCTAAATCAACTTTTTTTGCATCCTCCGGTCCGTCATAAGATTCGTTCTCCTTTCTCTCTCGAATAGGTTGGGTTAATACCACCTTCCTATCCTCTATTGTGAATTTCCTATAGTGAGAGGGAACATCCATGTTTTCCTTGATTTTGGCGTTTTCGTCCTCTCCACTCTCAAATTCTGTCGTCCAAACTTCTTTCAGAGTTTTCTTGAGCTCTCTGTACTTGTTTCTACGTTCTAACTTGGACTCCGTGTGTTCTCTGTTACGCTTGTTCTTTTCTGATTTTTCTGTTTCTGTTTTCGTTCCATTCCTTTGAACTTGATTTCTTGAGCCTCTTTTGTTTTTTCGTAAGCACTTTTGATCATTGCCTCTCATTCTTCCAGAAACCTTGTCCTTAACACAATCTTCCGCCTTTACTAGCATTAGGAATTGATTTTTTCCTCTTATTCTAGGCATCGGATTGGTTCTAACCCCCTTTGTTTTTCTCTTTGCTCTATAGAGTTTCTGGCATTGTTTAGTTTGGTTCGGAAAATCATAAAAACGGACATCCGTTATAGTTTCTTCGTTTCCGCTTGAATTGTCCGTTGACTCGTTGTCTGCTTCATTTCCCCACTCAGGATGATCGGGAATGTCGTGAAACACCTCCTCTTCATCTTCCTTTTTCAGTGTATCGTTCTTTTCAGTTTCTTTTTCGAGTACAGTTCTCAACATGAAGTACGGAACCACGTCGTACCCGTCCTTGTCGCAAAATTTTGTTGTGGGACCATCCGGAATTGCACAAACATCTAGGGTTGCTAGAATGTGTGTCCATTCTAATGGTTCAAGCGTGTCCTCTGGAAAGGGTTCTCCTATATAAGTTTCGTCTTCGATGGCCCTTTCTAAAACATATTCTTCTCGCCTCAGACTTCCACATTTCGAGGCTCCACACATCCATAACTCCTTGGGTTTACCTAACCAAGTTGGAAATTCGGATCCCGCCAAAGTAGCTGAATCAAACTCCTCCACCGGTGTTCGGTTCACATCTTTGTAGCTATGGTCTTTCAGGTTCACACGTGTAGTGGTTTCCATATTTCTCAGGTATATGTGATCGTAGCCCCAATCCTGAACCATTTTCAACTGTCTCATGAATGGTCTTCCCAGTATGATATCATAGTTATTCTCCTTGCCAAAATCGACAATAGCAAAAGTATGTTCGTATTCAATGCCGCAAGAAGTCACTACAACTTTCTCTAATAACCCCATAGGTTTCTCCATGTGTCCATCTGCTAATTGGAGTTTCAACCTAGTCTTCCTTATTGCTGGTTTCCCCCATTTTTTCTAGATTTCTTTTGTAGCAATGGCTACCCCAGCTCCGCTGTCTAGTATTGCCATCGTGTTCACTCCTTGGAATTCAACTGGTAAGGTTGTATTCCCCTCTTCACCTTCGCAATACTCTCCGACCTTGTTTAAGGGTATAGGCTTAGCGTTCTTTTGTGGTTTACTCAGCTCTTGTAGACCCTCTTGCAGTCTCGATGTTGGGTCTTTTATCCCAAATTTCTCGAAGCATTTTCCTACAGTGGTCCACATATGTGGTCTTAGCCTCAAAAGCTCAGCTAGAGTGATAGTGCATGTCACTGGTGTTGACAAGATCTCTATCAATCCTTGCGAGTCCATGACTTTTTCTGATGAGATTCTTCGTGAGGGAAGTGCTCTAGTCTCGGATTTTGCTTCATACTCTCCTAAGTATGAAGGTAAGATTTTCAGTGAGTGAGGTTTGCTCTCCATTGTTCTAACAGAGCCCCCATCTCCCCAGTAAGATTGCAGATCCAAGTCCACTTGAGATCCTGCCGCAAATTCCACTATGGGAGGGTTCCTGATGTCCTTTTCCCAATTTGTCTGATTAGCTTGGCAACTTAGCTCGTTTGCAAAGTTTGCCTCTCTCACTTGTTTCCAAAATTCATTGTAATCCTCATCTCTTTCGTAAGACCTCTGTATGACTGGATGAAAACTCTCTATCTCGTGATCGGTTGTGTTCAATACTATGCGGTCATCCTTGTGTGTATTTTCAGGCTTTTGTGCACTGGGAGTCTTTTCAGCTACCCGTGAAACGATAGTCTCTTGCTGAATTGGGTTTTTCGTTCCACAATTCATTGTTTCTCTTGGTGGTTCTAATAAGGCTTGTGCAGTCTCGATCATTCTCTGGCACATTTCAAGTCTCTGCTTTTCCAATTCCGCGTTTGGGTATGTCATCCACCTCTGTTCTTGTGTTTGGTTGTTCTTTAACCTAGCTTCGTAAGCTCTCATCAGTGCGTCCAATGATTCGTGTACTTTGTCGACTAGCACTTATCCCCCTGAGCTTAAGCTCGTTGTTTCTTTGATACTCTTTTGTTTCGTTCTTTCTGGGCTCATCTCTCGTTTCCCGTTTTGACTCTCAAGTTTTTCTAATCTTTCTTTCGTTTGCTTTAGTTCCTCAGCTAGAATAGCGTCTTCACGTTCTTTTCTCAACTTCATGCATGCTTTTCTAGCTTTCCATGTGTTTCTCTGACTCCGCGGTCCTTGACTAACCACTTCAGTCGCTAACTTTCCATTCTCAGGTTCTCTAGTGGTTTTCTTAGCTTGAGCTCTAGTAACAACTTGCGTTGGTATCAGAGTTTCATTTTCAGACCCACTGCTGGTAGGAATAGTTTCTAGCATATTCAATGTCGTCGTTTGCACTTTGTTTGGATTTTTTGAACAATCCTCAATGAAGTGAGTAACCCCACACTAAGTGCAATAAGCGTTAATTCTAATGATTTCCGTATGTGGACAAACATTCATCAGATGGTCACCTCCACACTTGTAACAGGGTCCTAGTGCTGGTCTTGGTCCCATTTGATTCGTCCTTTGTGGATAGGATGGTCTTTGTCCTGTTAACCCTCCATGAGCTATGAACATCAATGTTCTTGCGTCCAAATTGTATCTCTCTTCATCAGAAGCACTTATAACTGTTGGTATTCCAACATTCCCAATCATGCCCCATGGTTCTGGTTGTTTGGGTTCTTCTGGTGGGTAATACACAGTTGGAGACATGTGTGCACCAGATTCTTCATAATAGGCTTTAACAGGCACTAGGGCTTGTTCTTCCTGATTCTCTAAGATTGGTGCATATCTAATGCCCACTGGTCTTGCTCCTGGTAAAGGTGGTTGTTGTCCCAATACCGGTTGCGGTCTTTCTATCCCCATAGGTCCTGGTATATTTCCCGTTGGGTATTGAGGTACTGGATGTACTTGAGGTGGTGCTAATTGAGCAGGAGGTGTATACTGACGCTCCCTTACATACGCTTTGTTGTAATAGCACTCCTCTGTTGGATGGTTTGTCCATTTTTGTTCAATAGCACACCATTTCAGTGTTTTTGGCAATGGTTTTTGGTATGGTGCCATCCTTTTTAGAGCATCTTCTATCATTTGCTCTACATTTGGCATGGTTGTTGTTTGAACATTATTTTTAGTGGTAGTCTCACTCACTACGGAGGAAGAGCTACTGGATGCAAAATCTGTATCCACTGACACCTCTCCATAAACCGTACAGTTATCCCCTAAGTACAATGCTTCTCTCGTTACTTGCTCGAAACTTGTACAAGCTTTCAAGTGCAAGTCCTTCTTGAGAGTGTCGTTTCTCAATCCCTCGATAAAGAGAACAGATAGTCTGTCATCTTGTGGTCGTTCACGTACTGGACATCTCTCAATGTATTGTTTGAAGCGAAGTGAAGCTTCCTTCACTTTTTCGTGTTCTCTCTGTTTAAAAGCATATATTTGTGAGACCGTATTGTGCTTAATCCCTCGTTTTGAGAATTCCTCAGCAAACTCTCTTAGCAAATGGTCAATGTCATGGAATCCCCCTATGTTCAGTGGTTGAAATTATGTCAATGCCGTACCTTCTAGAGTAAGACCAAATCCCTCGTATTGTGTATGGAAATTTGTTATCTGCTCAGCTCTTAAGACTTGCTTAAAGAGTGACACATGTGCATACGGATCTCCTGAACCACCATACTTCTTTGGCATACACTTCGCTACTTGAGATGGTCTCATACGTCTATGGTCTGCTACCAATCTCATTGCTACTGTGTCCCGGCTAAAGCTTTCTCTAGCATCATGGACTTCATGGGTTACCCTTGTCGGTTCCCCTGCCCTGAATCTACTACTAGGAGGTAAATGTGATGGTTCCGCTTCGAACCTTGGACCTGGAGTGGTATATGTGGGGATTGGAACTACACTACCTCGATTCGTATCCATTGACTCTCTGGAATTTAATGATCCCATTGGTCCGGGCTTCGAGTACTGAGGTTGACTGAAAGAGTCAGCAGCCTGAGTTCTTTGTCCTCCTGTTGTCATTGGGTTTTTCCCTCCATTTGTTGGTGCTGGTCTTTGTGAGCTAGAAGTAACATAATACTGATGTAGTGGCCCCCCAAAGTATGTATATCCTTCTAATTCTTTCTTGCCCATTGTTGAGTATTGCCTCCCATACTTGTCGTAAGCGGCAATTTTCACTTCCGATCCCTCTGTGTAGGTAAAGACATAAAGTCTTTTTTGGTCTGTCAACTCTCCGGTGTAGGGTTCTTCACATCTATAATAGAGATCTTGCTCCCCATTATTATATTTGTATAGCCCCACATAGATGTTATCAATGTTGATCCTTGTAGTTTCATTCTCTCTTCTTAACCTCGCATCAGGGAAGTTCATTATTGGTGCTTTCTCCTCAAGTTCTTCATCTACTTTGGCTTTGGTGCCCATCAATCCCCACTTGTCCACAATGTTAGGGTTTAGGACTACCAAGTACATGGTACCCTCGTCATCTAGATATCTATCTCCGCTATAGCTCATAGGCACTCAGTCCTTGAACTCACTAGGTCTCTCTTCTATCTTTACACAATAGCGGTCCATTCCATCTTTGTAGATCTTGGCACCTTGCTCATTGTCGTACTGGTATTTTATGAACAATAGCTTCATGGTGGCGGAAGGGTTTGATGATCCTGCTGCCATATTTTTTCTGTTGTTCAGGTTCAGGTGTTCCACGTGTTCGGTGAAAATCTCGTAAGATCTCTCCGAAGAAGTATCAGAGACACTTCCTTCAAAGATCGGCTCTAATAGTTGCACCCAACTTTGGTTTACACTTCCCTCGGTTGATATGACACTTGCTTGTTCCCCTTGTTTTGGTTGGTTATTCTGGAGATTCCTGCCCAATCTCAAATTCATCAATTCCCCTAAAGGACTTTAACTTTTCCGTCTCGGCAATTTGTTTTCCCCAAATTTTTGTGGTCAGAATTGATCCAAACTGATTGATACTTGGTCAATTGTTTAATCTTGTCAGTTGGACAACTTCTGTTTCATCAAGTGAGAATTTTGTTGCAGTTATGCTGAAAAAGACATTATACGCAAAAGACATTATACGCGTATGATGTCTTTTTTCACAGATTTAGACTAATTTGGTTATGCTCACTCTCAGTAGCCCCCTTATGCTCTGTCCACTCACAAAATTCAGTTTGAACTCTGTTTGAGCAAGTTATGGTTAATTTAGGCTTTTCTTGGCAATTTTCCGCTTTTGACTTGTTTTGGGTCAATTGTGATCCAAATGGGATGAAACTTGAAATATAACCTCTAGACAGCTATTACAATGGATTTGTGTTGGCAAAGTATCAAAATATGTCCAAAATTAGGTAAAAGACATCATACGTGTATGATGTCTTTTTCATCAATTTGGGTCAAAACTTGATATTTATGCTTCCTTCAGTGCTTGCAACAATCTTGTCAGGTCAGATATCAAAAATAAGCAGTGGATGTGCTAAAAGACATTATACGCGTATGATGTCTTTTGTCCCAGATTTTGACTATTCTTGGTTTTAAGCCTTCTCCAATGTTTATAATTGAGCTTCAAGTGTTTTTGTTAGGTTTGAATGTAAAAACAAGATCTGAATCCAAAATTTCCTCTTCTTTGCGTTTCTTGGACTCCGACTGGTCTTTTTGGGTTTCTTTGAGTGTTAATGCTCTTGTTTTAAGTTGAAATTAGGGTATAACCCCCCTTTTGAACACTCTGGTAAAGTCAAAATTTCTGTTTTGGTCTCTGTTTGGTCATTTAGACATCATACGCGTATGATGTCTAAAGTTGCAGATCTCTAGTTTTTTGGCAGAGAATCCTTCCTAAAGCTATCTCTAGTGCTCAGCAACTCCCAGATACACAGAAAATTTCTCTGACTTTTGTTTATTGCAAGTTTCACTACTAACTCGACGGTTTAGTGATCTAACATGCAATCAACCATATCAAACAAATACTCCAATGATTACTAGCTCTAGATCAGGATCAAATGAAGTCCTACCTAAGCTATTCCTAATCATAAAATGGGTTTGGTAATTGTGATTTTAAAGAGATCCACTGCCACTCACGGACTAGCAAATTCTTGTTCTATCAACAACTACTCAACACCAACAAAACAACAAACAAATCTAAGCTAAACTAAAAATACTGTCAACACGGAAGACCCAGGAATACCCCACTTCCTAGTATCTCTAAAGATCTTCGGAGTCCACCACTCCTAGATATTTTCTAACTAAAGTATACAAAGTAGTTTATACGACTCACCTCGTAGGATTAGTCTAAGGTCACCTACTTAGGGCTCTCGTCCCCGGCAGCGGCGCCAAATGTTAAGGCGGTTACTCCGCTAGCGGAAGCTAAATAGCGAGAACTCAACCAACAACAGAATTTGTCAGACGAGGACGGAGCTTGACCCGCAGGCGCATGGAAACAACTAGGTGGGTGTCAAATCACCTACTCGACCTTCTAATGACAATCACTACTAAGGAAATCAAATCTAAGTTCTAAAATACGCAAGTGACTGAAATCCGTACTACGAACGAATGCTATACGAAATAGGATCTAGAATCATTGAATCAATCTCAAACTCAAGGGGAAGTCTATGCACTAGGTAAGAACAACACCCTAAAGACTTGAACTGCAAAATCAACCTATAACCACTCCGTGCGGTAAACGCGTATGAAGACAGGCCGAAAAATACAGGTGACTGAAACTTGACCCCGATGGTACTAATGTGTAGCTCTACTCGTTGTGGTTTTATAGATATGCTGCATGCTCTATTCCGACACACGAGTTGGAAGAAAACTCACACCGAAGCTCGTAGGAACTTACCGCACATAGAAGCCGATAGCGCGCACTCTTGGTATCAGTGCGTAGCTCTCGCCGTTGCTAACACAATGGCGGTGTCGCTTCTCCAATGGCGGCTCCGTAGCTCGCGTAGCAAGTAGATAAGACTCTCTCTCTCTCTCTCTCTCTCTCTCTCTCTCTCTCTCTCTCTCTCTCTCTCTCTCTCTCTCTCTCTCTCTCTCTCTCTCTCTCTCTCTCTCTCTCTCTCTCTCTCTCTCTCTCTCTCAGACACAGTCACGGCCACAGTAGGTTGCTTCTTGCTCAACCATGATATACATAAACTGCCAAACATGAAACAAAAACCACTTCTGGACACTCATGGGTCAAAACAACCAGCCCAATCTGAGTCTGAAAAAAGCATGTAAGTCTGGCGGCAATACTCCCCCCTTGGGATAAAACAATCCAAGATGTAAAGTGCCAATAAGGTAGCGGAAAATCCTCTTGACAGCCTGTCAATGCTTAGACCCTGGGCTATGCATAAATCTACTGACCTGTCATCATGTAGACTCAACTTCAAACCTGTTTCCATGGGAGTGGCAATAGGTTTGCAATCCTCAAGTCCAAACTTACATAGCAATGTCTCTATGTAACTTTTCTGACACAAGGCAATACCACCATCACACTGCTTAAACTGTATACCCAAGTAATGATGCAAGAGCCCCAAATCTTTCATCTTGAAAGTAGCATTCAAATCAGCCTTAAATTCAGCAATATGTCTCTCATTTGGTCCAGTGATCAGAAAATCATCGACATAAAGAACCACAATGAGAAGTACATACAATGTTCTTTCTGTTGGACTGTTAGGAAAGCCTCGTTTAACCAAATGAGTGTCAGCTTTCTCATATCGAGCACGAGGAGATTGCTTCAACCCATACAAAGCCTTCTTACATCTTCACACTTTGTCCTCTTGTCCTTTTATGACAAAACCACAAGGCTGCGTTACATAAACTTCCTCAAATATGTCACCATTCAAGAAAGCAGTAACAATGTCTGATTGATGTACATCCCAACCAAAATGAGCTGCCAATGCACATAGAAAAAGCATAGTAGTCATACGACAAGTGGGAGAAAAAGTATCTTCATGATCTATGCCTTTTTGCTGTGCATAACCCTTTGCTGTGCCTTTTTGTTGTGAATAACCCTTTGCAACATGTTGAGCCTTATGGCAATTGATCTCACCATCCGGCTTGCGTTTCAACTTGTAAACCCACTTTGTACCAATGGCCTTTTTTCCAGAAGGCAAATCACATAAAGTCCATGTGTCATTTTCTATAAGTTTATCATATTCTGATTGCATGGCAGCCATCCAATTTTTTGAATTATGTGCTTCATCAAAAGACAGAGGCTCCTCAACATCATGTAAGCTAGACACAACCAAATCATAACAATCTGATGCATAAGATGCATGGCGAGAGCTTGAACAAGTACGACTAGACAAAGGTGCATCTAATTTATTGTCACACAAAGTGTGCACCATCCATTTTGGCATACCTCTAGCCTGCTCATTTTCAGCCCTTTCCTCATCAAGTACATAATGTACATCTACATCAGTAATAGGCTGATCTGTAACATTTTTAAAAACCCCCATAGGCTGTACATTTACCTCATTGAATATTACATTCGTATTTCCACCACTGAAAAGAGGCAACAAAGTGTCATAAATGCCCTGTGAGCTTACATTATTATCTCTAGTACGTGACAACAAGGGCTGAACAGAATCTTCCACAAATACTACATCCCGTGAAACCAGAATACATTTTGTTTGTGGATGATATAACCTGTAACCTTTACTTTCAGCACTATAACCAACAAAAATACATTTGACAGCCTTATCATCCAATTTTCTACGCTGTGTTTGTGGCACCAAAGCATATGCCAAACAGCCAAAAACACGCATGTGCTCAATAGAAGGCTTTCTATCATGCCATGCTTCATATGGAGTAATAGACTACAAAGCTTTCGTAGGACAGCTATTTAGTACATAAGTGGAACACATGATGGCCTCAAGCCAAAAAGAATGCGGCAAAGCTTGACTTTTGACCATACATTGTGCCATTTTTGTCAGTCACCTGTTTTTCCTCTCAGCAGCACCATTTTTCATAAGGCACTGTACATTGGTGTTTTATTCCACGACTAGCCAAAAATACATTAAATTCATGAGACATATACCACCCTCGATCGGAACAGAGGGTGCCCATAGTACATTTTGAGACATTTTCAGCCATAGCCAGAAATTATTTGAAGCACATAAGTGACTTCAGACTTTGCTGTAAGCGAAAATTCCCATGCATGCTTGGAGTAATCATCAATGAAAGTCACGAAGTACATGTAATTGCCCAAGGACAAAGTTTGCATGGGCCCACAAACATCACTATGTACAAGCTGCAACCTGCATGTGGCGCTAACTGAACCATCCTTTGGAAACTTAGAACGCTGCATCTTACCCAAAATACAGCCTTCACAAACATGTTTGACAGGTGCTTCAAGAGGCGGCACCATATCAGATTTCTGCAAACGCAGCAAACTGGAAAAATTCAGATGCCAAAACGTGCATGCCAAAGTTTTGCATCTGAAATAGCCCTTGAATCTGCAGCAGCATTTGCAAAATTTTGTCCACACTTGTCATACAAAGTGAGCTTATACAGCCCACGGCACAAAAGGCCAGATGTAACAATTTCATCACCAAAACTGAGATCATGAACTGTACATCTGTCATCCACAAATTTGACTAGAAGTCCAAGTCTAGCAAGTGCGGAGACAGACAAGAGATTCTTCTTGATCCCAGGTACATAATCTTCTTGATCCCAGGTACATAAAGTGCATCAACAAGTGTGACGGAACTGCCATTTGCAGTAGTAAGCACAATCTTTCCAACTCCCTGAACCAGATAAGAGGCATTGTTGGCACTAGTGACTGAATTCCCATGAGGGACAGACTCGAGAGAGGTAAACAATTCACAATGTGAGGCAATGTGCTTTGTAGCACCACTATCGTGTTGGAATTAGGGTTGCAGAGAAAAACACTTATCTTGGAGAAGACGAAGAAAGCTCAAGACACACAATAGAGAGTGTCTTACTTAGTGTGCAATGGAAAGATAGATAGCCCTAGAGTGATGGGCGTATATACAATGCACGGGGGGGAAAACCTCCTAAAGAGGGAAAAAATGCCCCGGTGGTCCTAGTGTGTTCACACAAATCACTACCACATGTATATGGTAACAAATCCCCCCTGGAGTGATGCGGTGACTCAAGAGCTGGCACATGAGTAAAGAGAAGTGCCATGCCCTGAGCACATGATCAGTCCACAAAGGGGAGCAAGCCCAAAGCTTTGCGGAAAGCTTCAAGCTTCTCACGAGACAATGCCTTTGTGAAAAGATCTGCAAGGTTGTTCTGTGTTGGCACATAAGCCAAGCTGATCTCTCTTGTGTTGAGAGCCTCTCCCTGACATAGTGGTAATGCACCTCAATATGCTTTGTGCGAGCATGAAAAACTGGGTTCCTCGCAACTGTCAATGCACTCTGACTGTCAGTGTAGATAGTGTTGGCAGTGTCCTATCCAACACCCAAATCAACCATAAGGCGTCTGAGCCATACACACTCAACAGTAGCTGTGAAGAGTGCCCTGTACTCAACCTCACAACTCGAAGTGGCCATAGTAGGTTGCTTCTTGCTCAACCCTGATATACATGAACTGCCAAGCATGAAACAAAAACCACTTGTGGACACTCTTGTGTCAAAACAACCAACCCAATCTGAGTCTAAAAAAGCATGTAAGTCTGGCGGCAATGATCCCCCCTTGGGATAAAACAAGCCAAGATGTAAAGTGCCACTAAGGTAGTGGAAACTCCTCTTGATAGCCTGCTAATGCTTAGACCCTGGTCTATGCATAAATCTATTGACCTGTGAGACTGCAAACTGAATATCCAGCCTCGTGTTGCATACATAAATGAGTGACATCAGCAAGATCGCCAGCATCATGTAGACTCAACTTCAAACCTGTTTCCATGGGAGTGGCAATAGGTTTGCAATCCTCAAGTCCAAACTTACATAGCAATGTCTCTATGTAACTTTTTTGACACAAGGCAATACCACCATCACACTGCTTAAACTGTATACCCAAGTAATGATGCAACAGTCCCAAATCTTTCATCTTGAAAGTAGCATTCAAATCAACCTTAAATTCAGCAATATGTCTCTTATTTGGTCCAGTGATCAGCAAATCATCGACATAAAGAACCACAATGAGAAGTACATCACCCTCACGCTTTACATACAATGTGCTTTTTGTTGGACTGTTAGGAAAGCCTCGTTTAACCAAATGAGTGTCAGCTTTCTCATACCAAGCACAAGGAGATTGCTTCAACCCATACAAAACCTTCTTACATCTGCACACTTTTTCCTCTTGTCCTCTTGTCCTTTTATGACAAAACCGTGAGGCTGCGTTACATAAACTTCCTCAAATATGTCACCATTCAATAAGGTAGTAACAATGTCTGATTGATGTACATCCCAACCAAAATGAGCTGCCAATGCACATACAAAATGCACAGTAGTCATACGACAAGTGGGAGCAAAAGTCTCTTCATAATCTATGCCTTTTTGTTGTGCATAACCCTTTGCAACAAGTCGAGCCTTATGGCGATCTCACCATCCGGCTTGCATTTCAACTTGTAAACCCACTTTGTACCAATGTCCTTTTTGCCAAGAGGCAAATCACATAAAGTCCATGTGTCATTTTCTATAAGTGCATGATACTTTGATTGCATGGCAGCCATCCAATTTTTTGAATTTTGTGCTTCATCAAAAGACAGAGGCTCCTCAACATCATGTAATCTAGACACAGCCAAAGCATAACAATCTGATGCATAAGATGCATGGTGAGAGCCTGAACGAGTACAACTAGACAAAGGTGCATCCAATTTACTGTCACTCAAAGTGTCACCAGCCATTTTGGCATACCTCTATTCTGCTCATTTTCAGCCCTTTCCTCATCAAGTACATCATGTACATCTACATCAGTAATAGGCTGATCTGTAACATTTTCAGAAACCCCCATAGGCTGTACATTTTCCTCATTGGAATCTACATTCGTATTTCCACCACTGAAAAGAGGCAACAAAGTGTCATAAATGTCGTGTGAGCTTACATTACTGTCTCTAGTACATGACAGCAAGGGCTGAACAGAATCTTCCACAAACACTACATCCCGTGAAACCAGAATACGCTTTGTTTGCGGATGATATAACCTGTAAGCTTTGCTTTCAGCACTATAAACAAAAAAAATACATTTGACAGCCTTATCATCCAATTTTCTGCGCTGTGTTTGTGGCACCAAAGCATATGCCAATCAGCCAAAAACACGCATGTTCTCAATAGAAGGCTTTCTCTCATGCCATGCTTAATATGGAGTAATAGACTGCAGAGATTTTGTAGGACACCTGTTAAGTACATAAGTGGCACACATGATGGTCTGAAGCCAAAAAGAATGCGACAACGCTTGACTTTTGACCATACATTGTGCCATTTCTGTCAGTGACCTATTTTTCCTCTCAGCAACACCATTTTGCTGAGGTGTATAAGGCACTATACATTGGTGTTTTATCCCACGACTAGCCAAAAATTCATTAAATTCATGAGACATATACTCCCCCCCCTTGATCGGAACGGAGGGTGTCCATAGTACATTTCGATACATTTTTAGCCATAGCCAGAAATTGTTTAAAGCACATAAAAACTTTGGACTTTTCTTTCAGCGGAAATACCCATGCATTCCTGGAGTAATCATCAATGAAAGTCACAAAGTAAAGGTAATTGTCCAAGGACAAAGTTTGCATGGGCCCACAAACATCACTATACACAAGCTGCAACTTGCACATGGCCCAAACTAAACCATCCTTTGGAAACTTAGAACCCTGCATCTTACCCAAAATACAGCCTTCACAAACATGTTTGACAGGTGCTTCAAGAGGCGGCAAAGAAGCAACCATATCAGATTTCTCCAAACATAGCAAACTCGCAAAATTCAGATGACCAAAACGTGCATGCCAAAGTTTTACATCGGAAATAGCCCTTGAATCTGCAACAACATTTGCAAAATTTTGTCCACACTTGTCATACAAAGTGATCTTATACAGCCCATGACACAAAAGGCTAGATACAACAATTTCATCACCAAAACTGAGATCATGAACTGTACATCTGTCATCCACAAATTTGACTACAAGTCCAAGTCTAGCAAGTGCAGATACAGACAAGAGATTCTTCTTGATACCAGGTACATAAAGTGCATCAACAAGTGTGAAGGAACTACCATTTGCAGCAGTAAGCACAATCTTTCCAACTCCCTGAACCAGATAAGAGGCATTGTTGGCACAAGTGACTAAATTACCATGAGGGACAGACTCGAGAGAGGTAAACAATTCACGATGTTAGGTAATGTGCTTTGTAGCACCATTGTCAAACTACCACACATGTGAATCTACAGCAACTGATAAGCATGCATCATGGACAGTAGGATTGTAAGTGCACTTTGCGCTAAAAGCCCATTCTGCATCAACATCAGCAACAGTCTCCTTTCACAGAAGACTCAACAATGGCTGCATTTGTAGTGGAACTAGCATTTGGAATGGAACCACCCTCTTTCTTCTTAGCCTCTTTGGCCTTCAACTTAGGACACGACTTGATCAAGTGATCATTAGCTTTACAATAATGGCAATGCATCTTTTTTTTGCCCTTATCACTAGAATTTCCAGACAAATCTCTACCAACAAAAGCATTAGGATCAGAATTTTTGCCACTCGCAACAAAACCATAAGAAGTGGTTGCATTACTGTTACCACCCTTTCTTTGAGAAGCAATAAAAGCCTGTTCAACTACACGCTGTCTAGTCCTGTTTTTTTTGAAAAGTGACTCTTGCAACAGCAATGTGCATAATGCATCAAACTTGACAACTTCGGGATTTCCTTGGGTCATCAGTCTCCAAGTACTAGCAAAAGTTTGGTAGGAATCTGGTAAGGCATCAAGAACAGTCTGCACAAGGGAACTGTCTAAAATGACTTGACCTATAGAAATAAGTTGCTCATTGATATCCTTGACACCAATAAGGAAAGTGTCCATATCGTCTTCCTCATGCATAATCTTCGACTCCAGCTCTTTACGCAGCAAAGCAATTTTAGCCTCATTGCGGCTTGCATAAAGACCTGCTAGAATATCCCAAGCCTGTATTGCAGATTTTGTTGAATGAATGTGAGGAACAATGGTGTGCTTCACAGACAACGCAATCAATGCATGAGCATGCGCATCGTTTACATCCCAACAAGATTGTTCTTTCGTAGCCAAAACTACTCTAAAAGTAGCAATCCTTGCAGCAAGACCTGCAACATCCTCAACATCGCCTGTATCCTCAGAACCAAGATGTACATCAATGCCCTGCACAATATTCCAGATGCCCTTTGACACAAGAACATGTTGCATCATGTAAGCCCACATAGGGTAGTTGTATCCATCCAACCTGTCCTCAACAGCAAACATCTTGAACACATCTGTGTTGTTGTCAGCCATGGTAAATGCTGCACCTGATGTGAAAACTGCTCGAAAATAGGAGAAACGAAGCGGGCACCTGTTATGCAGAAAACGTCACTGACAAAAATTTTGCACAAAATGACAAAATAGCATGTGCAGTACTTACTGCTTGTAGTCGAAATGAAGGCCAAAATGAGCCCGGATCAAAAATCTAAGCAGACTGAGCTCTACGAGTTCTCCCAAAATTTTGTCGACCTACGAACGCTTGCCAAAGCTCACTGTAATCGGAGAAAGTGAGCAGGCGTGTGCTGGAGCAGCTGGCGACTAAGCCCGGGAGGACTCAACCTACTCTGATACCAATTGTTGGAATTAGGGTTGCAGAGAAACACACACAACTTGGAGAATATGAAGGAAGCTCAAGGCAAACAATAGAGAGTGTGTTACTTAGTGTGCAATGGAAAGATAGATAGCCCTAGAGTGATGGGCATATATACAATGCACGGGGGAAAAAACCTCCTAAAGAGGGAAAACATGCCCCGGTAGTCCTAGTGTGTTCACACACATCACTACCACATGTATATGGTAACATGTCGAAATACCACACATGTGAATCTGCAGCAACTGACAAGCATGCATCATGGACAGCAGGATTGTAAGTGCACTCTATGCTAAAAGCCCATTCTGCATCAACATCAGCAACACAGTCTCCTTTCACAGAAGACTCAACAATGGCTGCATTTGTAGTGGAACCAGCATTTGCAGTGGAACCACCCTCTTTCTTCTTAGCCTCTTTGACCTTCAACTTAGGACACGACTTGATCAACTGATCATTAGCTTTACAATAATGGCAACGCATCTTCTTTTTGCCCTTATCACCAGAATTGCCAGACGCAGTGCTGCTAGCAGAAGCATTAGGAACAGAAGTTTTTCCACTTGCAACAGAACCATAAGAAGTGGCTGCATTGTTGTTACCACCCTTTCTTTGAGAAGCAATAAAAGCCTATTCAACTGCACGCTGTCTAGTTCTGTTTTTTCTGGAAAGTGACTCTTGCTACAGCAATATCTATAATGCATCAAACTTGAAAACTTCAGGATTTCCTTGGGTCATCAGTCTCCAAGTACTAGCAAAAGTTTGGTAAAACTCTGGTAAGGCATCAAGAACAGTCTGCACAAGGGAACTGTCTGAAATGACTTCACCTGCAGAAATAAGTTTCTCTTTGATATCCTTGACACCAACAAGGAAAGTGTCCATATCATCTTCCTCATGCATAATCTTCGACTCCAGCTCTTTACGCAACAAATCAATTTTAGCCTCATCGCGGCTTGCATAAAGACCTGCTAGAATATCCCAAGCTTGTTTTGCAGATTTTGCTGAACGAATGTGAGGAACAATGGTGCGCTTCACAGACAACATAATCAATGCATGAGCTTGTGCATCCTTTACATCCCAACGAGATTGTTCTATCATAGGCAAAACAACTCTAATAGCAACAATCCTTGCAGCAAGACCTGCAACATCCTCAGAACCAGCACGTACATCAATGCCCTGCAGAATGTTCTAGACGCCCTTTGACATAAGAACATGTGCATCATATAAGCCCACGTAGGGTAGTTGTCCCCATCCAACCTGTCCTTAGCAACAAACATCTTGAACACATCTGTGTTGTTGTTGTCAACCATGGTAAATGCTGCACCTGATGTGAAAACTGCCCAAAAATAGGATAAATGAAGCGAAAGCAACACGTGCTATATAGCACAAACCGTAGAAGACTATGAGGCACTTGCTATGCAGAAAATGGCACTAACAAAAAATTTGCACAAAATGACAAAATAGCCTGTGCAATACTGCCTGTAGTGGAAACGAAAGCCGAAAAGAGCTCGAATCAAAACTCTGAGCAGACTAAGCTCTACGAGCTTACCCAAAATTTTTGTCAACCCGCGAACGCTTGCCAAAGCTCACTGAAATTGGAGAAAGTGAGCAGGCATATGCTGGAGCAGCTCGCGACTAAGCCCGGGAGGACGCAACCTGCTCTGATACCAATTGTTGGAATTAGGGTTGCAGAGAAATGCACACAGCTTGGAGAAGATGAAGGAAGCTCAATGCACACAATAGAGAGTGTGTTACTTAGTAGGCAATGGAAAGATAGATAGCCCTAGAGTGATGGGCGTATATACAATGCTCGGGGGAAAAAACCTCCTAAAGAGGGAAAAAATGCCCCGATGGTCCTAGTGTGTTCACACACATCACTACCACATGTATATGGTAACACAAATTTCTATCAAATGATCAATGTTTTTGTCTTATAAGACTAGTTCTCTTTTTATTGTGTGCACAAATTTAAATAGTATGCATACTTAGAATCGTGTTTTTGATGAAGACGTCTCTCAAACACCAAGTAGAATTTGTCACTCTACTTTGGGAGAATGAAATGGCCTAGCGAGTAGACATGCTTGCGGCAGCTATGTCTCACAAGCACCAAATGGATTAGTCATCCATCTTGGAAAGATGTCATAGGGTAAAAAGGGTTTCTCTACCCGCTAAGAAACATTGACTAATGACTAAGGCTTTATCTCTTCTACATCATAGTCAAGGACAACTGTCATAATAATCAATATCTAATTCTCCTAAATGATTTTCTCATATTAAACTGATCATTTAATGTGGGGAAGTGCCAAGGGAGAAAAAGCTAGAATATTGGTTAAGTTAGCAGACCGGCCATAGTAGGGATCCAAAGGAGGGAAAATAGGGATCCAAAGGGGGGGCCATCTGCAAAAGAGCCATGTGAAACAACGGGCTAAAAAGACCCTAAGGTTCAGCCCATTAAGACTTCCAAAATGCTAAGGTTCCAAAATTCAAAGGTTGTGTCCAAAGGTTAACCTTAGGGAAAATTGGATGCTTAGTGTGTACCCAAAAAGTCTTTCTGCATCCCTACATGGGAGGGGGCGAGCCCCAAAGCTAGGGGATGAGAGAGAAAACCACACACACACACACACAGGCTCCCTTTACACAAAGGGAATGAGGGACACATGTCAGCTCCCTAGGCCAGATGCCCACAAGGTATACCCAATTCCTATTGGAAGACCCTTGAAGTGGACCAATGAGAATTAGGCTAGAGTAAATCTAGTTTAATTAATTTAAAAACATTTAATAAAAGAAACCAATAAGAATTAAGTGTCCTAGAAGACTATTGGGCAGTCTCCCAAGGGGTCCAATGAGCATTCAGGAGCCCCATGGCTTGCCTGATTCCTATTGGCCAGGAGGCAAAGGGGTCCAATGAGAGTTTAGTTTAATTATTTAATTATCTAAAGCTCTCACAAAAGGGGAAAGGGGGACACATGTCAGAAGGCTATCACTTATGCTGCTTAATCCCTATTGGCTTGACCTGAGGAGGTCCAATGAGGCAAAAGCCAGCCTAATTTAGCAGCTAGGGCTCGCCCAAGAGAGAGGGGGGGCTGATTTTTGCTTGGCATTCACTCTCACATTCTCACACTTGACCATGTGTGAAGGGAAAATACTCTATCTCCTCCCAAGCTTTAATGGAGAGCTCATCACCTACTCCAAGCTTGTGAGATAGAAGCCTACATCAACACTCTCTTGGCATGTGGATGCAAATCCAACCAAGAGCCAAGCTTCAATGCATGCTCATCTTCTCTACCAAGCTAATTACTAAGCTAAGCTATGCTAATATGAGTGATTATGTGAGGAGATGTACTTCTTTCTCGTAAGATACTTCTTTTTCCTCTCAATCTACTCTCATACCCTGCTAGCTCTCACCATCTTCGAAGGTGTGTGAGGTCTTGGGTCTGAGAACGGGGATAATTCAAGTTGTGTTTGATTAAGTGTTTTGCTTGGTGTATGAAGCTTCCATCTTCATTGCACTAGCTCGTCTTGAAGGAACACAAAGAATTGTATTGTACAATGTCTCTCTTGATGGGAGAAACCATAATACAAAGCCTTTTGGAGGGGGGACCGGCTCCATGCAAATCCGGTCCTCAACTGTTGTCAATAGCTTAATTGCTCTCTCTTTTGAAAGTATTGTCGATGCTATCTAACTAGGTGTTATGCTTTTTGTTGCTCTCTCCACCCAAGCACTCTTGTAATTCTCATTATAAATCAACTCTAATGAAATGCTCACTATGTTCATGCTAATTTCCGCTACACATAAGATTTTAGGCCATTAAATGTTACATTACTATGATTTCAAGAGAGAGGTAATGTCCTAAAAATCAAATATCTAACCACCCAAGTGGTTTTCTCATAATAAATTGATCATTTAATGTGGGAGAATAAACAAGAACAACGGCTAGAATATAGGTATGTGCTTTAGATGCATCTCAACACGGGACCAATGGTAATGAGTCCAAATGGGAGATGGTCTATCAAAGAGCAATGTTAATGGAGCTTAAAAGACCTTAGGGTTAGCTTCGTTGAAGACCTCCAATGGTTAGTGTTAAAAATTCCTTTGACCTTAGGTAAGCTAGGAGCTTGAGGTGGGAACCCGGACCAAGCTTGAGGTGCTTGTCATGCTTGATGACTAAGGTGCTTGAGGTTCTCATCATGCTTGATGACTAAGGTGCTTGAGGTGCTTTTTGTGCTTGCTGACTAAGGTGCTTGTCGTGATTCCCGACTAGGGAGCTTGAGGTGCTTGTGGAAACACTACCCAAGCTTGAGGTGCTTTGTCATGTTTGCTGACTAAGGTGCTTGAGGGTAAAGTGTGCAAAAGTCAAATCCTTTCCCTACAAGGAGGGTGCGAGCCCTACAAGAGGGGGGTAGAGAGAGAACACACACACCCTCACACAAGGTAAGGTTGATACAAACTTAAGCATTTAGGAAACTTGTCAAGTTCCTCCTCGTGTTGCCCTCATGATGTGCCTAAATCCTATTGATTGGCCTTCCAAGGGGTCCAATGATAATTTAGTAGATTTAATTAATTGCTTTTGCATTTATCAAGTCCTCTCTCTCCAAGGGAAAAGGGAGACAATTGTTCCAAGACTACCATTGTTGCTTGTAATGCATCCTACATGTGATTGGTCAGTCTTGCAGCGGCCCAATGAGCTTCAAGCATGAGCTACAAAGGAAGCTAGGGGCATGCTTGGAGGGTATACTCTCCCACACACACTCACACACACTCTCTCATTGTGTGAAGTGCAAAGTGCAAGAGCTCCATCTTCTTCTCCAAGCTAGTAGAGAAGTGGAGAGACTACACCAACACACTTGACTATGGAATGCAAATCCAACCAAGAGCTATGCTTCAATGCTTAAGCTTGCCATCTTCTCCATCTTCATTACTACGCTATTATGTATGCTAGCAAGAAGAGTGATGATAAGTGTATTAACTGAGTCAACGTCAGTTAACAAAAGCTTCTAAAGATCAAAGACGTACGAATGCACATCAAAGATCAACATGAAGAAGCAGTAAAGATTGGAGTTACACATCTTTCACGTTTTCCAAAATGGTCACGTATTGTAAATTCCCAATTGTTTTCAAGCCATTGTAATATTTTAATGTGTTATGGGCTCAATGGAAGTTCCAAGCCGTAAAGAACAGGTCAATTAGTGTGTCTAGGTTGCAGATTCAGTAAGTGGTGGAGCCCTAAAGGCCTTGGGCACCCGAACATTGCATATTTTTACCCTAGGTTTACCCTAATGATGCTTTGATTAGCTAGATCGTAACTAATTAGTGGTTAATCCCTCTCTAATCTTGTGTGATTTCCCTCTCTTGCTTGTGTGTGCATCTAGATCTGATTGGAGTGTGGTGCTCGATAGATCTATGTGTGTGTGCTTGCGATTAGTGTGTTGCATGATAGGATTAGTGTTGTGTGCATCTTGCAATCATGAGTGTGTGTGATTGGGTTGATTGGAGGTGAAGGGAAGAGGATGTGGATATTGCCCATCATTGTGGCTTAGCTCCTCCTCCATAGGCTGAGAAGCTCACCTCGTAGAGTCAACCATTCATGTTGCCATAATTAGCTCACTAATCGTGTGAGTGTTTCCATGCCCTAGTTGGGTAGCTCATCCCTCCGGATTGATAATTTTGTTGGTCATTAGAGCTATGCAATGATGGGACCCCCAACATTTGGCACCGTTGTCGGGGATGATGGACTACGCTAGTAATCGGATGTGTTTCCTCACTAATTTCACTTGTGACCAACAATGAGAATAGCTATAGTTCTTAGCAGTACAAAAGGAGCAAGTGTCAAATGCAATGCTCTACTCGATAAAGACGCAAAGTGCAATATGGTTACAAACAACATTCAGAGCATTCTAGAGATTACACAGGGCAAGCCAGATAATAGAGAAATCATGGGTAAGGCTACAAGTCAAGAAGAAATGGTTGCTACCCTTAGCATCCAAAATCAGGAAGAGCAAGTAAAATTTCAGGTGAAGCCTTCAAAGGAAATTCTTGCAGATGTAATCCTTGGATATCAGTGTGGTTAGATCAACACAAAGCCTACAAAGAAGATACAATGCTAATAGTCTCTTTTCCAAGAGGCAGCCAGCAACAGTTATAGGTACCGTTAATGCTAGATTCAGAGTTGCAGAAGTCACAAGAATCAAAAACACTTCTTGCAGACAAAGGTAAAGCTAAAGTAGACCTTCCACCGATTATCAAAGAAGGTGTAGCATCATATGCCTCTACATCAAAGAACCCTCATGGATCAGCTTCTTCAAGCAAGTTAGGCTTTCAAAACTTCACGTCAATTGCTGACCCAACTAACACCTCTAAGGAGACACCCAGAAAACCAAAGATATTTCAGCCAAAGTACTCAAGAAAGCAAAAGATAATCAAGCAAGTGTTTGTTTTGAGTAGTTTAGTTAAAGTCAATGATCCGGTTTGGATTAAGGATGGGAAATCAACACAAAAAGACAAACACATGGGATGGATAGCATCACAATGCAGCTTAAAAGAACAAGAGTACTATGGAGGTAACAGACATATATGTGTACCAAAACCGCACGTTAGGGCATATGAAGTAACTTCAAGTCCCTCCCAAGAAAGAAGGCCCACTAGGTATCAATCTCGATAATATTCCAAGATACCTAAGAAGCAGGTATACAATAGAACAACGTTTAAAGATGCTAAATTCTACCACAACTCTCAAGAGGATACAGAACAAAGACGTATCTCAAAGAATGTTCCTCTTGGACAAGGATTCTACATAGGCTATACAAAGTTTTGGCTACCAATCAACCATAAGCCAATTGCAGCTACACCAAACCTAAATGAAGATCTCAAGAGCTCAGCAAGACCTAGAGCGACGAAACAAAGTCAACAATGGAGATACAAAGGTCATCAAGAGATTTGGATTCCTAAGTCTTTCAATGCTCCCAGTCACAAAATTCAAATGCTGATAGTGAAAAGAGGCCTACAACAACATCAAAGACTCCTATCAACATGCCTAATTGGAGAATCAAATAGAAAATGGAGTCTTCATAGTCAAAGAAGGACAACCCAACCAACGTGAATGCAGATTCAAAGAAGATAAAACAAGTATGGCAAAAGAAACCTTCAATGCCAACTTGGTCCTTTACTAATCCTCTTTGTGAGGATTCAAGCTTATTTTTAACTAAAGAAATGTTTCTGGTAAGCACAAAAATGTAGAAAGTCAAGTCAACAGGGTGCAAAAAACACTCTTTGGCATAGTCAGAGTCGGGCTACTGAGCCATAAAATGAGCAAAGCATCAATCCCAAAGCTTCAAGTGATATTAAACTATGTGTTAAGAGTCGTAGTTATTAGGCTTACGCTCAAGCTGGAAGAGTTAAGCATATCTAAGTCAGGTCGCTCATGCTGGATGAGATGAGCATAAGAGTCGAAGTCTATTAACTTACAATTGGTGGAGTGTCGTAGAGTCCAACACTCGCGCATAGTGCACAGTAAGATGAGAGCACATATCCTCGACAATAATAACCATTCTTAAAGGGGTGCCAGCTTGCAAATCCATGTCATATGCTTTTTTAGCTACACTATCTTTTTGAAGAACCCCTCAAAATCATTCTTGCACGACATCTTGTTTCCATGCATTTATGTGTATGCATAATTAGGATGTCCCATTATTGGACATATGCATTAGACACTCTTTTTGCTTCCACCTATGCACCTTGAGTGGACTACAATAGGCAAACCAATGTTCCATCATGCTACCCTCTCATATTTGCTGCCTTTTTAATTCCATATCTATCAGCAAATAATCCCTTGAGTACTTTTTAATATTTCCCATGCTAATAAGTACCCCAATAATGCATGTATCCCAAAGACACTTTTTTCCCACTGGGTTTTTTCCCTTTGGTCATCCAGTTATTATACCCTAATTTAGAACCTCATCATTCTAATTCCCTTGTACATACTTTTCATAAATAAACATCAGCCTCATCATTATGCTATTACAATGGACAAATGCAACATCATCTTTTACATCAGACCTATTTGGACCAATGAAGATGCTACAACAAATTGAACCTCATCAACAAATTCAACGACAAATGAAGACAATCAGCCCATCAACAACCAATCAAAAACCTTCCACAGCCTCCACGAACACTTTTCAACAGTGCCCGAGGATGGGCACTAAAATTGGAAGGGGGGAATGTTAACTGAGTCAATGTTAGTTAACAGAAGCTGCTAAAGATCGAAGACGTACAAATGCACATCGAAGATCAACATGAAGAAGCAATAAAGATTGGAGTAACATATTTTTCACGTTTTTCCAAAATGGTCACGTATTGTAAATTCTCGATTTATTTCAATCCATTATAATATTTTAATGTGTTACAGGCTCAATGGGAGTTCCAACCTGTAAAGAACAGATCAGTTAGTGTGTCTAGGATGCAGATTCAGTAAGTGGTGGATCCCTAAAGGCCTTGGGTGCTCGGACATTGCATATTTTTACCATAGGTATATAAGGTAGTGTGTAAAAGAAATTAGGGTTCTCAAGCTCATTTGTTGAGAGAACTCTTTGGTGAGAGCTCTTGCGGTGTTTTGTGAGTCAAACAAATCTTCCTTTTGTAGTTCTTTTTCATCTTGCCTTGAACTACTGAAAAAAACCAAGCTACAAGACTTACATGATGATATAGCTTCTTGGTGATGCTCTTGCAGATCCTTTGGTAGAGTGCAACTCAAGTAGGGATCTAGTCGGTACCCATTCACCTTCTTAGGATGCTCCTTGCCATCTAAATCCATGAGCTGATAATAGCTTGAATTAGATGATTTTTTGACCACATACGGACCTTGCCATCTTTCGTGTGTGCTATGGAGTCCTTGAGCTTCTCCTTGCTCATGTGACTTGATTAGCACTAATCAACGCTTAATTCTCTTTCACTATGCCTCTCTCATGCTTCTTGTGATTGCGAATGATGCTTTGATTAGCTAGATCGTAACTAATTAGTGGTTAATCCCTCTCTAATCTTGTGTGATTTCCCTCTCAAATCGACTAATCGTGTGAGTGTTTCCATGCCCTAGCCAGGTAGCTCATGCCTCCAGATTGATAATTTTGTTGGTCATTGGAGCTATGCAATGATGGAACCCCCAACAAAGTGAGGAACTAATTCTTTCTCCTATGAAATGTTTCTTCTTCCTCTTACCTAACCTCATTCCCCGCTAGCTCTCTCCACCTTCGAAGGTGTTTGAGGCCTTGAGATTGAGGCTTGGGATAGTTAATGTTTTTTTACAAAGTTCATGTTATGCATGAAGCTTTCCATCTTCATTGCATCACCTAGGTCACAAGGAACACAAAGATTGTATTGTACCAAGTCTCTCTTAATGGGAGAAACTATAATCCAAATGCCTATTGGAGGGGGGACCGGCTCCACATAAATCCGGTCCTCAATTGTTCATGTTCTCTAAACTCTCTCTCTTGCAAAAGAATTGTTCATGCCAAGTTAATTAATGTACTGTGATTATGTTGCTACCATCAATTAAGTTCACCCTCTATGCTCACAAAGTATTCTCACAAAACTACTTTCTTTAATTTCCTAATTTTGCTACTCTCAAAGTTAATAGGCCATTTCCATTACATTGGTATCAGAGCATTTGGTTTCTCTTTTCTTGCTTAAGAAGAGAGGTCCTTAAGTAGCCTATAAATGGTTGATTTTGTTAATCATATTAGGGTAAGTGTGGGACTGGGATCTATTATTGGTTTTGTTGAGCCCATGTGGGATATGGTGCACACCTCGGGAGCTTTGGACTTAATAATGGGGTCTTTTTAGACTTGCCTACAGCTTTACCATTATTGATCCATAAGAAGTTTGAAAGGAGCTAGCCCTCGACAACTCTGCAATATTAGTCCCACTCCACTACTCTCTATAATTAACCAATTCGAGCCGTGGGTGTAGATACTTAAGTACCAATTTTCAAAGGCTAAGAGGAGTAACAACTAAGTTTTTGAATTGCCAAAGCATACACTAAGTAGAATGAACATTGATAACTTTGATTTTTCACATGAAGGTGCTAATGATGATGCCCCCATGTTTGTCAATTATCTTGTTACTAGATTGCAGAAAGTTATGTGCAACCCTGCTTTCCAAGCTGAAGTTACTCAACAACTTCGCGCTTATGGGATTATCCTTCCTCTCCAAGAGGAGAGAGAGCTTAGGAGACCTCTTGAAGAGACCCCAAAAGAAGACTCTCTCCCATACAAGAGGAGGAATCCAAAGAGCAATAAAGTAATGAAACTTTAAGTTCCTCTAAAGATGTGGCTCCACGAAGACGGCGGTCTAGATGATCGCCAACTCCCCCCAAGAGGAAACGTACAACCCACAGTCCTCCTTGTCACTCCAAAAGGAAAAAGAGCAAAAAAAAAAGGAAGAAAAGGGCAAGAAATAGGTCACCCTCTTCTCCTTCTTCTTCACCTTCCTCCTCTTCTGACAAAATCTATGGGTATTCTCCTAGAGAATACAAGAGGGGAGGACATCGTAAATCATATCCTACTTGGTGAAGGTCACAAAAGCTCAAGAAGTTCAAGAGGGAGGAAAGAGTATCTCTTTTCTCACCTATGATGGCACCTTTGGTGCTACCGACAAAGTATTGGCCTTCATTCAGCAATTTGATGTGGCCTTTGGAGACAAGGGCTTCATGGAGTCCTCCAAGCTATGACATGTAGCTATGCACTTCTAGAAATCCTCTCGTTAATGGTGGGCTAGCCTTCATGGCAATGGTGAAGCCCCAAGGACATGGAAAACTCTACGAGTTTCCATCATGAATGAATTCCTTGCACGCGATGCAAAGGACAAAGTGCTTACCGAATGGTGCAATTTGAAGCTTCTCTCCCATGAGTCTATTCACAAATATGTAAACAAGTTTTGGGATTTACATCTCAAGGCTACTGTCTTTCAAAAGATGATCTTTGCCAAGCAAAAGCAACAATTTTGTGCGGGATTACCTGAAGAGATGCCCAAATATGTCAACTCTCAACGGGGTGGATCTATCACCGAAGTAGTCCACCACACCATGATTGCTTCACACATCAATTTCCAACCAGGGGCTTGACAGAATGTCAAGCCCATGGAAAACAAAGACAAAAATGATTTAAAGGGAAAAACCAATGCCCAAAACTCTTCCCAAGGCAATTCCAACAAAAACAACAACAATCCGTCCAAGGAGAAGGGAGTTTACAAAGGTAAAAACAAACTCTCTCCTAAAGAGCTTGAAGCTTTTCGCAAGGACCATAAATGTTTTAAGTGTGGGGAGCAAGGACATGGCTATCGTTCTTGCCCCAAGAGAAATGCTCGCAATAAGACTCCTAGAGCTTCCACCATCGAAGCTCCAAAAGAGGATGCTCATTGAAAAGGATCACCTCTCTCCTATTCTTGGGGAAAGGTAAGGGAGCATGCTGCTTTCATCTTGTTCGACCCTGGCTCTACTCACAATTTCATATCAAATGGAGTTGGCCACCAAGTTGGGCATTCAAGCTTTCGAGATGGGAGATGCTGTAATGGTTGATGCTACATTCAAGGGACAGGGAGCCTCCGTTACTCCCTTGATTGGAAAGTTGAGGCTCCATGTCCAAAGCTATGTCCTGACAAAGAAGACTTTTTCATCCCTCCTCTCCAACATGAGTATGCTATCCTAGGGGCACCATGGTTTGATTGCATGGCTGCCAACATGTAGTTCCCTGAAAGGAGAATCTACTTCACTTACAGAAGAAAGAACATGTATATAGATGCTAGTGAGTCTGGTCGCACTATACCACTTGTAAATTCTACGGCTTTTGATAAATCAATAAAGAGTTCAGTTTCCGTGTAGATGATTTTTGTTAAAGAGTCCCTAAAAGGTCCTAATGTTTTATCAAATGTAAATGGTAGGAATCAAGAAGAGTTAGACTTGTCTAACTTTCTAAAAGGATTCCAAGATGTGTTCATTGATGATATCCCTATGGACTTACCTCCAAAATGAGGGGATGATGACCATCAAATTGAGCTCTTACAAGGAAGCTCACCGCCTAACAAGCCTCCTTATTGAGTTTTACAAGGTCAACAAGAGGAGATCATGAGGCAAGTACAAGAATTGGTTGACAAAGGGATGGTAAGGCCTAGCTCCTCTCCGTTTTGTTCTCCAATCCTTTTAGTGCAAAAGAAAGATGGTACATACCGTATGTGTATGAACTATCAAGCACTAAACCATATCACTATCAAAAACAGATTTCCTATGCCTCGAGTAGAAGATATGTTTGATAAGCTACAAGGCTCTACCTAATTTAGTAGGATTGACCTTAAAAGTGGCTATCATCAAATAAGGACAGTGGATGAAGATATCCTAAAGACCACGTTTCGTACAACATTTGGCCTTTATGAATATCTAGTCATGCCTTTTGGCTTGACTAATGCACCAGTCATGTTCAATCGTCTAATGGAGCATATTTAGACCCTATCACAAATTCACTAGAGTGTTCTTTGATGATATCATCACCTACTCCAAGTCCTTGGAGGAACACAAGAAACATCTCCAAGTGATCTTTCAGGCATTGAGGGAGAGCAAGCTTTTTCTCAACCAAAAGAAAAGCAAATTTTTCCTTCAAGAGATTCTATACTTAGGTCATATTATCTATCAAGATGGTATCGTATGGATCCATTGAAGTTAGAGGTAATAAAAGCATGGCCTAATCAAAGGAATCTACATGAGCTAAGAAGCTTTATTGGTATGTGTGCATACTATAGACGCTTCATAGAAAAATTTTCTCAAATAGCAAGACCATTACATGACTTAACAAAGAAGAACGTTAAGTATTCAAGGACTCCTAAGGAGAAAAATGATTTTGACAAGCTCAAAGATAAGCTTACCTCCCAACCAGTCCTCATGCTTCCGGATCTCTCAAAGCCATTTGAGGTCCAATGTGATGCTTGCGGTGATTTCCTTGGAGCAATCTTGCTTCAAGAAGGGCATGCTATACCATATGAGAGCCGAAGGCTCAATACAGATGAACGGGTCTAAGGCATTTATAAAAAAGAGCTTTTAGTTGTTCTACATGTCCTAGACACATGGAAGCACTATTTATTGTTGGGACTCCATTCATTTTACGAACAGACCATCAAAGTCTCAAGTACTTCATGACGCAAACAACGCTTTCCAACAAACAAATATGGTGGGCAAATTTTCTTTTGCAATTTAATTCTCATAGTGCTCACATTGCTAGTAAGCACAATCAAGTGGCTGATGTACTTTCACAATGACTAAAAGTTAATGCGGTATCTATAGAAACTCACAATGAGCTATCTTCTATGATAGATGAGTATGCTACTGACCCTGACACTAGAGACATAATGTCATCCGTTGCTTTGGGAAAGAAATAGGAACCATTTACCTTGCAGAATGGTTATCTTCTCCATGGCAATACCCATTCCCGTCTTGAGAAATTTATGTATGAATGCCATGCCCTTCCTTATGCGGGGCATAGAGGCATTCAATCTACTCTTTGAGGAGTAGAAACGTACTTCTAATGGACTACCATCAAGAAAGTGGACATACAACAGTAGGTTTCAAAAGGTGTAGTATGTCAAAAGACCAAGTATGATAGAGGGAAGCAACCTGGTTAACTCCAGCCATTGCCTATCCCAAATGCACCATGGGAGAGTATAACGATGGATTTTATCTTTGGATTACCTAATTCTATCCATGGGGATACGGGAATATAGACAACAGTCGATAGGTTTAGCAAGCAAGCACGCTTTATTCCTGTCAAAAAGACTATTAAGTCACACCAAATGGCAACTCTCTTCATATCACATATTTTCAAACAACATGGATTACCAACATCCATCGTGTCACATAGAGATCCTAGAATGACCATAATTTCTAGAAAGGTCTCTATGAAAATCTAGGTAGAAGATTGAATTTCTCTTCGGCCTATCACCCACAAATGGATGGCCAAAGTGAGATAGCCAATCTTAAGAAAGACTTATGTTACCAAAATAAATCAACGCTCAAAATGGGAAAAGTACTTACCTCTTGTAGAGTATGCATACAATAATATTGTACATACTTCTACAGGAAAAGCATCCTTTGAATCATTGAGGGAATACCTAAAAGTCCCTTGCTACATGGCAAGATCTCCACTGCCGATGAGTATAGCCGTGACCTACAAGAATATTTTCAAAATATTAAGGAGGCTATATTCATCTCTCAACAAAGACAAAAAGATGCTACTGACAAGCACAGAAGGGCCTTAATGTTCAAAGGAAATGATTGGGTCTTACTTAAGTTTCCCAAGGCTCGGTTGAGGCAAACAACGGGCAAAAATCCTACTGGCCATCGAAAGTATTATGCTAAATTAGCAAAAAGATACTATGGTCCTTTTCAAATGTTGAAGCCAATCAATGAGATGGCCTATCAACTCAAGTTGCCCAACCATTGGCTCATACACAATTCTTTTCATGTGAGCCTACTTAATCGCTACAAAGGAGAGCCACCAAGTGAACCACTTATTGAAGACCCTCCCAAAATTGAAGACCAAGAAGAGGTGCTACAACCCAAAGGTATCCTTCGACATGAAGACAAGGTACTAAAACATGGTAAGATTATCCAACGGTATCCTATTAAGTTCAAAAATTATCCTTTTGAAGATGCTAGATGGATGCAAGGAATATAGCTTAAGGATAGTATGAACCTTGTCAATGCTTAAATGCTACACTAGAGTAAGCAAACGTACAAATTTCTATCAAATGATCACTATTTGTCTTATAAGACTAAATCTCTTTTTATTGTGCACAAATTTAAATAGTATGCATACTTAGAATCATGTTTGTGATGATGACGTCTCTCAAACACCAAGTAGAATTTGTCACTCTACTTTGCGAGAATGAAATGGACTAACGAGTAGACATGCTTGCGGCACCTATGTCTCACAAGCACCAAATAAATTAGTCATCTATCTTGGAAAGATGTCGTAGGGTAAAAAGGGTTCCTCTACTCGCTAAGAAAGATTGACTAATGACTAAGGCTTTATCTCTTCTACCTCATAGTTGAGGACGACTATGATTTCAAGAGAGAGGTAATGTCATAACAATCTGATATCTAACCAACCCAAATGATATTCTCATAGTAAACTATTCATTTAATGTGGGAGAATAAACAGGAACAAGGGTTAGAATATAGGTATGTGCTTTAGATGCATCTCAACACGGGACCAAAGGTAATGGGTCCAAACGGGAGATGGTCTATCAAAGAGCAATGCTGATGGAGCTTAAAAGAACTTAGGGTTAGCTTCATTGAAGACCTCCAATGGTTAGTGTTAAAAAGTCCTTTGAACTTAGGTGAGCTAGGGCCCAAGATTGAGGTGCTTGTCGTGCTTGATGACTAAGGTGTTTGAAGTGCTTGTCGTGCTTGCTGACTAAGGTGCTTGAGGTGCTTGTCGTGCTTGCCAACTAGGGAGCTAATAAGTATGGAGCCTGATTTACCCCTTGTAAATTTTTGTGTTAAAAACACACATTTATAAGGCCCCATTATGAGGAGAAGCCATCGTACGTGAAGAAAAATAACTCGTATAAAATCACTCGCCGAAATATTCCTTTTTGCCAAAATATTATGGCCGGATGGCGGTCGGAAAGTGATCGGAAAACGACCGGTCGGATGGCCGGTTGGCGGGTGGCCGGTAGTCAATGGCCGGTGTGGCTAGTGGTCAGAAGTCAATGGCCGGTGGCCAAATTCAAAAGCGGACTTGTCTTCTCAAGGGCGGCCACACATGGGCAGAATTGGAGGGTCCGATTAGGACTTTTCTACACAAGGGCGGCTACACATGGTTGCCTCTCATGAGAGAGGGCAGCCCTTTTGGCCTATAAAAGGAGGCCATTTTTACACACATTTGATAGTGTGAAGTTGATGCAACAAGGTGGGTGTGAAGTGGTGAGAGTGAAGCAAGAAGGGGGCTCCAAAAGGGTATAATCCCTTTGTGACGTACTTCTTGTTTTGAAGTACTAAATCCATTGAGTGGTTGCTTTCCCGTGGACGTAGCCCACATTGGGTGAACCACGTATATGTGTGTACTCTCTCTCTCTCTCTCTCTCTCTCTCTCTCTCTCTCTCTCTCTCTCTCTCTCTCTCTCTCTCTCTCTCTCTACTCAATAATCTCTTGTGTGTGTAAATTATCTCTCTCCATTAAGTAATCTACTCAATTATCTACGTAGTTATGCTATTTCTTGACAGGAGCTTGAGGTGCTTGTAGGAACACTACCCAAGATTGAGGTGCTTTGTCATGCTTGTTGACTAAGGTGCTTGAGGGTAAGGTGTGCAAAAGTCAAATCCTATCCCTACAAGGAGGGGGCAAGCCCTACAAGAGGGGGTAGAGAGAGAAAACACACACCCTTACACAAGGTAAGCTTTATACAAAGAAAGCATTTAGGACACTTGTCAAGTTCCTCCTCATGTTGCCCTCATGGTGTACCTAAAGCCTATTGGTTGGCCTTCCAAGGGGTCCAATAATAATTTAGTAGATTTAATTAATTGCTTTTGCATTTATTAAGTCATCTCTCTCCAAGGGGAAAGGGAAACACTTGTTCCAAGAATACCCTTGTTGCTTGTAATGTATCCTGCATGTGATTGGTCAGTCTTGTAGGGGTCCAATGAGCTTCAAGCATGAGCTACAAGGTGGGGTCAACCAAGGAATCTAGGGGCATGCTTGGGGGGTATACTCTCCCACACACACTCGTACACACTCTCATTGTGCGAAGTGCAAAGTGCAAGAGCTCCATCTCCTTCTCCAAGCTATTAGAGAAGTGGAGAGCTTACACCAACACTCTTGGCTATGGAATGCAAATCCAACCAAGAGCTATGCTTCAATGCTTAAGCTTTCCAAATTCTCCATCTTCATTACTATGCTATTGTGTATGCTAGCAAGAAGAGTAATGATAAATGAGGAACTAATTCTTTCTCCTATGAAATGGTTGTTCTCCTCTTCCCTACCCTCATTCCCCACTAGCTCTCTCCACCTTCGAAGGTGTTTGAGGCCCTGGGACTGAGGCTTAAGATAGTTAATGCCTTTTGCAAAGTTCATGTTATGATCCAGATGCATGAAGCTTTCCATCTTCATTGCATCACCTAGGTCACAAGGAACACAAAAACTGTATTGTACCAAGTCTCTCTTAATGGGAGAATTTATAATATTATTTCCTATTGGAGGGGGGACCGGCTCCACTTAAATCCAGCCCTCAATTGTTGTCATGTTCTCTAAACTCTCTCTCTTGTTGAAGTATTGTTCATGCCAAGTTAATTAAGTACTATGATTATGTTGCTACCGTCAATTAAGTTCACTCTATATGCTCACAAAGTATTCTCACAAAAGTGCTTTCTTTAATTTCCTAATTTTGCTACTCTCAAAGTTAATAGGCCATTTCCATTACAGTGCACAAGTGCGTGGGTGGAGTGTAGTGCAGCAGGAGACACATACAATATGGTGGAGATATTGGTGAGACTTACTCTCACTACTCCTTATTATTCATTATATCCAAAGAATAGGGTTAGGGGTTGTGATAGGCGCCTCAACCCAGACTTGGAGCCTAAAATCCTTACAATCTCCCGCTTGAAGGCCAACATGGATGAAGTGGAGTATGTATGTACAAATATGTACAAGTGTGAAGCATGACCATAGCTTCACCCTACGCCTATCATCTCAATGCAATGTGCAAACCACTCTGAAGATAGACTCTTTGTCAGAGCATCCGCTGAGTTCTCATTTGTGTGGACTTTGGCTAACTCAATTTGTTTGCTACCAAAATATCCACTATCACATGATACCTGATCTCGATAAGTTTTTATTTGGAATGAAACACGAAGTTCTTTGTTAATGCAATCGCACTCTAGTTGTCACAATGAAACAGTGAAGTTTGGTGTATACCGAGGTCTCCCACTAGACAAGATAACCACACAGCTTTTTTGCTTGCACTAGAAAGTGCAACATGCTCAGCCCCTATGGTGGAAGACGGAGTGAAATTTTGGAGACATGATCTCCAAGAGACTACCGCTCTAGACAATAAGAAAACATAGCCAAATATGGATCTCGTAGTGTCCGCATGACCCGTAGAATCAAAATCACTGTATCCAATTATGGATGCATCACTGTTCCCAAAATGTAAGCACTTATTGGCTGAATCCTTGATGTATCTCAAGATATTCTTCACTCCTTACCAATGCTTTTTTCTCGGATTTACCATATACATGCTGACCACTCCCATTGCAAATGCAATGTCTTGCCGCGTGCTAACCACTACCGAATATTATGGCACTTTTTTCATCTCTACCTTTCCAGCATTTGATTTAGCGCAATCATTCTTGCTAATTTTGACATCATATGCACTAATTGGGGTACTGAATGCTTTCCCGCCTTGCATCTTGAAAATGTTGCAATACCTTATGAAGATACTCTTCGTGTGATAGTTCATTCCACACTTACAATCTCTCTCGATATGCATACTAAGAAAGTGATGTGCATCGTCTAAATCTTTCATGGAAAATTGCTTGTTTAAGGAATCCTTGAGAAGTGAAAACTTATCTTTTGACTTTTTGGCTATAAGCATATCATCCACATACAAGATTAGAATGATGAGGGAACCATCATTCAACCTCTTTGTGTACAAGCAGTGATCCTCTTGGCTCTGTACATAACCTTGGGATTGAATGTACTTATCAAACTTGATGTACCACTGCCTTGAGCCTTGCTTTAGTCCATACAAATCTTTCTTGAGTCTACACACCAGTTCTGCCCTTGTTGGATTCTCAAGCTTTATCTGAAAACCTTATGGTTGCATCATGTAGACATCTTCTGTGAGATCCTTTGAAGAAACATCGTCTTCACATCCATTTGGACTGATTCCATGTCCTCTACGGCTATTAGACCAAGCACAAGGTGAAGTGTAGTCATCTTGACCACTGGAGAAAAGATCTCATTGAAATCTACACCTTTCTTCTGCTTGAATCCTTTAGCAACCAATCTAGCCTTATACTTAGGCTTGGGATCTCATGTCGTGTACTTCTTCTTGTACACCCATTTGCAAGGCAATGCTTTTTTTCCCTCTGGTAAATCTATCAATTCTCAAGTCTTATTGGCTAAGATCAAGGTATACTCAAATTGCATAGCCTGCTCCCACCTCATGCAATCTTCCATCTAAATAGCTTTCATATAATTAGCGGGCTCACTGCAATTGATGACTAACAAATAGTTCAATCCTGGGTGAAAACACTCAGGTGCACGAGATACATGAGTAGATCTTTTGAGTGCCTGACTACTGGATTTCTCTCTCTCTGGAGCAACATTTTTCTATGGCCTCATAGAAGGTACATTACTAGCATGTCCAACATTTTGCATAAGTAGTGGTGAGGCAACATCCTCAAAACTTACTTTGCGATATTCAATCTCTTTCATTGGTTGTCCATGCATCTTAGACTCATTGAATATCACCTGTGAGCTACATATAACCTTCTTAGATTTTGGATGCTAGAGACGATGTCCTATCTCACCATCCACACCATATCCAATGAAGATGCACTTGAGTGATTTGGGATCCAATTTTTGCCAAAGCCCTTTTGGCACATGCGAGAATACCCCACATCCAAATACATGTAACCTATCATAATTGGGTTGTTTGCCCATCCACATCTCCTGCAAAAACATATAACTTAAGTGGTGTACTAAGTGACCGGTTTATCAAGTAAACAACTATCATATTAGCTTCCCCCCAAAACTCCTGAGGTAAAGTAGTCTTAGACAAGATAGAAGTGACCCATTCTTGGATAGTCCTATTCATCCTTTTTGTGACACCATTCTGAGTGGGTGTGTAAGTCATGGTGAACTGTCTTCTAATGCCTCATTTACTATAGAAGTCCTTGAACTCAGAGAAGATATACTTGCCTCCGTTGTCAATTTGCAAATCTTTAATCCTTTTACCTGATTGGTTTTCTACCATTGCTAAGAACTTCTAAAAGAGGCTTCACTCGTCTGCTTCAAGAGATAAACCCGCACCTTCCTAGTAAGGCCATCTATGAATGTTAGGAAGTATAGTGCCCCCCTAGAGACTAAACAGACATAGGTCCACATAAGACGCTATGAACAAGATCTAGAGGGCTTCCTAATTCCTTGAGTAAAGGTATTGAGGTCAACCTAGTCTATTTTCCATAAATGTAGTGATCACATAAAGAAAAATCATAGTAATCTAGCATAGGATATAATCGAAACGTTGCAGTACCTTCATTCCTTTCTAACTCATATGTCCCAGTCGGTTATGCCACAAATCTGTAGATGGAATCTCGGTTACACAAAAAGAATTATTTGTAGAGACATAGAGTGAATACAATGACCAAGACATTTGGGCTTTAAGCATGACCAATTTTCCTTTTGATCATCCAAGGATAATAATAGTGTAATCCAAATCGTCTAATTACCCTACAAACATCAAACTCTTTCTCAATTTTGGTACAGGTGTCTGACAATTTGCAACATAAACTTGATGCCATTATGCATACAAAGTTTTATGTACCGGAGCCTCGAAATGTGGAAGTCTGAGGCGAGAAGAATATGTTTTAGAAAGGGCTATCGAAGACAAAACTTATATAGGAGAACCCTTTCCAGAGGACACGCTTGAACCATTAGAATGGACACACATTCTAGCAACCCTAGATGTTTGTGCAATGCCGGATGGTCCCACAATAAAATTTTGCGACAAGGACGGGTACGACGTAGTTCCGTACTTCATGCTGAGAACTATACTCGAAAAAGAAACTGAAAAGAACTATACACTGGAAAAGGAAGATGAAGAAGAGGTGTTTCACGACATTCCCGATCATCCAGAGTGGGGAAATGAAGCAGACAACGAGTCAACGGACAATTCAAGCGGAAACGAAGAAACTATAACGGATGTCCGATTTTATGATTTTCCGAACCAAACTAAACAACGCCAGAAACGCTATAGAGCAAAGAGAAAAACAAAGGGGGTTAGAACCAATCCGATGCCTAGAATAAGAGAAAAAAATCAATTCCTAATGCTAGTAAAGGCGGAAGATTGTGTTAAGGACAGGATTTCTGGAAGAATGAGAGGCAATGAGCAAAAGAGCTTACGAAAAGACAAAAGAAGCTCAAGAAATCAAGTTCAAAGGAATGAAACGAAAGCTGAAACAGAAAAATCAGAAAAGAACAAGCGCAACAGAGAACACACAGAGTCCAAGTTAGAACGTAGAAACAAGTACAGAGAGCTCAAGAAAACTCTGAAAGAAGTTTGGACGACAGAAATTGAGAGTGGAGAGGATGAAAACGCCAAAATCAAGGAAAACATGGATGTTCCCTCTCACTACAGGAAATTCACAATAGAGGATAGGAAGGTGGTATTAACCCAACCTATTCGAGAGAGAAGAGAGAACGAATCTTATGACGGACCGGAGGATGCAAAAAAAGTTGATGTAGCAGCTCCAGGTGAGACACCTAGACCGGTGTACATAGCCATAGATTTGTCTCCAGGTGAGGAAGAGAGACTTTTGAGTCTTCTCAGAGAGTACAGGGATGTGTTTGCATGGTCTTATAAGGACTTAAAGGGAGTTGACCCATCAATATGCCAACACACAATCCCACTAAAACAAGACGCAAAGCCTAGCAGACAAAGACCATACACATATAATGATACGTTTGCTAAGCGAATCAAAGAAGAGATAGATAAGCTAATGGAAGTTGAATTCATATACGAGATTGAACACACCGATTGGGTATCTCCGATTGTGGTGGTACCCAAGAAGAACGGAAAACTCCGAGTGTGTGTCAACTTAAAGAAAGTGAATGCTGCAACAATCAGGGACAATTATCCCCTACCGATAACTGATCATGTTCTAGAGCATGTATCAGGGAAAACAGCATACTCCTTTCTTGATGGTTTTTCAGGATATAACCAGCTAGCCATAGCACCGGAAGATCCACATAAAATAGCTTTTGCAACGGAGTGGGGAATTTATGTTTATCGGGTTATGCCTTTTGGTCTAACCAATGCTCCCACAACCTTCCAGAGGCTGATGACGCATGCTTTCAAAGAATACTTAAGGTTGTTTCTAGAAATATACATGGATGACTTATGTGTACATTCTCTTCTGAGAGATGAGCATCTAGAACACCTAAGAAAAGTATTTGAGAAATGTAGGACATATCGCATTTGTCTCAATCCTGAGAAATGTGTGTTTATGGTCTGACAGGGCAGAATTCTGGGACATATTGTCTCACAAAACGGAATATCCACGGATTTAGAGAAGATAAAAGTTATAGTGGATATGCCTAGACCAACCAATGTGAAACAAGTACAGAGCTTTATGGGACATTGCGGATATTATAGACGATTCATTTACATGTACGCTATAATAGGCCAACCACTTTACAGGCTAATAGTGAACTTTGAATGGACAGAGGAGTGTGAGGAATCCTTCAAGAAATTGAAAGAGGCACTCATTACTGCTCCAGTCTTGAAATCACCAGATTGGGAGAAGATATTACATGTGCATATAGATGCTTCGGCATATGCAATAGGATGCATTCTGGCTCAGCCAGAAGAAGGAAACATGGATTTTCCTATCTGTTATGCCAGTCGACAGCTCAACAATGCAGAGAAGAATTACACCACAACAGAGCGAGAGGGATTAGGAATGATATATGCTGTGAAGAAATTTTGGCATTATCTTCTAGCCAACAAGTTTGTGTTTTTTACGGATCACCAAGCCTTGCTCTACCTAGTGAATAAACCATGCAATACCGGGAGAATAGTGAGATGGTTCATTATCTTACTGGAATTCGACTTCACGGTAGTAGTAAAGAAAGGAAAAACACATCTTAGAGCTGATCATCTTTCGCGATTGACGAATGGAGAAGACCCTATAGGAGTGGATGACGAAATGCTAGACGCGTAGTTCAACATAGAAATGATACCGAAGTGGTCTCAAAATGTCATTAGCCTATTAACCTATGGAGGAGAGTTTGATAGAAGAGAATACAACCAGAAACATATTGCTATTCAGTAATCCAAGAATCTTCAATTGGTTGCAGGAAGGTTGTATCAATTGGGAAATGATCATGTTTTACGACTATGCATCAATCCTGAGGAATATAATATATATCTGCGCGAAGCACATGTTCAGGAATGTGCGTTTCATTGTTCAAGAAGGAACACATATAGGAATTTGTTACAATTGGGATTCTATTGGCCAGGAATGAAAGAAAGCGTACATGAATATGTCACTGTATGTATTGTATGTTCATCAAAACCGCCAGCAGAGTTTTCGACATTATATCAGATAATGATCGCTCCGGAATGGAGTCAGTATATTGTTGAATATCTCGCAAATAGAACATTCCCAGAAGGAACGTCAAAAGCTCGTCAGAAATCTGTAGAGACAGAAGCTAGAGATTACGCTTTAATAGGAGATCAACTCTATAAGAGAGGTAAAGACAACCAGCTTAGGATTTGCGCATCAGAGTCTGAGTATGTGATAATCCTGGAGCAAGCTCATGGAGGAGTAGGTGGAGGCCATTTCTCAGGTGATAAGACAGCAAAACTTGTCTTAGCCGCAGGAATATGGTGGCCAACATTACATATGGACGCTGAGGAATACGTTAAACGGTGTGATGACTGTCAGCGGGCCAAAGTACCACTTAAAAGAGATGATATGCCGCTTAGACCAATGATGGGGGCAAGAGATTTTGCAAAATGGGGGATTGATTATGTCGGACCCATTTCACCTCTTGCATATAAGACTCATGCACAATACATCGTTGTGGATACAGACTAACTAACAAAGTGGGTCGAAGCAAAGTCAACTCAAAAAGCAGATGCCAGGACCACGGCACAATTTCTATATGAATACGTCTTTGTACGATATGGATTGCCAATAGAAATTGTGAGTGATCGAGGCACACATTTTATAAATGAAGTGATAGAGATCCTTCTAGATGAATTCATGGTAATCCATAGGAAATCAGCCCCGTATCATCCATAAGCAAACGTACAAGCTGAAGTAACAAACAAAACCATATGCACGGTCCTTACGAAGATTGTATCTGAGTCAAGAACTGACTGGGACCAGAAGTTGCATTCAACATTATGGGCATATAGGGTAACATATAAAACATCAATAGGAACGACCCCATATAACATGGTTTTTGGGTTAAATGCTATCTTACCAATAGAATTCTTGATTTCAACCTTAAGGGTGGCTAAGGATCTAGAGTGGACAGGGCACGAGCTTTCTGATAGAATAGACGACCTGGAAAATCTAGACGAGCTTCGCCTAAAAGCAGTAGCTTCTATCTACGCTCAAAAAAGGCGACAAAAAGAATTTTTTGATAAGCATGTGCGGACTAAAGAGTTTAAGGTTGGGGACTATGTCCTAGTTTACACTCTGAAACAGCATGCTAAGAAGCTTAAAAAGCGAGGGATGGGCCCTCTGGTGATTAAAGATCTATCACCAAGTGGAGCCGTCAAGCTTGCTACATTAGACGGAGAAGAAATGCCCAATTGGATTAGTGGATGCAGAGTGAAAAAGTATCTTTTGCCGCTAACCCAAGACATGCTTCTCAAAATATATCAAGAAAAGCTGCGTGTCCAGAAAAAGAAAATGATTTTGGAGGAAGCGCAAGCCGAGGCGAAGGAAAGAATGAAGAAAAGAAGACTACTACGTCAGAAACAGCGCAATGAAGGAGCAATACGAATAAACGCAGTCAGTATAACAGAAATGGATAATGACAAAGAAGAACCCATCATTGAATGCAAAGTAGGAACCAACCAAATCAAAGCCAGAGCACTATTGGATTCAGGAGCTCAAGCTAACCTACTTTCACTCAGTTTGTATAGACAATTGAAAAATGACACTAAACTACAAACTGCCAAGCAAGAGTTAAAGAGTTACTCTGAGAATTCAATCAAAACTATCGGATGCACAGTTTTACATATACAGATTAACCAGTATGTGTATCCTCATATGTTTTACGTGGTTGAAGACCAAGCTACACAACATCCATTATTGCTAGGACAACCATGGCAGAAGCAATACAATGCAATGATTGACTGGAGTTCTGAATCAGTGCTTATCAAATACGAAGGTGAAAGTCAATCAGTTAAGTTCACCAAAGGAGCAGAGCCAACTCCAAAGGAAGAATCCACGAACAAGGGCAAACAACAACCAGAGAAAAAGAAGAAGCAATGGCAACCAAAAGTGTCTACACAGCTGGATTGCTCTTCGACGAGGAACTCTCAACATTGGATAAGGAAGACAAGCAATAATATAACAGCTCAACCTTGGAAAAAAAAGGAATCAAAGTTGATATGGAGACCAAAAAAGGTGGTGCCAGAGAAAACAAAGGTGGAAACAGAGTCTTCAATACCAGACAACAGAGTGATTCCAGAGAATCAAGGACAGTGAAACAGATTTGGATTCCAAAGAAATTCATGATGGCACAAAGCCATAGCAAGCAAATTTGGATCCCAAAGATTTGTAAACAGGAACTCCCTTCGGTACAATCAACGGAAACTCCTAGGTATTTCAAGGTGAGGAAATCAACACAAAAAACAAAGCAGGTTTGGGTCGCAAAGATTTTGTGGCAAGCACAAGCAAAGCGGAAGCAGATTTGGATTGTGAAAAAGAACAACAAGGTAAATAAGAATCCATCTACTGATTCTACTACCGAAGTGCCAAAACCAACCCGAAACCCGACCAACAATCTTTCAATCAAACAAAGAGCAGCTTTATTGGAAAGACTGTTGTATCATCGCTCTGCAATTGCATTGGGAACTTATGACCAAAACAACTACAATGCTTCGCCCACAGACACTTCATAGTCGTCCGGGAGGACTCAGACTAGGAGGGGGGGAGGTATACAGGTATACAGGAGCTACAAAGCAGCTACAAGCGACAAAAACAAAGAAAAACAAAAAATTATATTACAAGGGCACTGTCTTACATGATTTTGCAATTTTTATGTTTGATTGCGGACATTGATAATATTTATGCCCTTATATACATTGTTTTGCAACAAGAAGAGATCAAATGATGAATTTGGGTCTCTAGACGTGTAAATATCACTAAATAAGAGTGTTTTTGGAGCTAAAAAGTGGAAAAAAAGTGGTAATCCAAGTCCAGAAATCACAAATAAGTGTATATTCATATACACAGGGTTACCAGCTATTTGTATGTTTGGAATTTTTTGGCTTCAATTTGCTATTTTTCTTTATTTTTTATGATTTTCTTAATAAAAGTAAAAGAAAAATAAGAAAAAAGCAGGTGAAATGAGATCGGAAAAAAGAAAAGAATAGACGGTGATGGTCCTAATGACAAGGGCAACCCATGGTAAAAATTGGGTACAATTCTGAAAAAGTTGCGAAAAGTCCGAAACGACAGAATTTTGGCAAGTGGACGGAATTCTAAGAAAACAGGTCAAACGGAGTCCGATTTGGGAAATTTCAGATCCTAAAGCGCATCTCACAACGAGATAGGAGCACATGACAAATTTGGTGGCAAGTGAACTAGAGAGTCCGAAGTTAAGTATTTTTCACATCACTTTCAAGCTCATTCACACTATTACCTTCTTGGAGAAGAGCAGAGAGCCACAGGAGCACAGATCTTCTACGACCTTCTACGACTTCCACGAGAGCTCAGAGGACACCAGACATGAGAGGTAGACTCGTTGCCATAAGCTTTTGATGCTTATCATTAACTTTTGTCGCGAAAACTGACCAAAACCAAGAAATAAGAGCAAACCGGGAATGAGGTAGAATGCTAGGTAGTGGCACAACCGCCTAACCAAACCTTGCAAGAACTTATAGGTGGGTTACCCTAGTATAGAAGATGGGTTTCTAACACTCAAAGCTCGAGAAAGAACGACTGGAAAAACCCTAGGTCAACAGATCCTGCAAGAGGCAAACAGGAAAAAGTTGTCGAAACAACACGAAACTTCACAGGAAGTTCAACCACATCAAGGACAATGCAACCATAGAATATCTCCAAGTTTGAATCACAAAAAGTAGGTCGGAACAACCGATTTGGCTGCGGACACACAAAGCGTCATTTTGGCATAACGGCTGAAATTGACGACCGAATGAAATGAAACTTCACAAGCAGCTTCAAGTAACTATCGATGACTTATGTTTGCAAGCAAAACCCAAAAGAAAGCTGATTCACTTATCGATGGCGAAAAAGACGCTTTCGAGCAACCAAAGGAAGAAAGATGGAGAACGGGGAGCCAAAGTCAAGTTCAACCAAATAGATGGCTTCACAACATATCCAATGAGCTGGAAATGCAACTCTCGAGAAGAAAAGTTGAAGAAATTCAACTCCAAGGCAAAAAGACGACTTCGGAGACTGAAATGCCTATAAGGGGGCTTTTTAGCTAAACTGATGACTTTTTAAGCTGAAAACTAGTTAGCAGGGCTTAGGGCACTAACACAAAGCATTCTTTGCACAAAAAGACCAACATTTCAAGAAAAGACATCATACGCGTATGATGTCTCACAGCATGAATTTCACATCCATTTCAACATTTGAGTGCATAGCCTCATTCCACATATTAATCACATCCTATGAACCAAGTATCCTGAGAATTGGAGTCAGAAAAACCCAAGGAAAATCAAAAAGATGCAAAGTAGGCCATAAAATTGATTTTTGGTCCTAATTTTGTCAAAATAACTCCAAACTCATTGAAACTTTGTAGGATAGTTGTTTGTTGTTAAACACATCTACAAGCTATCTGGAACCAAAAAGCACCATTTTGACACAAAAGACATCATACGCGTATGATGTCTATTTGCACTTACAGAGCCAAAACTGCTCATTTGTCATCATACATCCATTATATATATCTAATACATGCTACATATGAAAATTGGAACCATTTGGTCAAGAGGATCACCCCATTAGCCCAATTGAGGGAAAATCCTTCACCTAAAGCCTATTTTTGGCCCAAATCCAACATACTCAAGTCCAAACCAAGATTTGAGTAGGAGCAGTCCTTCACTAGTACATGGGGAATCCACAGAACCAATCCCATGCAAAATTGATGAAAAAGACATCATACGCGTATGATGTCTCCAGAGCCATTTTTAGCCCAAAATCTATCCAAACTTCATAAATCCACTGAATAAGCCTATCTAAAGCCAAATCCAAGCTTATAGAGAAATTTGGTCCAAAAATACACTAAAAGACATCATACGCGTATGATGTCTCACTATGTGATTTTGGCACCTCAGGGCTTCAACCACCAAACAGAAGTGATCTACATGCCATTTGAAAGTGAACCACCAAGTTTTATCCAATTTGGATCATAAAATCCAATTCCCTTTCAAAATTTTGCCAAGAGCCGGAACTGGACTAAATTGGCCAAAACTTGACCAAATGGGATCTAAACTCAAATCCAAGCATATGATAATCATGTATACACTATCAGCTACAAGCACAACCAATATGAAGTCATTTTGACACAAAAGACATCAAACGCGTATGATGTCTCCAGCATGATTTTGAGCCCATTTTGCATATTTTTTCACCTACCTTGCATCCTTAGGCCCTCAATAGCTCATGTTTCAATTTTCAAGTCATTTGGATAGTTAAAAGCTTCATTTCGGCTTTCAGTACTAAAAAGACGCTAACTTCTGAAATTGGAGTTACAGGATCCATGGATTCCACCAAGTCATCGGCAACGAAGAGAAAAAGACCGACAATCAAAGATGCTATTGCAGAAGCGGAACCATTTGACATTCCAGCAGAAACCCTCAAGCCAACCAAAACTTGGGTGGAGGAAGCAGTATTGGAGAAAGAGGGAATAAAGATCTACCAGGGGACTTTCAAAGATCCTCAAGGGCAAGCGGTGGATGTACCGATGATCCCACAGGAATTGGTAGATTATAGCAGGTCAGAAGACATCAGCAGGTACCTGGAAAGGGTAGACTTGCACAGTTTCTTCACCTCGAGACCATCAGGTGTGGATACAAGAAGAGTGTACGAGTTGGCAACATCCATTCAGAAGGATGGAAAAGCCACATTGACAGCCATGGATGGAGAGAAGGTAGAAGTACAGATCACTCCACAGCTAATTGCAGACGCATTGAAGCTGCACAACAAAGGGAGCTCGGTCAGGGAAAGAAGAGAGTCCATAGAGGTCTATGGGCCCAAGAAACAGAATGCGACCTATGGAGATATGAAGGACCCAAGAGCGGCAACCCTTTGCCGACTATACAACCAATTTCTTCATGTTTGCAATAAAAGACCGCAAAAGTATACGACACCACCCCATGCCATTGCGACCACCATCACATGGGCATTAAAGAGCAATATGCCAAAAGAGGTGAATTACGCTCAACACATCCACGAGCAAGTAATTGCCATGCAAAACAAGAAGCCAAAATACATAGGAGGAGCGGAAATTCTGACAAGAATAGCTTATGAAGCTATTGGAGCTAGATATTAGTGGCCAAAGGCTCCCTCCCAGAATGAGTGGCTTAGAGAAGCCGACGAGGAGGAAGAACATCCCGAATTATCCAAGAGGGCATCCACAAGAGCACGCCGGAAACTAGAAGTAGTTTCAGAACCTGAAGAGGATGTGGACGAGCCACTTAAGAAGAAAGTAAAGAAGAAGGTTGCTCCCAAGCAAACCAAAAGTCAGAAAGCGGCAAGAATGGAAAGATTAGTGGAGCAGTTTAGAGTGGAAAGAGCTCTAAAGGGTGACTTTGAAGAAAAGTGGGTGCCAGACCCCACTAAAGTCGGAACTAGCTCGGCCAGGCCACATATTGATCAATACGATCAATATATTAAATCTTATGAGGAGTCAGAGGCTATTTTGGAGCAGCAACCTGTCGAGCCATACACTGAAGAGGAGGTACATCAATTAAAAGCTGAGCTGAAAAAAGACGACAAGGGGAAAAGGAAAGTAGATGGGTCTACTAAGCCTCAAGAGAAAGATGGGCAAGCCGACAAAGGGAAAGCCAAGGAAGCTGAGGACAAACATCCCTCTATGACTGATGTATCAAGCCCGATGAAGACGGAAAAAATTGTGGAAGAGACCACAGTAGAGGTGGACACAGATGTTTTGGAAAAGCCAGAAGTCGAAACCAAAGAAAAGAAGATAGATCCAGTTCAGCAAAAGAGAAATGATTATGAGGATCTGGTAGAGATAGGATACATCGAAGAAGAGGCCCTTGAGGCAGTTTATGGGATCACCCTACAAAAACAAGATGAACGGAGAGGGACGAAGAAAAAGACAAAGAGTAAAAAAGAAAGTGAAGAGAAACTGGACGAACCAAAAATACTAGAAGAGCCAAAGCCAGTGGAGGTGGTGGCGGAAAGAGCTTTAGAGTTGACAGATGATGATGAAAAAGACATGCACATGGTGCATGAACTGCTCAGCAAGATAAAAGAAAGGTCCAAGGCAAAGGAAGTAGAGATTGAGACATCCAAACAAAGGGAAGTGGAGTTGCAGAGAAATTTAGAGAATGCTATGATTGAATCTGAAATTCATAAAGCATCACTCTATGACGCGGAAAACGAGAGAGACGGCTTGATACTCCAACTAGCCGAGGCTTCAAGAGAAGTAACAAGTGCACAGGAAGCAAGGGAGCAGATAGAGGATGAGTTGGAGGCGGCTAAGGATGAGCTCATTGAGCTAAGGGAAAGAGTCGAGCTCCAAGAAAGAACAATCACTAGACTCAGGTCTACCCCTAGAGCTAGCAGAGCAGGAACCGAACAAGAGGGAGCTATCATACCAGTTTTGGAAGACCAGGTCCAAAGCTTACAAAGAGAGCTAAGATTAGAGCAAGTGCAAAGGTTGCACATTGCGGAGGGATCATTGGCCGCAGAGAAGAGGCTCACATTAGAAAATCAAACACTACGGACAGAGAATGAGGCCCTCCGCAAACAGCTCCAAGATCTACAAGAGCAACAAAGAAGAGAGACAGAGACACCACAAGAAGAATCAGGTGGAGCAGCCATAGAGCTACCAGAAACTGGAGAGGCAACCACAATTGAAGATCCAGCCCCAGCTCAAGAGGTGGCCTCGACTTCAAGAATCTCTGAAGAAGAAGAACAAAGGCTCCATGACCAAATAGAAAAGTCAGCAGAGGAGAGTGCCAAGGCGGAAATGGAATGGGAGAGGAGACTCCTAATCTCCATTAGACTTCAGGGACTAGACACAAAAGTGCTCCATGAACAGTGGATGCAACCCAGCCTGCCTTTCCCTTTGATGAAATTTGAAGTGCTAAAGACGAAAAAGAGACTAGAAGGAGAGGAGTATGTCGCTCTTTACGAGGGCGACATCACAAAGGAGGAACAATCAAAGAAGATAGTAGATTCACAACCTAGATGGAGGAAAGGTTGGCTGAACAAATACCCAGCCTACCTCATCTACTTGGTGGAGGCACCAAAGGAGATCCGGGAGGATGCAACCTTCTGCCCGGTGCCAAGAGTCAGAAATTGGAAAGAGCATGGCAGGATTGCAGAAAAGAAGCCAAATTGGCTTAATTATCCCAGGATGCCAGGACCAAAGGCAGGAGAGAGAATAGGTAAAGCCTACATGGTGAAAACCCTAACGGGCACCATCAAGCTCTTTACTGGCTCTCTTGACCTTTCATGTCAGATGCTCAAGAAAATCTGCAGGACTCTCTTAGCTTGCATTGAAGTGTTCGCGCCAGATAAAGCCACGACCTCGAGTCTACTATCGACGGCCGACACGGTGTCTGATATGATGTACGATTTTTCATTGCAGCCTTCTCCAAAAGTGTTACACCTCCTATACCAAAGGATTATGTTTTTGCCTAGCTTCCATATGCAAACATTCGAAGAAGCTTTCTACACCGGCTTTTTCACCCACGAAAGCAAAATATTCGGCCCAACCTTGACCATCGGCAACCTACGATATGAATCACATTTGCAGATGCTCAAGACGACAGGACTTTATTGACCAAGCATAAAAGTCATGTCAGGGACGACATGAACGCGGAGGGGGGGGAGTGTTGAGCCAGCAGAGGATCACACCCACATTTTTGCTCACACTCATCATTTTGTAACCATTGATTGTAATAAATGTCTTTCCGACATTAATTTTGATTTGAGCCATTCATTAAGTAACGGGACTCAATTGAGTTTCCAGCTTGTAATCCCGAAGTAATTTCACTTGCCGATGTAATTAGTTAGAGATGTTCTCACCTCCAAGGCTGAGGTATATAAGCCAAAGTTTTTGTAACCTAAGGGGGCAAATTATTAATCAAAGTGAGTTTTTGAGCGCCGTGACTGTGTCTAAGAGAGAGAGAGAGAGAGAGAGAGAGAGAGAGAGAGAGAGAGAGTCTTATCTACTTGCTTCGCGAGCTATGGAGCCGCCATTGGAGAAGCGACACCGCCATTGTGTTAGCAACGGCGAGAGCTACGCACAGATACCAAGAGTGCGTGCTATCGACTTCTATGTGTGGTAAGTTCCTACGAGCTTCGGTGTGAATTTTCTTCCAACTCGTGTGTCGAAATTGAGCGTGCAGCATATCTATAGAACCACAACGAGTAGAGCTACACATTAGTACCATCAGGGTCAAGTTTCGGTCACCTGTATATTTCGGTCTGTCTTCATACGCGTTTACCGCACGGAGTGGTTATAGGTTGAGTTTGCAGTTCAAGTCTTTAGGGTGTTGTTCTTACCTAGTGTATAGACTTCCCCTTGAGTTTGAGATCGATTCAATGATTCTAGATCCTGTTTCGTATAGCATTCGTTCGTAGTACGGATTTCAGTCACTTGCGTATTTTAGAACTTAGATTTGATTTCCTTAGTAGTGATTGTCATTAGAATGTCGAGTAGGTGATTTGACACCCACCTAGTTGTTTCCATGCGCCTGCGGGTCAAGCTCCGTCCTCGTCTGACAAATTCTGTAGTTGGTTGAGTTCTCGCTATTTAGCTTCCGCTAGCGGCGTAACCGCCTTAACAGATGGCGAGCTGGGCCTTGAACCAAAGCAAGAGAAGAAAGTAGGAGAAGGCATGCACGGTAAACGAAGCAAGGAAAGAAGGAGGAGGAAGTTCAAACTAGAGAATGGCAATTAAGCCGGTCCAAAGCATTAATGATCAAGGCAGTGAACTGAATTCAATACTACAGAATCCACGGGGAATCGAAGCAGATGAAGCGGCATGAGGGAGTTATTATCATCGTCTCATCGACAAGAGATTGATTAAATAATTGTTAAGCCCCGGTGTCGTTAACGGCCCGATTAATTCTGTAAAACGGGAGCTTAAACTCCTAGTTAGCAGATGACCCAAGTGACGGTGCTGTTAACAGCCCACCTTGGCTAGTACCAAACATATTAATCGATTAATTGATGATTATGGTTATTTCTAGATTCAGGTTCATTTGTTGTTCTTGTTCTCTCTCTTTCACACCTCCCACAGCCAGAGGCCCGGCGCCTGCCCGGCTCACGTAGTGAACATATATCTCCCGACATCTTTGGTGAACCCGACACGAAACGAGCCCGGGTGGGAGGTTAAGATGGAGATGCCAGAACAGTTTAAGCAGTTCATTGAAGATTTTAGTGCCAATGGATTTGATAAAATTCTGGCAGTTATAGATTTGCCAAAACTGATGGAATTGGTTCAGGGGTATCTACAGGAAGCAAAAGCCATGCAGAAAAAAAAGTAAATTGATGATGTTGTAGAGCTAGCACTTGATGTTGTTCGGGAGCAGTATTATATTTTTTAGGGATATGATCCAGAAGGTTTTATTGCATGTTATGAAGCTGAGATGAAGAGCCAAAATGTTCCAGAAGATCAGATGATTGCAACTTTTGAGGAGGTTGTAAACTCGGATTTTAAAAAGCAGGTTCAAGAACTGGCAGAAGCGTATCCCACACAGTGGGAGTATTTTGCAGAGGAATTCATTTACAAAAGCTCAAGGATTCTAGATCGGGAAATAAAGGAGATTACTGAACAAAACCAGGTTGTCTTCAGCAAAGGTGAAGGGGATCAGATACAGTTCCTCAACTATGATGAATTTTGGGAGCATATTTTTGCAAGGAATAAAGCCAAAGAAAATGCTAAGTGGGAAGTAGCGAATTCAGTTTCAGAGGAGCTTAATTTGAGCAATGAAGAAAAGGTAAACGATGAATTTAATGCTGGAACAGATTTATATGAATTTTTTTCAAAGATTGCTCGCATGGACGCTATCTCTAATAATGGTTCTAGTGAAAGCATAGACTGTACAGCAAGTGGTTCACGAGCTATTGACCTTGACATGGGTTATTCTGAAGGAGCTCATCAAGCAGATGAGCCTCTACAAGATATTTCTAAAACTATCAGCACAATAGGCAAGCAGGACAGCATGTTTGCTACAGATAATTGCATAAACAAAACTATTATATACACATTAGCTTATGAAGTGACCAAGATTGTGAACCCAGTACAGGATGAACCTGAGGATGTCAATGAACCTATGATTGCTACTAACCATATGTTTGCAGATGCTATTATCATGGAAGAAGATGCCATAATCGATGATTTCTTATCTGGATCTGAAGGAGATGGTTATGACAGTATAGAAGAGCTTTTTGATGTGTGTACCTCTTCAGAGGGGGTGCCAAATGAGCCTTTACAGTGCTATGATGTATTTCTAAGTAGCATGGATGCAGACGAGGAAGCAGAGGATGATATCGATGAGTATGAAGACTGCCTAGACCATGCTGATTGTGAACAGGTTATCAAAACAGGGATTTTACATCTATGCTTGTACATGGGATGCATGAGGAGCTAACTCCTACCATTTTGATTAATGTTGAGACTTCCAAGGGTGATTTTCGCGAGGATGTTATGGATGAAGATCTACATGATAAAGCTTGTTTTCATGATCAAGCTGAAATCCCAACAGGTGAAAATTCATCCGATGATACAGGTTGAGAGACTCCCAAGGTTTTTCATGATGGCTATGAAGCTAGAGGGGGTGATGATGCTAAATCATCCTTGATACAACATAAAATGCACAGGGTTTTTCATTTGCTTGGACAATATGCCAGATGTGGCTGGATTTGGATGCTATTCCTATTGATGCTTATGTCAGTGATGTCTTGGCTGCCAATAAAAGGGAGTCAGATTTCTTTAATGCTTTCTGGTAACGAGCTTAAGTTGCCAACAGTTTACGGGATGTGGTGTTGCACTATGCTTCAAGTGAAGCTTTAATATATTGCGGAGCCGGTCAATGCTATGTGATCTCTATGGTGTTTGATCCAAGTGATTCTAAGGATGTTCGTAAGCAGATTCAATATGGATGGATACTGTTAGATATGCATAGTAATTGCGTGCTATTTGAACCAAGGGTAGCATATTTGCACCAAAAATGCTTAATGTTGATTGATATAGGCAATGTATTCTCATGTGGATATTATGATGTCCCAATGTGTGGGAAATTCATTATTACTCCATTTGATCCTGGGGGTTACTAAAGTGCAAGTTGCAGATGCAGAGGATACTAGATGCCTAATGTAGCAAGTTGCATGATGCAAGGTTTTGTTTTCTAGACTATGTTAAGTCAGAAGAGTGTTTGGTTATGCATTCAATAAGATAACATGGCTGGCTTCCAGCTAACTTCTTTGGACAATTAATGAAGTATCTTTACATATTTTGAGTTGGTTCTGCTACCAGAACTTGAGGTAAAGGACTTGACGGCCATTCCGTTTGCAGACAGAGTAAGGCATACTTGAGCTTGACAGGGTTCCTTAAAGAGAGCTTAATGGTCAACCCGTGTGCATCATTAACTGGAGCACTTGAGTCTGGCGGGGTTCACTAAACAAGTTATCCATAATTGAATGCTTTGAAGATACGACAAATACAGTTCAGAGATTTTTGATGGACAGCTACCTAATGCTTAAGCTAGAACATTGATGATAGGATTGAAGTGCAGTTGGCACAGACCGAAGGCTATGCAGGTTCAGAGGGGGTGGATGTCGTGCAGCTCTGCTCCCATGCTAGGAAAGATGCCAACAAGATGCACATCATGCTTATTTGAAGCTTACATTATTATTGAGCAGTGATCATGGCTTGTTAACAGGCCAAGCTTAATGATTAATGTATGCCAAATGCGGTTTAAAAGGGCCAACAGATGCTTTAATGATGCTAAAAAGTACTATGCTTGAAGTGAGCACAAATGTGATATTATGATCTAGAACTATAGTGCTTGAAGTGCTCTATCGGCCTATCTTTACGGCTCGTCAATTGGAGCTACGATGAAGAATTTATGGCAGTTTGAAGTTTGAGTTAATGCAGATCCGTGCCAGATTGGGAAACTGCAACTGAGGCGACAGAAATGAAAGGAAGGCACGGACCTAAACTGCTCACTTTGTGGAGCGCGTCGGTCTTTTCAGATCAATGATTGGAGTTCCAGTTGCCAAGTTATTGGCTGTTCAAGATTCACCGGGGGTCGGTTCCGTGCCAGTCTAGTCGGCTCGGCTGGAGTGCAATCGGGGAGTTTTGAGCTTCATCCGGGTTCTAGAAAATGGTAGAATAAGTGCTCGAGGAATATCTTGTTCAGAATTGAATCTCTTGTAGTGCATTGATAGCTAATGCTCCAGTTGAATTGAATTCCATGGCCGGCTAAAACATGATGTGCTTAACAGAGCTTTGGCCGATACATATGCCAAACAGGGAGGTTCATATTAATTTACAATAATGCTAAAAGCCTTTGGAGCCGAATGCCAAGCTTAACATTGCCTGGATGATATGCATGCCAGTTGTGGTGCCGTTACGAAAGCACAAAAAGTTATTGTTGAGGTCTTAGTTGAAAATGTTGTCTTTTGGAATGTGATGATTGCGGGTGGTGCCTAGGTTGATATGCATGCCAAATGTTCTGCCTTTATGAAGCTTAAGGGCCGAGAGGCCTCCCATATGCACCAAAGGCCAAGGGGCATGGCCTCCCGCCCCAAACCAAACTAAGTTGGGCGCCCAAAGGCCACCCAAAGGGTTAAATGAAAGTGGGAAAGGGAAAAGAAGAGGAAAAGACATGGCGAGGCTGCAGGCAGGAAAACGCGAGCTGCGCAAGGAAGAGATGGGCTCATAGCGGGCACTGCAGGACTCGGATGAGGTCAGCCGTGAGACGAAAAACTCCTAGCTCACCATGGCGCACAAATTTGGCACTGCTTCCGCTGAATTCCATGCAGGTCGAAATCCGCTGGCCACGTCAGCAAGGGATGATCTTTATGGCCTCCCTCTCAACGACGGCGCCGTCATTGCTAAGGGAGGGAGGGAGTTATAAATAGGAGCCGTTTTGCATGCAAAAGAGGGGAATTGTGAAGGCAATGAGCAAGAGCAGAGGTGCTTCAAGCTTGGAGAGGAACAAGAAGGGATTTCTCTCTATCTCGAGCAACACAAGGGGATCTCTCTCTCGAGCTTTGATAAGGAGTGCTCTCTCTCTTTCGAGATTGGAGAAGATCTCTCTCTCTCTCTCTCTCTTGATCTCCAATCCAAGCAAGGAGTTTCCTCTCCCTCTCTCGGCCATAAGCAGCAAGGGAACACGAATCAACGAGTGGCGGAGGCCATAAATAAGAAGAACTTGAAGCGGGGGAAGGGAGAGCAAGCAAGTGCTTGAGAAGCAAGATCAAGAGGGGATTCCAAGTGAGGCTAGAGCAAGCCAAAGAGGAGAAGGCAGATCGAGGTCGAGGCTTGAGCAAGTAAAGGCAAGAAGAAGGGATTTACGAGTAAATGGGAAGCTTGAAGTAAGCAAGCAGGCATGAGATGGCAAGCTGGGCCTTGAACCAAAGCAAGAGAAGAAAGCAGGAGAAGGCATGCATGGGAAACGAAGCAAGGAAAGAAGGAGGAGGAAGTTCAAACTAGAGAATGGCAATTAAGCCGGTCCAAAGCATTGATGATCGAGGCAGTGAATTGAATTAAAGACTGCAGAATCCACGGGCAATCGAAGCAGATGAAGCGACATGAGGGAGTTACTATCATCGTCATCAACTAGAGATTGATTAAATAATTGTTAAGCCCTGGTGTCGTTAACGGCCCGGTTAATTTTGTAAAACGGGAGCTTAAACTCCTAGTTAGCAGATGACCCAAATGACGATGTTATTAACAGCCCGCCTTGGCTAGTACCAAACATATTAATTGATTAATTGATGATTATGGTGATTTCCAGATTCAGTTGCATTTGTTTTCTTGTTCTCTCTCTTTCACACCTCCCACAGCCAGAGGCCCGGCGTCTGCCCGGCTCACGTAGCGAACACATATCCCCGACAACGCAATTGTGGAATCCTTTGGCAGTCGGCCACTGATGAAGACGATGTCGCAGCAAGAGGTGGTGTGGAAAGCAGGACTTCCTCCCATCCTCGCTTTTGGCTCGATGTCCCTGCAGTGGCTATCTCCTGTGAATCAGAGGCTACCATTTCAATAGAAGCACCAGCCACATCCAATACTCGAGCAAGTGTTTGAGACAAACCCTCAAGAGACACGGAACTCGAAGCCTGTGCCGACTGCGTGGTGTTGCGTGCGACAAATCTATCATCCTCGAAGTGGCACAAAGGGCGAAGGGCAAGAGGAAAAACTTCTTGTAAGGGAAACACCAATGTTAGAAGCTACCCGACCTTGGTATTTGTTGGGATACTGCGTCCCATCTGCCCCACCACTCGTTGACATTCTGTTAGCAATCGTTCTTTGATGATCGCTACCCAAGCCACTGGCCCAAAGTTGGCTGAATGCAATACATTATGTGCTTTAGCAAAAATGGTGTAGGTTTTGGCTCTTGCAACCAAATTTCTTCCAAGAACCAACAATATGCATCTCTTATCTTTGCATCAGTGAGCCCTGACAACTTGTATTCACCCTTCACTTTCAATCCAAACTCCAGCTCTACCTCTGCAGTAGGAAAAACATGTGAAGCGCACACAACACCATCACTAGGCAGGCAACAGCATCTTGAAATTCTTTCAACTGTTAACTGAAACTACAGTTTGTTGACATGCACCATATCACCAAGAGCTAACTGCTCGATCAAAGCCGTAGCCTCCAGGTGAATACGGATACCCTACCAATCGAGGTTGGCAAAGACACGCAGCCGCAAATCCTGCAACCATGCATCCACCTGTCTGAGAGCTAGCTGGTGCTGCACTGGAGTAAACGAAAGGCACTGTAGTGAAGGAGTACCAGCGGAAGTGCGACGCGAGAGAGAGTGCAAGAAGAAGAGCACGACGATATGGTGAACTCACTCTACTGTAATGTGTAGAGCATAGTGAGTTCTTATTAGGTTTTTACAAAAGAATATGTGTACATACCTGGCGGCCCGCCCACTTACCTGGGCGACCACATTGGGCTTTATACCCCAACAACCTCCCACTTAAGGTCCAATGTGGTACTTTAAGTATGAGAGAAGCTACTATACAAGCTAATATACAAGAGATGTAGAGAAGTGATGTACTACCCTACACCTAACTGCTTGCGAAAATGCGCAAAGCTCTCTGAGGGAAGTCCTTTTGTAAGGAGATCAGCAGGATTTTCTCTGGTGTGAACTTTGACAAGCTGAAGTTGCTTATCCTCGAGCATTTCCCTGATGAAATGATACTTCACATCCACATGCTTTGTCTTTGAGTGATAAACTGGATTGCGAGCCAATTGTATAGCACTTTGACTATCACAATATAACACAGGCATCTCTTCTTTGATTCCCAAATCTGTTACTAGTCGATTAAGCCAAATTGATTCTTTGTATGCCTCTGATGCTGCAACATATTCAGCCTCTGTAGTAGACTGTGTAACACAATCTTGTAATCTAGAACACCATGATACTGCTCCACCAGCCAATGTAAAGACATACCCTAACGTAGACCTTCGGTTTTCTAAGTCACCTACATAATCTGAGTCTGTAAAACCCTTTACACTTAGCTCCTGAATCCCATAGCATATACGCATACTCTTTGTAGCTTTCAGGTATCTCAATATTCCTTTCACTGCCTCCCAATGTTTCTTGCCTGGGTTTGACATGTATCGACTTACTACTCCCACTGCAAATGCAATGTCTGGGCGAGTAGCAATCATTGCATACATCAAACTACCCACTGCAGACGCATATGGAATCTTATCCATTTCAGCCTGTTCTTCCTCAGACACAGGGCAATCTTGTTTGCTAAGTTTCACATATGGTGGCAATGGAACACTCAATGCCTTTCCCTTCTCCATATTGAAACGTTGCAAAACCTTGTCAATATACTCTATTTGAGATAACCAAATCAACTTCTTTGATCTGTCTCTCTCAATGCGCATACCAAGTATATGACTTGCCTCACCCATGTCTTTCATGTCAAACGATTTTGCCATCTTTGACTTCAAAGCAGAAATTTCTTCCAAGTGCTTGCCAGCAATCAACATGTCATCCACATACAAAATAAGGATCAACCAACTACCATCCTTAGCCTTCTTTGTATATAGACAGTGATCGAACTCACTACGTTTGTAGCCTTGAGAAAGCATAAACTTGTGGAATTTATGGTACCATGCCCTCGGTGATTGTTTTAAGCCATAAAGACTCTTTAACAACTGGCATACCCAATCTTCCTTGCCTTTCTCAACAAACCCTTCTGGTTGCTGCATGTAAATTTCCACATCTAAATCACCATGCAAGAACGTTGTCTTGACATCCATTTGGTGCAACACCAAATCTAATATGGCAACCAATGCAAGAAAGCATCTCAATGTAGTCATCTTGACCACCAGAGAGAAGACTTCCTCAAAGTCAATGCCTTGTTCTTGCTTAAAGCCCTTGGCAACAAGCCTTGCTTTGTACTTTGGCTGACTATCATGAGCGGTGATCTTATACCTGTAAACCCATTTACAGGGTAGAGCCTTTTTGCCCCGTGGTAATTTAACTAGCTTCCATGTCTGGTTTTTATGCAGAGCTGTCATCTCTGACTGCATGGCCAATTGCCAATTCCCAGAGTCCTTCATTTGCACTGCTTCCTTGTAACATGAAGACTCATTGCAATCAATCAACATGACATAGTTCATAGATGGAACAAACCTATCAGGAGGTCGCGTGACACGTCCAGATCTACGCACAATAGGTGGCTCAGGCTCAGCCACAACCTGTGGTTCAACTCTATCCTGTCCTTGCTCCTCTTGAGCCCTGACATTTTGTCTTGCACGTGCAGGTCCATCTTCTTGGAAGACAACTCTTCTAATCTCCTCAACCCTCTCTGGTTTAGAATGATATTTGGATTCATTAAAGTGAACATCATTGCTACGGACAACCTTTCTGGATTCGGGATTCCAAAGTTTGTACCCCATCTCACCAGAATTACCATAGCCTAGAAAGATGCACTTTCTACTCTTTGGCTCAAGTTTGTTCCTAAATTCCTTAGGAACGTGAGTATATGCCTCACAGCCAAAGACTCTGAGATGCTTGTATGAGGGCATTTTGCCTGACCATACCATCTTTGGCACTGAATCCTTCTGCAAAAACATTGCTAGGAGATCTATTTACAAGATGAACAGCTGTTGATACAGCTTCAGCCCAAAACCCATTTGGCAGCTGTGCATTAGACAACATACTTCTGACCTTCTCTTGTATGGTCCTATTCATCCTCTCAGCAACACCATTTTGAGGAGGATTGTAAGGAGCAGTAAGTTCACCTTTTATACCTTTTGACTCACAAAAGTCCTAAAAGGCCTTTGAAACATACTCTCCACCATTGTCAGTGCGTAATCATTTAAGCTTCTTGCCACTCTGATTCTCCACAAGTGTCACAAACGTTTTGAAAACACTAAACGCTTCATCCTTGTGCCTGAGAAAGTAAACCCATACTTTCCTCGAGTAATCATCTATAAATGTCATAAAGTAAGAAGCTCCCCCTAGAGATAGGTTAGGCATAGGTCCACACAAATCACTATGAACAAGTGCCAACTGTGTATCTCTTCTACTGCTTCTATGCTTATGTGGCTGCTGTGTTTGCTTACCATACAGACAATGTTCACAGAATTCAAAATCATTAAATGAAAAGCCACGCAAATAACCAGAACGAGACAAGATTTCCATTCCCTTCTTGGACATATGTCCTAACCGGCTATGCCACAAAGAAACGTTCGGCTACTCGGTTACATTGATTACATTTTTAGAGACATTTGATACATGTGCTACTGTCATAGAACCCTTGGATATCTTCCACATGTTCTGTCCAAAAGTGGTGACGTAGCCAGCATCATCAAGTAAACCTGTGTTGATCAAGCTCTTTGTAATTGCGGGAACATGTCTCACATTCTTCAGCGTGAAAGAAGAGCCATTCTGAAACTTCAATTGAACATCTCCAACACCTAAGATCTCACATGTCTGCCCATTGCCTAGCCGAACATGATCTTTAGTGGTCACATAAGAAGTAAACCACTCCTTGTTTGGAGACACATGAAGTGATGCCCCTGAGTCTATAATCCAGTCACTCAGTGCATTTCCATCAGATGCTGTAAGAAGAGCTGAGTCCATTGTATTCTTCAAGAAGTAGATGTCTCCTAACACTAGACTGTCATCCTCTGCAATAGTGTTTGTCACATTTATTTCTTGAATCTTCACTGAGGACTTGTTCTTCTCACCATGGTCTTCAACTTTCTCTTTGCCTTTTTCTGCTTTCCATTCTCTGCAGTCTCTTTTCATGTGACCCTTCTTGCCACAATGGTAGCATTCTATGTCACTCTTGCCTTTAGCACTGCGGGACTTGCTACGAGACTGATTCCTCTTTCCACCTTTGTACTTTTCTTTGGTCCTTCCCCTGACAACTAAGGCTGTTCCTTTGCCTTTGTCCATTGTCTTTCTATTGGTTTCTTCAGTAAGCAGACTTCCTTCTACACCTGCTATGTTCAAACCATCTGGAGGTGCAGAATTACTCAAAGCTGTGCGAAAAGTGTCCCAACTTTGCGGCAATGTGATCAACAGGAACATAGCTCTAACAGGTTCATCAAACTTGACACCTTGAGCTGACAATTGACTATAGATTGTGTTGAATTCATTCAGATGATTGGACATAGGTGTCCCTTCTTTCATCTTCAAGTCAACAAGCTTCTTAAGCCAGTATACCTGTGAAGCTGCACTCTGCTTCTCATAAAGATCACTCAGCTTTAACCATGCTTGATAAGCCGACATCTCGTCTGCTACATTGAAGTAAACGCTTTCTGCCAAAGTCAGCATAACGGTAGAAAGTGCCAATTCATCCATTTCACTCCATTCATCTTCGTCCATATCTTCTGGTTTTATCTCCTTGAGGTTTATAGGTTTTATCTGCTTCTTTTGTACCAACACGTGCCAAATCTGCTTCTTCCACAATGGGAAATTGGTTCCATCCAGCTTCTTGATATTATAAAGAGCAGTGTCCTGTGATCCAGCCATAGCTACGCTTCACAGTGGTTTACTTTCCTGGGAAAAATTCGGCAGAGTTTCCCCTGTAAACTGACCTCTGAACCAATATCAACCTGTCAAATGAACCAAGAAAGCTTCAGATTCTGCATAAATTTCGGCAGAGTCTCCTTTGTAAAATGGCTCTGGTGTACTCAAAAAACAGACCAAAAAACAGCTCAAAAACACTGTCTCTCTGACACTGTAAGCTGCGGGTAAACCTGTCCTGCACCTGTACTGTCTCTCACTGTCCTGTAAGCATAGACTGTGACAATGCCTCAACGGCAGTAAAGCAAAGACGCAATCCCAACTATCTAACTCACAGTCAATACATCCTAGCTGCCTATCTAAGGGTGCTCGAGGGATCGCTCCAAGACCTGTATCACCGAAAGGATCTCAACATTCGAGAATCCCGCAGCTCAATAAAACCTCACTCGACCCTCAACAAAGGCTGCAGTAAATCTGACAGTACATAGACTTCCCACAAAGTCATACATCCACAAATTTCCCATTGTATGCTGTAACCGCTGCGGCGGTTGTTTGCTGCGTGACTCATAGCCAGCAAACCCTCAACAAACATACATCATCTCTGACAATACATCCCATGTGGAAGTACCTGCAATGTCAGGATGAAATCTGGAATATCAAGCAGCAAACACAAGCTACCTGATGAACTAGTGGATGTCGCCTACAGTCTGTGTGTAGATGCGCCCGTGTCGTATGTGACACGCCTCCAAGAACTGTGAGCCGTCCTTCAATGTGTAGACAGCCACAAATCAACACTCTGGGAGTGTCAATATCCTCAGCACCTGCAGTCGTAGGCCGAAAACCCCAAATTTGCAGAGTCGGATCTGCACCCGCTGAGACCACGTAGTCGAAAATGGCCTACGCAGACCTTTGTCGAAGCCGAACGGTGGCCGAGATGACCTCATAATGAAATTCTGACAACACCCAGGCCTTCGGGCTCTCCCACGAGATTTGGGGCCGTGTCTTCGCCTGTCGAATTTCACTCCAATCTGAGTTGATGACTCTAGCCTCCTGTAGTGCTGCCCCGAGCCTCGATCTGAGCTCTGATACCAGTTGAAGGAGTACGAGCGGAAGTGCAACGCGAGAGAGAGTGCGAGAAGAAGAGCACGATGATATGGTGAACTCACTCTACTGTAATGTGTAGAGCATAGTGAGTTCTTATTAGGTTTTTACAAAAGAATATGTGTACATACCTGGCGGCCCGCCCACTTACCTGGGCGACCACATTGGGCTTTATACCCCAACATGTAGCAAAGAATCCATCATGGTGGCAAAGGCACACAGGAGAAAAGAAGAACTCAGAAGAGTAGCCTTGCGAAAGCCCTGCAAATAGCACGAACAAAGTATAAGGTATCTACTGCATGCACGAAACCACTCACAAAGAGTTCTCAAAATAGGGCATGCCATGATATTGCAAACATCATAGCCTTTTTTACGCTTTTTGGGATTGCATGTTAAAGAATCGCCAATCATGATTAAGGCGGCTTCCAAGGCGGCTTCCAAGGCGGCTTCCGGCTCTTGTACCACAACAAGGGGCACTTAATCGAGGTAGATGAAAAATAATGGCGCAATCAGAACCGATTCAATGGAACAAAAATCACCTCCCCCCGTAAATCAGCCAAATAAAAGTAGGTAGGCCCACATGACTTAAAAATCCAGAACGGCCCAGACCACCGTAATTTCAGCTTCCTGGACATATTCCCAAGGTGGGAATTAAATACAAGAACCAATTGGCCCCGCAAAAATTGTCGTGCTTTAGGGCGATCCAACCATTTCTTCCGTCGGGATTGTAGATCTTGCAACACCGCAAAACTGCACAATCGCTCTTCATCTAATTTTTGCAAAACATCCACGATAAACAATGGAATATTCCGGAAGAAGCCTATCCACAATCAGCATCCGCAAGCTTGAAACCGCATGCTCCACTAGGGTAATTGCCTCCATTCCAAATGCCAATTTGAAAGGAGTTAGTCATGTTTCCACTTTATATGTTGTACGATAGGCCCATAATGCAGAAGGAAGTTTGACATCCCAATCCGTTGAATGCAAATTAACTAGCTTTGTCAAGATGTGAACCAATGGCTTATTAGTTGATTATGCCTGCCCATTCACATGAGGGTAATATGGAGAAGGTTTCCTGTGTAACACAAAATAAAATTATAACATTCTCTCCATCACCTTATTCAAGAAATGGCTACCCCGATCACTAACCAACTCAATAGGACAGCCATATCTGGAAAAAATATCCTTATATAAGCACCCAACAATAGAAACCACTCTATTATCTTTCAAAGGCCATGCTTCCACCCATTTAGTCGCATAATCCATGGCCGTCAAAATATACCTATTACCAGTGTTAGTTGCTACTGGTTTAAAAGGCCCAATAAAATCCAATCCCCATTTTTAAAAAGGCTCCAAGGGTAACACTATCTGTAAAGGCATTTTGGACATTTTAGTATGTTGCCCCAACCACTGACACACATCACAATGTTGTACGAAACCCCTCGCATCTTGAAACAATGTTGGCCACCATAATCCAAATTGTAGCACTTTCCTTGCCATGATCAAAGCTGCAAAGTGACCCCCTGCAATGCTTGTATGAACCTCCTCCATAACAGATCCTTGTTCCTGTGAGGGTAGGACGCATCTTAGCAGGACATCCGCTACTATGCGATAATACAACTTCCCCATGACAATCTCAAAATTCCGACTTCGAATAGCCATCCGGCGACGTTGATTTCTGGACAAGAATGAAGGCATTTATCCACTATCAAGAAAATGGAACATCTCCTCATACCAGGTCCAGAGAACGTTGGGAATCATCGTGCATGATTGCGTAATTGGATCCTCACTCACAACTACTTGTGTCAAAAAGAGACACGTCCAAAAATTCATCAGCAAGCCCCGTCGGCGGCTCGCCAAAATCTAGCCGAGACAGGTAATCAGCAACCACATGCTCGGGTCTAGGACGATGTATTGCCTCAAAATCAAATTCTTGTAACAAGAGGACCCATCTACTAATCTTCATGTCAATTCTTTTGTCACACCAGGTATAAAAGATCCGAATGATTCACATGAAAGAAAAATGGTTGGCCCAACAGATAATTGCAAAACTTCTTCACCGAGTAAATCATCCCTAAATATTCTCTTTCTGTTACTGAATAATTTTTTTTTCTATGGATGATAATCGTCTGCTGGCATAATAGACAGGTCGAAACCACCCTTGAGTTTGTTCCTGCATCAGCACACTGTCAATAGCCCTATCACAAGCATCCACAAAAACATGAAAATCCTAACCCCAATTCGGAGGGATCATGATCGGAGCTTTGGACAGCTGAATTTTTAATCTCCTACAGGCCAGATCACATTCCTGCGTCCATTCAAAAACTTTGGCATGTGATGCCTGATTAATAGGGATTACCAAATGTGCAACAAACCTCAAATGCATCCCATCAACGAGCTTGGCCCAGAAATACTGCACACTGCTTCGAATTCGTCAATGAAGGTGCTTTCATAATTGCTGCTTTTTTTATCCAGATCCACTAAAATGTCGTCCTCAAAAATTACATGACCCAATAATCTCCCACTTTGCACTGCGAATGCACATTTTAGAGAATTTAAACTAAATTTTACCTCTCTATATTTCATAAAACATAACCGTGGTTGCTTCAAATGCTCTAATTGCGCTCCAAAGACACTGAGATCATCCAAAAAGATTCGCATAAAATCTATCAAATAGGGACCAAAAATTTGAAACATATCCCTTTGAAAAGTTGAGGGCGCATTCCATAATCCAAACCACATTACTGTGCATGCAAAAACGGCCCATACTGTAATAAAAGTTGTTTTAGCCTGATCACCTTCAGCCATCCGAATTTGGTTATATCCGCTGAACCCATCTAGAAAAGAATACATCTCATGCCTTGCCACATCATCCAAAATAGAATCCAGAAATGAAAGCAAAAAAGGGTATGGAACAGTAGCTGCATTCAGCTTCCTATAATCCACACAGATTCGAATTTTCTTGTTTTTCTTTGGTACCACCACAATAGGAGAAATCCATTCTGGATTGTCAATAGAGGTAATAAAACCCACCTACAACAACAGGAGATCTATTACCTCTATTGACAATCCATTTTGGATTGTTAATAGAGGTAATAAAACCCACCTGCAACAGGCAATCAATTTCCAGCTTAACTTGCTTCGCCACATTCGGATTCATCCTATATGAATGCTGCTTCACCGGCACTGCATCTGGTTTTAAATGAATCGTATGCTGATAAAACTTTGGATCCAATCCTTTCGTATCCGCATACTCCCATGCAAAAACATCCTTAAATTCTATCAACAAATTAATCAAGTCTCCTCCAAAACTTGCCTCAAGCTGGTTACTAATATGAATTGGTTGAGACTCCTCTTGAGCTTCTAGAAAGACCGTCTCGAGTTCATCCTCCTTTACCCTTGTTACTTTACTCATCTGTGCTTCAAACTCACGTTCTTGCCTAATAATCTCCTCCAATGGTTCGGGAATAGGCAAGACTTTTCCTTGCCCCCCTGGCTCTACTATTCCTTGATCCCCTAGAGACTTCCCCTCCAAAATCGTAGAAATATCTGCAAGATAGAGAGAAACTAAATCCGGGTTAGCCTTCACGAATTGCTCCTCTTCTAATCCTTCCACCATATTCATTGTCTCCGCTATCACAGGCCATGCTGCTTGAACTGGTTGTCTGCATGTTCTGAACATCACTCGAACTTTCATGAGACCCTTTTTAACTGTCAGCATATTTGCCTCCCAATTATGCTTTACCCTGGCTTGACGTTACCATGGTCTCCCCAAAATAATATGATAATCCTAACTGTGATCCTCAATATTTAACACTACTAACAAAACAGCAAAAGACAAACCAGCCACATCCATCGCAATGCCTCAGAGTAATCCTATTGGCTGTACTCTTCCCTGATCCGCCATGCGAACTACAAAGGGTGCAGGTTCCCAATCAATAAGACCAAAGCGCTCACAAGCCGCTTGAGATAATATTCACTCCCGCACCTCCATTTAATAGGACTTTGTCGATATATGTGCCATGATATCTTACTGAAAGCTCCGAAATGCGTGTATCCGTAATCCTAGTTTTGCTGACAACGGGACTGATCATCCCGCTCACCCTCAGCTACCGCAATATCAACTTCCATCTCATTCATTGCTTTGAACTTCTGACTCTGCAAAACGTTATGAAAATTCGAAACCAATTTCAATAACGATCCCAATCGTACTTGTAATGGTGATTCTAGAACCTCCTTCCAAACAGAATCCCAATTATCCTCTTCCATGGTATTTTCCTTGTTTCAGACTTTCCCCTCTTTCTTTTCTGAAGAGGGCGCCGATGGTCTTGATGATTGCAATGGTGGTACTGAATGTGGCATCCAAGTTACAATCTTTTTACGTACATCCTCTTGAGTTGCCCAATCCGAGAGATTAACATCGGCTGCTGGTACCACATTTTTGCCAGAACGGACAATCAACAAAACCACTGGGTCAGATTCGTCTAGCCCCTCAATCTGAACCATAGCCACACTCGGTTCCTTTCCAGCAGCACGTTCCTGTTTCTTTCGATCATATTCCATAGCTTGTGAACACTCCGACCGTGAATGCCCATCTCCCAAACAGAAAAGGCAGGTCTTGGGTCGATTAGGATCTCGGCCACCTCTTCCGCGACTGCGACCCCCTCCTTGACCTCGTCCATAGGATGGTCCTTGAAAAGACGCATCTGATGCATGAGCATGGGCCAACATCATCGTAGACTCTTGTCCATGTCTTGACTGTTGTGACTGCCATGTAGAAGAATCCCGACTCCTACGGCCATGACCATTGTAATAACATTCCACTCTATTATGGGTGTTGGCTATGCAAATTGCACACCATTTTTTATTCATTGCACACTCTTGAGCGGCATGTCTTGAATTCCGGCACTGAGTACACCACACCTCCTTCAGACTTTTAACCACCATAGAAGATTCCGCCGATCCAGAGGGAACACCTTTCCCTTTGGCGTTGGGATTTTTTCCGAGGTGCTTCCTCCGATCCTTTCACCGAACCACTGCTGCCTGAATCTGAGGATTCTGAGTCTACACTCTCTGACTCTGAACTATCACTGCCACTTCCCCGAGATTTACGATGAGATTTCTTACGAATCCTTTTTCTTTGATTTCCTTGGTGATTATGTAGCCTCTAAAGCCTCTCCTGCTACAACAGCCCTTGCAATAACATTATTCAGTGGAGTGGTTACCTTATCCATTGTTGCTAATGAGTGTCAGTCTTCTCATACCAAGCACGAGGAGATTGCTTCAACCCATACAAAGCTTTGTTACATTTGCACACCTTTTTCTCTTGACCTTTCTTGACAAAACCGCGAGGCTACGCTACATAAACTTCCTCAAATATGTCACCATTCAAGAAAGCAGTAACAATGTCTGATTGATGTACATCCCAACCAAAATCAGCTACCAATGCATATAGAAAACGCACAATAATCATACGAAAATTTGGAGCAAAAGTCTCTTCATAATCTATGCCTTTTTGTTGTGCATAACCCTTTGCAACAAGTCGAGGCTTATAGTGATCAATCTCACCATCCGGCTTGCATTTCAACTTGTAAACCCACTTTGTACCAATGGCCTTTATTCCAGGAGGCAAATCACATAAAGTCCATGTGTCATTTTCTAGAAGTGCATCATATTCTGATTGCATGGCAACCATCCAATTTTTTGAATTTTGTGCTTCATCAAAAGACAGAGATTCTTCAACATCATATAAGCTAGACACAGCCAAAGCATAACAATCTAATGCATAAGCTGCATGGTGAGATCCTGAACGAGTGCGACTAGACAATGGTGCATTTACTGTCACGCAATGTATGCACCAGCCATTTTGGCATACCTCTAGCCTACTCATTTTCAGGACTTTCCTCATCAAGTACATCATGTACATTTGCATCAATAATAGACTGATCTCTATAACATTTTCAAAAACCCCCAGAGGCTGTATATTTGCCTCATTGGAAATTACATTTGAACTTCCACCGCTAAAAAGAGGCAACAAAGTGTCATAAATGTCCTGTGAGCTTACATTATTGTCTCTAGTACATGACAGCAAGGGCTGAACAAAATCTTCCACAAACACAACATCCTCTGAAACCAAAATACGCTTTGTTTGTGGATGATACAACTTGCAACCTTTGCTTTCAACACTATAACCAGCAAAAATACATTTGATCCAATTTTTTGCACTGTGTTTGTGGCATCAAAGCATATGCCAAACAGCCAAAGACATGCATGTGCTCAATAGAAGGCTTTCTATCATGCCATGCTTTTTATGGAGTAATATACTACAAAGCTTTCATAGGACACCCGTTGAGTACATAAGTGGCACACATGATGACCTCAAGCCAAAACGAATGCGAGAAAGCTTGACTTTTGACCATACATCGTGCCATTTTCGTAAGTGACTTGTTTTTCCTCTCAACAACACCATTTTGTTGAGGCATATAAGGCACTGTACATTGGTGTTTTATCCCACGACTAGCCAAAAATGCATTAAATTCATGAGACATGTACTCCCCCCTCGATCGGAACAAAGGGTGCCCACAGTACAGTTTGAGCCCTTTTCAACCATAGCCAGAAATTATTTGCACATAAAAACCTCGGACTTCGATTTAAGCAGATACACCCATGCATGTCTCGAGTAATTATCAATGAAAGTCACGAAGTAAAGGTAATTGCCCAAGCACGGAGTTTGCATGGGCCCACAAACATCACTATGCACAAGCTACAAGCTACATGTGGCCCTAACTGAACTATCCTTTGGAAACTTAGGATACTGCATCTTACCCAAAATATAGCCTTCACAAACATGTTTGACAGGTGCTTCAAGAGGTGACAAAGAAGCAACCATATCAGATTCCTGCAGACGAACCAAACTGACAAAATTCAAATGACCAAAACGTGCATGCCAAAGTTTTGCATCTGAAATAGCCTTTGCATCCACAACTACATTTGCAAAATGTTGCCAATACTTGTCATACAAAGTGAGCTTATACAGCCCACGACATAAAATGCCAGATGCAACAATTTCATCACCAAAACTGAGATCATGTATTGTACATCTATCATCCACAAATACTACAAGACCAAGTCTAGCAAGTGCACATACAGACAAAAAAGATTCTTCTTGATCTCAGGTATATAAAGTGCATCAACAAGTGTGAAAGAACTACCATCCTCAGCAATAAGCACAATCTTTTCAACTCCGTGAACCGGATTAGAAACATTGTTGGCACAAGTGACTGAATTCCCATGAGGGACAGACTCAAGAGAGGTGAACAAATCACGATGTGAGGTAATGTGCTTTGTAGCACCACTGTCAAAATACCACACATGTGAATCTGCAGCAAACTGACATACATGCATCATGGACAATAGGATCATAAGTGCACTCTACAATAAATGTCCATTTTGCATCAACATCATCATCACAATCTCCTTTGACAGAAGACTCTACAATCAATGCACTTGTATTGAACCCTGTAGTGGATCTAGCCTCTTTTGCCTTCAATTTTGGACACTGCTTGATCAAGTGAACATTAGCTTTACAATAATGGCAATGCATCTTCTTTTTGCCCTTATCACCAGAATTTCTACACGAATTGCTGTCAGCAGAAGCATTAGGAACAAGTAATTTTTCACTCGCAGAAGAACCATGAGAAGTGGCTGCATTACTGTTACCACCTTTTGTTTGAGCAGCAATAAAAGCCTGTTCAACTGCATGTTGTCTAGTCCTTTTTTTTTTGGAAAGCGACTTTTGCAACAGTAATATGCACAATGCATTCAACTTGACAACTTCAAGGTTTCCTTGGGTCATAAGTCTCCAAGTACTAGCAAAAGTCTTGTAAGAATCTGGCAAGGCATCAAGAACAGTCTGCACAAGAGAACTATCTGAAATGACTTCACCTACAGAAATAAGTTGCTCGTTGATATCCTTTACACCAGCAAAGAAAGTGTCCATGTCATCTTTCTCATGTTTAATCTTTGACTCCAGCTCTTTACGCAACAATGCAATTTTTGCCTCATTGCGACTTGCATAAAGACCGACTAGAATATCCCAAGCCTGTTTTGTAGATTTCATTGAACGAATGTGAGGAGTAATAGTGCGCTTCATAGACAACGCAATCAATGCATGAGCCTGTGCATCTTTTACATCCCAACGAGCTTGTTCTGTCGTAGGCAAAAAAAACTATAAGTGCAGCAAGACCTACAACATCCTCAACATCGCCTACATCCTCAGAACCATGACGTGCATCAATGCCCTGCAAAATATTCCAGACACCCTTTGACACAAGAACATGTTGCATCATGTAAGCCCACATAGGGTAATTGTCCCCATCCAATATGTCCTCAGCAGCAAACATCTTGAACACATCTGTGTTGTTGTCCGCCATGACGAATGCCGACACCTGATGTGAAAACTGTCCAAAAAGAGGAAAAACGAAGCGGGAACAGCAGGTGCTATATAGCACAAACTGTAGAAGACTATAAGGGACCTATTATGCAGAAAACAGCACTGACAGAATTTCTACACAAAATGACAAAATAGCATGTGCAGTACTGCTTGTAGTGGAATGAGCCCGGATCAAAAATGTCGACCTTCAAACGCTCACCAAAGCTCACAAAAATTAGAGAAAGTGAGCAGGCATGTGTTGGAGCTACTCGCAACTAAGCCCGGGAGGACGCAACCTTCTCTGATACCAATTGTTGGAATGAGGGTTGCAAGAAAACACACACAGCTCGGAGAAGATGAAGGAAGTGCAATGGAAAGATAGATAGCCCTAGAATAATGGACGTATATACAATGCACGGGGGGAAAATCCTCCTAGAGAGGAAAAAAATGTCCCGGCGGTCCTAAGTGTGTTCACACACATCACTACCACATATATATGGTAACAATACAAGCAGTGATCTTCTTGGCTCCTTTCATACCCTTGGGACTGCATATACTTTTCAGAGTTCATGTGCATTTCCTTAAGCCTTGTTTTAGGCCATACAATGCCTTACACAGTCTACACACTAGTTTTTCCGTCATAGCTTTCTCAGGTTTGACTTCAAAACCATCTTGTTGTTTCATGTAGACATCTTCTTCTAGATGCCCACATCTTCACATCCATCTAAACAAGTTCTTATCCTCACTGTCTACTAATCCAAGCACAAGACACAACATTGTCATCTTGATCATTGGACAAAAAATATCATCGAAATCCATGCCTTTCTTTTTCTTGAAACCCTTAGCAACCAATCTAGCCTTGTACTTGGGCTTGAGATACTCTGTTGTGTACTTCTTCTTATACACCCACCAAGGCTTGTTTGCCCTATGGAAACTCTATCAATTCCCAAGTTTCATTAGCCATAATCGAGTTATACTCAAATTGCATTACCTGCTCCCACTTTGCGCTATCTTCCTAGTCAATGGACTCTTGGTAGTAGGTAGGGTCTCCGCAGTCGATGACCAATAGATAGTATAAGCGTGGTTGAAATTGCTCAAGGACAAGAGATACACATGTAGATCTCCTCAATGTCTATCTAATGGAGGCTCTGCTCTCTCAAAAGAATCACTAGATCTCTCTGGAGCACTATTAGGGGTAGGTACATTGCTAGTAGACTGAGTTATTTGCATAACTAGACTTGAGGCGACTTTCTCAAATCGCACTCTACGATACTCAATCTCTTTCACAGAATTTCTATGCATCTTTGACTCACTAAAGGTCATATGTGAGCTATGAATAATTCTCCAAGATTTCACATGCCAGAGACAATAACCCATATCTCTATCTACACCATAGACAATTAAGATGCATTTGTGTAACTTGGGGTCCAGCTTCTTTCTAATCTCTTTACGCACATGTGAGAATGCTTCACACCCAAACACATGTAATCTATCAAAATTACTTCTTGCATGTCCACATCTCCTATAAAATCTTGTAGATCACTGGTATACTAGGCGACCTATTAATTATATGCACCGATTTCATAACAACCTCTCTCAAAACTCTTGAGGTGAATGTGTCATAGATAGCATGGAAGTGACCCTTTCATGAATAGTCATATTCATGCGCTCAACAACTCCATTTTTAGCAAATGTGTAGGGCATAATAAATTGCCTTCTAATTCCTTGACAGAAGTCCTTAAACTCGGTGGAGACATATTCTCCCTCATTGTCAGTACACAAAGCCTTCAACTTCTTGCTTGACTAGTTTTCTGCCATAGCTAGGAACTTTTATAAGACACTGAAGACTTCATCTTTCCTCTTCAAGAGGTAGACCCACACCTTTTGAGTAGAGTCATCTATGAAGATCAGGAAATATAATGCCCTCCTAGAAAATTATGTGGCATAGGCCCACATAGATCACTATAAACCAAGTCTAGAGGATTCCCTGACTCTCTATTCAATGGCAAAGTGGTAAGCTTAGTCTGTTTTTTGTACATGCAATACTCACACAAACATAAATCTGTAACTGCTTCATTCCCTTCTTACTCATATGACCAAGCCCTATGCCACAACTCAATAGAAGGAAACTCTACTACATAGATACAGTTTTATTTCATAGATGATACATACAAGGAATATAATGAGCCAGAATTTTGGCCTTTGAGCATGACCAAGTTACCTTTTCTGATCATCCAAGAACCATTGCCAAACATTGTACTGTATCCAAGATCATCAAGCTATCATATTGAAACCAAGCTCTTAGTTAGCATTGGCATATGTCAAACACCTCGCAGTATAAACTTAGTATTGTTGCGCATACACAACTTCACATCTCCAACGTCACATATCTCAAGATTATGAGAATCACCCAACTTAACTAAGCCATGTGTAGAAGCATAACTGGAGAACCCCTTCTTATTAGGAGTAACATGAAAATTGGCATCTGGGTCAATAATCCGATTCTACACATAGCATTTGTCAAGAGATAACGCCTCTTCACTCAAGTCAAAAGTGAAGACTAGTACATCTCATGGCTACGGAACAACATCAACATGGAGAGACTCAATGACATTGAGCTCCTCTATCTTCACATTGTTCTTAGGAAGTGCAGAACTTATGACAATGGATTTACCCTTCTCTCTTTGCAACAAACGGAAATCTTTTTTCATGTGTCCTTTCTTGTGACAATGGTAGCATTCAATGTTTCTCGTGTCACGTTTATGACTTTTGCTACGTGCATTCTTGTGACCTTGAGAATGACTGTGACTAGGACTATGACTTCTCTGCCTTTGATTGTTCCTTTGGTTACTTTCACTTGCCATATAATGCCCACTAGTGTCGAGAGACTGAGGTTGAATCTCTTTCGTAAGCAAAGCACTAGTAAAATCACTAAAAACAAGCTTGCCCGTAGGGATTGAGTTACTAATGGCAATGCTCACAATGTAGGCAAAGAAGCAAGAAAATGGCTTTCATTTCATCATCTAAATTAAGTCCCTTTGATGTCAACTAAGTACACACACTGTTAAACTCGTTCAATTGTGAACTAACAATGCTATCTTCTTTCATGTTAAGATTCATAAGCTTCTTCATCAAAAATACTTTGCTCGATGCACTCTTATCATCCCATGAGCATAAAGACTCCCACAGTTCTTTAGCATTGGTCTTGTCCATAATCATGAAGAATACAGACTCGCCAAGATGCAACCTAATAGTTGACATGACATGAGCATCAAGCTCCTCTCAGTGATCATCAATGTACAAACCCCCTTTGCACTCTTTCAATGGCACTGCAAGCCCTTTGTTGATCAAGCACACCAAGCATTATCTACTTTCATATAGTGAAATTTGTGCCATCAAACTTCTTGTAGTAATCTTCTTTCTTAGAAGATCCAGCCATACTGACAAGAGCTAACTGCAAGAGAGTAGCACTTAGAACTTATGGAAAAAAATTTAACAAAAGAATTTTGACAGAGTCTCTCTGCACAGAGATCAAAATCTCAACTAGAAAATCACTACAATGGCAATGCAAAAGAGATGTAAGCAAACTATAGGACTCGCGAGAAAAATTCAGCAGAGTCTCCTCTATACATATCAAAATCTCAAGAAAAATTTAGCAAATCAATGCATAAACTGTAAACAAAATACTGACGGGTCATACACTACTCAAAAGAATTGTTGAAAGATTATCAACTTGGCATCAAAGCACATATACCCGTCTATACATGTCCTATGGTGATGCCACGAATGGAGATCTCTAGCAACCTTATCCACCTCATACTGGGTAACCCGGTCCCCCAGTCTTCAACTTCAAAAAACCTCACACAACGATCCTCACAAAAAGTTATACAGACTTGACTAGCCACAGTTTCGGAAAGGGCTCTTCGAGATAGAGTCTTAGAAACGGCCGGGATTGCCAAAACAAGCCAAAAATCAGATCCACGATGAGGTACAATGGCAGTATCTGCAACATGTGGTACATCCAAAAGCATAAAACTATCACTGCAAGACCACAGGACGCGTGCTCAAACAGGCGCCATTGAGATGCAAGAAAAATTTAGACTCAAGTGTGGGGAGTAAAAACTGCTCTCAACAAAGCACAAGTATACACAAGGTGCTAATCATGTATATCCAAACGCATAAAGCTCTCGAACAGAAGTAGTCGCTGGTCAAAAATCTCCCACTGATAGTAGAATCGATCACTGACAAACTTGTCAAATGTAGCCAACTAGGCTAGGCAAATCAAACCACAAATGCCATGCAAGTGGTAATCCGGCACCAATCAAGTGTAACAACAACAGACCCGTGGTCGAGTGCTTGCCAAGAGAGCCTATAAACATGTAGTTGTGTAGACTTGTGAGTCCGACAAACCGATAAAACTAGTAACCAATGAGCCGTCAATGGCTAAGCATCACATAACGAACCACAGTAGGCATACATCAAAAAAATATGTGCCCACTAAGAAGCCAAGCAGTAACTGTCAAGACTGCTCTCTCTAATGTTACCAAGAAAAACGCTAGGTCGATGTCGAGACGGTGTGTCGATGCCAAATAAGGTGCCGATATTGATGCCGAGAAAAACCATTGCATGCCTATTTTTTCCACTGTACAAAAATGCCTCGTCGATGTTGAACATTGAGAAAGCCAATGTGCTATCTCTCTCACTCGCTATGTTGTAGTGTTCGAGCGATTGCCGATGCCATTCTTCAAGCCATTCGTCAATGCTGCAATTTTCTTCTATTACATAGAGCGCTATTGTGTGCGCTTCCCACTTCAGTGCTACAATGTTGATGTTAAGCTTCAAAAGCTCCAGAAGCTCCCTGTGTGCAGAGCCTGAGAAAATCCAAAGAATACATAGGATGATTTAGTTTGTGATGCTCTTATGCCACTTGTGACAGGTGCGGATGCGTGAGTGCGGGGAAGGGGGAAGTAGGAACACATGTATGGGTGGAGCATAAACTGAGTGCAGGGACAACCATTCATAGCTCCCTTATTCTGTATGTTTGAATAGGGTTAGATGGGCTAGGTTAGTAGTGGGCTTCTGCCGGCCAGTTGGCTTGAAGCCCAACAAAATACAACATACATTCTTGGATGTGGACCAAATATCCAAGGCAATGAACAAGACAAGGAGGTGTGGAAAGGTGTGGCATACATGATAAAGAAGGACTTCGAAGATTATGTATATATTGTGCGGGTTTAGTTCTTGGCCGGATTTAGTTTTAACAAGCAATCTATTGTGCAAATCGCCTCGATGGCTATGCGTGGACTTCCCATCCATTGATCCCCCCACTCCCCCCCCCCCCTTCTTCTCAAATGCTCTGTTTCACTTAGTCATTAGGACCTTGGGGTATCAAGCTGTTGCTTTATTGCATTTAATGCTACGTTCAAAAGGCGAGGTGAATTCCTTGCGCAATTAGTATAGCGGAAGCAATGCTAGAAAAAAACCGAGGTATAGTGTATTTTAACCGGCTTAAATCGTCAAATCCCGATTATATTTTGAGCTTGCCCTAAAGAAAACCGGCAAATTTACACAAGTTTTAGTGTAAATACCGACAAAAGCTTCAAATTTTGACATTAAAACCGGTAGAATTTCAAGTTTGCCCTTATTTTCTTTGGTTAGGAAAAATGTATTTTCTCTAGCCCTGGCTGCCAAGAAGCTACCCATCTTTGGTCACGTAGTTCAAGGGTTTTTCACACGAGCTGTTCACATACCGAAAAAGTAGTGCAAGGCATGGGATTTTTCCATTAAGCTTGCCTTAGTTGGCTGCACCATACTGCAGCATCAATATTTTCCCCACTCCTTAGTGGAGCTGTGGCACATTCTCATGCTTAGCCAAGCTCCTATTCACCTGCCGAATGTCGTATCTTTAGCTTCGACCCTATATTAACCAAGTGATACAAAACAGGAAAAGCCCTCGAAGGATACCACCCTGAGTTAATAAAAGAGAGCACGTGCTACTTACAAAGGAAAAAGAATCACCAAGCAATGACGACATTGTTAGCTTCCGGCTTTCGTTTTCAAAGCCAAACCAGGGAAGTTTTGTACAATTGTGCATAGACCTCCTCCGCATACTTTCAAAGTTTTTTAAGTGAGTTTTTCTTTTGAAACTTACAAAATGGAAAAGGATCAAAACACCAAAATCCATCTGAGACCCACATCAATCAAGATCAGAACGTGTATGGGAGTGATGACATAGGGGAGAAGAGTGAGATGTGCCATCCCGTGAGCAACAGGAACTGATAGTACATAGGGTAGAAAGTATCGAAATGCAATTACAGACTTTCCTAGCTGCTCTAGATGGTCTCAAAGATCAAATGACCAAATTGACTGTGTGCATCCAGAAGGAAAAACAACCAGTGGAAATCTTTTGTGCCACCTGATCCAAACATATCCTCCACCTCCAAGGAAGTTGGAACCATGTAGAGAGACATTGCTATACCTTCTCTTGATACACAGTCAAGACCTAGAGAGAACCCTCTCTCAAAACATGAAACCTCCTCAATTTAATGGTGAAGAAAAGGATAGAAACAAAGATGCTATCTATACCTTCCTACAGAAATGGCAAGACCTACATAGGTTAAAAAACACCCAACCTGAGTACCAACCACTTGAGGCTAATCTGTTATTGGGACCAAAAGCCCACAAATGATGAATGAGCCTCAAGGCATCAAGAAAGATTCCACGCAATTGGGCTTAATTTGAGAGCAATTTTGTGAAAAAAAAATCTCCTTGAAAATGAACCAAAAAGAAACTCGGAAGATTGAGATAAAGGTATGCAGTGAAGTAGGCATTTGCTCGCTTACAATGCAGAAGAAATAATCCTCAGACTCCAGGGGTTAGATGACTTTCACAAAACAAGAGGGTTATACGAGGATTAGATAGACAATTCAAGTGAGAGATAAAAAGGAGTGCATCTAAAACTTTGGAGGTGGCGATTAAAATTGCACAAATTTATGAAGATAATATTTGCTTGACAGCTTCTAATCCCACCCCAACTGAGTGCAAGTCCACAGATATGGGGGTATCACCGCCTTTTCTAAAAGGAAAAAGAAAATTTTCATTTAATAAAGAGAATAAATCATTGTTTAAAAAGAGGGTTGCACCAGGCTTACAACTGAACCAAGAGGACTTTACAAAGGCTAACAAAGAAAACTTATGTTTCACTTTTTTGTCACCCGACCATCCTTAATGGAACTGTCTAAAGAAAAAAAGAAAAAAGGGACAAGAGTCATAAAGATAAGCAAATCCATGTAGTCAAAACACTTCCAATAAATGGTAATGAAAAGTTTAAATTCATAGTAGTGTTGTATGAAGACAAAGAGCACCTTTGCTATTTGTCAAGCAAGATGTGGAAATCAAGTTTTGGTCCACATCAGCTAGTGAAAATGCATGGATTTGTAAATGAGCAAAGGGTTAGAGTTATGATAGAAAACTATGTTTTGGCCCACATGAACGGGTGAAAATGCATGGATTTGTAAATGGGGAAAGGATCAGAGTCATGATAAATGACTATCACACATAACTTTGTAAACCATGCTCTTATCAAGAAACTAAAACTTTCTCAACAATTAAAGTGCTCACCAATATGTCATCTCCATGATGCATGGCGAAGACACGAAGATATGCGAAGACGAGAATGAGAAATGATCTTCCATATGCATAGTAACACAAATGAATAGCCTTAGGATGCATCTTGGTCCAACTTGGAGAGAGAATTTTGGACTTCCCAATTTCTTATGCAAGTAGGCAACTAAATCAAGACCAAAGAAACTATACAATATTAGAGCAAGAAAGAAGGTCATCAAACTACACGGTTAATAAATTTTGCCCTTTATTCAAGTAATATATCCAACATTTTTGCCCATCATGATACATTCTTTGAGGGGGACAATTATTCAAATGACGAGGGGATATAAAATTTAAGTTGCAACACAAAAAGGACCAAATACCATAGAGCTGTTGAACATTCATCTCATATAACTAGTAGCAAAGAGTTGATTAGAGTTGAGGATAAGTTGCCCGATGCTATGCTGTTTGCAATGAAGTGGTACCAAAGTAGACTAGTTGGTTTTCTTTTCATGGTGGTGCTACCCTCAAATATAAAAAGGAATTCACTGATATCAACCAAAAATTGGAGCCATCATGCTTGATTCTTACATGAATGAGAATAATGAACATGTGTGAAGAGAGCTATAGGAAGAATCCCACAAATCTGGACGACTTGTGACTTAACAATCAATATTTCTCAAACTCTCAATTGATCCAATACTCTGAAGCTAGAAAGATTCAAAGTCACCACTTCTACACTTAGTTTCTAGTTCAAATTGATTGTATGAGATAGGTAGCTGGTTATCAACTTGTTCTCACCACCAATTGTACTTTTGATCATATACATGGAAACTACAAACCTTACAAATTACTAACGAAATGTTTTTCAATCCAGCTGAATTAGATAAAATCCTATGTCATAATGGCAAGGTCATTCAATCTGAAAGAGATTCAAAATTCAGTGGCTCAAAAACCTAAGCTAATCTCGGATGTTCATTACTATGGATGTTCATTACAGAAAGATATGGAAATAAAATGCTACATTATTGTGAAGGAAATCAATGCCTCATATTCATCGTTCATGGAACCCTGCTGTCACAATTAAGGAGGCTAGCCAATCCCCTCACATAAAAGGCAGAGATAGCAAGTAGCCTCAAATTGCTTTTTTTCTTAACGCAGGTCTCATACTATTGTTTGTTCTTCTAAGACCACAAATGATACAGCAGTAGCACTCACAAACTTACGCTTCAAAGAAACGAGATTACAGGGTTTCATGCGCTCAACATGCAGCATCTCCGGAAACACGACTTGAACACAATAACATAGCCAAGTATACTACTCTTCCAAACCATCAAAATGGGCTCAATCCCATACGACGCATGATTGTCTCTATTGCCAGTACAACCATGCACTTACCTCCCTCTCTTTCTGACAAGCTTACACAGCTCAATGTCTTAATGACCAGAAAAGAATGTCTGAAAGCTTTCACTGCACTCCAGACCATCTTGCCCAATCCACAAACTGCATCCCTCCATAAGTATTATTTGCAAACCTGATACCGATGGTGAATGCCATTGCTACAACAGGTAGTCTTTTTGCAAGAGCAGACCCCTCAACCACTCTCTCCAGTCCATTAACAACTTGATATCTAGTATTTGAAGAAACGGCAAGGAAAACACCTGGTCACATGATAAAGGCGGCAACAAAATGACAAACAGATTAGCATTTGAGAAGTCGAAGTCTAAAGCTGTGAGTAAGCCTATAAACACCTCAAGGAAACAAGAATGCCCAAAATTCACAAAACAAAAGTGCAAGATATAATGGTAGTCATTGATAATGTACTATTAATGCATACCCCATAACACAGCACTTTTCACTAGTGGTGGTACAGGTACGTCGGAATCCGATTTTTTCACTTTCCTGATGACAGGTAACGTTTGAGCATTTTTGTGAGCAGGTTTCTCATATGTAGACAACCACTAACAAAAAAAGCATAACAAAAGCGTAGGAGTTACCGCTTCAGCAACATTATGGAGTTCGCAATTCCTTGCCCAATTATTCCACAGCTAAATCCCACTGCTCCGTATTGTATACCCTGACATCAATATCCAATTACCATGGGCTACAGATTTTGTCAGCATAGGGGATAAAAACACACCACATACCGTATTTACCTCTTTTTCTCAAAAAAAAAATCTCACGACATATATCTATCCCGAACCTTATAGAAGTATGAGGCAAGTCGTTGCTGAATTGAAAATGTCCTTCCTGGAGTGGCAGCTTCAAAAACACTGTCAAAAGAACCACGAAATCATTTGAGATTAGACTTGAAGAAGCTTTATGTACAACATACCAAAGACCACAAATAGCATAAATTTGCTTAATTTTTTCTTGAGCATTATGCCTCGATGTATCAATTGATAGTTAAAAGCCAGGGAAATAATGCCCTCATTCCAATTTTGTGTTGGATCACGATTCACACCTATGACAGGCAGAATTAGACTAATTAAGCATCATGCCTTGATCTTGGACAATAGAAAAACGTCTCGCACGATTCACACCTATGACAGGCAGAATTAGACTAATTAAGCATCATGCCTTGATCAAGCTAACTACAAAGCATGATGAATACTCGATGCACCAATTGATAATTAAAAGCCAGGGAATTAATGCCATCATTCTATTTTCGACGTATGACAAGGAGAATAAGACTGATGCAAGCATCATGCCTTGATCTCAGACAATAGAAAATCATCAAGCTAACTACAAAGCATGATGAATAGCAGATCATTGACTAGCTTGAGCTTGCAATAATCCTCTCATACAACATGTAAGAAGAACTAGCTATGGCCTTTCTGGAAAGACCAAACCTTGCAAGAGAACATGTACATCCCTTCTGTAATATTGAGTAGTATCATGTTTCAAAAACAACCATGCAGAGGTATACCATATCTTCGAAGTTTTTGGAAAGCAAAAAGGGACTGAGGCTTCTGGCTATTGTCTGGCAACTGGCACATAGAAGGCGTTCCTAGAATGAGAGGGAGAAGTACAAATTTTGAACAAACACGTATCAAACAAACAAAAATGCAGTCTGCAAAAGAGGCAGAGACTATTAGTCAGTCCCTCCAAATAAACAGAGACATGACTAGGTCCCATACGTTTTGCAATAAACAATGAACCATAAGCATTTGTCTGTCTAGCAAGAGGATTTATGTGCCTTCAGTTGTTACAAGTTGAATTGGTTTTGCAACTTTGATAAATTTCAAATATAACGATGCGATTTATGAGACTACTGTCACAAAGATGGAATCCTAGGTGGAAAGCAACACATGGCTTCACGTGGACCCTCACATGACTCTTGCATAGTAAGATAAAATGCGGGACTCAATCGGGACGACAGAAGTTACCGAACGGGGTCAATGTAAACAGCGACTTGGGGGGGGGGGGGGGGGGGGGGGGGGGGGGGGGGGGGGGAAGAACTTGCTTTAGGATTGTTTTGGACTATATATACCGACGTATAGAAAACAACAATGAGAGAACAAGATTACACCAAAAACATGACACTCAGAATAGGCAGCGGAAGATGTGATGAAGACACCTCCAAATGGGTGGACACCTTGACTCCGATAAGATCCTTTGAAACACGACACCACCTGCAATGCCACATGCATGAACAAGGCAACTGGGCAGAAGAGAGATCACTGAGGTAGAAAGAGACAGGACATCTATTGATTGCCCAAACCACTGTAACAGGGAACATGCCGACACACCCTAAACGTTCCAAAACGGCGTTCCAGACGGGTCCGGCTCCCGAAACAGAGTCGGGAACAAAGCACCATTCTGGGACGGGGTGTAACTGGAACTTTGACCCAAAACGGGGGGAAACGGGGCGGAACGGCACCCGGAGCGGTCAACCAAAAAAGTCAATGTTTTTAAACTAGCCATTTGGGGGCATGTTTGGGGGCAGATTTGGGGCTATTTGGGGATAGGTGTGGGGCTATTTGGAGGGTTGATTTGGGTCTGTTTAGGGGCTCGTCTCACCTCCTCCTCAAACTCTCAACGTCTGAGCTACTCTCCTTGCCAAGCTTGAAGCTTGGACATGGAGCTCTAGCTTCTACCTGTTCTTTTTTGGCGGAAAGCACAACACCCTCAAAGAACAAATGTGGCTTCTACCTCTGTTTCTCAAGCTCCATCTCTCTCTCTCTCTCTCTCTCTCTCTCTCTCTCTCTCTCTCTACTATGAGATACGGGGCCGTTTCCATTGATTATTCAGAGAGGGTTTACCGTTTCGGTCCTTTCTCTAGGGTCATGAGTTATGAGGATCAGAGATGTCTTGGGCTATATCTACTTGAGTGAGACACTTTACTGGGGAGAGATAGAGAGACAGATTACAGATTTCTTTTCACTAGATATGGGACAGCCAGAGGAGTAGCCATCACTGCACAGCTCGGCCCACACTCATTCGACCACTACCTGCACTCTCATCGACCGAACACTGGAGCTACGGAGATCCAAACGGCCACAATTGAGGAGAGGGGCTACACAGCATCGACGGAGACTACAGCAGAGGATTCGAGCTATACTCTCTCGACATCCAGAGTGCAGATGAGGATGGATTCTAGTAGTAGTATCTTTGTTCTAGTTCTTTTGTACCCAGACATGGTATTAGATTCACCATTTTGAAACAGATTGGTCTCATAGGTCATTTTGGCCTTTTGAAGACGCCCGGTCAGACTACTGACCATGGAGGAGATTGATGAGATCCGCAAGCGACCGATGTTGGATCTCCTGTGATCTAGCTATCCCGGCTAGCTGTTTAGCTACTTAGTTCACACCTAGCAATTCAGGATTCCATAGTATTTCATTTTGTCATTTTGTCATTTTGGTACTCTGACTTTGTATCAGATCCACCACATTGTAACTTTCTGGTCTCGTAGGTCACTTTGGCCTTTTGAAGACGTTAATATAACATTTCATTCTCTCTCTCTCTCTCTCTCTCTCTCTCTCTCTCTCTCTCTCTCTCTCTCTCTCTCTCTCTCTCTCTCTCTCTCTCTCTCTCTCTCTCTCTCTCTCTCTCAAAAAATAGCAGCGAAGGAAAACTAGAGCTTTGCATATAAGAGTAACCGGTCTAAAAGACCGAGGTGATGTGGAAGAGGAAATCGAAGAACTTCTTCGCATGATGGTTAGTGAGGCTACTCATACAAAGGCATGGAGGGTAGGGAAGAAGACACAAGGAAATGGGGAGACTTCAAAAGAGAGAGCTTTAATCATCCGTTTCCCATCCATGGAGGCAAAGAAGGACTTCTTGAAGAGGCGTCCTACACTAAAGAAAACAGGCATATTCCTTGGAGATGACCTCACCCTCACACAGCTTGCGCATATGAGAGAGGTAATGCCAGAGATTCAAGCGGCAAGAGAGAAGGGAAAGACGGCCTTCTACAGAGATGGTCGAGTGGTAGTTGTAGAGTAGCGCTCCACATGACGGTGTGAGACCTATGGGACCACACTCAAAGTTGCCACCTCGAATTGTAATGGATCTATGTGCCTTAATGTGGGTGCTTTTGAGGATACTTTTAGGGGAAGAAACATCGTCTTCTACTCTGAGACACATCAGGCCCCTGGGAAGTCTATGCCTCACATTAGTGGATATAGATAGGAGAAAGCCTGTAGACAGGAGACACGATCAGAGCACAGAGGACGGGGCTCGGGAGGAGTGGCAGTGTTATTCAGGGAGAAGTTGCAGCCATTGATACATATAGCCCACAGGGATGAGCAAGCTAGGTACATGTGGGTGAGATTGAGAGTAGAGACAGGCAGATATCTTTACATTGCTATTTGCTACTTTCCCCCGAGTACGTCAGTTTATGCACCACTCAAAGGACAGTCCCCCTTTTCTATTTTGAATGATAGCATATGGGAGTTCTCTAGAAATGGTGACATCATCATTCTAGGGGATTTCAATGCTAGCACTGCCCATCATCAAACAGTATTTTATGATACTTCACAGGAGATGCTGAGAGAGCTGGATGTTGCAAAGACGGGCCTATCCAAACTATCACAGGATGGGGAACACACTGAGTATGGATGACACTTGATAGACATGGGGACTGCACATGGATTGGCCATCTTGAATGGCCTACAGAGATTTCCCGCTGCGGGGGGTCATGGCACAGCCGAGACGAGCCCCTACTCGGGAGACGGACTCTGTATACATAGATGGGATCTACAGACGCTTGTGCATAGAGAAGCCAGGGCGACCTCTGGAGGAGCTTACTACTATACTGACACAGACACTACATGATGCAACAGTAGAGGCATACCCACATACCCAGCCTGAGCAGAGACGCAGTTCAGGGAGCATGCCCCAGAACAGTTGGTATGATGAGGAATGCCGGGACACTAGAGCTAGACTTCAGAGGGAGGTGCTTTTGGGGGACATCACTCACAGACAGTCACAGATTGATTTTCGACGCCTAGTGCAGCGGAAGAAGAGGGCATTTTTCGCTCGCCTAGAGCAGGATCTATACCAACTATTCTTGAGTCGGGACTCACGTGAGGCATGGCGGCCATTTCATGAGCGCACACACCCCCCCCCCCCCCGCCATCACTTCTATAGAGGCGTGGGGCAATACGCATCATCTCTGTACACAATTCCTGAGCAGCCCCCCCTCCCCGACCCCCCCGATCCATGCCCACACACATGTGCATTTTTCACCGTTGAGATGGTGAGGAAGGCCATTGACAGGATGAGGACTGGGAGAGCATATGATCATGATGGCTTAGTGGCTGAGCATTTCACGCATGCCAGAGATCTACTAGCAGAGCTTCTAGCAGTTATGTTTAACCGTGCCATGTGTGAGGGCTCGCCTGATACTTGGAGCCTATCTACTATTGTACCTATCTTCAAGTCGGGAGACCCTATGGAGCCTGGGAATTATCGCACTATCACGATTGGACACGCATTGGCACGGTTGTACGCATCTATTCTTGAGTTGCAGCTGAGTAGATGGGCAAAGAGGGAGGAGATACGCGCAGCCGGGCAGGCGGGGCTCAGGAGGGGTTTTTCTACTCTTGACCATATCTTGACACTCAAAGCCATCATTAAGGAGGGCAGATCAAATGGGAGACGGATCTATTGTAGCTTTGTGGATTTCCGCAAAGCATTTGACACAGTACCCAGAGCTAGATTGATGCGCAGATGGGAGTACCCACAAAGCTCATTTGGGGGGTCATGGCATTATACAGGTCAATAGTGGGGCATGTACACACCTCAGAGGGTCTATCCACACCGGTTCACTCAACTATTGGGATGAGTGGGTTTTAGTGGGCCAGCATTTTCATTGAGGAGGGCAACAGAGACTAGATTGACCAGAGCCCATGCAGCATTTGGGTAGATTGGAAAGGATGTGTTCACAGGTTCAGTTTCAGGAGCCTCGGACGGAGCTATGGCTCTTTAACACTTTGGTGGCTTCTGTATTGCTTTACGGAGCTAACATTTGGGGACATTCATTGGATCGTCACGGGAGGACAAGCCAAACTGATGGATGGGGGGACATGGAGAAGCCTCTGGTCTCTATGATCTCGTGGCTCATTATGTCACGTGACACATCCAACCCTATGTGTCCGTGGACAAGCTACAGTATGATCAGGGTTCAGTCAGTCCAGTCAAGTCTAGATTAGCAGTGATCTGGCACTTTTGTGAGTCTATTCGTAGACCGTGCATGCCCAGTCACTTAGCAATAGATGCATATCCTCTGGTTGCACACAGCATGATCATCAGTATTCCCTTCAAAATCCATCAGATTCAGTCAGGGGAATTTTCCAGTGCATTTAGCCTATTTTCCCTATTTCTAGTTATTTTTTTTAAGTGACTTTCCAACAAGAGTAGGTAGGGCAATTTTGCTAAGTTAATATATAAGCAAACCCAAGTTAGCACTTTCTGGCAAAAGAGGCAACAGGAGCACATGCTCAACAGGCACCTTCTCAACAGGACCCAGCAAGAACCTTGGCATTTTCCATTGCCGTCACCGCCAACACCCATCAGCCTCAGCGTTTTTCCATCGCCAGGAACTCCCTTTCCTCAGCGTTTTTTCAGCCCTTGCAAGATCGCAAGAACCCCTTGCATCTGGCATTAACAGATCAGCCTCCCAAGCCACAGGAACCTCAGCGTTTTCAACAGTAAAAACGCAGCCTTGACCCAGCGTTTCTGCAGCGGTTTCAGCCCTTGAATTGCAGCCCTCATCCAGCATTTGTCAGCGTTTTTCAACCATGGATTTGCAGCAGTAAAACACAGCAGAGTCTCCCTCTTCTCAGCGTTTTTATGAGCCCTAATTACCGCGACAAAACAGGGAATTTCAGCCACTGAAACAGAGACCAAAACAGCGTTTTTATGAGCCCTAATTACCGCGACAAAACAGGGAATTTCAGCCACTGAAACAGAGACCAAAACAGCGTTTTCCACATCCTAAGTTGGTCCCAGATTCTCAGTCATTATCCCCTTGTGGCCAGCAGATAGAAGAGCATAGAATTCATCCCTAAAGTCTTCATCGTCGTCATCGGCATAGTCCCCATTTGTATCAGCCCATGCATCATCATTGTACACCTTTGTGCAATCAAAAGTAGACCACTCTCGCCGACGAGAGTGGGGCCTTTGGAGGAGGGTTTTACAACGTCTCTGGTGTCGTATCTCTCTTCTCTCTCTATCTCTCAGTCTCACTTGCACGCACATTGTCCATTCACTTTGTTCATGATCATAGCACTTTCCATTAAGAACGGAAGGCTCTACCTTCCATAAGAACTAAAAGGAACCTTGAGCACAGTTCGAAGCACTCATCTTGAGCAAAGCACAAGCAATCATTCCGTTGCACCTAACATTGGTATCATAGCTTTGGCAGTGTTCTGTATCACTCAAGGAAAGAACCACAAGAATTTTTTTGGTTGTTGAGGTCGCACGAACCCAAGTTCGCTTTGGCGTGTCGATTTCTAATCGTGTTTTGTTGAAGAGTGACAGGAATCCCAAGAAAGAAGGGCTTGTCCAGCCTCCCCTTGTGTCTCTTTTCACTCATTAAGAACAGACCGTGCACTTAGCGGCCGGCCAATCGACGTGAGGTGGGAAAAAGCAACCTTGGTGTGAGCGCAAGGCCGCCAAGGGGTGCGCCCGCAGAAAGGAGTAGAACTCGGGTGAAGAGAAGATCCTTCTCCAACGCGATTTGCAAGCGAAAGAACACCTCAAGAACCTCAAGATCCTCAAGAACCCAAGAACCAAGACCCTCAAGAACCCAAGTTCCTCGTGAACTTAAGAACCAAAGATCATAGTGCATGGTCGTCACCCGAAGCGGAATGGATACTTCGCATTCAGGTGATGAGCATGAGAGAGGCGGCGAAGATTTTTCCCCACCAAGAGACTTTTTCGACTCTCCCCCTTCGCCATCTATGCCAGGAGTTGTACTCACTCCTATGGAGATGATGGTCAAGTCGATGTTGGACATGATGGCACAACAACAAGAAACGAATAGAGTTGCATTGGCACAACTCGCAAGCAAAGCAGAACAACAAGAAGCTAGGGACCGTGAACGCGACGAAAGAATTGCAAGACTTGCCGAAGAACAAGCAGCTAAGGACCGTGAGCAAGTAGCCAAGGACCGCGAGCACGACGAAAGAAACCCCAGACTTGCCGCACAACAAGAAGACAAGCGCCTTGCTTTCGAACGCGAGCGCGACGCAAGAAAAGAAAGAAAAAAAACTAAGAAAGGAGGAAGCGGCAGCACGAAGCGCAGCCTTGGAGGCCGAGCGTGAAGCTCAAAGGGAGCTATGCACTCAAGAATTGCTTGTCCAAGTCCTAGCCTCGAAGACCGAACCACCCAAAGATCGTGGGAGTTCATCAAGTGACGCAAGCCACGATGCGGATTCCAACAACCCAGTCACCGAAAAGTTGACCTTCAGTAAGTATGATGATAAGATGGATGCTACGGTTATTCATTCTTGGTTGCATCAATTTAATGTTTATTTTGCGACAACTAAGAAAACAGGAAATAGCAAAGTTTTGAGGGCAGCTATGTACCTTACCGGTGATGCCATCAGTTGATACCACGCATGGCAAGAGGCGCGACTAGCCACGCACCTAGTGAAAGCCGACGGATTCACGTCCCTTTCCTTCGATTGGGTTGATTTCCAAGACTGGGTTGATTTCCAAGACAAGCTCAAGGCGCGGTTTATGCCACCTCAGTACCTCACACGATTGAGAGACGATTGGCGCTCTCTCAAGCAAAATGGTATGCCAGTCATGTCTTTTTCTTATCGTGTTTTGCAGCTAGGCACTCAATTACGAAGATCGGATGATGAGCGCAAAGAGGCTTTTCTCTTTGGATTGGACGAGTATATCAAGTACGATGTCGAGGTACTCGATCCAATCGATCTCAACAAGGCGGTAGCGATTACTCTCGCACAAGAGATGAAGCACAACAAGGGAAAGCCTAAGGAGAACAAGACTTCCACAAGTACCTCGCAGACTTCTCAGAACCCTCAGAACGGTACAAACGGTAAGAATGGTAAGAATGATAACTCTTCTAACCAATCTTCCAACAGTCTCTCATCAAAGAATTCTTCCAATGAATCTAAGGGTAAGGCTAACACAATTGCTAAACCTAAGCTTACTCCATATGAAAAGGTAGCACAAGGAATTGTAGGAGGATATATCACGTCAGAAGGGCAAAGCACTTATTCTAAGGAAAGTCGTTGTTTTCATTGTCACATTAAGGGTCACATAAAAAGAACATGTCCTAAGCTTGAATCGATGAATCTAAAGAACCCACAACACCCACTTCCTCTGTCAATGCAATGAATGATAACACGAGTGTGCCCCAAGTTTCTCATGACCCTCCCATTGATGATTCTCTCATTAAATGTTATGGTCGCACGTCGGGGCACCGTTTTGTCATATTGTTTGACCCAGGTAGTATGCATGATGTGATCAATTCCTCTCTTGTTGAGAGAGCCCGCCTCGAAGTTAGTTCGAGATCTCCTATCGATGTCTCTGGCTTTCGTCCCGATATGGACGCTCTCATCACGGAGGAGTGCCTTGATGTGTTATTTGCAATTAAACAAACTGCCTTCACTAGAAGATTTGTTGTTTCTCCTCTCTCAAGATGTGATATGATTTTGGGCATTCGATGGTTTCGTGATAATGACGCTCTCATGGATTTTCTGACTAACACTATAACTCTCAATGCCAAAAGTGATTCTCCTATTGTCATTCATGGAGAGGACATTCCTCATTCTCCATCTCTCATTGCTAATATGCAAAACAAGATTGCAAGGATTCAGGAGAAGGAGACTCTCTCAGTCTCTTCTTCTCCACAGCATGATACACAAGATTTGCATGATTATGAGAAGCATGATGATTTGAATGATAATGATTTGCATGATGGTTTGGATGATAAAGACAAGCATGATGATTTGCATGATCAACATGTGATTTCTCACAAGCAGGATGAGTTGCATGAAGAAGATGTGATTGTTCACAAGGATAGAGTGTTAGTTGATGCTTTTTCTAGCGAAGCTAACCTCGTTGCAGATTCGATCAATCACGAAGGATCGATCTTGGCTCTCGAGCCTAGGTCCAAAGAACCCTCACAGGAAGTATTATGTGTTCGCATGATTGATACGCACGCATTGTTCGAGTGTTTCATTCGTGACGCTTTCCTGTATTTTAGTCAGCATCGTTATGTGATCCCTTTTCCTAGGCATGACATATTGTATGTTGAGCACGTTTCTCTCAAGGATGAGCACAAATGTATGCGGATTTTTCATGAAAAGCTGAAAAGTATGTATGTAAGGAAGTCACATTCCATGTCTCTTCCTTGGCATGACACAATTTCCGAACGAGCACATGAAAGTATGAGCCCCAAGCATGGGCATTTCCATTGTGTTTTGCCACAGTTGATTGCTCTAGATCATAAGAGAAAGATTCGATCTCATTGTTTGCATGTGTTTGATGAAGGGTTGTCACTCCATTTCTATGTTCATCTACATTGCATACACAGTCTTTAGCAAAGACAAGCTTTTTTCCACTCACTTTACATGGAATAGGTATGTTCATGTTTTTGTGTTGGAAGTGGTTTCAGGAATTTTCAGCCATGGAGATTCTTGAAGACGAAAGAAGCAGGTCTCTAGACGAAGTTGAAGCAAGGAAGGAGCCACAGAAGACGTTGAGTCGCTTCCGGCGCGGCCCAAAGAAGCAAGCATTGCAGACCTTTATGAAGTTCAAGTACCGTACGACCCACACATCAGAGTGGGCCGGTGAAGAGTCCCTTCCAGGATTCCGGATGCTATTGGCGATCTCCTTCGACGCCATACAGTTCGGTACCAGTACCTCACTTTGAAAAGGAGGGGATGTCACGTGACACATCCAACCCTATGTGTCCGTGGACAAGCTACAGCATGATCAAGGTTCAGTCAATCCAGTCAAGTCTAGATTAGCAGTGATCTGGCACTTTTGTGAGTCTATTCGTAGACCGTGCATGCCTAGTCACTTAGCAATAGATGCATATCCTCTGGTTGCACACAGCATGATCATCAGTATTCCCTTTAGAATCCATCAGATTCAATCAGGGGAATTTTCCATTGCATTTAGCCTATTTTTGGTTATTTTCACTTCTTATTTTTAAGTGACTTTCCAACAAAAGTGGGTAGGGCAATTTTGCCAAGTTAATATATAAGCAAACCCAAGTTAGCATTTTCTGGCAGAAGAGGCAGTAGGAGCACATGCTCAACAGGCACCTTCTCAGCAGAACCCAGCAAGAACCTTGGCGTTTTTCATTGCCGTCACCGCCAACACCCATCAGCCTCAGCATTTTTCCATCGCCAGGAACTCCCTTTCCTCAGCGGTTTTCAGCCCTTGCTTGATCGCAAGAACCCCTTGCATCTGGCATTAGCAGATCAGCCTCCCAAGCCACAAGAACCTCAGCGTTTTCAACAGTAAAAACGCAGCCTTGACCCAGCGTTTTTGCAGCGTTTTTAGCCCTTGAATTGCAGCCCTCATCCAGCGTTTGTCAGCGTTTTTCAGCGATGGATTTGCAGCAGTAAAACGCAGCAGAGTCTCCCTCTTCTCAGCGTTTTTATGAGCCCTAATTACCGCGACAAAACAAGGAATTTCAGCCACTGAAACAGCGACCAAAACAGCGTTTTCCACATCCTAAGTTGGTCCCAGATTCTCAGTCATTATCCCCTTGTGGACAGCAAATAGAAGAGCATAGAATTCAGCCCTAAAGTCTTCATCGTCGTCATCGGCATAGTCCCCATTTGCATCAGCCCATGCATCATCATTGTACACCTTTGTGCAATCAAAAGTAGACCACTCTCGCCGACGAGAGTGGGGCCTTCGGAGGAGGGTTTTACAACGTCTCTGGTGTCGTATCTATCTTCTCTCTCTATCTCTCAGTCTCATACACTTGCATGCACATTGTCCATTCACTTTGTTAGTGATCATAGCACTTTCCATTAAGAACGGAAGGCTCTACCTTCCATAAGAACTAAAAGGAACCTTGAGCACAGTTTGGAGCACTCATCTTGAGCAAAGCGCAAAAAATCATTCCGCTGCACCTAACACATTAGAGCTAAGGCTTCAGTACCACGTGCTATTGTCCAAGCAGAGCTAGCTGCCCCCCCACTAGTGGTTGAGGCGCTCACCAGATCTGTCTCCTTCATACACCGCATGTGGGAACTTCCCAGAGACAGATATGCCCGCCTTGCACTTGAGTCCTCTCAACATTTAGACATGCAGGGAGATACAGCATGTTGGTATGGGGAGATGACATCATGGTTTCAGGCGCATGGGTTCAGCATAGACAGATTACCTCCCTTCCAGTACTCACTGGATGCACCCTCTCTGACTCTTACACAGTTCGAGATCACCAGGCTCATCCGCCAGGACCTGACTCAACTAGACACGAGGAGGACATGGATACAGCCAGCACAAGAGTTGGGCACGAAGATGGCTTTCTACAGAGAGCATACGAGGCCGCTTCCATTGCTTGTTCAGAGAGGGCTTTGGACCACTCTCCAGAGTCATGCGGTACGAGGATCAGAGATGCTTGGGTTTGTTTTTGCTCGAGCTGCGCAGACACAGAGAGAGCTTGATGGAGGAGAGGCTAGCTAGTCTCAGAGACAGATCACAGACTTCTTTAGAGCTGCCACTGGACAACCGGAGGAGCTACTACCACAGCAGAGCTCGTCGCCTCACACCAAAGACACACTGATCGACCGAGCGATCGAGCTGGGGAGATCCAGACGCCTATGACTGCGGAGAACTACACAGCATCGACGGAGGCTGCATCAGAGGATTTGGATCACTTTGGCCCGACATGCACGACGCCCGATCAAACTACTGACCATGGAGTTGATTGATGAGATCCGTTAGCGACCCATACTGGATCTCTTGTGATCTAGCTATCCCAGCTAGCTGCTTTAGTTCACACCTAGCAGTTTAGGATTCCATAGTATTTTATTTTGTCATCTTGTTGTTCTGACTTTGTATCAGATCCACCACATTGTAACTGTCTGGTCTCATAGGTCACTTTGGCCTTTTGAAGACGTTAATATAACATTTCATTTCATTTCTCTCTCTCTCTCTCTCTCTCTCTCTCTCTCTCTCTCTCTCTCTCTCTCTCTCTCTCTCTCTCTCTCTCTCTCTCTCTCTCTCTCTCTCTCTCTCTCTCTCTCTCTCTCTCAGGCGGCGCAGGCCAATGCCTACTGCTCACGCGCAAGCTGTCTCATTTTCAATAGTAGAGCATCCCTCTCTTCATGTATGAGTGAGGCTGTCAATCTGCGAGTCTCAAGAAGTGTCCTATCAGTACGATCATCACCAATACGCACAATGGCGAACACGAAAGAAAAACTAGCTACTCCACCCAAAACAGAAACACGTACAGGTACAACTACAGGTAGAGGGACAAGTACAGGTACAGGGAAAAACACAGGTACAATCACAAGAATGGACGGTCCGGTTGTATGCTCTATGCAAGACATATGGGGTCTCATTACATCTATGCAAGAAATGATGATGAGGTAGAGTGAGGACATTAAGAAACTTGCTCTCAAAAACCAGAAGTTAGAGCACACAATCAAGATGCAGGACCTGAAAATCACGCAACAAGAAGAGAAATTTCAAGCATTACAAGACACTTTGAACAAGCAGGTAACTACCCAAGAGGAGAAGCTTGCAAATGTATGCGACACACAACAAAATGTACTTGGGCATGCAAACTCATGGGCAAATGTAGTAAGGAATGGCCATGCGAATTCACATGCTATATCACATGCGACAGATAGGTACGTAAATGTGGATGAGACAGAATACCGTGAACGCGAGAAACGCAATATGAACATTGTGATTCGTGGCGTACCCGAATCTGACAATGAAAAAGTGCTCACATTGAACACGGATGTAACAAATATCATCACAGACAAGTTTGGAATGCAAGACGTGGTCATATACGGGGCACACCGTGTGGGCAAAAAAAGAGCCGAGGGCAATCGTGCGATTGTATTCACATTGTTAGATGCGCGCAAATGAGCCATCATCCTTGAGAATGCACAGATTTTCTTGAAAGATAGCACAATCTACATTAGTGAGGACAGGACGCCCTTGCAACAAAAAGAACGGAGACAGGCATATGAATAACGCATAAAGAAGAACGCATCCCCTAATACGGGGACATCACAGGAGGCATGACAGGTAGGGACCCATGAGATCACAGATATACACATAACAAGTTGGAATTGTCGGGGTTTCCCCTGGCACAAAGGAGATGGTCTGCAAGAAGTTTTGCCTAAAGCAGATGTACTTTTTTTGCTTGAAACATGGGAACATGATGCATGCCGTATCCCTTGCATTGAGGGATATATGACACAATCCATATGGATGCCAAGTATGAAAATGAGGGGTCAAGGCGGGGTTGCAGTGATGTACAAGGAGGAATTGCACAAGGTGATCAAAATAAGCAAGGTTGATGAATATAAAAGATATATCTGGATCAAAATTGAGACAAAGGATAAGCCAATATTCCTTGCTGGATGCTACATACCGCATAGAGAGTCGTCATTCTATAATGCCTTCAAAATAGACAAAGGAGATCCTTTTGGAGAATTGTATGCAGATATTGAAACCTACACACAAGAGGGCATAGTCATGCCTATGGGAGACTTGAATGCTCGTATAGCACACACTCAAATGCAAGTTGTGGATTTCACACTACATCCTGCCAATAAGGAGGGATATGACACCCCCAATCCTATGTGGGAGAGGTGCTCTCATGACCAAATAACAAATCCACAAGGATCAGCCTTGATTAGCATGATGAACTCCATGCAAATGTTAGTCATAAATGGATCGCGGAAATTTGCAAACTCGGGTAAATACACATGCTACACGGCCAATAAAGGGATGAGCACCATTGACTACATGTTGGTTAGTTACGATGGATCACACATAATACATGATTTTGCGGTGGGAGAATGATCCCCAAACTCTGACCACACACCCATTCACGTATGGTTACGAGTGCCCACACAAAGGAAGGAAAAGTAGCAGCAGAGCCGACTTGGTCATACAAAATGCAAATAGAAAATAAAAAGGAATATGCGACTTTTCTTGATAGCATACTCATGGTACATGACATGCCCTGCAACGTTGAAGACACGTGGCTAATTTTCAAACAAGCAATGATCACAACCCTTGAAGTTGTAATGGGTAGAGCTCGCAAACAGAAGAAAGATGCAAAAGGCATGCCACATAATTCATGGTTTGATGAAGAATGTAAGGCAGCCAAACACAGGTTGAGAATGACACTCAAGTCAAAGGAGGAATGGACACCTTTAGTCAAAGAATATAATGCACTCCTACGAAAGAAAAGAAGAAGATATGAGCTGGAAAAAGAACAAAAAGAGATCAACCATTTCAAAGAGAACCCGAAAGGGGCATGGCGGAAAATAAAAGGGAAACGACAAGATATCATGGGAGACATCAGCCAAGAAGACATGTATGCTTATGTGGAACAACTTTATGTACACAAAGATGCTAAGGAAATGATTGGAAATCAACCCGAGTTGCAAACGAAAGAACCCTTGACTATGAAGGCAACTCTAAAAGGTATACAAAAGCTTGAGAATGGGAAAGCATTAGACACCAATAACATGAGCTCGGAAATGCTGAAATGGTCAGGCAAGGTGGCCAAGGAATGGATCCATAGACTCCTAAATCAAGCAGCCACGCAAGATCTACCCGCAGATTGGCAAGAAAACTGGATTAAGGCCTTATTCAAAAGTGGGGACAGAAATCAGCCAAAAAACTATCGCACTATTATGGTTGGTTCATGCATGGCAAAACTCTTGGGTAGAATTTTGGAAAAAGAGATCAGTGTATGGGCTGAATGTAATGACAAACGTGCAATTGGTCAAGCAGGCTTTAGATGTCAATACAGCACTATAGATCACCTCATGTCGCTCAGAGTATTGATGGAAGAAAGCCGATTGAAGGGCAAAACTTTGTATTGTTGTTTTGTGGACTTCAAAAAAGCGTTCGACATAGTTTGCAGAGATGGTTTGTGGAAAAGAATGGAAAACATTGGAGTTCCGATACACCTTAGAGGGGCGGTGGCTCGTCTCTACAAAAAGGTGAGATGCATGTTGAAAATGCAAACGGGTTTCTCCCAAGAGTTCGAAAGTAACATGGGAGTGAAACAAGGCTGCCCTCTGTCCCCAACACTTTTTGGATTACGTATAGATCAACTTGAGGACTTCATACAACAAGCACTCGCACAAGAAGAAGATAGACCAAGTATTGGAGCTTTCATACTTTGGCTTCTCATATATGCGGATGATGTAGTCCTCTTTGCATATAACCTCAGGTCATTACAAAGATCAATGGATGCCATGCATGCTTTCTGTGAAGCTACGGGCTTAGCTGTCAATGTGAAAAAGACGAAGATTATGTCCATAAGAACACACGAAATAGAAAATCAGCCCAAGGTGATGTACCTAGACCAAGCAATCGAAGTGGTGGATAGTTTTAATATTTGGGAGTGGATATTCCTTCCAATCATGCATGGGGAAGTTGTGTAAGAAGCAAACTTGATACGGGCAAGGCCAAATACTACCAATTTGAGAATATGTGTACACAAAGCAATATCCGAAGATGGGAGATCAAAACAATGGTATTTGAAACGTGCGTAGTACAGACCATACTATACGGGGTGGAAGTTTGGGGTGCTAGCATATCGGCCAGTACATGGAACGAAATAGAAAAGATACAAAAGAAGTTCTTATGTAGACATATTGGGGTCAAAACGACGACACCATACTCCGTGATGATGTTGGAAACAGGCAAAAGGCCATTAGAAATGAAAGCATTGTAGAATGTACAAATACATTATGAAAGTGAAGAAGATGTCTCCCAATAGAATACCACAAGTGGCATAGGGAGTCGGTTGTGCACCACAAAAAACCAACAAGAGCAAAATCCTCTCCTCAAGTCTGGTACAAGACATCAAGAGATGGTTTGCAAGATGGAATGTGGAAGCATATGTAGACATGCCTATCGAAGAAGGAAAAGAAGGAGATTATATGCTGAATTTTGAGCTGACAGCACTAGACAGTCTCCACAACAAATGGAAGACGGCTACACACGGTTCTAAATTTGAATACTACTGCAAACATGTACACACAAAGTATTGGGAGGCATACAAAATGTCAGAAACACAAGCTCACATAAGAACTCCTATGTGTCACCGAGCAAGAAGAGCCATCACTATGATGCGTATGAGAGCTCACAGGCTGAAAGTAGAGACAGGAGGATGGCTGAAAATTGATGAAAGCCAAAGAGAATGCACCCAATGCAGTTTACAAAAGATTGAGGATGAGACACATGTGACTCTAGAATGCCCCGCATACACCGACATACGCGCTGATTTTCAGCAGCTTACAAGGGGATGCACTACTCTTGAGGAATTGCTCTCTAAAACCGACCCATCTCCTACAGCTCTAGGCATATACCTAGCCAGTATTCTAGAACATCACACACTACTCATGGAAAAGGCAAAGGGTGCTACACACCACACACCCCCGCAAGGGGAGTTTGCTTAGAGTTTTCGAGGGTCCCATGGGTCATTTTGGCCCCCCGAGGACATAAATATCAAATCAAATCAAATCTCTCTCTCTCTCTCTCTCTCTCTCTCTCTCTCTCTCTCTCTCTCTCTCTCTCTCTCTCTCTCTCTCTCTCTCTCTCTCTCTCTCTCTCTCTCTCTCTCTCGAACTTCTTAAAGAAGCGTCCTACACTAAAGAAAACGGGCATATTCCTTGGAGATGACCTCCCACTCACACAGCTTGCTCATATGAAAGAAGTTATGCCCGAGATAATGACAGCTCGAGAGAAGAGGAAAGTGGCGTCCTACAAGGATGGACGAGTGGTTATTCTGGAGAAGCGCCCCGCATGACGGCGCGAGACTTGTGGGACCACAGTTAGAGAGTGGCTACATGGAATTGCAATGGATCTTTGATCTTTGCGTCTTGATGTAGGGGCCTTTGAGGATAGTTTCACAGGAAGAGACATCATTTTCTACTCTGAGAGCATCAAGCCCCGGGGCAATCCATGCCCCATGTGAGCGGATACAGATGGGAGACAACTTGCAGATAGGAGAATCGATCAGAGCGCAGAGGACGAGGTTCAAGAGGAGTGGCATTCTTATTCAAGGAGGAGCTACAGTCTCTGATACATATAGCTCAAAGGGATGAGCATGCAAGGTACATGTGGGTGAGACTGAAGGCAGAGACAGGCAGATATCTCTACATCGCTATTTGCTATTTTCCTCCTAGTACGTCAGTATATGCATCACCTAGAGGATAGTCCCCCTTCTCTTTTTTAGATGATGATATATGGGAGTTTTCTAGAGACGGCGACATTATTATCTTGGGGGATTTCAATGCTAGGACTGCCCACCACCAGACAGTATTCTATGATACCTCAGAGAAGTTGATGCGGGAGCTTGATATTACAGAAATGGGCCTATCTCGATTATCACAGGATGAGGAGCACACTGAGTATGGCAGATACTTGATTGATATGGGGACTGCACATGGATTGGCCATTTTAAATGGCCTACAGAGATTCCCTGTAGCTGGTGGTTTTATTGTTTACATGCTTTCCACATCGGCATGGCGCTGGTACAGTGGATTATGTTATGGCTCCGCCAGGACTCATTCCTTCCTTTCACGATTTCATGGTGGAAACTAGACCGATTGGGGTAGCAATCGATCATGCTATCTTGTATTTCATTCTATCGTTCCAGTTCAATACAGCTCCATTGGGAGAGGCCTCCACATATACTCGGTATACCTTCACGAGGGAGACGGATCATGTGTACACTGATGAGATATACAGGCAGCTATGCACTCAGCAGCCAGGACGACCACTAGATGAGCTCGCCCAAATTCTGACAGATGCAACATCAGAGGCATATCCCCACAGCCAACCTACACGCAGACGATCCGGGAGCATGCCTTAGAACAGTTGGTAGGATGAGGAGTGTAGAGAGACGAGGATCAAATTACAAAGAGAGGTGCTCATGGGTATTACTACACATAGATAGTCACGTATTATCTTCCACCGCCTAGTGCGACGAAAGAAGAGGGCTTACCTATCTTAATTAGAGCGTGATCTGTATCAACTGTTTATGAGTCAGGAATCTAGTGAGGCATGGAGGCTTTTCAATGAGCACTCTCCACCGCCAGCCATCACTTCCACAGAGACATTGGGGGAATATGCTACATCTCTCTATCAGCATCGGGGCAGCCACCTTTGCCTGACCCTCCAGAGGCATGCCCAGAAACATGTACTTTCTTTACTGCTGAGAGGGTAAGGAAAGCCATTGACAAGATGAAGACAGGAAGAGCACAGGATCATGATGGTTTGCTAGCAGAGAACTTTATCCATGCCAGAGACATGCTTGTAGAGCCTCTTGCTATGATGTTTTATTAGAGCCATGTATGAGGGTTTCCCTGAGACTTGGCCTATCTTCAAGTCGGGAGATCATATGCTTCCCGGGAATTACCGAACCATCATGGTTGGTCACACTCTAGCTAGGCTATATGCATCAATTCTTGAGCATGAGTTAAGTGGATAGGCAGAGAGAGAGGGCATACGAGCAGCAAGACAGGCAGGGTTCAAGAGAGGTTTCTCCACTTTTGACCAGATTTTGACACTCAGAGCCATTATTGAGGAGGGTAGACACCATGGCAGGAGGATATATTGTAGCTTTGTGGATTTCCACAAAGCCTTTGATACAATGCCACGAACCAGACTCATACATAGATTGCAAGACATGGGGGTGCCCACAGAGCTGATCTGGGGAATCTTAGCTTTATACAGGACAGTGGTAGGTACGTACTACTCAGGGCATGTTCGACATGGTTCACTCGACCATTGGGGTGAAGCAGGGTTGTCCCCTATCTCCGACTCTCTTTGGGATATATGTAGATGAGTTTTTAGATTATGTGCATACAGAGGGTGATAGAGGTGCTCAGCTTGCAGGGACATGGATTCTGTTGCTATTATATGTTGATGATATTGTGCTAATCTCCGATTCTCCAGAAGGGATGCAACGTCATTTGGATGCACTACATGTATTTGCACGGGACAGTGGATTGTCTGTGAACCTTGGTAAGACCAAGGTAATGGTGTTTAACACCACGGCGCAGTGGGTAAGGAGATCAGTATCCTTTATACACAGTTTACTGTTTATGGGACCTCCCCAGAGACAGATATGCTCGGCTTGCCCTGGAGTCATCTCGACAACTAGCATTACAAGGGGATACAGCATGTTGGTATGGACAGATGACAGTATGGTTTCAGTCACATGGTTTCGGCATGGATAGATTGCCTCCGTTCAAAACTCCCTGGATGCACCCTCCCTGTCTCTCACACGAACAGAGATCACTAGATTCATACGCCATGATCTGATTCGGCTAGATACCAAGAGCACATGGATACAGCCGACACAGGCGTTGGGCACGAAGATGGCCTTCTACAGAGAGCATCTTCTCCAACTCAAAGAGGATGGTTTTGTGACTAGGCCTGCAGAGTCCAGACATGGATACACACTTATCTCATGGGATATGATGCGCTATTGGGCAGATATGCACATCCTCACATCAGCTCCAGATTGAGACTAGCCAATTTCGAGAGGTACCAGCAGGGGCCAGGATATGTCACCTATGTCGCTTAGAGTCAGAGACAGAGCTGCACTACACAAGTCATTGCCCGGCGTACTACGAGATACGAGACCGCTTCTTGTCTATTCAGAGAGGGTTTTGGACGTTTTCTAGAGTCATGAGATACGAGGATCAGAGATGTCTAGGATTGTTCCTACTACAGCTGCACAGACGTAGGGAGAGCTTGCTGAGGACATCAGGGGAGAGACATTCTCAGAGACAGATCGCAAATTTCTTTACACCAGCCAGGGGAGAGCCAGAGGAGCAGCCATCACAGAAGATCTCAGAGCCCACCCACACTAGAGGTACGTTGATTGATCGAGCCATTGAGCTAGGCATATCCAGACGCCCACGACCTCGAGGGGTCTCCCACCATCGACGAAGGCTGCAATAGAAGATCCAAATCACTCTAGCTCGACATGCAAGACGCCCAATCAGAGTATTATGGAGGATGTTGATGAGATTCGACAGCGACCGATGAGAGATTTCAATTTAACCCACCAACCCCCCCCCCCCCCCCCCCCCTCCCTCTCCCTCTATCTCGTTTCAGTTCCGGATCAGCTTCAGTTTCATTTCCTTGGTGTTTTAGTCTTAGTTCTTTGTACTTTCCATACTCAGACATGGTATCAGATTCACCAATTGTAACTTTTTGGTCTCATAGGTCATTTTGGCCTTTCAAAGACATTAATATAACATTTCTTTCATTTAATCTCTCTCTCTCTCTCTCTCTCTCTCTCTCTCTCTCTCTCTCTCTCTCTCTCTCTCTCTCTCTCTCTCTCTCTCTCTCTCTCTCTCTCTCTCTCTCTCTCTCTCTCTCTCTCTCTCTCTCTCTCTCTGTGTGTGAAACAAATCACAAACTTCTTTAGAGCTGCCACTGGACACCCGGAGGAGTTACTACCACAGCAGAGCTCGTCGCCTCACACCAGAGGCACACTGATCGACCGAGCGACTGAGCTGGGGAGATCCAGACGCCCACGACTGCAAAGGACTACACAGCATCAACGGAGGCTGCATCAGAGAATTCGGATCACTTTGGCCCAACATGCACGACGCCCAATCAGACTGCTGACCATGGAGGAGATTGATGAGAACCGCCAGCGACCGATGTTGGATCTCTTGTGATCTAGCTATCCCAGCTAGCTACTTAGCTCACACCTAGCAGTTTAGGATTCCATAGTATTTTATTTTGTGATTCTGTCATTTTGAGCCAGAGACAAAGATACATTACATATGTCATTGCAGAGTGTACTATGAGATACGAGGCCATTTTCATTGTCTATTCAGAGAAGGTTTTGGGCCTCTATCTAGGGTCATGAGTTATGAGGATCAGAGATGTCTTGGGCTATATCTACTTGAGTTACACAGGCATAGAGAAACTTTACTGAGGAGAGTTGAAGAGAGACAACCCCAGAGACAGATCACAAATTTCTTTACACTAGATATTGTACACCCAGAAGAACAAACAGAGGAGCAGCCAACAGTGGAGAAGTCTGCCCGCACTACTGGCATTCTCATAGACCGAGCCTTGGAGCTAGGGAGATCTAGACGACCCCGATGGAGAAGAGGAGCTACACAGTTTCGAAGGAGGCTACAGCAAAGGATTCGAGCCATACTTTTTCGTCGTTCAGAGTGTAGATGAAGATGGATCTCTATGAAGATGGATCTCTACTTCCCTCCCATATTGTCTACACATTGTACTGCTTAGTTCACACATTTCACGCCTTTCACCTTTCACACCTATCAGCTTAGTTTAGGATTCCGCAATATTTATGTTTTGTTATCCTAGTTTAATTTATTTTGTTAATCTGACTTTGTATCAGATCCACCACATTGTAACTTTCTGGTCTCATAGTTCACTTTGGCCTTTTGAAGACGTTAATATAACATTTCATTACATCTCATCTCATCTCATCTCATCTCTCTCTCTCTCTCTCTCTCTCTCTCTCTCTCTCTCTCTCTCTCTCTCTCTCTCTCTCTCTCTCTCTCTCTCTCTCTCTCTCTCTCTCTCTCTCGTTCGTCAAACTCCATCCTCTCGAGCTCTCTCTCTCTCTCGTCAAACTCCATCCTCTCGAGCTCTGTCATCGTAAAACATGCCAAAATATGGCTCTAATTAGGGTGGTCGAATTCGAAAGCTTAACTTATAGTTTTCCACTAACTTATGAGCCTATAATACATATAGTTCTTTTGGTCTACCGTTCCGGGCCCCCTCCTCCTTCCCGTTCCATCCCGTTCCGCACCGTCCCGTTCCGGGTAACTTTGCCCAAAACATGCAGTGTGCGCACAAATGACTTTCTAGCACTGTACGGGCCATCACTCAGATGCATTTGACCTAAAAACTAAACCGACACGTTCCTCTAACCTAAATATACATGGTTGTGTTGCCAGATGCCCACCGAAGTGTAACAACAACCATCAAACACGTGTAAAAACCGTTTATGCAAGAGGGTTCCAAAACTGGAACTGTCTATATGATGGACTTGTCCGGACATGAAACAAGCTAATAAAATTGTTGGAACTAAATCGCTTAAGACTCTGTAAACAAACCTTGGTGCGGAAAACGTACTAGCAGCATGTCCACATGGCACATAGAGCCCTGTGCACGTGAGACTCTTGAGGGCCCTCACCCCCATTACTAAAGCGGTATTTGCTTTGCATTGAATAAATGGAATGTCTTACGAATGATACACCTCAATGCATGGACTACTAAACTCAATGGGAGATTACTGCAACTCTTTGTAGGAAGCACTCTCGGGGCAGATCTGATGGAGCAATGACTTCTCCTTGATGCGGGTTACAATTACCACTGCATAGAATGATTCGGAGTTAATTTGGGTCACCCAATATGAGAGAAGAATGGGCTGACAGCAAGCTGCAGAAAACGCAGATGAAACTGCAAACTATGGGGCTGAATTAACAGAGAACGGTGAGGAGGAGGATGGGGAAAATGATGGGGAAGCAATGGCTGATTCCCTAGGCAGCAGAGGCGCCTCTAATGGGCCTATGGAGAGTGGGCTTGGACGAGGCTGTGATAGCTGTCCCAAAATGCTATTAAGAGGGCAGGAAATAGAGGATAATGACTACACAAACACCAGGAGTGAGGGGCGATGGCTGATGGCAAAAAGACCGGCTGCTGGTAGCAAAAAAGCCAGATAGGCCTCTCCCAACTGAGGACACTAGGACTAGTGAAGGGTCGCTTGTCTATCGTTTAAAAGCTGGCCCATGATCTCCAATTTCGTGATGTCCCCGAAATGAGTCAAAATCGTCAAATGTGCGCGCACAGTTTTGGTCAAAGAAATGGTCAATACCTTCCAAATGGCTCCCTGGTTGACACGGGATCTAGACCATGACTTGCCCCCATCCTAATCAGAAGCCACTTAAGTGTAATGAGACCCATCAAACACCTTATGCAAACCATACACAAAGAGGGTTTCGGCTGACAAAACCCTAATCTAATCGACTTGTCTGGACATGCAAGTGTTGGAAACAGGCTCACAAATTTCAAGTATAAAGGTCCCTAAGCTCTATAGACAAAGTTTGGCTCTAGAAGTAGATTTAGCATGTCCTTGTGACCCACACAGCCAGTGTAAAGCTTCTAGATGCAGTCCATATGGAGGAGAAATCAGCATGGCTGACCATCTCATTGGACCTATAGACTCATGGAGTCCATCCCCACGTCAAGCCCTCAATGCTTGATATAACATCTGCTATTACGGCAGTCGAAACTCGGTGAGAGCAGCGGATCCCAGAAGAAGTTTCTTGCTGAAGGTTAACCAGTTAAACTATAAGATAAGTCCTGTCTGAAGATAACAAAGTCAATCACACACTCAGCATAGAAAGGATGGCTACTGCCTGGGCCTACGTCAGTCACCGCATGTCCAGTTCTCTCTTAATAGAAGTCAAAGTCTACCTTAACTGGTGGCCACAATTTAATTGGTACCAAATTGTAATCACAAACATGACAAACAACAAAAGCAATGGATCTATACTTCACCTGCTGGGAAGGGATTGAATTGCACGTGAGACCCGAGCCATGAATCCAGTTGCTGAGGTTGGTCTCTGAAATCGTATGACAGGAGCAAGCATACTAACTAAAGCTGCATCCACAACAACGCCAACAACAAGATCTGCCATGTACAGCTCAAACTCATTCCAAAAATCATCTCCTCTCTTTTGCACTTCAGCAACCGTTGCACATCCAGAATCAATGGCAATCTGCATCACCATTGTGAAGTGAAGCCTTAAAAACCAATGTCTAAAATGCAGAGTCCAAAACATAATATTGACATCAATAACATTATACCTCAATAAGTAGCTTGAAAAGGAAACTTTGGTCAGCTAGCATGCGATTGCGAAATGCACTGCTAAAGCGAATCGCTGCTCCCAAAGGCCATTTTGCACCCTGAAAATTTAATTTTGAGAACAGGGTACAAACATGAGCACTATGATATCAAAAAAGTGTGTGCATGCAAGTTTGTTTCAGAAAATTGCTTAAGAAGAAGCAAATACGAGACAAGTATTTGCAATCCTCATTCCTCTTGCTGAAACATCTATGCAAACAGTAGCTTCATAACCTAGCCTAGAAAGTCAATGCTAAAGACCGAGTCTTGCACAAAAATGCTTGGAGTTTAGATTGGATCAAGCACAAAAACAAATACTCTTGCTAAATTAGCTACAACTATTATTCTAAATGAAATATAAGAATAGTTGGATCCATAAGTGTGAAGGCATATTTCAGATGTACATCAAAGGATGACTAGAGCATCACAGACTAGGACCATCCTATCAAGCATTAATATAAAAGAAATACCGAAAGAGGCGGCTGTCTTTGGGGCCAATCTCATTGGGCACGGAACTACGCCAAGCCGTGTCGACCGAATTGAACTGTGATTTTTAAGTTGTGAAGTATTTTAAGTGATTCTCTCGTGTGTCATGTTCGATTCCCGACTTGGGGTGCCCAAGCCTGTGACAGTGGTATCAGAGCATCAGGCGTGTGCTTTTCTCAACGCGTACGGGTCCTATCAAAGAGCAAAGAGGGCACTTGGACACAACTTTGGAAATTGTTATTGAAGAATCTTCGTGTCCTGACCCGGCGCTTATTAGCCACTCCCACTCTTACTTCATCGCGCATCGGACGCACTTCTCTCTTCATTGCTCTGTCTTACAGGACATAAGCCAAAAAGAATCCCAGATTACACATCGGTTCTCATGGAGAATCTGACAGAGAAACACCTCTCAACAGGAACGCAAAGAAGAGTTGATGTCACGTGACACATCCAACCCTATGTGTCCGTGGACAAGCTACAGCATGATCAGGGTTCAATCAGTCCAGTCAAGTCTAGATTAGAAGTGATCTGGCACTTTTGTGAGTCTATTCGTAGACCGTGCATGCCCAGTCACTTAGTATAGATCCATATCCTCTGGTTGCACACAGCATGATCATCAATATTCCCTTCAAAATCCATCAGATTCAGTCAGGGGAATTTTCCAGTCCATTTAGCCTATTTTCCCTATTTTTGGTATTTTTCACTTATTATTTTTAAGTGACTTTCCAACAAAAGTAGGTAGGGCAATTTTGCTAAGAAAATATATAAGCAAACCCAAAGTTAGCACTCAATGGCAGAAGAGGCAGCAGGAGCACCGCTCAACAGGCACCTTCTCAGCAGGACCCCAAAGGCTTCTAGCGTTTTTGCTCCACAGCAGCTTGGCTAGTGTTTTTGGACAAGACACACCAGATCAGCCTAGCGTTTTTGCATTTGCAGAACCTCGGCGACAAAAACACCATTTTCAGCCCTAGCGTTTTTGCATCTGCCAGCAACCTCAACGTTTTGCAGATCTATCGCGACAGAATCAGCCCTAGGACCAGCGTTTTCAGTTTTCAGCAGTTAGACTTCGCAGATCAAGTCCCGAACCTCGCAGATCTCACCTTCCCGCAGCAGTTCCCCGCCGCACAGTCAATTTCCGCAAGGTTTACAGTTTCAGCCCGGAAACAGCATCTGCGTTTTAAGCGCGTCGTCGTCAGATCGTCGCCATCGACATCGTCATCGACATAGAGTCAAAATTCAGCAGATAGAAGACCACAGATTTCAGCCCTAAAGTCGTCGTTGTCATCACCGTCGTCGTCACCGACATAGTCACAGGTTGCATCAATCCATTGCATCCGCATTGTACCACTTTGTGCAATCAATAAGTAGACCACTCTCGCCGACGAGAGTGGGCCTTTGGAGGAGGGTATACACTTGCACGCACAGTGTCCATTCACTTTGTTTGTGATCATAGCATTCTCTCATTAAGAACGAAAGGCTCTACCTTCCATAAGAACTAAAAGGAACCTAGAGCACAGTTCGGAGCACTCATCTTGAGCAAAGCGCAAACAATCATTCCGCAGCACCTTACATTGGTATCAGAGCTTTGGCAGTGTTCTGTATCACTCAAGGAAAGAACCACAAGAACCACAAGAATTTTTTTTGCTTGTTGAGGTCGCACGAACCCAAGTTCGCTTGGGCGTGTCGATTCCTAATCGTGTTTTGTTGAAGAGTGACAGGAATCCCAAGAAAGAAGGGCTTGTCCAGCCTCCCCTTGTGTCTCTTTTCACTCATTGAGAGCGGACCGTGCACTTAGCGGTCAGCCAATCGACGTGAGGTGGGAAAAAGCAACCTTGGTGTGAGCGCAAGGCCGCCAAGGGGTGCGCCCGCAAAAAGGAGTAGAACTCGGGTGAAGAGAAGATCCTTCTTAAACACAGGTTTGCAAGCAAAAGAAAACCTCAAGAACCCAAGAACCAAGACCCCGCAAGAACCCAAGTTCCTCGTGAACTTAAGAACCCAAGACCACAAGAACCCACGACTTCAGAATGGTCATCACTCGAAGCGGAATGGATACTTCGCTTAGAGGTGATGGGCATGAGAGAGGCGAAGAAGAATTTTTCTCACCAAGAGGTTTTTCCGACCCTCCCCCTTCCCCATCTACGACAAGGATTGCACTAACTCCTATAGAGGAGTTGAAGCAGTTGTTTAAGGAAAGACAGTTAGAACGTGAAGAAAGAAAAGCAGAAAGAGAAGCAGAAAGAAAGTCTTACGAAGAACGAAGGGCAGCCATAGAGCGTGAGCACGAGCAAGCACGCTTGGAAGCCAAAGAAATGCAAGCCAAATTTGATCGCGAGAACAAAGCCCTCAAAGAAAAGAGCGACCAACCATGAAAGAATTCTTTGCGACTCTTTTCTCAAGTTCAGCCACAGATGCAAGAGATTCGGGAAAAGGAGGCTCTCTCAATCTCTTCTTCTCCAACGCATGATACACAGGATTTGCATGATTAGGTGAAGCATGATGATGATTTGATTGACAATAATTTGCATGATGATTTGAATGACAATGATAAGCATGTTGATTTGGATGCCAATGATTTGCATAATGATTTGGATAACAATGACAAGCATGATGATTTGCATGATCAAGATGTGATTTCTCACAAGCATGATGATTTGCATGATCAAGATGTGATTTCTCACAAGTATGATGAGTTGCATGAAGATGATGTGATTGTTCACAAGGATGATGTGTTAGTGGATGCTTTTTCTAGCGAAGCTAACCTCGTTGCAGATTCGATCAGTCACGAAGAAGAAGCAATCTTGGCTCTGGAGCCTAGGTCCAAAGAACCCTCACAAGAAGAATTATGTGTTCGCATGATTGATACACACGCATTGTTCGAATGTTTCATTCGTGATCGTTTCCTGTATTTTAGTCAGCATCTTTATGTGATCCCTTTTCCTAGGCATGACATATTGTATGTTAAGCACATTTCTCTCATGGATGAGCACGAATGTATGCGGATTTTTCATGAAAAGTTGAAAAGTATGTATGTAAGGAAGTCACATTCCATGTCTCTTCCTTGGCATGACACAGTTTCCGAACGAGCACATGAAAGTATGAGCACCAAGCGTGGGCATTTCCGTTGTGAATTGCCACAGTTGATTGATTTAGATCAGCACGACAAGATTCGATCTCATTGTTTGCGTGTGTGTGGTGAACCGTTTGGCACTCCGTGTCTTTGTTCATCTACATTGCATGCACACTCTTTGAGGAAGACAAGATTTTTTCCATTCACTTTACATGGAATGGGTATGTTCATGTTTTTGTATTAGAAGTGATTTCAGGAATTTTCAGCCGTGGAGATTCTGAAGAAGGAAGAAGCATGACTCTAGACGAAGTTGAAACATCGAAGGAGCCACAGAAGACTTTGTCGCTTTCGGCGCGGCCCAAAGCAGCAAGCGTTGCAAACCTTTATGAAGTTCAAGTACCGCACGACCCACACATCAGAGTGGGCCGGCGAAGAGTCCCTTCCAGGATTCCGGATGCTATTGGCGATCTCCCTTGACGCTATACAGTTCGGTACCAGTACCTCACTTTGAAAAGGAGGGGATGTCACATGACACCAACGTAACCGCGAAACGTTTCAACCTGAAACGCGGTGTTTCACCACGAAACGTTTCAGTCCAAATTTAGAGCACAGTGAAATGTGAGACCGAAACGTGCGTTTAGTGACTTTGAAACTAAACCTATGGTAACTTTCTAGTGAAACGACTTGTGTTTCACTTGGTGAGCGAAAAGTTTCAAGGCGCGAAACGTTTCACCTCCCCCGACCTGTCGAAACGCATTTCATGGTGACGCTGCGTGACACATCCAACCCTATGTGTCCGTGGACAAGCTACAGCATGATCAAGGTTCAGTCAGTCCAGTCAAGTCTAGATTAGAAGTGATATGGCACTTTTGTGAGTCTATTCGTAGACCGTGCATGCCCAGTCACTTAGTATAGATGCATATCCTCTGGTTGCACACAGCATGATCATCAATATTCCCTTCAAAATCCATCAAATTCAGTCAGGGGAATTTTCCAGTCCATTTAGCCTATTTTCCCTATTTTTGGTATTTTTCACTTATTATTTTTAAGTGACTTTCCAACAAAAGTAGGTAGGGCAATTTTGCTAAGAAAATATATAAACAAACCCAAGTTAGCACTCAATGGCAGAAGAGGCAGCAGGAGCACCGCTCAACAGGCACCTTCTCAGCAAGACCCCAAAGGCTTCTAGCGTTTTTGCTCCACAGCAGCTTGGCTAGCGTTTTTGGACAAGACACAACAGATCAGCCAGCGTTTTGCCCTTGCAAATCCCTCGCAACAAGACCACAGCAGATCAGCCTAGCGTTTTTGCATTTGCAAAACCTCGGCGAGCAGAAACACCATTTTCAGCCCTAGCGTTTTTGCATCTGCCAGCAACCTCAGCGTTTTGCAGATCTATCGCGATAGAATCAGCCCTAGGACCAGCGTTTCAGTTTTGAGCAGTTAGACTTCACAGATCAAGTCCCGAACCTCGCAGATCTCACCTTCCCGCAGCAGTTCCCCGCCGCACGGTCAGTTTCCGCAAGGTTTACAGTTTCAGCCCGGAAAACGCAGATTTCAGCATCTGCGTTTTCAGCGCGTCGTCGCCGCATCGTCGCCATCGACATAGAATCAAAATTCAGCAGATAGAAGACCACAAATTTCAGCCCTATAGTCGTCGTTGTCATCACCGTCGTCGTCACCGACATAGTCACAGGTTGCATCAGTCCATTGCATCCGCATTGTACCACTTTGTGCAATCAATAAGTAGACCACTCTCGCCGACGAGAGTGGGGCCTTCGGAGGAGGGTTTTACAACGTCTCTGGTGTCGTATCTCTCTTCTCTCTCTATCTCTCAGTCTCATACACTTGCACGCACAGTGTCCATTCACTTTGTTTGTGATCATAGCATTCTCTCATTAAGAACGAAAGGCTCTACCTTCCATAAGAACTAAAAGGAACCTTGAGCACAGTTCGGAGCACTCATCTTGAGCAAAGCGCAAACAATCATTCCGCTGCACCTAACACTTGAAATCCGGTGCGGAAATTGAATAAAAGAATGAAGATTTGGGCAATTTTTTTCAACGGAGAAGTTTGCCACAGCAAAGTATAAGCGTTAACTGCAGGTTGACATGTGTGTGAAAAGGTTGATCAAGTACTCCAAATTTTCGAAACACATGAAGAATTACCCAATTCACTCGAGATGGCATGAGGCCATTGAGTCTCCTCTCAGGACGGGGTGGAAAGCCGAAAGGACATACGAGTGTAGAAAAGCGGAAGCTTTACTTGCAGGAAGAGCTGGAACAGAACTAGTGACCAGATGAGCCAGATACTGGAAAGGACACTAAAAGGGATATTGATGTATTGACAATCTGGCTGTTTGTGACAGATAACCGGAAATAGGAGCGAGGAACTCACATCTATATGGATTGGGAAGCATGGAGCTAGACACCCCTTCTTCCTAGATAGGAGTGTCTAGTACCGGCAATTTTGTGAGCCTGTTCGCAGGACCTGCATGTCCGGACGAGGCCATTAGATTAGGTTTTCATGTTTTGGAACCCTCTTGCATAAATGGGCATTTAGCATGACATGCATGTAGTTCTAGGCTAGAGGAATCCAACGAGCCATTGCCCACATCGATCAGATTCCTGGGTGGCCAGATGTGCGACAATTTCACCCAAACGGACACCCCCTAGCCTAACTTATTAATAAATCAATTTATTGATTTATTTGTTGGATCTGGTGGACAGATTGCCCTATCTCACCCCTAATAAGTTTATAAATCAAAAATCAGCCCTATAAAGGGAGCATGAAGGCCAGCATTTTCAGTCAGAAGCAGATAGCGTCAGTGGATGCAAGGCAGAGCCTAACGTTTTGCATCACAATTCCTAGCGTTTTCAGCTAGCAAAAAAAGGGATTAGCATTTTTGCATGGCAAGGCAAGATCAGCCGTAGCGGTACCCGCTCTGCGGTTCCAGCCAACGTTTAGGGGTTTTCCGCCTTAGCGCTTCCAGTAGCCAAGAGATCAGGCGAGCGTTTTCAGCCCTTCCATTGCAGGAGCGTGTGAGATCTGCAAGCGTTAGCCCATTCCAGATGCGGTCCGGCAGCCCATTGAGCCTCCCCGCGGTCATTCCCTCACCGGCATTGAGTGCTCCATTGATGTCCATCATCAGCATCGTCGAGGTCTGCATTTTTAGCCCTCCATTCCTTTCACATCAGGAGTGCAAATCAATGCCTTGGTGGCCATCTGCAATCCCACGTCGAGAAGGATCCAAAGGTGCATCGAATCAGCCCCAGAGGGCCTCATCTTGAGGATTACCGCAACAAAAGTCATCATTCAAGTCAGTAGAGTCTGCACTTGAGGTATTGCATTGTGTGTACAATCTAAAGCAAATACCACATCGGCAACGGTGTGGGGAGCCCTTCAAAGCGTTGGTGGGACCCCATCGAGTTGTCATTCTCCTTTTCTCTCTCTTTCTCTCTCCCTCTATACATCTCTACTGCACTCTCTCATTCCCTCTCTCAAGGAAAGGTAAAAGGAACCATCATTCAAGCTAAAAGGAATCACTAACGCAAGGAAAGAAGTCAAGTATTGTGGAAGTGTGAAACTAGATCTTCGCCATTTCAATTCTGCTGAACCAAACATTGGTATTAGAGCTTGAAGATTTTGCTAATCCCCAAAACTCTCATGTTTTAGGTTGTGTTGGTAACCCTTCGGTGTATACTCCTCCCTCTCTTGGAACAACAAGTCTGCCATTGAGTGTAGAGCCGTGTGCCCTGAGCGTCGAAAACTAGCAACAAATTGTATACCGGGTGTTGCATGCAGGGTGCACCAACGAGGGGGTAGATAGTCTCCTAAAGATTAGTCTGCAACCTTCCTTGAACCAAGAGCGGAAATCCTTGCATGGTCAAGACTTGTAGCGGTATGGATACCTCCACCAATCAAGAAGAGGAGCAAGTGATGTCACAAACTGGTGACGTGGCAAGCCCCTGGACACACACACACACACACACCCAGCGGACTACCGGGAAATCCGATCCTTTTTTCACGACACTTATGGAGTCACTTCTATTGATACGGGAGGAGATCACAAAGAAGATTCAACCGAATTAACAGGGGAAGAGTACGGGCCACCTCGGTCTACTCAGTACAAACTTCAAGAGATGGAACGTCGACAGCAGGTTGACGAGTGCACAAAGCAAATGATTAAAATTTGCGAAGGACCCTCAGTTTGCAAAAATTTTATCTCAGCATCCATTGCAGAAGTGCACACTCAGTGGCAGAAAGCCACAGAACCACCAATCAAACCGGCAATCAAGAAACCTCCTTCTCCAAGGATGTTTACAAAACAAGAACTACAGGAGGTGGTTCAGACCCAAATCAGTCAGCTTTTGGACGCGAACAATCAATCCAAAAAGCAAGTGAAAAAGCGCAAGAAGGGGACTGACTACCCTTGTTATTTGGGCCGTCAATCTTCTTTTGCATCTGCAAGAAAGCAGAAGAAGCGTGTACGCTTTGAAGGACTACCTAGTTCTTCTGCTTCCTCTTCTTCTTACAGTTCTTCTAGCTCTTCTGACTCGAGCGAGGAGGACAGAAAAGACAAAAAGCGAAGCAAAAATCAAAGCTACGGAAAGGGCAAGAAAAAGGCAAAGAAACCCAGATTTCGCCCAATTTTTGACAGTTCTACAGAGGAGTCATCCTCTGATAGTTCGAACTCCGATGACCATATGTTTTATACAAACCAAAAGGAGTCAGTGCAATTTGCGAAAATCCGTACAACTTGCCATGTCATCAGTTAGTGCAAATTCCGGGATTCTGTACAATCTGCCACGTTAGCAGTCAGCACAAGCACAAACTGGTACAAACTGAATGCATATGACAAAGCCTAGGCTAGATCGATGACGACGACGGTGATGGCAAGACCGATCTAAGGGCTGAAATCTGATGGTCTTTATCTGCTGTCCAAAAACGCTCAAGGTTGAAATCTGCTGTTGCCGAAAACGCTATGGAAAACGCTGATTCTCTGCTGGTCTTTATGGCTGAAACTGATGGTCTTTTAGGACTGAAACTGCAGGTCTTCATTGCTGAAAATCACCATGGCTAAATGCTGCAAATCTGGAAACACTAGGCTTGGGAAAAACGCTAGGTGCTGAAGTGTGTGGCGATGGATTACTGATGCCAAAAACGCCAGAGCAGGAACTGTATGGCGATGAGGCTTGATGGAGAAAAACGCGCAAGGTGTGGGGATGTCTTTGCTTGGAGGAAAGTCCACCAAGGATCTTGCTGAGAAGTTGCCTGTTGAGCTTGGGCTCTTGCTGCCTCTTCTACCAGAAAGTGCTAACTCTGGTTTGCTTATATATTAACTTAGGAAAATTGCCCTACCTACTTTCCAACAAAAGTCACTTAAAAATAATAAGTGAAAAATGTCAAAATAGAGAAAATAGGCTAAATGCACTGGAAAATTCCCCTGAAGGATTCTGATGGGAATGCTTATGATCATGCTGTGTGCAACCAAAGGATATGCATCTACACTAAGTGATTGGGCATGCACGGTCTACGAATAGACTCACAAAAGTGCAAGATCACTTCTAATCTAGACTGACTGGACTAACTGAACCCTTGTCGTGTTGTAGCTTATCCACGGACACATAGGGTTGGATGTGTCACATGACATCCCCTCCTTTTCAAAGTGAGGTACTAGTACCGAACTGTATGGCGTCGAGGGAGATCGCCAATAGCATCCGGAATCCTGGAAGGGACTCTTCGCCGGCCCACTCTGTTGTGTGGGTCGTGCGGTACTTGAACTTCATAAAGGTCTGCAACGCTTGCTTCTTTGGGCCGCGCCGAAAGCGACAAAGTCTTTTGGAACTCCTTCGATGCTTCAACTTCGTCTAGAGTCATGTTTCTTCCTTCTTCAAGAATCTCCATGGCTGAAAATTCCTGAAACCATTTCCAACACAAAAACATGAACATACCTATTCCATGTAAGGTGAGTGGAAAAAATCTTGTCTTCCTTAAAGACTGTGCATGCAATGTAGATGAACAAAGAGACGGAGTGCCAAACCGTTCACCACACACATGCAAACAATGAGATCGAATCTCTCTCTTATGATCTAGAGCAATCAACTGTGGCAATTCACAACGGAAATGCCCATGCTTGGTGCTCATACTTTCATGGACTCTTTATACCACTATGTCGTGCCAAGGAAGAGACATGGAATGTGACTTCCTTGAATGCATACTTTTCAGCTTTTCATGAACAATCCGCATACATTCGTGCTCATTCATGAGTGCTCAACGTACAATATGTCATGCATAGGAAAAGGGATCACATAAAGACGCTGACTAAAATGCAGGAAACGATCACGAATGAAACACTCGAACAATGCGTGCGTACTAATCATGCGAACACATAATACTTCCTCGAAGGGTTCTTTGGACCTAGGCTCGAGAGCCAAGATCGGTTTTTCTTGAAGAGGTTCTTGGGACCTAGGCTTGAGAGGTCACAAGTCCAAGTAGTGGGTGATGGGGCAGTTGTAGAAGTGTCCAAAACTGGTACGGTAGCCGCCATGAAAAATAACCGCAGGAGGGCGAAGATGCCACAAGCCTCTCTCTCTCTCTCTCTCTCTCTCTCTCTCTCTCTCTCTCTCAAAGTTCTGTGATTTTGAAGTTTCTCTTCGTGTGATGCTATTAATTTCTCGCTTGGAGTGTCCAAGAGTGCAACAATTCGTCAAAATCACGAAGCTCTACTGAAGAAAAGGAAACACTTACGAAGTTCCGTATGACAGGTATGTCAAGCACTCATGAATTAAACCATGAAGATAAAATAACCGATAAAAATCCACATCTGAAGACTTAGTAACCTTAAACATTTCAAGCGCAATAAGGATTGATATTGCAAAACCATTACTTGATTACAAAGAGAGATAGATACATGAGGCAATTCATGTTTCACAAAAATAAGAGAACGATGTACATAGCATATATACAAGGTATCTTATTTATCATAAAACCATAGAATTTTTAAAATGACATCTATAGACCCTATCAAGCCATCTGATGTTGAAACCAAAGTTTTTTTTGTAATCAGCACCCTCAAAGCATCAAATCTAGATGTCACGTGCACATCTAACCCTATGTGCATGTGGACAAGCTGACTGCAACTTCAAGGGTTTAGGACTGCCTAGGAAGTGTTATGGCACCCTTGTGAGCCTGTACGTAGGACGTGCATGTCCAAGCAATTTAGCATAGTTGCATACCCTCTGACTGCACATGAGCACAGCCGATGTCTACTAGATGTAGGCATTGGGGAGTGTTCCTGCGTAGTTGCATTAGTACCAAGCCTAGCAAATTAAATGCATATGAAGCGCCTCTTTTGTAGTGAGTTAATAACTTATTATAAGTGACATTTTAGCCTTTTTATTGCAAGTCATGGCCTTGTTGAAGACTGCTCAACCCAACAATAAATCTATATATATAGGCGAACCCCACCTCTCCAGATATCCAATACCCCTAGTACCAGTACCCAAAGCATCTCAGCAGCCAGCCTGGCTGAAAAGCACTAACGTTGGGGCTGATCTGGTACTGTGGTGCGGATCTGGTCCTGCATGCGTAAAATGCTGGTGGGCTGAGTGTACTGATGGAAAACCGCTGCCATGTAGCATTTTTGCATTAGGATTCAGTTCAGTCATTACAGATTTCACCCATCAGTTTCACTAGCAATTCCTATTTTCAGCCCTTAGCCTCGCAGATCCAAGCACATACAGCAAGATCACATCAGCATCTTGCCATCTAGGACCATTGTAATTATGGCATATTTCAAAAAGAAAATTTGAGGCTAATTGCCAGCCCCTATGAAGAAGCATGCTGCTCCACACTGCTACTCTAAGCCAAGCTTGCCCTCCTCTAGCTTCTCTCACGATTGAGAGCCATGAGCTCTAAAATGTGTCAGAAAGCACGTGAGCACAAGCACAAAAATGAACATGAGCGAGGGGTTGGGGGGGGGGGGGGGGGCGGGGGGGGGGGGGGGGGCAGGGGGGACCACGAACAATGATCAAGTATATTCTCCGCAATGAAGTAGGCAATGGTATTCTTTTGCACTCCCAATGAATTTGCATAGCCCAATTCAATGTGTAAAATAAGTCAAGCATTCCCTAAACTTGATTTTATTACATTGGCTCTTATGGGCTTTCATATGAGATACATAAGTTTAACATAGGGCCATGTGCGGTTAGATCGCATAACTTCTTCTAGGCAAATGCGTTCACAATACCCCAAAGGATTATACCACCAAAGTCAATGGGCACCTCAACAAATATCTTTGAGCCAAGATGCAAATCACACCCCTAGACCAATAGTCTTTGAAAACATTTCGAACATCTTAATCTCCTTCTCTATGAGCAAAGCCTTGATAGAGCAAAAACAATGTGATTGTCTGCACTCACTATGCAGCATGTAAATTTCCAAAATACTTTGAACAATGTAAATCCGGAGGACCTGTCAATAACCACAAATCCATGGGAAAGACGATGTAACAAGCAAACCTGAAGGTCGAGGAATCTACTCAGAATTAAGCTCCTTATGCCAAGAGTCCTTGCATACTCTGCCATGTCTGATGGAAGCGAGACACCCTGAGCTTGAACTTGTGAGTTCACCTCATCTGAATTCAGGAGACGACCAAACTCTTTTTCTTCTTCTGCAAGATCATCATCTCCACCTTCATCATCCCCTCCTCCACCATTGCCAAACCTGCCATCATCTCCATTACCATTGTTATCACCTCCGCCTGCCTCAGTGAATAATTGCTGCTGGACATGGTTTTTAGCAGTTTTGTTAGTGGTGTCTGTCTGTGACGAGGCCATCTCTAAGGAACCTCCAAGCTGATGTTGAGCCAGCTCAAAAGGGCTCTCCGATTCAAGCGACCCATCGCACCTTATTGTTAGAACTAATGAATTTGATCCAGCTACATTGCGGAAATCCCTGGGTCTTCTGTTCTTCAACCTAGAAAAGCAGAGGTTATTGGAAAACCCCATCTTTTTATCAGACAAGGTGCCATCGCAACTTAGTTTAAGATTGTGCATAGGAGCGCAATTGTGAGAGCAAGAATTTTCCGAAGGCATATATGGAGGGCAAACGGAAGCCATGGCTCGCCGATTTCAAGTAGCAGCTGGCATGACTGAGGTTGACGATCTAGGGTTTTGCCAATGCGAGACACAGAATACGATTTGCAGGCGTGCGGAAAATTTGAACTACCGTCTAGTCACGCGTGCGCGCGAATTCGCGGGTCCTTTACGAGTTGCCACTAGACATTTGCTAGGGTGGAAACTTCGATCCATCAGCCATAGTGTGGGGAGGCAAAAAAGCTCTTGCACCCTCCTCGTTCACACCAACCGGCGGCAATTGATTCACAACAGCCAATTGCGGTCCGGGTTTCACGCTGCAAAAGAGGAAGCAACATACGATTTCCGAGAGAAAGGAGGGGGGGGGGGGGGGGGGGGGGGGGGGGGGGGGGGGGGGGGGGCTGGGGGGCTCTCCAAACTTTTATGTGGGTCCGAAAATATTAGAAACGTTGATGTCCAATGCCTGAATGCCATGCAAGCGTGACGCCCCTAAGCCTCATGCTTTCACCGCCCCGTCTGAACCGAACCTATCTTACAAAGGCATGTTTCGAATGGGATCTATGGTTGGGATAATGTGGGCCATCAAATGCACAGTTGTAAGTTCAGGAAACTTTGTAATTTCGGGCTAAAAGTAAGTGGATCTACGATTGGGAGAATGTGGGCCATTAGATGCACAGTTGTAAGTTCAAGAAACTTTGTGAATTCGGAGCTAAAAGTAAGTTCAAATGGGCTCATAAATTCCCGTCTTGAACCTTGAACCTCCCCCTAGCAAGCCATGTGCTCTAACCACAATGTACACGCGGTTATTAAAATATAGAGGATTTGGGTGAGTCATATTGTAAATGCAGGTGGATTGGCAATTTTGTAAATTCGGGTTGTTCAATTGGATGGCCCACGATATGCGCCCTTGATCCCATCTAACATGCCCGTGTGTTTTAGTGTTGGGGGAAACTCCCAAAAATTAGATGCATATAACATGGGTTGTTGCTCTGAACTCACATGTGCAAACGGTGTTATAAGTTGTGTGGTTGGAGATTATCTGGGTATCTGGAGGTGGAGAGGAGCGTCTTGGAGGTAACTTAGAGGAGGGAGAAGGTTTTGGGAAGGGGAAGAAGGAGGCAGAGGAGTTCATCTTTCTCGAAACATAGTGGAGGTTTTTGTCTTCTACTTTTAGCTGTCATGCTAACAAAGGTAGTCGTTTCCCATTTCTGCATGATATCAGCCACTTAATTTTGTCCTTTCGATTTATAATTATGGATGCACTAATGAACTTTATATGATCTACAAGCTTCCATTTTGTAATTGTATCTTTCAATTAAATTGCTCGGTTATTGAGCCAAGACGATCTAAGACGAAGTCCCAAAATTTGGCCAAAGTTTAAATGTCCTTTGTAATCTATTCTTATAAGTTTCAAGGAAATAAGTTTCTGTTGAAGCGTATGATAGTGAGCTATGCGTATTTGTGGGCATTATCTACTCTTTTTTCCCATATACATTGTCAAATATTTCAATTGCTTTTATGCATTGCCACATAAAGAGCTCTTCAAGTTGATGTAAGTCTCTCGCCTTGTTTCTCAAGTTGGTTTGTGGTTGCTTCTAAACTGTTTTATGTCGTATCTCAAGATTTAGGTATCAAATTAACGAACCATTAGTTGTTAGGATAGCTCTCTTCATTCCTAAACGTAGGGTACCTTAAATGTTGATTTTAACATGCTAAAAATAAAGATAAAGTTTGGTATCATTTTTGTAATTGCATGTTATTCTATGATTCTAAGACCATGGGATTGGGCATCATAGTTTTATATATCATCCTTACAAGTCTAGTTGCATTTGGGTATCGTTTGGTCGATAAATTGGTAGAGATTGACATGTGGTCATAGTTTCGCTTTGGTGACTTTGCAGTCATTTGGGAGTTGAGTATTGATTGTTTCTTACATTGATTTGTTTTCTAAGGACCTGACAAGTTCTTGTTGTCTCTATGCCCTAGCCAAGTCTACTACGTCCCTCGTATTAACATTAATTTTAGGTTCTTACTATATCTGCAATAAGATTAGAGCAAAAGTCATTTAACATTTATAGCTACCAAGCTAACAAAAGCAACCATTTTTCATTGGCTTCTAAAAGAAGCCTTAGTGTTGTGTTGGGTTAGGCAAACTTTCATTGTTTTCAGTGCCATGATGGAGACTTACCTTAAATGTTATTTTAAACTATTAAATGAATCTTCCTTTTTCAGCTTTCATTTCACATCCTTACTAAATGAGCAAATCATGATAAAGGGAAGAAAAAATTGTGAAATATGTGAAACTTAGTTCAAAAATCTTGCAAATTCAAAAATTCAACTATTATTTCCAGTTTGCTTCTTTGCAAGGAGGAAACTTAGTCCCGTAATAAAAGAGATATTCCTGAACAATGCTTTACCTTATATAATTCTAGTTAAACTCAACCTAATGATTTTATCATTTTCTTGTTATTTTAGAAAGCCACCGTGACCCTTTCACTTTTTTGGCTTTCTAAAAGAAGCCTTAGAGGAGTGTTGGGTTATGTTGGAATTAAGGTTGCAGGGAAACGCACACAGCTTGGAGAAGACGAAGGAAGCTCTAGGCACACAATAGAGGGTGTGTTACTTAGTGTGCAAATGGAAATATAGATAGCCCTAGAATGATGGGCGTATATACAATGCACGGGGGAAAAAACCTCCTAAAGAGGGAAAAAATTCCTCGACTGTCCTAGTGTGTTCACACACATCACTACCACATGTATATGGTAACAAATCCCCCCTTGAGTGATGCGGTGAATGAGAGTTGGCACATGAGTAAAGGGAAGTGCCATGCCCTGAGGACATGATCAGTCCACAAAGGGGAGTAAGCCCAAAGCTTTGAGCTTCTCAGGAGACAATGCCTTTGTGAAAAGATCTGCAAGGTTGTCATGTGTTGGCACATAAGCCAAGTTGATCTCTCCTACTGACAGCCTCTCCCTGACATAGTGGTAATGCACCTCAATGTGCTTTGTGCGAGCATGAAACATTGGGTTCCTTGCAATTGCCAATGCGCTCTGACTGTCAGTGTAGATAGTGTTGGCAGTGTGTTGTCCAACACCCAAATCAGCCATAAGGCGTATGAGCCATACACACTCAACCGTAGCTGTGAAGACTGCCCTGTACTCAGCCTCACAACTCGAAGTGGCCACAGTAGGTTGCTTCTTGCTCAACCATGATATACATGAACTGCCAAGAATGAAACAAAAACCACTTGTGGACACTCGCGTGTCAAAACAACCAGCCCAATCTGAGTCCGAAAAAGCATGTAAGTCTGGCGGCAATGATCCCCCTTGGGATAAAACAAAGTGCCACTAAGGTAGCAAAAAATCCTCTCGACAGCCTGCCAATGCTTAGACCCTGGGCTATGCATAAATCTGTTGACCTGTGAGACTACAAACTGAATATCTTGCCTCATGTTGCATACATAAATGAGGCACCCAACAGCAGTTTGGTAAAGAGTGACATCAGCAAGATCACCAACATCATGAAGACTCAATTTCAAACGTGTTTCCATGGGAGTGGCAATAGGTTTGCAATCCTCAAGTCCAAAACTTAAATAGCAATGTCTCTATGTAACTTTTTTGACACAAGGCAATACCACCATCACACTGCTTAAATTGTATACCCAAGTAATGATGCAACATTCCCAAATCTTTCATCTTAAAAGTAGCATTCAAATCAGCCTTAAATTCAGCAATATGTCTCTCATTTGGTCCAGTGATTAGCAAATCATCTACATTAAGAACCACACTGAGAAGTACATCACCCTCACGCTTTACATACAATGTGCTTTTTGTTGGACTGTTACGAAAGCCTTGTTTGACCAAATGAATGTCAGCTTTCTCATACCAAGCACGAGGAGATTGCTTCAACCCATACAAAACCTTGTTACATTTGCACGCTTTGTCCTCTCGTCCTTTCTTGACAAAACCGCAATGCTGCGTTACATAAACTTCCTCAAATATGTCACCATTCAAGAAAGCAGTAACAATGTCTGATTGATGTACATCCCAACCAGATGAGCTGCCAATGCACATAGAAAACGTACAGTAGTCATACGACAAGTGGGAGCAAAAGTCTCTTCATAATCTATACCTTTTTGTTGTGCATAACCCTTTGCAACAAGTCGAGCCTTATGGCGATCGATCTCACCATCCGGCTTGCGTTTCAACTTGTAAACCCACTTTGTACCTATGGCCTTTTTTCCAGGAGGCAAATCACATAAAATCCATATGTCATTTTCTATAAGTGCATCATATTCTGATTGCATGGCAGCCATCCAATTTTTTGAATTTTGTGCTTCATCAAAAGACAGAGGTTCCTCAACATCATGTAAGCTAGACACAGCCAAAGCATAACAATCTGATGCATAAGATGCATGGCGAGAGCCTGAACGAGTACAACTAGACAAAGGTGCATCCAATTTACTATCACACAATGTATGCACCAGCTATTTTGGCATATTTCTAGCTTGCTCATTTGCAGCCCTTTCCTCATCAAGTACATCATGTACATCAGCATCATATGTTGTTCTGTAACATTTCAGAAACCCCCTTAGGCTGTACATTTGCCTCATTGGAATTTACATTCGTATTTCCACCACTAAAAAGAGGCAACAAAGTGTCATAAATGTCCTGTGAGCTTACATTACTGTCTCTGGTACATGATAGCAAGGGTTGAACAGAATCTTCCACAAACACTACATCCTGTGAAACCAGAATACGCTTTGTTTCCGAATGATACAACCTTTAACCTTTGCTTTCAGCACTATAAACAACAAAAATACATTTGGCAGCCTTACCATCCAATTTTCTGCGCTGTGTTTGTGGCACCAAAGCATATGCCAAACAGCCAAAACACGCATGTGTTCAATAGAAGGCTTTCTATCGTGCCATGCTTCATATGGAGTAATAGACTGCAAAGCTTTCATAGGACACCTGTTTAGTACATAAGTGGCACACATGATGGCTCAAGGCTCAAGCCAAAAAGAATGCGGCAAAGCTTGACTTTTGACCATACATCGTGCCATTTTCGTAAGTGACCTATTTTTTCTCTCAGCCACACCATTTTGCTGAGGTGTATAAGGCACTGTACATTGGTGTTTTATCCCACGACTAGCCAGAAATGCATTAAATTCATGAGACATATACTCCCCCCCTCGATTGGAACGGAGGGTGCCCATAGTACATTTCCATAAATTTTCAGCCATAGCCATAATAGCCATAAATTGTTTGAAGCACATAAAAACTTCGGACTTCGCTTTAAGCAGAAACCCATGCATGCCTGGAGTAATCATCAATGAAAGTCACGAAGTAAAGGTTGTTACCCAAGGACGAAGTTTGCATGGGTCCACAAATGTCACTGTGCACAAGTTGCAACTTGCATGTGGCCCTAACTGAACCATCCTTTGGAAACTTAGAACGCTGCATTTTACCGAAAATACAGCCTTCATAGACATGTTTGACAGGTGCTTCAAGAGGCGGCAAAGAAGCAACCATATCAGATTTCTGCAAACGCAACTAACTAGAAAAATTTAGATGACCAAAACGTGCATGCCAAAGTTTTCCATCTGAAATAGCCCTTGAATCTGCAACTGCATTTGCAAAATTTTGCCACACTTGTCATACAAAGTGAGCTTATACAACCCACGGCACAAAAGCCGAGATGCAACAATTTCATCACCAAAACTGAGATCATGAACTGTACATCTGTCATCCACAAATTTGACTACAAGTCCACGTCTAGCAAGTGCAGATACAGACAAAAGATTCTTCTTGATCCCAAGTACATAAAGTGCATCAACAAGTGTGAAAAAACTGCCATTTGCAGCAGTAAGCACAATCTTTCCAACTCCCTGAACCGGATAAGAGGCATTGTTGGCACAAGTGATTGAATTCCCATGAGGGACAGACTTGAGAGAGGTGAACAATTCACGATGTGAGGTAATGTGATTTGTAGCACCACTGTCAAAATACCACACATGTGAATCTGCAGCAACTAACAAGCATGCAGCATGGACAGCAGGATTGTAAGTGCACTCGATGCTAAAAGCCCATTCTGCATCAACATCAATATCACAGTCTCCTTTTATAGAAGACTCAACAATGGCTGCATTTGTAGTGGAACCAGCATTTGCAGTGGAAACACCCTCTTTCTTCATAGCCTCTTTGGCCTTCAACTTAGGACACTGCTTGATCAAGTGATCATTAGCTTTACAATAATGGCAATGCATCTTCTTTTTGCCCTTATCACCAGAATTTCCAGACGAAGTGCTGCCAACAGAAGCATTGGGAACATAAGTTTTGCCACTCACAGCAGAACCATAAGAAGTGGCTGCATTACTATTACCACCCTTTCTTTGAGAAGAAATAAAAGTATGTTCAACTGTACGCTGTCTAGTCCTGTTTTTTCTGGAAAGTGACTCTTGCAACAACAATGTGCATAATGCATCAAATTTGACAACTTCGGGATTTCCTTGGGTCATAAGTCTTCAAGTACTAGCAAAAGTCTGGTAAGAATCTAGTAAGGCATCGAGAACAGTCTGCACAAGGGAACTGTCTGAAATGACTTCACCTGCAGAAATAAGTTGCTCATTGATATCCTTGACACCAGCAAGGAAAGTGTCCATATCATCTTACTCATGCATAATCTTTGACTCCAACTCTTTATGCAGCAAAGCAATTTAGCCTCATTGCGGCTCGCATAAAGACCTACTAGAATATCCCAAGCCTGTTTTGCTGATTTTGTTGAATGAATGTGAGGGACAATGGTGCACTTCACAGACAACGCCATCAATGCATGATCGTGCACATCCTTTATATCCCAACGAGCTTGTTCTGCCGTAGGCAAAACAACTCTAATAGCAGCATTCTTACAGTAAGACCTGCAACATCCTCAACATTGACTACATCCTCAGAACCAGGACGTACATCAATGCCCTTCACAATATTCCAGACGCCCTTTGACACAAGAACGTGTTGCATCATATAAGCCCACATAGGGTAATTGTCCCCATCCAACCTGTCCTCAGCAGCAAACATCTTGAACACATATGTGTCGTTGTTAGCCATGGTAAATGTTGCACCTGATGTGAAAATTGCCCAAAAAGAGGAGAAATGAAGCGGGAACAACACGTGCTATGTAGCACAAACCATAGAAGACTGTAAGGCACCTGTTATGGAGAAAATGGCATTGATAAAAAATTTGCACAAAATGACGAAATAGCCTGTGCAGTAATACCTGTAGTGGAAACGGAGGTCGAAATGAGCCCGAATATTTGTCGACCTGCGAACGCTCGCCAAACCTCATTGTAATCAAAGAAAGTGAGCAGGCGTGTGCTGGAGCAGCTGGCGACTAAGCCCGGGAGGATGCAACCTGCTCTGATACCAATTGTTGGAATTAGGGTTGCAGGGAAACTCACACAGCTTGGAGAAGCTGAAGGAAGCTCTAGGCACACAATAGAGAGAGTGTTACTTAGTGTGCAAATGGAAAGATAGATAGCCGTAGAGTGATGGGTGTATATACAATGCACGGGGGAAAAAATGCCCCGGCAGTCCTAGTGTGTTCACACACATCACTACCACATGTATACGGTAACACGTTAGGCATACTTTCAATGTTTTCAGTGGTGATTGACACATACCTTATATGTTATTTCACTTTTAAAATAGTGCATGGATCTTTTTATTTCACCCTTCATTTCACATCCTGACATGTTTTGACTTTTCTTGCATTCTATTGTTTTAGAATGTTAAAGTGAAGCTTCACCTTGCATAATTCTAGTAAATTCTATAGACACACACACACACACACACACATACACACATTGATGAGTTCTTTTTGGCGTGCTAAAGGCCTTAGTACCCAAAGGATGAAAGTCGTTCAAATTCCTTTGAGAGACAAGTATCCCTAAGGGACTCAAAAGTATTGTGAATAGAAAGCTAAAACTTTTGAATAGAAAGCTATTCTCCAAAGCAGCATTTACTCTTTTTGCATGCTTGAAAATGACTTTAGAGATCAAAACATTAAACAAAATATTCATAGGAATTTGATCTTATGATATAGTCTTTGAGAAAGTTTTTTTGTCTAAGGGGCAAGTTTCCTCCTTGTACAAATACAAACTGAAAACACTAGTAGAAATTTTTAAAGTTGCGAAATGTTCGAACTATTTTATAGTACGTACATTCTATAGGGTTTTTTTCCTTTACCATCCTTTGCAACCGGCTAATCTCGATTTTCAACCAGCTTAAGCCTAAGCTCAGACACACCTTTCTCGAACACTGATATAGTGAGGTATTGATAAAAGATTCTCTCATTTGAGGATTTTTTAAAAAAAATTCACTTCACTAAATTGTTTTATTATTTTCTATGCTTATTTGAAAGCATTAAAATATTCTTTTGTTTTGATTTTTACTTTGTCTTTTCATTTTACTTCCTTTTTTTTAAATTTTGTTTTAAGCTACTGATGTGCAATGTGCACCATATACCTTACTATAGGGGCCCCTTCGTAATATATAAGCCATTTGTGAGTAGGGGGTACTGACTAGAAGAAAATAAAAAAATGGTCCATTAGAGGGATGACAAGAAGATGCTTGAGGAGATTTAGAGGTAGAGGACTGAGGAGAGGGATGTAGACCACGTGGAGGCCATGCCTCCCAATTAGGGATCTCTCTCTCTCTCTCTCTCTCTCTCTCTCTCTCTCTCTCTCTCTCTCTCGTGTCCTCCCTCGATATAGGCAATGTGGAGATGACGTGGGGGGACTTCTCTATAAGTGCAAGTCCATGAATGGCGGGGAAAGATTATGTGCAAGATAGTAGGAAAGGCGAATTTGCAGGCTCGTAGGGACGAGTCCAGATGTAGGGAAGGGCAACACACATACGAAAAAGGTTTTGGTGACAAGAGCAGGAGGTGAGGACTAGGCAATGAGGGTAGAGGGAATCTTGAAGGCATCTTTCAATCAATATATTTTATTTTAAGCAAGCTAGTAGGATCCACTTTTTTAAAAAAAATGATACAATTTTATATTAAAACATGACAAAAATTCCATATGATTGTAAGCACTTACTTAAACTTACTCTCCCTCGTTTCCCTTAACTTAGCAGGCCTTCATGCCTTTTCACCTTGTTATTTCACATTCCATTACACAGCCTCACATGGCTTAACTTTTCTTGCATTCTATAAATTAATATTAATCAATATTGGAAAAAGTATTTTTTATTAAGTAGCCATAGGCTGAATTTCTTCCTCATCACAAAGAAGCGAACAAAAAATACTAGCATAAATTTGTGATATTTTTGAACTATTTTCTCACATATTTTGCTATTTTTCTTCCCTTTACCATGGTTTGCAACCGGCTAGTCTCGATTTTCAACCGGCTCAAGCCTAAGCTGAGGCAACCCTTTCCCAAACACCGATTCCAATCAAACATAACCTTAATGACTTTAACACTTTTTATTTATTTTAGAAAGCCACCATGACCCTTTCACTTGTTTTTGTATAATATCATCCACTTAGTTTTGCAGTCTTGAGCTATACTTTCCTATTTTTATGGATATGCATGTAAGCTTTATCTGATTACTTGAGGCTACAAGTTTTCAGTTTGTAATTGTACCATTTTTTGGCACTTAGAATGCTCGATTATTGAGCTGAGATGACCCAGGACCAATTCCCAAACTTTGGCCAAGGTATAAAGGTCGCTTTTATAACGTAATTTGACAGGTTTTAATAAGAGAAATTTTTGCTAAAGTATATGAAAATGAGTTGTGTATTTGTGGGCATCATCTACTCTTTTCTCCACATACTTTGTCGCATTTTGATTCTGATTGGTTTCTTATATATTTTAGAGTAACATTTCTTTTCGCGTATGTGATTTTTGGTTATTTATGTTCAAGGATTTACAAATGCTAGGGTATCAACCAAAGACCTTTAGATTAGGATTTGGACTAGTGGAGTATTCGCGTATGCTCTTAAGTAAGGAAAAGGGATATTCTCCAAGGTGGCGAGGAAAATGGGGCTGATTTGATGTTTTGGACATCTTGTACACTTTTCAGTTTTCATAGGAGTAGGGTAAGTAGGATACATCACAGAAGGTGTGAAAAAATCCTCAAATCCATTTAGAAAGATTTCATTGAAGATTGTGGATGTGAAGAGTAATTTGAATATTTGCATGTGATTTTATATTGAACAAAGTCTCAAAGTCATTGTTTGAACACAAAGCAAGCACTAAGAATCAAAAAGTCGAACTTTTATAAATTTGTCCACTATCCCTATATTGGACTTTGCGCTTCCAATTTCCAAACTTGCTTGAACACCTCCTTGTCAACCTCTCACCATCTGTTCCAATTTTCCAAGTACACACACACACACACAAACTTGATGAAAGAGTGTAAGAGAGTAAAAGAGAAGATGTAGACTTGATTATGGAGTACACAACATAGCATAAGAGAGAGGGAAGGAAAAATTGAGAGAATCTACACAAGAAAGGTCTAAAATCATAGCCCCAAACTCCTCGGCACCTGTTGTGGGGTTTGGTATTTAATTTTTGATATTATTTGTTGGTGCCAAAAATTGGAGGCCCCTTATTTACACTTAATTCCACTTTAGTTATGAGTGGAGCACATTAATTATTGCATGACCCTCTTAGGGTGAGTTCTCATTGTCCTACTTACAAAGCAGCCATAGTGGCTTATTGATAAAAGATCTAAAAGACTGTGCAAAAGTAAAATGACCGAGAGGATTATTATTTGTCGACGCCTCCTTCTCAACTCCCAGAATTCCAATCTACAAATCATCGTGCACTCACTATTAGTAAAATCAAATAGACAACACATTATTACCCATTAAGCCAGCTATCCCAATTGCAATTAACCACATACAACAGGAGGATGTCCAGTCTCGTAACATCCTTCCCACCAGGGATAGCAACTGTCCTCATTTTCTCAGTAGAGAATTGACTGGACCGTGACAGTAATGGAAAGTGTAGAGTCTGGGAAGTTGCGGAAAAACTTTTTAGGCATCCATTTGGCATCCTCTCTAGGGTGGCCTTTGAAGGTCAAAAGATAGCGGTTATAAACCATGTCAATGCGTGTGGTGGTGGTCTCGTGATCAACTATTTGTGTAGGGATGAGTTGTTCTTCTTGGTCCAGAAGTGAAGGTGGATCCTCATAAATGTTATGTGTAGGTAGGGGTCCTCAAAAAGGTCTTAAAAGGCTAACGTGGAATGCATTTTGTATGTGCCAATGATGTGAAGGTAAGTCTAAACAAAATGAAACATCTTTGATTACATTACAAATTTTGGATGGACCGTAAAATCAAGGAGCAAGTTTAACAAAAACATTAGTATCAACACTTTTGATCCTTCATTTTTCAATGCGAAGCATAACATTATCACCTTCCTTAAACTGGTGTGCCTTGTGATGCTTGTTAGCATGCTTAGTGTAAAGTTCATGTGACTGTTTAATGACAAAATGAACACTTGCATAAACATCATGAAGATTAGCAGCAAAATCATCAGCGGGGTAGGCACAACATCAGAAAGACGTGAAGGAAGAGTATGAAGAGAGTGACCGTACACAATTTCAATTTGAGATTTACTTGTGGCAGTGTGAGTGGTGTTGTTATATGCAAATTGTAGAATATGCAGATAACCATCCACTCGCATTTGAAAGTCATAAATTCAAACCGTCTGAAGCAAAATTTAGTACACATGACAAAGAGTTGACTGATGTTGTCCATGCCTTGAAAATTTGGAAACACTATTTAATGGGTGTTTATTTAATCATCAAAACTTATCAACAAAGTATTAAGTATTTATTGCCTCAGCCCTCAATTTCTATATCTAAGGGGCCCATGAGGGTGCAAGGAAGTTGTCATGGCTAAATGGTTTAGCGCAAAGGCTATTACGTAAGTGATGAGCCGAGTTCAATTCGTGTTAGTGTTCTACTTTTGTCCTCTAGACCCGACAAGGCATGGGGCTTGGGATGGGATCTACTGAGATTCCATCCAATAAAATAAGAAGCCATCAATATGTGGGAGAAGAGACCAGTATAGAGAACCAATCAAAAAACGCAAACAAATTAAAAACCAATGAAGATTATTGGGACAAAAATCTAGATCAAAACTGAGACCAATAGAGAGTACCAATCATAAAACACAAACATATAAAAAACTAATGAAATTTGCTAGGAAAAAATCTAGATTGCACATAAAGGGTACCATTGGATTCCTAAAGTTGTGGACAATCATTTTGATAAGTGTAGGCAAAATCTGGAATAAAAGTCTAGTATTGCCATTTTAGTCGTTTGGGCCAAAATTAGACTTTTGCAAAGTTTTGAGCATACATTCTAAATACATTCTTAAAGTAGCCCATAGGTGAAGTTAAACTAAATTTGGACATTTTGATCACCTATAGAGACCTGAAACTAGTATCAAATAGTATGTCAAATTGAAAAGTGGACATTGGGTCAAACTAAAGTGATCCAAATTTAACCAAAATTGGGCATTGGGTCAAGCTAAAGTGATCCAAACTTAACCAAAATTTGATATGGGACTTATCTAGATATTGGAAGATAGGTGACCATTGGTTTGGTTATCCATGTTTAGGGTATCAAGTCAAAACCTTCACAGCATAATCTGAGCTCTAGGGCAATATTGGACTATTCTTCATATTGGGGCTATTTGATTGGATAGTCCTATAGAGATATTTAAGCACGTCTTAGATTCAAGTTTGAGCAAACTTAAGCATCTAAAATGAGCCAAAAAATTTGTAGAGAAACGTAGATAAATCAAGAGTCTGGGAAAACTGTTTACAAAAGATCCAAATTTCTAACCAAGGTACTATTGGGTTCCTCTTGTAGTGGGAAATGAATGATACAAATTTGGTCAAATTCTCGACAAAAAGTTCAATATCACAATACTGGACTTTTGGGTCAAAACTAGAAAGTTTTTATCAACTTGGGTAAACTTCGTATGCACATGCTAAAAAGTGCCCATTGGTGAAGTTTTGTGACATTTGGTGCAATAGGTCATCTCCGAGGTCCAGAACTCTTGTAGTGGGAAATCAATGATACAAATTTGGTCAAATTCTCGACAAAAAGTAAAATATCACAATACTGGACTTTTGGGTCAAAACTAGAAAGTTTTTATCAACTTGGGTAAACTTCGTATGCACATGCTAAAAAGTGCCCGTTGGTGAAGTTTTGTGACAATTGGTGCAATAGGTCATCTCTGAGGTCCAGAACTAGTTTCACACAGTTTGATATACCAAATATTAGCATTTTCGACAAGTAAAAGAGATCCAAATTGAACAAAATTTTGTCAATAGGTATAACTGATCATTATTAATAATTTTGTGTAGTCTAATTCTTCATAATTGAAAAAAGTTGAGTATCGCAATATTGGACTTTCCATCACAATGAGTGCTTACGAGTTGATAAGCTCACGGACATACTTGAGTACACTTTCAAAGACCATACAAGGGGAAACTAATTTTTGAGCTTCACGTTTCAAGATTAGATGAATCAATAGGACTAAAAGGCAAAGACAAGTTAGAGCGATCATGACAATATTTTCAGATTGACTAAAGCTTTTGCAACACATTTTTAAGTGCTCATTTGAGAGCAAACAAAGAGATGTATCAATCATGTCAAGACATACTTCAAAGTTTGGCTTATGGATATTTAATGAGTGATTATCCGGATCCAGTGGATTCATACCATACACTACATCCATCAAATCAACTATGTGTGTCTAGAGACATGAGCAAGAGCAAGATGACTAATGAGCAATCTAGTGCAAGACCAAATACCATGTAAACATATGAGTTATTATTGAAACTTGAGGGCTACAATGGTAATCAAGTTTACTTCTCTAACATTGAAGGTCAAATATATATTTTGAGCAGTAAAGTCTGGAGTCTTAACGGAAAAATTATCCTAGTCTAGTGTGAAACCATGCCTTGAGCATCCTAAAATTGTTAAGGATAAAAAGGAGTGTTATATTGTAGACTCGAGGATCATGTGTAGGTTCACATTAGGAAAATTGATACACAAGCCTACCAAGAATTATTGGTTCACCCAACAAATATTCAATTACAACATTGTGTTGGGGGGAGAACGTATATAGATGATGAAGGTAGATATATCAAAATCTATCATAGAAGGCTGTGGATGCCCAATCCTGCAAAAGATCTAATTATAGCCAGTGTCATGGGACAACCAGATCAAAGAAGCTATAGAGGAAAATGGAGTAGAGTACAATCTTGTCTTGTGCATCCCAAATAAAAATCATGACCTTGAGATCAAGAAAAAAGTTGCACAATCATTGAAATGTAAAAAATTTCAAAGATTTCCCAAGAGAACATTTGTGATACTTGTCTTTTACACGGAACAAGGGCCTAGTATATGCATATATGAAGATGTAGAGGGGAAGAAGATTTTTGATCCCTTCTTAACTCCTTATCCTATCTCTAGATCTTGATTTGTATTAATTAATGCTTGATCTAACACTCCTTAAATTGGAAGTCTTTGAATTGTTCACTTGCATCTGTTCCACTCTTGAACTCAATAGATCCATTGTACTTTCTGGTAAAATCTACTTCTTTGGTGGTGATTTTGGCTTGCAACTCAATGATTGCTTTGTGAGAGCTTTGAAGCTACGATTGCTTGGCCGAAGGAGAGATACGTTGTTGTAATTAATAGATTGTTAGGTTTGCTCCCTTCCTTCCCTTGATATACAATAGCATATCTAACTATCTGTTAGGGTTTAGGCTAGCTGGTCAGACACCCATCACACTGACCGTACTAACGTTACCTATTCTTTTGATCATATAGATGAATAAGGAGTAGTGAGGAAATCATGAACCCTCACTGCTTCTTCTCCCTCGCATTGTGCACACACTATGCACCCTATAAGTGGTATCAGAGCCAAAGTCAAGGTATTACATCTTTGCAACATCGCATTGAAGATTATGATGAAGCTGTAAATTTTCCAGCATTGTTTTTGCAGCAGAAATTTGAATGTGTAAAAGGTCAATTTTTAGCTTGATTCTCACTAATACTGCCAAAAACATCATGGGTGAGAACTTTCTAGTTGAAAGTTTTTCCAAATTAAGCACCAATTTTAATGTACATTTGGCAGACTGCCTATAGGTCGAAAATAGACAACTGCAATTTTTTTTCAAATCTGTTTTGACCTACAAAACAGTCCATTTTGTGCTTATTCCAGCGCTTCATGAACGTTTTTTTTGAGATCTACAAATTTGCAGAAGATAGTTTTTGCAAATTCTAAACAGTTTGAGAGATATCGACTGACCAATTGCAAGGTATTTGAGAAGTTGCAGATAGATATGCAAACTATGTATGCATATTGTCGTGATTTTGAGTGCTTTTGGAGCCAATTTGCTACATCCATAGAGCTCAAATTTATGAGCATCTTTGACAGTAACAAACATTACAGTTCTAACGGAATTTTTTAATGCATATGGTTTTTGCGTGACTACTAGCACTTGAGAGTGTTTATGCTTTGTTGAGAGCATTTTACTCCCTGCAGGGAGTTGGTTTTGTGCTTTTGCTTGCATACTCATTGGCACCTGTTTGAGTGCGCATCCTATGATTTTGTAGAGATAGTTTCACATTTTGGATATACGTTGTGTTGCGGATATTGACATTGTACATTGTTGTCGAGCCAATTTTGTCTTGTTTTGGTAGTCCTTTGGTCGTTTTTGAGACTTGGTTTGGAGACAGTGACTAGTCATGTCTACAAAACCTTTTGTGAGGGTTGTTGCGTGAGGTTTTTTGAAGCCAAGAACTAGGGGCCGGGTTACCCAATGTGAGGTGGATTAGGTTGCTAGAGATCCCTATTTGTGGCCTTGCCATAGGATATGTATAGGCGGGTATAGGTGCTTTGACACCAAATTGACAATCGCTCGACAGTTTCTTTGAGCTGTATACTACTAGCCTTGGAAGAGATTGTCCAAACTGACTTCTTCCTGTACTTTGGAAATCATGCCACATTTAGAAAAGAAGCATAATCAATGCATCATCTTGAAGCTTTTGAAGTAGACATTGGAAGAAAGACCATTATAATCAGAATGGAAGAAAGACAATGAATACCAAAAGAGACATGATAAAATCAACCAAGCCTTTACATCACTTGAATCCGAAGAGGCACCATTTTCTCAAGTCTCAACATAAATTCTCACCAAGATCCAATCTCAATTGCAATGACTTAGAGCAGGGGGACATGGAAAAGGGCAACTTAAAAGCTCAACAATAGGATAGGAGAGCAACGATGAGAAGAGAAGCCTATATGGCTCAATTGGTGAAACTAGCAAAGCCTCCAATCAAACCATTGATAAAACCTAGAACCAAACAACAACAATAGAATCCTCAAACCCAACCACCACCTCCTCCACTTGAAACTAGCAAAGCCTCCAATCAAACCATTGATAACACCTGGAACCAAACAATAACAATAGAAGCCTCAAACCCAACCACCACCTCCTCCACTTGAAAGATAAAAAATACCAATGGAGGATCCTTTGTCACTGCCACAAATAGAATTACCATAACCAGTTCATGCACAATGCAAAGAAGGGAAAGGAGCCAGAAGCACCAAGAGCCAGCACCACTACCCCCTCCAAAGGATTAAAGACATCCAAGGATGGAGTGTCGGCTTAGCGGAGGGCTTGTGTGCCTACAAGAACACACCAACTGAAGTGTATACTCAAGCTAAAAAACAACTACTAAAGAGATTGAAGTTGAAGGAAATGGGATAAACAGGACAAGAAAAATCAAACAATTGCCACCATTTTTGCATATTTTGCTCACAAACCACTATGTAATTGTAACTAGGAGAGCTCATTCGAAGGAAATGGGATAAAGAGGACAAGAAAGGTCCAACAATTGCAACCATTTTTGCATATTTTTCTCACAAACCACTATGTAATTGTAACTAGTACAATACATTTACTCCCAAACCCATGTAATATTGGATATATAAAAGCCCTTCTTTTGGTGTAGAAAGCCTTAGGAGTTGTTTGGGAAGCTAATAAACTTTTCTTTTTATTATTTTATACTCACAAAGCCTAAAACTAGATGTGAGGACTATAATTAACTGGTTTGATTGGTCAAATGCATACCCTAGTTTTTTGCCTTCATTATGATAAATAGTCACTTTTGGTTCATTTGGAGGGTTTTAAAGTTGAAGAGCTAGTCACATCAAGCTTGGGATTTGTTAACCCTTACACACACCCTAACACCTTCGACGAACACCTTATCACTTATTTGAGTCATGGACCGGGCTTGTCGGTCCAATAGGTGCGTAGGTGATCGTTGATGAGAGGCGCACCACTTGTCTTATTTTTATAGTATTTTTGCAATGATCGGCCACTATGGGCGCCCATGTATGAATGGGACAAATTCGTATAAAAGGTCCATTTTGACCTAAAATCCTCGTGTGCTCACAGGTGTGTGTGTGTGTGTGTGTATGCTAGAGAGAGAGAGAGAGAGAGAGAGAGAGAGAGAGAGAGAGAGAGAGAGAGAGAGAGAGAGAGAGAGAGAGAGAGAGCATTGTGGCGGTTGAGCGCGGTTGCGGTGGCGGCTCCTTCTTCTGTGCAGCATAGGATCCTTCAAGACGAAAAGCATTGAGCCGTGAGTGACACACCATTGCCCCTTTGAGCTTGCTAGGACTGTCTAGGTGTGTGCTTGCAGCCATTCGTGGCTCGTACAGTGTTTGGCAAGTTCCCAACCTCTGACAAGTGCGGCAAAGCGTACATTTTTGGCACCATTTTTGGAGACTGCCTTGCACTAAGCTTGATGAGCACTCAATGCTACCTCTTGAAGCCATTCTTTCATCTGTTTTGGTGTTTTTTGAGTTTGGATTGGGATCTGTTAAGTGGCTGTAATGTGCAGGTTTAGCAGGTTTTGTTAGAATCTATTAGTGTTGCAATCTGCAGGTCTTTGTTAGATCTGCTAAGTTCTGTAATGTACAGGTGTTAGCAGGTCTATTAGTTAGTGTTGGAGGTTTGTAATGTGTAGTAGACAGTGTGTAGTAGACAATGTGCATTTTGATGTGTTAGAAAGTGTGTGTAGTGCTAATTAGTGTTAATTAGTAATGTTAGCTGTAGGTAGCTTATACAGAGCTGCAAGGTGTAGCTGTGTGCGCGCAGTAGGTAGCTTTGTGCGCGTGAGCTCGCTTTACATGTAGAACAACATTATCCACATAAAAGTTTCTTGTGAAATTTTTTTGCTAAAAAATAAAATAAATAAAAAAAACACTCGAAAAAATTTGAGACCAAAAAGAAAATTCAAAAAAAGGAAAAAAGAAAAAATCTTATTTTAAAAGGAAGGATCTGGATCTGTCCCCGAGCCCTAGGCCTAGGCCTCAATCCTCAGTCTTATGATATAGTATAGACACTACTATATATATAAACACTACCACCTCAAGTGAGGGGAGGGCATGTGGGACATGTCCTTCGAGTCCTCCACCCTTCCCTTCACACTTACCCCTTGAACTTACTAATTTTAGACTTCTTTTCGACTAGAAAAAGACTGTTTTTAGGATTCCGAGGGCTTTACTTAACCGAACCGGGGGTTGTAAAGCACGAAACGTCTCCCTAACCAAGACGCTTGTTTTGAGCTATCACACGCCATATTTTGTAACTTGGTTAGAAAAAAAGCGAAGAAACAAAAAAAAATAAGAGTAAATTTGGGTTGCAAACGCCCAAAAAACTAGGTGAGCGGCATTCACGACACTCACCAACACTTCTAGAATGTTGAAGTCACATGCACCTACGCTCTGGTCATGTGCTAGAGGACGATCACATAGAGCGTGTCTCCGTTTACGTGGGCACCCATTATTTCTCCACATTAGGCTCTAGGCCCACAACGGGAACCCAAGGTAGTACCACTCAGGACCCACTTATTGCCTCTAGCGACTCTTCCTCTGACTACGACATCATGGAGGGTTACCTGATATCCAATCCCAATAGTTTAAGCCAAGACATGCATGCCATGGGCCTACGGTCCCGGCCGAGCATGTTTAGCCGCTTGAAAGAGACTTTGAGTAGAGACATTTGCTCCGAACATGGAGCTAGCGATGTAAATGAAGAGGGTGGGAAAGTAAATTCACCATTCATGACCAATGTAGAACCCATGCTCCTGGAGAGTGTGCATGTGAATACTCCATTCACTGCACTCCCTCTTCAAAGCTATTCCCCTCCAAGGTTATATTACATGATGGTAGAAGCCTTGCCGAAGTGCAAGAGGTTGAGCGATATATCATTGCAGTTAGGGAAAAGGAAAACGAGAGCTTATTAATGCAGAGCAAAGAAGAGAGCTTAAAATGAAGGTCCCTCTGTCATCATCCATGCTAGTCGAGCAATCGAGTGCTCTTGAACTAGAAACCACTAAGAGTCAACCCATAGAGAGCCACATTGCATCTAGTTCAAAGGACACCCCTAACACGTCAATCCTAGATGGAATGTTTCTAAATGAAAACTAGGAGTATGAACTACAAATAGAGACTTTCACCGAACTATACACAGGTCACACATATCACATGGGTTGGTTAGATGTCCTGTAAACACCAAGGGACTGCCATCCCTGGTCCATCCGCCCAACCTCCCTTTAATAGGCTCCTAGCCCCTTCCGGACCCCTTCCCACTGGCAGTCGGCCCTTGGCCGAGTCCGTGACCCCTTGGTTTGGCCCTTGGCCTGACATTACTCCCCCCTTGGAGAAGCATTTTCGTCCTCGAAAACAAAAGTGGGGAATTTCTTCTTAAGAACACTAATGTTTTCCCAAGTGGCACCCTCTTCAAGGCGATCTTTCCACTTGACTAAAGCTTGACTACGTACATGATGACGAGTACGGAGTTCATGAAAATCTAAAATGCGTTCAGGTTCATGCGGTTGAGTGGGAGGTTCAGTGAAATCAACCAATATCTGTTGGCCGATAACATTGTCGTCCCCATGCAAGCGTTTACGTAAACGACTTACATGAAATACCGGATGGACACGCGAGTGCGCAGGTAACTCAAGTTTGTAGGCCCTATCACCAACTCGCTTGAGTATCTTGAATGGCCCACAATAACGTGGAGATAATTTGGGTGTAGGTCCAGTCTTCAGACTTTCTGAATGCTCTGGCACACACAAAAATACCTCTTCACCTTCCGTGAAGGTAACTTGCCGATGTTTCTCATCAGCATACTTCTTATACCAATCCTGTGCTTGTCGAACATTTTGACGAGCAAGTCTCAGCATTTCCATATGATTCTGGAGAAACTCCTTGACCTGTTGGAGCTTCTCAGTTGCCAACCCCACCGTCACTGGTGATCTAGGTTGAAAACCATACATAAGCATGAATGGACTAAAACCAGTTGTAACATGCTTAGCACTATTATATGCAAACTCAAGAATAGGAAGATAATCTTCCCAATCTGATTGCTTCTTGCTAACGTATGCTCGTAGCATATCCTCTAGCACTTGGTTGACTCGTTCCGTCTGACCATCTGTTTCAAAGTGATCAGCCGTACTTAAATTAAGTTGTGTACCCAATCGTTTAAAAACAACCCTCCAAAAATGACTGTTAAACTTGGGATCACGATCACTCACAATGTTCATGGCAATCCATACAACCGGTAAAGATTGTCCACAAATAACTTAGCTAATTCTAGAGTCTTAATGGTTGACGTGGTTGGAATAAACCGAAAAAGTTTAGTCAACCGGTCTACGACCACCCATACCGAGTCATGTCCTCGAATAGTGGTTGGTAAACCCACAATAAAATCCATGGAGATACTTTCCCATTCACCATTGGGAATCTCTAAAGGATGTAAGAGTCCTCCTGCTTTCAGGTGCTTTGCTTTATTAACTTGACATTTTTGGCAATGCAAGACATAGTCTTGAACATACCCATGCAAACCTGGCCAGTAAAACTGTCGTCTTACGAGTGCATAAGTTTTCTTAATTCCCGGGTGCCCTGCACTTGGACTATCGTGACATTCATAAAGAATTTGGCGCCGAATGTCCGCGTCTGTCGGTACACACACTCTCCCCTTGTGGAGTAGGTACCCATCATCTATGGAAAAATTCTTCCATCGCTGCAGTTCCTCACTCGAAAGAGGAGAACTGGGTGTGGAGGAAACAAAACCACTACCAACATTGGAGTGAGAAGGATCCCTCTTTCTAACATAGCTCCACACCTTGGAGTATGCAGTATCATGCTCGCACTTACCTTTGAGAGATTCCAAAAACTCACTCCGCAATTCCCTGAAAAGGAGAGACTTGATCTCTGGCATTCGGCTGAGAGCATCATCCACTACATTGTACCGCCCTTTACGATATCGTAGCTTGGCGTCATACTCCTGAAGAATCTCATCCCACCTGGCCTTGCGACCCTTCAAATCACTTTGTTGTGTAAACCACTTGATGCTTTCATGGTCAAACACAATCTCGAACTGTGCACCATACAAATAATGTCGCCATGTCTTTAAAGCAGACACTATTGCATAGAGCTCTCGTTCATAAGTAGAGTAATTCTGTTGTGCTGAATCCAGCTTCTTGCTTTCAAATGCAATCGGCCTTCCCTCCTGCAGAAGGACTGCTCCAATCGCACGATTACTAGCATCCGTTTCCAAAACGAATGGCTTTAAGGGATCCACAATAGCCAAAACAGGAGCTGTGGCTAATGTGTCCTTAAGTTTGTCAAAACTTTGCTGTTGTTCTAATCCCCACTGAAAAGTCTTGCCCTTGGCTTTCAGCTGATCTGTCATGGGAACAACAATATGGGCATAGTTTTTAACGAATCGACGATAAAAACCTGCAAAGCCTAAAAAAATCTAGAGCTCCTCCAAATTTTTGGGAGAGGGCCACCTCCGAATGGCATCCACCTTGGATTGATCCATGTGTAACCCTGCAGCCGAAATAACATGCCCCAAGTAGTGAATTTCCTCCTTGAGGAAATCACATTTGGATTCCTTGGCATATAACTGATTTTGGCATAACAAATGAAACACTTGTTTCAAATGTACTAAGTGCTCTTCCTCAGATGCACTATATACAAGAATGTCATCGAGGAAAACGATAACAAACTTTTCCAAGTATGGTCTCAAGACACTATCCATGAGTGTCATGAACGTAGCTGGAGCATTGGTTAACCCAAAGGGCATTACCAAAAACTCATAATGTCCAAACCTTGTTCGGAACGCTGTTTTGGGTATATCCGCAAGCCTGATGCGTACTTGATGATACCCAAATCTTAAATCAATCTTTGAAAATATACGAGCGTGGGTGAGCTTATAAAACAGCTCATCTACTCGTGGCAATGGGTACTTGTTCTTAACAGTAACCGCATTTAATCCACGGTAATCGACGCACATGCTCATACTACCGTCCTTTTTCTTCACCAAGAGAATGGGAGAGGCCCATGGTGAAGAACTTGGTTGAATGAACCCTCTACTGAGATAGTCAGCAAGCTGACGTTCCACCTCAACAGCCTCAGAATGACTCATTCTGTAAGGCGGTTTACTCACTGGCTTACTGCTTGCAACCACGTCTATGCCATGTTGCACAGAACGTGTCGGCGGTAGCCCTGGTGGCAAATCATCTGGGAACACATCCTTGAATTTCCTTAAAAGTTCCTTTAATTCATTAGCAAAATTTGCTTGTTTTGAAGTAGTATACATAGTTGGAAGAGGAGAGAGAGAAGAATGCGGTGTTGAGGAAGTTTTATTTAAAACTTTATCATCATTTAAAACATCATCCACATTGGAAATAAAATGGCACAGTGAGTAACACAAAAAGAGTTCTTCTATTGCATCATCAGAAGCGAGCTTCATAAGCTCATCTGTACAAATAAGTGGTGAGGAAGGTACATCCTTCTCCCCCAACAGCAGCACGTGCACACCACTGGATTCGAACATTAGACTATTATGCTCATAGCTATGTCTAAGGGATGATCCTAAACTATGCAACCATTCACGACTAAGAACCACATCCGCCCTCTCCATATTCATGACTTGGAAATCCAAAGAGGTACGGTATCCTTGAATTTCCAGAGGTACATCTTTAACCTGAGTTTCCCACATCTCAGCATCATGGCCGTTAATCATTGCTACCTTGTAGCGATGGGAACTCGGGGTTTGGGGCAATTTGAGTCGTTTCACCAATTTATAATTGATGAAATTGTGCGATGCACCATCGTCTACCAAGATCCGCACCCTATGCCCTTGGATAGAGCCATGCATACGCACCAACTCATGTGGTCCGAAAGTCTGCTGCCACATGGAGGCCATGATACGGCTCTCATGCACCGCCTCGGTGTGTGTTACTTCCACATTAGCAAACTGGGAAGAGGACTCAAGAGGTAAAAGCTGCACCATGTGTACTGCTTTTTCCTTCCCCTTGTCTTGAGCAGCAGATTTCCCCTTGGGACAATCCTTTTTGCTATGTCCAGTTCCCAAACATTTAAAGCACAACTTTTCTTTTTTGGCTTTCTCAAACTCTTCTGTTGAGAGAGGACCTCTAGACCCCTTGGGCTTTTTGGAGGTCTCTGATGCAGTAGAGACATTTTTTCTTTTATGATGCACATGTTGTGGACGTGTTAAAACAGGTGTAGTGCCATGCACATGCGAACTATGCAATGCCCGATCATCGGGATCATCATGGATGTGAGCTTGCACTATTGCGTTCTCAAGTGTTTGTGGATCCTGGGTTTTAACGTGCTTCTTAAGCTCATGAGTTAACCCACGGATGAACCCACGCACCTGCTGAAAGGTATCCATCCCTTCTAGCTTGAGGATCACATCCCGATAATGGGAAATATATTCCAATAATGTTTTATGCTGGTGCATAGAACATTCGTCCCAGGCGGTCCAATTTCTATCCTTCTCATTGGTAGGTAGAAATTCCTTCCTGAAGACAGTCTCAAAAGCTGCCCAAGTCTGTGGTAGCATGCCCTTCTCCTTGAGAGACATCCACCATTTGTAGGCCTTGCCGTCCAAAGTCAGACTTGTCTGCAGCGCCTTGGCTGCATCCGGGGTACGTCTAAGGTCATGAATACCATCCCACTTACTGAGAAAAATATGCACGGTGTCCTTGTTTCGCTCACGCTCTTCTCCCCGAAAAATGGGTGGCTTTGTATTTTTCAACAAATCGTCCATCTCTTTTTGGGTCAGAGAGTGCAGCGGTCGCGGAGGACGGCCTTGCCCAGCAGCCGGCCCTTGGCCTGGTGTGGAGCCGTGCTCCTGAGTTGGTTGACTAGCAGGGCCCATGGCCTGCTGCCGCATATGCAACTTAATCAAATCGGATAATGATGTGACATTCTGATTTAATTGTGCAAAATTCGTTTCAAGCACAGTCATGCGTGTTTGCAATGCACGGAAATCCTGCATGTCCAGCAACTCATACGCATCCTCTGTTGCCGTTGGGGCACGATTGCTCTCCGTGAGAGGAACCGTCCGCGTGGCATCGACAGACGAAATGGGTGCGGACTGCTCGAAATCAAATGCATGATGCATATCTATGTCCGAATCCATGCTGTGGACGTACTGTGCGAGAAAATAAAGAAGAATACCTCAATTCCAACGAGCTCGTAGCAGGTTGCTATAAGTAATCGTATAATTACGCCTTGGATGGAAAAAAACGCTGAATTCAAAAGCTAACGGCAATCCAAAACAAAGAGTAGCTTGAAAATAATGATCAAGTCTGTAGTCGATGATGCTCTTGAAAGTCTCGATTAAGTTGGAGTTGCCAACGAGCGGGGTTGCATCGTATGAACTACGACAGAGGAACTTGAAATTTTCCGACAACTGGTGCCGCCGACGATAAGCTCGAGAACACGAAACAAGGTACCTGCACCACCGAGTTGGCGTGCATCGTATGCAAGAAACCAAAACCGGAAAATGTGCAACCAAGCTTTGGCGTGCCAAAATTTGAGAAGCCGAGTTGCAGCAGATGCGGGCTGTAGAATATGCAGTACCATAGCCTTTGTGTGCTGTGTGTGCCCACCGATGTGGAGACAAGTCCCTTAGAGCAACGGAATTGGCAAGGTATGTCCCTTGTTCAAAACCCACTAGGGTTTGCCGGGTGTGAACGGCCTACCCTTAAGGGGTTTTGTAAAAAAAAAAACCTCAAGAATCTCTGCTGCAGACGACGGCCGCCTGCGCCATCCTTCTTGAAGCTCTACCTCGTGATGGCGAGGTCTGCTAAGGCCAGGCCAGAGACGGATCTTGCAGCCCTTCACCCTACGCTCCCACTAAGCCCAACAACACCCGATTTGGTGCACGTCGTCAGACAGCCTCGTCCCCGACAAAGGGTTGCTGCACACGCGGGCTTCGGCCGCTCCTTCTTCGTCCCTTTTTTTTTTTTGTGCATGCAACATGCTGCCCCAAAAGCAAAAATGTGCCTCAGTTCTATGTTAAGCTCTGATACCAGTGTAAACACCAAGGGACTGCCATCCCTGGTCCATCCGCCCAACCTCCCTTTAATAGGCTCCTAGCCCCTTTCGGACCCCTTCCCACTGGCAGCCGACCCTTGGCCGAGTCCGTGACCCCTTGGTTTGGCCCTTGGCCTGACATGTCCTACAATCCACATTGGGTACTACTAGTGTAGATGAGCAACAACAAAGAGTTTGTGATGTCATCCATAGGGTTATTGAGCTGGAGAGGCAGAACAAAGGGATCCACGTGCCTTCAACAGGTCTCATGAGATTTTTGGATACAGGGAAAGCTAAGCAACCAACCTTATGATAAATGGAGACTCCCTCGGTAAGCCTGCTGGATCCTCCATATGTTGTTTCGCCAGGGGTCTCAGTGCAATCTGAGCACACAAGTGATAGCTTTACCTTTCCAAGTTCAACTCATCTTTTTCTTGATGACACCACGGCTACCATGCCTACCTTAGTGATGGGCATGACAAAAAACACACCCATGGACCTCATTTGTTAGTAAAGCACTGCTACATGGTAACCCAATGCCTACATCAGTACCTACAAGTGTGTATCAATCATATGCACCTACCCCTCCCATTGTTTCAACAACTTATGCTTCATGACCACAACATCCAGGACCTTATTTCAATGAGATCATACCAGCTAGCATTAGCATGTCACATCCCACGTCTGCTATGCCCAGGGCCACACATATGAACTTTGGGCCACCACATGGCACAACACCGTACCAAACTTGGAACCCAAGGGCTGCCTATACACCAACCCCAAGGCCAAAACCTACTCCACATGTAGTTTCGAGAGCGCCTATCCCTACTAGACCTGCTGTTAACCACTGGCGTCCACTTCTAATAGTCATGGCCCGGGGTTGTCGGTCCAATAGGAAAAGGGTAAGAGTGATCACCGATGAGAGGTGCACTCTAGCAGGAACATTCAAGGGTTAGTTGGCTAAGTATGGGCGCCCAAGTGTGAATGGGGCGAGCTCATATAAAAGTCACCTAAACCTAAAACTCATTCATTCTCTCATTTGTGCAATTGAAGAGTGCTCTTGCTTCATCTCCATTTGATTCTTCTTCATCTCCTTGTGTGTGTGTGTGTGTATGCGTGAGAGAGAGAGAGAGAGAGAGAGAGAGAGAGAGAGAGAGAGAGAGAGAGAGAGAGAGAGAGAGAGAGCACTGGGCATTGCGACGACGGCACAGCAGCGGCGAGGCGGTTGAGCGTGGCACGGCGGTAGCTCCTTCTTCTTTGCGGCAAGGAATCCTCCACGAAGGCGAGTGTAGGGTGGTGAGTGACACACCCTTGCTCTCTTGAGCTTGCTAGATTAGTCTAGTTGTGTGCTTGGAGCCATTTGTGGCTCACACACAGTGTATCGGCAAGTGCATTGACACGTGCGACAGACGCACACATTGTTGGCGTCGCTGTCGGGGAAATGCCCTGCATTAAGCTCGAATATAACTCTATGCTGCTTTGTGGTGCATTTTGAAATGTAGGAAAGGTAGAGAAGGAAGGTGTGTGTGTTGAGAAGGATTTTGTTTTGCTGCTGTGTATTGTTTTGTTAATAAGGTATTGAAAGGTACTGTGGTTTTTATGTTCATAAGGTGTTTTCTCTGTGATAAGGTGTTATAATTAAGGTAGTAGATCCATAATGTTAGTTCTGTGTAAAGTATAATAAGTAGTTATATTAGCTAATGAGTTGTTGTAGTAGTGTGTTAGTGTGTAACAGTGTGCATGTCTATCGCACGTGTCAATGCAAGGAACTTGCCGATACACTGTGTGCAAGCCACAAATGGCTCCAAGCACGCAACTAGCCTAAACTAGTAAGCTCAAAGATGGCGATGGTGTGTCACTCACCGCTCTACGCTTGTTGTCGTGGAGGATTCCTCGCTGCAAAGAAGAAGGAGCCACCACTTCGCCGTGCTCAATCGCTTTGCCGTGCTCAACCACTTCGTCGTCGCCGTGCCGTCGTCACAATGCTCAATCGCACTCACTCTCTCTCTCTCACGCATACACACATACACACAAGGAGATAAAGAAGAAGAAGATGGAGATGGAGCAAGAGCACTCTTCAATTGCACAAATGAAAGAATGAGTGAATTTTAGGTTTAGTTGACTTTTATATGAGCTGGCCCCATTCACACTTGGGCGTCCATGCTTAGTCAACTAATCCCTTGAATGTTCCAGTTAGAGTGCGCCTCTCATCGGTGATCACTCTTGCCCTTTTCCTATTGGACCAACAAGCCCGGTACCTGACTCTACCAAAGAAATAATACGGCGTACGTCTTAGGTGATAGGAATGTGCGTGAGGGTTAACATGCCCCCTTCCTGATGTAGATTCCGTCCTCGAAAGCTATTGAGTTGGAGCTTGTTCGTCAAGGTGGAAGAGCATTTGAGATGAATGTCCTTAGCCTCCTCTAGTCACTGCAAAATCAAACAACATTGGCACAGTAATTGCATTCTCATAAACAATTAACAAGCATATGCAGTTGTAGGCAGACAATTTGATTGGTAACAGAATTTTAAACCATTTGTCAGCAATAAACATTAAATTGCAATATAATTAAATGCATAAACAATTGTAAAGGTAAAAAATTAAACAAGTTTGGGGTCGCTAATTTAATGGTCGAAAGGCACTAAAGATCGACTATTAATACCATAGGCAAGCTTCTCAATTTTCTTTGGTCAGTTAAGTTGTTTAATTGCAAGAGCCAAGTATTTCATGTCCGAGGGCTGACTAGAGGCTATACCCAGAAGACCTTGTAGTTAAGCTACGATAAAAGGAATTGCTCATGATATCATCGCCTGACTTATTTCCTTTTCTGAGACCCCCCAAAGTCTTTTCACATTGTTTCAATTTTGATGTGTGTGCTTATTTTGTATGCCATGGGTTTTTTGCTTTTCAAGGAAAAACGCCCACAATGGGAACCTCTAGGGCTCTAGTATCATAGGCGATACATGTGAGTGAAGTACCAAATCAAGCTGAGATTTCTCTTCCAGCTTAAGATTTTACATTGTGGCACTTTGATTTCTTTTTATTTTATTTTTTTGTACGTTTTCATCATTTTAATTTTGTAACTTTGGGGGGTCATATAATAACGTTACCCTTTCCAGCTCATCACATTAGTAAACTCCCTTTATAATATTTAAGCTAAAGGTCAATAGGGACTAAGCCCACTAGAAAGCCCTAGTACATTTCACACAATGCTACCTAAATCGGATTAAGAACCTAAGTAACCATTGATTATTAGGAAGGCATTCTCCATGGTATTAAGAGAAGATCTGTAATGCCTAGCTCGGTCAAACTAGCTTAGTCGGACTGCTTGATTTTTAAACCTAGACAAGTGATTATCACAAAAAATTACATTGAATTTAATGTTTGATAGTAAGAAAATGTGATGGATATTATGCTACCAATCACAAATAAAGCAGACAAACATGGATGCAAAAAGATAAGGGGCAATGCTAATGTACAAGAAACACCTGTTTATGTTGATGGTGGTCGCGCTTGACTTGAAGTGTGAACGAGAGAAAGATTCCATGAAGGTCCAAATCCTAACAACCGCAACACGTTCTTGTACACACTAGGAAACACAAAGAATACCTCTAGGAGGCACATTAGTGGAAAAAGGTACCAACACTTATTGAACACAATTAAAAAACATAAGGAACCCTAACCTAATTATTTGCACTCCCCCTAGAGAGTCAAGGGAATAGGATATTATAGAGATTGGGGGGAAACCCTAAGGCTAAACCCCTATCCTCATCGTCGAGAAAAACAAAGTCATCATCCATGAGACCATATGTGCCATCGGTGTAGTCATGTAAATCTTCTTCTTCATCAGAGGCACCCATGTTTACTAAGAAGGTCACTAGACACCTATTGTTATCTTGATCAAAAGGATAGGCTTGTGTAATGGGAGATACACTCTCTACTGAGTATGGATCAGTCGTGGTTAAGAGACGTATCAGCCATTCTAACTCCTCGAAATTCCTCTCACATGCTAGCGTACCTACCAAATCCCATTCACAGGCAAGCACCGGAAAGACCATGTGAAACATTTGTGAAAAGTAACGAGGGTACCTCTGACCCAAGGTAGGAGTGGATGACTGTAGCGTACCAGCCATATCTGTACACGCAAATAGATGATGGTTAGAGTGCAAATATTATGAGGGTCGTGTTCTTGTGTATAATATATTTTTTATGATTTTGTGTTATGGCTCCTGCTCTTTTACTTTTTTATCTTGTTTTTGTGAGTATAAGGCTTTATATATACATTTCCTAAGATTGGAGATTGAGAGGTCAGGGAGGAAGGTTGAGAGGGAAGCAAGTGAATGATGGATGTCAGCAAACACTCCCCCCTTCCTTGGGTAGATCATACCTTTTGGAATGATGTCGTCACCTTTTGAAACCAATTGTTCCAAGTTGTTATGGGTGAAGGATTTAACTAATAGTTTTTGACCGCTCTATGCGTTTCATCTAGTTGCAAGGGTGGTAAGTACTCTCCCATGATTTTATTTGCAACGTTGTTGTAGGTGGTGAACTTACAACGGGAGGTGCAAACTCTTTCTTGCTTGTATGGATATGTACAATGGTAGGTGGAGGTTGTGTCGAAGCTTCTATTTCCGTATAGGAATTACATGAAGAGCAAGGAGCTTCATTTGACTTCCCTGTTCTTGAGTTAGGTGGAACAAATCGTTCTTTCTTTGGTACCCAAGGAGCGGGTGTGTAGCATTCTGTGATTTTTTCCTTTCCGCGATCTTCAATTCGTTTTGGAGCCACAAGATTGGGCTCATATGGGCTCGGTGACAAGTAAGAACACAATCTACGTTTTGGCACCCAGATTTGATCATTTCCTTGATAGTAGCCTTGGGCTTCCAATAGTCATTTAGGAATCCAACGCCACATTTCCTTACATTTCTTGGAGCGAGTGGGACGTCTCTTACCAGGCTCCTGTCTTTTAGCACTAGCTAAAAGACAAGAGCGAGTGGGACGTCTCTTACCAGGCTCCTGTCTTTTAGCACTAGCTATGGTCGCTAAAGAAGCTTTAGGGACCCACTTGTATGTTTTCTTTGTTATATTGGGATGGCTCTTGTGTGTCTCAAGCTATATTTCAACTACATCAGTTGAAGCTCTAGAGAATTGGGCTATGGGGACATATGGTTCAACCTCTTGGACATGCAATGTTTTGGTTTTATTTCCTTAAGAGGCAATATCTCAGGGACTATGGCTTGAGTGGCAGGGCTAAAGTTGGTTTCTGTGTTGTGACACCCCCTGTCCCCCAATCAATAGTGCATTTGGTGGCTATCATCCACGTGCATCTTAGGTTTATATTACCCTCCATAGTTCCAACAGGCATCACCAAAAAGTCTTGAGCTACAACCCCATTGTCATAACTGATAGAAGTGTGTCAGATTCCAAAAACCGCAGTTTTTTTCTTGTTGACACCCTTGACTTGGATAATACTCTCAGATAGAGGGGGCTTCCCTAACTGACACCACACCCCATATGATAGCAGATTATATTTAGCACTCGTGTCCAATAAGGTGTTATATAACACTTTTCCATAAGTGCTATTTAGCTCAATAGGGTATCGTAGATGTATGTCAGAGTCCAAACAATCCTCGTCAATTTCAACATGGAATGCATGTGTAACTCCAAGGTTAGCCTCTCGTTTTTGTCTTATGTGTTGTTGTCGCTCCTTAGCCTCAGCTTGAGCTTGTATCTTCTTCAATTCTATTTGTGCGTTGGTTGCCTTTTTTGTATGGATGGCACGTAGCTCCTCTTGTCTTAAAGGATCATATTATCTTTTAAATTTGCTCCCATTGAGGAATCCAATGGTTTCAACTCCATCAAGAGTCTCCACACAGATGGTTCCTTTTGGGGTGATCTCACATACTCTATATGGTCCTTTTCTCGCATATTTCAACTTTTTCTTTTCGTTACGTACTCCATACATAAGGACTTTATCACGAACATTGATATCTTTGTTCTTTAGATGACGGTCAAACCATTTCTTCCTCCTATCTTTCTCCACAAGTGCATTTTGCACAGCTAATTGCCTCTCTTCATCTAGCCTTTCAAGGATATATAATCGCTCAACTAAGGGGTTACCATCCCAACCTTCTTGAGAAGCTACTCGAAGACTAGGAATGACAAACTCCCATGGCATAACCGCTTCTTGGCCATACACCATCTTAAACGGTGTGTAATTAATGGCAACTTTGTACACAGTACGATAAGCCCTAAAGCTGATGTAAGCTTTAAATCCCAATCTGTGCGATGAGCTTCCACCGTTTTGGTCAAGATAGAGATTAAGGTCTTGTTGGTGGTGCTCTCAGCTTGGCCATTTGCTTGTGGATAATAACGTGTGGACGTATGGTGAGCCATCATAAAGTTGGTAGTGAGTTCTTTTATTACTCCATTTATAAAATGAGTACCATTGTCACTCACAATCTCAAAGGCACAACCAAATCTTGTAATAATTTTCTCAAAGAGAAACTTGGCAGTTGACCTCGCATCGGCCTTATGTGTCCCCCTGGCTTCTGCCCACTTTGTCACATAGTCAGTGGCAATGATAATATATCGAGATTGAGTGCTACGAGCTGCCAGACTATTGGGCCTACAAAGTCCAAACCTCATTTTTCAAATGGTTGAGTCACTTTAACAGCATGTAAGGGCATCTTATCCTTTTGTTGTGTGATCTTGTAACATTGGCATTCATCACATCCTTTTGCAAAAAGTGATGCATCCTTGCAATACCTTTCTAGCTGTTAGTTCCCCTGAGAAATGTCCTCCGGCTATACCCATGTGGGTTTCTTTCAGTATGTATAAATACTCATCCTCATGGGCACAACGTCTAAGAATATCATCCTTCCTTAACCTGTAGAGAGTTCCTGCAACGAGAGAGTAAGATTCACATTCTTTTGACAGTTTTCGAGCTATGTCCTTACGAAGCTCTTTAGGTGGAAAACCATTAACTAGAAAGTTCACAATCTTCTCACTCCATTCAGTTATGGTTTCGACTAGGAATAGAGAAGTATCGGGCAACTCATCATCGACTCCAGTAGGGGCTTCACCATTGGGTATGTGAGACAAATGAACCGCCATGACATGTCTTTTACCAGGTCTCACCACAACGGTAAAATCAAACTCAAGGAGAATTAACAACCATCGTTTAATTCTTCTCATGGAACAAGGTTTATTTAATAGATACAACAAGGCTTGATGATCAACATAGAAAACAAACTTGTTGGCCAGAAGGTAGTAGCAAAATTTCTTCACTGCATAAATCATACCTAAACCTTCTCACTCTGTAGGTGGTATAGTTTCTCTCGGCATCATTCAATTGACAACTTGCAAAGCTAATGGGGTATTCCAGTTTATGTTCTCTTGGTTGAGCTAGAACACACCCAATAGCAAAGTACGATGCATCAATATGCACATGGAAAATTACATTCCAATCGGACACTCGTAGAATAGGAGTGCTAGTCAAGGTCTTTTTCAATGGCTCATAAGCATGGTCACACTCCGCGGTCCATTGGAGCTCAATAATAAGCTTGTACAAAGGATGAGCTATCTTGGAAAAGTTTAAAATAAACCGTCGGTAATAACCAACATGGCCCATGAACCTTTGAACTCCTTTATAGTTGGTAGGTGGTGGCAATTCAGCAATGGCTTTAATTTTTCTCTCATCTGTGGAAATCCCATTTTTGGACACATATGCCCTAAAACGACTCCATGTTTAACCCAAAATTGGCATTTGAAAGGGTTTAAGGAGATGTGATACAATCTGCACTTCTCAAACACTTTTTGTAAGCATGATAGATGTTCTTTCCAAGAGGAATAAACACAAAGGCCATCTAAGAAAGCTTCACAAAAGTCCCTCAAATATTCTCTAAAAGTAGTGTTTATTAATCTTTGAAAGGTAGCAGGGGCATTGGTTAAGCCAAAAGCCATAACACAAAATACAAACACTCCAAATTCGGTTATAAAGGCTATTTTAGCTTGGTCCTCCAGTACAATTGTGATTTGATTGTAGCCAGAGTACCCATCTAGAAAGCTATAAGCTTCCTTCCCTGCAACTCATGTTTTGAATATGGCAAGGGGTAATGGTCCCTCCTAGTGGTGGCATTGACCTTCTTGAGATCCACGCGCACTCTGAGTTCCCCATTCTTTTTTGGCACAATCAAAATTTGGAGACACCCATTCTGAGTGCTCAATAGGGTATATGAATCTTCATTTCACAAGCTTTTCAATCTCTTCTTGAACGATTTTTGCATATTTAGGATTCATTGGGTAGGGTCGTTGCTGAACTGGTTTAGCCGTGCTATTCATGGGGATTGTGTGTTGCACCACGAAAGGTGGAACACCTTCTATATCATGATATGTCCAGGCAAATATATCCCTGAATTCCTTGAGAAGTTCTTTAAGTATACACTCCTCAGTCTCTGTCAGATCTTGGGCAATGAAAACATGTTTGGACTCTTCTCCTGGGTCTGCTAACTCTATTCCTTAACTATCACTAGACCTTCATAGACTCCATTGCTCCCATCGATAGGTTTTCTTTTAGCCTTTGTATACACAACCTTACGTTCCTCTGTGGTATAGGATTTGAAATGGTCAGGTGCAAGGTGTAAGTTTGTGGGGTCTTGTTGTTCTGTGGACTGTGATTTTACTTCCGATTCCTTTTGTTCTTGAGCTAACTCTCGATTTTGTTGTCTCCTTACAGTACGGCTCAACTTTGGCTGCTCTGTAGCCTCTAGTTGTGTGATGTCAATGGGTTGTGGGCTACACCACATAACGCTTTGAAGGTATTCACCCCAGTTATCTACCAACTTTCGATGAGCATCACATGCCCCTATATAATTAAGCTATTCTGCGGTAGATTTCTTTTCATTTATTCTAGTACGCACATTTGATCGATATTGTCGCCTCTTATATCTCTTACTCTTCTTGTCTAAATTTTGATTACGGCCGATCTCTAGTGAAGAGTCACTAGATAAATCACTACTTGTGTCTTCTGCTCCCTTGGATAGATTGTCATCTAGGGTATCACTGGGCCCTGAATAGTTTGTCCCCACATTTGCACTAAGATTTAACTAAGATTCTTTGTCCTCAAAGTCAATTTCAATTGATAATTCTGACCCCAAATCATGTGGGCTATAGTCTTGTGAGGCGCCACTGGTTCCAATGCCAATCAAACCTTCATCTTGTAGGTCATCAAAAGCTATATGCATTGCTTCTAGCATATTAAAGGGTACGAGTGGTGGCATTTCATCCCCCTCAGGTGTTACCCAGGTTGTCCCCCTATTTCCCCAAGTGTCTATGGTTGCTGCTAGGTGGACCCAATCCACAATGTCCGACTCAGTCATCCCAGGTAGTATATCCATATAAGGAGAATCTTCCCAAACATTAGTGTCCGCTTTACACGAGTAACAATACTGCAATGGAGCCGAGTGAACTGTGGTGTCAGATCTATGATCAATTATAAACATGTTTCCTAGGGGATGTGCTCGACCAATTACAAGATCCACTCGAATGATAGAATCTTGGAACTACAAGGAGACATAGTTTTTAGACCAGTCATGCACCATTTTTGCTTCCCTCATGAGAGGACATCCTAAGATCATCTCCGATGCCATAGTGTGCTTGGAGAAATCCATAACAATTAAGGTAATTCTTATTTTATGTCCAAAGACCTTGATCTTGAGATCTTCTAGCATCCCAATAGGTTTAACAATAGACCCATTGGCCATCTTCACTACTATGGTTGTGAAGTTGCAAGGTGAGGTCTTCCCATAGTTTCCCATCAATTTTTAGTCACAATGCTAACCCCAGTGCCACCATCAAGGATTCCCTTCATAGTTAATCCCTTAAGTATGGTCGCATTGGATTCATCACCCTCAAATTATTGTCCCAACTTGTTAACAGGTATTTCTATAACAAGGTTCTCATCTAGGTTGGGTTGTGGATCTAAGTGCTCCTCCTCTATTGGCATCTCCCCAGCTCCATCCATCTGTGCAAATTGTGGTAGCCCAAACTTTAGTTCTCCATTGAGGAAGGCTCGAAGAGTTGAGACTAGCTCAGGGTCTTTATATAGTTTGGACATGATGGTGGTTCTAACTTTTGAAGACATGAAATCCATCAATTTGGCAATGTTTAACGGTACCTTTTGGGCTTCAGTCCCTTGACATGGGGAAGATGGGATCTCCATTTCCCTGATACGATCAGGTAGTCCCTCTGTAAACATTCTTTTCATCAAGAAGTGAGTATGCCCACTTTCCCATGACTTTAAGTCACTTTCTTCTTGGATGACACTAGTTATGGCTAAGGGTCTATGGACTTGGTGAGGTTGTTGTTGCGTAGGGAACACGGTGTCTATAATCTGGATCTGCCTAGGTACTGGTTCTAGATCCCTTTGGGTATCTTCTACCAAAATCCTTAATTGCTTGACTTGCTCGATCTCCTCCGTAGGGTTTGGATAAGTTCCTATCTTCTTCTTGGATCTTGGCCATTGTGGCTCATGAAGATCTTCCTTGTTGGTTTCTATCTTAGTGGTCATTTTGGTCTCCATGGTTTCACTTGAATCAAAATCCTCTTCAGCGTCGTTCATATATACGGGATCGTCACCAGTCCCTATGCTTGTCTTTGAACTGGGGTCTGACTTCGCTGCTTTTTGCGATCTCTTCCTTTGTGGTTTGCTCCTTTTTCTGAGATTGGGCAATTGATGTCGTGTCTCTTTCCTCAAGAATATAATTTTGTTTTTGGAGCATCAATCGTGTGAGTACGTTTACCGGTACCACAGGTATACTTTGTGATGGCTCCTCGGTAACCTCAATCAAGTTAAATGGCGTGACCTTCGGTGCATTTGGATTAGAGTATCGGCATTGTAGATGTGCTGGATTGATTGGTTTGCATTAGTGCGGCATTCTTTTGTAGCCTAATAGGACACTCAGCCACACGATGTGGACCTCCACACTCATAGCATTGAAGAGCTGGTCTCTTAGTAGTGTAATTGATATTTTGGCCTCTTGTAGCAAGAGCAGCTACTTGATAGACAGGTTTGAGTTGTCCTCAATAGTCCTCCATATAGTATAGTGGACTTTCTTCAAGCACATCAATCCCATAGGCAATATTAAGGTCTATATCTTCCTCACAGCCTTCCAAACAAGCAATAGATGACTCACAACCCACTTGATTCACATAAGTGATTCTTGGATGTGGTGGTTGAGGTCCTAGCACTGGAGGTGGTAAGGGTGTTGTTTGAACAACATTTTGGGCCCTAAGGACCATGTGCTGTGACGTTTATTCAAGAGGTGGGCCAGGCATCAATGCAGGCACTCGAGATGTGTGTGTCCATGCTAAGGTTGGTCTATTGGCCATCGCACGCTTAAATACTATGAAATCCTTAGCTTGATGACCATACCTCCCACAGGCATTGTAGTTCCCATTGAATTTTACTCTAAAAGTAGGGCATTCACTGGTACTATGCGGCCCATAGCATACTGAGCACTGTTGTTGCTCCCTTCTTGGATACATATGATTGTTTTGCGGAGCACTATTGTCTCTAAGACTATTTTGAATGGCCTTGGTGAGATCTGCTAAAGTCATCTCAGATATCTTTGGCTCCTTAGCAATAGGCTTAGGGTCATTGGCTGATGCCCTGATGCTTGCAAGCTAATAGACTTAGGCTCAACAGACACTCTTTCCCCTTGAATCGTTAAATTATCCTCCAATTGGATCGCATTGGTGGTGACTGCTTCCCAAGTGGTGATGCCTCTAATGACTAGGCCATTGTAGATATCCTCATGTCGTAATCCCCTAATGAATCTATCAAGCAATTGATTATTATTGAAGCGCTCTTTTGGATTACAATGAGAATTCAAATGCTTTAGGTGACTAATAAAGTCTCTCACCGACTCTCCTTCCTCTCGTTGGGCTTTCTGGAGGTGAGAGTCTACACCCCAAAGCACTCCCTCTTGTATGTATTCTTTTAAGAACAGTCTCCTAAGAGTAGGGTAAATCGTTTTTTCTTCCACCCTTAGGGTTCTATACCAATCCCCAGCCTTCCCACTTAAGGTTAGGCTTAAAGCATTACTCTTATGTAGGTCATTGTGTTCTCCTAGAGAATCGCATATTTGTTCAAACACTTTGATATGATTTCTCACATCCCCGTCTCCACTAAATTTTTGTGTGAGCTTGGCTATTTGTACTGCCTTACTTCTAAGTTCTTTATCAGGCGTGTTACGCATATTCTCACCAATAGATTGATCGATAGCTTGAGCAAATGTTGCCAAGTCACCTAAGTGAGCAGGAACCGTGGGTGGAGGTGCTCCAGAGACTACATGTGGAGTAGGTATTGACATTGGGCTTGGCGCATAGGAAGCCCTTGGGTTCCATGTTTGGTATGGTGTTGTGCCATATGGCGGTCCGAAGTTCAGATGTGTGGCCCTAGGCATAGCAGACATATGATGTGACATGCTAATGCTAGCTGGTATGGTCCGATGGAAATAAGAGCTTGGGTGTTGTGGTTGTGGAGCATAGATAGTTGAAACAATGAGAGGGGTAGGGGCTACATGAGTATGAGGACCCATGGGTGTATACGATTGATACACACTTGTAGGTACTGTTGTCGGCATTGAGCTACCATATAGCGGTGCTTTACTAGCAAATGAGGTCCATGACGTGTTTCTTGGCATGCCCATCATTGGAGTAGGCATGGTAGCCGTGGTGTCATAAAGAGAAAGATGAGCCAGACTTGGAAAAGTAAAACTGTCACTCGTAGGCTCAAATTGCATTGAGACCCTTGGCGAAACAACATATGGAGGATCCATCGAACTTACCGAGGGAGTCTCCATTTGTGATACGGTCGGTTGTTTAGCCTTCCCTGTATCCAAGAATCTCATGAAACCCGTTGAAGGCATGTGGATCCCCTTGTTCTGTCTCTCTAGCTCAATAACCCTATGGATGACCTCACAAACTCTTTGTTGTTGATCCTCCACACTAGTAGCACCCGTTGTGGATTGTAGGACATCTAACCAACCCACGTGATAGATGTCACCTGTGTATAGGTCAGTTAGACTTTTGGTTTGTAGTTCGTACTCCCAATTCTCATTAAGGAACGCTCCATCTAAGCTTGAGGTGCTAGGGGGGTCCTTTGAACTAGATGCAATGGGGCTCTCTATGGGTTGACCCTTAGTGGTCGCTAATTCCGGAGCACTCGATTGCTCTCCTAGCAAAGATATTGACATAGGAGCTTTCGCTTTTAACTCTCTTCGTTGCTCCGCCTTGTGTAAGCTCTCGATTTCCTTTTCCCTAGCCGCAATGATATATCGCTTAACCTCTTGCACTTTGGCAGGGCTTCTACCATCAAGTAATATAACCTCAGAGGGGAGTAGTTATGAAGAGTCAGGGGGTGCAGTGAATGGAGTATTCACGTGCACATTCTCTAAGGGCATAGGGTCTACGTTGGTCATGAATGGCGAATTTACTTCGCCACCCCCTCATTTACATCGTTTGTTCCATGTTCGGAGTGAGTGGCTCTACTAAAGGTTTCCTTCAAGAGGGTAAGCACGCTCGGCCCGGACCGCGACCCCGTGGCATGCATGTCTTGGCTTGAGCTATTAGGACTAGGCATTGGGTAACCCTCCATGACGTCCTAGTTAGAGGAAGAGTCACTAGACGCTATATGCGGGTCCTTAGTGGTACTACCTTGGGTTCCCGCTGAGGGCCTAGAGCCTAAGGGATAAGTTGTGAAGGGAATCCTTGATGGTGGTGATGGGGTTAGCATTGTGACTAAAAATTGCTGGGAAACTATGGGAAGACCTCACCTTACGACCACAACCATAGTAGTGAAGATGGCCAATGGGTCTATTGTTAAACCTATTGGGATGATAGAAGATCTCAAAATCAAGGTTTTTGGACATAAAATAAGAATTACCTTCATTGTTATGTAATTCTCCAAGCACACTATGGCATCGGAGATGATCTTCGGACGTCCTTTCATGAGGGAAGCACAAATGGTGCATGACTGGTCTAAAAACCATGTCTACTTGCAGTTCCAAGATTCTATCATTCGAGTGGATCTTGTAACTGGTCAAGCACATCCTCTAGAAAACAGGTTTAAAATTGATCATAGATTTGACACCACAATTCACTCGGCCCCATTGAATTATTGTTACGCGTGTAAAGTAGACACTGATGTTGGGGAAGATTCTCCTTATATGGACGTACTACCTGGGATGACTGAGTCGAACAATGTGGAATGGGTCCACCTAGTAGCAACCATAGATACTTGGAGAAATAGGGGGAAGACCTGGGTAACACCTGAGGGAGATGAAATGCCATCATTCGTACCCTTAAATATGCTACAAGCAATGCTTATAGCTTCTGACAAGACTCATCCTAATATAACAAAGAAAACATACAAGTGGGTCCCTAAAGCTCCTTTAGCGACCATACAAAACAATCGAATAGTCAAGGATAATGTTTCCCCCATATATGTTTTTGTGGGTTGGTTATTCAAGGGTAGTGAAACCTAGGGTAGTCAAGCCAAGTAGGCCGCTTTTGCTGGAGGAGAGAATGTTGTTGTCAACTTCTGACTCTTGGTATCAAGTACTACACAAGATCTTGCTTGATATGAGTTGGCACATTTGTATACAAAATAAGATACCTGGGGTACCAATTTAGCCAGATCTCCCACCATTTGGGATGTGCCACTGTTGGGTTGTCTTGGAAATCCTTGAGTAGTCTCTCTTTGATTTGGAGTCCTTCAAACTTTATGAGGGGAAAGAGGAGAGCTTGTTGATGCCATGCCTCATTGATATCAAATGGTGTGAGAGGAGGTTGACATTGATGGAGTGTAGTATTTGCTCCTCCCACTGCATGGCTTCCTTCCAGTTGGTCTCAGTCTCCTCTTCCACCTGTTTCTTTAATGTCGCTTCTTTCTCAGCAATTAAGCTTTTTGGTTGAGCGGATGGTCCAGCTTCATCATGTGAAATATTTAGCTCTGAAAGACTAGCCTCTTTGGTGGAAGCTGCTTCAAAGTTCATAAATTGTGATGGCTTTTGGCTTAACCAATGCCCCTACTACCTTCCAAAGATTAATAAACACTGCTTTTAGAGAATATTTAAGGGAGTTTTGCGAAGCCTTCTTAGATGAACTTTGTGTTTATTCCTCTTGGAAAGAACATCTATCAGATTTATGAAAAGTGTTTTTGAAAAGTGCAGATTGTATCGCATCTCATTAAATCCTTTCAAATGCCAATTTTGGGTTGAACATGGAGTCATTTTAGGGCATATAGTGTCCAAAAATGGGATTTCCACAGGTGAGAGAAAAATTAAAGTCCTTGCTTATTTGCCACCACCTACAAATTATAAAGGAGTTCAAAGGTTCATGGGCAAGGTTGGTTATTACCGATGGTTTATTTTAAACTTTGCCAAAAAAGCTGGCCCATTGTACAAATTTTTTATTGACTTCCACTAGACCGCGGAGTGTGACCATGCCTATGAGTTATTAAGAAAGGCCTTCATAAGTGCTCCCATTCTACGAGTGCCCGACTGGAATGTAATTTTTCATGTGCATATTGATGCATCAAAATTTGCTATTGGGTGTGTTCTAGCTCAACCAGGAGAACATAAACTGGACTACCCCATTAGCTTTGCAAGTCGTCTATCATAAAATCTAATATCTAACCAACCCAAATGATTTTCTCATATTAAACTGATCATTTAATGTGGGATAATAAACGGGAACAAGGGTTAGAATATAGACATGTGCTTACGGATCTATCTCAACATGGGGCCAATGGTAAAGGGGTCCAAATGAGAGATGGTCTATCAAAGAGCACTGCTACCTATGGAGCTTAAAGACCGTAGTTTTAGCTTCATTAAAGACCTCCAAAAGTTAAGTGTTCAAAAGTCCTTTGACCTTAGGCAAGCTAGGGCTGACCTTGAGGTGGGAATCTTACCCAAGCATGAGGTGCTTGTTGGCTTGCTAAGTTTTAGTGGGAACTTTACCCAAAAGCTTGAGGTGTTTCTCGCATGCTTAAATGATTAAAGTTCTTGAAGTATTCAATTCAAAGATAACTCTCAAGAGACATGAACGTGCCGTGCTTGATTGATTAATTCCTTGAAGTATTCCATTCAACCAAATGACTTAATAAGCACAAAAGACACATGTTCAAATGATCCTCCACATGTGGCCCTCATGATGTGTTTGAATGCTATTGGTTAGGTTTTAGAGGGGTCCAATGAGAATTTAGATATATAAAAATAAATAATTAAGTTCTTTCTCTCAAAGAGGAAAAAGAGCACACATGTCCAAATAAAATAATAAAATAATGAGAGAGAGAGAGAGAGAGAGAGAGAGAGAGAGAGAGAGAGAGAGAGAGAGAGAGAGAGAGAGGTGTGGACCAAGCATGAGAGGGGGGATATACTCTCCCACACACACACACACACACACACATTCTTTCATTGTGTGGAGTGCAAAATGCAAGAGCTCCATCTCCTTCTCCAAGTTTGTTGAGAAGTGGAGAGCCTACATCAACACTCTTGGCTATGGAATGCAAATCCAACCAAGAGCCATGCTTCAATGCTTAAGCTTGTCATCTTCTTCATCTTCATTACTATGCTATTATGCTATGCTAAGCAAGAAGAGTGATGAGAAGTGAGGAACTATTTCTTTCTGCTATGGAATGTTTCTTCTTCCTCTTTCCTACCCTCATTCCCCGCTAGCTCTCTCCACCTTCAAAGGTGTTTGAGGCCTTGAGATAGTTAATGCTTTTTGCAAAGTTTATGTTAAGCTTGTGATGCATGGAGCTTTCCATCTTCATAGCATCACCAAGGTCACAAGGAACACAAAGATTGTATTGTAAAAACGTCTCTCTTGATGGGAGAATCTATAATACAAACACCTTTTGGAGGGGGGACCGGCTCCAAGTAAATTGGGTCCTCATCTATTGTCATGTTCTCTAATACTCTCTCTGTTGCAAAAGTATTGTTCATGCCAAGTTAATTAAGTACTATGTTTATGTTGCTACCATCAATTAAGTTCACCGTCCAAGTTCTCAAAGTAATCTCACAAAAATGCTCACTCTAATTCTCTTAATTTTGCTATTCTCAAAGTTCATAGGTCATTTACATTACATTGGTAGCAGAGCATTTGGTTTCTCTTTCTTGCTTAAGAAGAGAGGTCCTTAAGTAGCCTATTAATGGTTGATTTTGTTAATTATATTAGATTAAGTGGGATTGGGATCTATTATCGGTTTTGTTGAGCCCACTATGTGGGATATGGTGCACACCTTGGGAGCTTTGGTCTTAATAATGGAGTCTTCTTAGACTTGCCTACGGCTTTACCATTATTGAGCCATAAGAAGGAAAGGAGCTCTTCCTCGGCAATTTCGCTATGGTAGACCCACTCCACTACTCTCTATAATTAACCAATTTGATCCGTGGGTGTAGATACTTAAGTGCCTATTTTCAAAGGCTAAGAGGAGTAGCAACTAAGGTTTTGAATTGCCAAAGCATACACTAAGTAAACACATAAGTTTAATTAACATGGCTGACAATAACCAAGAGAGTAGAATGAACATTGATAACTTTGAATTTGCATGTGAAGGTGCTAATGATGATGCCCCCATGTTTGTTAATTATCTTGTTACTAGGTTGCAACAAGCTATAGGCAACCCCGCTTTGCAAGCCGAAGTTACTCAACAACTTCGTGCTTATGGGATTTCCTTTCCTCTCCAAGAGGAGAGAGAGCTTAGGAGGCCTCTTGATGAGACTCCCAAAAGTGAGTTAATTACGAGAGGAGGAATCCAAAGCTCAAGAAAGTAATGAATCCCTAAGTTACTCCAAAGATGTGGCTCCATGAAGAAGGCAGACTAAACGATCGCCAACTCCTCCCAAGAGGAAACGGTCAACACATAGTCCTCCTTTTCACTCCAAAAGGGAAGAGAGGAAACAAAGGAAAAAAAGGTCAAGAAAGAGGTCACCCTCTTCTCCTTCTTCTTCACCTTCCTCCTCTCCCGACAAAATCTATGGCTATTCTCCTAGAGAATAGAAGAGGGGAGGACATCGCAAATCATACCCTGCATGGCGAAGATCACAAAAGCTCAATAAGTTCAAAGAGGGAGGAAAGAATATCTCTTTTATCACCTAGATGGCACGTTTGGTGCCACTGACAAAGTATTGGCCTTCATCCAACAATTTGATGCGGCCTTTAGAGACGAGGGCTTCATGGAGTCCTCCAAGCTATGCCATGTAGCTATGCACTTCCAAAAATCAGCTCGTCAATGGTGGGATAGACTTCATGGCAATAGTGAAGCCCCAAAGACATGGAAAATTCTATGCGTTTCCATCATGAAGTAATTCCTTGCAAGTGATGCAAAGGACAAAGTACTTACCAAATGGTGCAGTTTGAAGCTTCTCTCAGATGAGTCTATTCATATGTAGATAGTTTTGGGACTTACATCTCAAGGCTATTTCCTTCCAAAAGATAGACTTCATGGAGCAAAAGCAACAATTTTGTGCGGGATTACTTGAAGAAATGGCCGAGTATGTCAACTCTTAACAGCCTGGTTCTATCACCGAAGTAATCCACCACACCATGGTTGCTTCCCACATCAATTTCCAACAAGGGGCTAGATGGAATGTCAAACCCATGGAAAACGAAGAAAAAAATGATGCAAAGGAAAAAACCAATGCCCAAAATTCTTCCCAAGGCACTTCCTACAACAACAACAATAGGTCCAAGGAGAAGGGAGTTTACAAAGGTAAAAAACAAACTCTCTCATGAAGAGCTTGAAGCTTTTCGCAAGGACCATAAGTGTTTTGAGTGTGGGGAGCAAGGACATGGCTATCGTTCTTGCCCCAAGAAAAATGCTCGCAATGAGACTCCCAGAGATTCCACCATCTAAGCTCTAAAAGAGGATGCTCATTGCAAAGGATCATCCCTCTCCTATGCTTGGAGAAAGGTGAGGGAGCATGATGCCTTCATGTTGTTTGACCCTGGCTCTACTCACAACTTCATATCAATGGAGTTGGCCACCAAGTTGGGCATTCAAGCGTTTGAGATGGGAGATATTGTAACGGCTGACACAACTTTCAAGGTATAGCAAGCCTCTGTTACTCCCTTGATTGGAAGTTGAGGCTTCATGTCCAAAGCTATGTCGACAAAGAAGAAATTTTCATCGCTCCTCTCCAACATGAGGATGCTATCCTAGGGGCGCCATGGTTTGATTGCATGGCTGCCAACATGAAGTTCCTTGAAAGGAGAATCTACTTCACCTACAGGGGAAAGAACATGTATATAGATGCTAATGAGTCTGGTCGTACTATACCACTTGTAAATCCACCAGCTTTTGATAAGTCAATGAAAAGCTCGATTTTTGTGTACATGATTTTTGTCAAAGAATCCACTAATGATGCTAATGGTTTATCAAGTGAAAATGGTAGGAATCAAGAAGAGTTAGACTTGTCTAACTTTTTAAAAGGATTCCAAGATGTGTTCATCGATGATATCCTTATGGACTTACCTCCAAAACGAGGGGATGATGACCATCAAATTGAGATCCTATCAGGAAGCTCACCACCTAACAAGCCTCCTTATCGAGTTTCCCAAGCTCAACAAGAGGAGATTATAAGGCAAGTACAAGAATTGGTAGAAAAAGGGATAGTGAGGCTTAGATCCTCTTCCTTTTTGACCTTTTAGTGCAAAAGAAAGATGGTACATACCGCATGTGTGTGGACTATTGCGCACTAAACCATATCACTATCAAAAACAGATTTCCTGTACCTCAGGTAGAAGATCTGTTTGATAAGCTACAAGGTTCTACTACTTCAGTAGGATTGACCTTAAAAGTGGCTATCATCAAATAAGGATAGTGGAGGAAGATATCCTAAAGACCGTGTTTCGTACAACAATTGGTCTTTATGAATATCTAGTCATGCCTTTTGGCTTGACCAATGCACCTATCACATTCAATTGTTTGATGAAGAAAATATTTAGACCCTACCACAAGTTCACTGGAGTGTTCTTTGATGATATTATCATCTACTCCAAGTCCTTGGAGGAACACAAGCAACATCTCCAAGTGATTTTTCAAGCATTGAGGGAGAACAAGTTTTTTCTCAACCCAAAGAACAACAAATTTTTCCTTCAAGAGATTCAATACTTAGGTCATATTATCTCTCAAGATGGTATTCGTATGGATCCATCAAAGTTAGAGGTAATATAAGCATGGCCTAATCCAAGGAATCTACATGAACTAAGAAGCTTTATTGGTATGTGTGCATACTATAGATGCTTCATAGCAAATTTTTTTCAAATAGCAGGACCATTACATGACTTAACAAAGAAGAATGTTAAGTATTCATGGACTACAAAGGAGCAAAAATCTTTTGACAAGCTCAAAGAGAAACTTACCTCTCAACCATTCCTCATGCTTCCGGATCTCTCAAAGCCATTTAAGGTCCCCTGTGATGCTTCTGGTGATTGCCTTGGAGCAGTCTTGCTTCAAGAAGGGCATGCCATAGCATATGAGAGCCGAAGGCTCAATACGGATGAACAAGTCTTGGGCATTTATGAGAAAGAGATTTTAGCTGTTCTACATGTCCTAGACACATGGAAGCACTATTTATCAAGGACTCCATTCATTTTACAAACAGACCATCAAAGTCTCAAGTACTTCATGACGCAAACAAAGCTTTTCGACAAACAAATGAGGTGGATAAATTTTCTTTTGCAATTTAATTTTCATATTGCTCACATTGCTGGTAAGCACAATCAAGTGGCTGATGCACTATCACGATGACCAAAAGTTAATGCTGTGTCTATAGCAACTGACAATGATCTATCTTCTATGCTAGATGAGTATGCTATTGTCCCTGACTTTAAAGACATAATATCAGCTCTTGCTTTGGGAAAGAAAGAGGAACCATTCAGCTTGTAGGATGGTTATCTTCTCCATGGAAATAGGCTATGTGTTACCCACTCTCTTCGTGAGAAAGTCATGTATGAATCCCATGATCCTCCCTATGCGGGGCATAGAGGCATTCAACCTATTGTTCAAGAAGTAGAGATGTATTTCTATTGGCCTACCATGAAAGTGGACATACAAGAGTATGTTTCAAAATGTGTGATATGACAAAAGACTAAATATGATAGAGAGAAGAAACCTGGATTACTCCAGCCATTGCCCATCCGTAATTCACCATGGGAGAGTATATCCATGGATTTTATCTTTGGATTACCCAAGTCTATCCATGGGAATACGGGAATATGGACAATAGTCGACAGGTTTAGCAAGTAAGCACACTTTATTTTTGTTAAAAAGACTATCAAGACACACCAAATGGCAACCCTCTTCATATCTCAGATTTTCAAGCACCATAGATTACCAACATCCATCGTGTCAGATAAAGATCCTAGAATGACCAATAATTTTTGGAAAGATCTCTTCAAAAATCTATGTACAAGATTGAATTTCTCTTCGACCTACCACCCACAAACGGATGGCCAAAGTGAGATAGACAATGTAACGATACTCGATCTACTAAAGACTTATGCTACAGAAATATATCAACGATCACTATGGGAGAAGTACTTACCCCTTGTAGAGTATGCGTAGAATAATACTGTCCATACTACTACAAGAAAAGAACCTTTTGAGATCATAGAGGGAAGACCTAAAAGTCCCTTGCTACTTAAAGTACATGGGAAGATCTTTGCTGTTGATGAGTATAGCCATGACCTACAAGAATCTTTTCAAAAGGTTAAGGAGGCTATATCCATCTCTCAACAAAGGAAAAAAGCTGTTGCTGACAAGCACAACAGGGCCTTAACATTCAAAGAAAATGATTGGGTCTTACTTAAGTTTCCCAAGGCTCGATGAAGGCAAACGACGGGCAAAAATCCTGCGGGCCATCAGAAGTATTATGCTAAATTAGCAAAAAGATATTGTGGTCCTTTTCAAATATTGAAGCCAATCAATGACATGGCTTATCAACTCAAGTTGCCCAACCATTGGCTCATACACAATGCTTTTCATGTAAGCCTACTTAAGCCCTATAAAGGAGAGCCACCAATAGAACCAATTATTGAGGATCCTCCAGAAATCGAAGACCAAGAAGAGGTGCTACAACCCAAAGCTATCCTTCGGCACGAAGACAAGGTACTACAATATGGTAAGATTATCCGACGGTATCTTATTAAGTTCAAAAATTATCCTTTTGAAGATGCTAGATGGATGCAAGGAATCCAACTTAAGGATAGTATGAACCTTGTCAACGCTTACAATGCTACATTAGAGTAAGCAAATGTACATGTTCTTTTAAATGATCAATGTTTTTGTCTTATAAGACTAATTCTCTCTTTATTGTGCACAAATTTAAGTAGTATGCATACTAAGAATCATGTTTGTGATGACGACGTCTCTCAAACACCATGTAGAATTTGTTACTCTACTTGGGAGGTTGAAATGGACTAAAGAGCAACCATGCTTGCGGCAGCTATGTCTCCCAAGCACCAAATGGATTAGTCATCCATCTTGGAATGATGTCGTAGGGTAAAAGGGGATCCTCTACCCGCTAAGACCAATTGACTAATGACTATGGCTTTATCTCTTTTACCTCATAGTAGAGGACTACTATGATTTCAAGAGTGAGGTAATGTCATAAAATCTAATATCTAATCAACCCAAATGAGTTTCTCTTATTAAACTGATCATTTAATGTGGGATAATAAATGGGAACAAGGGTTAGAATAGAGACATGTGCTTACGGATCTATCTCAACACGGGGCCAATGGTAAAGGGGTCCAAATGAGAGATAGTCTGTCAAAGAGCACTGCTACCTAATGGAGTTTAAAGACCGTAGGGTTAGCTTCATTAAAGACCTCCAAAAGTTAAGTGTCCAAAAGTCCTTTGACCTTAGGCAAGCTAGGGTTGACCTTGAGGTGGGAATCCAACCCAAGCATGAGGTGCTTGTTGGCTTGCTAAGTTTTAGTGGGAACTTTACCCAAAAGCTTGAGGTGTTTCTCACATGCTTAAATGATTAAAGTTCTTGAAGTATTCAATTCAAAGATAACTCTCACGAGACATGAATGTGCCATGCTTGATTGATTAGTTCTTTGAAGTATTCCATTCAACCAAATGACTTAATAAGCACAAAAGACACATGTTCAAATGATCCTCCACATGTGGCCCTCATGATGTGTTTGAAGCTATTGGTTAGGTTTTTAAAGGGGTCCAATGAGAATTTAGATACATAAAAATATATAATTATGTTCTCTCTCTCAAAGAGAAAAAAGAGGACACATGTTCAAATAAAATAATAAAATAATAAAATAATGAGAGAGAGAGAGAGAGAGAGAGAGAGAGAGAGAGAGAGAGAGAGAGAGAGAGAGAGAGAGAGGTGGGGACCAAGCATGAGAGGGGGGGTATACTCTCCCACACACCAAAACACACACATTCTCTCATTGTGTGGAGTGCAAAATGCAAGAGCTCCATCTCCTTCTCCAAATTTGTTGAGAAGTGGAGAGCCTACACCAACACTCTTGGCTATGGAATGCAAATCTAACCAAGAGCCATGCTTCAATGCTTAAGCTTGTCATCTTCTTCATCTTTAGTACTACGCTATTATGCAATGCTAAGCAAGAAGAGTGATGATAAGTGAGGGACTATTTCTTTCTCCTATGGAATGTTTCTTCTTCCTCTTTCCTACCCTCATTCCCCGCTAGCTCTCTCTACCTTCGAAGGTGTTTGAGGCATTGGGACTGAGGCTTGGGATAATTAATGCTTTTTAAAAAGTTTATGCTAAGATCGTGATGCATGAAGCTTTCCATCTTCATAGCATCACCAAGGTCACAAGGAAATAAAATATTATATTGTAACAAAGTCTCTCTTGATGGGAGAATCTATAATACAAACGCCTTTTGGAGGGGGGACCAGCTCCAAGTAAATCCGGTCCTCATCTTTTGTCATGTTCTCTAAATCTCTCTCTCTTGCAAAATTATTGTTCATGCTAAGTTAATTAAGTATTATGTTAATGTTGCTACCATCAACTAAGTTCACCCTCCAAGTTATCAAAGTAATCTCACAAAATTGCTCACTCTAATTCTCTTAATTCCGCTATTCTCAAAGTTCATAGGCCATTTACCTTACATCATCAATTGAATGATGGTGAGAGGAACTACACCACTGCAGAGCGGGAAGGTTTGGCTATGATTTACGTAGTGAAGAAATTTCCCTACTACCTTCTTACCAACAAGTTTGTTTTCTATGTGGACCATCAAGCATTGTTGTATCTAATAAATAAACCTTGTTCCACGAGAAGAATTACATGATGATTGTTAATTCTTCTTGATTTTGATTTTACTGTTGTGGTGAGACCCAGTAAAAGACATGTCATGGTGGATTATTTGTCTCACATACCCAATGGTGAAGCCCCTACTGGAATCAATGATGAATTTCTTGATATTTTCCTAGTCCTAGTTGTGACCATGCCCGAATGGAGTGAGAAGATTGTGAACTTTTTAGTAATGGTTTTCCACCCAACGAGCTTTGTAAGGATATAGCTCAAAAATTGTTAAAGGAATGTAAACCTTATTCTCTTATTGCAAGAACTCTCTACAAGCTAGGGAAGGACGATATTCTTAGCTGTTGTGCTTGTATGGATGAGTATAGCCCACATGGGTATAGCCAGAGGATATTTTTTAGGGAAAGTAATTGCTAGAAAGGTGTTGCAATGAGGCTATTGATGGCCTACCTTATTCAAGGATGCATCACTTTTTCCAAAAGGGTGTGATGAATGCCAACATTACAAGATCACACAACGAAAGGATAAGATGCCCATGCATCCTATTAAAGTGACTCAACCATTTGAAAAATGGGGTTTACACTTTGTAGGCCCCATTAGTCCGGCAGCTCGTAACACTCAATCTTGATATACTATTGTTGCCACTGACTATGTGACAAAGCGGGCGGAAGCCAGGACGACACACAAAGCTGATGAAAAGTCAACTGCTAAGTTTCTCTTTGAGAACATTCATACACGATTTGGTTGTTCCTTTGAGATTGTGAGTGACAATGGTACTCATTTTATAAATAGAGTGATAAAGGAACTCATGACAAACTTCATGATAGCCCACCATAAGTCTACACCTTATTATCCACAAGCAAATGGCCAAGCTAAGAGAATTAACAAGACTTTGATTTCTATCTTGACCAAAACAGTGGAACCTCATCGCTCAAATTGAGATTTGAAGCTGACATCAGCTCTATGGGCTTATCGCACTGCTTATAAAGTGGCTATTAATTGTACACCATTCAAAATGGTATATGGCCAAGAAGCAGTTATGCCATAGGAATTTGTAATTCCTAGTCTGCGGGTAGCTTGGGGTATGGTAACCCTTGAGTTGAGCACTTATATACCCTTGAGAGGTTAGATGAAGAAAGACAATTGGATGTGCAAAATGCACTTGTGGAGAAAGATATGAGAAAGAAATTGTTTGACCGTCATTTAAAGAACAAGGATATCAAGGTTGGGGATAAAGTCCTTATGTATGGAGTGCATAACACGAAGAAAAAGTTGAAATATGCGGGAACCATACAGTGTATGTGAAATCATCCCACAAGGTACCATTCGTGTGGAAACTCTTGATGGAGTTGAAACCATTGGATTCCTCAATGGGAGTAAATTTAAAAGATACTATGATTCTTTAAGCCAAGAGGAGCTATGTGCCATCTAAAAAGAAAAAGGCAGCCAAGGCACAAGCAGAATTGAAGAAGATACAAGCTCAAGCTGAGGCTAAGGAACCACAACAACATATTAGACGCCAATGAGAGACCAACCTTGGAGACACACTTGCATTTCACATTGAAACAGAGGATGATTGGTTGGACTCTGACATGCCTCTATGATACCCTATTGAGCTAAATAGAGCCTATGGGAAATTGCTATTTAACGCCTTATTGGACATAGGTGCTAAATATAATCTGTAATCATATGGAGTGTGCTGTCAGTTAGGAAAGCCATCTCTATCTAAGAGTACCATCCAAGTCAAGGGTATCAACAAGAAAAAACTATGGTTTTTGGAATCTGGCACACTTTTATCACGGGGTTGCAGCTCAAGACTTTTTGGTAATGCTGCTAGAACTATGGAAGGCAATATAAACCTAGGACGCACGTGGATGATAGCCTCCAAATGCACTATTGATTGGGGGAGTGGGAGTGTCACAACACATAAAGCAACTCATAGCCCTACCACTCAAGCCATAGTCCCTGAGATATTACCTCCTAAGGAAATAAAACCCACAACATTGCATGTCGAAGTCGTTGAACCATATGTCCCTATAGCCCGACTCTCTAAAGCTTCACCTTCTGTTGGTGAAATAAAAAATGAGACATCCAAGACCCATCGCAATATAACTAAGAAAACATACGAATGGGTCCCTAAAGCTTCTTTAGCGACCACTTCGGATGTTAAAAAACAAAAGCCTTGTAAGAGACGCCACGATCGCTCCAAGAAATGTAAGAAGACGTTGTGTTGGATTCTTAAATGACTATTGGAAGGCCAAAGCTACTATAAAGAAAATGATCTAGGTGCCAAAATGTAAATTGTGTTCTCACCTATCACCTTACCCATGTGAGTCAAATCCTGTAACGATAAAGCCAGTTGAATATTGTGGGAAGGGAAAGATCACAGAACACTATACACCTAATCCGAAGCTAGTTTGGGTACCCAAGCGGGAAAGGCTTGTTTCACTTAGCTCAAACATAGAAAAAAAATGAAGCTTCTTGCTCTTCATGTAGTTCATATACAGAAATACAAGCTTCGACACAACCTCCACCTACCATTGTAAATATCCATACAAACAAAAAAGAATTTGCACCTCCCATTGTAAGTTCACCACCTACAACAACATTGCACGTAAAATCTTGGGAGAGTACCTTACCACCCTTGCAACAACTAGATCAAATGCCTAGGGTGGTGAAAAACTAATGGTCAAAGTCTTCACCCATTACAATTTGGAACAATTAGTTTCAAAAGGTGACGACATCATTCCAAAAGGTATGATCTACCCAAGGAAGGGGGAGTGTTTGCTGACATCCATCATTCACTTGCTCCCCTCTTAACCTTCCCTGACCTCTCAATCTCCCAATCTTAGGGAATGTATATATATAGCCCTATACTCAAGAAAACAAAAATAAAAAAATAGAAGAGCTATTACCATATACATGTGGTAATGATGTGTGTGAACTTAGGACCGCTAGGGCGTTTTTTCCCTCTTTAGGAGGTTTTTTTCCCTGTGCATTGTATATATGTCCATTACTCTAGGGCTAACTATCTTTCCATTGCACACTAAGTAACACTCTCTCTATTGTGTGCCTTGATCTTCCTTCATCTTCTCCAAGCTGTGTGTGTTTCCTGCAACCCTAATTCCAACAATTGGTACCAGAACAGGTTGCGTCCTCCCGGGCTTAGTCGCCACAACAGTTCCAGCACATGCCTGCTCACTTTCTCCAATTTCAGTGAGCTTTGGCGAGCATTCGCAGGTCAAGTTTTTTTTTGGGTTTGCTTAGATTTTTGATTTGGGCTCTTTTTGGCCTCCATTTCCACTACAGGCAGTACTACACATGCTATTTTGTCATTTTGTGCAAAAATTCTATTAGTGCCTTTTTTGCATAATAGGTCCCTTACAGTCTTCTACGGTTTGTGCTATATAGCATGCGTTGTTCCCGTTTCATTTCTCCTCTTTTTGGGCATTTTTTACATCAAGTGCAGCATTTACCATGGCTGACAACAACACATATGTGTTCAAGATGTTTGCTACTGTGCTGAGGACAGATTGGATGGGGACAATTACCCTACGTGGGCTTACATGATGCAACATGTTCTTGTGTCAAAGGGCGTCTGGAATATTGTGTAGGGTATTGATGTACGTCCTGGTTCAGAGGATGTAGGCAATGTTGAGGATGTTGCAGGTCTTGCTGCAAGGATTGCTGTTGGTAGAGTGGTTTTGCCTACGGTAGAAGAAGCTCTTTGGGATTTAAAGGATGCACAAGCTCATGTGTTGATTGTGTTGTCTGTGAAGCGCACCATTACTCCTCACATTCGTTCAACAAAATCTACAAAACAAGCTTGGGATATTCTAGTAGGTCTTTATGCAAGATGAGGCTAAAATTGCTTTGCTGCGTAAAGAGCTAGAATCGAAGATTATGCACGAGGAAGATGAAATAGACACTTTCCTTGCTGGTGTCAAGGATGTTAATGAGCAACTAATTTCTGCAGGAGAAGTCATTTTTGATAGTTCACTTGTGCAAACTGTTCTTGATGCTTTGATAGATTCTTACCAAACTTTTGCTAGTACTTGGAGACTTATGACCCAAGGAAATCCTGAAGTTGTCAAGTTGGATGCATTATGCACATTGCTGTTGCAAGAGTCACTTTCCAAAAAAAATAGGACTAGGTAGCATGCAGTTTAACAGGCTTTTATTGCAGCTCAAAGAAAAGGTGGGAACAGAAATGTAACCACTTCTTATGGTTCTGCTGCGAGTGGCAAAACTTCTATTCCTAATGCTTATGTTGGCAGCACTTCGTCTGGTAATTCTGGTGATAAGGGCAAAAAGAAGATGTGTTGCCATTATTGTAAAGCTAATGATCACTCGATCAAGCAGTGTCCAAAATTGAAGGCTAAAGAGGCTAAGAAGAAAGAGGCTGGATCCACTACAAGGTCCAATACAAGTGCAACAATTGTAGAGTCTTATGTCAAAGGAGATTGTGATGCTGATGTTGATGCAAAATGGCCATTTAGTGCAGAGTACACTTATGATCCTATTGTCCATGATGCATGCATGTCAGTTGCTGCAGATTCACATGTGTGGTATTTTGACAGTGGTGCTACAAAGTACATTACCTCACATCGTGATTTGTTTACCTCTATTGAGTCTGTCCCTCATGGGAATACAGTGACTTGTGCCAAGAATGCCTCTTATTCTATTCAAGGAGTTGGAAAGATTGTGCTTACTACTGCAAATGGTAGTTCTTTTACACCTGTTGATGCATTGCATGTACCTGGGAAAAAAAGGACCTTTTGTCTGTATCTGCACTTACTTGGTCTCGTAGTCAAATTTATGGATGAGAGATGTAAAATTCATTATCTCAATTTTGGTGATGAAATTGTTGCATTTGGCCTTTTGTGTCATGGGTTGTATACACTCACTCTGTATGACAAGTATGGACAAAATTTTGCAAATGCAATTGCAAATTCAAGGGCTGTTTCAGATGCAAAACTGCATGCACGTTTTGGGCATATAAATTTTGTCAGTTTGCTGCATTTTCAGAAACCTGATATGGTTGCTTCTTTGCCGCCTCTTGAAAAACCTGTCAAACATGTTTGTGAAGGATGTATTTTGGAAAAAATGCAGCGTGCTAAGTTTCCAAAGGCTGGGTCAGTTCGTGCAACATGCAGATTGCAGCTTGTGCATAGTGATGTTTGTGGGCCTATGCAAACTCCGTCCTTGGGGAATTACTTGTATTTCATGACTTTCATTGATGACTACTCTAGGCATGCATGGGTGTATCCGTTGAAAGCTAAGTCCGAAGTCTTTATGTACTTCAAGCAATTTCTTGCTATGGCTGAAAATGTCTTGAAATGTACTATGGACACCCTCCATTCTGATTGATGGGGTACAATGCCATATACGCCTCAACAAAATGGTGTTGCTGATAGGAAAAACAAGTCTCTTATGGAAATGGCACGATGTGAGGTCAAGAGTCAAGCTTTACCACATTCTTTTTGTCTTGAGGCTGTCATGTGTGCCACTTATGTACTCAACAGGTGTCCTACAAAAGTGTTGCAGTCTATGACTCCATATGAATCATGGCATGATAGAAAGCCATCTATTGAGCACATGTGTGTTTTTGGCTATTTGCTTATGGTTTAGTGCCACAAGTGCAACGCAAAAAATTGCATGATAAGGCTGTCAAATGTATTTTTGTTGGTTATAGTGCTGAAAGCAAAGGTTACAGGTTGTACCATCCGCAAACAAAGCGTATTTTTGTCTCACATGATGTTGTGTTTGTGAAAGATTTATTTCAGCCTTTGCTGTCATGTACTAGAGATCGTAATGTAAGCTCACAAGACATTTATGATAGTTTATCGCCTCTTTTTAGTGGTGGAAGTTCAAATTTAAATTCCAATGAGGCAAATGTACAACCTATGGGGGTTTTAAAAAAATGTTACAGATCAGCCTATTACTGATGCAGATGTACATGATGTATTTGATGAGGAAAGGACTAAAAATGAGGACGCTAGAGGTATGCCAAAATGGCTGGTGCACACTTTGCGTGATAGTAAATTGGATGCACCTTTGTCTAACCTTACTCATTCAGGCTCTTGCCATGCATCTTATGCATCAGTTTGTTATGCTTTGGCTATGTCTAGCTTACATGATGTTGAGGAACCTCTGGATTTTGATGAAGCACAAAATTCAAAAAATTGCATGGCTGCCGTGCAATCAAAATATGATGCACTTATAGAAAATGACACATGGACTTTATGTGATTTGCCTCCTGGCAAAAAGGCCATTGGTACAAAGTGGGTTTACAAGTTAAAACGCAAGCCGGATGGTGGGGTTGATCGCCATAAGGCTCGACTTGTTGCAAAAGGCTATGCGTAATAGAAAGGCATAGATTATGAAGAAACTTTTTCTCCCACTTGTCGTATGACTACAGTGCGTTTTCTATGTGCATTGGTAGCTCATTTTGGTTGGGATGTACATCAATCAGACATTGTTACAGCTTTCTTGAATGGTGACATATTTGAGGAAGTTTATGTAACGCAACCTTGCGGTTTTGTCAAGAAAGGACAAGAGGATAAGGTGTGAAAATGTAACAAAGCTTTGTATGGGTTGAAGCAATCTCCTCGTGCTTGGTTTGAGAAGGCTGACACTCATTTGGTCAAACGAGGCTTTTGTAACAGTCCAATAGAAAGCACATTGTATGTAAAGCCTGAGGGTGATGTACTTCTCATTGTTGTTCTTTTATAAGGATGATTTGCTGATCACTAGTCCCAATGAGGCACATACTACTGAATTCACGACTGATTTGAATGCTACTTTCAAGATAAAAGATTTGGGGCTGTTGCATCATTACTTGGGCATACAGTTCAAGCAGTGTGATGGTGGTATTGCCTTGTGTCAAAAAAGTTACATAGAGACATTTCTATGTAAGTTTGGACTTGAGGATTGCAAACCTATTGCCACTCTGTTGAGCGGAGGACCACATCTATACATTTTTGCTCACACTCATGTTTTTGTAAACACTTATTGTAATAAATGTCTTTCCGACATTTCATTTTTTTAATGGAGACGATTCATTGTAATTAGTGGGACTCAATTGAGTTTCCAGCTTGTATTCCCCAAGTTGTTTCACCTGCTTATGTAACTAGATTAGAGATGTTTTCACACCTCCAAGGCTGAGGTATAAGAGCCAATTTTTGTAAACCCAAGAGAACAATTTTGAATCATTAATCAAGGTGAGTTTTTGAGCGCTGTGACTGTGTCTGAGAGAGAGTGAGAGAGAGAGAGAGAGAGAGAGAGAGTCTATCCTCTTGCTACGCGAGCTACGGAGCCGCCATTGGAGAAGAGACACTACCATTGTGTTAGCAACGGCAAGAGCTACACACCGATACCAAGTGTGCGTGCATTCGGCTTCTACGCGAGGTGAGCTCCCACGAGCTTGCATGTGAGTTTTCTCCCTACCTGTGTGTCGGAGTTGAGCGTGCCATATATCTATAGCAGCGAGTAGAGCTACACATTAGTACCATCGGAGTCGAAATTTGGTCACCTGTATTTTTCGGCCTGTCTTCATACGCGTTTACCGCACGGAGTGGTTACAGATTGAGATTGTATTGTAGATTCATAGGGTATTGTCCTTACCTAGTGTGGAGACCCCCTTTTGAGTTTGAGACTGATTCGATGACTCTAGATCATGTTTCGGATAGCATTCGTTCATAGTACGTATTTCAGTCACTTGTGTATTTGAGAACTTAGATGGATTTCCTTGGTAGTGATTGTCATTAGAAGGTCGAGTAGGTGATTTGACACCCACCTATTTGTTTCCATGCGCCTGCGGGTCAAGCTCCGTCCTCGTCTGACATTCTTGTTTGTTGATTGAGTTCTCGCTATCATAGCCACCGCTAGCGGCGTAACCGCCACAACATTTGACACCGTTGTCAGGGACTAGAGCCCTAAGTAGGTGACCTTAGACTAATCCTACAAGGTGATTTATTTTGTTACTTTATATATTTTAGTTAGAAAGGTCTAGGAGTGGTGGACTCCGAGGATCTTTGAGAGGTACTAGAAAACTTGTGATATTCTTGGGTCGTTCGTGTTTGACATTTTTTTAGTTTAAATTAGATTGATTTTTGTTGGTGTTGAGTGGTTGTTGAGATTGAGAATCTCCTTATACTCACAATTGCAAAAACCCATTTTATGATTAGAAGTAGCTTAGGTAGGACTTGATTTGATCCTGATCTAGAGCTATTAATCAGTGATTTATTTGCTTGATGTGTTTGTTTGCATGTTAGATCACTAAACCGTTGATTTGGTAGTGAAACTTGCATAAACAAAGTTCAGAGAAATTTTCTGTGAGACTGAGTGTTGCTGAGCACTTAGGAGAGCTCTTGGAAGAGTTCCGTGTTGAAAAACTGGAATTCTGCAACTTTAGACATCATACGGGTATGATGTCTTAGGGGCTAAACAGAGACCAAAACAAAAAATTTAACATTACCCTAGTGTTCAGAAGGGGGTTTTGCCCTAAGATCACATAAAACAAGGGCTTTAAAAACCCTAGAAACTCAAAATACCAAGTCAGAGTGCAAAAAATGCAAAGAATAGGGAAAATTGATTCAGAGCTCATTTTTGCATTCAGACTTGATAAAAACACTTGAAACTCAAAGATAAACACTTGGAGAAGCTTAAAATTGAAAATTGGGCAAATCTGTGAAAAAAGACATCATACGCGTATAATGTCTTTTGGCACTTGCTGAAGTGATTTTTCAAATTTGACTTGACAAGGTTGTTACAAATACTGTGTAAAGCTCAAATATCAATTTTGGACTGAAATTGGCCAAAAAGACATCGTACGCATATAATGTCTTTTTCCTATTCTGGGCATATTTTGATATTTTTCTATCACAGATCCTTTGTACTAGTTGTCTAGAGCTTGTATTTCAAGTTTCATGTCATTTGGATCACATTTGACCCCAAGTAAGTCAAAAATCGGGAAATTGCCAAGAAAAGCCTAATCTGGGCATAACTTGCACAAATAGAGTTCAATTTGAATTTTGTGAGTGGACAGAGTATAAGGGTGCTACTGGGAGTGAGCAAAGCAAAAATATCCAAAATCTCTAAAAAAAGACATCATACGCGTATAATGTCTTTTTGAGCAAATCTGATACAAAATTTTCACTTGAGGTAACAAAAGTCTTCCAACTGACAAAACAAACCATTTGACCAAGTATCATTCAGTTTGGATCACTTTTCACAGAGAATTGGGATAAACAAATTGCCGAGACTGAAAAGTTAGATTCCTTTAGGGGGATTGATGAATTTGAGATCCGATAGATATCTCCAGAATAACCAACCGAGACAAAGAGAACAAAAGAGTGTTATATCAACCGAGGAAAGTGTAAACCAAGGTGTAGTACGACCGTTAGAGCCGACCCCTGAAGAAAGTATTTCGATACTTCTTTAGAGAGATCTTACGAGTATTTCACGGAACACTTGGGACATTCAAACCTAAACGAAAGAGAAAACATGGCATCAGGACCATCAAACCCTTCGGCCACAATGAAGCTATTGTTCATCAAGTATCAGTATGACAACAAGCAAGGTGCCAAGATCTACAAAGATGGTATGGACCGCTACTGTGTGAAAATAGAAGATAGACCGAGTGAGTTCAAGGACTTAGTGCCTGTGAGCTATAGCGGAGATAGGTACCTAGATGATGAAGGTATCATGTACTTGGTTGTCCTGAATCCTAACATTGTGGACAAGTGGGGATTTATGGGCACGAAAGCCAAAGTAGATGAGGAACCTACGGAGAAAGCACCAACAATGAGCTTCCCTAATGCGAGATTAAGGCGAGAAAATGAAACTTTGAGAATCAACACAGACAACGTCTACGTGGGGTTATACAAGTATAATAATGGAGAGGAAGATCTATATTATAGATGCGAGGAACCCTACGTCGATGAGTTGACAGAGCGGAAAAGACTTTATGTCTTTACCTACACAGAGGGATCAGAAACGAAGATTGTCGCATACGACAAGTATGGAAGGCGATACGCAATAATCGATAAAAAGGAGTTGGAAGGATATACGTACTTTGGGGGACCATTCCACCATTACTATGTCACTCCAAGCCCATTGAGACTAGCACCTACAACTGTCATGCCAGACCCGATGGCAACATGTGGAGAGAGGACTCACGTAGCTGATTCTTTCAATCGACCTCAGTATTCTATGCCAAGCCCCATGGGAACATTACATTCTAGAGAGTTAATGGCTACGAATCGAGGTAGTGCAGTTCCATTCCTACACATACTACGATAGGTCCGATGTTTGCAGCAACACCATTACATTTGCCTCCTAGTAGTAGATTCGTGGCAAGGGAGCCAACGAGAGCAGCCCATGAATGTTACGGCATTAGCCGCACATGCGGTCCTGCGGTCTTGCGGAGGTCTGGACACTACGGATCAGGAGTCAGGAGTCATACGGTATACGGCGGCCGGAGCGGCAGTTCTTCATAGGATATCATGGGACAGGAGTGTGTGCACCGTTCCCGATCTGCGTTGGAGCAGCGGTTGTATATGGAGGGGCATACCTGTCTTTTGATGTAACTTAACCAATCTCTATGATATTCATGGCATCATCTATTGTACTCTGTGTCTGGATTAGAGATGAATGAAGCAAGGGTTGTTCTGTGTCTGTGTACTTTGTACTTCCTTCTCTTGTCATTCTGTGCGTTGATGTTCATATAATGTAGTTGCGGGTAATCATTCCCGTAATGCCTATTGCTCTTGTGTGGGCAATAGCCATTACATCTGGCGACCACGATGCGTGATGAACGGCTTGCGATGAATATGCATGTTCACTAGGTCGCAGGGTCCGCCTGACCCTGTGGTTCCAATTGTAGGAAGACGTCGGAGGAGAGGCGGTTCAGATGAATTTGTTTTTTCTTCACCGCAGATTGAGGAATCTGTATCTCCATCACCAAGCCTGGTGCGAAGTAGGAGGTTGCGGCGAGCGAGACGTACTCCGCGCAGTCAGTCATGTCCTCCTGTCGTACGTTCACCCTCACCCACACAGGTTGCTCCACCACCGTCTCCGGTAAGCAGTCCGGGAGTATCTTCGCCATTGTCCCCACCTCCTAGTGCTCGTCAGCTTTTTACGAGGGGAGGAGGAATAGTTGGGCAAGGAGTGATGGCTCATCCTCAGATTAAGTATAGTCGGTTTCGAGGTCTTTCGAGTGAAGACCCGGATGCACATTTATGCCAATTCAATAAAGCTTATGGATTGAATCATCCTGGGGTGGTGATTTCTCTCCATCAACAGTCAGTATTTGAATCTACACTCTCAGGGAAAGCTGCGAAATGGTTGTCCGAATATCCTGATGATCATTTCCAGACGTATGCTGACGGATCCATAGTGTTTCTACATAGGTTTCGAACGGAAAAGACAGTTCCTCAACATTTGCCAGTGGAGGATTACACTGCAAAATTTTGGATGCTTTTGCAGAGGGTACCTCAAGCACAAAGACCGGGAGCGGAAGTACTGAATGACTATTTTTTGCGGGGGCTCAACAAGGATCTCAGAACGGCTATGGCGACAGTGGATAAGGTAACTACTCCACTGGATACTGTAATTGCTAGGGCTGTAGTAGCAGGAGAGGCTTTAGAGGATACAGAACATCCAAAGAAGTCAAAGAAGAAAGATAGAAAGAAATCTCATCGGAAGTCACAGGACAGTGGCAGTGATAGTTCGGAGTCGGAATCCGCAGGATCTGATTCCTCGGACTTAGGCAACAGCGATTTGGGAATAGAATCGGAAGAGACACCACGGAAAAAATCCCACCGTCACGGAAAAGGTGTATCCTCCGGATCGACGGAATCGGCTGCAGTGGCTAAAAGTCTGAAGGAAATATGGTGTACCCAATGTCGGAATCCGGGCCATGCTGCTCAGGAATGTGCAATGAATTAGAAGTGGTGTGCGATTTGCACGACCAATACTCATAATACAGTGGAATGTTATTTCAATGGCCGGGGTCGTTGGAGACAAGGGGACTCGTCTACCTGGCAACAACCACAGATAGGGCAGGGACAAGAGCCTGCTGTGGCGATGGCTCATGCTCATACACCAGAGCCGCCTCTGCAAGGTCAAGCAGGAGGACGGGGTCAAGGGGGAGGACAAGGCCGTGGAAGAGGTGGCCGAGATCCTAATCGCCCCAAGACATGCATTTTCTGTTTGGGGGATGGTCATTGGCGATCTGAGTGTACTGAAGCTATGGAATACGATCGGAAAAAGCAGGAACGCACTGCAGGAAACAGCCTAGTGTGGCTATGGTTCAAATTGAAGGATTGGAGGAGTCTGACCCAGCGGTTTCATTAATCATGCGATCGGGTAAAAATGTGGTTCCAACTCCCGATGTGAAAATTCCGAATTGGACGGCTCAGGAAGAGGTGCGAAAAAAGACTGTGTCTTGGTTGCCACAATCCGCACCACCAGTAAAGACAGCAGGACCATCGACTATGCCAACCATTGTAGGCCTGGAAATAAGGGAAGGGAAAGCTGGAATTAAGGGTGATATTAAAGAACAGGAGGAGTGGAATTCAGTTTGGAAAGAGTTTCTCACGTCACCAATTCAAGTACCTCTGGGTTCATTGCTAAAATTGGTCCCGAATTTCCATAATGCATTGCTGCGACAAACAGCCACTGAGATGAGGGAAGTCGCCATTGGGAAGGTTGAAAGCGAGGATGATGATTCAGCCCCGTTGCCGACGAATAGGATCACGGATACCCGTATTCCGGAACTTTCAGTTCGGTACCATGGCACATACATTGACAAGGTAATCTTGGATGGAGGAGCGGGGGTAAACATTATCACCCAAGCAGCGTGTGAGCGTTTTGGTCTCAGTGATTGGGAGCCTGCACCCTTTGTAGTCTGCATGGCGGATCAGCGAAGAGTGCAACCTGTGGGTTTACTTTGGGGTATTGTTTTGGATGTAGCGGGCTTGTCCTTTGCTGTTTCCTTAGTAGTTTTGAATATTGAAGATCATAATCAGGATTATCACATTATCTTGGGGAGACCCTGGTTACGACAAGCGAGGGTAAAACATAATTGGGAAGCAAATATGCTTACAGTAAAGAAGGGTAAAAGAAAAGTGCGTGTGATGTTGGGAACATGCCAACAACCAGTTCAGGCAGCATGGCCGGTGATAGCAGAAACAATTAATATGGTGGAAGGATTAGAAGAGGATGAAGAGGAATTTCTCAAAGCGAATCCGGATTTGGTTTCTCTATACCTTGCGGATATTTCTCTGATTTCGAAAGGGCATTTGGTGGGGGTTTCAGGAACTCCAGGAGGAATAGGGGAGCCCCAACAACAGGTGCTTCCAAGTCCTGAGTCACTGGAGGACGTAATTCAGCAAGAACGAGCGTTTGAGGCGCAAATGGAAAAAATTACAAGGATTAAGGAAGATGAATTAGAGAAGGTTTTTCTTGGGAAGCAAGCGGAGTCGCAGCGCATATACATTAATAAGCAGTTGGAAGCAAGTTTTAGAGATGATTTGATTAAATTACTGACAGAGTTTAAGGATGTTTTCACATGGGAATATGCGGACATGCAGGGATTGGATCCTAAGTTTTATCAGCATACGATCAATCTGAAACCGGATGCGGTGCCCGTGAAGCAGCATTCGTACAGGATGAATCCGAATGTGGCAAAGCAATTTAAATTGGAAATTGATCGCCAGTTGGAAGTGGGTTTTATTACCCCTATTGATAATCCAGAATGGATTTCTCCAATTGTGGTAGTACCAAAGAAAAATAAGCAAATCCGAATTTGTGTGGATTATCGAAAATTGAATGCCGCTACTGTTCCAGATCCTTTTTCTCTCCCGTTTTTGGATTCCATTTTGGATGATGTAGCAGGACATGAGATGTATACTTTTCTGGATGGCTTTAGTGGATATAATCAAATCAAAATGGCATTGCGGGATCAACCAAAAACAACTTTTATTACCGCATGGGGAGTATTTGCCTGCATAGTAATGTGGTTTGGATTGCGGAATGCACCTTCCACTTTTCAACGGGATATGCTTCAAATCTTTGGGCCTTACTTGACGGATTTTATGCAGATTTTTCTGGATGATCTCAGTGTTTTTGGAGCACAATTGGAGCATTTGCAACAATTACGGTTATGCTTTACGAAATGCAGAGAGGTAAAATTCAGTTTGAATCCTTTAAAGTGTGCATTTGCTGTTCGCAGTGGTAGGCTCCTGGGGCATATCATCTCTGAAGACGGCATTTTTGTGGATCCGGATAAAATTGCCGCAATTATGGAAGCGCCTGCACCGCGGAATCAGAAACAGTGCCATATTTTCCTGGGTCAAGCCCGATGGCATGGGAGGCATTTGCGATTTGTCGCGCATTTGGCAATCTCGATTACCCAGGCAGCTCATGCTATAGATTTCGAATGGACACAGGAATGTGATTTGGCTTTTCGAAGATTAAAACTGCAGCTCTCCAAAGCTCCGATTATGCTGGCACCGAATTGGGGGCAGGATTTTCATGTGTTCGTGGATGCTTTGGATTGCGCTATTGGCAGTGTGTTGATGCAGGAACAAAGTCAAGGATGGTTTCGACCGGTCTATTATGCCAGTAGACGATTATCATCTGCAGAAAGAAATTATTCAGTAACGAAAAGGGAATGTTTAGGGATGATTTATTCAGTGAAGAAATTCCGGCACTATTTGTTGGGCCGATGGTTTTTCTTCCATGTGGACCATTCGGCTCTGTTATACCTGGTAAGGCAACAGAATTTGACGGGAAGATTGGCCCGATGGGTGCTTCTGTTGCAGGAATTTGACTTTGAGGTCATACACAAGCCAGGGGCTCAGCATGCGGTGGCTGACTACCTATCCGGCTAGACTCTGGAGAGCCGCCGACGAGGGTCGCTGATGAATTTTCCGGATGCATCTCTGTTTCTAACAGGAGTCGCTGCAGAAGATATTACCGTCCCGAGTCAGGTAAGGGTCATTCCGAGCATTCCATGGACATGGTATGAGGAGATGTTTCATTTTCTCGATAGCGGCGACATGCCTTCCTTCTTGACCAGCCATCAAAGGAAACGTATGGCTATTAGAAGCATGAATTTTGAGATCATTATGGGGAAGCTCTATTACCGCACGGTGGTAGAGGTGTTACTCCGATGTGTGCTACCACAGGAGCAGGAAGCAGTCCTAGAGGAAGTACATATGGGTATTGCCGGAGGTCACTTTGCAGCACTAATTACAGCTAGAAAGGTTCTCCAATCAGGATTATGGTGGCCCACATTGTTTCAAGATGCGAGAAACTATGTGCAACAGTGTGATGTGTGTCAGCATTTGGGGCAACCCACCAAACGGTCGAGAATGCCTTTTCAGCCAGTCTTGCCCTTGGAGCCTTTTCAAAAGTGGGGTTTGGATTTTGTTGGTCCTTTTAAACCAGTGGCAGCTCACACAGGGAATAAGTATATCTTGACAGCCACGGATTACACTACCAAATGGGTGGAGGCATGGCCTTTGAGGGATAACATTGCAATTTCTGTGGCGGGATGCTTATATAAGGATATCTTTTTTAGATATGGCTGCCCTATTGAGCTGGTTAGTGACCGATGAAGTCATTTTTTGAATAAGGTGATGGAGAGAATGCTGTGGTTTTACTTTGTATTGCACAGGAAATCTTCTCCATATTATCCTAAGGCGAATGGGCAAGCAGAATCAACCAATAAACAATTGATTCGAATTTTGACAAAGTTAGTGAATATGAATAGAACGGATTGGGATGTGAAACTTCCTTTTGCCTTATGGGCCTATCGGACAGCTTACAAAGTGGCAACAGGATTGACTCCTTTTAAGTTAGCATTTGGCATGGAGGCAATCACTCCGGTGGAGCATGTGATTCCGAGTTTGCGGATGTTGATTGCGGATCGGCTTCTTCCGGAGGATTCCGTGATTTATCGATTGGATGTTTTGCAGGAACTGGACAAAGAGCGGCTGCAGAGCTTTGCGGTGCTGCAGGATCTGCAGTCTAGGCGGAAAATATGGCTGGATCACCCGAAAGCACGACAATTTGTTCGAGGACAACTGGTCCTTGTCTTCAATTCCCGTCTCGGGAAGATGCCGGGGAAGCTTAAATTAAGGTGGTCAGGACCATTTTGGATTTTTCAAGCATGCGGGCCTATTTCTTTTTATTTGGCGGATTTGCGGGGGGAGGTTATTTCTGTGCCGGTCAATGGTTTCAGACTGCGCCATTATGTTTCACCTACCACGATTTAGTGCCCCTTTGCTGCGGTACAAGAGCCGGAAGCCGCCTTAATCATGATTGGGGATTCTTTTGCATGCAATCTTGGGAAGCAGGAAAAGATCTATGATGGTTGCGACACCGTGGATAGCCCTATTTTGGGAACTCATTGTGGAAGGGTTACTATTGCATGCAAACGTTTTTTTATGGTGGTTCTCTAGGTTCGTGTGTCGCGCGCTCTTAGTGTTTTATTCTCTGCTCCTGCATCTCATCGCCACCATGACAGCTTCTCTTCTGCAATGTGTCCCTTTCACTCCCGTGCAGCAGCTCGCGCTTCGATGAGTGGACGCATGGCTGCAAGACTTGCGGTTGCGTGTGTTCGCCAACCTGGACTGGCAAGGAATCCCAGTGCACCCGCAGACAACACGCTTGATCGAGAAACTCGCGGCTGGTGATATGGTGATCCTCAACAATCAACAGATACAGTTGACACCAGAAAGAATCTCAAGATGTTGCTGTTTACCCAACGATGGCGTGGTGCGAGCCTCCCATGTGATCCCTGCTGCAGATGTCGAGCAAGAATTTGGCTTGAAGGTCAAAGGGGAGTATAAACTGTTAGGGTTGTCAGATGTGGCAACCAGGGATGCATATCGGTGGTTCCTTGAGGCGATTTGGCTACAGGCCAAAACGTATGCTATTTCGACCCGAGCTAGAAATGTGTTGCATTCGGCCAACTTTGGGCCAGTAGCTTGGGTAGCAGTGGTCAGAGAGCGATTGCTGGCGGAGTGCCAACAAGTGATGGCACAGTTGGGGAGGGGTACCCCAACCAATACAAAGGTGGGCCAACTGCTCACATTCATCTTTCCTTTGAGAGAAGTGTTTCCTCTCGCCCTGCGTCCTCTTTGCCATTGATGGGGGCTTTTCACACGCCAAGCTCCCATACCCCTCTTCTCTCGTCCCCACCCCATGAAAACCCCCTCTTATGGAGGGAGTGATAAAAGGCATTGGAAAAAGTAAGAAAAAATAAAGTATGATTATGTAAATATATAAGAAAGGTAAAATAGGCCACCTCATGCCTGCGGGGTAGCCCATCCCCACCTTGCCTCCTTTTTCTTCACTGTTGCCCCGCCGGGTGTCCCTTTTCCTCTCCTCCACTCAAAAGGTCAACCCCCTCTCTCTTCCCCTTGTCCTTTCTCCTTTCTCTCTCCCCTCAAGCTACCCCACCTCTCACCAATAATGCATTATAACTCACCAATAATGCACCCTAACTCACATGCAACTTACCCTATCTTCCAAAATAGTATACCCCACCCCCTCTTTCTCTCTCCTATCATATCCCATGACCCAAATACCCCCCTCTCTCTCTAAAGGGCGCCATGTCTCTTGTCTTGTAGCTAAATAACCTCCCCCACACTCACACACACTCAGTTTCACTGAAAAAGGTGCCCATAGACCCATCCCCACCTGGTGGTTACCTGATTTTTCTTGTGTTCACACACATCTGCACACAGATTCACCCCTGAACACACTCCCCTCTCTCCCCTCTTGTAATTACTTTATTTTCCATGTCACCTCTCACTTTTTTTCATCAACCCATCTCTCTCTCTTAGTCTCTCTCTCATGAGACTGCTATTCTGGCACATATACACACAACCAGACAAGTGGGGCCCACAGTCACATGGCCTATGTAGATAATGATTTCTTCATTTCTAAATTCTAGAATTCCTCCCCCCTCCTCCCCTATATAAAGAGGGGTCACCATCACACTAAATACACACACAACATCACCAAAGAACACACTATGCACTGTGTGTGCCTAGTGCACACACACACACCCACACCATCACCATCACCGCAATCACCATGCTTGTCTTGAGCATGACCTCTACACCCTTGGCTATGGAAGATGAAGGGAAACTAAATGAAGGATGATGGCCATAACCCTCGTGCGAGTCTTCGCCATCAACTCCCACCTATCCACCATGTACTCTACCACTCTCTCCCTTCTCATTCCCCTACCCTATGCTCCCCATTTCATCGCCTTATTCTCTAAATAAAGCTTGAGGTTTTGTGAGTATGTTTTCGTGCAATGTTTTGCCTATGTGAGGTGTGCGGAATCGCCACCTAGTCTTGTGTTTGGAGTGAGCTTGTGTATGTGTGAAGGGTGTGTGGATTTGCCATCCTTTTGTGGTGCCTAAGTACTAAGCCGCTATATCCCCTCCCTCACTCTCTCTCTCTCTCACTCTCTCTCACTTGATCTCATTCCCTTTCCTCTTCATCATTACTCCCAAGCATCCATCTCTCTTGGATGAAAACTTTGTTATGGTGGTGTGTTGTTTGCGTCCTAGCCGCTGAAGCTAGGTGGTGCCCCCTGTTTGCTTTACTATGACAGGCTCGAGGCGCGCCATTCGGTCCCCGGTGTTTTAGAGGCCGTCGGGGTTCGGGGTTCACTTTGCTCCCGTCACCACTTTGAAGATGATCGCTTGGTGGTCCAAGGCACTAATCCTCCTCTGTCGCAAACACAAAGCTTGGTAGTGCCGGCGGAGAGGGAAACACAGTAGCAACAGGTGGGTATTGTGGAATTGCCTGGTTCATCGACGGCGGCGGTATCCTCTGAAGCCCAGGAGATGGCCACTGCAGGTGCAGGATCAGCAAGCCGCAAGCGCGGCCGTGAGGAGCAGCAATTTTCAACACCACCTCCAGCAACTGCATCTCCTGTTGCGGAAGATTCTGTGGTGGCTTGCTAGCGCCGCCGAATGCAGGAAAGAGTTAGCAGTACGACTCCCTTGCGGATGAGCTCTGTGGTTGCGGACGTCCCCGCTCAACCAGAAACGTCGGGTATTACGAATGCGGCTGCCTTGATGGGAGGTATTCTCCCCGTAGCGCTACCTTGGGAGGCTACGGCAGCAGCGACCCTTGCTGACCAATTACAGGCATGCGGCACATTTTTGAGCAGGCTTGCAGAGTCTATTCGTGCAGCCTGGCCAGCCCCAGCCATAGAGGGACGAGTCAATGAGCTGGAAGCACAGGTAGCGACTTCGTAGACTCGGATTGACGAGTTAAACACTCAGAATGGACAGCTGACTGCCACTACTCGCCAGCAAGGGGCAGAAATACAAAGATTAAGAGGGGCTAATGCTGAGTTTGTAAGGTCTATTCAACAAGAACTTCTTCAGTTGAGAACAAAGCATAGCCTAGCTTCTTACTTAACCTCGCACCCTGGCGATGTAATGATCAACATGACTGATTTAGATGCATTGGCAGTGGAGATGCAAGAGGATCTCCTAACTTTTTTAGATAATCAATTACAAAGCTGGAGCACACGCTTAGCTGCTGAGGTGGGAGCACAGCCACCCGCTCAACAGGTTGTGGTGCACCAACCCAAGTCATCCAACACTGACAGAGGTAAGAGTGTTGTCTAGAGGGTTTTGATGTTGCTAATTGGGCACAATCTACAGAGGATTGTGCTGAAGCCCAGGCTCATGTCTCTCATTTGCAGAAAATGATTCGTCGATTTCGTAAGGAGAGGCGCAGGGTCTGTTTTTAGGTGGAGACCTTAGCTCATTCCTTTTCTCTCAGTATCCCACCTTGCCCTCCATTTTGGGTTGCTCTTAATCGCTACCTTACTCGTTATTATCCCTTGCATACACCTCTTGCTCCTCTGCCACAGCCGCCTCAATCTATCTCCTTGCCAACGCAATTTATTCCTCGGGCTGCCTGGCCGGAACAAATTGAGATAGATCCACGTCTTTTGGATGAGGTCTATCGAGCCCATACTGCATATTTTCGGGGCTTTGGCTATATTGATGTTTCCTCTTCACCAGAGCAGGGTGCAGAGCAACCACCGGAACCTTCCAACCGGAGGGGCTGATTGTGGGTTCGCGCAATCCACCGTGCGTGCCAGGTGTTATGGCATTAGCTGCACATGCGGTCCTGCGGTCCTGCGGAGGTCTGGACACTGCAGATCAGGAGTCATGAGTCATGCGGTATGCGGCGGCCGGAGCGGTAGTTCTTCATAGGATATCATGGGACATGAGTGTGTGCACCGTTCCCGATCTGCGCTGGAGCAACGGTTGTATATGGAGGGGCATACCTACCTTTTGATGTAACTTAACCAATCTCTATGATATTCATGGCATCATCTATTGTACTCTATGTCTGGATTACAGATGAATGAAGCAAGGGTTGTTCTGTGTCTGTGTACTTTGTACTTCCTTCTCTTGTCATTCTGTGCGTTGATGTTCATATAATGTAGTTGCGGGTAATCATTCCCGTAATGCCTATTGCTCCTGTGTGGGCAATAGCCATTACAATGAAGTCCGTGACGCAAGAGAAAGTTTTAGTTGGGATACAAGAGCAATGAGATTGGTGGCAGACAATAGACGCATGAGACCATCTCAAGTGGCCAAGTGTATGCCGAAGAAGTATAGTGGCTCAGGAGATCCGTATGCACATGTTTCAATCTTTAAGCAAGTCTTAAGAGTTGAGTAGATAACAGATTTCCACACACAATACAAAGGATTTGGTCTTACTTTAGAAGGGATGGCATTGACATGGTTTCAACCACTGAATGGCGGAGGTTTCCATGACATTGACCATTTGCTGCGAGAGTTTGCCGATGAATTTTTGAAAAGAGGGATCAAACACACACGGTATCCCAAATATATGCTTTCAAACAGAAGGAGCAAGAAAAGGTGAAGAAAGCTTCGCTTCGCTTCAAACAATACATAGAGAGATGTCCGGTACAAGAACGACCGCAAGATGATAGAATATCTGTCCTCTTTATAGAAGGGCTGAGAAATGACACTCTCAAGAAAGACTTGCACCTGAAAGCTTGTACAAGTTTTGAGCAAGTGACCAGAGAAGCATTGTACTTAGTGGATAACAGTGCGGTTTATGGAGAGGTGACAATGGATATGGATGTCGCATCCAGTAGCTCATCATCCGTAGCTAGCAAGACCACCACTAAGAAGAATGTACAAACAACAACAGTGTCGAACATGGAATAAATGATAGAGGATGCTATAAGGAGATGTTAACCCTCACGGCTCACGGACACCCTGTCACCTACGAGACGGACGTTGTAACCTACGGTGGACATTGTATTATTTATTTGGTAGAGTCAGGTACCGGGCTTGTCGGTCCAATAGGAAAAGGGTAAGAGTGATCGCCAATGAGAGGCGCACTCTAACTGGGACATTCAAGGGATTAGTTGGCTAAGCATGGGCGCCCAAGTGTGAATGGGGTGAGCTCATATAAAAGCCAACTAAACCTAAAATTCACTCATTCTCTCATTTGTGCAATAGAAGAGTGCTCTTGTTCCATCTCCATCTCCATCTTCTTCTTCTTCACCTCCTTGTGTGTGTGTGTGTGTATGTGTGTGTGTGTGTGTGTGTGTGTGTGTGTGTGTGTGTGTGTGTGTGTGTGTGAGAGAGAGAGAGAGAGAGAGAGAGAGAGAGAGCGATCGCGCATTGCGGCGGCACGACGGCGGTGAAGCGGTTGAGCGCGATGTAACGGTGTCTCCTTCTTCTTCGCGGCGAGGAATCCTCCACGGCAGGAGCATAGAGCGGTGAGTGACACACCATTGCCCTCTTTTGAGCTTACTAGTTAAGCTAGTTGTGTGCTTGGAGCCGTCTATGGCTCGCACATAGTGTTAGGCAAGGCCCTTGCTTCGATAGTGTGGCAAGGAGTGCACATTTTTGGCGCCGCTGCCGGGGAATCGCCCTGCACTAAGCCCAAGAGGCACTTTGTGCTTCTCCTATGAGTTGTTTGTAGTAGGAAAGAAGAGGAAGAGGAAGAGGAATGAGTTGTTTTTCTGCAAGTTGTTAATTTCTGTATTGTCTGCAAGTTCTGTGATTTTTGCATAATGTTGTGTTTTCTATTTGCACACAGTCTTTGCACAATTAGTGGTCGTTAGCTTGTTTGCAGTGAATGAATAAGTAGGAAGGCAGTTAGCAATTTCTGTTTGCACACAGTCTGTACACAGTTTTCTATCAAGGTTTGCCTGCACACAGTCTTTGCACAGTAAGGTAGTGAGAGAGGAAGTAGGTGGACAGTTAGCTCACTGTCAGTAAGCAGTTAACATATTAGTTAGTGGTTAGCAGCACTGTTAGTAAGTAGATAAGGTAGTGAGCTGTCTGTGAGCTGTGAGCTGTTGATTGAGAGGTTAGGTTGGTGTTGACAGTGTGTGTGGCCAAGAAAGGGTCACTAAACCGTGCGCGGTCGTCACCTCAAAAAAATAAATAAAAAAAAACCGAAAATATTTAAGCGTGAGTGACTGGGGGGCTAGACTAAAATTTTGATCGGGATCGGGATCATTTCCCCAAGCCCAAGCCCAAGCCTCAGTTCTCAGTCCTATAATATATACTAGACTCACTCTTATATATATACCCTACCCCCTCAAGAGGGAATGAGAGCATGTGGGGCAAGTCCTCCACTCTCCTCCCTTCTCTTCCCACTTGCACCTTTAGACTTTCTAATTTGGGCCTAGTTCCCTACTAGAAATTGACGGTTTTAGGGATTCCGAGGGCATAAAGTGACCAAATGGAGGGCTGTAAAGCACGGCACGTCCCTCTAACCGAGACGCTCGTTTTGAGCTATCATACGTTCTATTCTATAGCTGGGTCAAAAAAAAAGGACAAAAAAATCAAAAAATAAAAAAAATTTAAGAAAAGACTTGGGTTGCAAAACACCAAAAAATACTAGGTGAGCAGCCTTCATGGGCACTCACTGACACTTCTAGGGGATCCAAGTCATATGAACCTACGCTCTGGACGAGTGTTAGAGCACGAGCATATTGGTAGTGCCTCCATTTACGCGGGCACCCATTATTCCTCCACCCTAGGTTCTGGACCTTCGGCCGGGACTCAAGGTAGCGCGACCCAAGATCCTCATATCGCGTCTAGTGATTCTTCCTCTGACTACGAAGTCATGGAGGGGTATCCTACACCAAACCCTGATAGTTCAAGTCAAGACATGCATGCCATGGGCCCACGGCCCGGGTCCAGCGTGTTTAGCCGCTTAAAAGAGACCCTTAGTAGAGCTACTCGCTCCGAACATGCGGTTAATGAAATAAATGAAGGGAGTGGGGAAGTAAATTCTTCATTCATGCCTAAAATAGACCCTATGCTTCTTGAGAGTGTGCATGTGAATGTTCCATCCACTGCACCTCCTGATCCTTTAGGAGTATCTCCCTCTGAGGTTCTACTACCCGATGGTAGGAGTCTTGCCGAAGTGCAAGAGATCGAACGCTATATGCAAGCAACAAGGGAGAGGGAAATTAAGAACCTACGAAGGCTAGAACAAAGTCGAGCCCTGAAAGCAAAGGCTCCTATGACAACAATCATGCCAGCCGAGCAACCGAGTGCTCCCAAGGTAGCAGTCACGGAGGGGCAAGCGATGGGGAGCAATAATGCTTCCACTTCGAGGGAAACCTCCAGCACGCCAGGCCTAGATGGGATATTCCTAAACAAAAATTGGGAGTATGACCTACAAGCAGAAGCTTTAACTGATCGGTACACAGGACACATCTATCATGTGGGCTGGTTAGATGTTCTACAATCCACATCGGGTGCTACTAGCATAGATGAGCAACAACAGAAAGTCTGTGATGTCCTCCATAGGATTGTCGAGTTAGAAAGACAGAACACAGGGATCAACATGCCTTCAACAGGCCTAATGAGATTCTTGGATACGGGAAAGGCCAACCAACCAACCCTATCACAAATGGAGACTCCCTCAGTGAGCCCCATTGATCCTCCATATGTTGTTTCGCGAGGAGCCTCAGTACAATCTGAGCCCACAAGTGGCAGCTTTACCTTCCCAGATCTAGCTCATCTTTCTCTTAACGACACTACGGCTACCATGCATATCCCAGTGGTGAGCATGACAAGAAGTACACCATGGAGTTCATTTGTTAACACTGCACCGATGCCTAGTAGCACAGTGCCCCGAACTATACCTACATGTATGTATCAATCATGTGCACCTGTCGTACCTCAGCCTCATGTAGCTCCTACACCTTCGATTATTCCAAGAGCTTACAATCCACATTGGCATTATCCAAGCTCTTATACAAGTGGAGCCATGCCATTTAATAATAACATGCCATATCAGGCACCCCCTATGCCTAGGGCCTCGCCTGTAAACTTTGGACCACCGTCTGGTACACCACCATACGAAATATGGGACCCAAGAGCCGCACGTATGCCAAGGCCAAGACCAACTCCCATCTCACATGTGGTTCCAAGAGCACATACACCCATTATACCTGCTCAAATAGGAGATTTGGCAGCATTTGCTCAAACTATCGGTCGCTCTATTGCGGAAAACATGCGTAGTGCACCTGATAGGGAGCCTAGGAGCAAGGCAGTTCAAGTAGCTAAGCTCACACATAAATTCAGTGGAGACGGAGATGCTAGAAAGCATATGGAAGTCTTTGAACATGTGTGCGATTCCTTGGAAGAGCACAATGAGCTACATAAGTGTAAGGCTTTGAGTTTGACCCTAAGCGGAAAGGCTGGAGATTGGTATAGAACCTTAAGAGTAGAAGAGAAAACGATCTACTCTACTCTTAGGATACTGTTCTTAAAAGAATACATACGAGAGGGAGTACTTTGGGGTGTAGCCTCTCAGCTCCAGAAAGCCCAACGAGAAGAAGTGAATCCGTGAGAGACTTCATTAGTCGCATAAAGAATTTGAATTCTTGATGCAATTCAAATGAGTTATTCAACAACAACCAATTGCTCGATAGATTCATTAGGGGACTACGACATGAAAGTATTTATAATGGCCTAGTCATTAGAGGTATCACTACTTGGGAAGCAGTCACCATGAATGCAATCCAATTGGAGGATAATTTAATGATTGCAGGAGAAAGAGTGTCTGCCGAGCCGAAGTCTAGTAGCTTGCAAGCATCAGGGCATGAGCCAATGAAAATAAAGCCAATCGTGAAAGAGCAAACGATATCTGAGATGACTTTGGCAGATCTCACCAAGGCCATCCAAGAAAGACTTAGGGGTAATCGTGCTCCACAAAACACTCATATGTATCCAAGAAGGGAGCAGCAATGGTGCTCAATTTGCTTGGGCCCACATACTACGAGTGAATGCCCTACTTTCAGAGTAAAGTTTAACGGGACTTGTAACGCATGTGGTAGGTATGGCCATCAAGCGAAGGATTGCCTAATGCTTAAACGCATCATGGAAAATAGACCGCCTATAGCTTGGGCAGACTCACCTCGAGTTCATGCATTGATGCCTACCCCACCCATGGAGCAACAGTTGCCATTACAGCACATGGTCCCTATAACCCAAAATGTGGTCCAAACCACGCCGTTTCCACCTCCAGTGCTAGGACCGCAACCCCCTCATCCAAGAGTTACACCTATGAACCAAATAGGTTGCGAGTCATCTAGTACTTATGTAGATTGCGAAGAGGACATAGACCCTAGTATCACCTATGGAGTCGACATGCTTGAGGAGTGTCCCATGTACTATATGGAAGACCATTGGGGACAAATCAAACCGGTATATCAAGCTACTGCGCTAGCAGCAAGAGGCCAAAACATTAATAGTTTTGCCAGGAGACCACCTCTTCAGTGCTACGAATGTGGTGTACCACATCGAGTAGCTGAGTGACCCATTAGAATGCAAAAGAATGCTGCATTAATGCAAACAAGTCAAGGGAGTGCATTGGCAATGCCAATACTCACTTGTAATCGTTGTGGCATAGATCATTTGATCGCACAGTGTCCTAACAATCCAAATGCACCGAAAATCACACCATTGAACATAATAGAGATTGTTGATGGGACACCACCAACTATAAACATAGCACTAGTGAATGCACTCACACGGTCGATGCTCCAAAAGCAAAATTACATCCTCAAAGAGAGAGATGCTGCATCCATTGGCCGAGCGAGAAAGAAGAAAACACGAAGAAAGAAATCCCTTAATGCTTCTAGCTCAAAACCTAGTTCAAAGACTAACATAGGGACAGGAGAGGATCCCGTGTATATGAATGACCCTGAGGATGACTCAGATTCGATAGAGACCACGGAGACCAAAACTATTACTACAAAGGAAAAAGCTAGTGAGGAGGATCACGAGAGGGAATTACGACGAATACCAAAAGAGTATTCAAAGTTAAACCACCCAGTTGCGAACCCCCAAGCTAAGCCACGAGAGACAAAAAATAAGGATTGCAAGAGAAAGATTGGAACCTATCCAAACCCAACAGTGGAAATTGAACGAGTCCAACAACTGAGGGGTTTGGTGGAAGAAACTCAACGAATATTAGAACCTGAACCCAAACATATCCAGATGTCGGACACAGTGTTTCCCACACAAGTTCAACCTCACAAGAACTACAGGCCGTTAGCTATACCCAGTATCATTCGGGAAGAGAGTGAGGGTAGGACATCTGAAAGTGGACACACACCTTTCCTACTAGAGAGAATGTTTGGTGAGGGAATGCCCGACCCCCTTGAGGAAGTGGAGATTCCATCTTCACCATTCTCTTGTCACGGTCCTACGTCCCACAAGATGCCATTAAATGTTGCCAAATTGATGGATTTCATGTCTTCAGAAGTTAGAACCACCATCATGTCCAAACTATATAAAGACCCCGAGCTAGTCTCAGCTCTTCGAGCCTTCCTCAATGCAGAATTACAGGCTGGATTACCACAGTTTTCACATATGAACAAACCTGACTCGGTAATGAATGATGAGGAACATTTAGCACCACCATCTGACCTAGCGGGACATGAATCTGTAATTGAAGTACCCGTTAACAAGTTGGGGCAATACTTTGAAGGTGATGAATCTAATGCTACTCTACCAATCACTACTAAAGGATTAACTGTAAAGGGGGTCCTTGACGGTGGTGTGGGAGTCAACATGGTGACAAAGAGTTGTTGGGAGTCTATGGGGCGACCTCACCTTGAAGCCACAAGCGTAGTGGTAAAAATGGCTAATGGATCTATTGTTACGCCTATTGGAATGCTAATATACCAATCCCCAACCTTTCCACTTAAGGTTAGGCTTAAAGCATTGCTCTTATGCAGGTCATTGTGTTCTCCTAGAGAATCGCATATTTGTTCAAACACTTCGATATGATTTCTCACATCCCCGTCTCCACTAAATTTTTGTGTGAGCTTGGCTATTTGTACTGCCTTACTTCAAGGCTCTCTATCAGCTGTGTTATGCATATTCTTAGCAATAGATCGACCAATAGCTTGAGCAAATGTTGCCAAGTCACCTAAGTGAGCAGGCACCGTGCGTGGAGGTGCTCCAGAGACTACATGTGGAGTAGGTATTGGCATCGGGCTTGGCGCATAGGAAGCCCTTGGGTTCCACGTGGGGTACGATGTTGTGCCATGTGGTGGTCCAAAGTTCATATGTGTGGCTTTAGGCATAGCAGGCGTCGGATGTGACATACTAATGCTAGACGGTATAGTCCCATGGAAATAAGAACTTGGGTATTGTGGTTCTGGAGCATAGGTAGTTGAAACAATGGGAGGAGTAGGGACTACATGAGTACAAGGACCCATGGGTGTATACGATTGGTAAACACTTGTAGGTACTGTTGCAGGCATTGAGCTACCATATAGTGGTGCTTTACTAAGAAATGAGGTCCATGGCGTGTTCCTTGGCATGCCCATCATTGGGGTAGGCATGGTAGCTGTGGTGTCATCAAGGGAAAGTAAAGCTATCACTTGTGGGCTCAGATTGCACTTAGACCCCTGGCGAAACAACATATGGAGGATCCATCGGACTTATCGAGGGAGTCTCCATTTGCAATAAGGTCGGTTGTTTAGCTTTCCTGTATCTAAGAATCTCATGAGACCCGTTGAAGGCATGTTGATCCCCTTGTTCTGTCTCTCTAACTCAATGACCCTATGGATGACCTCACAAACTCTTTGTTGTTGATCCTCCACACTAGTAGCACCCATTGAGGATTGTAGGACATCTAACCAACCCACGTGATAGGTGTAACCTGTGTATAGGTCAGTCAAAGTTTCTGTTTGTAGTTCGTACTCCCAGTTCTCATTTAGAAACACTCCATCTAGGATTGAGGTGCTAGGGGTGTCCTTTGAGCTAGATGCAATGTTGCTTTCTAGGGGTTGGCCCTTAGCGGTTGCTAAGTCAGGAGCACTCGATTGCTCTCTTAGCAAGGATATTGACATAGGGGCTTTCACTTTTAACTCTCTTCATTGCTCTGCCTTACGTAAGCTCTCGACTTCTTTTCCCTCGCTACAAGGATATATCGCTCAACCTCTTGCACTTCGGCAAGGCTTCTACCATCGGGTAATATGACCTCGGAGGGAAATAACTCTAAAGAGTCAGGAGGTGCAGTGAATGAACTATTCACGTGCACATTCTCTAAGGGTATAGGGTCTACGTTGGTCATGAATGGAGAATTTACTTCCCCACCCCCCTCATTTACATCATTAGCTCCATGTTCGGAGCGAGTGGCTCTACTAAAGGTTTCCTTCAAGCAGCTAAGCACGCTCGGCCCGGACTGCGGGCCCATGGCATGCATGTCTTGGCTTGAGCTATCGAGAATAGGCATTGGGAAACCCTCCATGACGTCGTAGTCAGAGGAAGAGTCACTAGCCGCTATGTTCGGGTCTTGGTTTGTACTGCCTTGGGTCCCTGCCGAGGGCCCGGAACCTAAGGTAGGTGGATATTGAGAACTCGCATTAGTCAAAATTCTCTCTAGTTGCTCCGTCTCTAGCACACGACTAGAGCGTAGATGCATGGGCCTTTGGCACCCTACAAGCGTTGGCAAATAACCTCGAAGGTTAACCGCTTACCTTTTTTAAGTGTCCGTTTTCACTCGTGTATTTTACGTTTTTAATGTTTTTTAATGTTTGATTTTTTTATTAAAGTGCGTGATAGCTCGAAACGAGCGTATCACTTAGAGGATCGTTGTGTGCTTTACAACACAATTTTTGGGCATCTGAAGTTCCGTTGGTCCTCAAAAAATCGTTTTTTAGCTACGTGTGAAGCTAAAATTCGTAATTTTAAAAGGCGACTGAGGCCTAGGCGTGAGCGTGAGCTTGGGCTTGGGTCTGGGAGATATTCCCAATCCTGGTCCTACCTTTAATTTTTTTTAAAAAATTAATTTTTTTAAAATAAATTTAAGGATAAGGTCGCCGCGGCCTACGCGAGAGCACACACACACTCTATCTACCTACTTCTAACTAATACACCAACTGTTACACACTAACACACTCTATTAGCTCTCACAGATCTACTTCCTACTTACTGTACATTACATTACACAGAAAACTAACAACCTTAATACACAGAGAATAAACACAGTACCTTTGAAAACTCCATTAACAAAGAAAACTAACAACCTTAATACACAGAGAATAAACACAGTACCTTTGAAAACTCCATTAACAAAAAAAATACACAGTATAACACAAAATCCTTCTTCTCAACACACACGCCCTCCTTCCTTACCTTTCCTACAATTGAAATTGCACCACAAAAGAAGCACAGAGTGCCATTCAAGCTTAGTGTATGGCATTCCCCGGCAACGGCGCCAAAAATGTACGCGTATGTCGCACGTGTCAATGCAAGGAACTTGTTGATACACCGCGTGCGAGCCACAAATGGCTCCAAGCACACAACAAGCCTAAACTAGTAAGCTCAAAGATGACGATGGTGTGTCACTCACCGCTCTATGCTTGCTTCGTGGAGGATTCCTCGCCGCGAAGAAGAGGGAGACGCCGCTACGCCGTGCTCAACTGCCTCACCGCCGTCGTGCCGCCGCAATGCTCGATCGCACTCTCTCTCTCTCTCTCGCTCGCTCTCTCTCTCGCTCGCTCTCTCTCTCTCTCTCTCACGCATACACACACACACAAGGAGATGAAGAAGAAGAAGATGGAGATGGTGCAAGAGCACTCTTCAATTGCACAAATGAGAGAATGAGTGAATTTTAGGTTTAGTTGACTTTTATATGAGCTCACCCCATTCACACTTGGGCACCCATGCTTAGCCAACTAATCCCTTGAATGTTCCAGTTAGAGTGCGCCTCTCATCGGCGATCACTCTTACCCTTTTCCTATTGGACCGACAAGCCCGGTACCTGACTCTACCAAGTAAATAATACAACGTCCGTCGTAGGTGATATGGTGTCCATGAGCCGTGAGGGTTAACACAACAGTAGTTTGGTAAAGAGTGACATCAACAGGATCACCAGCATCATGTAGACTCAACTTCAAACCTGTTTCCATGGGAGTGTGTTGTGGCGGTTACGCCGCTAGCGGTGGCTATGATAGCGAGAACTCAACCGACAAACAAGAATGTCAGACGAGGACGAAGCTTGTTGACCCACAGGAACATGGAAACAGATAGGTGGGTGTCAAATCACCTACTCGACCTTCTAATGACAATCACTACCAAAGAAATCAAATATAAGTTCTCAAATACACAAATGATTGAAATCCGTACTACAAATGAATGCTATCCGAAACATGATCTAGAGTCATCAAATCAGCCTCAAACTCAAAGGGGGGTCTCCACACTAGGTAAGGACAATACCCTATGAATCTACAATACAATCTCAACCTGTAACCACTCCGTGCGGTAAACGTGTATGAAGATAGGCCAAAAAATACAAGTGATTGAATCTCGACTCCGATGGTACTAATGTGAAGCTCTTCTCACTACGGTTCTATAGATATATGGCACGCTCAATTCCGACACACAGGTAGGGAGAAAACTCACATGCAAGCTCGTGGGAGCTCACCTCTTGTAGAAGCCGAATGCGTGCACGCTTGGTATCAGTGCGTAGCTCTCGCCGTTGCTAACACAATGGCGGTGTCGCTTCTCCAATGGCGGCTCCGTAGCTCGCATAGCAAGAGGATAAAATCTCTCTCTCTCTCTCTCTCTCTCTCTCTCTCTCTCTCTCTCTCTCAGACACAGTCACAGTCCTCAAAAACTCACCTTGATTAATGATTCAAAATTGTTCTCTTAGGTTTACAAAAATTGGCTCTTATACCTCAGCCTTGGAGGTGTGAAAACATCTCTAATCTAGTTACATAAGCAAGTGAAACTACTTGGGGAATACAAGCTAGAAACTCAATTGAGTCCCGCTAATTACAATGAATCGGCTCCATGAAAAAAATGTTAGAAAGACATTTATTACAATAAGTGTTTACAAAAACATGAGTGTGAGCAAAAATGTATAGATATGGTCCTCCGCTCAACACTCCCCCCCTCCGCGTTCATGTCGTCCGTGACATGACATCCTTGCTTTTTCTTTAGTGGAGTCCCATCGATTTCAGCATCTGAAGATGTGACTCGTATCTTAAGTTTCCAATGGTTAGTGTAGGGCCGAATATCCTACTTTCATGAGTAAAGAAACCAGTGTAGAATGCCTCCTCAAAGGCCTGCATGTGGAAGCTCGGCATAAACATGATTCTCTGATAAAAGAGGTGTAATAATTTTGGAGATGGCTGCAAGGCTGGATCATACATCATATATGTCACTGTGTCAGCCGTTGACAACAATGTTGAGCTGGTAGCTTTATCCGGCGCGAACACTTCAATGCAAGCCAATAATGTTCTGCAAATCTTTTTGGGCATTTGACACGAAAGGTCAGGAGAGCCAGTAAAGAGCTTAATGGTGCCCATTAAGGTTTTCACCATGTAGGCCTTACTTATTCTCTCTCCCACCGTCGGTCCTGGCATCCTGGGGTAATTAAGCCAATTTGGCTTCTTTTCTGTGATTCTGCCATGTTCTTGCCAACTCCTGACTCGTGGCACTGGACAGAATGTTGCATCTTCTCTAACTTCCTTGGGTGCCTCCACCAAATAGATTAGGGAGGTTGGGTACTTTTTCAACCACCCTTTCCTCCATCTCGGTTGGGAGTCCACTATCTTCTTTGATTCCTCCTCTTTTGTGATGTTGCCTTCGTATAGCGCGACATATTGCTCCTCTTCTAGCCTTTTCTTTGTTTTCAACACTTCAAACTTTAGTAGAGGAAGGGGCAATGTAGGTTGCATCCACTGTTCTTACAGCACCTTAGTATCCAATCCTTGAAGTCCAATGGAGAACAAGAGTCTTCTTTCCCACTCCATGGCCGCCTTTGCACTCTCCTCTATTGCCTGCTCTATCTGCTCGTGCAATCTGTTTTTCTCCTCCTCGGTAGGTCTTGATGTTGTGGTATCTTCTTGTGTTGAGGCTGGATCTTCACTAGTTGTGGCTTCCCCAGTCTCTGGTAGCTCCACGGCTGCCCCGCCCATTTCTTCTTGCTGAACCTCTGTATCTTTTATCATTTTGTCTTGCAGATCTTGGAGCTGCTTTCGGAGGGCCTCATTCTTCGCTCTCAGTGCTCGGTTCTCTGATGTAAGTCGTTCTTCTACATCCAATGAGCCCTCCACAATGTGCAATCTCTGCACTTGCTCTAGCCTCAATTCTCTTTGCAAACTCCGGACTTGATCTTCCAGACCGGGGACTATTGCTCCCTCTGGCTCTACTCCTGCTCTACTAGCTCTTGGTGTGGATCTAAGCCTTAGGATTGTTCTCTCCTGCAGCTCCATCCTTTTTCGTAGCTCAATGAGCTCGTCCTTTGTAGCTTCCAATTCATCTTCAATTCTTTCTTTGGCTTCTTGTGCACTGGTCGCCTCTCTTGAAGCATCAGCAAGTTGGAGGATTAGTCCATCTCTTTCATTTTCTGCTTCTTCTTTGCTGTCCCTCATTGTCTTCGATCGGGCTTTGATCTGTTTCAATAGTTGATGCACTTTCTGGATATCTCTTTCATCCTCATCTTCAAGCTCATCCTCTGCCTTCTCAGGTACTAACCTCTGCTCTTTGTCGAATCTATTCTTGGTCCTCCTCTCGGTTCCTCTCCGTTCTTCATGTGCTAAGGCAATGCCATACACAACCTTGAGGGCCTCTTCTTGAGTATATCCTGTGTCGATTAGAGCATCATATTGCTCTTTCTTCTCTTGAACTGGATCCGTTGCCTTCTCCTCTTGCTGTATTTCGGGCTTTTCTAATGCATCCACCTCAACTTCAATAGTCGTCTCGTCCACTATCTTTTCCTTTCCTTCAGGACTTGCTTCTTCTACCTTGCCCTTGCTCTTGTCACCTCTTTTTAATTCAGCTTTAAGGTGCTAAACTTCTGCTTCAGTGTATGGCTCGACTGGTTGCTGCTCCAAGATAGCTTCTGATTCTTCATAAGCCTTGATATATTGATCGTACTGATCAATATTTGGTCTTGTTGAGTTGGCTCCGACTTTTGTTGGGTCTGGTACCCACTTTTCCTCAAAATCTCCTTTTAAAGCTCGCTCGGCTCTAAATTGTTCAATCAGCCTCTCCATTCTGGCGGCTTTTTGGCTCTTAGTTTGCTTTGGAGCGGGTTTCTTCTTGGTCTTCTTCTTGAGGGGCTCGTCTTCTTCTTCTTCTGGCTCGGAAACAATTTCTAGTTTTCGCCTTGCCCTTGTTGACACTCTCTTTGTGACCTCTAGCTGGTATTCATCTTCATCTATCTCTTTTAGCCATTGGTTTTGCGAGGGAGCCTTTGGCCACTGGTCCTTTTCTCCGATAGCTTCATAAGCTATCTTAGTCAACACTTCCGCTCCTCCAATGTACTTTGGCTTCTCGTTCTGCAAAGCACTTACTTGCTCATGGATGTGCTGAGCATAATTGACTTCCTTCGGGATGTTTCTCTTTATTGCCCAAGTGATTGTTGTGGCAACAACATGTGGTGGTGTGGTATACTTCTGTGGCCTTTTGCTGCATATGTGTAAAAACTGGTTGTAGAGCCGACAAAGCTTTGCCGCTCTCGGATCTGCCATGTCTTCATAGGTAGCATTTTGCTTCTTTGGCCCATACACTTCTATGGCTTCCCATCTTTCTCTGACTGAGCATCCTTTGTTGTGCAGCTTCAGAGCATCTGCAATGAGCTGAGGAGTGATAACCACTTCAACCTTTTTCCCGTCCAAGGCTGTGAGTGTAGCCTTTTCGTCTTTCTGTATGGTGGTTGCCAACTCATACACTCTTTGAGTGTCTACTCCTGATGGTCTAGAAGTGAAAAAAATGTGGAGATCTGCCCTTTCCAGGTATCTGCTTATCTTCTCTGTTCTGCTGTAGTCCCCCAGTTCTTGGGGAACCATTGGGATATCCACTGTTTGTCCCCGTGGGTCTCTGAAAGTACCTTGGTATATCTTTATCCCCTGTTCTTCTAGCATTGCTTCTTCTACCCAAGTCTTTGTGGGCTCGAGAGTCTTTGGGGGAATAGAAAATGGCTCGGCTTCTGCTATTGCTTCCTTGAGTGTCGGTCTCTTTCTCTTTGCTGCTGACGACTTCCCCGAATCCATGGATCCTGTAACTCCAATTTCAGAAGTTAGTGTCTTTTTCAGTACTAAAAGCCGAAATTAAGCTCTTAACTATCCAAATGACTTAAAAATTGAACATAAGCTATTCAGGGCCTAAGGATGCAATGCATGTGGAAAATTGTGCAATTTGGGTGCAAAATCATGTTGCGGACATCATACAAGTATGATGTCTTTTGTGTCAAAATGGCTTGATATTGGTTGTGCTTGTAGCTAATAGTGCATACATTCATTCTATATGCCTGGATTTGAATTTGGGTCCCATTTGGTCAAGTTATGGCCATTTTAATCCTGGTCAGGCACTTCTCAAGATATTGAGAGGGAATTGGATTTTGTGATCCAAATTGGATGAAAATTGGTGGTTTGCTCTCAAATGGCATGTAGATCACTTCTGTGTGGTAGTTGCAACTCTGAAATGCAAAAATCAAATAGGGAGACATCATACGCATATGATGTCTTTTTGGGTAAAATTGGACCATTTTGCATTGTAAGCTTGGATTTGGCTTTATATAGGCTTAGACAATGATTTTATGAAATTTGGGTATAGTTTGGACCAAAATTGGCTATGGAGACATCATACGCGTATGATGTCTTTTGTGTCATTTTTGCATGAGATTGATTCTGTGGGCTCCTCATATGATAGTAAAGGACTGTGTGTACTCAAATCTTGACTTGAAGTTGAGTATGATGAATTTTGACAAGATTAGACTTTAAATAGAGGACTTTCCGCTAATTGGGCTAATGGAGTGATCCCCTTGACCAAATGGTACCAAACTTCATATGTGGCATGTATTTGATATATATAATGGATATTTGATGAGAAATGATCAATTTTGGCTCTGTATGTGCAAAGTGACATCATACGCGTATGATGTCTTTTTGGCCAAAATGGTACTTTTTGGTTCCAGATAGCTTGTGCATGTGTTGAACAACAATCCTACAAAGTTTCATTGAGTTTGGAGCTATTTTGGCAAATTTAGGGCCATAAGTCGGTTTTATGCCCTACTTTGCGTCTTTTTAGTTTCCAAGTGGTTTTTCAACTCCAAATCTCATGATGCTTTGTACATTTGATATTGTTAGCATATAGAAAGAGGCTATGCATTCATGTGTTCAAGATGATGTGAAAATCATGCAGTGAGACATCATATGCGTATGATGTCTCTTCTTGATAAAAAGTGTTTTTTGTGCAAAGCATGGTTTGTGCTAGTGCCCGAAGCCCTGCTAACTAGTTTTCAACCTTAAAAATCATCAGTTTAGTTAAAACCCCCTTTGTAGGCATTTCAGTCTCCGAAGTCGTCTTTTGGTGTTGGAGTTGATTTTCCTCGATCTTTCTTCTCGAGAGTTGCATCCCGAGCTTATTTGAGGTGTTGGGAAGTCGTCAATGTGGTTGAACTCGACTTAGTTCCTTCTTTTCCACCTTTTGCCATTTGGTTGTCCAAAAGCGTCTTTTTGACCATTGGTAAGTGAAATGGCTTTCTCTTGGGTTTTGCTTGTATACATGTGTCATTGATGGCTATTTGAAGCTGCTTGTGAAGTTTCATGGCCATTGGTCGTCAATTTTGGCCGTTATGCCAAAATGACGCTTTGTGTGTCTGCTATTGCCGAATCAGTTGTTTTGACCCACTTTTGGTGGTCCAAACCTGGAGATACTCCATGGTTGCATTGTCCTCGATGTTGTTAAGCTTCCTGAGAAGTTTTGTGTCATTTCGACAACTTTTTCCTGTTTGCTGCTTTGCAGGCTCTATTGACCTAAGGTTTTTCCAGCTGGTCTTTCTCGAGCTTTAAGAGTTAGGAACTCATCTTCTACACTAGGGTAAGCCACCTATTGGTTCTTGCATGGTTTGGTTAGGTGGTTGTGCCTCTACCTAGCATTCTACACATTTCCCCGTCTGCTCTTGTTTCTTTGTTTTGGTTAGTTTTCGCAACAAAAGTTAGTGGTAAGCGTCAAAAGATTATGGCAACGAGTCTACCTCTCATATCTAGAGTCCTCTGAGCTCTCGTAGCAGTCGTAGAAGGCTGTAGAAGGTCAGATGCTCCTGTGTGCTCTTTGCTCTCTCCAAGTGGGCAATAGTGCAAATGAGCTTGTAAGTGAAGTAAAAAATACTTAACTTTGGACTTCCCGGCTCAATTGTTACCAAATTTGACATGTGCTCCTATCTCGTCATGAAATGCACTTTAGGATTTGGAATTTCTCAATTTGGACTCCGTTTGACCTGTTTCTGAGAAATCTGTCCACTTTGCCAAAATTCTGCCATTTCGGGCTTTCCGTAACTTTTCCCGAATTGTACCCAATTTTTACCATGGATTGCCCTTGTCATCAGGATCATCACCATCTATTCTTTTCTTTTTTTAAAATCTCGTTTCATCTGCTTTTTTATTTTTCTTTTACTTTTATTAAGAAAATCCTAAAAAATGAAGGAAAATAGCAAATTGAAGCCAAAACATCCCAAAAATACACAATAATTAGTTGGTAACCCTGTGTATATGTATATACACTTATTTGTGGTTTCTCAGCTTGGATTACCACATTTTTCCACTTTTTGGCTCCAAAAACACGCATATTTAGTCGTATTTACAAACTTAGAGACTCAAATTCATCATTTGATCTCTTATTATTGCAAAACAAAGTATATAAGGGCATAGATATTATCAATATCCGCAATCAAACAAAAAAATTTGGAAATCATGTAAGACACTGCCCTTGTAATATCATTTTCTTTGTCCTTATGGCTTGTAGTTCCTGTGTACCTCCCCCCCTCCTAGTCTGAGTCCTCCCGGACGACTATGAAGTGTCTGAGGGTGAAGCATTGTATTTGTTGTGGTCATGCTTGGTCAATTCAATTGTAGAGCGATGAAATAGAAATATTTCCAATAATGTCGCTCTTTGTTTGATTGTCAGGTTTTTAGGCAATATTTGGGTTGGCTGTAGCACTTGTGTAGTAGAATCAGTATCTGGATTCTTCTTTACATTGTTATCCTTTTTTATAATCCAAATCTGCTTCCGATTTGCTACCCAAATTTGCTTGACTTTAGGTTGTGATGTCTCTGTCCTTGAGTACTTAGGATTCTCTGTTGATGGTACTGAAGGGAGTTTCTGCTTACAAATATTTGGAATCCAAATTTCCTTGCTATGGCTTTGTGCTGTCATCAACTTCTTTGGAATCCAGATCTGTTTCACTGAATTTGACTATCTAAAATCACTATGTTGTCTGGTGTTGAAGGCATTGTTTTTCACTTTTATTCTCTCTGGCACAACCTTCTTTGGCCTCCATACCAACTTTGAGTTTGTCTTTATCCAAGGTTGAGCAGTGCTTTTATTTTTTGTATTTTTTACCCATTTCTGAGAGTTCTTCGTTGAGGAGCATTCCTGTTTTGTAGAACTAGCTTTTGGTTGCCATTGCTCCTTCTTAATCTCTTTAGGTCGTTTACCCTTGTCATTGGATTCTTCGGCTTGAACCTGTACGTTTGCTTTGGAGAACGGAATAGATTGACTTTCCTCCTCATATTTGATGTTAACTGAATTAGAGCTCCAATTAATTATCGCATTGTATTGCTTTTGCCATGGTTTTCCTAGCAACAACGGATGTTGCGTAGCTTTTTCTTCAACCACATAAAACATATAAGGATACACATATTGATTTATCTGTATGTGGAGTATTGTGCATCCGATTGCTTTAATTGAGTGTTCTGAATAACTCTTCAACTCCTGTTTGGTAGTTTGCAGCTTAGTGTCATGTTTCAATTGCTTGTACAAACTACTGAAAGCAGGTTAGCTTGTGCTCCTGAATCCAACAATGCTCTGGATTTAATCTGATTTGTCCCCACTTTGACCTCGATGATGGGCTCTACTTTGTCTTCACCCATTTCTGATACACTGACTGCGTTTATTCGTAAGGCTCCTTCATTGCGCTGTCTCTGATGTAGTAATCTTCTTTTCTCCATTCTTTCTTTTGCTTCCGCTTGCGCTTCCTCAGCAATCTTTTTCTTTTTTTGAAGTCGCAGCTTATCTTGATGTATTTTGAGAAGCATGTCTTGGGTTAGTGGAAAATGATACTTCTTCAATCTGCATCCACTAATCCAGTTCGGCATTTCTTCTCCGTCTAATGTAGCAAGCTTGACGGCCCCACTTGGTGATAGATCTTTAATCACAAGAGGTCCCATCCCTCGCTTTTTAAGTTTTTTTGCATGCTGTTTTAGAGTGTATACTAGGACAAAGTCCCCAATCTTAAACTCTTTAGTTCGCACATGCTTATCAAAGAACTCTTTTTGTCGCCTTTTGTGAGCGTAGATTGAAGCCACGGCTTTTAAGCGAAGCTCATCTAGCTTTTCAAGGTCGTCTATTCTATCTGAAAGCTCATGTCCTGTCCACTCTAATTCCTTAGCTACTCTCAGTGTCGGAATTCAAAATTCTATTGGTAAAATAGCATTCAAACCAAAAACCATGTTATATGGGGTCGTTCCTATGGATGTTTTATATGCTACCCTATACGCCCATAATGTCAAATGCAATTTCTGGTCCCAATCAGTTTTCGACTCAGATACAATCTTTGTAAGGACCGTGCATATGGTTTTGTTCATCTCTTCAGCTTGTCCATTGGCTTGTGGATGATACGAAGCTGATTTTCTACGTATTACCATGAATTCATCTAGAAGGATCTCTATCACTTCATTTATGAAGTGTGTGCCTTGATCACTCACAATTTCTATTGGTAATCCATATTGTACAAAGACGTATTCATACAGAAATTGTGTCGTGGTCCTGGCATCTGCTTTTTGCCTCAACCCACTTTGTTAGATAGTCCATGGCCACAATGATGTATTGCGCATGAGTCCTGTATGCAGGAGGTGAGTGTTGGGGTATAAAGCCCAATGTGGTCGCCCAGGTAAGTGGGCGGGCCGCCAAGTATGTACACATATTCTTTTGTAAAAACCTAATAAGAACTCACTATGCTCTACACAGTACAGTAGAGCGAGTTCACCATATCGTCGTGCTCTTCTTCTCGCACTCTCTCTCACGTCGCACTTCCGCTCGTACTCCTACAACTGGTATCAGAGCTCAGATTGAGGCTCGGGACAACATTGCAGGAAGCTAGAGTCACTTGCTCAGATTGGAGTGAGATTCGATAGGCGAAGACACGGCCCCAAATCCTTTGGGAAAGCCCGAAGGACTAGGTGTTCTCAGAGTTCGGTTTCGACAAAGTTCTGCGCATGCAATTTTCGACTACGTGGTCTCGGCGAGTGCAGATCCGACTCTGCAAATTTGGGGTTTCGGCCTACGATTGCAGGTGTTGAGGATATCGGCACTCCCAAAGTGTTGATTTGTGGTTGTCTACACATCGAAGGACGGCTCACAGTTCTTGGAGGCGTGTCACATACGACACGGGCGTATCTACACACAGACTGTAGGCGACATCCACTAGTTCATCAGGTAGCTTGTGTTTGCTGCTTGATATTCCAGATTTCATCCTGACATTGCAGGTACTTCCACACGGGATGTATTGTCAGAGGTAATGTATGTCTGTTGAGGGTTTGTTGGCTGTGAGTCATGCAGCAAACAACCGCTGCAACGGTTATAGCATACAGTGGAAAATTTGTGGATGTATGACTTTGTGGGAAGTCTATGTATTGTCAGATTTAGTGCAGCATTTGTTGAGGGTTGAGTGAGGTTTTATTGAGCTGGGGGATTCTCGAATGTTGAGATCCTTTCGGTGATACAGGTCTTGGAGTGATCCCTTGAGCACCCTTAGATAGGCAGCTAGGATGTATTGACTATGAGTTAGACAGTTGGGATTGCATCTTTGCTTTACTGCCGTTGAGGCATTGTCGTAGTCTATGCTTACAGGACAGTGACAGGACAGTACAGGTGCAGGACAGGTTTACCCACAGCTTACAGTGTTAGAGAGATAGTGGATTTTTGAGCTATTTTTGGTCTGTTTTTTGAGTACACCATAGCCATTTTACAAAGGAGACTCTGCCAAAATTTTTGTAGAATCTGAAGCTTTCTTGGTTCATTTGACAGGTTGATATTGGTTCAGAGGTCAGTTTACAGGGGAAACTCTGTCGAATTTTTCCCAAGAAAGTAACCTACTGTGAAGCGTAGCTATGGCTGGATCACAGGACACTGCTCTTTACAATATCAAGAAGCTGGATGGAACCAATTTCCCATTGTGGAAGAAGCAGATTTGGCACGTGTTGGTACAAAAGAAGCAGATAAAACCTATAAAGCTCAAGGGGATAAAACCACAAGATATGGACGAAGATGAATGGAGCGAAATGGATGAATTGGCACTTTCTACCATTATGCTGACTTTGGCAGAAAGTGTTTACTTCAATGTAGCAGACGAGATGTCGGCTTATGAAGCATGGACAAAGCTGAGTGATCTTTATGAGAAGCAGAGTGCAGCTTCACAAGTATACTGGCTTAAGAAGCTTGTTGACTTGAAGATGAAAGAAGGGACACCTATGTCCAATCATCTGAATGAATTCAACACCATCTACAGTCAGTTGTCAGCTCAAGGTGTCAAGTTTGATGAACCTGTTAGAGCTATGTTGGTGTTGATCACATTGCCAAAAAGTTGGGACACTTTTCGCACAGCTTTGAGTAATCTGCACCTCCAGATGGTTTGACCATAGCAGGTGTAGAAGGCAGTCTGCTTACTGAAGAAACCAACAGAAAGACAATGGACAAAGGCAAAGGAACAGCCTTAGTTGTCAGGGGAAGGACCAAAGAAAAGTACAAAGGTGGAAAGAGGAATCAGTCTCGTAGCAAGTCTCGCAGTGCTAAAGGCAAGAGTGACATAGAATGCTACCATTGTGGCAAGAAGGTTCACATGAAAAGAGACTGCAGAGAATGGAAAGCAGAAAAAGGCAAAGAGAAAGCTGAAGACCATGGTGAGAAGAACAAGTCCTCAGTGAAGATTCAAGAAATAAATGTGACAAACACTGTTGCAGAGGATGACAGTCTAGTGTGAGGAGACATCTACTTCTTGAAGAATACAATGGACTAAGCTCTTCTTACAACATATGATGGAAATGCACTGAGTGACTGGATTATAGACTCAGGGGCATCACTTCATGTGTCTCCAAACAAGGAGTGGTTTACCTCTTATGTGACCACTAAAGATCATGTTCGGCTAGGCAATGGGTAGACATGTGAGATCTTAGGTGTTGGAGATGTTCAATTGAAGTTTCAAAATGGCTCTTCTTTCACGCTGAAAAATGTGAGACATGTTCCCGCAATTACAAAGAGCTTGATCAGCACAGGTTTACTTGATGATGCTGGCTACGTCACCACTTTTGGACAGAACATGTGGAAGATATCCAAGGGTTCTATGACAGTAGCACATGGAGTAAAGTCTGGAGGACTTTACATGATTTATGTATCAAATGTCTCTAAAAATGTAATCAATGTAACCGAGCAACCGAACATTTCTTTGTGGCATAGCCGGTTAGGACATATGTCCAAGAAGGGAATGGAAATCTTGTCTCGTTCTGGTTATTTGCCTGGCTTTTCATTTAATGATTTTGAATTCTGTGAACATTGTCTGTATGGTAAGCAAACACAGCAGCCACATAAGCATAGAAGCAGTAGAAGAGATACACAGTTGGCACTTGTTCATAGTGATTTGTGTGGACCTATGCCTAACCTATCTCTAGGGGGAGCTTCTTACTTTATGACATTTATAGATGATTACTCGAGAAAAGTATGGGTTTACTTTCTCAAGCACAAGGATGAAGTGTTTATTGTTTTCAAAACGTTTGTGACACTTGTGGAGAATCAGAGTGGCAAGAAACTTAAATGCTTACGCACTGACAATGGTGGAGAGTATGTTTCAAAGGCCTTTTAGGACTTTTGTGAGTCAAAAGGTATAAAACGTGAACTTACTGCTCCTTACAATCCTCCTCAAAATGGTGTTGCTGAGAGGATGAATAGGACCATACAAGAGAAAGTCAGAAGTATGTTGTCTAATGCACAGCTTCCAAATGGGTTTTGGGCTGAAGCTGTATCAACAGTTGTTCATTTTATAAATAGATCTCCTAGCAAGGTTTTGTAGAAGGATTCAGTGCCAGAGATGGTATGGTCAGGCAAAATTCCCTCATACAAGCATCTCAGAGTCTTTGGCTATGAGACATATACTCACGTTCCAAAGGAATTTAGGAACAAACTTAAGCCAAAAAGTAGAAAGTGCATCTTTCTAGGCTATGGTAATTCTAGTGAGATGGGGTACAGACTTTGGGATCCCGAATCCAGAAAGGTTATCCGTAGCAATGATGTTCACTTTAATGAATCCAAATATCATTCTAAACGAGAGAGGGTTGAGGAGATTAGAAGAGTTGTCTTCCAAGAAGATGGACCTGCACGTGCAAGACAAAATATCAGGGCTCAAGAGGAGCAAGGACAGGATAGATTGGAACCACAGGTTGTGGCTGAGCCTGAGCCACCTATTTTGCGTAGATCTGGATGTATCACGCGACCTCCTGATAGGCTTGTTCCATCTATGAACTATGTCATGTTGACTGATTGCAATGAGCCTTCATGTTACAAGGAAGCAGTGCAAATGAAGGACTCCGGGAATTGGCAATTGGCCATGCAGTCAGAGATGACAGCTCTGCATAAAAACCAGACATGGAAGCTAGTTAAATTACCACATGGCAAAAAGGCTCTACCTTGTAAATAGGTTTACGGGTATAAGATCACTGCTCATGATAGTCAGCCAAAGTACAAAGCAAGGCTTGTTGCCAAGGGCTTTAAGCAAGAACAAGGCATTGACTTTGATGAAGTGTTCTCTCCGGTGGTCAAGATGACTACATTGAGATGCTTTCTTGCATTGGTTGCTATATTAGATTTGGTGTTACACCAAACGGATGTCAAGACAACGTTCGTGCATGGTAATTTAGATGTGGAAATTTACATGCAGCAGCCAGAAGGGTTTGTTGAGAAAGGCAAGGAAGATTTGGTATGCTAGTTGTTAAAGAGTCTTTATGGTTTAAAACAATCATCGAGGGCATGGTACCATAAGTTCCACAAGTTTATGCTTTCTGAAGGCTACAAATGTAGTGAGTTCGATCATTGTCTATATACAAAGAAGGCTAAGGATGGTAGTTGGCTGATCCTTATTTTGTATGTGGATGACATGTTGATTGCTGGCAAGCACTTGGAAGAAATTTCAGCTTTGAAGTAAAAAATGGCAAAATCATTTGACATGAAAGACATGGGTGAGGCAAGTCATATACTTGGTATGCGCATTGAGAGAGACAGATCAAAGAAGTTGATTTGGTTATCTCAACAGAGTATATTGACAAGGTTTTGCAACGTTTCAATATGGAGAAGGGAAAGGCATTGAGTGTTCCATTGCCACCATATGTGAAACTTAGCAAACAAGATTGTCTTGTGTCTGAGGAAGAATAGGCTGAAATGGATAAGATTCCATATGCGTCTGCAGTGGGTAGTTTGATGTATGCAATGATTGCTACTCACCCAGACATTGTATTTGCAGTGGGAGTAGTAAGTCGATACATGTCAAACCCAGGCAAGAAACATTGGGAGGCAGTGAAAGGAATATTGAGATACCTGAAAGCTACAAAGAGTATGCGTATATGCTATGGGAGTCAGGAGCTAAGTGTAAAGGGTTTTACAGACTCAAATTATGCAGGTGACTTAGACAATCGAAGGTCTACGTCAGGGTATGTCTTTACATTGCCTGGTGGAGCAGTATCATGGCGTTCTAGATTACAAGATTGCGTTACTCAGTCTACTACAAAGGCTGAATATGTTGCAACATCAGAGGCATGCAAAGAATCAATTTGGCTTAATCGACTAGTAACAGATTTGGGAATCAAAGAAGAGACGCCTGTGTTATATTGTGATAGTCAGAGTGCTATACAATTCGCTCGCAATCCAGTTTATCACTCAAAGACAAAGCATGTGGATGTGAAGTATCATTTCATCAGGGAAATGCTTGAGGATAAGCAAATTCAGCTTGTCAAAGTTCACACCACAGAAAATCTTGCTGATCTACTTACAGAAGGACTTCCCTCAGAGAGCTTTGCGCATTTTCGCAAGCAGTTAGGTGTAGGGTAGTACATCACTTCTCTACATCTCTTGTATATTAGCTTGTATAGTAGCTTCTCTCACACTTAAAGTACCACATTGGACTTTAAGTGGGAGGTTGTTGGGGTATAAAGCCCAATGTGGTCGCCCAAGTAAGTGGGCGGGCCGCTAGGTATGTACACATATTCTTTTGTAAAAACCTAATAAGAACTCACTATGCTCTACACAGTACAGTAGAGCGAGTTCACCATATCGTCGTGCTCTTCTTCTCGCACTCTCTCTCGCGTCGCACTTACGCTCGTACTCCTACAGTGAGATAGGTCCAACATAATCAATCCCCCATTTTGCAAAGGCTCTTGCTCCCATCATTGGCCTGAGCGGCATATCATCTCTTTTAAGTGGTACTTTGGTCCGCTGACAGTCATCACATCGTTTAACGTATTCCTCAGCGTCCATGTGTAATGTCGATATATGGGTCAGTAATTGGTTATGTACGTACTCCAGAAGGGGATTCCGACATTGTTCATTCCACCGTTGGAGTAAAGCAGGGATGCCTGAGAAATGGCCTCCACCTACTCCTCCATGAGCTTGCTCTAGGAATATCACATACTCTGACTCTGATGCACAAATCCTAAGCTGGTTGTCTTTACCTCTCTTATAGAGTTGATTTCCTATGAAAGCGTAATCTCGCGCTTCTGTCTCTATAGCTCTCTAACGCGCTTTTGATGTTCCCTCTGGAAAAGTTCTATTTGTGAGATATTCAACAATACATTGACTCCATTCAGGAGCGATCATTATCTGATACAATGTTGAATACTCAGCTGGCGGTTTTGACGAACATGTAATACATACTGTGACATATTCATGTACACTCTCTTTCATTCCTGGCCAGTAGACTCCCAGTTGTAACAGATTCATGTACGTGTTCCTTCTTGAACAATGAAATGCACATTCCTGAACATGTGCTTCTCGCTGATATATGTTATATTCTTCAGGATTGATGCATAACCTTAAAATGTTATCAGTTCCTAAGTGATACAACCTTCTTGCAATCAACTAAAGATTCTTGGATTGTTGAATAGTAACTTGTTTCTGGTTGTATTCTTTTCTATCAAACTCTCCTCCATAGGTTAATAGACTAACAACATCCTGAGACCACTTTGGTATCATTTCTATGTTGAATAAGTACGCATCTGGCATGTCGTCATCTACACCTATAGGGTCTTCTCCATTCATCAACCTTGAAAGGTGATCCGCTCTAAGATGTGTCTTTCCTTTCCTTACTACTACCGTGAAGTCGAATTCTAATAAGATGATGAACCATCTCACTATCCATCCTGTATTGCATGGTTTGTTCACTAGGTAGGGCAAGGCTTGATGATCTATGAAAAACACAAACTTATTGGCTAGAAGATAGTGCCGAAATTTCTTCACAGCATAAATCATTCCTAATTCCTCTCGCTCTGTTGTTGTGTAATTCCTTTCAGCATTGTTGAGTTGTCAACTAGCATAGCAGATTGGAAAATCCATGTTTCCTTCTTCTGGCTAAGCCAGGATGCATCCTATTGCATATGCCGAAGCATCTATATGCACATGGAATATCTTCCCCCAATCTGGTGATTTCAAGACTGGAGCAGTAATGAGTGCCTCTTTCAGTTTCTTAAAGGATTCCTCACACTCCTCTCTCCATTCAAAATTCACTATTAGCCTGTAAAGTGGTTGGCCTATTATAGCGTACATGTAAATGAATCGTCTATAATATCCACAATGTCCCATAAAGCTCTGCACTTGTTTCGCGTACATGTAAATGAATCGTCTATATAGCGTACATGTAAATGAATCGTCTATAATATCCACAATGTCCCATAAAGCTCTGCACTTGTTTCGCATTGGTTGGTCTAGGCATATCCACTATTACTTTTATCTTTTCCATATCCATGGATATTCCGTTATGTGAGACAATATGTCCCAGAATTTTGCCTTGTCGGACCATAAACACACACTTCTCAAGATTGAGACAAATGCGATATGTCCTACATTTCTCGAATACCTTTCTTAGGTGTTCTAGATGCTCATCTCTCAGAAGAGAGTGTACACACAAATCATCCATGTATATTTCTAGAAACAACCTCAAGTACTCTTTGAATGCATGCATCATCAGCCTTTGGAAGGTTGCGGGAGCATTAGTTAAACCAAACAGCATAACTCGATACGCATAAATTCCCCACTCTGTTGCAAAAGTTGTTTTGTGTTGATCCTCTTGTGCAATGGCAAGCTGATTATATCCTGAAAATCCATCTAGAAAGGAATATGCTGTTTTCCCCGATACACGTTCTAGAACATGATCAGTTATCGGCAAGGGATAATTGTCCCTGATTGTAGCAGCATTTACTTTCTTCAAATTGACACACACTCGGAGTTTCCCGTTTTTCTTAGGCACTACCACAATCGGAGATACCCAATCCGTGTGTTCAATCTCATATATGAATTCAGCTTCCCTTAGCTTATCTATTTCTTCTTTGATTCGCTTAGCAAACGTGTCATTATACGTGTACGGTCTCTGTCTGCTAGGCTTAGCGTCTTGTTTCAATGGAATAGTGTGTTGGCATATTGATGGATCGACTCCTTTCAAGTCCTTGTACGACCATGCAAACACATCCCTGTATTCTCTGAGAAGACTCAAAAGTCTCTCTTGTTCTTCCAGAGACAAATCTATAGCTATGTATATCGGTCTAGGTTCCTCTCCTGGAGCTGATAAATCAACCTTTTTAGCTTCCTCCGGTCCATCATAGGATTCGTTCTCCTTTCTTTCTCGTATAGGCTAGGTCAGTATCACCTTCCTATCCTCTATCGTAAATTTCCTGTAGTGAGAGGGAACATCCATGTTTCCATTGATATTGGCGTTTTCGTCCTCACCACTCTCGAATTCAGTAGTCCAAACTTCTTTTAGAGTTTTCTTTAACTCTCTGTACTTGTTTTGGCGTTCTAATTTGGACTCTTTGTTTTCCTTGTTTCTCATGTTCTTTTCCGCTTTATCTCTTCCGGTTTTCGTTTCACTGGGTTGAACTCGATTTCTTGAGCTTCGTTTGTCTTTCCGTGAGCTCGTTTCCGCATTTCCTCTCATTCTTCCAAAAATCTTGTCCTTGACAAAATCTTCCGCCTTTACTAGCATTAGGAATTGTTTTTTTCCTCTTATCCTAGGCATCGGATTGTTTCTAACCCCTTTCGTTTTTCTCTTTTCTCTGTAGCGTTTCTGGCGTTTTTCAGTCTGATTTGAAAAGTCGTAGAATCTGACATCCTTTATGGTTTCCTCATTCTCGCTTGAGTTGTCTGTGGACTCATTGTCAGCTTCATTTCCCCATTCTGATGATCGAGAATGTCGTGAAACATCTCCTCTTCATCTTCCTTGTCTGGTGTATCATTCTGTTCATTCTCTTTTTCGAGTACAACTCTCACCATGAAGTACGGAACCATATCATATCCATCTTTATCACAGAACTTCGTTGTGGGACCATCTTGAATTGCACAAACATCTAGGGTTGCTAGAATGTGTGTCCATTCTAATGGTTCAAGTGTATCCTCTGGAAAGGGTTCCCCTATATAAGTTTCATCTTCAATTGCCCTTTCTAAAACACATTCTTCGCGCTTCAGACTTCCACAATTCGAAGCTCCACACATCCATAACTCTTTGGGTTTGCCTAACCAAGATGGAAACTCTCATCCTGCCAAAGTAGCTGAATCAAACTCTTCAACTGGTGTTCGGTTCACATCCTTGTAGCTATGGTCTTTTAGGTTCACATGAGTAGTGGTTTCCATATGTCTCAAGTATATGTGGTCGTAACCCCAATCCTGGACCGTTTTCAACTATCTCATGAACGGTCTTCCAAGTATAATATCATAGTTATTCTCCTTGCCAAAGTCAACAATAGCAAAGGTATGCTCGTACTCAATTTCGCAAGAAGTCACTACGACTTTCTCTAATAGTCCCAAAGGTCTCTCCATATGTCCGTCTGCTAGTTGAAGTTTCAACCTCGTTTTTCTTATTGCCGGTTTTCCCCATTTTTTCCAGATTTCTTTTGTAGCAATGGCTACCCCAACCCCGCTGTCAAGTATTGCCATCGTATTAACTCCCTGGAATTCAACTGGTAAGGTTGTATTCCCCTCTTTGCCTTCGCAATACTCTTCAACCTTGTTCAAAGGCATAGGCTTAATGTTTTTTTATGGCTTACTCAGGTCCTGTATGCCCTCTTGCAGTTTTGCAGTTGGGTCTTTTATCCCAAATTTCTCCAAGCATTTTCCTACAGTTGCCCACATGTTTGGTTGTAGTCTCAAAAGCTCAGCGAGGGTGATAGTGCATGTCACTGGTGTTGACAAAATCTCAATCAATCCTTGCGGTTCCATAACTTTTTCTGAAGAGATTCCTCGTGAGGGAAGCGCTCTAATCTCAGATTTTTCTTCGTATTCTCCTAAGTATGAAGGTAAGGTATTCAGCGAATGAGATTTACTCTCTAATGTTCTAACAGAGCCTCCATCTCCCCAGTAAGAATGCAGATCTAAGTCCACTTGAGATCCTGCCTCAAATTCCTCTATGGGAGGATTCTTGATGTCCTTTTCACCATTAGTCTGATTAGCTTGACAACTCAGCTCATTTGCAAAGTTTGCCTCTCTCACTTGTTTCCAAAACTCATTGTAATCCTCATCTCTTCCGTAAGACCTCTGTATCACAGGATGAAAACTCTCTATTTCTTGATCTGTTGTGTTCATCACTATATGTTCATCCCCGTGCATTTTTTCAGGCTTTTGTGCACTGTTAGGATTTTCAACTACCCGTGAGAGGATAGTCTCTTGATGAATTGGGTTTTCCGCTCCATAGTTCATTGGTTCTCTAGGTGGTTCTAACAAGGCTTGTGCAGTCTCGATCATTCTCTGACACATTTCGAGTCTCTGCTTTTCCAATTCCGCGTTTGGATAAGTCAACCACCGTTGTTCTTGTGTTTGGTTGCTCTTTAATCTCGCTTCGTAAGCTCTCATCAGTGCATCCAATGGTTCGTGTACTTTGTCGACTAGCACTGATCCCCCTGAGCTCACGCTCGTTGTCTCTTTGATGCTCTTCAGTTTCAACTTTTCAAAGTCCATTTCCCGTATTCCGTTTTGACTCTCAAGTTTCTCTAATCTGTCTTTTGTTTGTTTTAATTCCTCAGCTAGAATCGCGTCTTGCTGTTCTTTTTTCAGTTTCATGCGTGCTTTCCTAGCTTTCCATGCGTTTCTATGGCTTTGTCGTCCTTGACTAGCCAATTCAGTCTCTGACTTTCCATTCTCTGGTTCTCTAGTTGTTTTCTTCGCTTGAGCTCTAGTAACAACTTGTGTTGGTATCAGAGTTTCATTTTCAGACCCACTACTAGTAGGAATCGACTCTAGCATGTTCAATGTCATCTTTTGCACTCTGTTGGGATTCTTTGAACAATCCTCAATGAAGTGAGTGACACCACACTCTGTGCAATATGCATTTATTCTAATGATCACTGTGTGTGGACAACCATTCATCAAATGGTCACCTCCACACTTATAACAGGGTCCTAATGCAGGTCTTTGTGTCCCTTGATTTGCCCTTTGTGGATAAGTTGGTCTTTGGCCTGACAACCCTCCATGAGCTATGAACATAAGTGTTCTTGCGTCCAAGCTATACCTCTCTTCGTCTGAGGCGTGTGCGGCTATCGGTGGTCCAACATTTGCCATCGTGCTCCAAGGTTCTGGTTGTTTTGGTTCTTCAGGTGGGTAATACACAGTAGGAGCCATGGGTGCACCGGAATCTTTGTAATAAGTATGAATAGGCACTAAAGCTTGTTCTTTCTGATTCTCTAGGGTGGGTGCATATCTAATGCCCATTGGTCTCGCTCCTGGTAAAGGTGGTTGTTGCCCCAATACCAGCTGTGGTCTTTCTATCCCCATAGGTCCTGGTACGTTTCCCATTGGGTATCGAGATACTGGATGTACCTGAGGTGGTGCTATTTAAGCTGGAGACGCATACTGACGCTCCTTCACATAACCCTTGTTGTAATAGCACTCCTCTGTTGAGTGATTCATCCATTTTTGTTCAATCGCACATCATTTCGTTAGTTTTGGCATTGGTTTAGGGTATGGTGCTAATCTCCTGTGCACTCCTTGCCGCACTGTCGAAGCAAGGGCCTTGCCTAACACTGTGTGCGAGCCATAGACGGCTCCAAGCACACAACTAGCTTAACTAGTAAGCTCAAAAGAGGGCAATGGTGTGTCACTCACCGCTCTATGCTCCTGTCGTGGAGGATTCCTTGCCGCGAAGAAGAAGGAGATGCCGCTACGTCGCGCTCAACCGCTTCACCGTCATCGTGCCGCCGCAATGCTCGATTGCGCTCTCTCTCTCTCTCTGTCTCTCACATACACACACACACACAAAGAGGTGAAGAAGACGAAGATGGAGATGGAGATGGAGCAAGAGCACTCTTCTATTTCACAAATGAGAGAATGAGTGAATTTAAGGTCTAGTTGGCTTTTATATGAGCTTACCCCATTCACACTTGGGCGCCCATGCTTAGCCAACTAATCCCTTGAATGTCCCAGTTAGAGTGCGCCTCTCATCGGCGATCACTCTTACCCTTTTCCTATTGGACCGACAAACCCGGTACCTGACTCTGCCAAATAAATAATACAATGTCCACCGTAGGTTACAACGTCCGTCTCATAGGTGATAGGGTGTCCATGAGCCGTGAGGGTTAACATGCCCCCCTTCCTGATGTAGATTCCGTCCTCGGAAACTATTGAGTTGAAGCTCGTTGGTCGAGGTGGAAGAGCATTTGAGATGAATGTCCTTAGCCTTCATTAGTCACTACAAAATCAAACAACATTGCACAGTAATAAGTGATTAAAAAGCATATGCAATTTTAGGCAGACAATTGATTGTTAACAGAATTTTAAACAATTTGTCAGCAATAAGCATTAAATTGCAATGTAATCAAATGCATAAACAGATGTAAAGGTAAAAAGTTAAACAAGTCTGGGGTCGCTAATTTAACGGTCGAAAGGCACTAGAGATCGACTATTAATACCATGGGTAAGCTTCTTAATTTTCTCTGGTCAATTAAGTTGTTTAATCGTGAGAGCCAAGTATTTCATGTTCGAGGGCTGACTAGAGGCTATACCTAGAGGACCTTGTAGTTAAGCTACGATAAAAGGCATTTCTCATGAAATCATCGCCAGACTAATTACCTTTTCTTTGACCCCCCAAAGTGTTTTCACAGTGATTCAATCTGATGTGTGTGCTTATTTTGTATGCCTTGGGTTTTTTTCTTTTCAAGGAAAAGCGCCCACACTGGGAACCTCTAGGGCTCTAGTACCATAGGCAATACATGTGAGTGAAGTACCAAATCAAGCTGATATTTCTCTTCCAGCTTAAGATTTTACAGTGTGGCACTTTGATTTTTTGTTTGTTCATTTTCAACATTTTAATTTTGTAACTTTGGGGGGTCATATAACACTGATACACCTCCCCAGGCTCATCACACTAGTAAACTCTCTTTATAATACTTAAGCGAAAGGTCAATAGGGTCAAGCCCACTAGAAAGCCCTAGTACATTTCACACAATGCTGCCTAAATCGGATTAAGAACCTAAGTAACCATTGATTATTAGGAAGGAATTCCCCATGGTATTAAGAGAAGATCTCTAACACCTAACTTGGTCAAACTAGCTTAGTCGGATTGCTTGATTTTTAAACCTAGACAAGTGATTATGACAAAAAATTACATTGAATTAAATGTTTGTTACTAAGCAAATGTGATGGATATTATCCTACCAATCACAATTAAAGCAGACAATCATAGATACAAAAAAGATAAGGGGCAATGCTAATGGACAAGAAACACCTGTTTGTGTCGATGGTCGCGCTTGATTTGAAGAGTGAGTCGAGATAAATATTCCATGAAGGTCCAAATCCTATCAATAGCAACACGCTCCTGTACACACTAGGAAACAAAAGGAATACCTTTAGGAGGCACATTAGTGGAAAAAGGTACCAACACTTATTGAACACAACAAAAAACATAAGGAACCCTAACCTAATTATTTGCACTCCCCCTAGAGAGTCAAGGGAATAGGATATTGTAGAGGTTTGGGGGAAACCCTAAGGCTAAACCCCTATCCTCGTCGTCGAGATAAACAAAGTCATCATCCATGAGACCATATGTGCCATCCGTGTAGTCCTGTAAATTTTCTTCTTCATCATAGGTGCCCATGTTTACTAAGAAGGTCACTAGACGCCTATAGTCATCTTGGTCAAAAGGGTAGGCTTGTGCAATGGGAGAAACGCTCTCTACTAAGTATGGATCCAACGTGGTCAAGAGACGTACCAGCCATTCTAACTCCTCAAAATTCCTCTCACATGCTAGCGTACCTATCAAATCCCATTCACATGCAAGAACTGGAAAGACCATGTGAAATATTTGTGAAAAGTAACGAGGGTACCTCTCACCCAAGGCAGGAGTGGATGACTCTAGCGTACTAGCCATATGTGTACACGCAAATAGATGATGGTTAGAGTGCAAATATTACAAGGGTCATGTTCTTGTGCATAATTTGTTTTTATGATTTTGTGTTATGGCTCTTGCTCTTTTACTTTTTTATCTTGTTTTTGTGAGTATAAGGCTTTATATATACATTCCCTAAGATTGGAGATTAAGGGGTCAGGGGGAAAGGTTGAGAGGAAAGTGAGTGAGTGATGATTGTCAGCAAACCAATTGTTCCAGTTGGTAATAGGTGAGGATTTTTGCCAGTAGTTTTCTATTACCCTAGGTGCCTCGTCAAGTTGCAAGGGTGGTAAGGTACTCTCCCAGAATCGAACTTGAAGTGGTTCATCAGGTGATTCTTGAACACTGGGAGGTGTGGATTCTTTTGTAGCTTCATGGAGGTCCACTACTATAGATGGAGGCTGTGTAGAAGCTTTTACCTCTATGGATGTATTACATGAGGAGCTAGAAGCTTCATGGAACTCCCCCCTTCCTGAGCTAGGTGGAATATATTGGTTTTGCCTTGGAGCCCAAACTAGCTCTGGACTAGGTGTGTAGCATTCTGTGATCTTTCCCTTCCCACGGTCTGCCATTGGCTTTAGCGTTACACTGTTTGACTCACATGGGTTTGTTGTCGATAGGGAAGGACACATTTTACGTTTAGGTACCCAGATTTGCTCATTTCCATCATAGTAGCATTGGGCTTCTAATAGTCGTTTTGGAATCCATCGTGATTTGGTCTTGACCCTCCTAGAGCGCGCTCTTGGTTTTCCAGGGAAATTTTTTCTTGGAATGGATGGGAGGGTTGAGGTAGTTGGAAGTAAGGCCTTGGGGACCCATTGATATGTACTCTTAGGTCGTGCAGGTTGAGTACTTGCAATATTACTGCTTGCTGCAACTACAAGTGTTGAAGTGCTAGGTTCATGGGTAGCCGGCAAGGACGAGTTAACCACCTTGGCTTGTGAATGTTGGCTATCCTTCAACTTTGCTAGAGTTTGCAACGTAGGTGACTTTTATTGAATGATAGGGGTAAGAGTCGGTGGTCGCGTCGTGACACTACTAGTATCTCAATCAATAGTGCATTTGGTTGCCAACATCCACGTGCGTCCCAAGTTTACGTTGCCTTCCATAGCTCCCGCGGGCATGACTAGAAACCTCTGCACTATGCTTCCATTGTCATAGACAACAGGGGTCTGAAGGACTCCAAGAATAGCAGTTTTCTTTTTATTAATGCCCTTGACTTGCATCGTACTCGGGGATGGGGTCGGTTTCCCTAATTGACACCAAACTCCATAGGATAACAAATTGTGTTTAGCTCCCGTATCTAATAAGGCATTGTATAGTACTTTCCCATAGGGGCTATTTAGCTCAATTGGGTATCGTAGGGGTGGCTCAGATTCTAATGAGTCGTCATCTGTGTCCTCAAAAAATGCTTGCGTGATTCCCAGATTAGCCTCTCGTTGGCGTCTAAGATGTTGTTGTCGTTCTCGAGCCTCAACTCTTGCTTGATTTTTTTTAGCTCTGCTTGTTCCTTGGCAGCCTTCTTTTGATGGATGGCTTGCAACTCTTCCTGGCTTAGAGGATCATAATATCTTTTGAATTTACTCCCATTAAGGAATCCAACGGTTTCAACTCCATCTAGAGTCTCCACACGAATAGTACCTTGCGGGGTAATTTCACACACTCGATATGGTCCCTTACCAGCGTATTTCAATTTCTTCTTTTCATTACGTACCCGTTCATAAGAACTTTATCACCAACCTTGATGTCTTTATCCTTTAAATGGCTATCAAACCACTTCTTTCTCCTATCCTTCTCCACTAGAGCATTTCGCACAGCTAATTGCCTCTCTTCATCTAGCCTTTCCAGGATATATAATCGCTCAACTAAGGGGTTACCATCCCAACCTTCTTGAGAAGCTACTCGAAGACTAGGAATGACAAACTTCCATGGCATAACTGCTTCTTGGCCATACACCATCTTAAACGGTGTGCAATTAATAGCAACTTTATACGCAGTACGATAAGCCCATAAAGCTGATGTAAGCTTTAGGTCCCAATCAGTGCGATGAGCCTCAACTGTCTTTGTCAAAATGGAGATGAGAGTTTTGTTGGTACTCTCAGCTTGGCCATTTGCTTGGGGATAATAGGGTGTAGACTTGTGGTGAGATATCATGAAGTTTGATGTGAGTTCTTTTATTACTTCATTTATAAAATGAGTTCCATTGTCACTCACAAGTTCAAAGGGACATCCAAAACGTGTGATAATGTTCTCAAAGAGGAACTTAGATGTTGTTTTTGCATCCGCCTTTCGTGTTGCTTTTGCTTCAGCCCATTTGGTTACATAGTCGGTAGCCACAATGATATATCGTGATTGCGTGTTACATGCAGCCGGACTAATCGGTCCTACAAAATCTAAGCCCCACTTTTCAAATGGTTGGGTTACCTTGATGGGATGTAGAGGCATCGTATCACTTCTTTGTGGCTTCTTGAAGCATTGGCATTCATCACATCCCTTTGCAAAAAGTGATGCATCCTTAAACAGAGTGGGCCACCAATAGCCTGACTGTAAGATCTTTCGGGCAGTCAACTTTCCTGAAAAGTGACCACCAGGTACGCCCATGTGTGCCTCTTGTAGAATATATAAATACTCATCCTCGCGGGCACAACGTCTAAGAACATCATCTTTTCCTCTCTTATAGAGAGTTCCTGCCAGTAAGCAATAGGGTTCGCATTCCTTGATTAATTTTCGAGCTATATCTTTTCGCAGCTCTTTGGGTGGAAAACCATTAACTAAGAAGTTAACAATCTTTTCACTCCATTCAGACATTGTCTCAACAATGAACAAAGGAGTATCAGGCAATTCATCATCAACCCCCGTAGGAGCTTCGCCATTAGGGATACGAGATAAATGATCCGCCATGACATGTTTCCTCCCAGGCCTCACAACAACGGTGAAGTCAAACTCAAGAAGAATTAACAACCATCGTGTAATTCGACCTGTGGAACACGGCTTGTTTACCAAATATAGCAATGCTTGATGATCAACATAAAACACAAACTTGGTACCAAGAAGGTAATAGCGTAATTTCTTTACTACGTAAATCATAGCTAGACCTTCGCGCTCTGTAGTAGTGTAGTTCATCTCGGCATCATTTAATTGGCGACTTGCAAAGCTAATAGGGTAGTCCAATTTATGTTCTCCTGGTTGAGTTAGAACACACCCAATAGCAAAATTTGATGCATCAATATGCACATGAAAAGGTACATTCCAATTAGGTGTTCGCAGGATTGGAGCACTTGTTAGGGCCTTCTTTAATAACTCATAAGATTGATGACATTCTTCCGTCCAGTGAAACTCGATAAAAAGCTTGTACAATGGACGCGCTATCTCGGCAAAGTTTAAAATAAACCTTCGATAATAGCCAACATGGCCCATAAATCTTTGAACTCCTTTATAGTTAGTAGGTGGTGGCAAATCGGCAATGGCTTTAATCTTACTCTCATCTGTGGATATCCCGTTCTTGGACACTATATGACCTAGAATGACTCCATGCTTAACCCAAAATTGGCATTTGAAAGGGTTCAATGAGATGCGATAAAATCTGCACCTTTCAAATATTTTTCGTAGATATAACAAATGCTTCTCCCAAGAAGAATAAACACAAAGGTTGTCTAGGAAAGCTTCACAAAACTCCCTTAGAAATTCTTTGAACGCAATGTTTATTAATCGTTGGAATGTAGCAGGGGCATTTGTTAAGCCAAAAGCCATAACACGAAATGCAAACACTCCAAACTCTGTGATAAAAGCAGTTTTAGCTTGGTCCTCTAATGCAATTGTGATTTGATTGTAACCAGAGTACCCATCTAAAAAGCTATAAGCTTCCTTGCCCGCAAATCTTTCAAGCACATGTTTTGAATATGGCAAGGGATAATGATCTCTCCTAGTAGCTACATTAACTTTCTTGAGGTCCACGCACACTCTTAGTTTCCCATTCTTTTTTGGCACAATGACTATTGGAGAAACCCATTCTGAGTGCTCAATAGGGTATATGAATCCACATTGGATAAGTTTTTCAATCTCCTCTTGTACAATTTTGGCGTATTTAGGATTCATTGGATATGGTCGTTGCTGGACGGGTTTAGCAGTGTTGATCATTGGAATTGTATGTTGCACCACAGAAGGTGGAACACCCTTCATGTCATCATATGTCCAAGCAAAGATATCCTTGTATTCCTTGAGGAGCTCCTTAAGTACAGCCTCTTCAGTTTCGGTAAGGTCTTGAGCAATAAAGACTGGTTTAGACTCCTCACCTGGTTATGCTAATTCTATCTCTTTAACTACCACTGGACCATCATAGACTCCACTGATTCCATTGGTAGGTATTCGTTGGGCTTTGGCATACACAACCTTTCGCTCCCCCGTGGTATAAGATTTAAAATGTTCAGAAGCCGTATGTAAGTCAGCAGGCTCTTGTCGTGACGGAGACCTTTCTTTTAGTTCTGCCTCCTTTTATTGTTGTGCTAACTCTCGGTTTTGACGTCTTCTTATAGTTCAACTCAATTTCGGCTTTGTAACCTCCAATTGAGCGAGGTCAATGGGTCGCGGGCTGCACCACAGGACACTCTGGAGATGTTCACCCCAATTATCTACTAGCTTTCGATGAGCATCACATGCCCCTAGATAGCTAAGCCATTCTGCAGTAGATCTTTCCTTGTTTATCCTAGCTCTCACATTTGCTCGATATCATCGTCTCTTATATGACCTTTGTTTCTTGTTAAGGTTTTGATTTTGGTAAATGTTTGAACTCGACTAACTTGATAGGTCTTCGCTTGTATCTTCTTCACTCTCATATAAATTACCATAGATGGTCGTACTAGGCCTTGAGTGTTCAGTTTCTATACCTGGCTCACTCGATGTTTCCTCAAAGGCTTCAGGCCAATACACATCAGAAACGGAATCTCAGGGAGAAATGGATTCACAGAAGGGTGGAAGAAAAAACGATTTGCCCTACTCTTAGGAGACTGTTCTTAAAGAATACATACGAGAGGGATTACTTTGGGGTGTAGCCTCTCAGCTCCAGAAAGCCCAACGAGAGGAAGGAGAGTCGGTGAGAGACTTTATTAGTCGCTTGAAGCATTTGAATCTTTGATGTAATCCAAATGACCGCTTCAACAATAACCAATTTCTTGATAGATTCATTAGGGGATTACGACATGAGGATATCTACAATGGCTTAGTCATTAGAGGTATCACCACTTGGGAAGCAATCAGCACCAATGCAATCCAATTGGAGGATAATTTAATGATTCAAGGAGAAAGAGTGTCTGTTGAGCCTAAATCTATTAGCTCGCAAGCATCAGGGCATCAGCCAATGACCCTAAAGCCTATTGCTACAGAGCCAAAGATATTTGAGATGACTTTAGCATATCTCACCAAGGCTATTCAAGAGAGTCTTAGAGACAATCGTGCTCCGCAAAACAATCATATGTATCCAAGGAGGGAGCAAGCAATGGTGCTCAGTATGCTATGGACCTAATAGTACCAGTTAATGCCCTACTTTTAGAGTGAAATTCAATGGGAATTGCAATGCCTGTGGGAGGTATGGTCATCAAGCTAAGGATTGCATAGTATTTAAGCACGCGATGGCCAATATAACAACCTTAGCATGGACAGACACACCTCATGTGCCTGCATTGATGCCGACCCCACCTCTTGAACAAACAGCACAACACATGGTCCCTAGGGCCCAAAATGTTGTTCAAACAACACCCTTACCACCTCCAGTGCTAGGAATGCAACCACCACATCCGAGAATCACTTATGTGAATCAAGTGGGTTGTGAGTCATCTATTTCTTGTTTGGAAGGCTGTGAGGAAGATATAGATTCTAATATTGCATATGGGCTAGACGTACTTGAAGAAAGTCCACAATACTACATGGAGGACTATTGGAGACAAGTCAAACCTCTATATCAAGTAGCTGCTCTTGCGGCAAGAGGCAAAAATATCAATTACACTACTAAGAGACAACTTCTTCAATGCTATGACCACCACATCGTGTAGCCGAGTGTCCTATTAGGCTACAAAAGAACGCCACACTAATGCAAACCAATCAAGCGAGCACGTCTACAATGCCGATACTCATGTGTAATCGATGTGGCATAGATCACTTGATTGCCCAATGTCCAAATAATCCAAATGCACCGAAGATCACGCCATTAAACTTGATTGAAGTTACCAAGGATCCATCACAAAGTACACCTGTGGTACCAATAAACGTACTCACACGATCGATGCTCCAAAAACAAAATTATATTCTTGATGAACAACACTGAAGAGGATTCTGATTCAGGAGAAACCATGGAGACCAAAACGACCACTAAGATAGAAACCAACAAGGAAGATCTTCATGAGCCACAATGGCCAGATCCAAGAAGAAGATAGGAACTTATCCAAACCCTACAGAGGAGATTGAGCGAGTCAAGCAATTAAGGAGTTTGGTAGAAGATACCCAAAGGGACCTAGAACCAGCACCTACGAAGATCCAGATTACAGCCACCGTGTTCCCTACGCAACAACAACCTCACCAAGACCATAGACCCTTAGCCATACCTAGTGTCATCCAAGAAGAAAGTGACTTAAAGTCATGGGAAAGTGGGCGTACTCACTTCTTGATGGAAAGAATGTTTACAGAGGGACTACTTGATCCTATCGAAGAAATGGAGATCCCATCTTCCCCACTTCAAGGGAGTCAAGGCCAAAAGGTGCCGTTAAACATTGCCAAATTGATGGATTTCATGTCTTCAGAAGTTAGAACCACTCTCATGTCCAAACTATAAAAAGACCCTGAGCTAGTCTCAGCTCTTTGAGCCTTCCTCAATGGAGAACTAAAGTTTGGGCTACCACAATTTGCACAGATGGATGGAGCTGGGGAGATTCCAGTAGAGGAGGAACACTTAGATCCACAACCCAACCACAACCCAACCTAGATGAGAACCTTGTTATAGAAATACCTGTTAACAAGTTGGGACAATACTTTGAGGGTGATGAATCCAATGCAACCATACCAATCACTACTAAGGGATTAACTGTGAAGGGAATCCTTGATGGTGGCGCTGGGGTTAGCATTGTGACTAAAAATTGATGGGAAACTATGGGAAGACCTCACCTTGCGACCACAACCATAGTAGTGAAGATGGCCAATGGGTCTATTGTTAAACCTATTGGGATGCTAGAAGATCTCAAGATCAAACTCTTAGCCCTGCCACTCAAGCCACACTCCCAGAGATATTGTCTCTTAAGGAAATAAACACCAAAACATTGCATGTCCAAGAGGTTGAACCATATGTCCCCATAGCCCAAGTCTCTAGAGCTTCAACTAATGTAGCTGAAATAAAGCTTGAGACACACAAGACCCATCCCAATATAGCAAAGAAAACATACAAGTGGGTCCCTAAGCTTCTTTGGCAGCCATAGTCAGTGCTAAAAGATAGGAGCTTGGTAAGAGACGTCCCATTCGCCGCAAGAAATGTAAAGAAACGTTGTGTTGGATTCCTAAAAAACTATTGGAAGCCCAAGGCTACTATGAAGGAAATGATCAAATCTGGGTGCCAAAACGTAAATTGTGCTCTTACTTGTCACCGGGCCCATGTGAGCTTAATCCTGTGGCTTCAAAACGAATTGAAGATCGCGGAAAGGAAAAAATCACGGAATGTTACACACCCGCTCTAGAGCTAGTTTGGGTACCAAACAAAGAACAATTTGTTCCACCTAGCTCAGGAACAGGCAAGTCAAATGAAGCTTCTTGCTCTTCATGTAGTTCCTATACGGAAATAGAAGCTTCGACACAACCTCCACCTACCATTGTACATATCCATACTAGCAAGAAAGAGTTTGCACCTCCCATTGTAAGTTCACCACCTAAAACAATGTTGCAAATAAAATCATAGGAGAGTACCTTACCACCCTTGCAACTAGATGAAACACATAGGGCGATCGAAAACTATTGGTTTCAAAGGGTGATGACATCATTTCAAAGGGAAAAGATGTCATCACCCTTTGGAACGACTGGTTTCAAAGGGTGATGACATCATTTCAAACGCTATGATCTACCCAAGGAAGGGGGGAGTGTTTATCGATAGTCATCATTCACTCACTCCCATCTCAACCTTTCTCCCTGAATTCTTAATCTCCAATCTTAGGGAATGTATATATAAATCCTTATACTCACAAAAACAAGATAAAAAAGTAAAAGAGCAAGAGCCATAGCACAAAATCATAAAAACACATTATGCACAAGAACATGACCCTTGTAATATTTGCACTCTAACCATCATCTATTTGCGTGTACAGATATGGCTAGTACGCTAGAGTCATCCACTCTTGCCTTGGGTGAGAGGTACCCTCGTTACTTTTTACAAATGTTCCACATGGTCTTTCCAGTGCTTGCATGTGAATGGGATTTGGTAGGTACGCTAGCATGTGAGAGGAATTTCGAGGAGTTAGAATGGCTGATACGTCTCTTGACCACGACTGACCCATACTTAGTAGAGAGTGTTTCTCCCATTGCACAAGCCTACCCTTTTGACCAAGATGACTATAGGCGTGTAGTGACCTTCTTAGTAAACATGGGTACCTATGATGAAGAAGAAGATTTACATGACTACATGGATGGCGCATATGGTCTCATGGATGATGACTTTGTTTATCTCGACGACGAGGATAGGGGTTTAGCCTTAGGGTTTCCCCCCAATCTCTACAATATCCTATTTCCTTGACTCTCTAGGGGGAGTGCAAATAATTAGGTTAGGGTTCCTTATGTTTTTTTTTGTTGTTGTGTTCAATAAGTGTTGGTATCTTTTTCCACTGATGTGCCTCCTAGAGGTATTCCTTGTGTTTCCTAGTGTGCACAGGAGCGTGTTACTGTTGTTAGGATTTGGACCTTCATGGAATCTTTATCTCGACTCAGTCTTCAAATCAAGCGTGACCATCAACACAAACAGGTGTTTCTTGTCCATTAGCATTGCCCCTTATATTTTTTTGCATCTATGTTTGTTTGCTTTGATTGTGATTGGTATCATAATATTCAACACATTTGTTTAGCACCAAAGATTAAATTGAATGTAATTTTTGTCGTAATCACTTGTCTAGGTTTAAAAATCAAGCAGTCCGACTAAGCTAGTTTGACCAAGCTAGGTGTTAGAGATCTTCTTATAATACCATGGGGAATGCCTTCCTAATTATCAATGGTTACTTAGGTTCTTAATCCGATTTAGGCAGCATTGTGTGAAATATACTAGGGCTTTCTAGTGGGCTCAGTCCCTATTGACCTTTAGCTTAAGTATTATAAAGGGAGTTTACTAGTGTGATGAGCCTAGGGAGGGTAACAGTGTTATATGACCCCCCAAAGTTACAAAATTAAAATGCTAAAAACGAACAAAATAAAAAAAATAAAAAAATAAAAGTGCCATAATGTAAAATCTTAAGCTGGAAGAGAAATCTCGGCTTGATTTGGTACTTCACTCACATGTATCGCCTATGGTACTAGAGCCCTAGAGGTTCCTAGTGTGGGCGCTTTTCCTTGAAAAGCAAAAAACCCAAGGCATACAAAATAAGCACACACATGAAAATTGAATCACTGTGAAAAGACTTTGGGGGCTCAAAGAAAAGGTAATCAGTTAGGCGATGATTTCATGAGAAATTCCTTTTATCGTAGCTTAACTACAAGGTCTTCTAAGTATAGCCTCTAGTCAGTCCTTGAAAACATGAAATACTTGGCTCTTGCGATTAAACAACTTAATTGACCAGAGAAAATTAAGAAGCTTACCCATGGTATTAATAGTCAATCTTTAGTACCTTTCGACCGTTAAATTAGTGACCCCAGACTTGTTTAGTTTTTGACCTTCATAACTGTTTATGCGTTGGATTACATTGCAATTTAATGTTTATTTGCTGACAAATGGTTGAAAATTCTGTTACCAATCAAATTGTCTACCTACAACGGGATATGATTTTTAATTGCTTATGAGAATGCAATTACTGTGCCAATGTTGTTTGATTTTGCAGTTGACTGAAGAAGGCTAAGGACATTCATCTCAAATGCTCTTCCACCTCGACAAACGAGCTTCAACTTAATAGCTTCCGAGGACGGAATGTACATCAGGAAGGGGGGCATGTTAACCCTCATGGCTCACGGACACCATATCACCTACGACGGACGTTGTATTATTTACTTGGTAGAGTCAGGTACCGGGCTTGTCGGTCAATAGGAAAAGGGTAAGAGTGATCGCCGGTGAGAGGCGCACTCTAACTGGAACATTCAAGGGATTAGTTGGCTAAGCATGGGCGCCCAAGTGTGAATGGGGTGAGCTCATATAAAAGTAAACTAAACCTAAAATTCACTCATTCTCTCATTTGTGCAAGTGAAGAGTGCTCTTGCTCCATCTCCATCTCCATCTTCTTCTTCTTCATCTCCTTGTGTGTGTGTGTGTATGCGTGAGAGAGAGAGAGAGAGAGAGAGAGAGAGAGAGAGAGAGAGAGAGAGAGAGAGAGAGAGAGAGAGAGAGAGAGAGAGAGAGAGAGAGAGAGAGCATTGCGGCGGCACGATGGCGGCGAGGCGGTTGAGCGCGGCGTAGCGGCATCTCCCTCTTCTTCGCGGCGAGGAATCCTCCACGAAGCAAGCGTAGAGCGGTGAGTGACACATAATCGTCATCTTTTGAGCTTACTAGTTTAGGCTTGTTGTGTGCTTGGAGCCATTTGTGGCTCACACACGGTGTATCACCAAGTTCCTTGCATTGACACGTGTGACATACGCGCACATGTTGGCTGTCTCATTTATGTATGCAACACGAGGCCGGATATTCAGTTTGTAGTATCACAGGTTAGCAGATTTATGCATAGCCTACGGTCTAAGCATTGATAGGCTGTCAAGAGGATTTTTTGCTACTTGAGTGTCATTTTACATCTTGCCTTGTTTTATACCAAGGGGAGATCATTGACACCAGACTTACATGCTTTTTCAAACTTAGATTGGGTTGGTTGTTTTGACACATGAGCCCTTTGTGGACTGATCATGTCCTCACAGCATTGCACTTCCCTTTACTCATGTGCCAGCTCTCGTTCACCATATCACTCCAAGGGGGATTTGTTACCATATACATGTGGTAGTGATGTGTGTGAATACACTTACGACCATCGAGGCATTTTCCCCTCGTTAGGAGGTTTTTCCCCCTGTGCATTGTATATACGCCCATTAGTCTAGGGCTAACTATCTTTCCATTTCACACTAAGTAACACACTCTCTATTGTGTGCCTTGAGCTTCCTTTGTCTTCTCCAAGCTGTGTGTGTTTTCCTGCAACCCTAATTCCAACAAGAGCAAGAGCCACCAACCAAAAAGCTGGAAATCTACAAATTCTAGTACATGATCAAATAACATATTATGCACGAGGACACAACCTTTTGACATACCCTTATAATATTTGCATACTAACCAAAATCTATCATGTATAAAGATATGGCTAGTACGCTAGAGTCATCAACTCCTACCTTGGGTGAGAGGTAACCTCTTTACTTTCGACAAGTGTTTCACATAGTCTACTCGGTGCTTGCCTGTGAATGGGATTTGGTAGATACGCTAGCGTGTGAGAGGAATTTTGAGGAATTAGAATGGATGATACATCTCTTGACCATGACTGATCCCTAATTAGTAGAGAACGTCTCTCCAATTGCACAAAGCCTACCCTTTTGACCAAGATGACTATAGATGCCTAGTGACATTCTTGGTGAACATATTTGCATCTAATGATGAGGAAGATTTACGTGATTACATGGATGACACATATGGTCTCACGGATGATGACTTTATGTTTCTCAATGATGATGAGGATAGGGGTTTAGGCCTAGGGCTACCCACCCATCTATTCAATATCCTGTTCCCTTGACCCTCTAGGGGGGTGCAAGTAGGTTATGGTTCTTCATGTTGTTTTGATTGTGTTCAATAAAGGTTGGTGCCTCTTCCCACTGATGTGCCTCCTAGAGGTATTCCTTCTGTCATCTAGTGTGTACATGAACACATTGTAGTAATTGCAATGTTGAACTTCATGGAATCTTTGTCTCGTTCACTCTTCGAATCAAGCGCGATCATCAACACAAACAATTTTTTCTTGTCCATTAGCATTGCCTCTTTTTTTTAGCATCCATGTTTGTCTGCTTTAAGTGTGATTGGTAGCACAATATTCAACATATTTGCTTAGCATTAAACATTAGATGCAATATAATTTTCTGGCATAATCCCTTGTCTAGGTTTAAGAATCAAGCAGTCTGACTAAGCTAGTTCAACCCACATAGTTGTTAGAGATCTTCTCTTAATACCATGGGAAAAGCCTTCATAATTGTCGATGGTTACTTTAGGTTTCTTAATCCGATTTAGGTAGCATTGTGTGCAATGTACTAGGGATTTCAAGTAGGCTTAGTCCCTATTGACCTTTAGCTTAAGTATTTATAAAGGATTTTACTAGTGTGATGATCCTGGGGAGGGTAACAATGTCATGTGACCCCTTAAAATTACAAATTTGAAATGCTAAAAAAAAAGAGTCCAAAAATGTGAAATCTTTAGCTGGAAGAGAAATCCCAGCTTGAATTGGTACTTCACTCACATGTATTGCCTATGGTACTAGAGCCCTAGAGGTTCCGAGCATGGGCGCTTTTTCTTGAAATGCAAAAAACCCAAGGGATACAAAATAAGCATACATGTCAAAAATTGGATCAATGTGAAAAAACTTTGGGGGGTCAAACAAAGGGAATAATTCAGGCGATGATTTCATAAGCAATTCCTTCTATCGTAGCTTAACTAGAAGGTATTTTCGGTATAGCCTCTAGTCAGCCCTTGAACATGAAATACTTTGCTCTCGTGATTAAACAGCCTAATTGACCAGAGAGAATTGAGAAGTTTTCCCATGGTATTAATAGTTGACCTCTAGTCCCTTTTGATCTTTAAATTAGTGACCCCAGACTTGTTAATTTTTTGACCTTTACAACTGCTTATGCATTAAATTTTATTGTTTATTGCTGAAAAATTGTTTAATATTCGACACCTTATTAGAGAGTATGGGACTTTTGAAACATTTTGGAACTTTGAAATGAATGCAAATCTCATAAGTCTGAGGATTTCATCAATTTGGAATTGAGATTAGTACATAAAGTGCACTAAGATTATTGAAAAATACCTTTGGTTGCAAGCTATTGAATGGTTCATATTAGTCAAAGAGATGATTGTAAGTATTATTGTTATAAGAGATTTGATAAAAATGTTCTTTAGGTGGTGTTCAAAAACACCTTAATTTGGTTTGTTGGAATCCCATGCCTTGTCCTTTACTCAAAAGAACATTTCAGACTTTCTTTGGCCCTTGTCACAACCTTTGTAGGAATTTTGACTTTCTTGGGAATGGCCCTGCTTGGTATCCAAGAGAAGACAATACTTTCTATCGCTTCCCATCGTTTAGGATCCTTCATATTACACATACAGTATTTCTCCCAATAATTTGAGTAAACATCCACATCCGCTGCATTTTGACGAGAAAAAACTGGGGCCCAATATTGTATAAGAATTTTTTTGAAGCTGTTTGAACACTTTTCCATGTCTATGTCACTTTGTGCAACTCCGAACCATATTGGATAAATTGATTATGAAGGTCGAACAAGCACAAAGTCTCCCTGTTTTACATCCACCGTTGGGTCAAATGCATCCTTTAGTCGTTTTGATGCAGGATCGCAGTAATGGTCATCCAAGTCTTATCTTCAACGAAATTCATCTTTCTTGTTTCCTTCAACTCATATTGTTTCACCTTGTGTTCTTGGCCAAAAGTCCAAAAAATTGGTTACATGATGAATGTGTGGTGTTTGCAAAGCATGGACCATGTCTTTCCAATAATCAACTACTGGGGCTATAAAATTTTGTACCTAGAGTCTACTATACCTTGTTTATCTGAGTACCACTTTTTCCAATATTTTATGTAGTCTTTAATTCCCCCCCACTACCTTGTGGTGCTCTTTTACATAATCAAACATTGGTAGTAGCATTGGTACACCCTTTGGAAGGCTAGGCTTCCCATTATTCTCCTTTTTCCACAGTTCAATGCCACCTTCTCTTGGCAACCAATCCATTGACTTTGGATGCATCTTGTATTGCATGATAGGCAACTCACCCTGCATATAGAACCTAAATTGAAGAGGTTTTAAGTGCCACAAAAGAGCTTCCTTTGAATCACACAAGTGGTCCTCAAACATAGCTTTTAAAATCTGGCACATACATTAAAAGAAATGGAGTAGGCTTTGTGCTCTCACATGATTGGAGATGTTCCATGAGATGTGGAAATGTAAAAGTCATGCTTGTCCTTAGCTTCTCTGAAAACTTACTAAACATTGCATCAATGTCTTTGTGTGTATGACCCACCATTAAAAGACCCAACTTGATCATCTTGAATGTCCCTTGTGCAACTAGCAATGACAAAAATGCAAATAGATAGCGATTTTTTTTTTGACCCACAATTATTCAATTGCAATAGTAAGTTATCTTTTTGAAGCCATAGACATCACCATGCCCTACATCTTCATTTTTACATCTTGATCCTTGTGTGATCCCTTGATGATGATCTAGTGCTTTCATGGAATTTAGAGATTGAAGCACTATAGAAGAAGACCTTGGCATTCCATCTAGCTCAAGGACTTTTCATGACTATCCAGTCTCTCTAGGTTTCTTAAGCATAGAGATAGAGAGCCAATTGTGAAGTTTGGTCATGTGGCCACAAATCAACTGCAAAGTGACCATATCTTCCCTGCCCATGTCCATGTCTAATCATGCCAGTCAAAGAGATTGGAAGCTGAGGAGACCTATCTGTTTGCTTTGACTTTGACCTTAGCCTTGGAATTATAGTCTTTGCTTGGTCCATCTTGGCATGTATGATGCATAGGTTTGTTTGCGGTTCCAACTGAGATGCCAAGCGCCAACCATAGTAAAAATGTCTAAGCTTTGCTGTTGTAGCATGTGAACTCGATGCTTCCTTAAAAGCGCATTACACTCTTGTAGACACTTTGTTGATGCCAATTTTTCCTTTATTTTTGAGCAAATAGTGTATTTGGAGAACACACTTGTTGTTGCAAGACTAACATGCTATGGGATTTTGCCACACGTATCGAAGCAAGGGACTTGCCTAACACTATGTGCAAGCCACAAATGGCTCCAAGCATGCAACTAGCCTAAATAGTAAGCTCAAAGATGACAATGGTGTGTCACTCACCACTCTACGCTTGCTGTTGTGGAGGATTCCTTGCCGCAAAGAAGAGCCGCCGCAGCGCCACTGCACCGCGCTCAAGCTCCTTGATGCCATCGTGCCGCCACAATTCTCGATCACTCTCTCTCTCTCTCTCTCTCTCTCTCAAGCACACACACACACACTAGTACACAAAGGAGACAAAGAAGGAGATGGAGCAAGAGCACCCTTCTTGCATTGTACAAATGAGAGAATGAGTTATTTTAGGTTTAGATTGACTTTTATATGGGCTTGCCCATTCACATTTGGGTGCCCACACTTAGCCAATCTTACCCAAACATTATAGGTTCCAGTTTTAGAGTGCGCCTCTCATCGGCGATCACTCTTAACCATTCCTACCTGACCAACAAGCCCGGCCAATAACATAATACACTACTAGCGGGTCTGACAAGCCCGCCCCATGGCTACATAAAAAGTGGTCGCTTGGTGGTAACATGCCCCCCTTCCTAATGTAGATTCCGCCCTCAGAAGCTAGTGAGAGAAAGCCCGTTTTGTCCATGTTGTAGAGCATCTCGATTTGAATCTGCAAGGCAAAGTCATTGCTTTATGCAAGCAGAATTATATAGCAATAAACCATGAGAGGAATGTAAAGTACATGTGAAAATGAGTAAATGCCAGATTTATGAAATGCTAGATTGCCATTAAGGACAAATAAATGTACTTTGATGAAATTAATTAATCAAGAGTTTTGGGATTATGGGTGAATTTATTAATTAGTTAGCTATGAATAAGGTTAAAACAACTACTCCAGTACTAGCTAAGCTAAGAAGATTATTTAAATGCAAGATTCCCTAATTGTACTTTTCAGCTTTGATTAGTCAACTAGCTCTCACAACTCCAAACAAAAGCTTGAAATTTTTACAGTAAGCTCGATGGAATTCTTTTAAATGTCATTTTTTTTTCTTTTTTCTTCAACTTTGGTTCACAATCATTTGACGTGTGTGCTTATTTTGTATCTCCGGTGCTTTTTGCTTCTCAAAGAAAAGCGCCCACACTAGGAACCTCTAGGGCTCTAGTACCATAGACAATACATGTGAGTGAACTACCAAATCAAGCCAGGATTTCTCTTCCAACGTAAGATTTTTCATTCGTGGTACATGTTTTTTGCTTTCATTTCCTTGGTATTATCACTAGTGTCTTTTTTTGCTTAAGTGAGCAAGCTTCTCTATGCATAAAACATTTCTAAGGTCTCAAACACTCAAATAATTTTATCGACTAGGACTAGTGGACAAGTAAACGAGTTAACCTAAAGTCACAGGCTCCTAATCTCAAGGCTCATCTATAAGATTAAACTCTAGTTCAATCAACTTAAGCAAAGACAAATTTATACATCTATAATGGTAGATAACAAGCATAGCTATTGCACTCAAACAAACCATGAAAATCCACAATTAGCAATTATACATATCCACCAGAATGAATCATGGAAAGTAGTACACCTGGAGGTATGGAGTTGCTCATTTCGTCAAAACAGACGTCCTCAGCCATGTGGATGGAAATCCATATAAGTCCTACATAACAATATCAAACAACAAGGCACTATACCTCTAGGAGGCATGTCAGTGTGAAAAAATTAAAACTCCTAGAAAACAAACTCAAAACACAATCTAGACCCCTAACCTACCTATCTGTCATCCCTTTTAGAATCAAGGAAAGAGGATATTATATAAACCAGGTGGCATCCCTAAGGCTAGGCCTATATCCTCATCATCTAGATAAACGAAATCATTTTATGTGAGGCCATAGTGTTCCTCGATCTCTATAATTTCTTCTTCATCATCCTCTTATGCAAGCGTGTTAATCAAGAACTTCACTATGCGTGGATACTCATCTTGTGCAAAAGGATAAGCATGTGCCACTGGAGAAATATTCGCCTACTGGGTAGGGATCACTAGTTATCCATAGACATATCAACCATTCTAACTCCGCAAAATTTCTCTCAAGTGCAAGGCTCTCTACCAAATCCCATTTGCAAGAAAGTACAGGGTAGAAAACGTGACACTTGAGAAAAATAAAAAGGGTACCTTTCATAAAAAATAGAAGCGCATGCCTTTGGTGAACTAGCCATCTCTGAGAATACAGATAGATTTGGTTAGGTCTTTAAAACATAAGAGTTGTTTTTGTGTGCTGCTTGATGTGACATGGTGAATTTGGACTTATGTGTAGGATCTGATAGGGTGCTCTCTTGTTGCTAGTCACTCTTTCTCTTTTACTATTTATTATTATTATTATTTTTTGTTTGTTTGCTAGGACTAGTATAAGGCTATGTATATACAGTCCCTCAATTGCAGAGTTCAGATGTTAGGGAAGAAAATTTAAGAGTATGGGGATCCAAAATATTGAAGTGAGTGAGGACTCCCCCCTTCCTTGGATAGGTCATACTGCTTGAAATGTGCTTGTCACCCTTTGAAACCAATTGTTCCAGTTGGTAATAGGTGAGGATTTTTGCCAGTAGTTTTCTATTACCTTAGGTGCCTCATCGAGTTGCAAGGGTGGTAAGGTACTCCCCCAAGATCGAACTTGAAGTGGTTCATCAGGTGATTCTTGAAAATTGGGAGGTGTGGATTCCTTTGTAGCTTCATGGAGGTCCCCTATTATAGGTGGAGGCTGTGGAGAAGCTTTTACCTCTATGGATGCATTACATGAGGAGCTTGACGCTTCATGGGACTCCCCCCTTCCTCAGCTAGGTGAAATAATTTGGTTTTGCCTTGGAACCCAAACTAGCTCTGGAATAAATGTGTAGCATTCTGTGATCTTTCCCTTTCCAAGATCTACCATTGGCTTTGAAGTTACACTGATTGACTCACATGTTTTTGTAGGTGATAGGGAAAGACACATTTTACTTTAGGTACCCAAATTTGATCATTTCCATCATAGTAGCCTTGGGCTTCTAATAGTCATTTTGGAATCCATCGTGCTTTGGTTTTGACTCTCCTAGAGCGTGCTCTTGGTTTTCCGTGAGACGTTTTTCTTGAAATGGATGGAAGGATTGAGGTATCTGGAAGTAAGGCCTTGGGGACCCATTGATATGTACTCTTAGGTCATGTAGGTTGAGTACTTGCAATATTACTGCTTGCTGCAACTATAAGTGTTGAAGTGCTAGATTCATGGGTAGCCGACAAGGACGAGTTAACCTCTTTGGTTTGTGAATTTTGGCTATCCTGCAACTTTGCTAGAGTCTACAATGTAGGTGAATTTTCTTCAATGATAGGGGTAAGAGTTGATGGTCGCGTCATGACACTACCAATACCCCAATAAATAGTGCATTTGGTTGCCAACATCCACATGCGTCCAAGGTTTATGTTGCCCTCCATAGCTCCCGCGGGCATGACTAGAAATCTCTGAACTATGCTTCCATTGTCATAGACAACAGGGATCTGAAGGACTCCAAGAATATTAGTTTTTTTTTTAATTAATGCCCTTGACTTGCATCGTACTCTGGATAGGGTCGATTTTCCTAATTGACACCAAAATCCATAGGATAACAAATTGTGTTTAGCTCCCATATCTAATAAGGCATTATATAGCACTTTCCCATAGGGGCTATTTAGCTCAATTGGATATCGTAGGGGTGGCTCAGATTCTAATGAATCGTCATCATTGTCCTCAAAAAATGCTTGCGTGATACCCAGATTAGCCTCTTGTTGGTGTCTAAGACGTTATTGTCGTCTCGAGCCTCAACTCTTGCTTGAATTTTTTAAAGCTCTGCTTGTTCCTTGACAGCCTTTTTTTGATGGATGGCTTGCAACTCTTCCTGGCTTAGAGGATCATAATATCTTTTGAATTTACTCCCATTAGGGAATTCAATGGTTTCAACTCCATCTAGAGTCTCCACACGAATGGTACCTTGCGGGGTAATTTCACACACTCGATATGGTCCCTTACTAGCATATTTCAATTTTTTCTTTTCGTTACATACCCCGTACATAAGAACTTTATCACTGATCTTGATATCTTTATGTTTTCAATGAAAATCAAACAACTTCTTTCTCCTTTCCTTCTCCACTAGGGCATTTCGCACAACTAATTGCCTCTCGTCATCTAGCCTTTCAAGGATATATAATCGTTCAACTAAGGGGTTACCATTCCAACCTTCTTGAAAAGCTACTTGAAGACTAGGAATGACAAACTCCCATAGCATAACCGCTTCTTGGCCATACAACATCTTAACTGTGTGCAGTTAATGGAAAATTTGTATGCAATACAATAAGCCCAGAAAGTGATGTAAGCTTTAGGTCCCAATCAGTGCGATATGCCTTAATTGTTTTTGTCAAAATGGAGATGAGAGTTTTATTGGCACTCTCATCTTGGCCATTTGCTTGGGGATAATAGGGTGTAGACTTGTGGTGAGATATCATGAAGTTTGATCTGAGTTCTTTTATTACTTCATTTATAAAATGAGTTCCATTGTCACTCACAAGTTCAAAGGGGCATCCAAAACGCGTGTTAATGTTCTCGAAGAGGAACTTAGCTATTGTTTTTGCATCAGCCTTTTGTGTTGCTTTTGCTTCAGCCCATTTGGTTACATAGTCGGTAGCCAAAATGATATATCGTGATTGCGTGTTACGTGCAGCCGGACTAATCGGTCCTACAAAGTCTTAGCCCCACTTTTCAAATGGTTGGGTTACCTTGATGGGATGTAGAGGCATCCTATCTTTTCTTTGTGGCTTCTTGAAGCGTTGGCATTCATCACATCCCTTTGCAAAAAGTGACGCATCCCAAACAGAGTTGGCCACCAATAGCCTGCTGACTGTAATATCTTTTGGGCAGTCAACTCTCTTGAAAAGTGACCACCCGCTACGCCCATGTGTGCCTCTTGTAGAATATACAAATACTCATCCTCGGGGGCACAACATCTAAGAACATAATCTTTTCCTCTCTTATAGAGAGTTTCAACCATTAAGCAATAGGGTTTGCGTTCCTTGATTAACTTTTGAGCTATATCTTTTTGCAGCTCTTTGGGTGGAAAACCATTAACTAAGAAGTTAACAATCTTTTCACTCCATTTAGGCATTGTCTCAACAATGAAGAAAGGAGTATCAGGAAATTCATCATCAACCCCCGTAGGAGCTTCACCATTAGGGATACGAGATAAATGATCAACCATGACATGTTTCCTCCCAAGCCTCACAATAACAGTGAAGTCAAACTCAAGAAGAAATAACAACCATTGTGTGATTCAACCTGTGGAACACGCTTGTTTACCAAATGTAGCAACACTTGATGATCAATGTAAAACACAAACTTGGTAGCAAGAAGGTAATAACAAAATTTCTTTACTGTATAAATCATAGCTAAACCTTCTCACTCTGTAGTATTGTAGTTCATATCGACATCATTTAATTGTTGACTTGAAAAGCTAACAGGGTAGTCCAGTTTATGTTCTCTTGGTTGAGTTAGAACATACCCAATAGCAAATTTTGATGCATCAATATGCACATGGAAAAACACATTCTAATCAGGCATTCATAGGATTGGAGCACTTGTCACGGCCTTCTTTAATAACTCATAAGAACGATCACACTCTTCGGTCCAGTGAAACTCAATAAGAAGCTTGTACAATGGACGCGCTATTTCGACAAAGTTTAAAATAAACCGTGGATAATAACAACATGGCCCATGATTCTTTGAACTCCTTTATAGTTTGTAGGTGGTAGAAAATTGGCAATGGATTTAATAATGCCTTTGTCTGTCGAAATCCCATTCTTGGACACTATATGCCCTAGAATGACTCCCATGCTTAACCCAAAATTGGCATTTAAAAGGGTTCAATGAGATGCGATAAAATCTGCACCTTTTAAATATTTTTTTCAAGAGATAATAAACGCTTCTCCCAAGAAGAATAAACACAAAGGTCCTCTAGGAAAGCTTCACAAAACTCCCTTAGAAATTCTTTAAATGCAGTGTTTATTAACCGTTGGAATGTAGCAGGGGCATTTGTTAAGCCAAAATCCATAACACGAAACGCAAACACTCCAAAATCTGTGATAAAGTAGTTTTAGCTTGGTCCTCTAATGAAATCGTGATTTGATTGTAACCAGAGTACCCATCTAGAAAGCTATAAGCTTCCTTGCCCGCAACTCTTTCAAGCACATGTTTTGAATATGGCAAGGGGTAATGATCTCTCCTAGTGGTTTCATTAACGTTCTTGACGTCCATGCACACTCTTAGTTTCCCATTATTTTTTGGCACAATGAATAACGGAGAAACCCATTCTGAGTGCTCAATAGGGTATATGAATCCACATTGAATAAGCTTTTCAATCTCCTCTTGTATAATTTTTGCGTACTTAGGATTCATTGGATAGGGCCGTTGCTGGACGGGTTTAGCAATGATGATCATGGGAATTGTATGTTGCACCATAGAAGGTGGAATGCCCTTCATGTCATGATAGGGCCCTTGTTGGATGGATTCATTGGATAGGGCCGTTGCTAGACGGGTTTAGCAATGCTGATCATGGGAATTTTATGTTGCACCACAGAAGGTGGAATGCCCTTCATGTCATGATAGGGCCGTTGCTGGACGGATTCATTGGATAGGGCCATTGCTGGACGGGTTTAGCAATGCTGATCATGGGAATTGTATGTTGCACCACAGAAGGTGGAATGCCCTTCATGTCATGATATGTCCAAGAAAAGATATCCTTGTAATTGTTGAGGAGCTCCTTAAGTACAACCTCTTCAGTTTTAGTAAGGTCTTGAGCAATAAAGACTGGTTTAGACTCCTCACCTGGTTCTGCTAACCATTGGACCATCATAGACTCCATTGCTTCCATCGGTAGGCATTCGTTGAGATTTGGTGTACACAACCTTTTGCTCCCCCGTGGTGTAAGATTTAAAATGTTCAGGAGCCAGATATAAGTCAACAAGATCTTGTTCTGATAGGGACCTTTCCTTTAGGTGTGTCTCCTTTTGTTGTTGTGCTAACTCTTGGTTTTGATGCCTTCTTACGGTTCGGCTCAATTTTGGCTCGGTAATCTCCAGTTGGGCAAGGTCAATGGGTTGCAGGCTACACCACTTGACACTCTGGAGATGTTCACCCCAATTGTCTACTAGCTTTCGATGAGCATCACATGTCCCTATATAGCTAAGACATTTTGCAATAGATCTTTCTTTGTTTATCTTGGCTCTTACATTTGGTCGATATTGTTGCCTCTTATATGACCTTCATTTCTTGTTGAGGTTTTGATTTTGGTAAACGTTTGAACCCGACTCACCTGATAGGTCTTCACTTGTATCCTCTTCGCTCTCTGATAAATTACCATAGACGGTGTGAGCGGGATGGAAACACACGGAACGCCTCTATAACGACCTGACACACACTCTTGGAATGATACACACACACACTATGGGGCACCACTCGGCTTACACAACCCACCTGGCCGAGACAGGGAACACACCGATGGAGCGAGAGGAGGGAGACTATCCGTTTACCCACTCCACAGAGAGAGAGACACACACACACACCCAAAAACTCAGCTCAAAAGAGGATAATTTCTGATGTTTAGATACAAATGAGCTTGGGCCAACACCAATGGAGCAAATAGGTCACACAATATGGGTAAAATGTACCAGATACAATCACAAATTGGAGCAGAAGCTTCGCTCATAGGAGAAACTTACACAGCCAAAACAGTAGAAAAAAGTGAGAAATTTGACAAAATGGACAGCTCCATCGCGTCCGGAATGGCTTAAAACCCCAGTCTACAATGTCAAAGTGCTCAAATCCGACCTCGGATGAGCAGTTTACGGCCAAAACAGGCTCCAAAATGAGCAAAAACACAGTTACGGCTGTTCCTCCTCTCTTCTCCAATATTTTTATGCTCTTCTCTCTGTTTTTTCAGTTCCCACACTTAGCTTTATCACTTGGGCACCCTTGGCCTTTTAGTTGACCTCAAACGGACCCCGAACAGGCCAAAAACTGACCTCGCAGTGCATAGTTGTCACCTTGCTGCATCCATCCGCACACCTGGCACTCAACTTTTTTCAATAATGCATCCCGAAACCATGTGAAGTGGCCCCAAAATATGGTCCTCATGATGACCTTTCTGCATAATTATCACAAGAAAACATCCACGTCGTGTCCGTACTCATCCACGTGCAAGTATTGACCCCATTCGGCCTCCTGACGCCACTAGATGCCATCTGACGCACCTGCTTACCTCATGTCGTCGACCTGCGGATAGCTTCCTCGAGAATTTTTATGTGCTACCAACTCCTCATTATTATAGAGAAAACACATTGGTACTGGTAATAGTGAAAATCGATGCACTATGTACACCATGTCCTATCTATACACATGTGGGCCCCACGTAACCACCTGGCTCTGGAAAATGGGCAATTCTTTATTTGATGCACATGGGTATGTACATATGCGCAATCCCTTGCTCCAAAAAAATCCTAACATAATTTGCCCATCCCCTAGCTTGGTAAATCATTCATGATCAGCAGCAACAAAAAGCGATATGAGACTCGCAGCGTCACAAGTCTCCTCATCCTTCACCAACACTGCTTGATCCAGAGACAGCTCATCTTGCTTGACCATCATTAACCTAGAATGATACAATTTAAGATGCAATCCATTTACCCTTGACTTATGTAGAACCCCATCCAGGTTAGCCAACTGATACGTACCATTCGGGAAACACTCCACGACCTTGAAAGGGCCTTCTCACTTAATTTGAAACTTCTTTTGGAAGGTGTTGTCCAGCTTACTGTTGTAGCGCAAAACCAAGTCATGCTTCTTGATACCCTTACTCTTGACCTTTTCATTTATCTTTGCCAAAGCCCTATCCTGCATCTGCCCATAATGTTCCAATGCATTCATCCTATCCAACTGAACCTCTTGTAACTGCAAGAGCCTCTCTTTGAATGCATCACTAGACAGCCCAAGTAGCTTCTCTAGCATCTTTACTGCAGGCAACTCTATCTCCACAGGCAATAGTGCTTCCTTTCCATACACCAAATGAAATGGAGTAAACCCTGTACCTGTCTTCACCGAAGTACGGTAAGCCCATAATGCACTAGGCAATTCCAAATCCCAATTCTTTCCTTGGTGCTCTGTCACTTTTGAAAGAATTTGTACCAACTCACCATTGAATATTTCATTTAAGCCATTACACTGCGGGTAATAAGGAGTGGTATGCTGGTGCCTAATCTTCATCTTCGCCCATAAGAAGTCTAGCAGTTTTGCTCTAAATCATGGCCCCTTATCCGAAAGTAGCTCTAATGGCACCCCAAACTTGCAATATATTTCATCATACACAAATTTTGCCACATCCTTTGCAGTGATTTGTTTTACTGCTATAGCCTCTGCCCATCTAGAGAGATAGTCCACTGCAGTCAAAATATAGCTTTTGCCCCTGGTTGTGATAGGTAACGGGCCTATTGCATCAATCCCCCACTTTTCAAACACATCAAACGCCATAATGGTTTTTTGTAGCTTTGGCTTCAACACTCTCTTCCCAAATGCTTGACACCTATTGCAAGACCTACACCAATGGTGAACATCCTTGTGCAGACTAGGCCATACATACCCCTCTTGCAAGATCTTATGCAAGGTGATCTTTAGAGCAAAATGGCCGCCACATGCACCTTCATGATTCTCTTCCAACACTCTATAAAGCTCCTCCCGCCAAGGTACACGTCTCAACACAAGATCATCCCCTTTCATGTACAAGACATCACGAATCAATTTGTACCTGTATGCTCTACACACAAAACCATACTTCTTAGACTTCTGAATGTCCTTCGGAATGATTCCTGTTAGCAAAAACTCCTCCTCTTGAGCCAAAATTTCCCGGCCATGATAAAGAGGTAAATTGGTCCTCAACACAAATAGCTCTCCAATCATGCCTTGAGCTGCTTCATGTGCCTCTCCATTTAGAGCACGTTCTATGTGTCTGATGCTCCATGCTTCGAACTTTTTTAACAGGCTTTTAATTCTAAAACACATTTCCTTCAATGAGGTTTTCTTGCTCTTCCACACACCCAACACTTGCTTCACAACTAACAAGGCATCACCTTTTATGCTCAAGCTTCTAATCCCATGCTTCAAACAAATGTGTAATCCGGCCTCCAAAGTAGCATATTTAGCCTCATTGTTACTATGTGCATCCAATTTGAACCCTCTCGTGCATACTAGCTTCCCCTCTGGATCATAAAGTGCCGCATCATGGCTCTTTCTGTATGAACCATCAAAGAACAACACATGTGCATTGCTAATCTGTGGCACTTCTTCAACTACCTTTCTCACCACCTCTTCCTTAATAAGAAGGGGATTCTCCTTATAGGTCAACAAATTGGCTAGGGTAGCCCTTGTACTATCTTCCACTAGAAAAGAGAACTCAAACTCTTGCAGCTCAATCACCCATTTCTTCACCACATTTGACATGTTAATACCATTAATTAACTGTGGCAAAAAGGTATAAATCGTCAAGAAAACAAAAGGTCGTGGTAACAAGTAATGACGAAATCGTCGACGATAAGAAAATATTACACTGGCCATCACTAGCTCAACTTTTGAGAACTTTCTCTCTGCTACCAGCTTCACTCGACTTGCACAATACACTGGCCTCATATAATGACTGCCCTTCCCCTTTTGCAATAGCATGGCTCCAATGGCATCATCCCCTACTAATGGATTTACATAAAACACTTGCTCCCAATCAGAAGCCGGCATGGTTGACAACCCCCCTAACACCTCTTTCACCTCTTGAAACACTTCTTCACACTTGTCATCCCATTGCAACGGATCATGCTTTGCCACTTGTTGTAATGGATAAAGAAAATGAGAAGACAATGGAATAAACCGTGCCATGTACTTCACTTTGTGTATAAAGGTTGCCAATTGCTTTGTACTCGTAGGTGTTGGAAGAAGAATAATAGACTTAACCTTATCTAGATCAGCCTCAATGCCATTTTCTGACACCATATGGCCCAATAACTTCACCCTTGGCTGTGCTAGATCACATTTCTTGGGATTTAGTTGTCCTCCACATTCATCATATCGAGCCAAAACCATCTGCAACTTCTCATGATGTTCAACCCTATTGCTATAGACACAAAAGTCGTCCATAAAAGCTTTAACACAACTACCAATGAATGGTTTCAATACCCAATTTGCTCTCTCTTGATAGAAAGATGGTCCATTTGTCAACCCAAATGGCAATACTGTGTAGCAATAGCAGCCCCATGGCGTAATAAAAGTTGTCTTTGTGCAGTCTTTAAGAGCAATCTTCAATTGAAAATAGCCTGAAAAACCATCACACACACTGTACCTCTCATAACCTGCCACTGAATCCAAGATCTGATCAATGAATGGAAGAGGGTATGGGTTCTTCTTAGTGGCTGCATTTAAGGGTTTAACATCTACACAAATTCTCCACTTTCCATCCTTCTTTGGACTAACTACTATTGGACTCACCCATTCTGTGGTCTCCACTGGGACTATGAACCCTGCCTTCAATAGCTTGTCCACCTCTTCCCGCAAGGCTTCCATCTGCTCTTGGCCCATCCTTCTTAGCCTTTGCCGCACTGGCTTAGCACCTTCTTTCAGCTCTATATGCATCTCTTCTCCCTTGAACCCTCTGATCTCTTCATATGAAGTAATGAACAAATCAGGAAAACTAGCCAAGCATGTGCAAATATATCTCCTTCTCCATAGTTGAGAGGTCTCCACTGATCATTTGTGTCATCAATTCTTGCTTCTTTGACAACTCAACCTTGGTTTGCATCAGCCCTTCAATCACTTCATAAGCCTCATTTGCAAATGTGACTAAACCAGACTCCTGGATTTCTTTGTACAACATCAAAAGAAATGCAACATCAGCATCCTCATCACTGCTGGTAATACTATCACTGTCCTCATCAGTCACTGTGGAATAGTCTTCATCACTAGACTCATACTCATCTTCATAAAGCTCCTCCAATCGTTTCCTTGTGTCCATATTATATAGCTTCTTGGCACCTGTCTTTCCATAAAGGCTAATCGTACCTCGTCTCCAATCTTGAACAGCTCCCACTGCACGTAACCATGGTCTACCTGTTGGGGTGTATGCCAGGTGGCCGTGGGAAACCACCCTTGTACACTTGATTTCACCTAATCAATATAGGGAGAAAAAGAGGTAGAGTTGACTCTTCTCTTTCTTCTCTACTAACCCACACAGTGGCTGCCTGTGTATCTCCCCCTTCCCCATTTCTCTTCTTCCTCTCTCTTGCACACACTCTGTACACGCACACGCGCACTCATCAATTGGTATCAGAGCTACGGCTTGGTGGTGGTGGCGGTCCCCCAGCAACGACAAAGCCCGGATGGAGCTTGACGCTTGGAGTCATTGAATTGCCATAGACCTAGTGAGGTTTGGCTGCACCAAGAGGCGATCGGGTGGATCTCGGAACCCCAGTGCGTGCAACCCATCTTGGGAAAGCTTTTGGAAGCCTTGATCAAGGATTGAAGATCTACAGGTCAGAGAGAAGGTCCGTGAGCTTTGAAGCTCAAAAAATTAAAGTTATTGAGCAAGCAGAGTATAGGGTAGCTTGGGGAGGTTCTGCAAAGAAGAAGTCGATGCAGCTCGTGAGAATCTCTTGAGGCATTGAGCAGTGCAGGTCAGCAGCAGGCAATCGATGCAGCAGGTTGGCAAGCAAGGAAATTGGAGCAAATAAATTGAGTAGGGGAGGAAATTGAGCGCAGAGAAAGAAAAGGGAGTGTGTGGTGTGTGTAGCACATACACACAAGCAATTGAACGAGCATGGTACCCGTGCTGGCCACCACTCACCCCTCTGCAGTTCTCTCAAAGCCCTCGCTCATCGCGTGCTGCTGCTGCCCCTCTCTATCACCGAATCCGGGCCTGAGCCTCATGCTTCCAATTCGCCATCTCTAGTTTCGTCTGCTCAGCCCCCGGGCTGTTGCCCTCTCTCAAGGCTGGCTATGCCCCTTCGAGGCTTGCCTTCTCATGGTCCTTTGGCCTGTCGAGCTCCCAACTGAGGCTATATTATCGAGGGGGAAGATAGGAGAGCACCACAAGCGAGCACTGCCCCAACAGCCTTCTCGCTGGCAACATTCAGCGGGTTGCAATCAAATCGGGAGGTCGAGCAATTGGAAAGTCGTGCTCGTAGTGATGCAACCACAGAACCAGGTGATGCAGCCAGAGAACTGAGAGAGAGTGCGAGCTTGTGGTGGTGTTTCTTCTACACACAGTGCCGCAAGGCAGCGAGCTTGTCAAGGTGGAAGAGATCGACACATACACACACTCCTTTCGGCCTCTCTCGGTCAATTCTGGCAGAACCTCACACTGCAAGAATTTTGATTTTTTTAAAATCTGAGCCCGTCACACCTTTGTGTGTGCAAGGGGCTGATCCCATAGGTTCTCGCCTTGTTCTTCCTCATCCCGACTCTCCACTGCGGCTTGAGTGCAGCTTTAGAGAGAGTGATAGAGAGAGTGAGTGAGTGAGAGAGAGAGAGAGAGAGACCAGAGTCTCATTATTGACATCAATGATTCTTTGACTTTGTCATCGACTTTTTTGACATCGTCATCCGACTTCGACGTCCACTCCCGAGTCCGACAAGTTGAGAGCAATCTTTACAGACCGAGCAAGATCTGCGATCGATACTGATACGACTCGATATTGGCCGCTCGAGCATTGGCGTTTTACGGCTACTCGGCTAGCCACTTCTGCCCGGCGGCGGAAGGCGACATCGACATCGACATTGACATCGACACCGCTAGGCACACCGGCTCGACACTCCTCATTGCGGCGGATCTCTGACATCCGACCTAGACACATGGCGCTTCCCCACACAAGCGTGTTCCCGCGATCGACGACCGTGCTTGCGACATGCACGGGTGAGGTACCTCTATCATAGAGGAGTGACACCCGGCATCGGCACCAAGCGCACCGATCACCCTGTACTACACAGTTTACGGATACGACACCTTTGGGTGCTATTCGACTAGCATATTTCTGCCCGGCAGTAGAAATCGGCACATAGAAACACCGACACGCAGGTTACAGGCTACAGGAGTGTTTTTCAGCCCATTCACTCACAGATTCTCCAGGTTACCAGACACAGCGCTTTCACAGGCGATTTGGCAGTCATTTCGATAGCATATTCTCTGCGGACACATGCGTTTTGTTGTGAGCACACCTAGTGCTACTGAGCTCTTTTGAGAGCAGATATCTCCGCAGGGATCACTTTCACTGCATGCAGCAGTTCTTGGCGCCTGTTTGAGCGCGGTTTAACTATGTACATTGAGTTGCGGACACTGCCCACTGTACTACGTGTGGAGCCATTTTTGGCTATTTTGGCAGTTTTTCCCGGCCGTTTCTGAGACTCGGACCGGAAGAGCCCTTTCTGAGACTGTGGCTAGTCCATTTGTGTCTACATTAGCCTTTGGAGGGTCGATAGCGTGAGGTTTTCTTTGAGCTGGGGTGTGCTCGAATGTTGAGACACTTTCGGTGATACAGGTAGCTGGAGTTCCCCTTTACGGTACCCTCGCCATAGGATATGTATCTAGACGGTTATTTATGTTTTTGACATCGAGTTGGCACTCACATAGCAGTTGTTTTGTGCAGCAGATGCCCAGTTAGTGCAATTGGTACATTTATATGCATTTTGAGTTGAGTTTTGACTCCTCATACAAAGGAGACTCTGCCAGATTTACTTCCCGCAAGTCGTGCCTTCCATAGTTGGCACTTTTGAGTCTATTTTGGTTGAGATTTAACTCTCGATACAAAGGTTACTCTGCCCAAATTTCTACAGCTTCTCGCCATAGTTTGGCACCTCTCAAACCCTCTTGTCAGCGATGGCTTCTTCTTCAGAAAAGGAGGAGTATTTCATTCGGAAGTTCGATGGCAGCAACTTCACCATGTGGAAAGAGCGCATGAAAGATGTTTTGATAAACAAAGGCCTCTCAGAACCGTTGAAAGAGCGCGCAAAGGATGATGATTATACACAAGCTCAATGGGAGCTTTTGGATGCAAAAGCCATGACTACGATACGTCTACATCTAGCTGAGTCAGTCTTCTTCACTATCATCGGGAAGAAAACAACCAAGGAACTTTGGGATAGCTTATGTTCAGCATGGGAGAGAAAAAGTGCATCCAACAACGATTTTCTCATGAAAAATCTTATGAAGCTCAACATGAAAGAAGGTAGCACAGTCTCCAGTCATTTAAATGAGTTCAACTCCTTGTTCAGTCAGCTGACATCTCAGGGCTTTAAAGAGTTTGACGATGAACTCAAATCTATCTTCTTGTTATGCTCTCTACCCAGTTCATGGGATATCTTTTGCACAGCCATTAGCAATTCAGCTCCAAATGGCAAGTTAGAGTTCAATGTTGTCATAGATGCATTGCTCACTGAAGAGATTCGTCGTAAATCTCTCGATAATGCTAGTCATGGAGATGCATATATGGCTGGCACTTCAACGAAGGCAAGAGGCCGTGACAGTAACAAATACAAAAGCAAAAGTAGAGAGCGAAATCCTCATAGTCCTAGCAGACACAGGAACCAGAGTAGAGACCGCAATGCCAAAAATGTCAAGTGTTACTATTGCCACAAGAAGGGTCATTACAAAAAGGATTGTCGCAGTTCTCTCAGAAAAACATGCAAAAGGATAATTCTGGCAAAGGCAAAAGTACAGTAAAGATTGAAGAGCTCCATATTGTCGAGTCTCCCATGCCTACCACTGCAGTAGAGGATGCTCCTCCTCCAGTGATGCTCATTATGCCCACAAAGATTCATGCCGAGGTGACAGAAGATGCCTCAGATGTTCTCATTTTCACTTCAGATCTCACTCCAGATGCTTTAGTTGCACAGGATTAGGGTTATGCACAGAATTGGATCCTTGATTTTGGTGCAAGTTTTCATGTCACACCGCATAGAGAGTGGTTTTCCTCTTATGCATCCATGCATGGAATAGTCAAGCTTGGTGATTCCTATGAGCTTGACATTATTGGCATTGGTGATGTGAAACTTCAGATGCATAATGGCACTACTTTTGTGCTGCAGAATGTCAGACATGTACCCAAGCTTACGAAAAGCTTGCTTTCTATAGGGCAATTGGATGATCTTGGCTACACTACAGTTTTTGATAATCGTTCTTGGATGATCCGCAAGAACAACCTTATCATGATGAAAGGCAATAAAAACGGATCCCTGTACTCTTTGTTTGTTTCGAGTGTCGACGAACACTCTATCTATGTTGCCGAGTTGCCGTCTCCTGAGTTGTGGCATAGCCGGCTAGGGCATATTAGCCAAAAGGGAATGAAAACACTTCAGCGTTTTGGCTACTTACCTGTGTTAGATTACACGGACTTTCCATTGTGTGAACATTGTCTATATGGAAAACAAAGTCATTCGTAGCTCACATGTGATTTTCAATGAATAAAAAATGAACAAGAAGCCCATCAAAGATGTTGAGTACATACGTGTTCGTTTTGAGGATGTAGCCTCCGAACCAACTCAGCTCACTAGTGTTGCACCTACTCCTCAAGTGAAAGATACTACTATTGCTCCGGAGAGAACAGAGTCTAGCAGTCAGGCACTGAGACGCTCTGAGAGAGTATCACGTGCACCCGAGCCGTTTGAGCTGGGTATACACCACATTTTGGTCACTGACAGTGGAGAGCCAACCTGCTACAAAGAAGCTATACAAATGGAGGATAGCGTTAAGTGGGAGTAGGCTATGCAATCAGAATACAATTCGATTGTGGCTAATGAGACATGGGATTTGGTTGAATTACCAAAAGGAAAAAATGCTTTACCTTGCAAGTGGGTATACAAGAAGAAGTATACAACGGAAGATCTCGAGCCTAGATACAAGGCTCGTCTAGTTGCCAAGGGTTTCAAGCAACAAAAAGGTGTGGATTTTGATGAGATTTTCTCTCCAGTAGTCAAGATGACTACACTTCGCACCGTGCTTGGCTTGGTTGCTATCCAGGACATGGAACTTGTCCAAATGGATGTGAACACAGCATTTCTTCACGGGGATTGAGATGAAGATGTCTACATGAAACAACCAGAGGGATTCGTATGTGAAACCCAAAAACCAACAACGACAGAATTGGTTTGTAGACTTAAAAAGGCACTCTATGGCCTCAAGCAAGGTTCAAGGCAATGGTATCAAAAATTCGACAAATTCATGAAATCTCAGGGTTACATAAGAAGTCAAGAGGATCACTGCTTATACAAAAAAAAAATTGAATGATGGTTCTTTAATCATCTTGATCTTGTATGTAGATGATATGCTTATTGCAGGAAAATCCATTGATGAAATCAATCAGTTGAAAAAGATGCTAAGCACTCAGTTTTCCATGAAGGATTTGGGAGATGCCAATCACTTTCTTGGTATGCACATCAAGAGAGACAGGCAACGTGGAATTCTTGAATTATCTCAAGAAAAGTACATTCACAAAGTCTTGCAACGTTTTAGTATGCAGGGGGGGAAGTCATTGAGTACCCCAATGCAAGCATACTCCAAACTTATCAAGGAAGACTCTCCCAAGACAGTGGCTGAGAAAGAGGAAATGGTGAAAGTACCATATTCTTCAGCAGTTGGCAGTTTGATGTACGCTATGGTAGCCACAAGACCAGACATTGCACATGCAGTGGGAATGGTTAGTAGGTACATGGCAAACCCTGGCAAGAAGCATTGGGAAGCAGTGAAGAAAATCCTCAGATATTTGAAAGGTACAGCTAGCAAGTGTTTATGCTTCGGAAACAGTGATGCATCTATTGTAGGTTACACGGATGAGGATTATGTGGGTTGCATGGATCGTAGAAGATCCACATCTGACTATGTGTTCATGTTTGCTGGAGCAGCTATCTCTTGGAGATCGTGTCTCCAAGATTGCACGTCTTCATCTACCACTAAGGCATAATATGTTGCTGCGTCTGACGCCAGCAAGGAAGCCATATGGTTGGCTCGTCTAGTGGGAGATTTGGGCATTCACGAGGTTCCAGTACTACATTGTGATAGTCAGAGTGCCATTGCTTTGGCAAAGAATCCAATGTTTCACTCAAAGTCGAAACACATAGAGGTTAGATACCATGTCATACGAGATGCATTGGCTGGCAAGCGTATCGAGCTTGTCAAGGTTCACACTGACGACAACCCCGCAGATGCTCTCACAAAGAGTCTAGCCTCGGAGCAATTTACACATTGTATAGAACTTATGGGTGTAGGATGAAGCCTCGGCAATGCTTCATCAATTTTGTATAGACTAACTATACTAATGCCACTATTGGCCACCATGACCTTCAAGTGGGAGGTTGTTGGGGTGTAGGCCAGGTGGCCGTGGAAAACCACCCTTGTACACTTGATTTCACCTAATCAATATAGGGAGAAAAAGAGGTAGAGTTGACTCTTCTCTTTCTTCTCTACTAACCCACACAGTGGCTGCCTGTGTATCTCCCCCTTCCCCATTTCTCTTCTTCCCCTCTCTTGCACACACTCCGTACACGCACACGCGCACTCATCACTACCAAGTATAATAGGATATGCTCCCCAACCCTGCTGGCATCACATGAAAATCAACCACCGCCTTTGCATCATATGCCTCCACTTCTAAGCTCTTTACAACACCCAAACAGTTTACTTTCTGATGGTTTGCCAATCTAATCCGGAAACCTGACACCCCAGTCACTGTAAGACCCATCTTCTCAACGCATGAGTGTGTTATGACGCATATTTGGGCTCCACCATCCACATAACCTTGTCCCAGATTTTTTCTTTTATGCCACACATCTACTATTGGACAAATGTCTGGTAGCTCGTCCATTGCCAACACCTTCACTGAACCTCTCTCTGGCTCTTTCTCCATTGGGTTAACCATTCTCTTCCATTGTCGCTTTAGCTTAGGTACCATCTCTATAAGTTGCCCAAAAGTAACATCGGCTTTCCTGCTCGTCAGATCCTCCTTCAAGTCATAGCTTAATTGCCCATCCCCTAATGGAAAATCTGAAACATGAAACTTGCGACGAGCCCTTCTTTTCCTCTTGGCCTTGATATCTTCGCCTTCATGGCTCTTTCCCTTCTTCTTACTAGGACCTGGGGTACTTCTTCCTTCCTTGTCCTCTGTGGTCCTCTTCCCAATAGGCATTACTAATGTATCCTCTAGCTTTGATGCCTTCTCTAAGGTGACTACACTGATCACTTTTGTCTTTCCCTTTTCCTCCTGGGTTAATCCACTGGTTCCTTCTTCTCCCTTAATTTCGATGCCATAATCATTTGACCTAGTTAGCACCTGTCTTGGCAATGGATACATGTCTCCACCCATCCTTGGTGGCTTATCACATTGCGGGCTGATGTGACCCAACTCTCCACAATTATAACATGTGGGCATTTGCCTCCAGAACCTACGATTGCTTTGTCCAACACCATTCCTAGGTTTTTCTTCACCTCCTGGCTGATTTGCAAACCTCCCTCGACCTTGATTATTTCCCACTTGTCCTAGCATGTTTAGACTTAGATTCTTCATTAAATCTACCACTTGCCTCATGTCTTGCCTTAGCCCATCATCTTGCACTACTATAGTGACCACTGCTGGCATAACTTGAGGAGTAACAGAAACCACTAGTTCATGATGAACCCGTGGCATGCGACCTTGCAAAGAGTCCATGGCTGAAATTCAGACCTCATGGGCAAAGACTCCACCCCTAACTGGCTCATTTTCCTCAGCTTCCACTCTTTGTTCCTTGCTACCTCTAGTGCATCTTCATATGTCCTAGGCTTCTTTAGCTCCACTCTCCAACGTATATTCTCCCAAAGACCAGCCAAGAACCTGTCCTTCTTCATCATGTCAGGCAGGGGTACCTATGGTGCTAAGGCCTTGCACATCCTCTCCCATGCCAATGAGAACTTACGTATGTACGCATCTACTGGCTCACCTTCCTTTTGCACAAAGCCTGTACTTCTTGCCACACTTTGTCAGGATCTTCTATCTTCACAAACTCCACTTCCAACCCATGCTGTAGATTGTCCCAACTCAAGTTTACAGGTGGATCAGCCCCACGCAACTCTTCTTCAAATGCTTTGGACCAAAATCGTGCATCACTCTTCAAACAGATTTGGAGAAGACGTAACATCTGCACAGGGTCATGAATCTGGTTGCTAATGCAAGCAACCTCTATATTTTCTAAAAAGTCTTCCACATCTTCATCAATTCTTCCATGAAACTCTGGATAAGAGAAAGCCATGGCTACCCAAGTTACGATGCTTTGAGAACCCCTTCGAACACACGTGCAAGAACCCAAAACTTTTGACTGACTCAATTCCCAGAAACTTCAATGGAGCTCAACTTTAGATAAGGACAAACACATGCACATCAAATGAGTTTTCATAGTTAATCATTGAAATTACAATAGGCAAAGGACATTACAGGATCTCTCTTAATCTTCTTGGCCCAAACATAAAGACTATGCGCTGCTGGAAAAAAATCTTCCTGGACACATAAACATTTATCTGGATTCTCTGAGTTAAATGAAAAGGAGTGAATTGAGGGCCATTTTGATCATCCATTAAAGTCAACCATGCAGCTCCCAAGAAAGCACAACTGTCTTATCCTCTGATTTTGCCAAAATTTCAGCAGCATAACAGCATAAATGGCTCAAAAGACCAAAAGACCAGCCATCATAACTTGGAAAAATTTTGATAGAGTTTCCCTAGAATTAGAGCAGTAAGAACCCAAAATATAGATTGTATATGTATGCATAAACTGCCAATAATAGAACCCGAGCATCAATTAGGAATAACTAGTACATAGCCTATGGCGAGGTCACAAAAAGGGTGCTCTAGCTACCTGTATCACCGAAAGGATCTTCACATTTGAGAATCCCCCAGCTCAATAAAACCTCACGCTATTGACCCTCACACGAAGGCTTATGCAAATCTCATATAGTCAAGTCTCAGAAATGACTATCTTCCAGATTAAGTCTCAGAAATGGTTGGGACTGCCAGAGAAAACCAAATATGGCTCCACAAAGGCGTACAATGGCAGTTTCCACAAGTAACGTACAATCCAGCAGACAATGCGCTCAAACATGCGCCCAATGATGCATACCCATGACAACTGCAAGTGACTACCACCGTCAGTGTATCACTCTACTCCAGCTACATGTACCTATGTGAATCACCTGTACCTGTACCTGTACCTGTACCTGTAATCACGAATCTCAAAGCTTGAAGCTCAAAGCAAAAGGTAGTCGAAGAAGATCCTCTGTGGGGGCGCCAAAAGAATGTGAGCGGGATGGAAACATACGGAACGCCTCTATAACGACCCAACACACACTCTTGTAATGATACACACACACACACACACACACACACTATGGGGCACCACTCAGCTTACACAACCCACCTGGCCGAGACAGGGAACACACCGATGGAGCGAGAGGAGAGAGACTATCCGTTTATCCACTCCACACACACACACACACACACACACACACACACACACACACACACACACACACACACACACACACACACACACACACACACACACAGAGACACACCCAAAAACTCAGCTCGAAAGAGGAGAATTTCTGATGTTTAGATACAAATGAGCTTGGGCCAACACCAATGGAGCAAATAGCTCACACAATATGGGTAAAATGTACCAAATACAATCACAAATTGGAGCAGAAGCTTCGCTCATAGGAGAAACTTACACAGCCAAAACAACAGAAAAAGAGTGAGGAATTTGGAAAAATGGACAGCGCCATCGCGTCCAGAGCGGCTTAAAACCCCAGTCTACAATGTCAAAGTGACCTCGGATGAGCAGTTTACGGCCAAAATAGGCTCCAAAATGAGCAAAAACACAGTTGCGGCTATTCCTCCTCTCTTCTCCACTCTTTTTCTTATCTTCTCTCTGTGTTTTCAGTTCCCACACTTAGCTTTATCACTTGGGCACCCTTGGCCTTTTAGTTGACCTCAAACCGACCCCGAACAGGCCAAAAACTGACCTCGTAGTGCATAGTTGTCACCGTGCTGCATCCATCCGCACACCTGGCACTCAACTTTTTTCAATGATGCATCCCGAAACCATGTGAAGTGGCCCCAAAATATGGTCCTCATGATGACCTTTCTGCATAATTATCACAAGAAAACATCCACGTCGTGTCTGTACTCATCCACGTGCAAGTATTGACCCCATTCGGCCTCCTGACGCCACTAGATGCCATCTGACGCACCTGCTTACCTCATGTCGTCGATCTACGGATAGCTTCCTCGAGAATTTTTACGCGCTACCAACTCCTCATTATTATAGAGAAAACACACTGGTACTGGTAATAGTGAAAATCGATGCACTATGTACACCATGTCCTATCTGTACACATGTGGGCCCCACGTAACCACCTGGCTCTGGAAAATGGGCAATTCTTTATTTGATGCACCATGCATGGGTATGTACATATGCGCAATCCCTTGATCCAAAAAACTCCTGACAACGGTTGTACTAGGCCTTGAGTGTTTAGTTCCTAGACTTGGTTCGGTGGTTGTTTCCTCGGTCTCTGAATCAATTTCTCCCTGAGATTCCATTTTTGAGGTGTATTGGTCTGAATCCTTAGAGGAATCATCAGTTTCACTCTCAAGTAGGTGTGTCTCTCTTTTATCATCGGAGGTTACATGTGCTACATCTAATATGATTACTGGTATCTCTTCCCCATCCGGTGTTACCCAGGTTGTTCCTCTAGTTCGCCATGTATCTATAGGTATTGCTAGGTGTACCCAATCAACATTGTCTGACTCATCCATTCCGGGTAGGATATCCATATAAGGAGAGTTTCCCCTAATATCTGTGTCTTTGTTACATGTATAACAATACTGCAATGGGGTCGAGTGAATTGTGTTGTCTGATCGATTGTCAACGATAAATTTATTCCCTAAAGGATGCGTTCGACCACTTAAAAGATCAACTCGAATGACAGAGTCTTGGAATTGCAAGTAGACGTGGTTTTTGGACCAGTCATGCACCATTTTTGCTTCCCTCATGAACGGACGCCGTAAGATCATCTCAAATGACATAGGATGCTTGGAGAAATTCATAACAATGAAAGTATCCCTTACCTTGTGTCTCAAGACCTTGATCTTGAGATCTTTTAGCATTCCAATAGGCGTAACGATAGATCCATTAGCCATTTTTATCCCTACACTTGTGACTTCAACGGAGGTCTCCCTATAGACTCCCAACAACTCTTTGTTACAATGTTGTGTCCCGCACCACCATCAAGGACTCCCTTCACAATTAATCCTTTAGTAGTGATTGGTAGGGTTGCATTAGATTCATCACCTTCAAAGTATTGCCCCAACTTGTTAACAGGTATTTCAATTATAGATTCATGTCTCTCCAGGCCAGGTGGCGGTGCTAAGTGTTCCTCATCGTTCATTACCGAGTCAAGTTTGTTCATATGTGCAAACTGCGATAACGCGGCTCTCCATTGAGAAATGCTCCAAGTGCTAGAAATAACTTTGGATCTCTGTATAAATTATATATGATCGTGGTGTGAATTTCTTAGGACATGAAATCCATCAGCTTGGCAACATTTAATGGCATCTTGTGGGACGTAGGACCCTGACAAGAGAATGTTGAAGATGGAATCTCCACTTCCTCAAGGGGGTGGGGGACTCCTTCACCAAACATTCTCTCTAGTAGGAAAGCTGTATGTTCACTTTCAGATGTCCTACCCTCACTCTCTTCCCGGATGATACTGAGTATGGCTAACAGCTTGTGGTTCTTGTGAGGTTGAACTTGCGTGAGGAAGGTTGTGCCCGACATCTTGATATGCTTGTGTTCCAGTTCTAATACTCGTTGAGTTTCTTCCACCAAACCCCTCAATTGTTGGACTCGTTCAATTTCTATTGTTGGGTTTGGATAGGTTTCGATCTTTTTCTTGCAATTCTCCATTTTTGTCTCTTGTGGCTTATTTGGGGGGTTTGCAACTGGGTGGTTTAACTTTGAACACTGTTCTGGTGTCCGTCGCAATTCCCTCTTGCTTTCCTTAGCAATATTTTCATTTGATCCCCTCTCATGATCCTCCTCACTGGCTCTTGCCTTTATAGTAATAGTTTTGGTCTCCGTGGTCTCTATCAAATCTGAGTCATCTTCAGGGTCATTCATATACACTGGATCCTCTCATTTCCCTAAGTTAGTCTTTGAACTAGAAGCATCACCCAAGCATCAAGGGATCTCTTTATTGCTGTTTTCTTCTTCCTCGCACGGCCAATGGATGCAACATCTCTCTCCTCAAGGATGTAATTTTGCTTTTGGAGCATCAACCGTGTGAGTGCATTCATTGGCGCTATGTTTGTAGTTTGTGGTGTCCCATAGAAAATCTCTATTAAGTTCAATGGCCCCAAAAATGTGGGCTTCTGCCGCACATATCGAAGTAAGGGACTTGCTTAACACTATGTGCGAGCCACAGATGGCTCCAAGCAAGCAACTAGCCTAAACTAGTAAGCTCAAAGATGACAATGGTGTGTCTTTGGTGCCTTTGGATTGTTAGGACACTGTGCAATCAAATTATCTATGCCACAACAATTACAAGGCATTGCCAATGCACTGCCTTGACTTGTTTGCATTATTGTAGCATTCTTTTGCATTCTAATAGGGCACTCAACTCTCGATGTGGTCCACCACATTCGTAGCACTAAAGAGGTGGTCTCGTGGAAAAACTATTGATGTTTTGGCCTCTAGTTGCTAAATTAGTAGCTTGATATACAGGTTTGATTTGTCCCCAATGGTCTTCCATGTAGTACATGGGACACTCCTCAAGCATGTCAAGTCCATAGGTGATACTAGAGTCTATGTCCTCTTCGCAATCCAAATAAGTACTAGATGACTCGCAACCTATTTGGTTCATAGGTGTAACTCTTGGATGACGGGGTTGTGATCCTAGCACTCAAGGTGGCAACGGTGTGGTTTGGACCACATTTTGGGTTCTAGGGACCATGTGTTGTTAATGACAACTATTGCTCAATAGGTGGGGCAGGCATCAATGCATGAACTCTAGGTGAGTCTATCTAGGCTACAGGTGGTCTATTTTCCATGATGCATTTAAGCATTAGACAATCCTTAGCTTGATGGCCATACCTACCACACGTGTTACAAGTCCCGTTAAACTTCACTCTAAAATTAGGGCGTTCACTTGTAGTATGTGGGACCAAGCAAATTGAGCACCATTGTTGCTCCCTTCTTGGATACATATGAGTATTTTGAGGAGCACCATTACCCTAGGGATTTCTTGGATAGCCTTGGTGATATTTGCCAAAGTCATCTCCGATATGGTTTGCTCTTTCATGATTGGCTTTATCTTCATTGGCTCATGCCCTGATGCTTGCGAGCTACTAGATTTTGGCTCAGCAGCAAACACTCTTTCTCCTACAATCATCAAATTATCTTCTAATTGGATTGCATTCATGGTGACTGCTTCCCAAATAGTGATACCTCTAATGACTATGCCATTACAAATACTTTCCTGTCGTAGTCCCCTAATGAATCTATTGAGCAGTTGATTATTGTTGAATTGATCTTTTGGATTACATCAAGAATTCAAATTCTTTAAGCGACTAATGAAGTCTCTCACAGATTCACCGTCTTCTCTTTGGGCTTTCTGGAGCCGAGAGGCTACACCCCAAAGTACTCCCTTTTGTATGTGCTCTTTCAAGACCAATCTCCTAAGAGTAGATCATTTTCTCTTCTACCCTTAAGGTTCTATACCAATCTCCAACCTTCTCACTTAAGGTTAGGCTTAAAGCATTACTCTTATGCAGGTCATTATGTTTTCCTAGAGAGTCGCATATTTGTTCAAACACTTTGATATGCTTTCTCACATCCTCATCTCCACTAAATTTTTGTGTGAGCTTGGCTATTTGACTGCCTTACTTCTAGGTTCTCTATCAGCCTGTTACACATATTCTCAGCAATAGATCGACCGATAGCTTGAGCAAATGTTGCCAAGTCACCTAAGTGAGTAGGAACCTTGGATGAAGGCGCTCCAGAGACTACATGTGGAGTAGGTATTGGCATTGGGTTGGCACATAGGAAGCCCTTGGGTTCCATGTTTGGTACAGTGTTGTGCCATGTGGTGTCCAATGTAGGGAGGCATTGTAGCACAACCTAATCACAACCCACACAAAATTATCAAATGCGTGGATCTGGCAACCCGGCTAGGGCATCGAAGCACGAGTATCGGATGAAGGGAATAGAGGATTCAAGAGATCACCTCTCCATTGCAAGTAGAGATTAGCCATGGCAAGACTAACTCTAAACCTACTCTAATCACTAATCAATTAATCTCCTACACACATCAAGCCCACCAAAGTCTGACTTGCCATAGACTAGAAACCCCAAGCACACTAATGATAAGCACACACTAATTACCATATGTCAATTAAAGCACTTCATCAATATCTACACACACGAGGTGATGGTGCTAGAGCTTCATAAAACCTATCTACACACAAGCAAAGAATAGGGAACACACACAAATTACAAGATTAAGACCCAACTTAATCAACCTAATTTGTGATGCTAAATATCGCAAATCAATTTCTTGTGGAGAGATAAGAGTGGTTACTAGCAAGAAGTACATACATCTTTCAAATCTAGACTAATGAAAGTGTAATACTACTTCATGACAAGATGAAATGTAGAGAAGAAGTAGACTAATGAGAAAATAAGTATTAGATTAATTAAGAAGAGCTTACTCTAATTACAATTGGATTAGCACTAGCCTCTCAAGCATAGACATTAAGCTCAAGGCTAGGCCATAGAGTGAACACTCAAGCGAGTGGGAGCTCTCAAAAGTGGATCCTCAAGAGTGGATACTCAAGAATGAAACCTCCTTGCCTAAAGGCTTCCTTTTAAGGGCTTTCACCACAATCCCTTCTACTATGGGTTTAAGCTTGAGCCCTCAGACTACCATCTACAACTTTGGAACTCCAAGTGAGCCCAAGACTTATACAAAGTGAGTGGGAAATATTGTGACATCCATAGATATCTCCCGCTTGATGCATATTCAGTGTAGCCTGTGTTAGCCACTACTAACATTCCCCCTTCCTAATTTGGCGCACGTCTCCGTGTGCCGGTGAACCAAGACACGGTGACATGGTAGAAAGCAAGTCCATGGAAGAAATGTTGAGCTGCAAAACATAAGAAAAAGTAATGAGCATCAAAGGCCACCAAGAATGAATAAAACATGAAGCACAATGAACAATCATGCAAAGTGAATTTTTTGATTCCAAAAGATGGGTGAATCATAGTAAAAAACTAGACAACATAAAGCAAAAAAGACACCTATGCTATTGTGAAGATTAAACCACTTTGAAATTTTAGTTTTATGCATGAAATACAAGCAATCAATTAAGACCCTAGGCTAATGCAAGGTCGTAAACCTACTAGTCCAAATACTATGTGACCAATCTTAATAAATCATTCGAGTCTGTCATGTCTATGGGCTATAAAAAAGCTCCTAATCTATTAGTATATTTTCAAAGCATTTTGAAGCTCATAGAAGTTTTGGTTTTATCATTCATTGAAAAAAGTTAAACACATCACAAGGCTACCACCCCCAAGCAAGTCTAGGTGAAACTCTCGGCTCCTTGAACCCTCAAGAAGGTGTTCCAATAGCCTACTAGCCTACCAAGGCGACGGCTAACCCGTATCAGCCCAGGGCATCAATTTAGGGCCTTGACCAAGCGAGCCAAGGTAAATCCCCTCGCCTGCCAAGTGCCAATAAGGCGCTAGGCCTAACAAGACACAAAACAACATAGAAATTTTATTTTCATGTGTCTAGTAGCACTTTTTGCTTCATTGATTCATTTTTTAGCATTTTATTGCTTCCAACATGAGGTGCTTATGGCAATTGGACTAAAGGACTAAAGCCTAATCATAGCCCTAGGTCATGTAAAAAATGAATGGAGTATTAAGACTATCACTAAGACTCTAGGACTAATGAGAAATGAACCTACATTAACCTAAGGTCAAGGACAATTACCTATAATAAAACCTATTTTTTTTTATGAGTTAATTTTCACAAAGCAAAGTGTTGAAACTTTAGGATGCCTAGCTTTTGAACATGAAATAATCATAGCTTAGAAGCAAAATTTCACTTAAGCCAAGCATAGAGAATGAAGAGATGAACAAAAGAGCAAAAATATGGAAGGATTACACCTATTCATGCTCTTTTGAGAATCGTTGAGCAAGCATCCCATTTGTAGAGAAGCCTCTTGATCTTTTTATTTGTAAAAGAAGCCTTTTGAAGCTAAGTGTAAACACAAGCTCCAAAAGTCTTTTATTGAAATCCAAATGCACACAAAAAACATCATTTAAAACCTAAAGATAGGGTCTTGCATACCCGAATTTGCCAAAGCGAAAAAACCCAAAGAAAAAAAGTGCCTTTGGTTATGCACATTTATGCTCTTTGATAGCAAATTTATGCATACATAACAACAATGAGAGATAAAATGCTTCTACATAAGCAAATTTTACAATTTTTACCATCTCTCATGCATGATTCAAAGTTGATTATTTTCTAGCTCAATGAAATATGGAGTTAAAAACAAGCCAGGAGCTGAAAATACTGCAACTTTGATGAAATGAAGTGATTCTTGAAAGTCGAATTTTACAATTAAAAGCTTTCCAAAAAGTTGGCTAACAACTAGCTCATGAAATTCTACAATTTTAGAGCATGCTATGAGCTAGAGATGACTGCAACTTGATGAAATGAAAATGAATGGCTCTTACTAGCCAAATTTTGTACTTGAAACCTCTCAAATAAAGTTCGGTAAACACTAGCTCGAAATGAAAAAATTAACTTTTGACCAAGCTATGAGCTAGCATGTATACAAATTTTAATCCAAAGAATTTTGAATGGCTCTAATTAGCCACATTTTGCAATATTTTGCAATGATGACCCCTTCTTGGATCAATTGAAATCACACTCCTGCCACACCACTTCAAAATGAAGCTCAATTGTTGGTGCTTTTTAGCATATGAACATCCAATACAAGCACTAAAACTTCCATGTTCAATGCTATCACATGGTCATTCCATAAATCCAATCTAGTGCTATGCCATGATTTTAGCATACATATTAAGCACTAAAAAAGTATCAAGCAATGACAAGTTCACATTCTCGTACATTCTTCATTTAAAAAGGATACTGCTCTCCCATGTTCATCCAAAACAGCTTGATTTTAGTGCTATGTAATGATCTTTTTACAATTCAATTTAAGCACTGAAAATGTATCAAGCAATGCCAAGCTCAATCCTAAAGCACCACTCATTATCCATAGTGTTACTCTCACATGAAGCTCCTATGCATTTCAAAACGAGCTTGCCATTTAGTGCAATGCTTCAATCAAACAAAGCACTAGAAAATTGCTCATACCAAAAAAAATTGTGCATTGAAGATCATTTTTGCATGGAGTTCCATATACAATCATACACTACCCAACATCGTAGCTCTCATACAACATTTATGGCATACAAAGCATAAGAGAGAGAGTGAATTTTGAACTCATTTGATCAATAAAAACCCCGATGTTGGATTTTTGTCCCAACAAAAGCTCCATCATTAGTGCAAGGATATTAATTACTCGTCAATCCAAGCACTATAATTGCATAAGTTTTCAAGTTTTTAATGCAATCCATTCACAAAGAACTTATTTCAATTGACATTGAATGCACAAAGTTCATGATCCCATGCTCTCATGTAGTTGTAGATAGACAACAAGTGTCTTTCATCACAAAATGATCAATCGAAATTTTATTTTGAGCACTCCCATTGCCTGTTGATGGAACGGCGGGAACAAGCCTCAAAGACAAATGCCAAGCTTTTTTACTTTTATTTTTATTTTTCTTTACAAATTTCCTGTTGGCAATGTTCTGGCGGCACACAGAAGAGGCCTAAGGGAGAGTGAGAATGTGTGGGTAAAGGGTGTGTGTGTGTGTGTGTGTGTGTGTGTGTGTGTGTGTGTGTGTGTGTGTGTGTATGGTGTGCCTCAGGCTACAAGCCAAAGCTGCGAGAATCGACAGAAAAAGGTGGGGCCGGTGATGGCGGTCATGAGCGGAGGACTCGGGCAAGTCAAACTACCATAGGGTGTGTGTGTGTGTGTGTGTGCAGTGTGGCTGCACCAACTCAGGCCAAGGCGGGAAGGCAACTGGGTGGGGTAGGGACGTGGCCGAGTACACGAGCGTCAGGAGGGGCGGGGCAGGCATGTGCTAGGACAACAAGTAGTGTAGGTGTGTGTGTGTGTGTGTGTGTGTGTGTGTGTGTGTGTGTGTGTGTGTGTGTGTGTGTGTGTGTGTGTGTGTGTGTGTGTGTGTGTGTGTGTGTGTGTGTGTGTGTGTGTGTGTGTGTGGGTGCAGGGCAGTCAGGCGAGCATATCACGCACGTGAATTGTCCTACAAGCCAAGCAAATGGTGGCCAATAAAATCGGTTTGCAGCTGTAGTGACAATGACGAGAGGGGAGAAGGGGAAGAGAGAGAGTGAGAGAGAGAATTTTTTGAGCGGCTGCAGATACTGTTAATGTGTGTGTGTGTGTGTGTGTGTGTGTGTGTTTTGGTGTGTAGCCAGGATTTAAAATCGACAGGCCCGGGCACGTGGGCAACATCAACGTGTGTGTAGTACGAGTTGTGAAGACGCCAAGCCAGCAAGTGGCCCGTGAGCGAGGTAGGTGACAAAATAGACGAGCGAGGCCTTCCGCCTTCAACTCGCTTTGAATGGTATGTAAAAACTCCATTTTCTTTTCATTTTGTTTGAAAATCTCATTTAGAGCTTGTTCTCACAATCAAAGTGGGTTTGGAAGAGTGTGAGTACGACTGCAATCAAGTAGTGATAGAGAGGGAGAGGATGTACACATATTATTATTCATATAAAAACTGGGTGAATTCAAGTGCATATATGCTCTCAACTTCTATGCCAAAACTCTTCCCTAATGTGTGACAAAACCAAAAAAAAAAAAAGATCTCAATCGAGTTATGAATATCTTATTGCACCCTTTGATAGTGCACACACAAAAATGGTCCAAAATCTATCGACAATTCGTTTCAATTTATCCAATTCCCAATTTTAATTGGACACGCATCACATTTTAAAACATTGTGAGAATAAAATCTAATTCCGTGTCAAAAATGTACCATACTAATCGGCCCTTTTCTTTCACCTTGCTTCCAATTGAGGATTACTTGATTTCACAATTTCGATTGGAAAACTTGATAATCATTGCAACATCAATTTCTCATATTCCACATCTCTAATCATCCAAATCATTTAGATTTTTCACATTGCTACACACTTTTGATGTTTATGTGATTGGAATCCAAGACCAATCATTCATCCTCTATTTGGATATCAAATGCCATTGAGTAGGCACACACATTAGTGCATTTTTTCCATGTTCATTAAATTGATTCATCATTAGCATGGAAATACACTAAAAATATACACAATTGCGTACCAATTAAGTGATATATCCCAATTTCCCAAGCCATTTGTGACACACATATCAACTATTTGGCCAAATTAATCATCATAATTGGTAAAAATTGTCAATTATTCATTCAAGGACCGAATTGCACATGCCATTCTGTAGGTACACACACACGCAAATTAGGCCAAAATTTTATGCAAAAATTACATCAATTCCACATTGGAATGCTCAAATTGTAAACTCAATCAAGCATAAGTAAATGCATGCATGCTTAATTTTTTAAAAATTGGCATTATCTTTACCCAATCAAGCAATGCATACACTCAAAAATTGACCACGAAAGATCAAATTTGGCTCAATTAACAATGCATTTAGGATTACACCTAATGATTGCACATACTTTTCATGTACAATTCACAATCAAAAACCATTTAGGTGCCTAATTGACCATCAATCATAGAAAATCAAGTGGTCTTGGATAGGCACACACTCAATTTTTGCCCAATTTTTTTTGGCATTTAGGCTTATCCAATGATTGAATTAGCCTAACATACACATCGTTTACATGGCTGCATACTCAAGTATCATCAATTTTATCAATTCCTATGTATGCACACACTCAAGATTAGGTGCACACACACTTGAATTTTTTGACAGTTTTTTCCTTCTTTGGTGCATGCACACAAACAATGATTTTTATGCACACACTTGATGAGAATTAAGATGGATACACACAAAGTTCATTAGTCACAATTTGACTATCAATTTTATTCCAAGTGTATGAAATTAAGTGAAAAGTGTAGGTCAATTTATGTTACACACCTAATTTTAGAAAATAATTAGCAAATTGAATCTTGATCAATCAAAAATTGACATAACAAGTGAGTGCACTTACATCGTAATTACACTCCAAGCTATTCCTTTGCTCCATGCGAAAACGTATCATTGCACACACAAGTATGTGCACCATCAAATCGGCTCCAAAATTGACTATTTGTAGGCCAAAATCAAACACTCAAATCATCAAATTAAGCATAAATTAGCACAATTAACTTGATTAGAATGATGATTCCACCTCTTGCAAGGGGATTTCACATACTTTATACTTCAAATGTTAGTGGTTAGGTTAGCAAGGTTAGTCAAAATTAGTAAAAAATTAGCATGAAATTAGTAAAATTAGCAAGGGTTAGTATGAAATTAGTGAAATTGGGGGTGGAATTGGGGCTTTGGGGTATTCATAACTCAACATTAGCATCAATTTCTTGCACAAACATCATCAAATCACACCAAAAATTGAGTTACACACACTCAAAAACCAACAAAATTAGTATTGAAATTACTTTATTCTACACATCCTAAACTCACTAGCTTAGGTTATCGATCCCCGACAACAGCGCCAAATGTAGGGAGGCATTGTATCACGACCTAATCACAACCCACACAAAATTATCAAATCCGTGGATCCGGCAACCCTGCTAGGGCATGGAATCACGAGCATCGGATGAATGTAATACAGGATTCAAGAGATCACCTCTCCATTGCAAGTACAGATTAGCCATGGCAAGACTAACTCTAAACCTACTCGAATCACTAATCAATTAATCTCCTACACACATCAAGCCCATCGAAATCCGACTTGCCATAGACTAGAAACCCCAAGCACACTAATGATGAGCATACACTAATTACCACATGTCAATTAAGGCACTTCATCAATAGCTACACTCACCAGGTGAATGGTGCTAGAGCTTCATAAAACCTATCTACACACAAGCAAAGAATAACGCACACACACAAATTACAAGATTAAGACCCAACTTAGTCAACTTAATTTGTGATGTTAAATATTGCAAATCAATTGCTCGTAGAGAGATAAGAGTGGCTACTAGCAAGAAGTATATACATCTCTCAAATCTAAACTAATGAAAGTGTAATACTACTTCATGACAAGATGAAATGTAGAGAAGAAGTAGACTAATGAGAAAATAAGGATTAGATTAATCAAGAAGAGATTACTCTAATTACAATTGGATTAGAACTAATCTCTCAAGCATAGACATTAAGCTCAAAGCTAGGCCATAGAGTGAACACTCAAGAGAGAGAGAGGGAGCTCTCAAAAGTGGATCTTCAAGAGTGGATACTCAAGAATGAAGCCTCCGTGCCTAAAGGCGTCCTTTTAAGGGCTTTCACCACAATCCCTTCTACTATGGGTTTAAGCTTGAGCCCTCAAACTACGATCTACAACTTTGGAACTCCAAGTGAGCCCAAGACTTATACAAAGTGAGTGGAAAATATTGTGACATCCCTAGATATCTCCCGGTTGATGCATATTTGGTGTAGCCTGTGTTAGCCACTGCTAACACCCAAAGTTCATATGTGTGGCCCTAGGCATAGCAGACATCGGATGTGACATGCTAATGCTAGCCGGTATGGTCCCATGGAAATAAGAGCTTGGGTGTTGTGGTTGTGGAGCATAGGTTTTTGAAACAATGGGAGGGGTAGGGACTACATGAGTGCGAGGACCAATAGGTGTATATAATTGGTGCATACTTGTAGGTACTGTTTGCAGGCATTGAGCTACCATGTAACGGTGCTTTACTTACAAATGAGGTCCATTGCACTTTTCTTGGCATGCCTATCAGTGGGATAGGCATGGTAGCCGTGGTGTCATCAAGGAAAAGATGAGCTAGACTTGAAAAGGTAAAGCTATCACTTGTGGGCTCAGATTGCACTGAGACCCCTAGCGAAACAACATATTGAGGATCCATCGGACTTACCGAGGGAGTCTCCATTTGTGATAAGGTTAGTTGTTTAGACTTTCCTGTATCCAAGAATCTCATGAGACCCGTTGAAGGCATGTGGATCCCATTGTTCTATCTCTCTAGTTCAATAACCCTATGGATGACGTCACAAACTTTTTGTTGTTGATCCTCTACACTAGTAGCACCCATTCCGGATTGTAGGACATCTAACCAACCCATGTGATAGGTGTGACCTTTGTATAGGTTGGATACAGTTTCTGTTTGTAGTTTGTACTCCCAGCTCTCATTTAGAAACACTGCATCTAGGATTGAGGTGCTAGGGGTGTCCTTTGAACTAGATGCAATGTGGCTCTCTATGGGTTGACCCTTAGTGGTCGCTAATTTAGGAGCACTCGATTGCTCTACTAGCAAGGATATTGACATAGGGGCTTTCACTTTTAACTCTCTTCCTTGCTCCGCCTTGCTAAGCTCTCGATTTCCTTTTCCCTAGCCACAATGATACATCGCTCAACCTCTTGCACTTCGGCAAGGCTTCTACCATCAGGTAATATAACCTCAGAGGGGAATAGCTCTGAAGAGTCAGTGGGTGCAGTGAATGGAGTATTAACGTGCAAACTCTCCAAGAGCATGGGGTCTACGTTGGTCATGAATGGCAAATTTACTTCCCCACCCCCCTCATTTACATCGTTAGCTCCATGTTCGGAGCGAGTGGCTCTACTAAAGGTTTCCTTCAAGCGGCTAAGCACACTTGGCCCAGACCGTGGGCCCATGGAATGCATGTCTTGGGTTGAGCTATAAGGATTAGGCATCATGTAACCCTCCATGGCGTCGTAGTCAAAGAAAGAATCACTAGACGCAATATGTGGGTCCTTAGTGGTGCTACCTTGGGTTCGCGCTGAGGGTCCGGAACCTAAGATAGAGGAATAATGAGTGCCTGCATAAATGGAGATACTCTCGATGTGCTCGTCCTCTAGCACATGACCAGAGAGTAGGTGCATGTTCCTCGACACTCTAGAGGTGTTGGTGAGTGCCTGTGAAAGCCACTCACCTAGTTTTTTAGGTGTTTACAACCCAATTTTTTGTATTTAAGGTCCCTTTTTTAAACCGTTCCATAGCATATGTTGTGTAATAGCTCAAAATGAGTATCTTGGCTAGAGGAACGTGCCATGCTGTACAGCCCCCAATTCGGTTACGCATAGCCCTCGAAATCCTAAAACTAGTCTTTTCCTAGGTGGACGGAGAACTAGGATTAGTAAGTCCAAAGGGTGAGTGCGAAGGGGATGGTGGAGGACTTGAGGAACTTGTCCCACATGCCCTCCCTTCACTTGAGATCCTAGTCTTTATATATAAGGTAGTGTAAGTAGTATATCATAAGATTGAGGACTGAGGCCTATGCTTGGGCTTGGGCTTGGGGAATGATCTCGATCCCTTCCTTTTAGGATAATAAATTTTTTATTTTAATTCCCAAATTTCTTTTTGGTCCCAAAGATCCCAAGCATTTTTTTTTAATATAAATAAAGTTGGGTGGTCGCCGCATGCGGTTTCGGTGGCCTTTTTGGGCCCCACACACACTAAACCTTTACCTATTCTCCTAACTAACCTAACCTTATCTCCTCTACAGCTAACTACTTTGCTAACTAAGCTTAACTACTCTACTAACTACTCTGCTGACTACTAGCTAACAATGAAGCTACCTACTCTGCTAACTGCTTACTCATTCACTAGCTAACACACTAACTACTAATTGTGCAAAAAAAAACTGTGTAAAAGCAAACATTGACAGAAAACAAGCTATTCACTTACTATGTAAAGACTGTGTGCAAGTAGACATTGGCAGAAAACAAAGATTATGCAAGAAATAAAATTCTTCTTCTTCCTCTTCCTTCCTAACACAAACACTCACAGAAGAAGCACAGAGTGCCTCTTGATCTTAGTGCAGGGCGATTCCCCGGCAACGATGCCAAAATGTTGGTTTCTACCGCACGTATCGAAGCAAGGGACTTGCCTGACACTATGTGCAAGCCACAGATGGCTCCAAACACGCAACTAGCCTAAACTAGTAAGCTCAAAGATGACAACGGTGTGTCACTCACCGCTCTACGCTTGCTGTCCTAGAGGATTCCTTGCTGCGAAGAAGAGGGAGCCGGCGCTGCACCGCGCTCAACCGCCTCACTGCCATCGTGCCGCCGCAATGCTCAATATCTCTCTCTCTCTCTCTCTCTCTCTCTCTCTCTCTCTCTCTCTCTCACTCTCAAGCGCACACACACACACTAGTACACAAAGGAGATGGAGCAAGAGCACTCTTCTTGCATTGCACAAATGAGAGAATGAGGTATTTTAGGTTTAGATTGACTTTTATATGGGCTTGCCTGTTCACATTTGGGTGCCCACACTTAGCCAATCTTACCCAAACATTAAAGGTTCCAATTTTAGAGTGCACCTCTCATCGGTGATCACTCTTAACCATTCCTACCTGACCAACAAGCCCGGCCAATAACATAATACACTACTAGCGGGTTTGACAAGCCTGCCCCATGGCTACATAAAGGTGGTCGCTTGGTGGTAATACATGCTTGAACTCTTTGTTCCATATCCAATTAAATGAAGATATTGACACTTTCTTACTTCACCTGTTTCAAGGTCTTATTCACTTCTGTCCATATGTCTATTTGTTTGGAGATGTCAAGGATGACTAATTGCATTTCACGTGCTCCATCATGCATTGTGCGGCTTTTCTATGGCATTTTCTCTGCATTCTTCTCAACAAAGTCTCTTAGAATTGCTCCTCCCATATCTATGTGATCTGGACCCGCTCTTATTGTCCCTTTGTTTCCATGCATTGCCCTCCTCAGACCTTGCTCAAATTGAGATCTGTACCTATAAAAAGACGTTCTTGGTATACCATGCATCTTGTACCATGCTTTTCCACATACAATCTTGCCAATGAGAACAAAGATGTACTTCCTTGTGCCGACAACATCAACTCGGCAAGACGAATCAAGTGTGTACTACACATAATTTGTACGTTCCTCCAATTTCAAACCCCAAAAATCTTTTTGCAAGTTGAGCAACGTTTCTCTATTTGAGATTTGGAAACATTTATCTGGACAACAATCAATGGTTGCAATTTGTGAGACGGCTCCCATAGACATCATGGCCTCTGAAGCTTTAAGATCAAGAATCCTAGGTTGTCTATTAGCCATACAATAAGTTCGCTTGTGTACAAAAAGTGACCTTGTCCCTGCAACAAAATTTGAAGCCGCATAATCCACATTATTGTCCATCTCCTTGCTTGTGTCTTCATTTACAAATTCTTTTCCCAATGGTTTGGAAAGCGATGGTGATCTGTCTTGGAAGGTAAGCCTCTTAATAGGCCATCCTACTAAAGTAATGCAATCTAAGCTATCACTTGCACCACCACAAGTAAACTTTATTCACCACCACACCAAGATCTTCTTCTCCTAAAACATCAAAGTCAATCACTTCATATGGAGAAGATAGAAGTATAGCCCCTGTTCCAATGCAATATTTCATCCCCTCTGACCAAAGCAAGACAACACGCTCTTTCCAACTCTCTCGCAATTGATCTCTGTAGTCGACTTCCTCCATATGTTCTCCTTCAAGGGCCACATCCACTTTATCATGTGGCATACTAACCATGCCACATTCCCCTATAAGCTTGACATTTTGTCTCTCCCATTTTGCAAACCCACCAACCATTTCACCGACTATCGATGTATGAATTGTTCAAAAGGGCAATCAAGCAAAAGAGTCATGGCAATTATCAATAAACACTAACAAGTTACCATCTCCAAGGAATACACCATGCCACAAAACACTAGGTTCGCTTGAAAACACAGTCCATTTGCAACCACCTCTCCAATGAGCAGGTCTACAAGGTCTCCACTTTGAATGACTTTTGTAAAGACACTTGAAAAAAACATTCAATGCAAGAGTAGTCTCAAGAATTGACCATGTAGCACAAACTTGAAGCTCATGTTGAGGATTATTAGAAATATTAAAGGACCATGTGAAACCTATGGGTTTGCAATCATGGAATGTACCACCCTCCATTTATATTACACGCTATTACTTAGCTAATATTTATTGAGATGTACCCTCATAGTAGCCTCAATATTTGACCACGTGGAAAAAACTTCATGTCCATGCCAAAGCGTATTAGACACGTTAAAGGGCCATGTCAAGGGTATGGGTTCCTAGTCATTCAATATACCGGATCCCTTTTTTGCATACCTTACGTTTAGTCGGCTAATATCACTTTATGTGTCCCTTCAGAGTAGACACACGAGTGGACCATGTGATAGAAACTTTAGGACTACACCAACGGTTTTTTAGACACATTCAAGGAATGTCAAGGCTATGGGTTTGCAATTATTCAATCTACCAAACCCCACTTCTATTACACCCTATGTTTACTTGGCTAATATAACTTGGGGTGTACCATCATAGTGTGGCCTCAAGATTTGACCATGTGGAAAAAACTTGAGGTCCATGCTAAGGATCATCATACACATTCAAGGCCTATGTCAATGTAAGGTCTCTGACCCGATCACAAGAGCACCCTTGTACCACGAAATGAATACAATGGAATAAGTTACTATTTTTAGCAGTTTTCCAGATTCTGTCAGTTCCATGATGTTTTGAATGTTATAAAGCTTCAAAATGTGAATTAAAATAATTTTTGTGAAAAATTTCTAAAAATAGTAAGTTTTTGGTCACCCGAACCGTCCAGTCTCGACCGTCTCGAAAATCTGCACCCGTACCCCGAATTTGAAAAAAATGCATTTTCGGACCCGGGGGACTGCTAAATATGGCAGGTACTCAGACCCGTACGTCTTAGTTAGAGCTTAGTATAGCAATTTACGGCATCAAAATCCGACTCGTATGGCCCGTTTCAGCCTAAAACCAATTTTTCACAAAATTGTCCGGGAAGCACCGGGGGCCCGGGATTGTGTGGGAACAGGTCCCAGGCCACTCCAGATCAGCTTTAGCAGCTAGGGGGTGCCCTCTTGCTTTGTGGGAGTCTTGGAAAAGCTGCCAAGCCTGCAACTCAGTCTCAGAACCAGTTAACCAAGCCAACTTGACACTTGGTGGGCAGAGAACTGGACTTGCCATGCTTAACTGGAGAAGCTCCCATATGCATTTAGCAACCCAGATCGATTTTCAGCCTATAGGAGCCTATTTAAAGACTTGCATACACACACACACACACACACACGCTTATGATCACACACACACACAATGCATACACACACACATACATTGGGGAGGTGCTGCCGAATCACACACCTATTGAAGAAGAAGCTAGGAGGGAGGTGCTGTCGAATTTTCATCTCAAGAAGCTCAATTAGATCAGAAAATTGAGAAGATTACCAGCTCTTAATCACGGTAACGACAGTTTAATTAATGCCATCTGTAAATCTTTTTCTCTACCATCTAAATTCCTTGTCTATTATGCTTATTCCTAGTCGAAAATCTCTATGACTACTCTCTAAATTCTCCTTATTCTTACTCTATTATGTAATCATCATTCCATAACTGAATTATCAGCCATTCTTCACTCTCGATTAATGATTAGAGCATAATTATCAGAATCTTCTCTCTCTAGATAGCATAGTAATTAATCGGTAAGCTAGTATTGGTACAAATTGAAGAGAATCACTATTGTAATCACTCATTAACATTGTAGCTTAATTGAATTCATTTCTCTTATGCATTAAGACGTAATTAAGGAGAAATTAATCCGTCAATAAGTCTCTAAGAATTGGTTTTTCCTCACACATATGCATAGGGTAAATCTGCATTATCTAATTGCTAGGAAATAGTTTAATCATACATAATCCAATTCTCTGGTAATTCCAATAGTGAAATCCTAATTATTCTTGATCATGTAAGCCGAATAGTTATCTTAGAGCCGGTTCCCATAGGATTATGTGCCATCCTTAATGATTGCTTTATGAAAGAAATCTAGACTCTCATATAGGAGGGATTAATTGATGTCACTAATCTACCCATTGGACTGTTATGATGCTTATGAACCTTAGCTCTTTCTCCAAGCTAATCATTTAAAGTAGTGAGAAATGGCCCCGGTTAAGAGGACGCGCTTCGGTGGTGCCCATGATCGCAAAGCAGGAACGAGCAATGTCAACGGAAAAGGAAAGGCTCCCATGGACGAGCAAATACCGGCCATCTCACGGGCTATTGACGAAGAAATGGAAGAGGTAGGTCCCAATTTCTATTCAAATTGTTTAATTAACATTGCATACGATTAGTTAGGAATGAATATATCCCCGAACATGTTGGAGAAATCCGACAGAAACCTGGGCATTGAATGCATAGTACATTTAAGTATGAAGTAGGAAAGAAACGATTGATGGGTATGCTGTTTGCAAGAGGAAAGAATGTTTGCTAGGGAAAATTTAGCTCGACATGTTCATTTTATTTCCAATGTTGAATCAGTCCTGACCCCCCTACTGATCACAGGGGGCAGAGTTCCTCGTTAGGGCTCTTGAATCCACGTCTTGCTTTCGATGCGATGGATACCCACAACTTGCTTTCTATGCGGTGGGAACCCACGTCTTGCTTTCTATGCGGTGGGAGTGTTCATGACGTGCTTTCTATGCGGTGGACATACCTAGTTGTATGGGCATCTAGGCGACAACGGGAGGAGTGAACTCTCGTTGGAGGGGGGATGTTGTACCTCCAGAACATTGGAACTTTTATGAATAAGTTTGAGTAGAATTTTTACTAGAATTCTGTCGTGGTGTTGTTTACAATACTGGTTGAAGGGCTCTTTTAACGAACCATGTGATTCGGAATTAAACAAGGAATATCTATGTTGAACAACCTTGTGGTAGTAATTAGGTCACACGAGGAAGTGTGAGTGTGGGGGTGGAAAGTGGGGGCTTGGCTCGGGTTGCCAATGCCTACGAGATGGGTGGTCCCGATTGGTCGGGAACTCTCTGTCCCCATAGTGCTTACTCGATATTGGTATTACTCATTGCCCCTAGAGCGGCGAATCCTCGAGAGTACGTGCCTCTGAAACATGGGGAAAAAAGCACTCGGGGTTTCTCTCCTCTTGGAAGGTGGGTCTTAGGATCGCTAGATAGTTAAGTACGCTTCCCCTGCGAGGTGGAGCTAGATCTCGTTGCTAGTAGGCTCGAACTCGACTCACTTTGTGATGAGAGTTCGTCCGCTAGTTGAACCCTGAACCATTTTGTTTGCTTCCGCTATAGATCTAGTGGCCACCAGGTTTACCATCAGATCCGTTGTTTGATACGACGGGGTGGGGACCTCACACCTGGTATTAGAGCCTAGGTTAGGCTGGGAAAATAAAGTCGTATTGTTTGAACATTTAAAAGGAACTGAAAATATATAGGTAGTTGATCCGAATTCCTTGCATTGGTGTTGCAGGAAGACCCCGTGCTCGAATATCGGAAGTTCCAAGTGTTTGAACTTATTTATGAGCAAGCTCGAAGATACCTAGTTTACCAGTTCAGGCGAGATGTCATGGAGATTGTGTTGAAGGCTTATACGCCACACTCCACTCGCATTGATAAAGGATGGGAACTTGATTGGACATTTCCAGGAGGGGTTTACTACATCAACGCTCGGAAGCTAGGATGCCTGGCTACCGACTTGAAGAAGATATGTTGGGGAGAAGAGTTGAGAGTGATAGAGATATTCTACTTGGTGCCCACACGATTGGACCAGACTGTTTCGGGCAACTCCAACCAAACCATCAACGACTGGCTCTTGGAGAAGGTCACCAATGTGATTCCATCAAACCGAGTCAAAACCTTTGGATTACTGAAAGCGGAACTACGGCCCGATATCTTAGTTTATTATCCCCTTAAGAATGTGTATAAGAACTATTACACGAATGAAGTAGTGCATCATGTCAATACCATTTCCTAGGCGTATGTTATACGCAATCCATAAAGCCATGTAATAAGCGGTCATCAGTCATTCTAAACCTTGAGGAGTTTCGATTGTAATAAATTTCCATCAATAAAGTGCTTTTTGTCTCTGAATCTCTGTCTCTTGATAAAGTGGAATTTTGAATTTTATTAAAGTCTCGTGTCTATCTTGAAATTCAAGTAATGGTATCAAGAATTTCGTATAACCCATGTAGTACCGCCTGTTGCTCTGTACTCGGCAGCGCAAGAAAAGAAGCTTCTCCTCAAACAAGCCCAACCTCCGATCTTTAAGGGCGAGGGGGCAAATGTGGAGAGAGATGCAGAAGTATGGATGGAAGCCATGGACGATTACTTTGAAGCTGCGGGAACCCAACCCGTAAATCAGACCATGCTTGCGATGTTCCGCTTGACTGGCGATGCCAAGATATGGTGGAAGCAACATTGCAGAGACCTGCACATTAAAGGATCTTCCCAATCTTGGGAAGACATCAAAGCTGCGATAATGGGACGTTATTTACCACCTGCCTATAGGACCTTGAGAATGAATGAATTCTTTTCACTTCGGCAGCTGAATTCAACTGTCGAAGAATACTATGCAAGGTTTGTCACTCTTCGGAGATATGCTCCTAAGATGAACTTGGAACAACAGGTGGCAAGGTTCTGTCAAGGAATAATCGATCCCTTGAACACTCGGCTGGAGGCTCTCACGCTGTCAACTCTACAGGATGCCTTGTTGAGGGCTAAACCTCTAACTCTCGAAGTACAAAAGGCTAATCAGAATAGGAGGAATCATTGGGCAAAGAGGGCAAGGAACACTGCTTGGGACAACAGACCAGCCAACCAAACCTATAACCAGCGCCCTATTGTGGCTACCACTACAACCATGGAGTTCCCTGATGTTCGATGCTATGGTTGCGGCGAGCATGGACACTACAGATCCAATTGCCCCAGGAACATTCATGCAACCAACGCCAATGCCATACCCTTGAATACCCGTGGGCGTGGCCAAGCTAATGGAAGAGGAGGACGCGGAAGAATGAACAGAGGGCGAGGGCGTGGAGCTACCGCCAGAGTGAATGCCGCAGTAGTTCAACCAATTGTGGGTGATGAAGCAGTGGAGAGAGCAACCCTACATGCTGCAATTGACAATCCCAATGGTTGCGAGCAATACACAGTCATTCATACGCCAGGATCTCTCAGAGGTGAACAAGTTAACTTCCTTATAGATTGTGGCAGTACTCTTTCATTTCTTTCACCCAGATGCATGAGAAAGCTTAAGCTAGATAAGTATCCGTCAAGCAAGCTAGTTGTCGAGTTAGCAAACGGCAAGGAGGTAGTATCTCAACACTCTGCAGGCAAAATTGACTTTGATTTAGGGGGACACCCAACTTCTGCCCAATTTCGAACCTTACCCTTAGGATTCTTTGATGGGATACTAGGGATGGACTGGCTAAAGCAAAATAGGGCCCACATACATTGTGCACAAGGGAATTTTACCTTTACAGATAACTTGGGTAATGAAGCCTTAATCCAGGGGGAAAATGGGAGACCTAAGGCTACTCTAGTTAAGGCCAGCAGACTTTTGAAGGGACTTAGGAAGGCTCAGCAAATATATGCAGTTAAACTCAACAAGGTGGACCAATCAGATACCTCACTTCGACCAAACTGGTTGAGAGAGTATGATGATGTGTTCCCCGAAGACCTTACGAATCTTCCACCACACAGAGAGGTAGATCATGAGATTGAGACTATCCCTGGGTGTGAACCTATCTTAAAAAGACCTTATAAAATGTCACTTCCGGAGGCCATCGAACTCAAAGAACAACTTAGGCAACTCATTGAGCAAGGATTCATTCGACCTAGTACTTCTCCTTGGGGTGCTCCAGTTCTTTTCCAGAAGAAGAAGGATGAGACCTTAAGGCTATGCATAGACTACCGTGGGCTGAATCAGGTAACTGTCAAGAACAAGTATCCAATTCCAAGGATCGACGAACTCTTGGACAGGCTCCACGGCGCCAAAATATTTACAAAGATTGATCTAAGGTCAGGATATTACCAAATCAGGATCAAGGAATCAGACATTCCGAAGACAGCTTTCAATAGTAGGTATGGGCACTACAAATTCACAGTAATGTCTTTTGGTCTAACAAATGCTCCTGCAAGCTTCAACCGACTTATGCAAGATATTTTCAGGCCTTACCTTGATGATTTTGTCTTGGTTTTCTTTGATGACATTCTGATCTATTCCAAAGACGAGGTAGATCACGAAGAACATGTTCGCAAAGTACTTGATCTCCTTCGAGAACACCAGCTTTACGCTAAGGAGAGCAAGTGCACTTTTTGCTCACCAAAGGTCAACTATCTTGGATTTGTCATTTTGGCTGAAGGGATTTCAGTGGACCCAGACAAAGTCAAGGACATCGTTGACTGGCCTCAACCATCCACCGTCAGCGAAGTAAGGGGATTTCTTGGAATAACGGGATGGTACAGGAATTTTGTCAAGGATTATGCACGTATTGCTGCACCTTTGACGGAACTCCTGAAGAAAGGAATGAGGATCGGTTGGAAGACCGAGCACGAGTCTAGTTTTGCTAATCTAAAAGAATTCTTGGTCTCAGCTCCTATTTTAAATCTTCCAGACTTCAGTAAAGAATTTGAAGTAGCGACATATGCTAGTAAGTTTGCTCTAGGCGGAGTTCTTACTCAAGAAGGAAGACCGGTGGCATATACTTCGCGAAAGCTGAGGGATCATGAGAAGAATTATCCCACTCATGATCTGGAACTTTTAGCAGTTATTCATGCACTGAAGTTATGGAGACATTATCTTCTTGGACGCAAGTTTCAGCTGGTTACAGACCACAAGAGTTTAAAGTGGATTTCTACTCAACCCATTCTCATTATGCGACAACGGAAATGGATAGATCTATTACAGGAATATGACCTTGACATAAAGTATAGACCAGAGAAGGAAAACGCAGTTGCAGATGGTCTTAGCCGAAAATCGTTTCTCGGAGCTATCTCTATTCCAAATAACCCTATCTGGGATAGAATCAAAGAAGCATCCCTCGAAGATCCAGAGTACCAACGTATGGCTTCATTAGTCCAGCAGAATAAGATGCCTGAAGCTAAAGATTACTCTCTTATGGGAGGATGTCTTTACTACAGACATAGACTCTCTGTACCCAGAGACCCAGCTTTAAAGAAGGCCATTCTATATGAAGCACACGATAGCCCTACATCCGGACACCCAGGCTATGCTAAAACTCTTCACGCTGTCAGAAGGAGTTATTTCTGGTCTGGAATGAAAGGAGACATAATTCGCTATGTGAGGCAATGTCTTTCTTGTCAACGAATAAAGGCCGAAAGGATCAAATTACCAGGGTAACTTCAATCTCTTGACATACCCCAGATGAAGTGGGAATGCATCAGTATGGATTTTGTTACAGGGTTACCTTTTACAGGAGGTTATGATTCTGTTTTCGTGGTTGTTGACATGCTCACAAAAGTGGCTCATCTAATACCCGTAAAGACAACCTTTATTGCTTCAGATATTAGTCGGGTATTCATCAAGGAGATTTTCAGGCTACATGGTCTACCCAAGCGTATTGTCAGTGATAGAGATGCCAAGTTTACATCAAAATTTTGGACTTCTCTCTTCCAATCTATTGGGTCACAATTAGCTTTCAGTACAGCATACCATCCACAAACAAATGGGCAAACTGAGAGAGTTAATCAAGTCATCAAGGACATTCTCAGAGCCTATTGTTCACAAGAGCCAAAGAAGTGGTTACAATATCTACCTTTGGTAGAATATGCTTATAACTCTTCCGAACACAGAAGCATTGGAATGTCACCTTTCAAAGCTCTTTATGGACAGGACTGTTTAGCACCACTGAACTTTTCAAATCCAACCATCAGAGTAGAAGCCTCTAGAAAGATGTTAGAAGATATGGAAGCACAGACTAGAGCCATTCGCCAGGACATTCAGGCAGCTCAAGATAGGCAGAAGCACTATGCAGATAAGAACCGCTCAGATAGAACTTTCAAGGAAGGAGATAAGGTTTTTCTCCGAGTCCGACCTAAGAAAAGCAATTTATCGCTAGGCAGATACAAGAAGCTAAGCCCAAGGTATTGTGGACCATTTGAGATCGTTAAGGTTATAAGTGACCAGGCCTACAAGCTAAAGTTACCTGCAAACTTGAAGGTTCATGATGTATTCCATGTCAGCTTACTCAAACCATATATTCCCAATCCTGATCAATTCTTGGACTCAGATCAGATAGTCATGCCAGCACAAGGAGTTCTTGAGCTCCAACCTAACTATGTACTTGAAACAAGGGAAAGAAAGTTACGCAACAGAACTATCACGGAGCGTCTAGTAAAATGGAAGGATTACCGTGAAGAAGATGCAACTTGGGAGGACGAATCGACGCTCTTAAAAGATTACCCAAACTCATTCTTGAGATGAGGACATCTCAAATTTTTCACGTTGGGGAGGTTGTAAGGTCTCTGACCCGATCACAAGAGCACCCTTGTACCACGAAATGAATACAATGGAATAAGTTACTATTTTTAGCAGTTTTCCAGATTCTGTCAGTGCCATGATGTTTTGAATGTTATAAAGCTTCAAAATGTGAATTAAAATAATTTTTTGTGAAAAATTTCTAAAAATAGTAAGTTTTTGGTCACCCAAACCGTCCAGTCTCGACCGTCTCGAAAATCTGCACCCGTACCCCGAATTTGAAAAAAATGCATTTTCGGACCCGGGGGACTGCTAAATATGGCAGGTACTCAGACCCGTACGTCTTAGTTAGAGCTTAGTATAGCAATTTACGGCATCAAAATCCGACTCGTATGGCCCGTTTTAGCCTAAAACCAATTTTTCACAAAATTGTCCGGGAAGCACCGGGGGCCCGGGACTGTGTGGGAACAGGTCCCAGGCCACTCCAGATCAGCTTTAGCAGCTAGGGGGTGCCCTCTTGCTTTGTGGGACTCTTGGGAAAGCTGCCAAGCCTGCAACTCAGTCTCAGAACCAGTTAACCAAGCCAACCTGACACTTGGTGGGCAGAGAACTGGACTTGCCATGCTTAACTGGAGAATCTCCCAGATACATTTAGCAACCCAGATCGATTTTCAGCCTATAGGAGCCTATTTAAAGACCTGCATACACACACACACACACACACACACACACACACTTATGATCACACACACACAGTGCATACACACACACCCACATACATTGGGAAGGTGCTGCCGAATCACACACCTATTGAAGAAGAAGCTAGGAGGGAGGTGCTGTCGAATTTTCATCTCAAGAAGCTCGATTAGATCAGAAAATTGAGAAGATTACCAGCTCTTAATCACGGTAACGACAGTTTAATTAATGCCATCTGTAAATCTTTTTCTCTACCATCTAAATTCCTTGTCTATTATGCTTATTCCCAGTCGAAAATCTCTATGACTACTCTCTAAATTCTCCTTATTCGTACTCTATTATGTAATCATCATTCCATAGCTGAATTATTAGCCATTCTTCACTCTCGATTAATGATTAGAGCATAGTTATCAGAATCTTCTCTCTCTAGATAGCATAGTAATTAATCGGTAAGCTAGTATTGGTGCAGATTGAAGAGAATCACTATTGTAATCACTCATTAACATTGTAGCTTAATTGAATTCATTTCTCTTATGCATTAAGACGTAATTAAGGAGAAATTAATCCGTCAATAAGTCTCTAAGAATTGGTTTTTCCTCACACATATGCATAGGGTAAATCTGCATTATCTAATTGCTAGGAAATAGTTTAATCATACTTAATCCAATTCTCTGGTAATTCCAATAGTGAAATCCTAATTATTCTTGATCATGTAAGCCGAATAGTTATCTTAGAGCCGGTTCCCATAGGATTATGTGCCATCCTTAATGATTGCTTTATGAAAGAAATCTAGACTCTCATATAGGAGGGATTAATTGATGTCACTAATCTATCCATTGGACTGTTATGATGCTTATGAACCTTAGCTCTTTCTCCAAGCTAATCATTTAAAGTAGTGAGAAATGGCCCAGGTTAAGAGGACGCGCTTCGGTGGTGCCCATGATCGCAAAGCAGGAACGAGCAATGTCAACGGAAAAGGAAAGACTCCCATGGACGAGCAAATACCGGCCATCTCACGGGCTATTGACGAAGAAATGGAAGAGGTAGGTCCCAATTTCTATTCAAATTGTTTAATTAACATTGCATACGATTAGTTAGGAATGAACATATCCCCGAACATGTTGGAGAAATCCGACAGAAACCTGGGCATTGAATGCATAGTACATTTAAGTATGAAGTAGGAAAGAAATGATTGATGGGTATGCTGTTTCCAAGAGGAAAGAATGTTTGCTAGGGAAAATTTAGCTCGACATGTTCATTTTATTTCCAATGTTGAATCAGTCCTGACCCCCCTACTGATCATAGGGGGCAGAGTTCCTCGTTAGGGCTCTTGAATCCACGTCTTGCTTTCTATGCGGTGGATACCCACGACTTGCTTTCTATGCGGTGGGAACCCACGTCTTGCTTTCTATGCGGTGGGAGTGTTCATGACGTGCTTTCTATGCGGTGGACATACCTAGTTGTATGGGCAACTAGGCGACAACGGGAGGAGTAAACTCTCACTGGAGGGGGGATGTTGTACCTCCAGAACATTGGAACTTTTATGAATAAGTTTGAGTAGAATTTTTACTAGAATTCTGTCTTGGTGTTGTTTGCAATACTAGTTGAAGGGCTGTTTTAACGAACCATGTGATTCGGAATTAAACAAGGAATATCTATGTTGAACAATCTTATGGTAGTAATTAGGTCACACGAGGAAGTGTGAGTGTGGGGGTGGAAAGTGGGGGCTTGGCTCGGGTTTCCAATGCCTACGAGATGGGTGGTCCCGATTGGTCGGGAACTCTCTGTCCCCATAGTGCTTACTCGATATTGGTATTACTCATTGCCCCTAGAGCGGCGACTCCTCGAGAGTACGTGCCTCTGAAATATGGGGAAAAAGGCACTCGGGGTTTCTCTCCTCTTGGAAGGTGGGTCTTAGGATCGCTAGATAGTTAAGTACGCTTCCCCTATGAGGTGGAGCTAGATCTCGTTGCTAGTAGGCTCGAACTCGACTCACTTTGTGATGAGAGTTCGTCCGCTAGTTGAACCCTGAACCATTTTGTTTGCTTCCGCTATAGATCTAGTGGCCACCAGGTTTACCATCAGATCCGTTGTTTGATACGACGGGGTGGGGACCTCACAGTCAAGGCTATGGGTTTGAAGCTATTCAATCTGTATGTTTACTCAGTTAAAATAACATGGGTTGTACTAGTAGCCTCAAGATTTGACCTTGTGGCAAAAACTTGACGTCCATGCCAAGGAGTAAAAGACCAAAACCTACATCCCTATATGTACAATAAGTAGATATATGAAATTTATATACAAATAGGCATGTAAATAGTCAATAAATATCTATTGAGATGTACCCTCATAGTAGCCTCAAGATTTGATCATGTGGAAATAACTTCAGGTCCATGCCAAAGCGTATTAGAACGTCCAAGGACCATGTCAAGGGTATGGGTTCCTAGTCATTCAATGGACCGGATCCCACTTTTATATACCTTATGTTTAGTTGGCTAATATCACATCATGTATCCCTTTAGAGGAGACTCACGAGTGGACCACGTGACAGAAACTTTAGGCCTACACCAAGGGTTATTAGACACATTCAAGGAATGTCAAGGCTATGGGTTTGCAATTATTCAATCTACCAAACCCCACTTCCATTACACCCTATGTTTACTTGGCTAAATTAAATTGGGGTGTACCATCATAGTGTGGCCTCAAGATTTAACCACGTGGAAAAAACTTGAGGTCCATGCTAAGGATCATCATACACATTCAAGGCCTATGTCAAGGCTATGGGTTTGAAGCTATTCAATCTGTATTTTTACTCAGTTAAGATAACATGGGTTGTACTAGTAGCCTCAAGATTTGACCACGTGGCAAAAACTTGAGGTCCATGCCAAGGAGTATTAAACCAAAACCTACATCCCTATATGTACAATAAGCACAAAATAGATATATGAAATTTATATACAAATGGGATTGTGAATAGTCAGTAAATATCTATTGAGATGGACCCTCATAGTAGCCTCAAGATTTGACCACATGAAAAAAACTTAAGGTCCATGCCAAAGCGTATTAGACACGTTAAAGGGCCATGTCAAGGGAATGGGTTCCTAGTCATTCAATGGACTGGATCCCACTTTTAAATACCTTATGTTTAGTCAGCTAATATTACTTCAGGCATTCCTTCATAGTAGACTCAAGAGTGGGCCATGTGACAGAAACACTAGGCCTATGCCAAGAGTACACATTCAGGGAATGTCAAGGCTGTGGGTTTGCAATTATTCAATCTACAAAACCCCACTTCTCTTACACCCTATATTTACTTGGCTAATATAACTTGGGGTGTACCATCACAGTGTGGCCTCAAGGTTTGACCACGTGGCAAAAAAATGAGGTCCTTGCTAAGGACCATCATACACATTCAAGGCCCATGTCAAGGCTATGGGTTTGAAGCTATTCAATCTGTATGTTTACTCAGTTAAGATAACTTGCATTGTACCAGTAGCCTCAAGATCTGACCACGTGGCAAAAACTTGAGGTCCATGCCAAGGAGTATTAGACCAAAACCTACATCTCTATATGTACAGTAAGTACAAAATAGATATATGACATTTATATACACATAGACATGTAAATAGATATAGATATATGGGCAGATATGCATTGACTAATGGAAGGATATTTTTGAAGGAAATAAATAAATAAATATGGGTGTGTATATGTATGCAGCCATGCTCGCACATATGTATGCATACGCACACATACGGTCATGCATAGCATTCTAGACTATACAATATTAATATCTATATAAATATATAGATATAAATAAATAAACACACACACACACAAATGCACAAACACATTGATTTCTACAACTATGCACATTTACATATGTATTTTAGATACACATATGTATAAATACGTACACACACATGTATAGCATGCATAATACACACACACATGTGTGTGTGTGTGTCCTTGCACATATGTGTAAATACGTACACACATGCATAGCATATTGCATAATACATACACACACACACATATGTGTGTGTGTCTATGTATAATTATATGTGTGTGTGTGTGTGTGTGTGTGTGTTTGTATATACGTATCAAGGTGAAACACACCTAATATACGACCCTTTTAGATACGCAATATATATATATGTGTGTGTGTGTGTGTGTGTGTGTGTGTGTGTGTGTGTGTGTGTGTGTGTTCCTATTAACCGGTCACCTTCCGTCCCCAACGCTATCTCTTTAAATGCTACATCAACATGAACTAGTGTGCGCTTTTGTCTTCTTGCAAAGATTTTAGTGCAAAAAACTTATTGTTTGTGTTGCACTCCAAAAGCCTCCCATTTTTAGCAGGAAAATTGCTTGGAGGAACATCAAATCAATGCATTTATTGCACTTGATGATTATTAGGTCAGCGGGCGACAGATCCAATTTTTTATCATGAGGAAGGTAGGAGAGCATTGTGCATGTGATCTAGCCCTATGTTGAACGGTGAACTCAAGTTGCAACAACCCCGTATCTAGTAATAGGACAACCATTGTATAAAGAGGGGTGTGTGTGTGTGTGATTAATGAGGACTAGACATTTCTTGGGAATTGATGACTTTGAAATTGGGGGGGGGGGAGTATGGGGCCTTTCACTTTTAATAGAACATGGAACATTTTTTTAAAAATCAAATTTAAAAATCCCTCTCTCTCTCTCTCTCTCTCTCTCTCTCTCTCTCTCTCTCTAGCATCTTTCCAAGGCTCAAATCAAAATATGGTTGCTCCAAATTGTCACAGGAAGTCAGTGATGTGGAAAAATGTGTCTCAGCTTAATATCGTGTTGTTTTCAATTTCAAAAATGCCGATTGAGAGCAAGGGGAAAAGGAGAAATTCCGCCCTAAAATAGAGAAAGGTAGTGCAAAAACCCGAAAAAATAACGTAATTTTCTAACATTTCATCTTGGCAAACTCAAGGAAAGGAATTTTGTATGTTTGAAAAAATGATTTTTCTCGAACACTATAGGAAATCTTGAAGCATTGAAGCTGGCTAAATGCGGAGGATTTTAGTGTAAAAACTGGTAAAACCCCTAAAAACTAGTAAAAACCGATCACAAGGCCAGAAGTGATGCTTGGAAAAATTGTGTCTCAACATAATATTGTGCCATTTTCGATTTAAAAAATGCAATGTGAGGGCAAGCGCAAAGGGAGAAATTGTCGTAATAGAGAAAAATAGTGTAAAAAATCATAAAAATAACTTAGTTTTTTTTTAAAAAAATCTTGGCAAAAGCAAGCCTGGACCGTATAAGACTGTGGCATTACTACCTACTACTCATATCTTGTCGCGGCCCCTATTGTCTCGCAGCTCGGCAATGTCAGCATCCTTAATTACTCTTGAGGAGTTTTGCAAGTTCCTAGGATGATGCAGGTTTTGCATGCACTTCATTGGCGTTTGAAACATTTCGCTTCAACCGTATTCTGGAATCTGCACATCACCGTTCGATTCAATTCTAATGCGCGCACAGTATGATAGTTTCTCTCGTTTGACCTTCCATGGAAAACCTGCACATGTTCTCTCTCTCACTCATACACAAATGCCAAGGCCGCCATTAAGGTTCTCTCTCTCTCTCTCTCTCTCTCTCTCTCTCTCTCTCTCTCTCTCTCTCTCTCTCTCTCTCTCTCTACCTTGCGCAGGTTCGCCATGAGATTGTTGGACGCAATAATGGTGCGACACGGGGGAAATAGGGGATGGCATTAGCATTCACGGGCTTAGCTAAAGCCCTTGGTTGATATAAGGCTTGATTTTAAGAAAAACCTTCAATTCCAAGCCACCAAGGCCTTGCACAGGTTGCAGGTTCTCTCTCTCTCTCTCTCTCTCTCTCTCTCTCTCTCTCTCTCTCTCTCTCTCTCTCTCTCTCTCTCTCTCTCTCTCTCTCTCTCTCTCTCTCTACCTTGCGCAGGTTCGCCATGAGATTGTTGGACGCAATAATGGTGCGACACGGGGGAAATAGGGGATGGCATTAGCATTCACGGGCTTAGCTAAAGCCCTTGGTTGATATAAGGCTTGATTTTAAGAAAAACCTTCAATTCCAAGCCACCAAGGCCTTGCACAGGTTGCAGGTTCTCTCTCTCTCTCTCTCTCTCTCTCTCTCTCTCTCTCTCTCTCTCTCTCTCTCTCTCTCTCTCTCTCACTCACACACACACACACATATGCACACATATGCAAGCCATGCACATGTTGCTCCTCTTATCCGTGTGCACAATCTCTCTCTCTCTCTCTCTCTCTCTCTCTCTCTCTCTCTCTCTCTCTCTCTCTCTCTCTCTCTCTCGCACAGATTCTCTCATGCTAATACACACACAAAGCCAATTAGCTGAATCAAATGCACCTGGATCCCTATTAATGGCCTCTAAAATCTCACGTGGACCATAAATCAGGCATTTTCAATCTCTCTCTCTCTCTCTCTCTCTCTCTCTCTCTCTCTCTCTCTCTCAACTATCCGAGACACAAGATGGGGAGCCTTAATCGGGCCAATTTTCCAATAGAGAAACGCAAAAGAGAGAGAGAGAAATTGATAGACACTTCACAAGCAATTGCCTTGTCTATGTACAAAAGCTTTTTTTCAACTCTTCTCTCTCCCTTTGTCTCTCTCTCTCTCTCTCTCTCTCTCTCTCTCTCTTTTTCATGCTTGCAAATATACACACAAACAAACATAGCATGTGTTAGTTTTGTGTAAACAACTCTATATAATATTGATTAAGCTTTCCTAACTTTTTTCAAGGTTGTGTAGTAGCTATCTCCCTCTGGCCAACACGCGAAATCAATCGTTCTATCAAAGATATCATTTAAAACTTAACTGATCAAAGTAAATAAACACAAAGTTTGAATGAAAATGACGAGAAGGTGATGACCTACCTTCAATATTGATGTTGGATCCCTCCATGTTTGTTTGAAAGCATGATGCATGCGTCATTTGTAGTTGCTTGGTCCGAGTTAAGTGCATGAGGTTATCCTAACCTAAAAATGTAAATGGTTTAACTTACTCAATTAAAAGGTCAAAGGTATTTTTCTTCATCTGTAGTTTTTCTTTATTTTGATCATGTGAAAGCATAAACTCTTATTGTTTGTCTTCATATAACAAGTTTAAGTTTTTGGAAAACCATAACACTTTTGACCTTATGGACAAATTTTTGTACGATGTGATGACTCCATTATTATGTGCTCGAGAAAAGAGTGTCTTAGCTTAACCTTGAGTCAATTGAAAAACCAAATCAACCGGTTGAAGAGAGGGGGAGAAAGGGAAAATCTGAATGAAAAAATTCAAAAAATAGTACCAACAAATTTTTTATTTTTTATTTTTTAATTTTCCTACTTGAATCTATCTAAAAGGGAATTATGGACCTATTAAGCTATACATGATTCCAAATAGCATCACACATTTCATATGAAAATGTTTGACCATGTGTTCAAACAAATCCCATTCTGTGAGTGACCATGCTATCTTGTCCACATAAATTTGACTATTTCCCATATTGAAGAATTCTATTTACACTTTTGAAAGAAACTATCTATTTACACTTTTGAAAGAAACTAGAGAAGTATTCCAATTTCAAGATCTAGGAATGTTTTACTCATAGGGATAAATCTATTCTAAGGTTTGATTGCAAAACATTCATTTGTAAGCCACACTTTTTCATCATGACAAAACAACAAAACTCGTGTTTGAAATAAGCTTGGGGTGGGAGGGGGGACATAATTTAGTGTCTACAATTTTGTAAACTAAGTTTACCTTTGTCCAATACCACCAAGTAGTTTAATAGAATAACAAATTCAACATCAAAGATTTTATCCATGTGGACAAATCTCACACTTTGCCCCTCTTCTTCCATCTTGAGTTTCATCCATGGCTTTCTCGTTGGCCCCCGTCTCTCTCTCTCTCTCTCTCTCTCTCTCTCTCTCTATTTTTTCCACAAAGTAGTATAACGTCATAACATAATAAATGTCCAAGGTTATTACCATGTTGACAAATCTTATTGTATACTCTCTATCTCCCTCTCTCTCTCAATCCTTGACTTTTGTCCACATAGTCAAAATTCTTTCTCCCTCTAATTTCTCTCCAACTTTTTTCAAGTCAAGACACAAACACTCTACATGCACTTACTTCTTGAGTCTATCTCCCTCTCTCTCTCTCAATCCTTGACTTTTGTCCACGTGGTCAAAATTCTTTCTCCCTTTAATTTCTCTCCAACTTTTTTCAAGTCAAGACACAAACACCCTACATGCACTTACTTCTTGAGTTGGGATTCCCCTTTGTCCACAATGTCAAAACTCTCTCTCTCTCTCTCTCTCTCTCTCTCTCTCTCTCTCTCTCTCTCTCTCTCTCCCAGTCCCTCTTTATGGCCACTTACCTTCCATCTACTCTAGTATTAGATTTCTTATTGATTTGTCATTTTGCCACGGTTTTGTCCACATGGTCAAAACACTCTCTCTCTCTCTCTCTCTCTCTCTCTCTCTCTCTCTCTCTCTCTCTCTCTCTCTCTCTGCTCGTCGAACCCTAAATAGAACTTCTGCACAGCTGCTGGGTGCGAGGGCGGCACCTAGCCCTCCATGGCTGCTTCACAAGCCCCCCCCCCCGAGGAAACCCCCCAATCTATAGTTGTTGACCTACTCGTGACACAGCGGCTGACCTACTCGTGACACAGCGGCTCATGCCCGAGCCCGTCTCTGTCGGCACCTCTGTCAAGCGCGCACCTCGTTGACCTGCTCACGGCCTAGCAGCTCATACCCGAGCCCGTCTATGGCGGATGCAGCATGCCAAACGACCCCCGCCTGCAAATATTGAGCCCGTCTCTGTCTGATACAGCATGCTGAACAACCCTCGCCTGCACATTTTCATTGTCTAGGTTTTAGGCCTCGGGTAGTGCCCTGCTTGACAGCAGTTCCCACTCACTCTTGAGCCCACCTCTTTTGACTTATACACCTGCCTACAAATCTTCACTGTTTAGGTTTTAGGCTTCGGACAATGCATTGCTTGACAGCAGTTCCCACTCACTCCTGAGCCCATCTCTATCGACTTATATACCTGCAAGTCTTACTCTGCAGCAGCAAGCCAATCGACTCCTGAGCCTGAATGATGGCCAAAACTAATGATGTCAAGAACATTGGTGGTGCACCCTCAACAACAAGAAAGACCAGATCATTCGTGTGGCGACCGACCCCCAAGATAGACCCGCTCAACCGCCCAAGTCAAGGAGTTGAAGAACGAGAATGAGGAACTCAAAACGCATCTGGCTTCCCTAAACGCGCGCCTCTAATTTCTCAAATTTGAGAAGGTAGCAGACACTGACCTCATCCTAGCAAAGGCCAAAGAAGTAGAGCACACATTCACTCAGAATGTGGCTTCAATAACCACCCAAATTCAAGCAAATGCTGCTACCATCCCCTTCAAAGTGGAGGAGTGCCTACAAGAACACCATCGTAGGGAAGGCCTTGCATTGACTATATGCATCGGTGGCTTACCCTCCTCTTGGTGGGAGGAGACTGATGATTTTCCTACTACCTTAACCAAGATCAACAATCTTATCCAACCAGTCAAGTTTGACATTCGCACCATCGATTTGTCGATCGCGATCCCCGCACCAACCAAGGGAGCCTGGTTTTCAAGACTAAAGAGGACCGCATGGCACTCTTGAAGAAAACGCACCTTCTCAAGGGCACAACCATATGGATTAGCAAGGCTCTAACCCCCAGGCAACTCAAGATAAAGAAGCAAGAGTTGCAGAAGGTACGAGACGCACGGGCCGTAGGTAAGTACACCGTCTATCGTGGTGGTAGAGACATCATCGAGGAGTTTCACACACAGAAACCCACCCGACATCCACCTCCCCCCCCCCCCCCCTAACCATCTCTATCCCCCTAAGCAACATTTTTTGCAATTTTGTTGTATCAACCCCCCCCCCCCCACACACACACACACACACACACACATCTACATGGGTTATTGTAGCCATTGTACCCTCTTAGATATAGAAGCCTCTATTGTACACGTTTTACAGGTCCCATAGGTCATATTTGACCTTTGAGGATGATTATGGAATCTATCTATCTATCTCTTTGTGTGTGTGTGTGTGTGTGTGTGTGTGTGTTTTGTCCTTTTTGTCCACATGGTCAAAACTCTATCACCCACCTCTTAGTTTTACCAATGGCCTCCTCCTCCCCACTCTGTCTCTCTCATCCCTCACTTTTGGCCACATGGTCAAAACTTTTGTAAGAATGTTTTTGCACTATCTCTTAGTTAGTGTGGTTTTCCCCACTTACTCAAACCTATGTGAATGATTTTGGTCATCTCAAAGATTCTCTCTCCTCCTTTCTCCCTCTTCCCCTTGTCTCTAGAGAGAGACCTTGTATAAATCTCTCTCTCTCTCTCTCTCTCACACACACACACACACACACGGCCATTTTTTGACCTAGTAGACAACAA